>NC_133450.1:112785418-114133918 GCF_048565385.1 Saimiri boliviensis | reverse complement strand
AAAAATAGTTAGCATTGACTGAGCCCCCTCCGTGAGCTAGGCAGTGTTCTGAGCTCTGTTCATGGATGAACTCACCTTGTTCTCACACCAGTGCTGCTATTACCATTCCTTCACAGAGATCAAGAGAGCAACTGTTCGTGTTGAGAATTAACAATGTGTGCCTTGCTCTTGATTCTTCCAGCCTGCCTGTGCTTATCAGTAAAGTCATGTATAGATTTACATTGATTGTATTGGGGGAGAACGGCTTTGACCTCTGGTGGGGCCTTGTTTACCACCTCCTCCCTGTGGGACTGAGGCTATGGACTGAGGCTAATTTAGTCTCATCATAGTATTCATTACTTTGTAGCGTGGTGCAGGTACGGAGCCTGGAGGGGGATGTGTTGAAAAAATGGATTTGTGTTACATTACGATGCTAGGATGGAAGTGAATGCTTACATTTTCTAGTATCTTTTTATGTTTTGTTTTCATAGTGAATAAGAGGCATCTAGGAGATGTAATGACTAACAGCACCACAAAGTCTATGGTTAAGACAGAGTAGTGGAAGTCGTTACATAATGGCTTATTGTTTTTATACACCAAAAGGATTAACTAGCTTGTCTTTTATCTGGCAGGTACACATCAATGGCCCAAACTTCATTGCTTGTTTCTTAGCAGTTCTTTACTAACCCTAAAGCTCTGCTGCTGTTTGTCAGTGATGCAATATGATGTCAGTCGGACACTGGCAGAAATCCCAGGGATTGTGCAGAGGGGCTTCAGCTTTTACTGGTTCATGTCCTAGGGCATATTTGCCAGCGTGGGATGAAACGCTCAGGGCCTGGCCTTTGTTAGGGGAGCCCAGAGCAAAATGACTCCCTCCCTGCCCAAACAAATACCCTCATTAAGCCTATCCAGATCTGGGTTTCCTCACCATTCAGCAAGTACAACTTTCCCATTTTAATTCTTTTATGTTAGGGCTTTTCAGATTTTAAAATAAGTTAATCATGGTTTTATATGAATTGGGGGGAAAATGTTTTCTAATTGTAGAATTAAGTCTAAACTGTACAATCAGGAGCAGTTTGTTCAAAATATAGGCTATAATTGTCAGAATTAGGCTGGAAATGGTGTCTTGTTCAGGGCCAGATTTGGCGACTCTCATCGTTACCTTTTTCTTCCACATTAGACAGAGAAGCTGACGAGGAGAGAAGTGGAAGCTAAATTTTGTAATCTGTCTTTGTCTTCTAATAGTGTAAGTACCTTCTAATGGTATTATTACAGCTTTCTGTGTAATTTTGTGATACCAGAAAATGTCACCAAATTCTCATTGCAGTAGGGTAGCAGCACTTTGTACCGCCTCGCAGATGCAGTTTTTCCCTTGAGTGTTAGGTACCATGGCAACCTCTGGGATTAGAAGAAGGGAGAAACGAATGCTGTGATCAAAGAATGTCTCTCCATGCTTCTTCTTGATGTGCTGTAATCATCCTGCTCTTTCTTGATCAGCAGATACTTTTCTTTGACACCCCTTATACAGCTGTGCCTGGTAGAGCCTCCTGCTGAACAGACCTAATACCAGTTGTCCTCTTTTGAATTAAATTATACGGGACTAGAAGGAGGCACAGAGTTCTGCACATTCATCTGGGGAGCTACCCTTCCACTGCCTCCATGTCTTCTAACTCAGAGTTGAATTAAAGCCCTTGCTTTTCTGGTATGTCTCTTAATCCTAAAATGTTATATTTGATCCCATCATCAATAAGGGAAATCTTATGGAGTAAACAGGTTGGTCATATTCTCTCTATAGGCGTCAGAATGATCCCAAAGCTTTGGTACAGTAACCCACACTTAAGTGAGTAACTGAACAATAGAAGACAGTAGGGAATTTTTACATTTTCCTGAATATTTAAATAAGAAAAGTTGTTTTCTTTAATTTCCCACAACCCTTCTAGCCCCTTGTCTGACACTAAGTTACATGATCTTGTGTTGACCAGCAAAGTTCACAAACAAGATAGATTAAAATATGATTGTGCACAGGGCAGGCAGAGTCAATCTTTCGGACACCTACAGTGTGGCAGGCACAGTGGCAGGAATAGAAAGAGTAAGTTGAGGAGTCCGTAGACTGCATTCAGCTTCTTAGTTCATATTGGCCTTTAAAAAGCCACAAGGGGATATGCATAGCATGTATGTGCCCTCAGTTCTGTAAAACAACTTTCACAGGGGACATGGAAACCACAGTTTAAATAAATCACCTATTTGCAGGTAGGGAAAGTAAACCAGATGCATAGCACTAGGAGTTCTGAAAAGTAAGCCAGTTAAATCTTAAATATTTAATATTAGAGGAGATATTAATGATATGCAAAGTAAACCAACATCAAAATATCTAAATATGAAGAACAGTATACAATACTTAGATATCATCTAAACATGTGCACAGCACACCTATTTGCAGAAATAGTCCCATGTGTACATAGGGAGAGTATCTTCATGAGATGGCCCAGTTCAGTGATTCCATACTATACCCAAAGTTTCAAACCCAAAAGCTTATTTGAACTAAAGTCACATTTCATAAAGTCTTTTTTTTTTTTTTTTTTTTTTTAAGAAAGTCTTGCAAATACACATTTGAACGTAATAGCTACATTGGTTGTTCGCATGTCAACTTCTTTTCTTTCTGTGAAGTCTCTAACCACTGGTTATTTGATGATGCTAAGCATTAATTAGACATGTGTTTGATTCATTTTAAAACAGAAAAATAGTATCTAATAAAGGCATTTGGCACTTTCATTATTTTAAAATGGATTCTAAGGGTATTAGGAAGGAGAGTACAAATACCTGTATCGCCAAAGAGTTTCACATATCTGACACAGTCCTCTTATTTCACAAATGAGATACATCTAGCCCAGAGAGATGTTATGATTTGTCCTGAGTCACATGGAGTTAGTTGACAATAGGATGAGGATCAAAATCTGGGGATCCTGACTCCAGTGCTTCTGGTAGTTCATTAATAGGATAATTTAATGTTCAAATTTATGGAGAAGAAATCGTTTTTATTTTCTTAAAAAATTTTTAAATCAAAAGTATGATTTTAAATTTAAATTTTTAATTTTTTTATTTTTTTGAAACAGGGTCTTGGTCTGTCATGCAGGCTAGAGTACAGTGGCACAATCACAGTTCACTGGAACCTCATGCTTCTGAGCTCAAGGAATCCTCTGCCTCCCGTTAATTTTTTTTTCTTTTTTATAGAGGGATTGCAGGTATGACACATTGCACCCAGCCAAAGTTTTTATCTTTAATATAATAAGCAGATGTGTCTTAGTCTGTTCTCACACTGCTAATAAAGACATACCCAAGAGTGGGTAATTTATAAAGGAAAGAGGTTTAATGAATTCACAGTTCCACATGGCTGGGGAGGCAAGGAGGAACAATTCACATCTTACATGGATGGCAGCAGGCAAAGAGAGAACTTGTGCAGGGAAATTCCTCTTTATAAAACCATCAGATGTCACGACACTTATTCACTATCCTGAGACCAGCATGGGAAGGACCTGCCCCTGTGATTCAATTATCTCCCACTGGGTCCCTCCCATGACACAAGGGAATTGTGGGAGCTACCATTCAAGATTAAATTTGGGTGGGGACACAGCCAAACCATATCATTCCACCCATGGCCCCTCCCAAATCTCATGTCCTCACATTTCAAAACTAGTCACCTTCCTGACCATCTCCCAAAGTCTTAACTCATTTCAGCATTAACTCAAAAGTCCACAGTCCAAAGTCTCATCTGAGACAAGGCAAGTCCCTTCTGCCTATGAGCTGTAAAATCGAAAGCAAGTTAGTTACTTCCTGGATACAATGAGGGTAGAGGCATTGGATAAAAACACTCATTCCAAATGGGAGAAATTGGCGAAAACAAAGGAGCAAAAAGCCCCATGCAAGTCCAAAATCCAAAGGTCAGTCAAATCTTAAAACTCTAAAATGATCTCCTTTGATTCCATGTGTCACATCCAGGTGATGCTGATGCAAGGTTTAGGTTCCCATGGCCTTGGGCAGCTTTACCCCTTTGGCTTTGCAGGGTACAGGCTCCCTCCCAGCTGCTTTCATGAGCTGCCATTTAGTAAGGATTCTGTGGGGACTGCAGCCCCACATTTCCTTTCTGCACTGCCCTAGCAGAGGTTCCCCATGAGGTCCCCGCCCCTGCAGCAAACTTCTGCCTGGGCATCGAGGCGTTTTCATACATCCTCTGAAATCTAGGTGTAGGTTCCTAAACCTCAATTCTTGTTTTCTGTGCACCTGCAAGCCCAACACCACATGGAAGCTGCCAAGGCTTGGGGCTTGCACCCTCTGAAGCAAAAGCCTGAGCTGTACCTTGGCCCCTTTCAGCTATCAGCAGAGTGGCTTAGATGCAGGGCACCAAGTCCCTAGGCTGCATACAGCAGGGGGGCCCTGGGCCCAGCCCACAAGACCATCTTTTCCTTCTAGGCCTCCAGGCCTGTGATGGGAGGGCCTGCCATGAAGACCTCTGATAAGCCCTGGAGACATTTTCCCCATTGTTTTGGTGATTAACATCTGGGTCCTCATCACTTATGCAAATTTCTGCAGCTGGCTTGAATTTCTCCTCAGAAACAGATTTTTCTTTTCTGTCTCATTGTCAGGCTACAAATTCTCTGAACTTTTAGGCTCTGTTTTCCTTTTAAAACTGAATTATTTTAACAGCACCCATGTCACCTCTTGATGCTTTGCTGCTGAGAAATTTCTTCTGCCAGTTATCTAAAATCATCTCCCTCAAGTTCAAAGTTCCAAAAATCTTTAGGGCAGGGGTGAAATGGCACCAGTCTGCTTGCTAAAACATAGCAAGAATCACCTTTACTTCAGTTTCCAACAAGTTCCTCATCTTCATATGAGACCACCTCAGCCTGGATTTCATTGACCCTATCATTATCAGCATTTTGGTCAAAGCCATTCAATAAGTCTCTAGGAAGTTCCAGACCTTCCCACATCTTCCTGTCTTCTTCTAAGCCCTCCAAACTGTTCCAGCCTCTGCTTGTTATCCAGTTCCAAAGTCACTTCCACATTTTTGGGTATCTTTACAGCAGTGCCCCACTCTACCTGTACCAATTTACTTAGTCTGTTCTCATGCTGCTAATAAAGACATACCCAAGACTGGGTAATTTATAAAGGAAAGAGGTTTAATGGACACCAATTCTATGTGACTGAGGAGGCCTCACAATCATGGTGGAAAGCAAGGAGGAGCAAGTCACATCTTATTTATATGGTTGGCAGAAGGCAAAGAGAGAACTTGTCCAGGGAAACTCTTCTTTATAAAACCATCAGATCTTGTAAGACTTATTCACTGTCACGAGACTAGCATGGGAAGGACCTGCCCCCATGATTCAGTTACCTCCCACTGGGTCCCTCCCATGACACATGGGGATTGTGGAACTATAATCAAGATGAGATCTGAGTGGCACACAGCCAAACCACGTCAAGATTACAGGACGTTTCAACATTTTCTGGATTTTTAAAAATTTTAAGTGATTGATGATTAACTATAAGGTTAAGCTATGTCAGGCTGAACCTTCATTCAGCCCTTAGTTTTATGTGCCAATTTGTGGATGAGCTACATTCTACTTGCCTACAGTCTTAAAATGGCTATAATTTTGTTTCTTAAAAAATTCTACTTTAGCTCCTGGGAGTTTTCTTTCTGGCTTTATGACTATGGTTGTTTCCTCTTACTCCTGCTAAGTACCAGGGACTGTGAAATCAATCATCTCTAGCCACTGCCTTCTTCTGGGACAGATGATGAGTACAGCTGATGAGAGCCAGGATCTGGCATCCAGGTGGGAGGAAAGGGAAGGGAGGATCAGGAGGCTGCCCACAGGGAAGACATCTCAAGACTGCAAATAGGAAAGATTCAAGCTGAGGAAGGGAATTTCTAGCTGATTCTTTATTAAAACAAGTCAGATTCTGTCTTCTTGTCCCCCCATGTCTATGCCTGCAGTAACAGGAATTCATGAGAATGAGAAAAGTAAAGAGGAAAAATGCTGGCCTGAAAAGAGATAATGGAAGCTCTGCAAGTGCCAAGGTCTGCTGGTGTCAGCATTAAGTGAGAGTAAATGTGTCTGAATAAAAGTGAAACATGAGTATGTGTTTAAAGCACTCTTGCAAGTTGCTTTAGAGCTGTTGGAAAAGGATAATCCTTAGTCAGGACTGTGGCAAAGACTAAAATAATCTTTGATCACAAAGATAATTGTGTGGTCCCATGTGCTCCCACTCCTGCAGGTGCACGGTCGATGCAAAGGAGTCTTCCCCTGCCATGGATGAGAAGCTAACTCTGCCCCTTTGCTTTCCAGCTGTGTCGACTCTACAAGTTTATTGAACAGAAGGGAGATTTGCAAGATCTAATGCCAACAATAAATTCATTAATAAAGCAGAAAACAGGTATTGCACAGTTGGTGAAGTATGGCTTAAAAGACCTAGAGGAGGTTGTTGGACTGTTGAAGAAACTCGGCATCAAGTTACAGGTTTGGCAACTGTTTGATACTAGCAGTACAAATGTGAAGCATTAATAATAGCACAGGGAGGAAATGGGTTTCATTTCACTAATGCTAGTTAGTATTTTATTTATCCGGAAAACCTGCTTTCTGTGTTTTGAAGCATTTGATATTTAGTAATAATTTGGCTTAAATCAAGATTTCTTTGCGAGTGCCACTGTCCCCGTCATGAAGCATGAAGCAGTTCTTACTATGTTAGCCTCAGAGAGGTGGTTATTCTTAAAGAGAAGATAATTTATTTTACTTGTCAGGCTGTGGATAAACAGACTTTGTGCTAGACCTTACTGAATATTTTGTATTGTTCTGATGCTATTCATGGGAAACACCATTTTCAGTGTTGTATTCCACATTCTAAATTTCAAACCACTGACAACGTTTGTGTGGCATCTCTCGTTATAGGTCTTGATCAATTTGGGCTTGGTTTACAAGGTGCAGCAGCATAATGGAATCATCTTCCAGTTTGTGGCATTCATCAAACGAAGGCAAAGGGCTGTAACTGAAATCCTTGCAGCTGGTGGCAGATATGACCTGCTGGTGAGGGCTTGCCCTTTATTTATTTATTCTGACTTAATCTTATTTATTCTCAACTTGTTACTTTGAAATTTTCAAACACACACCAAAAATTTGAACCAGTAATATAATTGGATACTTCTATTAATATATCTTTCATCTAGAAATAGAAGTGTAATGTGAACCACATTTGTAGTTGTTTAAACATACTATTTTGCAGGATAGTTACAAAGATAGTAGAGAGGCCTCATATGCCCTTTACTCTGTTTCTGTGTACACACACACACACACACATATATATATATATATATATATATATTCTGGAGACAGGGCCTTGCTCTGTCACCCAGGCTGGAGTGCAGTGGTGCAATCTTGGTTCACTGCATCCTCAACCTCCCTGGGCTTAAGTGATTCTCTCACCTCAGCCTCCCGAGTAGCTGGGACTACAGGCATGCACCACCACACTCAGCTAATTTTTTTGTATTTTCAGTAGAGACAAGGTTTCACCATGTTTCCCAGGCTGGTCTCAAACTCCTGAGCTCAGTTACCCACCGCAGCCTCCCTAAGTGTTGGGATTACAGGCGTGAGCCACTGCACCCACCCTCGCATAAGTATAGTAAAATATCAAAACCAGGAAATGGACATTTGTGCAATGTATGTGCATTGTTCTTTTCCATTTTGTCAGGTGTACATTCCCATAACAACCACCACAATCAAGATGCAGAACTATTCTATCACCACAAAGATTTATGGGTATCAATATCTTATCAGTGCAAATGAAATGTAGAAACTTTACCTCCCTTTATGTCTCTTTATCTCATGCCCCATTTATAATATAATTGTCTTAAATATTTCCTCTAATACATTGAGATCCACATCAAACAGTGTTGTTTTTTTTTTTTTTTTTGGCCTTACTGTTAAACATAATTAGGAAACTCAAGGGGAAAATAAAGTCTATTGTATTTACCCCAGATTTCTGGTTTCTGATGTGAAATTCACTGTTACTTTTCCCCTATAGGAATGGTGTTCTCACTTGATGCTTTCAATATTTTTTTCTTTGTCTTTAGTTTCAAGTTAAATTATGATGTGTCTTTGCATGCATTTCTTTGGGTTTATCCTGTTGAGGGTTTACTTAGCTTCTTAAATCTGTAGGTTTATGTCTTTTGTGAATTTGGGGGATTTTTTTCAGGCATTATTTCTTTGAATTTTTTTTTTTAGTCTTGCCCTCTTTTATCTCTCCTTCTATGACCCAAGTGACACGAATGTCCGTGAGGTTATGGGACATTTTTGCCCAGGCTGATCTCAAACTCCTGGCTGCAAGAGTCCTCCTGCCTTGGCATTTTCAAAGCACTGGGATTACAGATGTGAGCTACCACACCTGACCTTTAATTTTAAATTATTTAGTAACATTAAGTAAAAAGAGGCAAGTGGTATTAATTTAGTATTAATTTTATAATATATTGTATTTAACCTAGTATATCCAAAATATTACTTCAACATGTACTTAAACTTCTAAAAATTATTAATGAGCCATTTTACATTTTTTTCAAAGTCTTTGCAGCCAGTATGTGTCTTACATGTACAGCTTGTGTCAATTTGGATTAGCCATATTTCAGATGTTCAAGAGTCACTTGTGACTAGTGGCTGCCATATTGAACAGTGCAAAGTTAGATACAACATGTGTTAATATTTTCCTAAGTCTGCATGTGTGCTTGCTTCACTCTTACTACACACACACACACACACACACACACACACACAATTTCTTTTAGTTGAACTCTTAGATGATAAGCTGCTGACAGTGTTCACTCTTTAATCACTGTTTTCCCTGTAATTGCAGTTTCTTTGCTATTTCATAACCGTAACTGTTTGTGTCTCTCCACAGATTCCCCAGTTTAGAGGGCCACAAGCTCTGGGGCCAGTTCCCACTGCCATTGGGGTCAGCATAGCTATAGACAAGATATCTGCTGCTGTCCTCAACATGGAAGAACGTGTAAGTTCTGGCTTGGCTTTCCAGCATGCTTTATGACGTCTTTCATTTCTAAAAGTATGATTTGCTTTTTGCAGTCATTTACATAGGGCTTCATATGTGGAAGTTATAGACCCAAGGTTTTGAAACTTACCTTTAATATGATAGACAAGCCTAAGACTTCATGTCAGTCCCTGCATTTCAGTCCTTGTCATCTGTTTTCTAGCTAGGCAACCTTAGACCAGGGGTTCCCAACCCCCAGGCAGTAGTGGTACCCATCTGTGTTAGGAACTGGGCTGCACAGCAGGATGTGAGCAGCAGGCAAGCAAGCATTACCACCTGAGCTCCACCTTCTGTCATATCAGTGGCAGCATTAGATTCCGTAAGAGCATGAACCTTGCTGTGAACTGCGCGTGCAAGGGATTTAGACTGCACACTGCTTGTCAGAATCTAACTAATGGCTGATGACCTGAGACGGAACAGCTTTATCCCAAAAGCATCCCCTCCCCACCCCCACACCATCCTTGGAAAAAATTTCTTCCATGAAATCAGTCCCTGATGCCAAAAAGGTCAGAGACTTCTGCCTTAGACAATTAATTCATCCTTCCCTAGCCTCACTTTCCTTATTTGTAATGTATCATATAAATGTGAGGTGTTATAGTTATTAACAGATTCTTATCAAAACCTCTTGTTCAGGCCGGGCATGGTGGCTCCCACCTGTAATCCCAGCACTTTCTAAGGCCGAGGTAGGCAGATCACTTGAGTCCAGGAGTTCAAGACTAGCCTGAGCAACATAGCAAAATCCCATCTCTACCGAAACATAGAAAAAATTCGCTGGGCACAGTTAATTAGCCACGCACCTGTAGTTCTAGCTACTCAGGAGGCTGATGTGGGAGAACTGCTTGAACCCAGGAGGGGGAAGTTGCAGTGAGCTAAAATCATGCCATTTGGGCAACAGAGCCAGACCCTGTCAGAAAAGAACCAAAAAACAAAAAACAGAAGAGGGGAGAAAAGGAAAGGAAGGGGAAAGGGAAGGGGGAAGAAGAAGGGACGGGAGGGAAGGGCAAGGAAAGGACAGGGGAAGGGGAAGGGAAGGGAAGGGGAAGAAAGGGTAGGCAAGGGCAGGGCAATCCAATCCAGTCCAATCCTGTGGTCTACAAAGCTAGAAATTCCTCCTTGTGTTTCAGGCAAGATTAGTTTTCCCAGAGAAAAATAATATTGTCCTGATGGCTCAGGGTAGTTGAAATAATTTCTGTCTTGAAAGACTAATATCACAGGTATTTTTTTTCACTATGGTAGGCCATGGTGACTCATGCCTGTAATCCCAGCTGTATCCCCAGTAAGGCTTAGGCAGGTGGATCACCTGAGGTCAGAAGTTCGAGACCAGCCAACATGGCAAAACATGATCTCTACTAAAAATACAAAAAGAAAAAAGAAAAAAAATTCCCTCAGTGCCATAAATAAATAAATAAAGCCAGGCATGATGGTGCACGCTTGTAATCCTACCCACTTGGGAGTCTGAGGCAGGAAAATTGTTTACACCCAGGAGGTGGAGGTTGCAGTGAGCCAAGATTGTGCCACTATACTCCAGCCTGGGTGACACAGTGAGACTCTGTCTCAAAAAAAAAATAAATAAATAAATTTTTTTTTACTTTTTTTTTTTAAACAATGTTGTTTTGAACCAAAGCCTTCGGCACACTGCATTTCTATACAGAATTTCAAGAATGCCCATCTTCCCATGAGTGCTGCCTCTGCTGCTGGTACTGGTCTCACTTGCATGCCTACAGTCTTGCTCCTCCAAGTGTAACCCTTCTGTTTCTGATCCAGGTTACAATAAGCTCTTGTGACCTCCTGGTTGTAAGTGTTGGCCAGATGTCTATGTCCAGGGCCATCAACCTAACCCAGAAACTCTGGACAGCAGGCATCACAGCAGAAATCATGTACGACTGGTCACAGGTAATGGGTCAAAAAGCACCTGTGAGTGAAGTGCAAATAGCTGTGGGTTTCATGGCAGATATCCTCTGCGCCTTTAGACTGTCACACTCTGTTTATCTCTGTAATTCAGGTTGCCTCCTGTGTTAGCTTCTGATTGCTGCAGTAACCAGTTACCACAAACTTAATGGCTTAAACACATAATTATTATCTTACATTTCTGGAAGTCAGAAGCCCAAAAGCAGTTTGGGTTAAATTTAACGGGGCTGGCTCCTCTGGAAGCTCTAGATGAGAATCTGTGTCCTTGACTTTTCTGGCTCCAAGAGACCTCCTGCATTCCTTGGCTCATGGCCTCTTCCTTCATCATCACACTCAGCGGTAAAGTGCCTCCTTTATCTCTGACCTGTGCTTCTGTTCTTACATCTATCTCTAACTCTCGTCAGTCCAGCTCCCTCATACAGGCACACTGTGATTACACTGGGCCCACCCAGATAATCATGGGTGATCAAAGGTTCTAGGAATGACGACATGGACATCTTTGCAGGGCTGTCCTCCAGCCTGACACACTTGTGAAGGCACTCTGTGCTTAGTGTGTTTTAGGCTCTGTATCCTCAGACTTCCCACAGCATGCAGGCCTGACACTTGCCATGGGTGTAGAGGTGTGAAAAGTGGCACCCAGGACACATGCCTTCCCTTTGGAATGGGGGATATAAGCAGATCACAAAAGGGGTGCGCTCCCAGGAGATCATTCAGGTTGTACCCACATTCACCCACACTAAAGGTGCCCCAGAGCATGGTGATGACCAGGGACACAGACCCACCACCCTCCCACCTGCTCTGTTCACATCACCTGCCAGGAGGCTTCTGAAGTTGCTGCTGTTTACTCATGTGTGTGTTGTATTAAAATTCTTATCAGAAGTGTACTGAGCTACAATTTTAATCATTTGACATAGCAATGTCCTCTTCTAGAGAAGTGTTCTGTCCTGCAGTAAAATCTAAGCCTAGTGGCCAGTGACCTCAGTCCTGCACCGTGGCATCCCCGCAGGCTTCTCTGCCCTGTGCTGGTTTGTTTCTTCAATTCTGCTTTTCACCTTATTTCCTTTGTTTTCTTCATTTGCCTCAGATGCTTTTTCTGTGTGTGTGTGTGTGTGTGTGTGTGTGTGTGTGTGTTGTATAATTTTTGGCATCTTTAAGTCTTGAAGCTTTTGAAAACCTCTATTGGCTGATTATTCAAGGCCCCTTAGAACAATCATGAAGGTAAGGAAGGCAAGAGAGGCCTAGTTCGTCCCTTGAATTCTGTACACTTCCTACTTAAATAGTTATATCCCCTGAAGTCAGGACATTTAGTAATTCACATTGAGAATATGATTGGAAACAGTATTTTCATTCTCCTTAATTACTTGAAACTGTTCCAGGTGCTCTGTGTTTATTTTCTACACTGTTTGTTTGTTGCAGTCCCAAGAGGAATTACAAGAGTACTGCAGACATCATGAAATCACCTATGTGGCTCTTGTTTCCGATAAAGAAGGAAGCCATGTCAAGGTAAAGATGTCGGAGATGTTTTACAGTTCAATAGTCCGGTGTTAACTGTGGAGTCCCCGCCTTCACACGGAGGCCTGGGCCTTGTAGATAGCTGGAAATCATTCACTCTGCTCCCCCTTTCCACTGTTTGGCTTCTTACAGTAAAAATGTGTATAAAATAAGAGAGTCCACCTTCGTTACAGCTTTAAAAAGCAAACAAATGAACAAAAAAACTGGCTGTAGTTTTCTCCTCTTGTTCCCTTTTTATATCTAAGGAAATGAGAATAAGTTGGTATCTGCTGATCATATCCTCTGACTGCTTTGTAACTAATTTTACTTTTTTGTATTCAACTAAAAGTGTTCATAAATATACCACCTCATAATTTTTATTTTTATTTTTATTTATTTTTTTTTTCTGAGACGGAGTTTCGCTCGTTACCCAGGCTGGAGTGCAATGGCGCGATCTCGGCTCACCGCAACCTCCGCCTCCTGGGTTCAGGCAATTCTCCTGCCTCAGCCTCCTGAGTAGCTCGGATTACAGGCATGTGCCACCATGCCCAGCTAATTTTTAGTATTTTTAGTAGAGACGGGGTTTCACCATATTGACCAGGATGGTCTCGATCTCTTGACCTCGTGATCCACCCGCCTCGGCCTCCCAAAGTGCTGGGATTACAGGCTTGAGCCACCGCGCCAGGCCCATAATTTTTATTTCTAATTATTTTAAAGGGAAAAAATTTTTTTGAGAATATTTTTCTCTTCTAATGTCTTCCTTTGGTTTTCATATCAGGGTAATGTTGGCTTGATAAAATGAGTTGGAGAGTGTTCTCTCCTCTTCTGTTTTCTGTAAGATACTGTTTACAATTGGTATTAGAAGTCCAACCTCACATATTTCTATATAGAGAGCTATTCTGGTTACTTCTTTCTTCTAGAGGCAGCTTTGGTAGTTTGTATCTTTCCCAGAATTTTTCCATTTCGTCTAAGTTTTCAAATATTCCCTTGTTACTATTTCACTGTCCCTAGAATCTGTATGATGCTCCTTCCTTCAGACCTGATATGGGTATTTTGTGTCTTCCCTCTTTTTTTCCTAATCAGCCTGTCTAGAGATTGATCAATTTTGTCTTTCAAAGAACTAGCTTTTGGTGTCATTTTTCTCAGTTTTTCTTTGTTCACGTTTTCTACTTTATTGATCTCCTTTTTTTTTTTTTTTTTTCAGTTGGAGTTTCACTCTTGTTACCCAGGCTGGAGTGCAATGGCGCAATCTCGGCTCACCACAACCTCTGCCTCCTGGGTTCAGGCAATTCTCCTGCCTCAGCCTCCTGAGTAGCTGGGATTACAGGCACGCGCCACCATGCCCAGCTAACTTTTTTTTGTATTTTTAGTAGAGATGGGGTTTCACTATGTTGACCAGGATGGTCTCGATCTCTTGACCTCGTGATCCACCTGCCTCGGCCTCCCAAAGTGCTGGGATTACAGGCTTGAGCCACCGCACCCGGCCATGATCTCCACTCTTACTGTTACTATTTTCTTCCTTCTACTTATTTAAAATTTAGTTTATTCTTTTTCTAGTTTCCTCAGGCAGAACGTTAGATGAAGAATTGACAAATTACGGCTTAGACCAAATTCAGCCCATAACCTACCTTTTATATGTCTGTGAACTAGAAATTTTTACTTTCTTTGTTAAAAAAAGTTAGCGTCTTGCTAACTTTTCTGTCTTTATATTTAAAGCAAGTTTCTTATACTGGTCACTAGGTTTTCTTTTTTTTTTTTTTTTTTTTTTTGTTATTCTGACAATCCTGCCTTGTGGTTTGTTTTTTGAGACAGGGTCTTACTCTGTCACCCATGTTGGAGTGCAGTGGCATGATCTCAGCTCACTGCACCCTGTCTCTCAGGACCAAGTGATCCTCCCATCTTGGCCTTTCAAGTAGCTGGGACTACAGGCACATGCCACCAAGACTGTCTGATTTTTTTTGTCTTTTTAGTAGAGATAGGATCTTCCTACATTGCCCAGGCTGGTCTTGAACTCCAAGGCTCAGGCGATCTGCCCACCTCAGCCTCCCAAAATGCTGGGATTTCAGGTGTGAGCCACTGCACCCAACCAGTAGCATCATTTTCATATTTGAAAAGCAAGATATCACTTCATTTATCCGTTCAGCAAACGTATTTTCAATATTAACAATGTAAAAGGGATTGAACTTGGGGTCATCGAGGATAATAGGAACATTTAAGCCACAGCTCCTGCTGTCAAGGGTTCTGTAATCTGGTAAGGAACATGAAACATTTGTGCATGATTGTGAGCTGAAAATGCTAAATGCCATGAGTCCTACAGACAAGGTTCTCCAGAGGGTTCCTCAGGCTGGGAGATTAAATGAGAGGCAGCAGTGAAGACTTTAGGAGGGTGGTGGGAATTTATCCTGCCCTCAAGGATGCATAGGATATAGATAGGTCCTGGAAGGGCCTTCTAAGAAGAGGGCACCACAAAGGCAATGGTAGTTCTTTTAGTAGTTGTCCCAACAATAGAGGCAGGCCAGCAGAGAACCATTCTGGTACTACCCTGAGTTGTCTATTTTGGGTGAGACGGATGGATCAGCAGCAGAAAATGGTTATAGCTACATCATGGAGAGCCCAAATTCTCTGGAATCTGGTTTTTATTTAGTAGTTAATAGAGTGGCCCCGAATGTTTTAAACAGGAGACATCAAAGTTGTATTTCAGAAAAATTAATCTGCAGGGATGTTTAGCATGGAACAGAGTGAGGGAGAAACTGAATACAGTGAGTATTGTAAAGAATATCAAACTAGCCTAGGACAAGGTTGGGTGCTAGCCAGGGCAGTAAAGATGAAGGGACAGAGGCCATAAAGGTGGGATGACAGACTTGGGTTTAGAAAGGGGAGGGAGGAGTAGTAGATAAAGCCGAGATCTGAGAAACCCTGGTGGCTGACCAGAGGATGTTTAAAAGGGGAAGATGAGAATGAATCACATGAAATAAGAGGCCATTCATCTTGGACTTCAAAATAAAAAAATTCTGTCATCTATGATAAACTAGTCCAGACCAGGGTTTCTCAACAGCAGCACTGTTCACATTTTGGCCCAAATAATTCTTTGTTATAGGGGGCTGTTCTGTGCGATAACAGCATCTCTGACCACTACCCACTACATGCCAGTTGCGCCATCCAAAAATGTCACTAGACATTGCCAAATGTCCCCAGGGGAGCAAAATTGCCCCTCGGTAAGAACCACCGACCCAAACTGTTGATTTAGTAGTCTTACTGTGGTGCTCTGAGTCACTCTTCTGGGTTCAAAAACCTCCAAGTGATGGATCTGTTTCATTCTTTTTAAGGTTAAGTCTTTCGAGAAGGAAAGGCAAACAGAGAAGCGCGTGCTGGAGACTGAAATTGTCGACTATGTACTGCAGAAGCTGAGGACTAAAGTCAGTGATGAAAGGAGTGTCAGGTAACTTAGGAAACAAAGCCTAGAAAACTGACATCAATTACCTATGTGGAACGTATATAAATTTATTTAAAAAGTCAATTTGAGCCAGGTGCTGTGGCTCACATCTGTAATCCTAGCACTTTGGGAGGCCAAAGCGGGAGAATCTCTCGAGGCCAGGAATGCAAGACCAGCCTGGGCAACATAGCAAGACCCCATTTCTAAAAAGAATTTTTTATTCTTAGCTGGGCATGGTGGTGCCTGCCTATAGTCCCAGCTACTCAGGAGGCTGAGGTGGGAGGATTGCTTGTGCCCAGGAGGTCAAGGAGGCAATAAGCCATGTTCATACCACTGCACTCCAGCCTGGGTGGCAGAGAACGACCCTGTCTCAAAAGAAAAAACAACACATCCTTTAGAGAAACAAAGATAGGTCAGGACTTCTTTTAATGAACCATTCTGTTGTTTCTGAATAACTCAAACAGCAGTTTAATTATGTGACCATCTTGTGTAAGACTAATCATAGCTGACATTCAACATTTGGTCTTCATAACATTTCCAAGAATACTTTATCATTTTGAAAAGTGTCAGGAGCCAAAATCTATCTGCCTTTATCTTACTGGGTCTGCTAATCAGTAAATCTCAGTAATATTTTGTCCATGTACTTTGAAAGATGTAATGTTCTGGGAAAAGATCTCATTTCCTTATGATGGGAGTATCAGCCTTCTGGGTAGGAATTTGGCAAAGTAGTTAAAAGCCTTAAAACTAAACTTTTTTTTTTTTAATGACCCAGCAATTGCACTTTCAGGAATTTATAGTAAAAATTATTTTAAAGATATCGATTAAGGCTCATTTATAACAGCAGTTCTCAAACTTGTACGTCTTAGAACCCCTTTACACCCTTAAAAATTATTTGAGGATCCCAAAGAACTTTTGTTTATATTGTTAACATCTGTCAATATTAAAATATAAACATATTTTAAATGTTTATTCATTTAAAAATAACAATACCCCCATTACATGCTAACCTCATAGGTTTCCAGTAAGGAAAATGGCATTGTTTAAAATATTTGCAAATCTCTTTAGTGTACTGTTTTACTTTGTAATTTCTTTTAATGCTTTAGTAAAAGAAACGATTCTCATATCTGTTTATGTATTCAATCTGTTATGATACCACAAATCATAGTCTCTGGAAAACTCTGTTGTACATTTGTGAGAGGATGAGAGTGAAAAGGCAGTTAATATTTTAGGACTATTATAAAAATAGTTTTGACCTTGCAAGACCCCTTGAAAGGATATAAGGGACCTTCATGAGTCTCTAGACTACACTCGGAGAACTTCATTTCAAAATATACATTGGTAGAAGATTGTTTGAATCATGATAATTTGGTGAAATATTGTGCAGCCTTTAAAAATGATTCTACTAAAACTGAGTTCATTGACATGGAAGGATGTTCACAAATAGGATGTACAGTATAATCCCATTTTGTTTTAAACATCAATTAATATTTTTATATAAAAAAAGTCTAGAAGAATATACCAAATTTTTAATTGTGGTAATTGTTGTTTACTGGGATTACAAGAGATCTTAACTTACTTTGTTAAGCTTTTCTGTATATTTGCAACTCCTTTTCTTTTCAGACAGAGTCTCGCTCTTGTCACCAGGCTGGAGTACAGGGGCGTGATCTCAGTTCACTGCAGTCTCCTCCTCCCAGGTTCAAGCAATTCTCCTGCCTCGGCCTCCCAAGTAGCTGGGACTACAGGCATGCACCACCACGCCTGTCTAATTTTTGTATTTTTAGTAGAGATGGGGTTTCACCATGTTGACCAGGATGGTCTCGATCTCTGGAACTCGTGATCCACCCGCCTCAGCTTCCCAAAGTGCTGGAATTACAGGTGTGAGCCACTGTGCCTGGCCTTTTTTTTTTTTTTTTTTTTTTTTTGAGACAGAGTCTCACTGTTGCCCAGGCTAAAGTACAGTGGTGCAAACACGACTCACTGTAGCCTCAACCTCCCAAGCTCAGAAGATCCTTCCTTCTCAGCCTCCTGAGTAGCTGGGACCATAGGCAAATACCACCTTGCCCAGCTAATTTTTAAAAATTATTTGTAGAGATAGGATCTCCTAATGTTGCCCAGGCTGGTCTCGAACTCCCGGGCTCAAGCAATTGTCCTGCCTCAAGCAATTCTTATGTATATACTTGTTATCAGAAAATATAACCCTGTAGAATTTTTTTGGCTTACATCAGTGATTCTCAACCAACAATAATTTTGCTTCCCAGGGGACATCTGGCAATGTATGAAGACACTTTTGGTTGTCACAACTGGGGAGTTCTGGTATCTAGGAGAGGCCAGGGATACTGCCAAAACATCCTAAAGGGTACAGGACTAGCAATCCCCAACAAAGAATTTTCTGGCCCTGGCCTAAAATATCAGTAGTGCCAAGATTGAGAACTCCTGGCTTATAGAAAATAAGCCTTGTCCTGTCCTTCTCATCCCCCCCACCCCTTCCTATTTGCACCTAGGTTTAATAAATTCATGATTAGGTGTTTCTGAGGGAACATAATGTTCTTGAGATCACCAGTATTAGAATTACAGATCTAAATCAAAGACAGAGGTTTAGAAGACAAAGAAATAGCCAACTAGTGAGTATGGGGGAACATTACCAAGACACTGGCTACATGGAATTTAGTTTTAGCAGGGAAAGGTTCAAAGTTGTTCCTTCACGCAGATGCTTATTTCCCTGTTTTCCCAAGATAGAGTGCTGTTCTCTCTCTCAAAGGCTATAAATTAATTCACAGCATTTGAAAGAACATCCATTCACTCCTTTTTAAAGACTATCCTTATTTACCAAATGTTCTCCTGTGGGTGGTTGCCAAGGCTGCTGCCATAATGAAGGTGGGGCTGCTGTTGCTCATGTTTCCTTGTATTCTGAGGGGGCCCGAAAAGAAAACCCATTATATTTCATTGAAATCAACTTCTTATGTGGATCCAGGATTTCAAGCCCAGCTGAATAAATCAGAATATTTTTCTTTAGGCATTTGTTAACTTAAAAAGACATCCTTTATAATTTTTTACTTGCTCTTGACCAAAACTTAACTAAATGCAAATTTTGTTTTTCCACCCACTAATAACCAAGATGTTTTTATATTTAATGGAAAAGTGGCTCACTAAACATGCAGTTAACTGTAAGTTATGTGTTGCTTTTGCCTTATTGACTGTTTGTTTTTGTTTGCTTGTTTTCAGAGAAGCTTCTGATAATCTTGCAGTGCAGAATCTGAAGGGGTCATTTTCTAATGCCTCAGGTATAATTACTAATTATAATCTGAACATAATAATGCTTATTTGTTTGCTGTAAGCACTTATTATTGTGGCTAACTGCTTGGGACACTGCAAATTTTTTTTAGAAGTAACATATACACAGTAAATTGTACCACATGGAATTCATCGCTATGCTTTGAAATCGACATCCTAGAAAATGATAAAACAACTGGAATTTAGGTGACTCTTATCTCTTATTTTTACAAGTGATTTAATCTTCCTTTTACTCAATTTATTGTATAAGTGAAATGTGGCTAATTTTCCTCATACAGAGGATTGAAGGAAATATTTTGAAATCCCTTGAAGAAAGACACTATATACATTTTGTTCTCATGAAAGCTAAGATGGCACAGTGGTGACAGTTAGGCCTTTACTTTCATCACCAATTAAGTCCACGAGGAGACATAGTTGGCTTTTAACAGAATTGAGTGTTTCCCTTTCAATTCTATTAGCATTGACTTTGTGTCACCATCAGATTTTTAATTCTTGGAGAAATTTAAAGAAGTATTAGTGTTTGGCAATATCAGCTTGATTTTCTTAGGCCTCTGAGGTTTTGATGACTCATGTTGCCTCCCTGCACCTTCCACCAACCCCTTCCTGAGGAGAGAAGCATCAAAACTGCTGGGTGTTAGGGTTCTGGGCTCCTCACCTGTCAGGTGCAGATGGTTGCAGGGATAGAAAACAAAGCCCAGTCATGATCTAGCCTTAGAATCACAACAGGATGTCTACTAACAAACTCTGCCATCTCTCTGTAGGATGATGTAGAAAGTAGGACCAGATAAGGCCATACATTTTCAAACTCTCTGTCTCAGGTTTGTTTGAAATCCACGGAGCAGCAGTGGTTCCCATTGTGAGTGTGCTAGCCCCGGAGAAGCTGTCAGCCAGCACTAGGAGGCGGTATGAAACTCAGGTATGCTGGGTCAGGGTTTCTTTGGCTTTCTAACGTGAGTTACAGAAGAGAAAAAAAACAGGAAAGGAAAGTAAGAAACATGGAATTTCGTGGAAATATTTTTTGCAAGAAAAAAATTGTTCTTCCAGCTTCCCTAATTGGATGGCTTCTGAAAGTGTTATCAATAGAAAGCATCTCTCTGGCTCTAGGATTCCTATCTGTCCAAGAGGGGCCACTGTGCACTGTGGGCACCTCGAAGCAGCTGTTGTCAGAGTGATTGCATCTAAATGAAAATGATCTAATCTGGCTCTAAAGGTAGTCGAGGTTGGTTGGTTTGTGCTCTAAATGGCAAAGTAGAAGAGGCCAATGACAAGGCTTAAGGCAGGTTTCTCATTCCATACATGGTTTTGGCAACTGCTCTATGCCTAATGGTGTGCTAAGGGCTGTGTAAAATGTAGAAGACATTAACATGGCCCCAGTCCTCAAACGAGTTTGTAACTTAAGACGCATATGCAATCAGGCACTGTGGCTCACGCCTGTAATCCCAGCATTTTGGAAGGCCAAGGGGGGCAGATCATGAGGTCAGGAGATCAAGACCGTCCTGGCCTACATGGTGAAACCCCGTCTCTACTAAAATACAAAAAATTAGCCAGGTGTGGTGGCACATGCCTGTAGGCCCAGCTATTCAGGAGGCTGAGGCAGGAGAATCTCTGGAACCCAGGAGGCGGAGATTGCAGTGACCCAAGATCGTGCCACTGTACTCCAGCCTGGGCGACAGAGCAAGACTCCCTCTCAAAAAAAAGCAGCAGCGTATGCATTATATAGAGAACAATGTTAAGAAAATAATTATAGGCTGGGTGCAGTGGCTTATGCCTGTAATCCCAGCACTTTTGGAGGCTGAAGAGGGCGGATCACAAGGTCAGGAGTTCGAGACCAGCCCGGCCAACATGGTGAAACTCCGTCTCTACTAAAAATACGTAAATTAGCCAAGCGTGGTGGCATGCCTGTAATCCCAATAACTCAGAAGGCTGAGGCAGGAGAATCACTTGAACTGGGGAGGCAGAGATTGCAGTGAGCCGAGATCACGACATTGCACTCCAGCCTGGGCAACAGAGCAAGACTGTCTCAAAATGAAATAACTACAGTAGAACACTGAGTTAAATTTACTGAATATGAGTATTAGGGTATGCCGTGGACATATGCAAAAGAGTGTTAAGAAGGAGCAATTTTAGAAATGTAATCAGGCCAAAATAGAAAGATCAGGTACTTTATTTTTGTAAGCTCATCTAGCTGTTTCTCAGGATTTGAGTGGAAGCCTGTTTTTCCTGTCTTCCTACTGCCTTCATCACCTACCAAGTATCAGTTCTCATGCCATATCCTTACTGCTGCCACCTCTCCCTTTTTCCCAATTTAGCTTCATACGGTATACCATCTGTCTCTCTGCTGCGTGCACTGTTTCACTGTACTGGGCCTTTATTAGGCATCACTTCAAAATTATAAAGAGATAATTAAGGATTATTGAACAAATGGTCAAGACAGATTATAAAAATGTAATTTCCCCTGAGATTATTAGACACCCCTTTTTGGGTGGATTAAGAGCAAATCTTTTTTTTTTTTTTGAGACAGAGTCTCACTCTGTCACCCAGGCTGGAGTGCACTGGCACGGTAACAGCTCACCAATACCTCCCCAGTAGTTGAGATTATAAGCGCCCACCATCACACCCTGCTCAGAATCCTGAGTAGCTGGATTATAGGCGCCTGCCACCACACCCTGCTAATTTTTTTATTTTCAGTAGAGACAGAGTTTGACATGTTGGCCAGGCTGGTCTCGAACTCCTGACTTCAGGTGATCCCCTAGCCTTGGCCTCCCAAGGTGCTGGGATTACAGTTGTGAGCCACCAGGCCAGGCCAAGGGCAAACCTTTAGACGCTATTTGGAATCCTTTGTAGGCTTTGGTGTGTTACCCTGTGATTGTATCCTGGGATAGGAAATAAGATGGCAAGAAAGATGGCTTGGTTTAACATGTTCTGAATTCTATTTTCTTATTAGGTACAAACTCGACTTCAAACCTCCCTTGCCAACTTACATCAGAAAAGCAGTGAAATCGAAATTCTGGCTGTAAGTGGCTTCTGTCCGTACTGTCAAAGTGGTCGCCTCAGGGTTCAGAGCATCTTGCTCAGTGTCAGCAGAATTTGTATGCAGGCCTTATTGTCACTGATGTGAACCACATGCAATCTAAAACTACTAAGAACTAGGGGAAGAATTGAAGGTTTTTTATTTCTCCTCTTTGTTCCTGAAAGATAGAGGAAGGAAAATGAAAACAAAAATCATTTTCCTACATATTTCAGGCCTCTGCCTTACTAAGTGTACACTGAATACATGTAGCAGCATCAGACCTTTCAGTTGTGATGTAGAGGGACAGGGAGTACAGTTTACACTGCTTATTAATTCTCCAGTGCTAAGATCTTATCACTGCACAGTTCATTAAGCCCTTTCATAACAGTATCATCCCAGTCTCTGCCAACCCTATTCAAATTGCTATACCCCAAATGACACCGTGGTCACAAGGCAGTTATGTGCCCCTGAGAGTTCCCTGAGAGATGATATACATTTCTGTGTATTCACAGGTGGATCTACCCAAAGAAACCATATTACAGTTTTTATCATTAGAGGTAAGTAATATGAACTTTTCTGCACTGTGGCCTTTAAAATCCCAAATCTTTGCTGTTATTTTGCCAAAGGAATGCTGAAGATGGCATTCAGTTTTCTTAGTGGTAGTATTTTTCTGGCAACTGCAGGAATTTAGTAACATTTTTCCTTTTATGTAACATAAATGTTCCTAAATCCCATGTTGAAGGACTCATACTTTTCTAGTGACTAAGTTTTTAGAGATACTTATTTCATTTAAAAAACAACAACCCACAGCCAGTATCATACTGAATGGGCAAAAACTGGAAGCATTCCCTTTGAATTGTGGCACTAGACAAGGATGCCCTCTCTCACCACTCCTCTACAATAGAGTATTGGAAATTCTAGCCAGAGCAATCAGGCAAGAAAAATGAAATAAAGGTTATTGAATTAGGAAAGGAGGAAGTCAAAATGTCTATTTGCAGATGACATGATTGTATATATAGAAGACCCCATAGTCTCAGCCCCAAATCTCCTTCAACTGATGAGCAACTTCAACAAAGTCTCAGGATACAAAACCAATGTGCAGAAATCACAAGCATTCCTATACACCCATAACAGACAAAGAGCCAAATCAAGAATGAACTGCCATTCACAATTGCTACAAAGATAATAAAATACCTAGGAATACAACTAACAAAGGATGTGAAGGACCTCTTCAACGAGAACTACAAACAGCTGCTCAAGGAAATAAGAGAGGACACAAACAGATGGAGAAACATTCCATGCTAATGGTTAGGAAGAAGCAGTATCATGAAAATGGCCACACTGCCCAAACTAATTTACAGATTCAACACTATCCCCATGAAGCTACAACCAAGCGAGTGTGAAATCACCACTGAGACAAAGACTAGGCCAAATTACAGAGTCTATTGCCGGCGGCCACGGAGGACTCAAGTCTCTCTAACCCACAGCCCCAAAAGTAGGATGTCAAGACCATTTATGCCTGTGAACCACCTCCTAGGCAGGGGTGAGGGCCAGGGAACTTTGAACATTTGGATTGTTACTTAAGTGGTTCACAGAAGTCAAGATAAGTGTTAGTTTACACATTGTCTGGGTAGGATGGAAATTACAGACCTTAGTTACTTACTACAAGTCACAGGGGCCAGGATGGCGTGGATTTGGACTCCTTGCCTGTCACATTAGGGTTACAGAGAGCAGTTTCAATGGAAAGCCGAGGTATGGTTGAGGTATGCAGCTTATGGGGCAATTACCATGTCACACTACCAATGATCTTCACAGAACTGGAAAAAACCACCTAAACTTCACATGGAACCAAAAGAGAGCCCGCATAGCCAAGTCAATTCTAAGCAAAAAGAACAAAGTTGGAGGCCTCACACTACCTAACTTCAAACTATACTACAAGGCTACAGTAATCAAAATAGCATGGTACTGGTACCAAAACAGATACAGACCAATGGAACAGAACAGAGGCCTTGGAGGCAACACAACATATCTACAACCATCCGATCTTTGACAAACCTGACAAAAACAAGCAATGGGGAAAGGATTCCCTGTTTAATAAATGGTGTTGGGAAAACTAGCGAGCCATGTGCAGAAAGCAGAAACTGGATTCCTTCCTGACACCTTACACTAAAATTAACTCCACATGGATTAAAGACTTAAACATAAGACCTAACGCCATAAAAACCCTAGAAGAAAATCTAGGCAAAAGCATTCAGGACATAGGCATAGGGAAGGACTTCATGACTAAAACACCAAAAGCATTGGCAACAAAAGCCAAAATAGACAAATAGGACCTAATCAAACTCCAGAGCTTCTGCACACCGGAAGAAACAGTCATTAGCGTGAAGCGGCAACCAACAGAATTGGAAAAAAATTTTGCTGTCTGCCCATCTGACAAAATATCCAGAATCTACAAAGAACTAAAACAGATTTACAAGAAAAAAAGCTCATTCAAAAGTAGGCGAAGGATATGAACAGACACTTTACAAAAGACATGTATGAGGCAACAAACATAGGAAAAAATGCTCATCACTGGTCATTAGAGAAATGCAAATCAAAACTACATTGAGATACCATCTCATGACAGTTAGAATGGCGATCATTAAAAAATCTGGAGGTAACAGATGCTGGAGAGGATGTAGAGAAATAGGAACACTTTTACACTGTTGGTGGGAGTGTAAATTAGTTCAACCATTGTGGAAGACAGTATGGCCATTGCTCAAGGACCTAGAAATGGAAATTCCATTTGACCCAGCAATCCCATTACTGGGTATATATCCAAAGGATTATAAGTTGTTCTATTATAAGAACACATGCACACGTACATTCACTGCAGCACTGTTTACAATAGCAAAGACTTGGAACCAACCCAAATACCCATCGATGATAGACTGGACAGGGAAAATATGGCACATATACACCATGGAATACCATGCAGCCATAAAAAAATGATGAGTTCGTGTCCTTTGTAGGGACATGGATAAACCTGGAAACCATCATTCTCAGCAAACTGACACAAGAACAGAAAATCAAACAGCGCATGTTCTCACTCATAGGCAGGTGTTTAACAGTGAGAACACATGAACACAGGGAAGGTAGTAGCATCACACACTGGGGTCTGTTGGGGGACCCAGGGGAGGGAAAGCGGGGGGTGGGGAGTTGGGGAGGGATAACGTGGGGAGAAATGCTATTATAGGTGATAGGGAGGAAGGCAGCAAACCACACTGCCATGTATGTACCTATGCAACAATCTTGCATGTTCTTTACATGTACCCCAAAACCTAAAATGCAATAAAATATATATTTAAAAAAAATTTTTAAAAACCATACATACTGCTTTTACTACATGTCAGGGTCTGGCATGTAGGGTAAGCATTTTACAGGTAGTAACTCAGTTAAACATGACCATTCCAGTATGTAGATACTGTTATCCCCACTTTACAGATAAGTCAGAGTATGGAAGTAGAGAGGTTAAGTATCTTACCCACAGTCACCCAGCTAATAAGTAGTAGAACCAGTATTTGAGCCTAAGCAGACTAACAGAATCTGTGTTCTTAACCACTATACTATACTGTATCAAACAAACCTTGATTCCAGCTAGAGAAGCTCATTTGCAGGTTAGAACTGTATTTTTAAAAATCCTTTTGTAAAAATGTTTATAAAGGACCGAATTTTTACAAGTACATCTCTTTATCATCAAATAGCCTAAATAAGAATTTTAAAAACTGGAATACTTATCTTTGCTATTAAGAATACTTAACTATACTCATAGCTATAGATGACTTTTGCAACGTCCTATCAAAGTATACTTTTTTGTTTATCCAGAGTGTTTAGTCACAGATTAAATTAGATTAATAGTGAACTTGGCTATTTTATATATCATTTGTTGCTCTCTTACAAATAAGCATATACCACTATCCTGGCAATGTACTGATTTATGATCCAATCAAATGGATATACTCTAGGCTGCTATCACCATCATACAAAAAGTAAACAGAGGCCACGCACAATGGCTCATGCCTGTAATCCCAGCACTTTGGGAGGCTGAGGCAGGTGGGTCGCCTGAGGTCTAGAGTTTGAGACCAGCCTGGCAAACATGGTGAAACCCCATCTCTACCAAAAATATAAAAAAATTAGCCGGGTGTGGTGGTGGATGCCTGTAATCCCAGCTACTTGCGAGGCTGAGGCAGGAGAATCTCTTGAACCCAGGGGCAGAGGTTGATGTAAGCCGAGATCATGCCATTGCGCTCCAGCCTGGGCAGCAAGAGCGAAACTCTGTCTCAAAAAAAAAAAAAAAAAAGGGTAAATGGTAGGCAGAAATAACTGGTATAAAGTGACATCAGCACACTAGGGCTGCAGCATTGTTAATCAGGCTCAAATTAGGGAGTCTTGTTTTAAAGAAAATTGGCGCTTTAAAGGAAGAACCCCAGCAGTCTCCTGTTTCTACTATCTCCTGATATACTTGAAGAGGGGAATGGCACTGAAATTTCATTAGTGACCCAAAAAAAGCCAGCTGGTAAACCCTAGTGCCCTGTTGTTAAGTCTTACTTATTTTTTTCCTAGTGGGATGCTGATGAACAGGCATTTAACACAACTGTGAAGCAGCTGCTGTCACGTCTTCCAAAGCAAAGATACCTCAAATTAGTCTGTGATGAAATTTATAACATCAAAGTAGAAAAAAAGTAAGTTATCACTTGGGCATAGCAGGTTTCACATGCTTAAAATTCAGGGAGGTGGTTTCAGAGTGACATTATTTTGTTGTCTTGTTGAGGCTTAACACCTAAGCTGTTGCTAGAATTGCAGCTGACAACCAGTTAAGTCTTGCTTGGACTGTGAATCACAGTCATGATCTTGTCAGTAAGAAAACACAGGAGTCCTAAGAATAGCTGTCTCAATTACAGTTTTGTTCACCCAGGTAATTCACTTTCTAGAAGTATGTTAAAATTAAAGAAAATAACCATGACTACTCTGCTCTGTACCCTTATGTCAAAATGCCCATCATTCATGTTATCCACTTAAAAAGCAACAAGGAAGTCTATTAGGTGAATAGTTATCTCCTTATTAGGACCCGTCAGTCAGTCATACCTTGTTTAAAACCTATATAATTTAATAACTAGCCTTCTACCTTGTTTTGGCTTAAATAAAGCTCCTACAGTTAAGTGTTCTAAAAATTTATTAGCTCTGTTCTTCACTCATTAAACTGAGTCTGTCCTTATAATCTTTTCCTTTCGTTTGCAGGGTGTCTGTGCTATTTCTGTATAGCTACAGAGATGACTACTACAGAATCTTATTTTAACTCTAAAGAACTGTGACTGACCTCATTAAGACAGAGGCTTATACTGGAGTAATGGAATGTTGTACATTCATCGTCATTCAAAATTAAATTCTAAGAAGATGCTGGGCACAGTGGTTTACCCTTGTAATCCCAGCACTTTCGGAAGCCAAGGCAGGAAGATGGCTTGAAACCAGGAGTTGTAGACCAGCCTGAGCAAAAAAGCAAGACCCCCATCTCTACAAAAACTTAAAAAATTAGTTGGGCAAGGTGGCATACATCTGTAGTCCTAGCTACTCCAAAGGCTGAAGTGGACAACTTGAGCCTCAGGAGGCTGAGGCTGCAATGGGCTGTGACTGCGCCACTGCACTCCAGCCTGGACAACAGAGCAAGACTCTGTCTCAAAAAAGAAAAAAGGCCAGGTGCGGTGGCTCACGCCTGTAATCCCAGCACTTTGGGAGGCCGAGGCAGGTGGATCACGAGGTGAAGAGATCGAGACCATCCTGGTCAACATGGTGAAACCCCGTCTCTACTAAAAATACAAAAAATTAGCTGGGCGTGGTGGCGCATGCCTGTAATCCCAGCTACTCAGGAGGCTGAGGCAGGAGAATTGCCTGAACCCAGGAGGCGGAGGTTGCGGTGAGCCGAGATCGCGCCATTGCACTCCAGCCTGGGTAACAAGAGCGGAAGTCCGTCTCCAAAAAAAAAAAATTCTAAGAAGCTGTCCTACAAAGTTGAGCTTTGTTAGTTTTTCATGTGTAATATATTATAAATTTATCTTTTGGGATATAATAAATGCTTTCATATACCTGCTGCTTTTTAATTGTAAATCTGTTAACACTAAAGAAAAACGTAAAGCTGGAACATAAGATAATAGCCTTCTCTTCCCTTGGCTGTTACAACTAAGCGCAGGAAAATATCCAAACTAAAAGGGCATAAAGAAACCAAAAATCACTATTTGGAACCTATATTCCTGATGAGTTTGTAGTATGTTTCTCCTAAGGTAGTTAAACAAACTCATTTGACTGAATACTCATTCAAACTTGGTAAAGGAACTATGATGATAAAATTATACAACCAGGTAGGAAGCAACATCACTTTTTACAGGTTTCAATTCCAATACTCTAGAAGGTGTTATAGAACTAAAGCCTATTCATTAATCACATCATTCTAAAAATAGTTATTGCCAGCACTATTAAAGTGGGGTGGGAAAAGGAATAGAAAGACAGTGCTGATAAACAGACATGTTTAATGATAGCTTGCTCTTCAGAGATGACTACAGAGACTTTTAATCTATAATCCAGGAGTATACAACCATGCAGCACAGACCAATTAACCAAATGTAAAATAAACTAGGTTCTTAATACAACTACCCTATAAACATTGCAACTATTCTTTCCAAAAGGACCCTCATCTTATGTTAAAACACCTACTGTGGGGGAACCAGAAGCCTAGCTACGTGGCCAAAGTAAAAACCAAAGGAAAAAATAGCAACTCAGTGGTTAATTGGTGAAAGCAAGAAATTTGTGTCCTTTACTGTGCTGCTGCTGCTGCTGCTGTTGCTGTTGCTGCTGCTGCTGCTGCTGCTGCTGCTCCTGCTGCTGCTGGCGGTGGTGCTGCTGCTGGTGGTGGTACTGCTGGCGCTGCTGGTGCTGGCGCTGCTGGTGCTGGAGCTGGTGCTGGTGCTGCTGGAGCTGCTGCTGCTGCTTTGGTCTTCTTAGTTTTGTTCTTTTTGTCCCTCTTCTTCAGCCCATCCATGTTAGCTCTCAGTAGGTTTGAATAAGCCTGAAAGACACAGAGCGTATCTTAGTGAAAAGATGTGCAAATTGGTAGAATAGCTGCCCTATTTGCATAACGGATTTAGGGTAGCCAAAAATCAGGAAGCCTACCTGGTAAAGAATATAGCACTATGGGAAACTTGTACTGAAAAATGGTAGAAGCATAAAGTACTCTTCCACATTATAGCAGCTTCTGCAACACCCACAGAGAGTTGCACATATTTTTTACTTTTTTCAAGGTAAAGTTGCAGGCAACTTCTTGTTCAACTATACTATAGGTAGTGTATATCTATAGCCTAAGACAAAATCTAGCTTAAAAAAAAAACAAAAAACGAGAAAGGAAGATGGTATTAGCATTGAAACTCACACCCTAGGTAGTGTGTATCTATCACACCCTAGGTATTGTGTATCTATAGCCTAAGACAAAATCTAGCTTTAAAAAAAAACAAAAACAAAAAAAACGAGAAAGGAAGATGGTATTAGCATTGAAATTCACACCCTAACAGCTTTTTTACTTGAAACACACTGGTAAAACTTATCTCCAAAGAAGAGTGAACCTAAGTATCAATTTTCCCCAGTGTTCACTATCATGCTGGCTCTTGCCCTGAAAAGGGAGACATAAGCAACACTCAAAACTCACCATCTGAAACTTATTCACTTCCTTGGAGCTCACCTGAAAAGGAAGGAAAAAAGAGGGCACACCTGTTATCCATATAAGCATTCTCTTCTCCATCCCAGATAGTATCTCAAAAGCGTCCCAAAGACAACATCCGTCCTTTAAAACACTTCTTCCCAACTTCAGGGCTCATAATACACAAATGATTATTTTTCTACTCTACTTTCCTCTAGCTAGAGACCAAGCAAAGGACCTCTGCATCTTTTTCCACATGAGAAATGCACCAAGATGTGACGGACAGCAGGCTCCTAAAAAAGCTTTGTTTCTCACCCCTTGAAATTCCTTAGAGAGGTGGCACTGAGTTTTCTACCTGCGTTCTGAGAAATGTCAGAGGACTACTTAGTATTAATTTTTTGCACATTAACACTACTCCCTTCCCATCTTATTTTTAAACCTACTTTCCATTAATTCAAGCATATTTAAGCACAGTGCAAGTTACCACAAAATAAATTCTACTTCTGAAGACGACTCCTTAGGTTTTTGTATTTCGTGATAGCGAACTTTATTTGTAAAAACCACATAACTTGTTTTACTGTAAAAATCCTCTCAAGATAACTTGTCACAGGAGATCTGTCAACTAAGTATAGTCGACATTTTCATGTAATAAGTATCCTAAACTAATGTGATTAGAGAGCAAGTTTGGTTCTGCCACAGCAGAATAAAGCAGTATTCACACAATTCAGAGTCACTTGCTTTGCCTTATTCAAACTCCACTGAAAGGAAAGACTAGGACTTGACTAACGTATATTTTCTCAAGCGTCAAACCCAACATTTAGCTACGTATTCGCTACGTGAACCACAATAAGAAAATAATAGCATACCTGGTACCAAGAAACTTAAAGGCCCAGCACAGTAAGGGGCTAAGGAATCAAGTATTTATGCCAACTGCTCCTTACAGTACTACAAGTAAGGACCAATATGCTACTTTCATTTCCACAAAAATGTTAACATAACTAAGGACTTTTTGATCTCTACTTTCTTCATTTTATTTTATTGTTGAAGTTTCTACTACTAAAGTATAGGAACGTCCTGGTCTCAAAAACAGCCAAAGACCTACACAGGGCAAAAGGGAGAAATAATTAAAAGCCTGGTTCAGAAACGCCCCATCCTCTAAGTTCAAGTCTTCACTCACCACAGTGCTGATCTTCTTTTTCCCATCGGTAGCTCTTAACAGACACTTGTTGTCTGCGGGCTCGAAGCCCTCCACAGTACCCTTCTTTGGAATGGGTTTGGTTCGACCATCATCTGCGGGAAAAAGGCATCTCGGTGAACAGGGCCGCGTTCGAGGCTGAGCGGCCGACAAACAGTGAAAACGGAGGCGGCGGGAGGGACGCGATGACCCAACCCGGCCCCGCCGCTCTAGTTCCGCGGAACACCTCGTCTGCTACCACGGCCTGGCGACACCCGGGAGAAAACGGTTACTTCCACGACGGAGACACGTCACACCGGAGCGTGAGACACTCCGCGCGGAGCGGCCAAAGAGCCCTGGCCTGCTCGGGGCCCACCGCTACCGGGAGCGGCCCAGGCGGCTCCGAGCCGGGGGCCGCGCCAGCCACAATCCCGACTGTGCTCCAGGCCCGAGGCCCCGAGGGTGCCCAGGCCAGGGTGGCGGAGGTAGGGGAGGGCGGGGGTCCGCGGCAGGCAGACCCCGGGAACCCGGGGAGCACTGCCCGGCTCCCCTCCCGCTGCTTACACTTCTTCAAGGTGATATAGACGCTGCCCGACGTCCGGCACTTCTGGAAGAGTCTGGTCAGCTCCGTCAGGAACTGGAAAACAACAGGCCCAGCCCCGTTAGCCAGCCCCAAGTCCTCGCCCCGCCGCGTCAAGGCCCTGGTCCTCCCGCAGAAGGAGGCAGAGGCCTCAAGCAACGCCTGAGCCGCCCCCGTCCGTCGGCCGGCCAGGCCTGGCCCATACCTGCTCGCTCTCCAACAACACCATCGCGACGACGCTGCCTCGACTCCCTCAGCTTCAGCCCCTAACAGTAAGAACCGGAAGCTCGGCCTAAGCTGGGCGGGACTTCCGCTACAAAGCTTCCAGTGTTTTCCATCAATCCCTTCTCTTCCACCAATCCCTGCTTCCGCCCTCCCCCCCCCACGCTCCGTCCGCCTCGCGCCTGCGCACTGGGACGTCCGGGGGGCAAATGACCCGGGGCCCCTGGGTTTGTCCTGGGCTGCCGCAAGCGAGGTACCGTCTCACCTTAGCCCGTGTGAGGGAGCGAGAGCAAAAAAAAGCTTTGATAGCAACCTATAATTTATATTCAGCTGTATGCTGGGCAGGTTACCTTACAATTCAGTGCCTCGGTTTCCTTATCCGTAAAGTGAGGGTAATACTGTCTACTTCGCAGTGTGGTCGTGAAGCGTAAATGAAACTTAAATACGTCTAACGCCTGCATTACATCTGGAAGCTTCTGGGTAAAATGTTTCTATGCCCTTCTAGAAGCTGCCTGCATTCCCTGGCTTGTGGTCCCTTCCTCAAGTCATTAAAACCTTTTGCCTCCACTGTCAGATCTCTTACTACTGAGTCTGATGCTCTTACCTCCCTCTTAGGAGAACCCTTGTTACATTGGGCTCACTTAAATTATCAGGATAACCTCTCCATGTGAAGGTCCTTAATGTATTCACATTTGCAAAGTCCGTTAAACATGTTAAGTAATGTATTCACACCTTTTTTTTTTTTTTTTTTTTTTTTTTGAGACGGAGTTTCGCTCTTGTTACCCAGGCTGGAGTGCAATGGCGCGATCTCGGCTCACCGCAACCTCCGCCTCCTGGGTTCAGGCAATTCTCCTGCCTCAGCCTCCTGAGTAGCTGGGATTACAGGCACGCGCCACCATGTCTAGCTAATTTTTTGTATTTTTAGTAGAGACGGGGTTTCACCAAGTTGACCAGGATGGTCTCGATCTCTTGACCTCGTGATCCACCCGCCTCGGCCTCCCAAAGTGCTGGGATTACAGGCTTGAGCCACCGCGCCCGGCCTGTATTCACACATTCTATGTACTAGGACATAGACCTCTCTGGGACATCATCCAGCCTGCCACAGAAATTTTTGTAGAAGTCCAGATGCTAATGTGACTTTAATCAGATTAAACTTTGAAGGTAGCCAACAGGACTCATGCAGGAGTAGATGTGAAAATTAAAAGGAAGAAAAAGAACAGCTGGGCGCAGTGGCTCATGCCTGTAGTTCCAACTACTTGTGAGGCTGAGGCTGGAGGATAGCTTGAGCCTGAGAGGTGCAGGGTGCAGTGAGCCGAGATGACACCACTGCACTCTAGCCCGGGTGACAGTGAGACCCTGCCTCAAAAAGAAAGGAATCCGGAATGATTCAGGAGATGGTGGTATCATTATTTAATAAATAGCAAAGATGTGGGAAGTAAAAAGTTTTGATTTGGTCATGTCATATCTGAGATGCCATTACACATCCAAGTGGAACCACTAAGTGGATAGCTGAATGTGCAAGTTTGGAGCTCAATACAGAGGTAAAAGCTATAATTAAAAATTGGGAAGTCATCTTCCTACACCTCAGGATTAGCAAAGATTAGAAGAGTCTGGTGAAAACCCCTCCTATAAGGCTGCTAACATAAGACCACTCTGTGATGGCACCATATGAATAACCTCCAGTATGGGTGTCCAACCTTTTGGCTTCCCTGGGCCACAATGAAAGAAGAATTGTCCTGGGCCACATGTAAAATACACTAACACTAATGATAGCTGATGAGATTTTTAAAAAAAATTTTTAAAGGTCCATGCATAATTTTCATGATATCTGCCAACACAGATAGCAAAAATGTCCTCACATTCAAAGTACTGGAAACCTGCACAAGAGCCCTGGGCCTTGGTATCACTGCCTCAGAAGTCAAAGTCCTGGTTGAGAGCGTCAGATTGACCCATGCTAGGTGCTGACGGCAGGTGAAAGAGTGACCCTCTGATCCTTTCATTTAATTACCTATTTATTGCCTCTCACCAAAACCCACACAACAGGGGATTGCAAACAGGTTCAAATCCTAGAGAAACAAAAGCCAACACAGGTTGGCTGCACAAGGTCATCAGCCTAGGGCAGGAGAGGGGCAAAGGGTGCTAGATACTTTGAAGAAAATGTGAAATCAGAGAGTGAACCTATTTAATAATCTGTTGTTGAATTGCTACGGAATATGAGGGCTCCCTTGATATTTATGGTCATAAATTTAAATGAAACCAGTTATATTGTTTGTGTGACCTAAGGGTTGGAGATGATGACCATTGTGCTCTGCGCTACTGTCATTCACTGAACATTGAGCGATGTTCTTTGGAGCCATGGGGGGCAGGGGGCACCAGGATGAAGGAAATGGCCCTGCCCTTGAGGAGCACAGAGCGTCGAGGCCATGATTCATTTGGGGCTTCATCAGGATTAGCCCTTAGTGTGGACATATCTCACTGTTTGCCATGGACTCATTCACAGCTCACTTCCACTTAAGAGTCAGCAGTCATGCTGGCCACCCTGGGTGAAGTCTTAAGGCTATCCGAAGCAGAATAAAGCGGTCTAATAACAAATACTCAAGTCTGACACTTTAGCGTCACACTTGAGCCAGTACAATTCAACCACTGACAGTATTCTTTAGGCTTTGTTTTTCTGTGGGAAATGACTAACAACACCTATTCAGAAGTCAAAGTGATCTGAGTTCAGATCCTGCCTCTGCTACTTATTAGTTATGTGGCCTCAGGCAACCTCTCAAGGCCTAAGTCTCTTCACTAGCAAAATAACAATAGTAATGCTTACTTCACTGACGTTATGAAGACTTTCTAAAATACTGTATGTAAGACCCTTAGGCTTGCTCTAATATGGTAAATATAGATGTTTAAATTAATTTTTAAATTTTAAGTCATCGGTCACACTAGCCACATTTCAAGGATTCAGTAGCAACATGTGGCTTGGATAGTGCAGATGTAGAGCATTTCCATCATCACATTGATAACTTTGGGCCTAGCACATAATAAATGCCCAATGAACAGTATAGTATCAAATAGCATTATTATTTATAGACCACACACTTTCCATCATTTCAACATCACCATCCTAATTTCTGCCATTATCTTAATGCCACCTGTACTATTAGTTAATATTTTTCTTTGACTCATTTTATACTGAAGTGTATTTAATATTATCATTATAAGTGGAAAACCAGTATCATTTGCTATAAATACAAGGGACCATAAAAGGAAGTACTATGAAGTAAAATAATGTTGCTAAATCTAAAATTTTGAGATTAAAAGTTAAAACAATGAATAAAAGCAATGATAAAGTTCATTGACTTATAAGACTGTATCTGAAAATAAATTCCTCAGTGAGAAAAATGGTATTGTATGTGATCAGTCAGGAATAAAGGTAGCTCAGGGTACAATGAAATTGAGAGTTTATATCAATATAACGGGGTTAAATTTTGATGTCTTCCAGCACCCAAAATCCTAACTTGCAATTATGTGTGGTTAGGGTAACATATCATTAATCAAATCGTAATTTAAATGCATAATAGAGGTTAATGGTTTTTGGCCTTAGAACAGAGCAGTATGTAAGTGAGGCATGGAGCTGGGTCACTATCTCTAAGTCATGTAGGCCACACACCTTCCTGCTCCCTGTCCCTCAGTTTTTCCTCTCCCTTTCACAGTTCTAGGAGAACCATGACATGAAAATGGTTCCCAAATCCCTTCCTACATCATGGGGGCTTTATCAAAGGCAGCACCAAGATCAAAAGGAAGGCCCTGGGCACAAAACACTGTACCAGCCTTGGCCACTTCCCCATGCATGGGGATAATACAGGAAGACGGGCAGAGACAAATAGCCCCTGCTCCTTAGGGATCTCCAAGTGGACTGAAGGGACCTGAATAAATATGCTTGTTTGTACAACCTGAGATCATCTTTCCCAAAATACAGGGGTAATGTGTTTTTTCCTCAGACAGAGCACACTTTAATTTATTAGGTTTTAATCAGAGTTGGTTTTGAATTAGGGACAAGGATCTTTTTAAGGTTAGGGTTAATTTACAGCTGCAGTTACTCTCATGCAATTACACTTTGCAGTGCCTGGAAAGTATAATGGTTTAAAACACAGTCACTAGTTCCTGGCTGGGGTTCCTAGCTGGGGTAGTCACTCAAGCCTGGCAAGTCAAGGTTGCAAGAAAGCATGATTGTGCCCCTGCACTCCAGCCAGAGCAGCAGCGAGATGCTGTCTCAAAAAAAAATTTTTTTTGGTTTAACCTATTATTAATAATGAAAACAAATTATGTTACAATCCATTCAAAGGAGAATCCAGTAAACATCAGGAATTCTAGAGTGCATTTGTAAATGGAAGCAAAATTGGATTTTGCACAGTCCTTCACTGAGCAGAAGCATTTGTACAACCCTCTGGTGACAAGAATTCTCTGCATTGCCATTGGGTCTCCACAAGTTACAGAGCTGCAAAATAGCTCAAAGGAAATGAAAGCCTAGACATCAGCTAATCCAGAGGGGTGTGTTCTAAATAATGTATCATTTGTTATTGGAAACATCCACTATTTTTTGTTTTGTTGTTTTTTGGTTTATCTTTTTCTTTAATATGTTTGCTTCCACTAATCTTTGTTGCATATTCCAAAATTACTTAAGTCTCTCCGTACCTCAGTGTCCTCATCTGTAAAATGGAGAAGTCAGAAAAGTGCCTATGTCATGTCAAAGGGAGGAGTAAGTGAACTCAGGTATGCATTATTACACCACAGCCCCTTAGATGGGAGTTGGCTGTTCCCATGTCCTCCTTGTCAAAGTGGATTCATTCTACAGGAGCAGATTGCAACAAGACGCTGTGCACCTTACTGAGGACTGAGGTCTGAAAGGAATCGTACTTGGGTTCCGAGCTGCCTCACCGTAGCTCAGGTGTGCTGATTTTTAAGGATCTGTTCTGGATGAAGGAGGAAGGGTGTCATCTAAACACATCGAGGAATGGCATTGGGCAGGTCTGGCTTCAGGATGACAGAACCTAAGGCTGGGAGACCTCCTATGTCAGCGGGAGGTGGTTAGCTCTGCTGGAGGCCTCCTAGAGAAGGCCAGGGGGATCTGAGAGTGTGTCCTGGAAGCCTGGGTGCCTGGAGAGAGAAACCACCCTGAAGCCATGCCAACACACTCACTGGACTCAGTCCACTCTGACACTGGCAGTTACCAATTCCTTTATTCTTTTTTGCAGTCACTTGGTCAACAAGTGTTCATTGTGTCTGCTCAGCCAACACAGGGCTCCAGGAACTCTCCCTATCCCCACCCCAGGATGAAGTCCTGGATTAAAATCCCAAGCCCCAGTGCCCTAGAGAGACAGCACAGGAGCCCCAGCAGCAGGTGCACCCTGCTCCCGCACTTGCTGAGACCCTGCAAGAGGTACCTGCCTGTGCTTTATCCTCCACAGGGAACCTGCCCTAGAGGGTTGTTGTTGGGTTTCAAGGACATCATCCATGTAAAGGGCTTATAGTCAACATCCAGTTGACATAGTGTTAAAAGTTTTTTCACTGTTATGTTCAGGACTTAGGCTAGATTGCTAATGTCACTTCTACTTCCCAAATTCTGAGAACTGCTGCTTTTCTCCCCCTATCCCCTTCTGGAGGCCCTAGGGAAGTTTCCAGAGCCCCTCAGTGTCCGGGATTAACATTGGCCTTCCCCTTGCTCACTGCAAGGAAGCAGACAACGCCACCATGCCCAACCTCCAGGCGCCCTCTCGGAGTGAGGAGTGGCCCCATCCGACCTGCCTGTGGCACGTCTCAGGCCAGCAGGGGACGCCCTGGCCTCACCAGACAAGCACAGCCATGGGCAGCAGCCTTAGACACTCCCAGATCTTGCCCTATCATTTATCTTAGATCAACCATAAGAATACTCAAGATCGTGGTCGTCATTTTTCAGAAGTAATTCTGCGAATGCTAGAACTTTCCATGTTACAGGAAGATTATCATTCATCCATTCACTGAGCAAGTGCTAGGCACTGTTCTGGGTGCAAGAAGCTGACCAAATTCTCAACTAGAGAAGAGACTATTTTTTTTCCTCAGGTAATAGCTTGCTCATATTTGTTGAGAAGTTACTAAGTGCCAGGTTCCTTTCTAGGTGCTTACATATATTCTCTTTTGAGTCCCCAGTAGTCCTGTGAGGTGAGCATTGTTTTATGCCTATCTTTGGGCTGGAAATACTGAGGAGGTGAAATGACTGTCTGGGGTCATACCACTAGTAACAGGTAGAGTGGAGATTTGTACCCCTGCGGACCCACCTCAGTTCTTCTCTGCACAGTGGAGGCTGCCACTTCTGTGCAGAGAAGAACTTGCAAATGATTGCAGGCCACGGGCAGCTCAGGAGTGGAGCGGGGACTTTCAGCTGTTTAAAGAGGTGGCAAGAAGCCAGGGAAGGCAGAAAAGAGGCCTGCTCTAGGCAGAGTGGATTGAGCTGGGACTCCCTCTCCACTCTTCATCTTTTCCTCCCTCCCAAGCCCCTGTCTCCCTCTTACCTCCCATACAAAATCCTGTCTCCTTCGTCCTGTCTTTGGATTCAAGGCCCAACTTGGCATTTCCTGGTTGTGTCTCTGAAGGAAATTTACCCTATTCTCTATAAGCCTCCATTTCTTCAGCTGTAAAATGGGAATCTCTTCCTCACATTGCTGTGGTGAGTAAAATGTGACAATGTGAATATAAATACCTTATAAGTGAGAAAGCATGCCAGAAAAGCTAGGTTTCATTGGTCTTTTCCTCTCCTTCTCAAGTATAAATATTGAGTCCTGCAAAACACCCTCCCTCCACCTCCACCAAAATCCCAGTCTCTTACTAAGCTCAGCTGGCTGTGTGGAGGCAACCTATCTGGTAGCTGAATCACACTAACATGTTCAGGACAAATGGTGAGTCTGTCACACACACTCTATTTGTGGAGGAAACTTCAGTGACGTTAAACTAAGAAAAGACTCTAATGGTTGGATTTCTGGTATGGGGGCTTTGGAGAGATTTGGCAAAGGAATTGCCAGTACCCTCCAGGCTATACCCCATGGGCAGCTGCTGGCCCCACATGCCTGCAGGCCATCCTTGTACAGAGTCAGGTGGCGGCACTCATGAAGCATGTGTGAACTTTAACACGTTCTCCCTTTCTCATCTAGGATTTCCTTCCTGGCTGAGCCTCAAGAAGGGGGCCAGCATACCTCATATTGTGCAAGGGGAAACTGAGGCCAGGAAAGACAAGCATAGTTATTGCTTGGGCATTCCCAGCCAGGCTGGAGGTCTGGGGCGTGAACACCTCCTTCTTGCCTTCCTCCTCCCCCAACTTTCATGGTTTTAGTGGGTGGGAGGAGGGGCTCCCTTGTTCATGATGATTAGGGGTCCCAAATTTAAAGTTTCCTGTCTAGAAGTCTAGGACAGGAAATTATATACCCAGAGTTCTGCACAAATTACCCAGGTGTCTCAACTCCCTAAAGCAACAGACGCTGTTCATCTCTCGGCCTCCGCGTCATCATTCATCCTTGATGGTTGGGGAAAGCCCACTCCACCTCTCTGATAGACCAAAAGATGCAGATTTATACAGGGAATCCTAGGCAGACACAATGAACAAACTCCCATCTGATCAGAGCCAAGTTCCGGTAATAACATCAATGAATCATCAACTTCAGTGCGTCACAATATTGAGCTGCAAGAGGACTCCAAGACCTTTTAGTCCAACCCTTTACCTTCTAGTTATTCACAAGTGAATAGAAACCAAGTGAGGTCCAAAGAGGGAAAGTGACTTGACCAAGATCACAGAGTTTGATAATGATGGCCCTGAGCCCCAGGCCCATGCACTTTCCACCACCCTCCATACCCCTCTGCCTGCCACCACCTGCCAGGCACAGAGACGGGGAGGGAGAGCATAGGCCCCTCGTGACTTAGCCAAGGGCAGCTTGGTGTCTCCGTGCAGGTGGACTCCGTGTGTCAGCCTCAGCCCTCCCTTGGGGAGGGAAGGGCCTGGGGCCGTCCTCACACCCCAGGCGCCAGGCCGTGGAGCTATAGGAGGCAGCTTCCTGCTTGGCCCTTATCCAAGGCCATTTCACAATGGGGGGAAGAGCGCTGAGCTGAGAGTCCCGGGTTGCTGCTCACTCCACCCCCACTCCAGCCCCTTTCAGACCCCCCAGGGAGAATGAGCCAGGCCCTGACTGAGGCTTGGGGAGAAGAGAGCCACAAGAACGGAGACAGGCTAAACAGCCCCTATTGGGAGTGTTCTATGAGCCGTGTCCCTGGAGCTAGACGAGGGCACCACCTTGCAGGTGACCGCCGCTCTCCCCCTTCCCTTGCCATCCACCTGCAAGCATTCATGCTGGGGAAGTCCCTTCTAGGACAGGAGCAGTCGGTTCCAGTCAGTCCATAGCACTCTCATGATTAATCAGAGGGGAACCTGGAGGCCCATAGCTTGGCGGGGGGCAAGGCCTGGGTCACTTCCTGCGGTGAGGCGACGTGACTACCAGGCAGAGGAGCCCACGTTTCTCCTCCCAACATGCTCCAGGTTCTGGGGTGAACTGTGGCTCAGCAGACTGAAATTCAGGCAGGAACCAAGAGAGAGACACTGAGACGGGACATTCAGCCAGGATTTACTGTGCCCTTATGGATAGGGTCTGCTATGAGCTCAGCTCTGTAGGGGATCTTCTTTGAAGTAGGAGGCAGTGGTTTAAGGACCCAAATCATCCTGTCTTCAAGTCTTGAGGAGGAGACAAAACAAACCTGGGTGAAATGTCAAAGCACAGGACAAGGCAGTGTGAAGTGAGGGCCCACACTCTCACGCTGGACAGTGCAGCATGGCCAGTGCACCGGGGGTGGTGGAGGGAGTCACTGCGGACAGAGCTTCGGGGAAGAGACAGAACCAAAAATGGTGGGGAGAACTTGACTTTGCAGACGGGATGGGAACGATCTTCCAGACAGAGAAAGGAAGACAAGACAGAAATGAACCCGCATACGTGAGGACAGGACCCTGTTTGCACAGGGGGTGGTAAACCACGAGACTGGAAATGTGCCTGGCCACGGGCACTTCCTCACGCTGAGCTCTTGCTGCTCGAACACAGCTTTCCTTGGTATCCGTGGAAGTTGCTGACCTACTGAGGCAGGACACCACACGGAGAACTAGGCAGGGGCGTGGAGGTGCCAGAGAGCTCAGCTCCTTGGTGGAGGAGTCCTCTGACAACAGGAAGCAGCTGCAGCAGGCTCGAGGGCTGTACTGGTATCTGCCACTCTCCCCCACCCTGGCTGCACCCTGCAGAACAAACTGTTCTTCAAGAAGCTCTGGGGACAGAGGGCCCACACCTGCTCCCAGGACGGGGTGGAGAAACCCCCATCAGCCAGGCTGGGAGCCCAGCAGAGACATCACACAGCTTAGCAACCCTCCTTGCCCACTGGCCCCTCTGCCTCCTCCTACCCCAGACCAGGCTGCAGTTGGCAATACAACACAAAACAAGAGCTTTATATTGTTACTATTATTATTTTATAGAGATTGGGGTCTCACTATGTTGCCCAGGCTGGTCTCAAACTCATGGCCTCAAGTGACCCTCCTGTCCCAGCTTCCCAAAGTGCTGAGATTACAGACATGAGCCACATTACCAGCCAAGAGCTTTGGAAGGAGAAATGAGAAGCAAATCTTCGTAAATACCTCATCCTGGAACTTCCAACAACGTCTCCAAAAATAGTACCTAAACTCCAGGCCCCAAACTCTAAACTGAGTGGTTATGGCTTCAGAGAAACAGCACAGGAGTGGCAGCCAAGGCACTGAGTTCTAGTCTGACTTCTGCCACTCATTGGCATGTGACCTTGGACAAGTCACTTTTCGCGGGACTTGAGTTTCTTCCTCTGTAACTTGGGGAGTTGGGACTGAGCTATGAAGTCCCTTCCCGTTTTAAATGTGAGACTCCAAGGCTCGCAGGTAACTTTGGGATTGCTGTAGTGACTGGGAGCCAGTACAGCTGGGAGAGAAATTAGATGAGAATCCAACTGAGGGAAAGACAAAATGGAATTGTATTCTATTCAGAACCTGAAATAGATGGGATTTTCCTTCCCCCAGATCCTCATGAAAAAGAGATTTGGGGAAAAAGCTTGGGGGATTTGGACTGAGAATATCTTAAGAAGAGATAATTTCATAGAAGATTCCCCAACACTTGGTGGGGAAGAGCGAGAATCCTTCCAGATTCCTTGACGAGCAAAACATGGGGAGTGGGGCGCAGTAATACCAGGAAGGACACATCCCATCCTCCGACCCTCTTGTCCACTTAAGCTGCTCCTTAAAAATTCCTATAGCTGGGGACCAGGCCGTTCATTCCAGTTACAGCTGAAACTTTACAGGGCCTTTTAAATTTCCGTGAGGGTATAAATGGCTAATATTCTCTCCTTCTGAGACCCAAGATGTGCTGACAGAGGCCTTTAGAGGAGGTGGGGGCTGGAAGAAGGAGTGAAGGTGGAGACCCTAAGATCATGCAGGAGCCATGCTTTTTCTGAAGCCAAATCTAGGCCTAGCAGCTCAGAGCAGTTCCCCATGGGCAGTGATACGGGAGAAGGCCCTGAGCTTCCTAAGTGCCTCTGGGTCACTTTCTGAAATCTCTCACCTTGGCCTCCCTGAGAGGAGGAGCCCAGTGTAGTTCCCACCTATCTACTGCCTGCTCGTCTTCCAGGGTGTTGGGGGGATGGGCAACATGGCTGGCCCTCCGTCCCCACCAGATTACCCAAACAGACTCTGTCAGAGCTGTTTCAGGAGCCACAAACCTAGGCTTTTGGAGGCAGCTCCAGGGAAAGGTGGAGTGTGTGAGGTGGAAGGTGGGTGGGAAAGCATGCAAGAAGGAACGCACTGTTGTCAGCTGGCCCTTTGCCAAACGTTGGCAAACAGCAAAGGGAGAGAGGAGTAACAAGACCAGACTACTGCCATGTTCGGTGATTTGCAACTGAAGCCCACAACGAGGCAGACATGGGCTTGGCATGGTCCAGCCCCGTGCTGTGTGTGTGTGTGTGTGTGTGTGTGTGTGTGTGTGTGTCATGTGGTGTGTGTGGTATATGTGTCTGTATTTGTGTGTATGTGTGATGTGTCAGGGTGTGTGTGTGGTGTGAATGTGGGGTGTGTATATGATGTGTTTGTGGGTGTATAGGTGTGTGTGGCATGTGTGTGGATGTGTGTGGTGTGTAGGGTGTGTGTATGGTATGTGGGTGTGTGGGGGGGTTGTGCGGAGTGTGTGTGTGGTGTGTATGGGGACGTATATGCATGATGTATGCATGTAGTGTATGTGGTATGTGTGTGGTGTCCGTGTGTGTGGTGTGTGTCTGGTGTGGGCGGTTGGTGTGTGTGGTGTATATTTCAGGGTGTGTGTGGGGGGGTGGTATATATGTGGTGTGTATTAGGGGGGTGGGTGTGGGGGAAGTGTGTGGCGTGTGTGAGAGGGTGGTGTGTGTGGTGTGTGTGTGCATGTGTGGTGTGTGTGGGGGTGTTGTGTGTAGCGGTGGTGGTGTGGGGGGGTGTGGTTTGGGGGTGTGTGTGTGTGGTGTGTGTGTGATGTGTATGTGTGAGTGTGGGTATGGTATATGTATGTGTGTGTGTGGGTGGGTGAGTGTGTGGGGGGGTGGGTGTGGTGTGTGGTGTGTGTGTGTGTGGTATATGTGTGTGTGTATGGGTGTAGGGGGGGAGTGGGTGGGTGTGGTGTGTGGTATGTGTGTGTGGTGTGTGGGTGTGTGGGGTGTGTGGGGTGTGTGGTATATGTGTGTGTGTGTGTGGGTATGGGTGTGGGGGGGAGTGTGTGGGTGTGTGGTATGTGTGGGGTATGTGTGTGTGTGTGTGGTGTGTGTGTGGGGGCGGGTGTTGGCCTAGGTGAGCACCAGTAATCACAGCAGAGAAGATGCCAAAACTCTGTATTTACTGTTAGAGCCAATGGTTCTGGAAACTGTGGAGACAGCGCCCCCAAAACCTGGCCCATCCCAAGACACTGCTTCTCCCAGCCAACAAGGAAGGCGGGAGGAGGAGAGGCCTGAAGCGGAGGCTTCTTCTTGAAGGAGTGCTCGCCAGGCCGGCAGCCTTCCTCACTTCAGTGCAGCCTTCCCCTTCTGGCCATCGCTGAGCATTCACGGTGGTCAGCAACTCCTTTATCCGGGGCAAGCCTCCCCAGGTCTCCCTCTTCAAAAGCGGATGCTACCTAGTGGGAGGTGTGGAGTTATACAAGAAAGGGCTACAGGACAACATCACTAGTACCAAGCTGTGAAAGAGGTGGACTTTGAAAGGAATAAAGAATTTAGAAAAACAGACTAGTGGACTAGTTAACTCAGGGAGCAGAGAGACATTTCGGGCAGGAGAAGGGGTGTGATGTGCATCTTAGGGAAGAGAGGCTCTTTGGTTGTATGTTCTGGCAACTAGTCTCTGACACCTGCGGGGCCTCCTGCAATGGGATTCAGTGTCAATTCTGACACTAACTACCGCAGCTAGTGCCTATGATATTGTGAAACAGGTATTAGGTCTTCATTCCTGACATACAACTCGTAAAAGCCTTGGACTCTCCCAAGTGATAAGCGTCTTTTTGCATGCTAAGCCCCTAGGCAGCTGCAGGATGGGAGCTGGTCACCAGCAGGACCCAGACAAGGTTAGAGGATGGGAATTTCAGCCCCACCCCTCAACCTCCAGGGAGAGGAAAGGAGCTGAAGTTTAAGTTGATCACCAGCGGCCAATGGTTTAGTCAATCATGCTTATGTAATACTGCCTCCATAAAAACCCAAAAAGGCATGGTTCAGAGGATTTCTCCATAGCTGAACACATGGGGATCCTGGAGGGTAGAGCACCACTGAGGTTAAAGAAGCTCCACCCCTCCTCCAGAGCTCGCCCTATGCATCTGTTCATGTATAGCTTGTGGAATGTCCTTATAATAAGCCAACATATGTAAGTAAGTGTGTCCCTGAGTTCTGTGAGCTGCTCCAATGAACCCCAATCAGCTGGTCAGACAGAGCAGGGGCAAAACAACCCAGGGCTTGTGCTTGGCTTCAGGAGTGAGGAGAGGGGACTAAGCCCTCGATCTGTGTGGCCTAACACTATCGCCAGGTAGAGAGAGTCAGAATTAAACTGGAGGATGCCCCGCTGCGGTAGAAATGGCAGCTTGCTTGGTGGATGGGGGAGGCCCCTGCCCGACACCTGGTGTCAGGAACGTGTTGAGAGAGTATAGTAGGAAAAACCAAGTTTGTTTTCTACAACGTCTGACTCCACAAGTTAAATGTCCAAGTCCCCAAGACGACCCTTGCTTCAGAATTCAGACGCACGTGGGGTCCACAGGCTACTGGCACTTCTGTCTGACTTGACTACCAATTTGGGTTCTCACCACCCAAACTGAGGGTTCAGCAGTTCGCTAGAATGACTCACAGAACTCACTGAGCATCCTGTACTTACAATTAGTTCTATGTTTATACAGACTCAGAACAGTCAATGGGAAGAGCTATGCAGGGCAAGGTGTTGGGGTGTGTGCAGAGCTTCCATGCCCCCTCCTCGTGGAACGCGGCGTGTCCCCCTCCCAGCACATCCGTGTGTTCACCAACCGGGAAGCTCCTCTCAGTTTCAGGGTCAAGCTTTTACATGGGGCTTTACTCCACAGGCACCATCGATTAAATCATTAACCACTGAGGAACTCAATCTCTAGTCCCTCCTTCTCTCCCCAAAGGGTGGCAGTGTGGTGGGGATGGGAGTGGGAACATTTCCACTCCGATCACATGCTTGGTCTTTCTGGCATGGCCAGGCTCTCCCTTAAGACTAAGAGCCACCTTGAGTTGCCTCCTTCTCATAAGCTCAGTTCTGATGGAAATGCTCATTACAAATGACAAAAGGTGCTCCTGTCATTCAGGAGATCCCAAGGGTTTTTGAAGCTCTGCGCCAGGAAAGGGGGACAAAGACCGAATGGGCTTTTTAAAAAATTACACCACAGATGATAATGGGCAGTTCCTGTAGGGAAAGGGATGGGGAGCCGAGGATGGAAAGGCAGGGTGGGGCAGATGCATAAGGTCAGAAGTTGATGAGTATGGGGAGGAGACATCACCTGCTCCCTCCTGAGGAAGCGGAGGCAGAGGAGAAGCAGTAGACACCACTCCTTCACTTGAGGGTCTTGGCAGAATCTTTCACTCTTCCACTGTATTTAATTTCCCCCCAGACAGTTCATCCGGGAGGAGGCATCCTTCAGTCCCGGCTTTGGCACAAAGGTCCCCACAAGTCGGTCCGGGTTCCCTCAATTCAGCCTCCTGACGTTTCCCACAGTTCAAATACTACCTCCTTCTGGAAGGCTTCCCTGATTACCCAAGTGGGAAATGACCCTGCCCTGAATTCTGAAAGCCCTTTGAAATAGTCCCCTGCTGCCCCACGGGGACTTCGAGACAACATACTGTGGCTCACTCCCATCTCCCGGGGTGGTCCTGAGCGCTTTGCCTTCCCCCTTTCTGCTCCGTTCCAAACAGCCAGCACTGTGTGCTTGGTAGAACATTTGTGAGTCCTGCAGACATTCTCCATCATCAGCGGCCCCTCCTCTGCCCCTAGTGAACCTGGTGCCTTCCCCTGCAGAGCCCTGTCTCTGAATGGAGTGTGAATGTCTGCCCTGCCAGCCTGTGAGCTCCTCCAGAGAAAGAATGTGTGTCTACCTTCCAAGCCTGGCAAGCAGTGGGTGCCCATGTGTACAGAGTGAACTCAGGCACTTTCTCCTAGAGAGCATCACCTTTCTCACATTTAGGGAAAATCAAGAGTAAGAGAATGAGTTACTTATTCTCACAGAAGAATGGGAAGAGCAAGAAGAAATTTGGGGGTTGGGGCAGGACTCACACAAGGGCAAGGCTGGCCTCTTCTCGCAGGGCCCGGGCCCCCCTGGGCCTCTTGCCAGGACACTGTTCTGGGTGGGTGCTCCACCAGGAGGCAGGGAACTGGCGGGATGAGAGGTCAGATCAACCTGGACCTGTGGCAGACGGGCACGTGGGCAGCATGAGCATCCCACTAGCGTCTGGGGACAGCATGGCAGAAAGGAGCCCAGCCATTCTGGGAACCTGTGAAGGCTTTCCCCTCGAATGGCCTCCAGCCCCTCTGACAACCCCAGAGCAGTGTCCCAGCCTTGGTGAGCTGGGGTTTACTCGCTCACACTCATGGTTACCACCCAGAGGCCCAGGCAGAGAGGGAGGAACCGCCTGCTCAGCAGCCAGCCCCACGGAGGCCAGCCCGGCGCTCCTCTTGGCAGCACTCTGAGGGTCCTCAGTGGGCAGACCCAGATGGGGTGAGTGGCACAGCCCAAGGATGAGGCTCCCTTCTGCCTCCCCCAGGCAGGTCCCACGACTTGAAGGAAATTGCTCCAGAGAGTGGCAACTAGACATGAAGTGGGACACAGCGCCCAGAGTTTCTCAGTGGCCTCTGAAGCCACCCAGAGTCAGTGAGAGTATCTTGGCCTCTCTGTGTGAGCCTCCGAGTCAGGGGTTTGTCTCTGGGATCCCTGGATCACAGGCCTTGTGACTCTTCTATGGCTGCTCCCCACCCCACACCCCTGCTGAGCACGCTACCCCAAATCCTGGGGGAGCCACCATTTGGGAACGGATGGGATGGAGAGGCCTGCTCCCAAGAAACAGTTAATCCCCTCCCCTTCCCCCAGGCCCCTTGCACCTGCAGGCTGCGGTGTGTGGTTTCCCACAGCTGCAGCTGGCTCCCCAGAGCCCCTCCCTTCAGGGAACCTGAGAGGCTGAGGGCCTGAGGCGCCAGGAGGGGCTCGTCGCCCTCCGTCCAGCTGCTGGGGGTGGCATGGGAGGGTCTTGCTGCCCTCTGACCTGGACATACCACAAGAGTGCTCTGGTTGAGTGACCAATCTGTGATTCCTGGCTTGCAAGCCAAAGGCAGAGATTCCAGTTTAGGAAGTCAGGGAGGTTTCTGAGAAGGGAAACCAGCCATGAGGCCCTTCAGCCCTGGGCTCGCCTTGGCTCTGCTGCCTTCTGGAAGAAGCTGACTGGCCTTGGTGTGGGCTGGGCATTCCCCTGGGGTAGGATGCAGTGCTCCAGAGGAGAGGGTGAGTAGAGGGTAAGAGGTGAGTGGAAAGGACAGGGAGGAACAGGAGGAAGTGAGATGTGGCGGGGCCAGGACAGCCTCTGCTGGTCAAGACAGCCTTGAAGCCACAGTGCTAGGACTCAGAGTCAGCCCTCTGTCTATCCCAGAAGAAGGCAGGTTGCCACAGAGCCTGGGCAAATACCCAGCTGCCCTCAGAGCCAGGTGTTCCAGGGACACCACTGAAAACTCCTTACGCTGAGACAAGAGATAAAAAGTGCCCGGAGCTTCCTGGCTGGGACATGTCCCCAAGAGCATTAGCCTGGAGCAGAGGCTGGGCCCAACCTGACAGCCTGCCCATGTCCCCAGCCCCAGGCTGCTGGGCAAGTGCTCGCACCCCCGGAGACAGGTGGATGGCACACAGGGTCACGCGGAGGGATGCTCACTGGGTCCAGTGCCAGGGCCTGGGAAGAGGGAGGGCGATGCAGGAATCTGACAGGCACAAGCCTGGCAGGGCCCAGTGCTCTGGCTTCTCGCATATCCAGCTCCGGGCAATGCTTCTGTTCAACATGCTCCCTGCAAGGCCGTGTGGCCTTGGGCTCAGGGCTTTGGCGGCCTCCTGTCTGCAGAAGTCCCACTCCCTACTCAGAGAAAATTCCCCACCCCAGGGTAGGAAGAGAGAGGAAACAGAGATACCCATCTGCAGGAGCCCTAAGTCAGGTGTGGGAGGAGGGAGAGACCCGGCCCAGCAAAAGCCACAGTTTGTGCCACACTCCTCTGCCTCAGGCAGAGAGCAGCTGCAGGGTGGCAGCCAGGGCCTGGAGGAGGTGAGGGTGTGTGCTGGGCTGGCGCCCAACAGCCTTCAGTCTTGGCTCCCATACAGCTTGACACTCCTTTTGGGGAATAACTGATGCCAACCACCCAGGGCTGCTGCCAGGAGTCCACTGTGTGCTCAGACCATGCTGGGCCCTTTTGCAGTGGTGCTACAGGGCCATGGGCACAAGGCCACTGGCTGGGAGCCACTGCTGATCTCCAGTTTGCCCTCAGGTGTGTGGAGGCAAAGTCCTGCATATGTACCCCAGAACTTAAAGTATAATCAAAGACCAGCTTTGCGCTCCTGGAGAGAGGGCGAGTGACAGGTAACCTGTCCACAGTGGCTTATTGGTGGCTTCATGGCTGTGATGACACTATGTTTAACATTTACTCATGATTGTTCTCCAGACCCCATGTCTCATGAAAAGTACAGATGATGGGCAGTGGATGCAGCTAACCACCACCACGCACGTGTATACCTACGTAACAAGGCTGCGCAATCTGCACACGTACCTACCCCAGAACATAAAGTGTAATAATCAATGCAAAAAAAAAAGCACAGCACAGCAAATGTGTTGCTGGGAGAGCAGCAGCACACATGTGGAGTGCCAGCTTCTCATCTGGGACTCAAACAGCTTTGCTATTTTCCTCCTTGCTCCAAGGCATCCATTTTGACCATGTTATATCAGCATGGACTGAAGTAACTGTTATTGAGTTAGGAATCTTTCTATTCATGCATCGATTTAGTATTTCATTCCACAGACATTTAGCGAGTGCCACTGTGTGTCATCCATTGTGAAATGTTGGGAACACACTGATGAATAAAACAAGGCCCCTGTCCTGGGTGAGCCGATAGGCCACACCCCATATATCAGCTGACGTCTTAGAGGGGTCACTAGCTACATCCAACCCTGACGACTGAACACTTTGTTTCTTGGAAGAAAAAAAATTTTTTTTGAGACAGGGTTTTGCTCTTGTTGCCCAAACTGGAAGGCAATGGTATAATCTTTTGTATTTTTAGTAGACATGGGGTTTCTCCGTGTTGGTCAGACTGGTCTTGAACTCCCGACCTTAGGTGATCTGCCCACCTCAAACTCCCAAAGTGCTGGGATTTCAGGCATGAACCACTGTGCCCGGCCAGAATAAAGATTTTAAAGGGCCGGGCGCGGTGGCTCAAGCCTGTAATCCCAGCACTTTGGGAGGTCGAGGCGGGCGGATCACAAGGTCAAGAGATCGAGACCATCCTGGTCAACATGGTGAAACCCCGTCTCTACTAAAAACACAAAAAATTAGCTGGGCATGGTGGCACGTGCCTGTCATCCCAGCTACTCGGGAGGCTGAGGCAGGAGAATCGCCTGAACCCAGGAGGCAGAGGTTGCGGTGAGCCAAGATCGCGCCATTGCACTCCAGCCTGGGTAACAAGAGCAAAACTCCGTCTTAAAAAAAAAAAAAAAAAAAAAGATTTTAAAATCTGGCTGGGTGCGGTGGTTCACGCCTGTAATCTCAGCACTTTGGGAGCCTCTGGCAGGCGAATCACTAGGTCAAGAGATCGAGACCATCCTGGCCAACATGGTGAAACCCCATCTCTACTAAAAATACAAAAATTAGCTGGGCGTGGTGGCCCACACCTGTAGTCCCAGCTACTCAGGAGGCTGAGGCAGGAGAATTGCTTGAACCCGGGGGTTCAAGCAATTCGCGCCACTGCACTCCAACCTGGCAACAGAGCAAGGCTCTGTCTCAAAAAAAAAAAAAAAAAAAAAAAAAAAAAAAAAAAAAAAAAAAAAGAAAATGAGAACTCCTCCAAATAAGATTGTAATTGTTTTCATATATTTAAAAATTTTATATTTTAAATGTAACAGTCATATGGTTCAAATACAAAAATGACATCAACGGCTCAGTGAGAAGTTTTCTTCCTAACTTTTCCCTAACAGTTCCCAATTTCTGATACAAAAAAATGTTATATCCTTGTAGGATTCATTTATGTAAAACATGTTCTTAGTTTTCCTCTTCATTATTCCAAAGGTCATTTGCTGCAAACACAATTTCTCTTGCTCATACATCCTGGAGATTGTCCTATTCCACACAGAGAAGATTTCCCATTTTTTTCTTACAATCACAAAGTGTTCCTTGTTCTAAACCGGCCTACTGAGTGCCTGGTCCCCAGTCTTTTGCTCTCACACTGTGCCATGTACGTCCTTTCAGACGTGGGCCAGTACATCTGTAGAATGGGTTCAAGGGTCCGTAGCTGAGAGGGAGATTGTAAATTGTCTTCCATAGAGGTTGCACTGCTTTCATCCCTACCAGCAGTGGATGAAAAGGCCTATTTTCTGTTTTCCCTATCAGGCTATGTATTTATTTGTTTGTTTGTCTGTTTGTTTGTTTGAGCCAAGATTTCACTCTGTCACCCAGGCTGAAGTGCAATGGCATCATCAAAGCTCACTGCAGGCTCAAACTCCTGGGCTCAAGTGATCCTTCTGCCTCAGCCTCCTGATTAGCTGAGACTACAGATACATGCCACCACACCTGATTCATTCTTCACTTTTTGTAGAAACAGTGTCTCATTATATTGCCGCGGGGTTGGGAGAGTCTCTAACTTCTGGCCTCAAGCAATCCTCCTACCTCCACCTCCCAAAGTGTTGGGATAAGCTAATAAAGAGAAAGGGAAGAGGCAATAGGAGGCCTCTAAAGAAGAGAGGTAGGAAGCAGGTAAAGCCAAGATAGAAGCCTGGAGCACGCAGAGCAGTAGGCACTGCCTGCAGCTTTGCTTATGAGGCTGCACAGATGGCTGGGGACTGTGTATCTTCAGGCCATGATGTTTTCATTGTGTTTGGAGCAGTAAGCCTTACAGCTGATAAATGGGGTTTTCTCTCCTGGGGGAGCACAAGACTCTAGGAAGATAATCTATGAGGAGAGCCCGAGGGAAGAGAGCTTAGCTGGTGTATGGGAGTATGAGGCTGTGTGTTAGTCCCTTCAGGCTGCCATAGCAGAATACCATAGGCTATATGGCTTAGAAACAACAGAAATGTGTTTCTCACAGTTCTGGAGGGTCGGAAGTCCAAGACTGAGGTGCCATCAGATTCTACCTCTGGTGAGAGCCTGTTTCCTGGCTCACAGAAGGTGCCTCTCACTGTCCTCACCTGGTGGAAGGGTGTCACTGGGGACTGAGTGTCTTCAGTGTTATTAGTGCTTCTTTTGTAAGGGCACTAATTGCCCTTGTGAGGGCTCCACCCCCATGACCTAACCACCTCCCAAAAGCATCGCCTCAGGGATGAAGATTTCAACATGTGGACTGTGGAGGACACAAACATTCAGAACATGGCAGGTGGCCCGCAATAGTGCACAGCAAATACGTACGCATTTCCAATAGTCAGGGGAAGAGACCGAGGGAGACGCAGAGGAGGGTGGAGAAGAGGAAAGTCCTCTCTGAGGAGGTCAGGTTTAGGCAGAATCCATTTCACAGATCTGGGAAGGAAAGTTCCAGCAAAGGGATGAGCTAGGGTCAAGGTCCTGAGGGGAAGGAGAGGAGAGGGGCCTGCTCAAGACAGTCAGTGACCTTGAAGGAAATGGGGCAGGGATGGCAGTCATGAGCAAAGCTGGGAGCCCGGGGGATGCTGGACCATGGATAGCCTGGAAGGCCACGGCAGGGAGTTTGGGGTTTATCTTAATAATAATGAGAAAAAGAAACTGGTCAGAAAAACCACATATTGCATTTTTCCATTTCTATGAAATATCCAAAATAGACAAACCCAGAGAGACAGAAAGCAGATTCGTGGTTGGCTGGGGCTGGGGAGATTGGGAGGAAATGTGGAGTGACTAATAACGGGCGCTGGTTTCTTTTGAAGGATGATGAAAATGTTCTAAAATTGATTGTGGTGATGTTTGCACAATCCTGCAAATATACGTTAAAAAAAAAAAACACATTGAATTGCATACTTTCAGTGGGTGAAAAAGCTGATTTATTTATTTAGAGACAGGATCTTGCTCTGTCGCCCAGGCTGGAGTGCAGTGATGTCAACCACAGCTCACTGCAAACTCGAACTCTCAGGCTCAGTGATCCTCCTACCTCAGCTTCTTAAGTAACTGGGACTATAGGTGCATGCACTGCCATACCCAGCTACTTTTTAAGGTTTTTTTGGTAGAGATGGGGGCCAGGGGGTGGGGGCAGTCTCACTACATTGCCTAGGCTAACCTCAAACTCCCGGACTCAAGTAATCTTCCTGCCTTGGCCCCCCAGAGTGCTAGGATTATAGCCATGAGTCACTAAGCCCAGCCTTCTTATTTTTTTAAAAAGATTTTTTAAAATAAAAATACATAAAGGATAATAGCAAGCTGTTAGAGGGCGATTTAATCAGCAGTAGCATTGTCACTCAGGCTGTTGTGGGAGAACAAACGGTAGGGAAGGGGGGAGTGGGGGCGGGAGATGGTCGGGAGGCAAGTGCAGTGAGCCAGGCGAGGGGCAGCGGTGACTTGGCCTAAGTCAGTCACTTTGTGATGAGGATTAATGAGAAGCCCAGACCTCAGTATTTGTTGAAGCTAGAGTTTGATAATGAATTGGATGGGAGGGGTGGGAGAGAGAAATGAATCCCACCCATTTAACTGCAGTGAAAAAGACTGGAGAAAGACTTGGACAAGGAGAGGGACGGGGCATATGAGCTCCATGTTGGACATGACAGGCCTCCGAGGTGTCCGCTAGGCAGAGGAGATGTCAGGGCAGGGCCACCACCATGTAGATGTGCTACTCACTGCTAAGAGCCAGGCCCTCCTCCAAACACATACATTAAATCATGGGTCTTCTCAGTACCTATGAGGTGAGAGCTATAGCTACCACTGTCCATACAGGGCATATCCTATGTACCACTTCAAACACGCACGGTCTCACCTCTTGTTCCAGCCATTGCTCCAGTGACCAGTTTTGCACAGGTCTTGACCAGCATTGTGTAAATGCAGCCTGACAAGGCCTCTCCACGTGCCTCTCGCCTGACATTGTGATGGGGGGACACCCATGGAACCTGCTTGGCACTGACACATGAGCCACCCAGAAGTGCAGGGGAGCTAACATTCCATGGGATGGCACAACAGGAGCCGACGGATAACTGTCCCTCTCCTTCCAGCGGCTTCTGAAGCACATTTCACAAAGCTTCACAGAAAGACTGAGTGGTGTTCACTCAGAGAAATGTTAACACACTCAGGAATTGACTCCACTCTTTCTCTGTTTCATTTCTCCTCCCCCACACCCCTGCTCCTTGGGATCATGTTTCCAAATAAACTACTCCTGCTTAAGCCTTTGTCTCAGGCTCCATGTAAGAGCCGATCTTACATGGAGAATTTAACAGCAGCAACATCACACTAGTGCCACGCTCACCAGGGCCAGAGCAGGGGTTCACACCCCGGCAAGCTTCTCTACTCTCTTCCACGTTGCCTCTCAAAGATCCCAACCTCTAGAAGACATTTAAAGGCACAGACCTAAATGGAATCTAGCCATCTAACTGGGAGAGACTGTAAACAAGAAAAAAGTCCCCACCCCACACTCACATTTAGCGATAAAGAAGAGGAGGAGCCAACGAAGGAGCTGGAGAAAGAGCTGCCACCCGGGTAGGAGGAAACCAGGCCAGAGTGGAGTCTGGGACTCCAAGAAAAGGCAGCATTGCAAAGAGGAGTAAGTGCTCTACTCTGCAAATACTGCTGAGAAATTGATGAGGTGAGAACAGGAGACAGACCTCTTGGATGCACCGACAGGAGGTCACTGGTGACTTGGACAAGGGCAGTTTCAATGGAGTGGCAGAGACAAAAACTTGGCTGGAGCAGACTAAGAAGGAGGTGAGGATTCAGAGAGGCAGCCAGCAGGGACAACCAGTTCAAGGAGGAGTGTGGAAAAGGGAGGAGGAAGTGGAACAAAAGCTGAAGAGGGTGTAGGGTCAAGGAAGCATTTGTTTTGAAATGAGTGAGATCATAGCACGTTTATGGGCTGAAGGGAATGGCCTGGTAGAGAGAGGGAGTTGGATAATGCAGCAAGGAGAAAGATGATTTCAGGCAAAGTCTTGAGTAAGGGAGGGGATATGGTATATAAAATGAAGGGATTGGCCAGGGATGCAAGAGGAGGCCATCCATCCATCCATCCATCCATCCATCCATCCATCCGTTTGTTCATCTGTCTGTCCATCCATCCATCCATCCATCTGTCTGTCCATTCATCTGTCCATCCATCCGTCTTTCCATCCATCCACCCACCCACCCATCCATCCATCCATCCTCCCATCTACCCATCCATCCATCTATTCATCCATCCATCCATCCATCCATCCATCTGTCCATCCGTTCGTCCATCCATTCACCCACCCATCCATCCATCCATTCATCCATCCATCCATCCATCTGTCCATCCATTCATCCATCCATCCATCCATCCACCCACCCATCCATCCATCCATCCGTCTGTCCATCCATCCACCCACCCATCCATCAATCTATCCATCCATCCACCCACCCATCTATCCATCCATCCACCCATCCATCCATCCATCCGTCTGTCCATCCATCCAGCCACCCATCCATCAATCTATCCATCCATCCATCCATCCATCCATCCACCTGTCTGTCCATCCGTCTGTCCACCCATCCCTTCTTCATCCATCTGTCTATCCATCTAATCCATCCATCCATCCATCTGTCCATCCATCCATCCATCCATTCATCAATCCATCCATCTACCCATCTGTCCATCTGTCTTTCCATTCATCCATCCATCCATCCATCCGTCCATCTGTCCATCTGTGTGTCCATCCATCCATCCGTCTGTCCATCCATCTGTCCATCTGTCTGTCCATCATCCATCCATCCATCCATCCATCCATCCATCCATCCATCCATCTATCCATGCATGCATCCGTTGTGAGAAACGAAGGCAGCAGCAGGCTTAGATGTAGGCATCTTAGGAGATCTGATAGTGAGAAGGCAGTTACATTCCAGCTGATGACACTTACTTTCTCAGCAAAGCAAAAAGCAAGATCTTTAACAGCAAGAAACCAAGGGAAGGTATTGAGGGTTGGAGAAGATGTGGAATGCTCATCTGGGGTGTGGGGGCATACATTTAGTAGAGAAATATAGTAAGATTACTGGGCAAACTGAGCACTCACTTGACGTTTGTGGTCATAAGAGTCAAGTGCAGCTACTCAGCATGGCTGTGAGTTTTCCCAGCAATGCTCAGCTACTCAGTGCAGGTACAGGGTGTTGGGTTTAAGCAGAGTGGAGGCTGTGTCAGGAGATTCCAACTGAAGGGAAAGGAGTGAGAGAGGAGAGGGCTTCTGCAAATGGGTGATTCTTGTCAGGGCCCACAGAATCGAGCTGGAGAAGGGGGCTGCAGGCAGTGAAAGAGTACAAGTTCAAAGGCAGGGAGGTCCCAAAGGGGACACAACAGTGAATGGAGATAACAGAGTATATCAGTTGAGGACCCAGGAAGGGGTGGTCAGACAGCAGGGGGTTCAGAAGTGCTGAGGCATAAGCCATGGCCATGGGAGTGGGAGGCAGAGGTAGCAGAGTGAGAGGTGGAGAGTGAGGAGGTCAAAGACCAAGAGGTGCTCCTAGACATCTACATGGATGACCTTCCTTGTCTCCCAACTCTTAAACAGCTCTCCTACTACCACTACCCCTTCATCTGCCTTTCCTTTCATAGCTCCTCTGCCTAACATTATATTACGTAGGGTTGGCTCATTGGTTAAAACTATCCTTGCTGCCATCAGAATGTAAACCTCTGAGGGCAGGGACATTTTCTCTCTGGCCCATGTTTATAAACTCTGTTCTAAGAACAGTACCTGACATATATTATGTGCTCAGAAACATCTGCGGACAAAAGAATGGCTGAATGTTAAGGTTTAGGAAAAGCAGAGAGGAATGGTGGTGGAGAGGAAGACCGTGAGCCAGGCAGTAAAATCTGCAATGAGCAGGAGCGGGCTAGAGTATGGTAAATACTAGAAGGGATGGTGGCTGGACTGGTGTCAGGGCATAGCCGCAAAGGAGATGAAGACTTAGCGGGAGGAGGAAGTAGGAGAAACCTAGAGGTGGTCATGAAGGCAAGGATGACGACTCGCCGCCTCCAGCCACACTGGTGTCAAGGATGTGGAAGAAGAAAAACAGCCAAGACAGGAGGTGGCAGCAAGGAAGCTGTGTGTGGGGGTCAGGCAGGTTTCCAGTAGAACAGGACGGTGAAAGGAATGTTCAAAGGGAAGGGTGAGTGTATGGGGAGATTTTGCTGATGACACACCATAAGTTCCTGAGAGCAGAGTGAAAGGATCCCAGGGATAGGGTCAGATTAGAGGACTAGAGCTACATGGGGGTGAAAGTCTTGGGAACAAAGGATGACCAAGAGTCTCAGGCTTCTGGGGGTGACTGGGGACACAAGGCCACAGGGCATGATGGGACTATCCTGAAGGTCTCTCTCGGGCAGGTGGGTACCCCTGCTCGTGCCAGCTCCTCCTCCAGCCAGGGCCCGTGGGCCATGGACCACAGTGAGATAGTGATATTGGGGTAGGAGGGGGCTTGTCAGACACCGAGTGTCCAGGGTGGTAGGAGAGAGCAGTTTTGGGGACTGGAAGGAAAGTCAAGCAGGCACTCCAGAGACTAGATTGTCATCCCAATCTTTCCTACTGACGATGATGCAACATTGGCAAAATGGGCATGATTTTCCTTACCTATAACATGGGGAGGTGAGAAGGCCTGTCTTAGCTCTTCAAACCCTGGCCTCTGTCTTCTTTCCCTCACTTCTAGCTCCTGTCTCTTCAGCCCTCCCAACTTGTAGCTAAGCCTGGCTTTATATTAACCACTCTCCTGCTGTCAGCATAGCTGAGTGGCATAGCCAAGACCTGCCCTCTTCCTCCTCCCTGGCTCCAGAATGGTCCTTGCACTGTCCCATGCCACTCTGATCCTGAGCAGCCAAGGGGACCGGCTGACACTTCTTTGGGCGTGGAAATGAACATCAGCCATGAGTAGGGAGAGGAACCTGCCCAGAGAGACAGCGGACTCCATCGGGGTAAGTGACAAAGCCACAGACTGACATGAAAAGGCTTCCCAGGCCCTCTGGAAGGGAGTGAAGCCAGCAGCCTGGCTCCTAAGATGGGCTGTCCCCTATTCAGTAGCTCCATGGGACTGAAGTGGGCCCAGGGAGCCAGCCAGAAGGAGGCTGTGGCCAGAGGCTTGATTTGTAGCCTGGGACTAGGATGCAGGGAGGCGGGTTCTCATCCAGGCTTCACCCACAGCAAGTGTGTGATTCTCCCGGGCCCTCTGGGTGGGGATTATAATAACTACCTTGCTTACTCCAGTTGCTGGAGGCCAATATTGACTGAGCATTCATCATGAGTCAGGCATTAAGTCATCCTCACAATGGCCCTAGAAATTAGCCTCTACTATTTCACCCCTAGGGAGGAGGTGAGATACACATATAACATCTAAGTCACTTGCCTAACACTCCATAGTTTGTAAGTGGCAGGGCCAGGATCTTAACTTTAAACCACACATTAGAGCTGTATTATCATTTAGGTTCCTCAACAACCTGTGATCCAGGTATTACCAACTACAAACAATTACTATCTATAAAAAAAATTACCATTTACAAACATGGCAATGGCTCAGAAGTGTTCAGTTATTTGCCCAGGGTCACTTGGCTGACTGTAGCAGAATCAGGATTTAAACCCAGACCCAACTTCGGAGCCAATTCTCTTCTCATTGGGTTGCACCCCCAGCATCAGCACAGGGACAGTTCCTCAGACGGGCTGCCCAAGGCCCCATCTGTGAAAACAGGAGAGGAAATGGCGGCCTAACTTCAGGCAGGGCCGGGGCTCAGCGAGGGGGTTTACAGGGCTGAAGAGGCAGCTGGTCTGAGATTCCACAGGAAGCACTTTGTTGACACATCTTCATCACTCTGGAATTTGGGCAACAATATTTACCCCTTCTGAAATTCACCCAGAGGAAGTGGATTTTCTGACGCATATGAAGAGTGAGACCTGTCTATAGCTAAGTCTTCTTTAAGAACAATACCAGCTGAGGAGCTGTTTAGATTCCAGCTTCTTTTGAGAATCTCTGAAGATGATTAAGTCATTGTCAGCTGGTAAGGGTTGGCCTCACCACTTCTCATGCTGAATCATTAAGGCATGAATCCTTCAGTGAATCCTTTTTGGGTATCATTTCGTGAGGAAGGAAGTGGGGACAAAGCTATGTAAGGCACTACTTGCCAGAAGTCGCGGGGTGGGAAGGAGAAGCGCGCAGACTTCTAAGCCTTTCTTCACCTGGGGATGTGCACTGGCGATGCACATACTGGGCTGTGAAGGCCCAAATTTAGGACAGGGAGTTAGAACCATCCACACTGAAAGTCTAAGGGCCCGTTTCATCCTGCAGCCCCACCACGCTCCCACCAGTAACACAAATACTATAGTACAAATACTATGCTCAGTGAATGTTGATCAGCCTCATAAATGGTTCAGGGAAGGCTTCAAGGAGGAAAAAGGTAGAGTTTCACCTGGGCCTTGAAGGGAGGCACAGAGGTGAGGAAAGGAACAAGGCTAAGAGAACAGCATGAGCAGGGCATGTGGTGCACTGGGGGAGGGTGTCATGGGAGATGAGATTAGACCACTCCAGAGCCTGGAGTCCTTTACTCCAGGGAGCTGGTGACCACGTGGTGATCTGCAGCTCCTGTTCTCTACACCTTGACTTCTCTTAGGCCCAGAACCATATCCTGCTCCACAAGCCTCATCCCTGACAAGGAGTTGCGCCTGCCCAGAGAGAAAACCTTTTCAAACTGGCACAAAAGCACTGGCGAGATGGGCAAGGCCCCCACTTGATGATCTGGCTCATCTATTTGCAGCTCTGACCATGCTAATAGCTGTCTGCAGTGATGGAAACCTCCAGCTGTGCTGTCCTCTAGAATGGCACTAGCCACCTGAAGCTACTGAGCACTTCAAATGTGGCTGCAGAGACGGAGGATCTGTATGTTAAATTATATTTCATCATAATTTAATTGTAAACAACCACATGTGGCTGGTTTCTGTACTGGGCAGTGCAGTACATCTACCTGGCCATGGATGGTAAGCTCCATAAGAGGCCGATTGTGCCTGGTTTGCTTATAGGCTTATCCTCAGCACCTGCACCAGCCTAGAACACGACTGGCACTCTATTAATTAAAAGTTGCCAGGTAAATGAATTAGTGGATTCTCTTGTTTCCTCCACTATGCCACAACCTCCTTAAGAGCAGAGATGGTATCTTTTAAAAAGAAAAAGTTCTGGTCAAAAACACATAAGATCTACCACCTTCACCATTGTTAAGCGTCTAGTTCAGTAGTATTAACTATACTCACATTGTGATACAACAGAAGAGGGTGTCTTTTTATATTCTTAGGACGTAGCACAGCGTCTGGCACATAACCTTTGTAAATATTGGCTGAAGAATTGCAGAGTACATGCCTTTGCAAAGGCCAGAACAGAGGTTCAGTGCCGTCCATTACCACTCTCCCACATGTCCACTGGGGCTTTACAAACAACCTTGAATGCAAGCTCTTGAGTCTAGAGAAGTGGGTTACAAAGGTTTACAAGATAATCTATTAATAAAAATTAGCTGAGCATGGTGGCGCGCGCCTGTAGTCCCAGCTACTCGGGAGGCTGAGGCAGGAGAAACACTTGAACCCAGGAGGCGGAGGTTGCGGTGAGGCGAGATCGCACCATTGCACTACAGCAGCCTGGGTAACAAGAGCGAAACTCCGTCTCAAAAAAAAGAGTAGCAAATACAGGCCGGGCGCGGTGACTCACACCTGTAATCCCAGCACTTTGAGAGGCTGAGGCGGGTGGATCACTTGAGGTCAGGAGTTTGAGACCAGCCTGGCCAATACGGTGAAACCTTGCCTCTACCAAAAATATTCAAAAATTATCCAGGTGTGGTGGCACACACCTGTAATCCCAGCTACCTGGGAGGCTGAGGCACGAGCATCTCTTGTACCCAGGAGGCAGACATTGCAATCAGCTGAGACTGCACCACTGCACTTCAGCCTGGGCGACAGAGCAAGACTCCGTCTCGAAAAAAGAAAAAAAAACAACAACAAAAATAAAGCTTAATCCACAAGGCATATGGATTGGCAGTAGCACATAAATATGATTGATAAGTATACAAATACTTGGAAGTGCTGCCTGTCCATTTGTTGCTGATTATGTGGAGATCACTTGTCTAGGACCCTGGGATAGACTTACGTTTCTAACTCTGCTGAACAGGGTCTCTCCCAGCCTCCAGACACTTTCTTCCTTCAGTTCAGGGAACCCTCAATACACAGTAAGAATGAAGAGGTTGCACGTATGAGCTTGAGGAGGTCTGAACAAGGGAGATTAGCCCTGCCAGGGCATTCCAAGGACTGTGAAGAAGTGGAATATTGGCCACAGGCATCTAGGTAGTTGAATCATATCCATTTTTGAGCGCACTCCAAGCAGAGGAGAAAAAAACTCACATTCTGGCCTCCAGATACATTTCCAGTCTGTTAGTCATAAAATTGTGACACACCACCAGGGGTGCCCAAAGGGGTTTGTGAATCAAGATAGCTTGAGCAGAATCCCTTTTCTGATCCTCAGTTTTCTATGCTCTTTTTCCTAAAAGTGATCTTCCTAAAAAGGCATCTAAGACAAGGCATCCCCTTTCCTACTCGCTGGGGAAAAGAGTTTTGCAAGAGAAAGCTGCCCCTCTCAGCCATGTGACCCCCACTCTGGGGCACTGCCCTAGGGGTAGAAATCTCCAAGTCATCAAACACAGTGACTTCTGGGGGTCAAGTGACCGGGGAGCAAGACTTTCTGCAAGTCAAGTGGTTTCCAGCTCTGCTTTCAACAAAATTGAAAGAGGCACTAATCAAATTGTCAGCGGATCATAAAAAAAATTTTGATAATAACGTTATTAGGCATATAACTTGGAAGAAGTTCAAAGAACTCAATGACATTCTCATAACAAACTCATTGGCTTCCACTTATTTATTTATTTATTTATGTGGTCAGTGTTTCTCAATGTTTAAACCTACAAAGACAAAACATAGGAATAAAATTCAGGTTGAACCTTGTGTGAGTCTAGCAATAAGTCACCCACTTACACGTACATTAATTGGGAAGAAAACCTGCCCCAACCATTTTATGAAGAGATGCATTTCCAATAAAAATTTACTTTTTATGTTTAATACTTGTTTATCAAATTTTATAATTATTTACATTGCTCTGATCAATTGAGTATCAACTAGTCTAACGCTAAAATCATAACAAAAAAATTTAATGCTCAGCTTTTGGAACAGAGGAGGTTTTAATCTTTAAATTTTATTTAATACAATAATCAATCAAAGATTTTCTTTTTTCTTTTCTTTCTTTTTCTTTTTTTTTTTTTTTTTTTGAGACAAGTTCTCCCTTGGTCACCCAGGCTAGAGTGCGGTGGTGCAATCACGTATCACTGCAGTCTTGATCTCCTGGGCTCAAGCCATTCTCCTGCCTCATCCTCCCAAAGTACTGGGATTACAGTCATGAACTACCATGCCTAGCCAGTAAAAGATTTTCAAGCATAAAAAATAAATACAGGCTGGGCGCTGTGGCTCACACATGTAATCTTAACACTTTAGGAGGCCGAGGTGGACGGATCACTTGAGCCTAGGAGTTGGGAAACCAGCCTGGGCAATATGGTAAAACCGTGTCTCTACAAAAAATACAAAACTTAGCCAAGCATGGTGGTGCATGCCTGTAGTTCCAGCTACTCAGAAGGCTGAGGTAGGAGAATCACTTGAGCCCAGGAGGTCGAGGCTGCAGTGAATCAGGATCACTACTGCACTCCAGCCTGGGCAACAGAGCAGAACTCGGTCTCAAAAAAAACCCTTACAGTAGCATAAAATACGTAACAGGAGTGGAATGGAAATACAAGTTCTTGGAGAGAATGAAATACTGTAAATTTTTAAGCTGTTTAATTAGCGTTTGTTCCCCTATTTTTTTTAATGAATAATTTTGGACACAGAATTGCTCTGGGATTTAGATTCCACTGAACATTTAAAAGAAAGATAACATTTTTATTGGAAAATGTCAATATTCATTCTCTTTGAATTTTCATGACTATAGAATATAATAAAGGCATATAGAAAGTGAAAAGTTAATATTCATAAAATGCTAAAAAGGATATCCTTTGGAACTATTTCAATTTGTGAAGGAAAATTTCAAATGCCAACCTAAATACAAGAGGGTAGTTCATGTAAAAAAATTCTTTAAGGGGCTTTGAAGGTGGCTGTCTGGGGAGATAAGGTCTTGTGTCTCCAGTGCCCTCTCTCACCCCTAAGGTGGGCCTCTGGAGGTGCATCTGCCTGTACAGGGAATCTTTGATGTAGCAAAAAAAAAAAAAAAAAACCTACACACACACACACACACACACACACACACACACACAAAACACACAAAAAACCCTTACAGCATGCCCTGCCCTTGAGCTCTGAAGCCACTGTCCTGCCAGCCCCACTCCTGCTCTCAGTCCCCTCCTCAGGCCTAAGCCTCCCCAGTCCCCCCACCCCCCTCCCACCCCACTGCCCCACCCGAAGTCCACCCCACTGTCACCTCCCAACCCTGGCCAGCCCTGGAGTAAATAAACCACCGGGCAGGGACCCAGACAATGGGCCTTGGCAAGGAGTTAATGGGCTGGGCCTCTCGCTAGCCGAGTGTGACCGGAGCTGGCAGGGGGCCTGGCCTGGCGCCAGCATCCATTAAGACCAGACGGAGCCAGGGCAGACTTGGCACGAACAGGCCCCACAGCTGGCAGATTCAGTCACCCTGGCCACAAGGGCACGAGGCCTGCCCTGGGCACCCGCTGCCACCACGGCTGCACTCCCTGCCACCTTCTTCACTGCCAGTGTGGCACAACTGCCTGTCGGCACTCAGCCCCTGGGCCCTGACTTTTGGTCCTACCCAGGGGACTGTCCCTGGTCAGGCCTCTTCCTGTCCCAGGCTGCCTCTGAGGCTGCTCTGTGGCCCCACAGACTGGGGGCAGAACAAGAGTGGGGTTGGGGGAGGCTGAGGGTTAGGCTGGGGGATGCAGCTGTGACCCACCCACCACTCGAGGACAGAGGGAGGCTGCTGAGCCAGGCTGGTGCTGGTCAGCAGGAAGAACAGGTGAAGCAAGCCTCGTTTCTGGTCTCCAGATGGAGGACAGGACCTTTCTTTCCCCGTTCCTCAGAAACCCGCATGGGCCTGGGCTCTGCCCCGGCTCAGCAGCTCCACTCTGCAGGGGGGTTGGCAGCGGGGCAGGGACCACCTGAGGGCTCTCTGAGTCCCTGCTAAGAAGCCATTCTAGTTAGGGTTTGCAAGCAGGGCTTGCCTGGGGGAAAGGGCATTTCTTGTTTTGGGGGTTTACTGCTCCTCCCAGGCTCTCTGGGTTCCTGTCCCCTGGGCGAGGGCTGTGGCACAACATCCTCAGGGCAGGGCAAGCCTCCATGTGGAGCTGATGGCTCCTCCAACACTGAGGAGCTCCACTGACTCAGTCTTGCTGAGCAGAGGTTTCTTTGGCTTGACTGCTGGGAGACAAATTCCACTGGGCAGAGTCTCCACATTTTAGGGGATGGTCAGTATCTCTCTCCCCCGAGAGGTCCAGAAAACCCCACAGAGGAGAGAAAACACCAGGCCACATACCCAGAGTGACAGCCCCTGCTCTCTGAGGTCACAGGTGGAGAGCAGGGGAGGTCAGGCCCTGAGGGCTGTGGCTGCTGGAGCCAGCTCCACCGGGCCTGATAATCCCTGCAGATGGAGGCGGCTTCCCATTCCAGTAGGCAGCAGTAATCCCCACCCAACCCCACTTCCCCGAGAGAGAAGCTGACACAGGGGTGAAGAGGCACTGGAGACACGGGAGAGCAGAAGAACGGCAGCTGAGGCTCGCGCCTGGCGCCAGCTCCTGCGCCTGCCCTCGGCTTCCCTTGTCCCCCTCTGGAAGCTCTCGGATCTTTATTTTTTTTTTGTAAGTTCTCTTCCCAGAGAAAGTTCTATACCTGCAGAATACCAACTGACTGACTGAGCGCGGTGGTTTGGGGCTTGGCGGGGTGGGAAAATGTGTGGCCCACCAAAGAACACTGACCCAACAACCCTGTGGAGCTGCGGTCTCCAGACTGAAAGAGGATACAGTGTCAGCTGACAAACAAAACTGGCCTGGAGCCGGGCACGTGGCTCACTCCTGTAATCCCAACGTTTTGGGAGGCCGAGGCTGGAGGATCACTTGAGCCTAGGAGCTCAAGACCAGCCTGGACAATATAAGGAGATCCCATATTTATAAGAATTTTAAAAATTAGCCAGGCTAATGGTGGTGTGTGCCTGTAGACCCACCTACTTGAGAGGCTGAGGTGGGAGGGTTGCTTGAACCGGGTGGCAGAGGCTGCAATGAGCCAAGATTGCGCCACTGCACTCCAGCCTGGGCAACAGAGCAAGACTCTATGTCAGAAATTAAAAAATTAAAAACCAGCCTAGACTAAGGATGTGAAATGTCCAGACATTTTGAACAGATAAGAGGGATGGTGGGAGGGAAGAATTTTTATAAAATAAATATTGACATTTGGTGGTGAAATATAAATATATACAAATCTTTTTTTCCTCTACAATACTTACTTTTTAGTGTCCTTGAAGGACCTACAAAAATCACTTCGGTCATTTAGGCACATAAAATGTGTTATGCATAACTTGGCTCATAAAATTGTCACCTTTGTTATATGGTTTCAGAGAATGTGAAGGCCTGTTTAACAGTTAAAAGTATGCTGTTAATGGAGACTCTTTATTTTTCCCCAATATTTTTTAAAACCAAAAGACTCCTCAAGAAGTCTAATTTTATTTTTTTTTTAATTTTTATTTTTTGGCCATGGCCTTCATCTGGACTCATATATCCTTTTGGTGGCCTTCTGTGAAGTAACTTCTAGACCCTTCAAACTAGATAACCTCACACCTCGACCTGAGCAGTCACTTGCACAGGGTGCAGTGCTCAGAAGGGCCTTGCATTTGGTCTAAAACTCTGTTGCCATCACAAATATATATGTCTTTTTCGAGATAGGATCTTGCCCTGTCACTCAGGCTGGAGTGCAGTCGCATGTTCTTGGCTCACGCAGCCTCTACCTCCTGGGTTCAGGCTATCCTCCCACCTCAGCCTCCCAAGTAGCTGGAACTCACAGGCATGCACCACCACCCCCTGATTTTTTATAATATTTTATTCTATTTTATTTATTTTTTTGAGACAAGGTCTCTGCTCTGGAGTGCAGTGGTGTGATCTTGGCTCACTGCAAACTCTGCTTCCTGGGCTCAAGCGATCCTGCCACCTCAGCCTCCTGAGTAGCTAGGACTACAGGCAGGCCCCACTGTGCCCAGCCTAATTTTTTATTTTTGGTAGAGACAGGCTCTCACTCTATTGCCCAGGCTGGTCTTAAACTCCTGGGCTCATGTGCTCCTCCTACCTCAGCATCCCAAAGTACTAGGATTACAGGCACATGACACCACACCCAGCAAATTCTTCATAATTTTTTAACAAGGGGCCTGTACTCTCACTTTGCACTGATCCCCACGAGATAAGTAGCCAGGTCTGGTCATACCCCCACCTGAAGCTCACGCCGACCTTCCCTGGCCCTCGGAGCTGTCAGCAGCTCTCACCTGTGTCATCTCTCTAGGATAACGAGGCCCTTGCCCTTTCATAACTCCTGCTTGTTCCCTTCAGGGTCCTGCGTGCCTGGCCTTGGGCCTCCCCTGTCCCTGGCCAGCTCATCAGCATCTCCTTATATTCCCCTTTGGCCTTGAGGACCGCTGGGAACACCACAAAACGCAGCCTGTTCCCCTGTGGCTGTCAGTAGGGCGGGTGTCAAGGTCTGCTCCTCACTCCAGCTGGTGTGCCCCTTAGGGAGCCATGCCTCGCAGAGCGGGAAGCCTTCAAAGAGCCGGTGCCTTCCTGGCCCTTCCCTTTGCATCCTGATCCAGTCCAATGATGTTTTTGCAATTTTCCTGTCAGCTTGGTGGGAAAAGTTCAAAGAGACTGTGTCTTCCTTTCTGGCTTCCTCTCCAGACGGCGCAGCTTTCTCTCAGTGGCTCCCCTGCCCCACCTCTCTCGAGGAAATCAGTCTCTTTCCTCTCCCCCGCACCCAAAAAGGTCCATTCCTGAGCATTATCCTGAAATCAAGCTGCGGCAGGTGGTGGGGGAGCTCAGGCACAAGGTAAGTCAGAAGTCAGCCAACCGCCTGGCTTGGGGCCTAACCACCAGTGTCACCCGTGCAGGTGGACTGTCCAAAGGATCCGGGAGAGAGACAGGGAGAGAGCTCCCGGGGCTGGAAAAACATTAGCACCTCTCCTGAGGGCTCCCATAGTCCCCCATCTCAAAGAAGGTGACAGATTGTTCACAACCTACTTCTCCTGGATACACTTTCTAGTGGCCAGAGACAAACAGGGATGTGTCCCCTCTGTGGCCTTTCTGTGGAAGAAGGTTAGCTGTCAAGGCTATTCCCTGGGAAGGGCCTGGCACCCCAGGGATCTCGGAAGGGGCATCAGAGTTCAGAATGTATGGCAGTCACTCCCGGCCAATACCATCACTCTCCCAAATCAGGAGTTTCTAGTCTCCCAAGGCATCCACTGTTGCTGCACATTGTGGTTGTGAAACCCCAGTGATGCGCTTGGGGAGTGCGCATGCTGGGTTAACATCACTCCTGCATCTGCTCCCCTGTCCCTCTTTCCTCCTCTGTTAAAGGGGATCCATGGGACTTGAGAGTAGAGGAGCCTTGCCTGCCATCTCCACCCACTGGAGGAGAGCCTGCCAGGCCCACGGAGAAACTCAGGGCTCCAAGCCTTCCCCCCCGGCTTTTTTTTTTTTTTTGTCACAACAGGGTCTCATTATGTTGTCCAGGCTGGCCTCAAGCTCCTGGATTCAAGCAATCCTCCCACCTTGGCCTCTCAGCATTTTGGGATTACAGATGTGAGCCCCAAGCCCTCCCTTTCGAGATCAGCACTGAAGGCAGCCAGAAACCAACTGCCCATCAACCCCGGACCTGAGAAACAAATCTAAACAGGTAGGACCGTCAGCAAGCCAGGAGCCCAGGTGAACAGCGGGCCCAGAACCAGGAGGAAGTCACTCTGAAACTCCAAATCCCGAGAGTAGAGGGGCTGGTTTCCAGAAAGGCTGCAAAGAGTAAGCCCCACGGAGAAGACTCCAGAGGCTCTGGAGAAAGGGGGAAGCAATGTGAGGCGGCAGAAGGTCAGAGGACAAATGAGTCAGCAAAAATGACTTCCTACCTCCCAAAAGGGAGGGGAGTGAGGGTGGGAATTTCCAGTAAGAAAGACTGGCAAGATGCTGGGTAACAGCTGAAGGGGAAAGAGGTATGGGGGCAGGAAAATAACACCAGTGGAATGAAAATGGTTCGCCTACTAGTGATAAGAAGAGGGAATCAAGCCAGGCGCGGTGGCTCAAGCCTGTAATCCCAGCACTTTGGGAGGCCGAGGCAGGTGGATCACGAGGTCCAGAGATTGAGACCATCCTGGTCAACATGGTGAAACCTCATCTCTACTAAAAATACAAAAAATTAGCTGGGCATGGTGGCGCGTGCCTGTAATCCCAGCTACTCAGGAGGCTGAGGCAGGAGAATTGCCTGAACCCAGGAGGCGGAGGTTGCGGTGAGCCGAGATCGCGCCATTGCACTCCAGCCTGGGTAACAAGAGCGAAACTCCGTCTCAAAAAAAAAAAAAAAAAAAAAGAAGAGGGAATTGAGTCACTGGGGGGATGGATCTTAGCCATCTCGGCCAATCACGTGGCCCAACAGCACTGGGACTTTCTCAGTGGAATGAATACATAGCGACTTAGAGGCACGTGCTGCTACCGAGGGGGCACAAAGTGAGAAATGGAAGAGACCAGGAGAGTGGTCCACGGCCACTTCACTCAGGCAGAAGGGCTGTGGGAACAAGATGGAGGTCCTGACTGACCATCCATGCTCTGGGTCTCCAGGAAAATGTCAGCCTCAGAGCTGTGCTCAGTGTGTGGGGCTGGCTACCTGCTAGGGAAGAAAAACTTAAGGTAGCAGCTCCTTGCCTCACATGTGCCAGTTAGGCTATGTAATTATTATATTTTAAAGGAAGCAATTTAAAAAAACAGAAGAATGTATAGGTGAACACTTGAAAAAAAAAATCTCTCTCTCTATATATATATATATGTATATAGTCAAGACAGGGTCTTGCTATGTTGCCCAGGCCAGAGTTCAGTAGCTATTCACAGGCACGATCATGGTACACTACAGTCTTGAACTCCCGGGCTCAGGTGATCCTCCTGACTAAGCCTCTCAAGTAGCTGGGACCACAAGCGCATTCCACAGTGCCCAGCCTTCTTGAACATTTTTATATGAAAAGTTACATAAGCATAAAAGCAACAGAAGTCACAAAGGAAAGGCTTGATTTTGTTATGTTGAAAAAGATTTGTGACTCAAATAAGTAAAATTATAAGACAAACAGCAGTTTATAAAGAATTCTCGTAGACAGTAAAATACTAAGTCCAAAAGTTAAAAACAGCCAAACACTAAGAAAGAGGCAACTCAAAGAAGAAACAATGGCAATTACGTATTTAAATGTTTCTTACTAATTTAGAAAATAAGAAAGAGAAAGTTAAACAATGAAATGTCTCATTTTGGGCAGATATTGTAGCTCATGGCTATAATGCCAGCAACTGAGGTGGTAGAGGTGGGCGCATCGCTTGAGCCCAGGAGTTCTAGATCAGCTTGGGCAACATAGAGAGACCCCTTTCTACAAAATAAAGAATAAAAAATTAGTGAGCGTGTTGGTACATGCCTGTTGTCCCAGATACTTGAGGGGCTGCTTGAGCCCAGGAGCTCAGGAGGTCAAGGCTGCAGTGAGCCATGATCGTGCCACTATGCTCCAGCCTGGGTGAGAGTGAGATCTTGAAAGAGAGGCTGGGTGCAACGGCTCACACCTATAATCCCAGCACTTTGGGAGGCTGAGGTGGGCAGATCACCTGAGGTCAGAAGTTTGAGACCAGCCTGGCCAACATGGTGAAACCCTGTCTCTAGTACAAAAATTAGTCAGGTATGGTGGCGGGTGCCTGTAATCCCAGCTACCCAAGAGGCTGGGGCAGGAGAATCGCTTGAACCTGGGAGGTGAAGGTTGCAGTGAGCCAAGATCTTGCCACTGCACTCCAGCCTGGGCAAAAGAACAAGACTCCTTATCAAAAGAAAAAAAAAAAAAGGAAAAAAGAAAGAGAGAGAGGGAGGGAAAGGGAGGGAAGGGAAGGACAGCATGGAGGAAAGTCCCCTTTCACTCATAAAATTAGCAAAATTAAAATGTTTCAGGCTGGGCATGGTGGCTCATAGCTATATTCCCAGCACCAGATGGAAACATGGTGGTTTAGGATCCAGGTTCTGTCTAGCTCGACAAGCTAGTGGTCTTCCCTTGAGAAGGGAAGACAGCTTCAACTTAAGAGGTCAAGGCTGTGATTGCACCATTGCAGCCTGGGCAACAGAGTGAGACCTTGTCTCAAAAAAAAAAAAAAAAGTTTCAAATGATAATACAATTGACCCTTGAACGAGGGTTTGAACTGCGTGAGTCCACTTACTTGCAGATTTTTTTTTTTTTTTTTTTTTTTTTTGAGACAGGGTCTCACTCTGTCACCCAGGCTGTAGTGCAGTGGCACGATCATGGCTTACTACAGCCTTGACCTCCCTGGGCTCAGGTGATTCTCCTACCTCAGCCTCTCCAGTATCTGGGACTACAGACATGTGCCACCAAGCCCAGTTAATTGTTACATATTTTTGGTAGGGATGAGGTTTCACTATGTTTCCCAGGCTAGTCTCAAACTCCTGGGCTCAAGAGATCCTCCCGCCTCAGCCTCCCAAAGTGCTGGGATTACAGTCATGAGCTACTATGCCCAGCCCAGATTGTTTTCAATAAAACTTACACCAGGTATGCCTGCCTCTCCTGCCTCCCCTGCCTCCCCATCTACCTCCTTCATCTCTTCTGCCTCTGCCACTCCTGAGACAGCAAGACCAACCCCTCCTCTTCCTTCTCCTCCTTAGCCTATTCAATGTGAAGATGATGAGAATGAAGATGTCTGTGACAATCCACTTCCACATAAAGAATAGTAAATATTATTTTTTCTTCCTTATGATTTTCTTTTTTTTTTTTTTGAGACGAAGTTTCGCTCTTGTTACCCAGGCTGGAGTGCACTGGCGCGATCTCAGCTCACCGCAACCTCCGCCTCCTGAGTTCAGGCAATTCTCCTGCCTCAGCCTCCTCAGTAGCTGGGATTACAGGCACGTACCACCATGCCCAGCTAATTTTTTGTATTTTTAGTAGAGACGGGGTTTCACCATGTTGACCAGGATGGTCTCGATCTCTCCACCTCGTGATCCACCCGCCTCGGCCTCCCAAAGTGCTGGGATTACAGGCTTGAGCCACTGCGCCCGGCCGATTTTCTTAATAACATCTTCTTTTCTTTATTGTAAGAACACAGTATATAATGCATATAACATACAGAATATGTGTTGTTGACTATGTTATCAGTTAGGCTTTGGTCAACAGTAAGCTATTGGTAGTTAAGTTTTAGAGGAGTCAGAAGTTATAAATGTGAATTTTCAACTACTGGGGGTGGGAGTGGTTGGTGTCCCTAACTCCAACATTGTCCAAGGGTTGACTGAATTGTATTCAGTTTTTACATACCCTCTGTATCCTGAGATGGTTAGCAGTCCACTGATCATGCTTCCTTCCATAGTGTACAGGTGACACAGGGAAGTGGCTGCCAAGACAGGCACTATATTCCCCAGTTCTCCTTGTGGTGAGTGTGGCACCATGCGACCAGCATGGTAACTCCAAGAAACCAAAGGGCAAGATGTCTGCTTATGCCTTCTTTGCTAATGAAAAATGAATGGACGTAGTGTATGTCACTTCCAAGCTGACATGGTAAAGATGTCCCTTCTCCACCCTCTCTTTCTCTGTCTATAGTGGCTTTTGAAGGTACATGCTGAAGATGTAGAGTGACAAGCTAGATGGAACCTGGATCCTAAAGGATTTGAAGGCCACCCACCGAATACTCAACATTGAACAGCACTGCGAGTGAGAAATGCACTTTTATTGTGTAAAGTCTTTGAGATTTGGGACCTTATCTATTATAGCAATTTGCATTGCTTACATCTATGACCCAGAAATTGCACTTCTAGGAAGGTTTCCTAAAGAAATATTCAGAGATGCAAAGACCGATAGAATCTAAAAGCAATGGACAAAACCCGAAATGGTTATAATCACAATGAACGCTGCACAGGGCTCTGAAACAAGGGGATGGGAAGTGAACAGCAGAGGACGGAAAAGAAATTACACAAGTGCTCAGTAGTACAGGTGCAGTATTTGTGATGGGAATTAAGAAGAACAGCCATTGAGAAGAAAACAGAAAACTAATCAGCAAGCCTGATGTCTAATAAGTGTATATACTGACCCATTTACAAACACATTTTGGAATAGATTGGTGAATGGATCCGGGCATGGAAGTACTGTTCATTGTGATCAGAGGGTTATCAGCTCTTTTTCTCTAAGAAATTCATTGATATATTATTAAATTGCCAAGATTTTTTATATAGAGATTTTTCCAGCCCAAGTTCCCTAACGTGATTGTTTTCATAACTCTGAAGGCTTTTCTTCTCTTCTCCATAGCTGATCCTTCTCACCATTCTTCCTGGCCTCAGGCAGTGATGGTAATATGGGTAAGTGCTACTACCAGAAATTATGCTAAAAATATATTGTGGGCTAGGAGTAATGGATCACACCTGTGATTCCAGCACTTTAGGAGGCTGAGGAGGACAGATCACTTGAGGTCAGGAGTTTGACACCAGCATGATCGATATGGTGAAAATCCTTATCTACTAAAAATACAAAAATCAGCCTGGCATGTTAGTGGGTGCCTGTAATCCAGCTACTTGGGAGGCTGAGGCAGGAGAATCACTTGAACTCTTGAACCCAGGAGGCAAAGGTTGCAGTGAGCCAAGAGTGTGCCACTGCACTCCAGTCTGAACAGAGCAAGACTCTATGTCAAAAATTTTAAATGTGTGTGTGTATACATACACACACACACACACACACACACACACATGATTGTATATGTTTCTACTTTCAAATTACTTTCACATATATTGCCACTATCTTGCATAATTGTAATCCCTGTGTCAAATAGCATCTTTCAGACTGGTGAGTTGTATATATACCAGAGTTGATTTTCAAGGTTCTATCATTCAGTTTTTGAAAGCGATCTCTAATATGGACACAAAATGTAAACAGAAAAAAAAATTGTTCCTCTTTGACTACTATATTAGTCCGGATAGGCTAGGGTATGCTGCAGTAATTAAGCAACCCCCAAATTTCAGTGAACACACAAAAAAAGTTTATTTCTCTCTGTACTACATGATCATTCCAGGTTGGCCAGGGACTCGGCTCCACACAGTCGCTCAGGCACACAGGGTGAAAAATGCTATTTCATTTTTCAGTTGTGCTATTAGCACAAGGGGCCTCTTAAATCACTGGAACAAGGAAAAAGGAAAGTAAAGAATGGCACGTGGGTATTTTCCGTCTTAGCCCAGAGGTGATATGCATCATTTCAGCTTATATCTAATTGCCTGGAACTTGTCAAATTTCTCACCTAATATATAGGACTAAATACAATGTTTAGCGAGCACCACCGTCTCTAGTTACTTCTCTCATTCTGTCTACCACTTCCTTTCGGGGACTGTTTTCTACTGATCTTTGCATATATGTGACAATCTAACTTTCTGAAATTGTGCTGGATCAGGAACATCAAACATGTATGGTTGTTTCCTCCTCCCATGCCCAGTAAACATTGCTCTTTGGTCATGTAATCTTTTGGGCTAAGCCTGGATGTAGCATCAAAAACCTTCCCAATACAGCTGGCTGCCAGTTTCTCATTATCGCTAGAGATGAAACTTATTTGTCATCCCCTGCCTAAGGAATTCCACAAGCCCCGAGGACGTGGAACTGACTTGCTTGTTTCTAATCTACACTATTCCGTTACTTTCTTCAGGGACAGACACGAGACCAGCAGGCACCTGACCATTTCTGTTATCTGTACTGTTCACAAATACCTAATCTCGAGACTCCAGAGTTACCATCATTTCGGGGCTCTGGTATTTTCCCTGCCACTGTCTACCACTTTGATCAGGGTAAGAACAATCAAAGGAAACTTGACTTCCTTTACAGCTAACGTGGGCTACTACCCATAAACTGGGAGAAAAAAAAAAAAGAAGAAGAAAAGAAAAAAGGAATCTTTAGGGTAAAAGCAGAAACAAGTCTTCCTCATCCAGAACTTCGAAATGGATTGGCCCAGCCCTCCTCTCCAGAAGCCTCCATGGTTTAACAGGTCATTCCCCAAACCCAGGAAAGGGAATCAATCTTTCTTTCCTACCCTCAGTGACATGAAAGAAAAAAAAAAAAAAAAAAAAAGTCCCGCGCGGTGGCTCAAGCCTGTAATCCCAGCACTTTGGGAGGCCGAGGTGGGTGGATCACAAGGTCAAGAGATCGAGACCATCCTGGTAAACATGGTGAAACTCCGTCTCTACTAAAAATCCAAAAAAATTAGCTGGGCGTGGTGGCGCGTGCCTGTAATCCCTGCTACTCAGGAGGCTGAGGCAGGAGAATTGCCTGAACCCAGGAGGCGGAGGTTGCAGTGAGCCGAGATCGCGCCATTGCACTCCAGCCTGGGTAACAAGAGCGAAACTCCGTCTCAAACAAACAAACAAAAAAAGACTAGCCTTTGTGAAAATTAAAAAACAAAAAATTTTTTTTCTTTTTAACTTAAAAAAGATGTCACTTTCCTTAAGGGTTAAACAAAGTAGGATTTCAGGAAAATCTAGAATGTTCTTCCCCTCAGCCATGAAAACTCTCACCATTTTGTGCTTCTTCCAAGCTTTATCCCAAGCCGTAGTTGGTCGGGGCGGGGGGGGGGGGGGGGAGGTCTCTGGTAAGAGATACTTTAGAAAATAGAGAAGTTGGGGCAGGCTGCTGGCTTCCTTGTGTTTTTTTTCCTCTCAGCCATTTCCCAAAACTTCTTAAAGTCCTCACATTATACAAAGTGAAGATTTGTTCTCTCTACACCAGTAGTCGAGAAGTCTCTCCCGACAGAAGTTTTCACTACTGTTGCTGTTTGGAATTGGCTCAGCAGACGTAAACAGGGTCATCTGGGGCCAAAGAGGGTGGGTGTTTAGTTTTAAAGCTCCGGGGTTAAGAGTGAAAGCATGTGACTGCAGCCCGGCCAGAAACAGAGGAGCCTTTGTGTGCAGCGAGCCAGCCAGAGGCAGTCCCCAGGCTAAACGCAGGGGGAGCGGGAAGGAGAACGCTGACACAGGTTCCGAGGGGCTGATAGGATGCCACTGCAGGGAGGTTAACTCTTTGTTCCACAGCGGGAGCTTCTGTTGGTGGCTCACAGTAGAGCAGAACACTTTTAAAAATAAAACATCGGTCTTGAGAACAGACACACATATTCCTGTAGCCAGAGTTGGGATGAGAGGCAGACCGAAGCCACGGGAAGCAAGAGCAATGTCTCAGCGGGAGTTTTTGGTGGATTCGCCTCAGTACTTCCTTGGGGTACCTCCCATCTAAACACTGCAGGCTATTCCCCCTGGTGCTCCCCTCACACACCCCCCATCTCCTCCTGGACGGCCTGGACAACCCGCAGGAGATAGCAGGGCAGCCTGCACCACACCTCCCCTGCTTTCTCCTCCTCAGGAGAAGGGAGGCTGGTGGTTGGTAGGACCCTGCCAGAGGGAAGCTGCCAGGCTGCTGACTCAGCCCACCCTGGCTGCACCCTCAGGCACCAGAGCCCACCAGCAGCATCCTTCACCAAAGTGCTTACGAACCACGGACACTTGGTGAGTGTGGGCTCTGCTGGCACTGAGCAAAGAGGTGGCCCTCTGTCTGGCTCACCAGCCTACACTGCTCAGAGCCCACCTGCCCCAGTGCCAGTGTGCCCTTCCCCCAACTCCACTTCTGCCCAGAAATTGCTGCATTGAACCTTACTAAAGTGAGCAAGTCAAATTTCCTGAAAGTCTGCAGAATGTGACTTTCAGATTTTGGCAGGAGGAGGAAAGGAAACAAGGCTCATTTTGCCCTTGCCCTGCGGGACTGCTCAGGAGTTCAGAAGTGAGGGCGGCAGCGGGTGGCACGCCTTGCTAAACCTCACACCACGGGCACGCACCCTTCCTCCCACTAGTATTCTTCACTCTTTGCTCACATGAAGATTGCTGAGCTCCTTGCAAGTGTCAGGTTCTTTGCTGGGTAGCGGGGCTACAGTGGTAAATGAGGCAGATCTGTGCCTGCCCACCAGGTGCCTTCAGTCCATCCAGACATGTAAAAAAGCCACTCACACAATAATGTCCATTGGTGGTCAAGAAAATGGTGACTGCTGGTGGTAAGGGAAATTTGCTGGTCCTTGATGGTATTGAAATCCAGTCTTACAGGTGGATTTCGGTTTCCCCAGTCCATGAAATGTCATCAGTTCTTCTCTACATTTCACAGAGGAATCATGGCAATTACGGGTCTAGAAAGGCCGTAAACTGCATAATATTGAGGCAGTACTAAGCCCTGGTGCTCAGGCAGGAGGCTTATGACCCTAGCCTTTGATCTACCAGACTCGGGGGCTGATGGATTTTTTTTTTTTTTTTTTTTGAGACGGAGTTTTGCTCTTGTTACCCAGGCTGGAGTGCAATGGCGCAATCTCGGTTCACCACAACCTCCGCCTCCTGGGTTCAGGCAATTCTCTTGCCTCAGCCTCCTGAGTAGCTAGGATTACAGGCACGCGCCACCATGCCCAGCTAATTTTTTGTATTTTTAGTAGAGACGGGGTTTCACCATGTTGACCAGGATGGTCTCGGTCGCTTGACCTCGTGATCCACCCGCCTCGGCCTCCCAAAGTGCTGGGACTACAGGTTTGAGCCACCGCGCCCGGCCATGGATTTTTTTTGTGTGTGTGGTTGCTTTTTAGAATAGTAGCCAGCACTCTCAAGAGTGTGCATGTGTGTGCGTGTGTGTGTGCGCATGTGTGTGTTGAGTACCTATGAAATTGGGCTCAAGGGCCCTGGGCAAATGTAATGGCGTGTTAGAAATGAGCTTGCCACCAGGCACTGAACCCTCTCCACTTCAAAGATAGAATCACGGGGCAGAACCCTGGGCTCACTCAGGTGCAAAACAAGCAGCTTTTATCAGGATTGCCCAGAACTCCCAGGCATTTGCCCCCGTCTGCTTCTGGGTCTTCCACAGCCACAGGCCATGTTTTCCTATCCCTCCAATGGCTGACCACTCCCCACCAGCTCATTTCGCATCAACCTCCTCCAAAGCCCCTTTCTGAGCTCATGGAAAAGCACCCCAGGTTCATTGCCCCTCTCCCAGCTGGATAAGATACAAAGGTTGCAAAGACAATCGTGGCTACAACCCCCTCTCTGGGCTGAAGTGGCCTCCAAAAGGACAGGACCGTTTTCACAGCCTCAGTCTCTGAATGTGCTGACAGGAAGTGTACATCTCCAAAATCAAGACTGCAGTGCAATAAATACACGTCCCCAGGGATTGCACTATCCTCCATCACCGTGTACACAGGGCACAATGTGCGGGCAGCAGCAGTAACTGCCTGGGGTATGAGGAAAGTCAGGAGTGCAATGAAGCCTGCTTTGGTTTCTAAGTTTTCGCAGTACTTGTTCTTTTGCTTTTTCCTTTACAAAAACCATAATCTTTAAGCCTGGGGACCAGGTGACAGGTTCAGAGACTCAATAATTTCCCTGAAATCTTATGCAAAAATTATTGAATCTGTACATGTCCTGTGTCTTTTCCTGAGGAGAGGATCCCTATCTTAATTCATCAGAATCCCAAAAGAGTTCAAGACCTGACCAGAAGAAAACCAACAACCACAAAAAACTGCGGAGGCCAGGCACAGTGCCTCACGCCCATAATCCCAGCACTTTGGGAGGCCAAGGTGGGTGGATCACCCAAGGTCGGGAGTTCGAGACCAGCCTGACCAGCATGATAAAACCCCATCTCTACTGAAAATACAAAAAAATTAGCCAGGCATGGTGGCGGGTGCCTATAATCCCAGCTACTCGGAGGTTGAGGCAGGAGAATTGCTTGAACTCAGGAGGCGGAGGCTGCAGTGAGCCGAGATTGTGCCACTGCACTCCAGCCTAGGTGACAAAGCAAGACTCCATCTCAAAAAACAAACAAACAAAACTGCTGAATAAAATGCTGGGCAGGTCACAGAGATGCAGTCTGGTCCTGACCTGTTGACAGATTAAAGACCCCAAGGACCCCAAGGACCAGTGAGGTAAAGTCACATCCTTGCCCAAAGTCATTCTTCAGTCAGTTAATGATAGTCAGCTGAAAACCCAGTCTCCTTAATCCCCCATTCGGTGTATTTTTCACTTTTCCATCCCACCCGGATTTCTTGTAGGGCATAATTTTGAGGGTGGGGACCATGTAGCTTATTTCTTTCCAATCTTTGCACTAGGCTTAGGGTGGCGCCTTGCTCCGGGTGAGGGACTGTCAGTGCCAGTGACTCCATTCGGTGGACTTCAGCTTCTCAGGGGCAGGGTTGGCAAAGTTCCCCCCACCTCCCGCAAAGTAACATGGAGCCAGGGCACATGTGAATGGTAGCAAAAGCAGTGGCCAGACAGGACATCACTTACATCAGTTACTTTCACCCTCCGTTTAGGACAATTCCAATTCCAATTCCAACTTCACACTAAGCCTTAACAGTTAGGGAGAAAGGAGCATCTCTCCTAGGAAGCAGGGCGTTAAGGACAGCATGGTTGGGTTTAGGAGTCCAAAAGAGTCTCACTGTACACGGGGACTAACTAGTTCCAAGACCTCCGATACAGCCAAATCACATCAAGTGAAACTTTCCCTTGAAAATCCTTTAAAATGCCTATGAAGCACAACAAGCAGACACAATCGCTCCACAGGACATCCCCGCCAGTCAGCTTATCCTTCAGGGGAAGAGGGTTGTTGCCTCAGCTGAGCAGCAGAGGAAAACATGGGTGGCATTTAGGGCTGCACTGGACCAGGGAAACTTATCTTCAGTGTGGGGAGACGCTGCCGTGAGAAGAGACCAGGAAGGGCCGCCGTGCGCTCACGCCTCAGTCCCTCCAGACCCCACGGCCCTGCCCGCTGCTGCACTGCACTGCCACACATCAACATGTCACTGTGTGTGCTCCTCCCACTCCCCACCTCAGCTGAGCTCCTACGGTGGACCTCATGAAAATTAAATGGGAGCTTCAGGAATCTCCACCTTAATACCAGCACCTCATTACGAAGCCACCTTGGGCGGCCACTCCCAAACTCCTGACCCACGGAAACTGTGAGATAATAAATGTTTGTTTTGTTTTGTTTTGTTTTGTTTTGTTTTGTTTGAGATGGAGCCTTGAACTGTTGCCTGGGCTGGAGTGCAATGGCGTGATCTCGGCTCACTGCAAGCTCCGCCTCCCAGGTTCAAGCAATTCTCCTGCCTCAGCCTTCTGAACAGCTGGGATTACAGGTGCCTGCCACCACGCCCGGCTAATTTTGTATATTTTTAGTAGAAATGGGGTTTCACTATATTGGCCAGTCTGGTCTCAAACCTCTGACCTCCGGTGATCCACCCACCTCGGCCTCCCAAAATGCTAGGATTACAGGCATGAGCCACGGTGCCCAGCCATTTTTGTTGTTTTAAACTGCTTAATGTAGGGGTAATTTGTTTTGCAGAATACAGGTACAGAATGCTAATACAAAGGAGATACATGGAGAGGCAGGCTAAGGAATGATCCAGTAGGGCAAGTTTTCCACTGGGGGGGTGATGGGACTGAGTCTGCCATTTAGGAAGTTTCCCTGGTAGCACAGAAGACCCTGCTGTGGAAGGGGCAAGGCTGATGAGAGAACAGTTGATGCTCCAAAGACGTTCAGGCAAAAGAACTTACATTACGACAGTGCAGCAGAGACAGAAGGAAGATGGGCTGCAAGAGATATTTCCAAGTAAGAATGGTCAGAGCTTACTGACCAACTGCCTACAAATAATAATATCATTAATGTTAATAGCTAACATGAATCGAAAACTTAATACATACCAAGCACTCTTCCAAGCACCTTACACATATTTACACATTTAATTCTCATAACAACCTTATGGGTAGGTACTACTATCTCATTTTATAGATGAGGAAACTGAGACACAGAAAGATTACGTGGCCTGCCAATGCCACGTAGCTGGTGAGCAGTAGTCTGGGTTCAAACTTGGGCAGCTGTGCCTTTAAAGTCTCTGTTCTTCCTCTGGAGGGCTCAGAGAGAGAAAGGAGGGAACAGGGGAACAAAAGTAAGCTCTCAGATTTCCAGCCTGGGCAACTAAGTGCAGCATTACCCAAGGCAGGCCTAGACGACGTGAAAGACATCACTATCACCAGCCCCCTACTAATCCCCTGTGAACCTCATAGGAACTGCTTAATGGACTCAACTACAACCCAGCAAGTGAAACATAGAATAACATCCGGACATGGCACCAGGCCCCACTTATACCACACTCCAGTAAAAATAAACCTCCCTGTCCAAACATAGAGTGGTTGGAAGTGCCATACTTTACAGGAGAAGAGGCAGTTATTTGGCATTAAAAATAGATAAATTTTGGCTTACTTCAAGATCTGGGCATGAGAGTGCAATTCCCAAATGGAAACACAGATGGATGGGGTGAGCCCCCTCAAGACTGACTCAGCTATTTCAAGAGCCCAAATAGAAAAGTACACCCCCTTTCTGGGCCTCAGTTTACTCACCCATAAGACAGAGAGGCTGGACAAAAGATCCAACGTCACATCAAGCTCCAGCCCTCCACGAGGGTAGGAACTGGAGGCCAAGGCTAGATCTGAGAGCTGACAACTTCCTAAATCAAGGAGAGCCCCACAGATGCAGGGCGGGTGGGCCCCTTAGTTCACAACTTAACTGCTGATAGGATCAGGAGCAGTTTTTCCCAAGGATTTTCAGAACTCTGTCAAGAGCTCTAAATCACCACTTTGAATCAGACACATTGTTAATCCACAAAGAAATGCAATCCAGGAAGTCCCCCTACAACTAACTTGCCTCCTGAAGGGCTACCCTGACAGAAGGGAGGGGTGGGAGAGTGTGTGCAGGAGGGGCCGCTGGGGTCCTTTCCATCACTGAGTCCCAGCAGCAGGCAGGCCCTTTTGACACATTCCCCTTAATCCTGCAAGGCAGGCACAGTTCTATTTCACACGTGGAAGAACCTGAAGGCTCAGAGAGGTTACATAACTTGCCCAGGCTCATTCAGCTGGAGGCGGCGGGAACCGGGTCCAAAGCCTACATCTTGCCCCCATCACAGGGCCGCTGCTGTGCTGCCTACCGTGTGGTCAGAATCACTCTTCTCAACTCCAGGAGGGGAAAGGAAGTCATGACAAAAGCTGAGAGCCTCCGGGGTCACTCAGGCTGGCAGCTGAGAAAGCCAGAAGCCTTTCAAACCTTAACTGATCTCTTTGCCTTTTTACCACACCTTGCAAAATAAAAGACCAGATTTGCTTTAAATGATTTTATTAAAAATTGTACCAATTGATGGGGGGAAGATATACACACATACACATATATGCATGTGAAGAACATAAACACATAAAGCCAAAGGCTCTGTACAGTTTTTAAGAAATGGGACCCCTTTCTTCTTCCTCTCTCCCAGAAGCAGAGTGCCCAGACCCCAGGGCAGCTGCCCTGGGGCTATATGAACTGCTACATTCTCACTAGGTTTCCCCCTGACAGCCCCTGTGGATCCAGGGATGGGGTGGAAGGCTGGGCAATGCACCCAGAGCAGGCAGGGGTGCTGGCCACCTGCAGAGAGAGGGGCAGTGTAGGGCTGGGAGCCCACACAGGGTTCTGAGCACCTTCAGCTGCAAGGCTGGCTGGGCACTATGAGTTCAGCTTTCTCCACTATTCCCTCAAGACTCAAAGTCCCTACCAGCCCTCAGTCTGCCTAAGGGTGACAGGTGAGCCCCTTCCTGCTAGGTTATCAGGCCAGTATGGCCCACTTCCAAGAGTCCTCACCTTCACACAGAGCTGTCTCCAGTCCAGACCAGCACTGATTTGCAGAAACCCTCAAGAGCCACAGTGGCCAAAGTCTTCCGGCATCTGCCACTTCCCTTCTCCCTACGCCACCTGCCCACCAAGTCCCTCAAAAAGAAGACAAGTGCTCAGTGGGGTAGCATGCTCCTTGCTGTCCAGGACAGTCAGTGGCTCCACAGTACTCTTCTGGGGAGGCCCTGGCTGGACTGTCCCAAACAACCCCCAGGTGGGAGCCTCCTGCATGGGGCTAGGCTGCCAGGGGCAGTGAGACAGGTCAGCTGGGCCCCTCTGGGCCCTTGAAACAAGCCTGCCACATAGCTTTGGACAGACTTACTCCCCCAGGGGCTGGGGAGGTCACTGGGAGGTGATCTTTTTCCACGTCGGATTGAGCAAGAGAAGGCTGCCTGGTGGGGGGAGCCGGGGCAGCCCTCCACCGGCCCAGACTTTGAAACAGAGGCCAGGCAGAGGTCAGGCCGAGTCCTCCACCCTCACTGCGGGAGCCCGACGTCTGGCCTGGGGAGTTCCCTCCACCAGATCTGTCGACCAACTTCTAGAAACCCCTGCTTTGGGGTTCTGAATTAGAAGAACTGTTTTGACCCTGAATATCAGGCTTCCCTTCCTCCCAGGCATTTCTTCCAGAGGAAGGAGGTTTCCAGTCCCTCTCCCAACCCCCACCCTCAGCAAGCCACAAAGGCTGTACCGTCCTCAGCTGGTTACAGGTCAGGACCCAGGTCAGACTCTCCCTCCCTCTAAATCTGATTCTCCACCCCTCACTAGAGACAGCCGGGCTCCTGGGGGTGGGGGATGGAGTCTGAGCGGGTGGAGGCCAGGGGGAGGGGCAGGTCTCCTGAGGCTAGACTTGAGGAATGTTTAGGCCAACTCACCAGGCAGAGGAGGAAAGGGCCAATCTAGATCACTAAGCCAATTAAAGACAGACAGCCAGAAAGAACCTTTCTCCTTCCTGACAGCTACTCTGCCAGCTACCTCCTGGGTTTTTTTAGGGGAGGAGGAAGGAGAGGGAAACGTCAGGGGTATAAATTTTGCCCTGGCTCACTTAAGACAATGAGTGAGTTCCTGACTTTGCATAAGATGGAGACAGTGCAGTCAGACCACCTTCCACCTGCCCAGGCTTGATGTTCAGGTGGGTTTGTCAATGTCTGGGCTCCAACTTCAGGCCACAGGGCATCCAGCCTGGGCCCGGTAAGGTCTCTGAAGCTGATGGCCTTGCCTCAGCACCAAGATCTAAATCATTTTCTCTCTCACTGAGCTCAGGTGGAGAGTCTGCCTAGAGGGGTGAACAGTGGCTGGTGTAAATAATCCCCATGTTTTGGTGTGTGCCGCTGAAGCATACAGCAGCAGCCTGCCTGTCACCACCTTGATCCAGGAAAAGGAGATCAGCATATGTCCCATACACATCATGAAATGGGAGGGAGACCCACAGGGAAGGCTGAATTTCACAATGGTCAGTGTGTCCCAGAGCCAGTCTTCACGCTGGTCCCTGGCTCCTTCTCTGTGTAGCAGGAACCCGTCTTCTTAGCAGACAAATCATGGTACACACCCTGAGAACAGAATTCTGACCAAGAAGAGGTAATATCTCCAGAATATCTGAGCAGAACAGAACAAAGGCTTACACGCACAGTTTGAGGCCCTTCTCCTCCAGGGTGCTGTGAGCCCATACAGCACCTTTGTGCAAATTAGGTAAGGCACCCCTTCTTCTCTGGAGAAGTAGCCCCACACCAGGGCACAAAGCTTAGTGAGCAGAACGCAGGCTGAATTCCAGCCTTCATTAGCTCTCTTCAGGTGCCCTTGTGCAGTGAACAACCTGCACAACTGTACATCTGGAAGATCAACGTCTCCTTCAATAGTACTGAAGACCTCCTCTCTTCAGAACTAGAAGAGGTTGGGCTTGTTCAGATTTCAGAGTCTACTCTGGACTCCTCCAATTTCCTTGGATGGCCCTGGAGTCTTCTCTGTCCAGGGAAGCCGTCTTGTCTTTGGGCCTTACTTTACTGTTAGCACCAATGTTGTCTTTTCTCACATATGCAAAGGTTATAATTTATTTGCTAGCGTCTAGTTAACAGATTCCCTGTGTCTGCTATTGGAGCTGCCACACCAGCTGCTTTAGATCCTCTCCATGAGTGCCGCAGCAGGGAGGGGAGGGAAGACGTGCAGAGGCAGCCGTGATCCTGCTGGGTTCCAGAGCATGCCCTTCTGGCCTGGCTGGAAGCTGGAGGAAGACAGGAAGTGTGCACCCAGCTTTGACGGTTCCCCACTCTAATCATTTATCTGTTGCTCTAAAAGTCACTTTTCAGCTGGCAAAGCCACTGTCCTGGCGTCTTCCGTATCCCACTAGGTGTGAAAAAGGAATGGGGATGAGGGGGAAGAGGTATGTTGTTTCCAAGGAAACCAAGGGGTCTGGGGTCCTTTAGTGCTGACTCTTAAGGTGGGGTGGCCACCACATTTTCCAGCCCCACTGCAAACCTGCCCCCAGATGTCCCACCGTGCTGATGCTGGGGGTGGAATGTGATCTTTCGGCAGGGTCTTTTGAAAGAAGAGCTCAGAGGCACATGCTGCTGGCAGCACACTCACTGGCTATTTGGCTCATCCGTGGCTGACACCCAGCTGGTCCCACGCCGCTAGTGGTGGCAGTGGCTTTGCACCTCAGGACTAATCCCGGGGCCTCCAAGTGGGACTAAGTCACATTTGAGGCCTAGCCAAAAGTTTGGTTCATTTTGCGACATGTTTGAGGGGTCCTTAGAGAAACCCAACCCTCCCTGAGGTCTGCTGGAAGTGACAGGAGCCAGGTAGAAATCCTTGAGCCCTTGGGGCAGGCACTGGCTGGGGCAAGTGCGAACCCAGACAGATGTGGAGCTGGCCGTCCGGCCTAGGGAAGCTGCCATCCTCAACTGGAAAGCCCCTGGCCTAGGCCACGGTGGCTTAAAGCGGTGTGACCGTCAGGATCGTGGCCCCCAGCCACAGTGGAAGGCCCGTGGGTTTGGTGGAACTAGGATTCTGATCCACTCAATTTCTTAACTGAGTTCCTCTGGAAAAACCACAGTCCACTCCCCAGAGAACATCACTCATGGGTCATCTTCGACAACTGGTAGATTCTTCAGTCGAAGAATCTACTTGTCAGAGCCCTTGGGAATTCCGACCGTCACAGACACATCAGTCTCTCCTTCAACAGTGTTTGACAAAGACCCCCATTCCCAGTCAAGGGCCTGACAGAGAAAGAAGATCCCGCTTGGGTATGTTGTATGTACAGACACAGAGAAATTTAAAAAATAAAAATGCAAAATAACAACAAAAAAACAAGTTCACAAGACTCAGTGTCAGTCTTGCCCGATGTCCTTCCTATTCCAGACGGTGTTCCTGGTGCCCCATGTGAAGAGGGCAGCCCAACCTCACCTCGGACCTGCCCCATTCCTGTTTTCTTCTCCATTCAAAGCCAGGTTGTGCAGGAAGAGGAGGACCTGCCACCACACACGATTTCGGTTCTGCTGGTGCTGAAGGGAGAGAAAAAAGACCAACATAACTCCCGAACACAACCTCAGACGACTCCCTCTCATTTGCAATGAAAGTTCAGAGCTCCAAGTCTCAGGGCTGGCACTTTAATCCTATCAGTACAGCTCACAGTAGGGAGGGGGGAGGCGAAAGAGAAGCTGCCATGTGGAGGAGATAGTTGAGTTCTCCAAAAACAATTGCAGTTTTAACATTAAAAAGAAAAGACTTGCTCTATATGCACTATGCACAAGAGGATTAAGCTTTCCCCCTGCTTGCAGGATTTTCCAGAGTTTAGCCAAGTGCTGCTTTTAATCAGATTGGCTCCCAAGCCCTTCCAACCTCAGCTGCATGAACAACAAACTGGCTTCAGAAAGAGAAGAAATGCCCCCCTCTCTCCCCCGACTCCAAAGTAACATAGAGAACAAGGGGAAAGGGGGGGGCTCCATCTGCAAGTGATTTGACACTGTGAAGGTCAAAGGGTTAATCTTCAATTTAAACCACACTGCTGAGGCAGCAAAAATCTGATTTCATCCAGTGCAAACACACACACACACACTCTCTAACACACACACACACACACACACACACACACACACACACACACACGCTCTTGTGCGCCCGCCCGCTCTCCCTCCCCAGCATCTCCAGCTCGGTGCTGCCCTTTTTATAGATGCTCTTGACAGTAAGCCATAAATAATCCCTCTTGGAGCGCTCTCCTACTGACTGGAGCCAATTAAACGTTAAGCAAGAACATACTTGAAAACAAAACAAAAACAAAGAATATATACTACGCTCTGGAGGTTATTCCAGGTCCTACTGTCAGACTGGGAAGCTAGGGGCGAAGTTCAGGGGTCAGTGGCTCACCAGATTGGGGCTGGTGCCCTGCCCATACAGGTACCATTTCCCAGGAGAGGCCTGGGGGGAGCTGGGGGGTGCTGGAAGAGGCGGTCTTTGTTCTCTCTTTGTCTGCCAGGGCAGGAGGACTGGGCGGGGGCCCCTCCACAGGGTTCTCAGTGGACAGGGGAATAAAAACCTAGTGTGCTGAAAGGAGCCAGCACAGGCTGGACTTGGATTACTTCAGTGGCCCCATCAGCAAGCAAGTATACATGAGGTGTCCGGGAAGCTGGAGCCCTCTCTTAAACTGTCTTTAATTACAGCACCAGCCCCACCAGGCAACTCCTCCTGGTCAGATGGGAAGAGGAGAGAGAAGCCAGTGGCATAGCTGGAAAGGGGGCCCAGGTTTTCTGAACTTCCAGAGCTTCCAGGTTCCGTCCAGCCTCCCTGACCTTTCTGGGGCGGCATGCAGGTTGCTGGCTTTCCCTTCATGCTGCCCTAGGCCACAAAGAGAAGAGAGGCATCCAGGGAGCTGGCCTTGGGGCCTGACGACCCAGGGGAACAGAGAATGCCCCCATCCACAGCAACAGCATTCCTCTTCCCCAGTGGAAGAGCCTGGAGAAGAACCTGGCAAGCTGGAGGCACAGCTCCTGCTCAGAAGGGAAGGGAAATCGGGCGTGCCACAGAAGAGGCCTGGCAGCCAGGGCTGGGGAGATGGATGGCTTCCTCGTGTTTTGTAAACAAAGATGAGTAAAAAGAGGAAACACACCCGGCTTAACAAAATCTGGTTAGAGTAAAACAGCGTGAAAATGGACTCAGCTGCAAACCCGAAGTGAAGCCTCGGGCCTGCGGCAGCTGGGCTAAAAACCCCTTCTCCTCCCCTCCCCAGCTGCTGCTCGGGACAGGTGCAGAGGTCATGCTGCGGAACAGGAGGAGAATCCAGAAGCAGACTCGTCCCTGGAGAGGGCAGTCTGCTGGAATTCCAGATCTCCTCAGGTGCTTGTCTGAGAAGACTGGTGGCAAGAACAATCATCACCATAATAGTAACATGGGGTGGGGCAGCAGTGGGGGTTGGGGAGGTGCCAGGTTCTGTTCTGAGTGTTCTGCATCCTTGTTTCTCAAAGTGTGGTCCATGGACTAGCAGCCTCGACATCATCGGAGAGCTGCCTAGAAACGCAGACCCCCTGTAATCCCAGCACTTTGGGAGGCTGAGGTGGGTGGATCACAAGGTCAGGAGTTTGAGACCAGCCTGGCCAACATGGTGAAACCCTGTCTTTACTAAAAATACAAAAATTAGCTGGGTGTGGTGGTGGGCGCCTGTAATCCCAGCTACTTGGGAGGCCGAGGTTGCAGTGAGCCGAGATCGCGCCACTGCACTCCAGCCTGGGCCACAGAGCGAGACTCCAAAAAACAAAAACAAACAAAAAAAAGAAACACAGACCCAGCATCTCAAGATTCCCCAGAAGATGTTGAGGCACATTTTCATGCCCATTACTTAGTTATCACACAGCTAGTAGAAGTGACAGGGACTGAACTGAACCTAGACCATCTGGCCCTAGAGCAAAGTCCCTTCCCATGATCACTGTGCTGAAAGTGCCACTGCCTTTCTTTACACCAAAGCAGACCCTCTATCCTCTCCTTCACTAAATCATCTCGGAACAACTCAATGGCCAAGGAAAGCAGATGAGAACGCTATGATTTGGGGCCAGGGCCAATTCCATCTCTGTATGCCTCAGTTTCTCCCAAATTCCACTAATGGAGGCCACCTGCTGCCTGGGTAACTTGAGATCTCTGAAAACAGACTTCCATCATCTGGGAGTGTTAGGGGACCCAGAAGCAGCTGTGGGCCACAGAGTACTTTCAGACAGGAAAGCTGAAGTCTCGCAGGGGACCCAGGCAGGGTACATGGGCCAGCCCTTGGGAACGATCTAGTTTCCATGCCTCTGATTGTGACAGTCCTTAAGGCTCATGAATTGGTAAGGAAGGCTCTATGGTGTGCATGGATCCCCAGGGGCCAAGATCAGAGGACCTGGCTTTAGGGTTGGATCTCCCCACAACCTGCTCATGAGTTCTCTCTTGGCTTATAAGGAAAATGCAGGTATTGTACTAGATCAATGGTTTTGAAACTCAACTGTGTCACTAAGCCAGCTGACATGCTGTTGTAAGTACAGGGTCTCCAGGCCTCTCCCAGACCCACCGAATGAGGATTTCAAAGAAGGGTACCAGGAATCCATATACTGCACAAGCTCCCTGGGTGACATTTAGAGATCAGAAACCATTTCTTGTATATTTTATATTTTAATCATAAAAGCAATACATGTTAATTGTAGAAATATTGGAAAATAGCCAGGCGCGGTGGCTCAAGCCTGTAATCCCAGCACTTTGGGAGGCCGAGGCGGGTGGATCACAAGGTCAAGAGATCGAGACCATCCTGGTCAACATGGTGAAACCCCGTCTCTACTAAAAATACTAAAAATTAGCTGGGCATGGTTGTGTGTGCCTGTAATCCCAGCTACTCAGGAGGCTGAGGCAGGAGAATTGCCTGAACCCAGGAGGCGGAGGTTGCGGTGAGCCGAGATCGCGCCATTGCACTCCAGCCTGGGCAACAAGAGCGAAACTCCGTCTCAAAAAAAAAAAAAAAAGAAAAAAGAAATATTGGAAAATACAAGACATTACAGAGGCAGAGATAAGATCACTCATGATCCTACAGCCTCGAAGAAAACGCTTCGTGAGTTGGTGTTTTCTTCAGTCACTGACCATCTCCTTCCACCAAAGTCATGTCTTACACCAGTGGCCAAGCCAGAGGTTAATCCAGCCCAGGCAGTTCTTCTGGAAACCACAGAGGTGCTCTCCAAACCTAAGGAGTCTGCCATCCACAACTACCTTCAGGATTACAACTCAGAGCTCCAACAACTGAATCCTGTCAGCTAGGTGTGGGGCCTGGGAACCACCCGTGGGCCCATGAGCCCTCCCTGGCTACAAAAAGATACCACACAGGCTCCCTTTGGCCTTCTCCTGCCTCAGGGCAGCCCCCACAAGACCCTTTTCCATGAGGAAACCAAGAAAATCAAAGAATGCCCTGATTACAAACAACAATAAATAAAATACTTCCTAAAAGTTTAACAAAAGGACCTGACTCAAAAGGAAAGAAAAAGGATTTGAAGGGAGGCCAGTGGGAGAAACAGTGAGGAGGAAGTCAGCCTTCACCGAACAGGATGAAGAACACAAAGACACCGAAACACCAGAGAACGTGGGTCCTTCCACAAGACGGTATGGAGAAGGGGAGAAGGAAGGGGAAACAGGAATGAATGCGCTTGGCCTCTGACCCACGGGCACCTGGCACAGCACCCAGTGCACAATCTGAGCTCAACGAGGGCAGATCCCCAGAACAAGGGCTGCTCTCCTAGACTCAACTAGGATACGCCTCACAGAATGGGGGTTCCCAGAATACACAGGGTGACCCAAAGGTAAGGACTGGGATACAAGGGAGGGGAAGCTCACCCTAGAGCCCTCAGATTCCCACGGTTTAGAAGGCAGGCCGGCTGGGCGCGGGCGCTCACGCCTGTAATCCCAGCACTTTGGGAGGCTGAGGTGAGCAGATCATGAGGTCAGGTGTTCAAGAGCAGCCTGCCCAGTATGTTGAAACCCCGTCTCTACTAATAATACAAAAATTAGCCGGGCATGGTGGCACCTGCCTGTAGTCCTACCTACTCAGGAGGCTGAGGCAGGAGAATTGCTTGAACCCGGGAGGCAGAAGTTGCAGTGAACTGAGATCATGCCACTGCACTCCAGCCTGGGCAACAGAACAAGACTCCGCAACAAAAGAAGGCAGAGCCAAGGCATGGAGGGAAAGAATAGAGGTGAATTCTCCCAAGGAAGGCACCCTAGAGAACACTAGCAGGCATCAGAGCCCTGTGTGGCTTCTTTAGCTCAGCCTCACTGTCTTGCCATGGTCAGGGGATGAAGGCAGTCACTGACAAATGTTTCAATCCTCACCATGTGCAACGCCCTATGCCTGAATGCCCAGTTGCTCATCCTGTGTAATGGGGAACATGGAAGGCACACAGTAGGCACTCAACAAGTGCACACTGGACTACAGAGGAGCCAGCCCTGAAAGAGAACCCACTTGTCTGAGGCCAGGAACAACTGATGTCTGGCCAGGTCTAAAGATGTACTTTACGTGATAGTATCAGCCTCTCGCCTGGGGAGAGGCCCAACTAGTAAAAGACCTCCTTTTTTTTATTTTTCTAAAGAGCTGGCTGTGGTGTCTGACAAGGTTGGATTACATAAATCAAACTCTGTTTCATCCCACACGGCCTCTGCCCTAAGCACAAAGCATGTTCCCTATGCTCCTGGATAAGAATCTCCCTCTGCCTTTCCCCCTTTCAGATCCAATTCACACCCTCTGGGGGCTTTGTGTGTCACCAATGTTCCAGATGCTCCGGCTAGAGCTAATTCACCCCAAAGAATCAGAAGAAGCAAAGCCAAGCCGTGTGCAGCTCTAACAGATCCTAACTCACAAAATGCAAATTTACGAAACAGAGAGCAACTTATAATATCTTAGATTTAGAACAGAGCGCTTTCCTCTCTTCTCATGTGACCCTCATAATAGGAAGAGCAGGTATTATCGATCCCATTTTACAGCAACGAATACAATGGCTCAGAAAAGTCATCTCAAGTTGGTTGGGAGGGGTGTTATTGAGGCCCTGACTCCTGACTCCAAAGCTATGTTCCTTCACTAAAATTTTACAGTGTGTTTATTCACATTATGAAAATAGTATTACCTTTTCCAAGCAAATCACCACTGATCTGCTCCCCTAGTATGTTTAAAGACATTGTTTCCAGATCATTAACTATTTAGTAAGCATGCTGTGGACCAGAAAAAAATAAACCTTTCAGAGGCAGAACTAACTGAAGATCAAAAAGAAATAAAGCTGAAACCGGTCTGAAATTACAACTTCAGACCATGATCTGAAACCACACTCAATTTCTTCAAAATGCAGAATTATCTGTACTCTCCGAGATGGCACACACTCCGTGGTGTGAAGTTTTCTTACCTCTTCCTTTTTCCCTGTCATTCTCTAAACCTACTCAGGCCAAGGCTGAAGGAAAGAGCCTTGCAGTTGAGAACAGGAACACTGAGATAAGAGAGACTTTTGGAAAATTCCACTTGAAAGAAGCTAGGAGATGTTTTCTGTTGAAATCAGCACGTTTTTATCAAGTTACCAAGCACCCAACTGAGCTACGAGTTATGTGGATACAAAGATGAGTAAAATATAAACTTTGTTCTCAAATGTTTTACAATATAATGGAGAGAACAGCAAGAACACAGAGCTAAGCTAAGTATCACATGAGGCAGAGTGGGTTGGGGCAGCAAATGTGTGCTCCCTCGTACGGTGGTTTTCTAGAATGTGATTGCTGGGCAGCAGGTGTAGGGCAGTTGGATCATGGTTCCAGAATCCATCAAATCAGTACCACACCTAGGTCAGCAAATTACAGTGTGACTTGGACATGTTACCTCCATTCTCTGAGCCTCAGTTTCCTATAACAAAGGAACTATGGAATCTGAAAGTACAAGGCTGCTGTGGTGATTACATGAGAAACATATACACAGAGCACTGGGCCTGGGGGCAGCAATGAGCAGGCTCATCCTTCCCTGGGGAGCACGAGCAAAACCTAGAACCCACTGGCTTTGCAGAACACCTCTCTCAACATGCCCTGCAAGAGGGCCTGCCTGGGGAGAACCGTCTTCCCAGAAGACTCATGAAGTCCCAGGAAGATCCCTGATTCTCTGCTATGAGACTGGCCACAGCAGCCACAGGCCATGGGGCTCAGGATTCTAGGCTGCCAGGCTGAGCCAAGGATTCTGAAACCCACAGGGCAACCCCTTGGACCTAGTGGCCCCACTGCCTCAGACTGCTTCTGACCCAGAGGCCCAAGGAACGAGCAACGTGGCAAAACGGAAAAGGAAAAAAAGACTCCTTGCCAAGAGCTTCCTCAGCCCAGCCAGCAGTGTTAACAGGACGTTGAAGCCACTATGGCCACGCCCATGGCTTCTCTAAGGAAGAACGAGCAGTCTGGAGCCAGCCGACTCTCAGTAGAAGACAGCAAGGCTTCCTTTAACACAACTGGAAGACACTGGCTCCAGCCACTGGGGTTGAGGGGTGTGGGTCAGGAACAGAGCTGTGCTGCACCATCCATGTCCCTAGACCCTTGTTTTGCACCTCTACAGCCTGGAGGGAGGAACTACTGAGACCCTTACTCAGTTTCCCTCCAGCTAAGAACAGCTCCATCAAACTACTGGGCAACTTCTTAAGAGCTCAGAAGAGCATGACAGTGTGTGCCCTGGTTAAAGAAGGGAGAAGGAGGGGATTTGGGGGGGACAGGCCTATTGTGTTTATTATGCTATGCAGAAGGAACCCAGGTTCTGACTCTCAACTTGGGGTCTTTTCGGCTAACCGTTCATGTCCTGTCCAGGGTCAGGTCAAGGCAAACCAGGCAAGGAGGAGGGTTGGAACCCTCCCCTTCACACACGGACTGATCGTGCTCTGGTCATGGAACATGGCCTCTTGGCTGCCAGACATGGATCAAAAGGCAAACCAGACATATTTCTTTAACCTTCTTTCTTTGTGTCTCCCTTAGTCCCCTCCTCCCGTCCCCCCCTTCCCCCCCCCAAAAAAAAGCCCATTTCCATCCCATGGGCTGCCTTGGTGGGGAGGGAATGAACTCTCCGGAACTACAAGGCCCTTCTCCTGGAAGAGAGAGCAGTCAGGTGCAGAGTGTGTGGGGAACTCAGCCTCTAGTCTGCCACGCTGATGACTCAGAAGCTAAATATAGCGAGCGATATAAACAGAGCCAGCCACAGAGCAAACAGGGCCCCCGGCCCCGGCGCTGGCTCTCACGAACTCTGGCTCTCCGCAGTCCCTCCCCCAGCCTCACTCTTCCCCTGGCACTGTCCTAGGTGGGCCTCCCACTCCTGGGACAGAGGCTGGCTTCCTAGGGACCCTTCTCACTCTATAACAAACCTCTGGGGCCCCTGCCCAGAGCTGCCCCATCTAGACCCTGAGCAACCTAGTTAGCCAGTTAGAGTTCCAGAAAACCACTCACCAACAACAAGAGAATCCCAAAGTGTCAGGAAGCAGACAGGAGCTCCCTGAACAAAGGATCCAGTCTGCTAGGCAGAGAAGCCGCTAGTTAATAAACCATGCAAACACCAACTCCAGCACAACTTCCAAAAGAGCTCCCCAAACTACAAAGTCAGGTCCAAGCGAAATCCTGAAGAGCCGGGATTTTACCACACATCTGCCTACAGGTCTAGGATCCTTTTTGTGAAATTATAGCTAAAGATGTTTCAACAGAGTGGCTGAAAGTTTTCTCAGATTTCATTTTCCAAAAAGTCTAATTACTATTCAGAGAATTTCCAAACCCGGCTTTTCTGAATGGAGCCACTCCAGGTCCAAGTGAAAAGCCATTTCCAACACGAAGAATTCCAACCCTCCGGTAGCTTTACTCATTCGACTGTCTAAAGTAGCTACTGTTTTTGAGGATTCTTAACATTGCCTAGAAATACCCCCACAAATTTCATGATAGGCCATTGAGACAGAAGACTCTCCCAAGGGGAGGGGACACCACTTCCCACCCCTCCTTAGGCTCATGTTGAAGGAAGCCATAGCACAAGGACAGGAAAGCTGGGGCTCTGACCTTCCGGCCACGGCAGCCTAGGGGCTCAGGGAGGAAGCACATCTGTACCGCGCTCTTTCACACAGAAGCTGGACACGGAGGCACCACAGCACCACCCTCAAGACAAGTGACTATCAGCAGACCATTGCGGGTCCCTGCCACAGTTCCTCAGCTCACAGAGGACAAACAGGGGAACCTTCACTCCTGACCCAGCCAAAGGAAGGTAGGAATGTGTGGTGAGGTTCGGAAAGGTTTTTACCTCCACTCACTCTGCCTCCAACTCTCTTGCTGCTTTGGAGACACCAAGAGCTGGGGTGGAGCACCCTGCTGACTCTGATCTTCTGCCTCTGCTTTTTTGCCTGTGGGTCTGGAAGAGCCACCCTGAACTGATCACTTGGGTAACCAGGCTAGTGCTCCACCTAGCAATGCCCTCAGGAAATGTGCTGAAAAGCACATATGGCCTGCATAAAATGACACCCAGGGAAACTTGGAAGCTGTTGCATCTGGAGCCAGGTTGATATACTCAATTGGCCATAATTCCATTCTACCCCATCATCACGTGCCCCCCTCAGCACCATACCTCAAAGGGAGAAGGTCGCCCTGGTGCAAAAAAAAGAATAACTCAGGCCCGTAACCAGGGACAAGGGGGAGCTCACACTCCACAGGACTATGGACCAGTGGCCACTGTCTGGCTCCAGGATACGATCCCAAATGTAGGGGAAAGGAGGTAGCCAGGCCTCAAGTCCCATCCTGCCTCTTGGGTTGCCTCTCTTGGCTCTCTAAATCCAGCCCGCAATGATGGAGAATGGCTATCATTCCCCGAGGAGAAATCAATGAAGCCAAGGTCCACAAATGAACAGTCTGGACACTGATTCCTCTTGAGCAGGCAGGAGGAGGGAAGTTCAGGGAGGAAGCTTTGCTCAGAGAGCCGCCTGCCAGGTGGAGTAGGAAATGAATTGTGAACCAACAAGAACAAGCGTAGGGGGTGATCAGCATCATAACCACACAGAAGGAAACGGGCATTAAAGAACATCTACTCCGTGCCCTGAACCCTTATAGGTATTTTATCACTTAATTATCACAGCAAAATCCTGTGGTATTAGCGCTAATTCATAGAAGAGGAAATAGGCTCAGTGAAGTCAAGCGACTTCCCGAAAGTGAGTAGGTGGCAGAGCTGGTATTCTTCAAATCTAAGTTTTCCGACTCTGAACTGAAAGCCTAGAAACTAAATCCTAAACAACCTCCTTCCCATTGCCTCAGTTTCTCTGCCTGCAAAAATGAGGTAAGGGAATAGGGAAAGAAGATAAAGGATAAGAATGGAGAAGTGACAACAGTACTTTCTAGATCTGGACTATTAGACTGTAGTTTATATAAGAATCAAGTTCAGGCCGGGCACGGTGGCTCAAGCCTGTAATCCCAGCACTTTGGGAGGCCGAGGCGGGTGGATCACGAGGTCAAGAGCTCGAGACCATCCTGGTCAACATGGTGAAACCCCGTCTCTACTAAAAATACAAAAATTAGCTGGGCATGGTGGTGTGTGCCTGTAATCCCAGCTACTCAGGAGGCTGAGGCAGGAGAATTGCCTGAACCCAGGAGGCAGAGGTTGCGGTAAGCCGAGACCGCGCCATTGCACTCCAGCCTGGGTAACAAGAGCGAAACTCCATCTCAAAAAAATAAAATAAAATAAAATAAAAAAGAATCAAGTTCAGAAAATGACTCACTTCTTAAAACCAGCTGCTGAAACATTCCGGGCGTACAAGTGCTCCACCTGTCTGAAGCCATCACCCTAGCCCTTCCTGTAGGATGAGTTTCGGTGAAGATCTATAAGCAGGGTCAATGAGGAGGAAGGGGTTAAAAGCAAAAAGACTCTGGGGAGAATTGTCCAAGGAGAAGACAAAAAGCCTGGCTCTTTGTACTGGAAAATTTGGGAAAATCAGCTCTTTGCGCTAGAAAGGGCTCACTGGCCAGCCTCCTACTCTTGCAAGTAAGAAGTGAAGTAGTCGGTAACTGGCAGGAGTGGAGGGGTGCAGGGAACTTGGGAGCCAGTGCGGAGTCAGGTGCAAGACAGAGGAGACTCTCATGCAGCTCTCCTCCAGTTTTCCTTCTCCCCAGCTTGAATGGCTCTGGCTAAAAGCATAGCACCTTGTCTAAAACTGACCTGTGCCATCAAAGAGGCAGTCTGAACTGGGAGAAGTGATGGCAACCAGCCAAAAGCAGGGCCAAGCCAGGCGCAGGGGCTCACGCCTGTAGTCCCAGCACTTTGGGGGGCCGAGGTGAGTGGATCACCTGAGGTCAGGAGTTCACCAGCCTGGCCGACATGGTGAACCTGTCTCCACTAAAAATACAAAAATTAGCTGGGTGTGGTGGTGGGCACCTATAATGCCAGCTACTCGGGAGGCTGAGGCAGAAGAATCGCTTGAACTGGAAGGCAGAGGTTGCAATGAACCAAGATCATGGCACTTCACTCCAGCCTGGGCAAAAGTGCGAAATTCTGCCTTTAAAAAAAAAAAAAAAAAAAAAAAAGTGCAGGGCCAGACCTTGGGATAAGGGCCTCCTCCTCCTTCTGTTCAGGACCAAGTTAGGAGGGCCCCCAGGAAGACTGTATTCTAGTCCTGTGCCAGGGAGGGCTCCCAGCCTATTCCCAAGCCTATAGGGGCTCACCAGTAGCTAGGGGAAGGTTCTGGGGAATAACTGGTGAGAGAGATCAGATAACTGTAAATGAAGCAAGCTGCCTTCCACATAGGCCTCTAGATGAGTCTAGGAGAGCCACAGACACTGTGTCCTCCAATCCTCTCCAGTACCGGGACTGGAAGCTGTGAGCTGCGCTCAGTCATAGGCCTGTACAACCAGGATGGAGTGAATGGGCAGGAAGGAGGCCAAGAAACTGAAAACAAGAATCAGACTGAGTCCACACATGGACTGAAGGGGAAACTCAAAGCCAAGTTTCCAGCAAATAATTAAAGGAGGGAGTAAGAACTGGAGCTTAAGTCTGTTATCTAAATACAGGGCCACCCTCCCTTCCTGATCACTAAGAGACTAGGAGGACGTACCAGGACCAGGTCTAGCCCCAAACTGTCCTCAGAATTCCTTGGCAGAGAGCACTAACCATATCTACACGGCAATGGCCTGTTCTTAGCAAATCCAAGGTCAATTCCTCTTCCCCTGCCACTGGCAATGGTTTGACCCTTAAGTCAACCTACCTATCACCAATAGCTCTCCTCCGGCCACCTGAAGTTACCCATCTAACTTCAGAGTCTGTCCAGTCATCGTCAAGCTATTTATTCCCTTGATTTCCTGACAGACACACATACACACATACAGAGCCAGCGGGGCCAGGGACACAGTCCCAGAAGTACAGAATGTGTTCGCTTCCAAGTGGCATGCCTGTGCTTCTGCGGTGGCTGTACCAGCACGGATGCAGCCTCAGGCTCCTCTCCCTGCCTTGGCAGCCATCCAGAAAGCCTGCCTGGAGAGGAAGGGTTAAGTGCCTGGGGGCCCAGCCCAGACAGCGGCTGCTGGAACAGGGCAGCCTCCAGTCCGTGGCACAGAGGGCTCCTCCAGCACGAGCCTGCCAGCCGCCGCCTTTGTTGATGGACTCTGCCACATGCTCGGCTGACACGCGATGCTCCGCCCTGGCGGGGCTGGTGCCAGGCTGCCGGCCAAGCACCCGGCCAAGCGCCCGGCTGGCCGCCGGTCTGGGGAGCCTCTCCGAGGTACACTCTCTCGAGTCCCAGACCCTGGTTCCCAGACAGAGACAGTGAGGAGCGGCCTCCCCAGCTGGAAAGTGTCAGGTTTCAACCGGTTCCACCACTTTCCCCCACTCAGGCCCCATCCCTTGGCCTGGTTACCAGTTTCCCACTGTACCTTAGCCAGGCATCCCCTAAATGCCCAGTGTCACTGCAGCACCCTGAAAATCTTCCTCTTAAGTCTGTGAGGGGCAGTCCCCCGGCCACCACCATAAGAAGAGACAGGCTATTAAGCAGGGCTGCAGAAAACCACCCTATTCCAGGGGAGGTATTATAGCCTCTCCCGAGATGGCCCTTATGGAACATGAGTTGACAGTGGGCAGTTAACCAATGCAGAGCTCCGAGATGAGGGCAAGATGCTCATCCAGTTGGGCTTGTCCTGCCCATGGGAACCACAATAACCAAAACTCTGGGACCGCACTCTTGCGGTCTGGCAGAGACAGGGTTGCTGACAAGAGGAGAGAGGCAGGCCCTGGCCCCCAAGCCACACAGACTCAACCCTCCTCCCCTAAACCCCCGTGCCTACTTGCTGCACATGAAGCCGGTGGAACTGGTCTGCAATGCACTGAAGCTTTCGGGCAATCTGTACCTCTGCTCGATGTTGCCACTGCCCTTCAGGGGGCTGCTCCCCAAGGGGCAAGACTGCCGGGAAACTGGCAGGGAGAGGAAGCCGGTAGCCAGCATTGCCTGCAAAGATAGAGGAGCCACATCTCAGCATTCTCCACAACTGCCCCAGCCTCCCCACACCTGCCCAACCTAGCCAAGATTGAGGCTGAGAGTAAATCCTCCTGTGAGAATGGATAGGAACCAGCCTGCCTGTATCAGGGCACTCTGCCAACCTTGGACAGGCTGCTGCCCAAGTGCATAAGGGTTGCAGAACAGAACGGAGAACAGGGAGAGTGGCCCGAGCCTTCACTCTGGTTCTCCATTCACTGACGGTGCCGTGACAAAGGGCAGGGTGGTAATGTGTGCAGGCGAACATGCCGACCTTCCATCCTTATTTATCAAGCTACACTTGACCACAGTTGATTATTCATGTAGTAACAGGTTGAAGTTCTTCTCTGGAAAAGCACGGGAGGTAGCTCTCCAGAGTTTCTGAGTTGCGCAAAGGGGCAGAAAAAAAAACAAAAAGTGTCTTCACGTTTTTACTGCAGCAGAGGAAGGCTGGTCTCCCAAAGCTCCCGGGCAACAGCATAAAAACGAGGGAGAGAAAACTCCTGAGATGCACAGAGCTGCCAAGTTCCTCTCTGGAGACAGCCCCAGGCAAGACCTCTAGACCAGCGCTCCCCACTTACCGAGTGCACGCGTTAGAGCCACCGCTAGGGGCGCCAGTCCGCCAGCCTCCGCGCTCCTTTCGCTCTTCCCCGCCTGCCCGCCTTACCCAGCTTCTCATACTCCCGCCAGAACTGCTGTGCCAGAGCTGCCCTGAGAAGCAGTTCCCTCTGGGAGTAAATGCAGTGTCTCCTCAATCTGCTCGTCAGACACAGCAAGTCACCTTCCTAGCCTTTACCCTCCCTCCGTAAGATGCAGTGCCACTAGAAGAAAACAGACCGTCTGATCATGCTGTTTTGCCAGAGGCCCTATTTCTCATAAAACAAACTATTTAAGCCCACAGATGAAGAGGTCTTGTCTGATTTAGCCTTGGAAGCATCCCCTCTCTTGGCACTGGGCCCAGGCAGCCCCAACCTCTTTCTCCAGTTCCCCTTCCATGCACAGAAAGTCCCAAGTGACAACTGGGGGCCACCTTCTGCCTTCAGGAACCCTCCCTGCCAGAACCGGCTGGGTTTTTCCCTTCATTGTCAACAGCCGGTCACAGATCCCCCAGCCTTCTCCAGGGCAACAGGAGCCACTTTACAGAAGCCAAATCACTGCTGGGACACGAAAGGCCGGGCCACACACGGGGTGCAGGATGTAAATGGAGATACCATGGGCTCAAGGATCCCTCCAGGAGGGGACTATGGAGCAGAAAGAAGGGCAGGGCAGTTTGTCCTTTGGGGTCCTGAAGCACACAGGTGAGGAGCAATAACAAGCCGAGAGGCAGCAGGTGGAAGTCAAGGAATCGACAGCCCCACTGACCACTTTGGGGGAAGGAAACAGCAAAGGGCAGGTTTGGGGAGGGAAAGTCCCCTCTTTTCCCCCAATTTCTATGGAAGGAGTCTTGAGGCTGACAGCACTCACCATAAAAGAGTCGCTGGGGTTCCTCAGTCACCCCACAAGGCAGCATGACACCTTGGCTGGGGGAGGCTGGGCTGAGGGTCTGGGTAGCCTTGTCTTCCTGGCTGGTGGGTCGAAGGCCAGGGCCACAGCAGTGGGTGAGAGGGAAGAGCTGAAGCCGGCTGAGGGGGCAGTCCAGTAGGCTCTGGGCAAACAGGTCAGCAGAGAGCAAGCTCCCGGGTTGGGTCCCTGGCTCCCCATCCTCTGGCTGGAACACATCATCCTCCAGCTCCTCCACACACTGAGATGGCTCCATCTCCCCTGTAAGAGGGCAACGCAGGCATCTGGGATGCTGCCCCACCAGGGCCACACCTGGAAGGACTCCCCTTCCCTTCTTTCTTCCCTGTTCCCCCTTCTTATTTGAGGGGGCTGGGCCACATACTGATGACATACAACCCTAGTAATAAAGCGCTGCCAAGGGTGACACCCACTCCCAAAATTTGGACTGCCTCAATGTTCAGGGGCTCTCCACACCTCTTCCCTGGACCCACCTGGAACCACCCTTTTTCCTGATCCTGTTTTCTGACCTAGGCCAGTCACAAAGTTTGACTCTGAGGGTTGTGAGCAATAACAGGAGTAGAATCAGCAGCTATATGCATGCAGGGTACCTGGGAAAATATAAGTAAGACTAGCCTCTATAAGTTGCTGTCAAGGGTGCTGTGACTGGCTATATATACAGTGCTCACAACACACACACACACACACACAAACACAAAGTCATTGCCCCAAGGAAACTCTTATCTCAGTCTGAGCTTAGCTCCAGACTCAGCAGCAGAAACAAAAGCCCGCAGTCCTAGGGCAGCCAGGTTCCCTCCAAACCTCTAAGCCCCACCCTGCTGCCCATCTACTCTAATCTCCACCCCTTGCTTGTACAACACAACAAACAGGCTCTGCGGTGTGGTAAGAGTGTGTCCTGGGAGAAGGGATAAAGACCCAAGTTAGTCATCGCAGCTGCCGTCTCGGCTCTCTTTGAGCAGAGTTGATCTGTCTGCCCACCAAAGGTTGGCCTGGAAGGTAGGTCCAGCCTCTCCCAACTAAGTCTCCTCACTAGTCTCCAAGACTTCAACCTTGTTTCCACAGCCTCCCACCCCTGCCAGCTCAGAACCTGAGACCTGAGATTGGTATAATTGGTCTTACAGAAGGAAGTGAAATTCACCCCTCTCCCTGTGACCTCACTGCCTCTACTACTCAGGTTATTGATGAGAGTTTCTTGGTAATAAAGAAGTTCCTCTTACTCCACCTGATGGCCCTTAGAAGTCTGAGCTTGGAGCCACCCAGCATCTTAAGCTTCGGACCCAGCTCCCTGCACACACCAGGAACCCCTTAAGACCCCTGCAGCAGTCAGAAGCAGCAACCACCTGAACAGCTAAGGATAAAAAGAGATCAATTTCATCTTTGTCAGACTCAATTAGAGATTCCTGGGGGTTCTGTCCCCCAGTCTCTTGCCTTTGAAGAGCAAGCCAAATGGTCTGTGAGTTGGTGAAGTTGCTAAAAGAATTTCAGTTCAATTCAGAACCGTGCCTTTGCCAAATACAAGCTCTCTGTCAGAGGCTTGCTTGGGGCCTCGCTTCATCCCATCCCATCCCTGTCCCTGAGCTGTCTATGGTCCTGTCTCTACCCTTTTCCCTAGAGAGTGAGGATATGCCTGCTAGAACGGCAAGCAGCCCTGTGGTGTTCTTTGGACCGTGTTTCCCAAGTGGTGTGTGTGTGTGTGTGTGTGTGTGTGTGTGTGTGTGTGTTGTGTGTATGTGTGTATGGGGTGGGGGGGTGCACTCCAGCTTATTAGCAACAGGAAACAGCATTTCCTGATGAAAGGACCAAGTGCTGTCCTGCCAGTCACCTGGCAGGGGCTCCCCTCCAGCCCTCCAATCTCTTCTTAGAAGGGGCCCTCAAAGCCAATCGCAAGCACGAGTCATTGTCTTGGTTTTTCCTTTGAAGCCTATCACCTTCCCCTCCCCCTTCCCCTCCCAGCAAAGCCCCAAAGTTCAACACTTGCAAGGACTGGACAGTGGGGTAAGTGCAGCCAGAAGGTGTAGCTCTGCAAGCCCCAGGGACCCCCTCACTCTCCACAAACTGCAGGTAGCTTGTCTGTAGGTGGGCACCTCGGGAGGGGTGCTTGGCAAGGTGAAGGGTAAACTAAGAAAAGGTGAAGAAATCCTTTCCTCCCTTTTCTCCTGAGCTTCAGAGGTGATATCCAGGGTGGTGGGAGGAGGGCACTTCCTGAGAACAGTGCCAGGGAATGCTTTATTCCTAGCAAAGGAACTAAAGCCCCGCTGCAGCCATCCCAGCCCCTAAGGGCTCGAAGAGGGATGCTGAACTTAGACTCCTTCTCCTCTTAGAAGAATGCAGTAGCTAGACACCCCGAGCTTCGACAGTGGCTAGGCGCGCGCGCGCGCACACACACACACACACACACACACACACACACACCCAGACCTGGGTGACTCCAGGAGAGGGTCTCGGCCTCCGAGTCGTGATGCCAGGGCTCCGCGCCAGGGTCCAGCGTGACGAGCACTCGGGAGCTTGATGCCCAGACTCGATTGGGAAGGAGGGAAAAAGCCCAGCTGTTAAGGAGAGGAGCCTTTAGACTCCGCAGGGAGGCAAGATGCCCCACAACTCCTGTCCTACCCAAGTCAGACCCAGAGGCTGGGCCGCTCTCGGGCACCCAGGTCTGTTCAGCAGTGCACCCATGTTCCCCCGCCCACCTGGACCCAACTTCTTCGAGTCCCAAATGCTACCCCCAAGTTCCCTCTTGGAGCGGCACACCCAGCTGTGGGTTCTGCACCTCGTTCCCTCACCCCAGCGCCCCAGTTCTGCATGGTCACCCCAGACGTCCGCAGCCCAAACCCTTCCAGGGCCCCTATGCGCAGCGCGACTCCGCTCCCCACTTCCCCAAGGAACTGCGATCCAACTCCGCCCGGCCCCCGGCCACCACCCGGGCGCTCACCGGGCTGCGGCGGGAGTCGGGAGGCGCAGGCAAGGGCGGCGTCGGCGGCGGACGCGGGCCGGGGCGGGAGGAGGCCACTCCGCACCGGGCGGTATTGTTTCCAAAATACGCCCGCTCGGGGCATCCCGCAAACAGCTGATGAGGCCCCGCCCCCCGGCGCGTCACGCTGAGGGCTGGCCAATGGCGAGTGAAGCGCCAAGTCCCGGGCTGGGCAGCTGCCAGGGACGGTCACGAATGTACGAACCTTCCCATGGAAACATTGCAAGGGGCCGAGCAAAATTCCGATCCTCACCAGAAGCGCAGTTGGAGCACCGTTTCCCGCACGGATTCTGTCCCTAACACAGGCTCTGGAAGCGCCAGAGAGTCCCTGAATCCTATCAGGTGTGGGAGAGGGGGCGCCAAAGTAACTTTTGTCTTCTTTTTCACGGGAATGAACAGAATAATTGCTGCACGATCAGAAAGGGTGGGGGGAAGGAGACAGGGAGTTTTTTTTATGAGGCTGGTGCGTCCAGTGGGGGCAGGGTGCAGGGTGCGAGTCCCTATGGAATCCCAGCCTTAGGGGAAAGCTCCCTCCAGCCTGCCGAGCAGGTCTGAAGAAAACTGCAGCCCCAAAGCTGAAAGTGTGTTTGAAACAAACACATCCAGAGGAGCCCTCAGGTCCTCTCCTTGCCTGGGCGTGGGCACTGGCAAAATAAACATCTGGATGAGAAGAGGAGCGCCCAAGAAGCCAGGGGCTGCTTGAGCGGTTGATACATATCTCGCTATGGCAGCATTTAGAGTCTGTGCTCCCAGAAGAGCAGCGTGTCCTGCAGACCGCACAAGGGAGTCTGTCGGCTACTTCACAAACATTTACTGAGCACCTACTCTGTGCCAGATACTGAGCTAAGTGCGAGAAACCTGGAGTCTGTCCTCAGGGAGCTTAGTCTTCTAGGAGAGGTAGCTCTGAAAATAGTGAAAAGCCATAGAGATTGTGTTCGTTCCAAGGATAATGACTCTTGAGAAATGCAGAAAAATTCAGAATATAAAGGCAGGGGAAGGCTTCAGGAAGATGGCTTTTAAATTGAATGGGAAATATTTTTCAGTAAGGAAAACCAGATGCGAACGGCTCACGACTGTAATCCCAGCACTTTGAGAGGCCGGGGCGGGCTGATCACTTGAACTCAGCAGTTGAAGACCAGCCTGGCCAACACAGCAAAACCCTGTCTCTACTAAAAATACAAAAACTAGCCAGGCTTGGTGGTGCATGCCTGTAATCCCAGCTACTTGGGAGGCTGAGGCAGGAGAATTGCCTGGGAGACGAAGGTTGCAGTGGGCCAAGATGGCACCCAGCACTCCACCCTGCGCGACGGAGTCTCCATTTAAAAAAAAAAAAAAAAAAAAAAAGCCGGGCGCGGTGGCTCAAGCCTGTAATCCCAGCACTTTGGGAGGCCGAGGCGGGTGGATCACGAGGTCGAGAGATCGAGACCATCCTGGTCAACATGGTGAAACCCCGTCTCTACTAAAAATACAAAAAACTAGCTGGGCGTGGTGGCGCATGCCTGTAATCCCAGCTACTCAGGAGGCTGAGGCAGGAGAATTGCCTGAGCCCAGGAGGCGGAGGTTGCGGTGAGCCAAGATCGCGCCGTTGCACTCCAGCCTGGGTAACAAGAGCGAAACTCCATCTCAAAAAAACAAACAAACAAACAAACAAAAAAAATCCCAGGCCTAAGGGTAGCACACTAAAGTGCTGAGCTGGAGAGCTTACCTGTGCAGGGAGCAGAGGGAGGCTTGGTGACTGGATCATTGGGTGCACACTGAGATTTAGGAAGGGTAAATGGCAAGTGAAGCGGGCAGGTGGGTTCAGGTCAGATTACAGAGGTGTCCCTGGAATGCCAGACTGAAGAATCTGTATTTTATAAAGGGGAGGTGCCAAAGATTTTATTGGAGATGAGTGACTTGACCAATCCTGAATTTTAGGAAAGATAAAATGATGAGTCCAGAAAGCAGTAAGAGGGAGCCAGCCTGCAACAACTCTGACCCACCAGGGGCAGCAGGGCTCAGTGGTGCTCTAACCACAAAGCTGCTCTCTGGGTTGTAAACTCAGATTGAAGTTGAGTGGAGCTGAGACCTTCAGCCCAATAGAGCTTGAAGTCTCCTTGTACTTTGACTCATCCATTCTTTCCCTAGCTCCCTCAAAAGAGAATGAACCAGCCATATTGAAGGCTGTGGTTACTAAAATAGAAAAATGCTGTCTCCAAGAGACAGAGAAGAGAGAAAAGGGAAAGAGGGGAGAGTCAAGGTTGGCCAGTAGCGAGAAATTGACAGATGTCCAGCAAGAGACGCTAAGCCAAAAGGAGTTATATTATTTTACCTGGAGGCTTGGCCAAAGGGGTGTGTCTGAGCTAGCCAGAGTGACCTTGCTACATGTAGGGAGATGAGGAAACCAAACCCAGCCTCTGTGAAACGCACTGGGAGCCCTCCGTGGTTTTCAATACACGGACCTCCTTCCTCTCCTTCCCTCCATGCTTCTTTTCTCATTTGTTTTCCTATCAGGCCAGTGTCTCAGGCTCACCAGTGGTGTCCCTGGGCATTCCTTAGGGTCAAGAGTGGAACTGAGGGACAAAGCAGCTCTGAATCTGCCCTCTGGAACAGCACAGGCCCTGAGGGGCCATTGTAGCTCTCCTGACCTACCTGAGATACTAAATCTCTGTATGTTTTATGTTTCATCACAGCCCTGCATGGCAAAATTGGGTCCACAAGGCAAAGAAGCTGAGGGAATGCATTCTTTTTGTTTGTTTTGAGACAGGGTCTTGCTCTGTTGCCCAGGCTGCAGTACAGTGGTGCAATCACAGCTCTCTGCAGTCTCAATCTCCCAGGCTCAAGTGATCCTCCCACCTCAGCCTCCCAAGTAGCTGGGACTGCAGGTGTGCACAACCACACCCAGCTAAGATTTTTAATTTTTATTTTTGTAGAGATAGCATCTCACTATGTTACCCAGGCTGGTCTTGAACTCCTGGCCTTAAGCACTCTTCCTACCTCGTCCTTCTAAAGTGCCGTGATTATAGGCATGAGCCACTGCACCCAGCCAAGAATGGGATATTGACATGGAATCCATGTACTCACCAGGCTCATCAGGGTCCTGAGCGTTAGGGTCTATGAACCCCTGAAACTGGCTAAACTGTGTTTGTGGGTACATAAACATTTCTGTGGGTGGGGTGGCTCTATAACTTACAACAGTTTCATAAAATGGGCTGTGGCCCTATAAAGGTTTCAGAACATCATCATTCAGCCCCATTAAGGTGACAGAATGGGGCTGAGGAGCAGGAGGGAGTATCTCAGTGGGTCTGGCAGTTTGCAAGGTATGAGGAGGGTCACACCACTAGTGATATTTAGGACCTCTCTCCCAGATCTTCACAGCCTGCTCCCTCAGGCTGGTTCTGAAAGACACCTGTGGCTTTACCTCCTGTGCTGTCAGTCTCTAAGGTCAAGCAGCAAGGGGCCCAGCCTTCTGAGCTAGAGGGACCAGAAAAGGACTGTGAGGGATAAAGGGGTCAGGGAGGTCAGGAGCCTCACCCCCACCTCTCATCACTGTCAAAGCAGACCCCTCCCTCTATGCCCTTTCTCCCCTTTCAGCACAGCATGGACTCAGCAGTCTCAGGACCTGCTGCACTGCAGATCTGGGCTCTGAGCCCCCTGACCAATAGCAGCACCCTGGGAACAGATGAATCCTGAGCTTTTGACTGGGCTTGGAGCAAATACACAGTGCAGCCACCGCAAGCTCTGTTTTGGAGAATTTCCTTTCTCTCATTCTCTTCCTGCCCCTTGCCTCAATTTGTTTTCTCCTCTGCTAACTGATGCTGGCTCTGGAAGAAGGGTCCCCAGAGAAAGGCATCAGCATGGAGGCTGACAGAGAGGAGGGCCTTCCCTGACAATCTTGGAAGGATATAAAGAGTTAAGGGGAGGCTGCTCTCAACCAGAGAGAAAACCCAGCTCCTGTCGAAAGAAAGCCGGCAGGAGCCCTCTCCATTGTCTCACCTGGCTATAGGATTTCTCTCTGAGACAAGAAATGGGCTCTAAAACTCCAGTAACTGGATCACTGGAAAGAGCGGTTTTTAAAAAACCAGCTGACAGCTGAATAATAGGAATTACCAGGCAGGGCTGCCCTGGGGTTACTGAGGTTTGTAACTCAACCCCCAGGGAGGGGTTAGATTGGAAACTGATTTATGGGTAAGGTTGGGGTCTTGTGGGGGGAGCCCTTGGTGCCTGACCCCCTTAACTACTTCCAGAAGAGCTCATATATGTAAGAAAGACCAGGGATCTATAAGACTTGGGTGTCATTCCCTTGCTGGACTTGCCCTATCACAGGGAATTTATCTCTGTCATCTATCTGTCTGCAAAGGATAGTTCTCTTCTGAGTTGCAGTGTGTGAGAGAGAGACAGAGAGAGAATATGCCAGAACAGACAGATTGGCTTCTACTAACTGGGCAAGTGAAGAAACTTGATTGCTTATTCAATGAGCTCACTACTTGCCAATCACTGATTCAGAGGGATTTAAATAGAAAAAGCAGGTACTCTACTAAAGAGACAGCATCTGGGAATTCAGAGACTTGGATGTAAAGGGAAATACAGAAACTAAGGACTAAAGCTGGCATGCTAAAGTCCAGGGAAACCTAGAAGATAAGATGTGAAGTCCAAGATCTCATGAAGTATGACAACGGCATTTGTTCAGTTTTGTTTGGGGGACTACTTGGTAAATGTTTGTTGAATTAGTAAATGAATGTACATTTCCATGTTTAAAAAGTACAAGTAGTTCTGTATTAGGAACTGGGAAGAAAGCTACAGTGGGCGATTCACAATAAATGTCCTATATGCACTGGGTTTACCATTTGGGATACTTGGTCTTTGTTGTTGTTTTTTTTTTCTTCTTTTAAAAAATTATTTAAGGCCGGGAGTGGTGGCTCAGACCTGTAATCCCAGCACTTTGGGAGGCCAAGGCGGGTGGATCACCTGAGATCAGGAATTCGAGACCAGCCTGGCCGACATGGTAAAACCCCGTCTCTACTAAAAATACAAAAATCAGCTGGGCTTGGTGGTAGGGGCCTGTAATCCCAGCTATTCGAGAGGCTGAGGCAGCAGAATCGTTTGAACCCGGGAGGGGGAGGTCTCAGTGAGCCAAGATCATGTCATTGCATTCCAGCATGGGCAACAAGAGCGAAACTCCATCTCAAAAAAAAAAAAGTATTTAACAAATAGAGATGGGGGTCCCCTTATGTTGTTCAGGCTGACTTCAAACTCCTGACCTCAAGCAATCCTCCCACCTCAGCCTCCTGAGTAGCTGGGATTACAGGTGCAAGCCACTGAACCCAGCTTATCTGAGTTTCTCCTCACAAGTGGAAACAATCCTCTTAGAAGAGAAGAGTGATGCCATCTACTCCTTGATATCCTCCCGCCGCTCTGCTCCAGGCTTGGCACCTGAGTCACTCACTAAGTCTTCAGAGACAAATTTACAGAAAAACTATGAGCCAGGCCCTCAGGGCAGTATCATCAGCTGCCCTCTCTCCAACCCAATGTGCAACCCATGGAAAAGAAGTTGGCTTTATCCTGCCAAGGAATGAAGAAGCCCAGTCAAAGTATGCTTTCTTTCACTCTGCTTCCCCCAGGATGGCGGCCTTTCTCCTGGTCAAGTGTACATCACTCAACAGTGCATACCTCTTTATGGGATTGGCAGGGAAATCTGAGCAATTTCTAGCTGAGGCCAGATTGATTGCTATCAAGGAAACCTGCCGCCCAGAAGAGCTGGGGACCAGTCCCTTCCCGGCTGAAAGTGTCCTAGGTTTTGAATTTGGTGTTCAAGAGGATCTGGGCTGAGAAGTGAGTTAGATCAGCTGATTCTTGGCCAACTCCTTGGCCCCCACAGTCCTGGAGGGGAACAGGGTCTCTGTCTGGAAGGGGCTTCATGAAGGACCGGCTCAATCACCCAGGTGTGAGTTTATCAGACGTTTACTGAGCACTTGCCATATGTTAGGCTCCACGTCAGCAGCTGGAGGGACAGACACAGTCCTTGCAGGGATCATTGAACACATCAGCACCCTTTTTTCTCAAACATGAACTTTCATATACACACCTATACACAGGCTCAAAGAGGCACTGAGATAGGGTACGTCAGGAAGAGCTGGAACTAGACAAGCTAAGGAAAAACAGCCTTCTCCCAGCCTCTTATCGCAAACCCTGCCCAGGTCCCCAGGCTGTAATGAAAACAACTCCCACCTGTTCAGCATTCACTACATGCCAGATATGTTGTGTCAAACAGTGCCTCATTCAATCTTTAACAACCCCAAGATAGAGGTATTACCATCAGCCGTTTTGAGAAAACTGAGGTTACTTCTCCAAGTACAGGCGCACAGCAACAGAAGCAAGGTCTGAAGCCAGCCCGGCGTTAAAACCAGTGCTCACATCCCCTATCTCTACTGCTTGTAGACACACCCAGTCCCTCCCCACAGACAGGATTCACTCCCCTTCCCCCATCAAGAACACACGGTCCCGGTGCCCCCTCAACAGGAAGGCCAAGACTGAGGCAGCCTAGCGAGGTACATTCCAGCTCTCAGTTGCAAACACTCGCACCGCCGCCACCACCACCTGCGGTAGAAGCTATTGCATCATCCGCAGGAAGCAGTCCAGCAGCCCAGCATCAGCTCTGAGGCACATTTTCAGTTCCTACTTCTATCCTTGACTACGTTCCGCAGGCTGCCCTGTCTTCCAGCCCCTGGCCTGGCCCTGTAGCTTTAGGCTAATGTGCATAACTGGACGTGATACTGCGGACTGCTACTTAGATGAGATTTGTTATCAGTCCTTTTTCTGAACACTGCCAGATGGGCGAAGGGGTTCCGGCTAAAGGGGGCTTCCCAGCTCAGGGCCATTTGGAGATCCTGTGGGCTCAGAGAAAAGTCCTCCCAAATGCAGGAGACAAGCAAGGGAAGGGAGTCTCAGGTAGGTACCATAAGCTCATCTCTACCTTTCTAGGGCATGGGCCAGCGAGAGCAAGGCCCTCAAGAGCCTGCCAACAAAGCCAGGATGTCTCTGATGTCGGGTCTCAGACCATCAGACTGGCAGATATGCTACACTGGGCTTTGCTTTCCTCCCTCTACTATTATTTTTTTTTCTTGAGACAGGGTCTCACTTTGTCACCCAGGCCAGAGTGGCGGGATCTTGGCTCACTGCGACTTCAGCCTCCTCAGTTCAAGTGATCCTCCCGCCTCAGCCTCCCCAGTAGCTGGGATTACAGGCGTGACACACCACAACTTGCTAATTTTTGGTATTCTTTATGTAGAGACGGGGTTTTGCCATATTGCCCAGGCTGGTCTCGAACTTCTGACCTCATGCGATCCGCCCACCTCTGCCTCCCAAAAGGCTGGGATTACAGGCATGTGCCACGGCACCTGGCCGCTTTCCTTCCATGGAATCTTCTAGAACTAAGGAGAGATCCGGGTAGTTTCTCTTCTGCCTGTCCTGGATGTTCTTTCCCTCCCTGCCAACTTCTGTATCCCTCCTCCCTACACAGCACTCTTTCTTTATCTCTTCATCTCTCTTCCTACCCTGGTTTCCTCCTGCAAGCACCACCTCTCTCTGGCTTCACCTTGGGTCACAGCAACAGCAGTCAGCCTTTCATGGGCTCATAAAATCCTCGACATTTTAGGGGAAGTCATCTTGCTTGGAGAGGCTGCTTCTTTTAATGTTATCATCCCCATTTGAAAATGATTCACTTGAGTCTGAGTGACATTATTAACGGCTCTACAGGTGGGGTTATCACTCTCTTTTCATATAGAGGTCGACACTAACCCAGAGAGCAGCATGGGTTTCTCCCAGCTCTCAGATTACTCTTCAAATGCTGAACCTGACTGACTCCTTGGTAGGGGATTAAGGCACCTGAATCAGTAATGTGAATAAATATCAAGTTGTTCTTTTAGGACCAGCCCAGCCTTAAATTGCCAACACTGGTTTACTCTAAAGAAATGTCAAACTGCAATGTAAACCTGGATAATGACAGGACCATTTCAGAATCACTCCAAAGGCTTTGAGGTCACAATGTTGTACTAGACATAATGAACCCCAAAAAAACAAACAGGGACTCCAAGGACTCTGAATTCTTCCCCAAACTTAGACCAGGTTATGATATCTTTTCCAGGTTTCATGGAATCTTTTTTTTTTTTTTTAAGGCAAAGTTTTGCTCTTGTTGCCCAGGCTGGAGTGCAATGGCACAATTTCGGCTCACGGCAACCTCTGCCTCCCAGATTCAAGCGATTCTCCTGCCTCAGCCTCCCAAGTAGCTGGGATTACAGGCATGTACCACCATGCCCAGCTAATTTTGTATCTTTAGTAGAGATGGAGTTTCACCATGTTGGTCAGGCTGGCTCAAACTCCTAGCCTCAAGTGATCCTTCCCCCTCAACCTCCCAAAGTGCTGGGATTACAGGCATGAGCCACTGCACCTGGCCTCATTCCCCTTTATAACAGCCTATAACATCACAGACTTGCCTTAGTTCAATTGGATTTGACCTGACCTCAGGTGATCCACCCCTCTCAGCCTCCCAAAGTGCTGTGATTACAGATATGAGGTACTGTGCCCAGCCTCATGGAATCTTAAGTAGCAACTGAGGCTATGTAAACTTGTGATACAAAATAAAAATTAAAAAAGAAAAAACTGGGCATGGTAAATAAATAAATTTAACTATCAAGATCAATCTTGGATTTCACAACTGGAGAGAAATATTAAAAATCCCCAGATGCTTCAGAGTAGAGTAACTTTTTGCCAATCTTGATCCCTCTCACAGTGAAGGTGTAAAATTTATAAAACTGACCCCTGTATAAGCTCCTGGCATAGATTCCGATTGACCTGAGGGAGAAAATACTTTTCCAGTTTATATCAGCGCCAAGACAGGATCATAGACTATGATCTTTACTATGGTTAGGAGTTAAGTTCTCAGAGGTGAGAAGAAAAGAATCTTGATCTCAGCTGACATCATGCCACTGCACTCCAGCCTGGGTGACAGAGCAAGGCTTCATCTCAAAAAGAAAAAAAAAAAAAAAAAAAAGCAGCAGCCGCAGCCATTGTAACAGGGTAAGAACAAAGCTTTGGAGTCAGACAAATAGGGTTTCAAATCTCAGCCTTGGCACCTCCTGGTGAATAGACATGGTAGGTAGTTCCTCAACAAAGCATTTTTTCAGTACTAGTTTCCTTGTCTGCAGGAAGTTTTTAATTAAATATTTATTGCTCGACTATTCCCTGTTGCTAGAGAGCTTCTGTATTCCATTTCTTTAGTACTTACAACAAAGTTTGTGTCATTTTCTTTGAAATGCGATTTTAAAAAAATAATTTAGTCTTATATTTTGGGGTTTCATTTGATCATGTTTTTCCCTTGGCAAAGGGGTCCCTTCCTCTTTCTACATATTCCCCATAGTTTTAACTGAAATAATTATTACTTCCTCTCTGAAGAAAAGCTATTTCCTTTACATTAAATATTTATAGAGCACATACTATGTGCTATTCTCATCAAACCACATTAGGAATTTTAGGAAGGCCACAAGGTATGAGACAGATCTCCTGCCTGCCTTTCCACCGGCCTGCCACACCCCTCCTCCACTTCTATCATGCCCAGGGGCCACTGAAGAAGGAGCCAAGACTCCTTGGAGATTTAATTAGGTGGCTACAGATAACACAGCGAAATAACACTACGACTACAGTGAGATAATGCTGTGACTCAGTTAAGAAGCCAGTGTTGGCAGGGCTCAGTGGCTCATGCCATTAACCTCAACACTTTGAGAGGCTAAGGCAGGCAGATCACTTGAGGTCAGGAGTTAGTTCAAGACCAGCCTGGCCAACATGGTGAAACCCCATCTCTACTGAAAATACAAAAATTATCCATGTATGGTGGTGCGCACCTATAATCCCAGCTACTCGGGAGGCTGAGGCAGGAGAATTGCTAAAACCTGGGATGTGGAGGTTGAAGTGAGCCGAGATTATGCCACTATATTCCAGCTTGGGTAACAAAGCCAAGCTTCATCTCAAAAAAAAGCAGCAGCAGCAGCAGCAGCCAGTGTAACAGAGTAAGAACAAGACTTTAGAGTTTGGAGTCAGACAAATGGGGTTTCAAATCTCAGCCTTGGCACCTGCTGGTGATTTGGGAGTAGTAAATTAACCTCTCTGAATTTAGTTACATCACCTGTCAGATGGAGATAATTATAGCATCCTCATGTGTTTGTTGGGGAGTAGAAATTTTAATAAACTATACAAAGCACCTATTAGAGTGCTTTAGGACAGAATAGATGCTCAATAAATGCTAGTACTATCATGTGTTCAGCACTGTGTGACAACTGTGAGATAGAGAAAAAGATGAACCAAGCATGGAGGAGTGTTCCTATAGTCCAAGCTACTCTGGAGCCTAAGACAGGAGGATCACCTGAGTCCAGGAGGTGGAGGCTGCAATGAGCCAAGATTTTCACACTGTGCTTCAGCCTGGGTATCAGAGTGAGACCCTGTCTCAAAAAAACAAAATAAAATATAAAGTTGGAAGAAAAATGAAAAAAACCATTGGTCCTGTTTACAGAAGCTCTGTGTTCTAGTTGGGGAATCAAACCTAGCACATATAAAATAACTGTAGCATGTTAAAAATAGCATATAAATTACCTTAAAAATCATATTCCAGTTGGCCCTGCGTATCCGCAGGTTCTTCATCTGTGGATTCAACCAACCTCAGTTCAAAAATATTCAGAAACAAAACAATTGCGTCTGTACCGAAGATGAATAGATGGGGTTTTTTGTCTTTTTTTTTTTTTTTTTGAGACAGAGTTTCGCTCTTGTTACCCAGGCTGGAGTGCAACGGCGCGATCTTGGCTCACCGCAACCTCTGTTTCCTGGGTTCAAGCAATTCTCCTGCCTCAGCCTCCCGAGTAGCTGGGACTACAGGCATGTGCCACCATGCCCAGCTAATTTTTGTATTTTTTTTTTAGTAGAGACGGGGTTTCACCATGTTGACCAGGATGGTCTCGATCTCTTGACCTCGTGATCCATCCGTCTCGGCCTCCCAAAGTGCTGGGATTATAGGCGTGAGCCACCGTGCCAGGCCTTGTCATGGTTTTTTAAACAATCCAATATAACAACTAGTTACACAGCATTTACATCGCATTAGGTATGAGTAATCTAGAGATGACTTAATGTACATGGGAGGATGTGTGTAAGTTAAGTGCAAACATGACCTCATTTTATATAAGGGACTTGGGTATCTGTGGACATAGGTATCCACAGGAGGCCCTGGAACCAATTCTACACATTGAGACCTGGCTCTAACAGAGTATAATGACAATAGAAGTAAAATGAGACCATACATGTAAAATGCTTGACACTAAAGTGCCTTACATATAGTAAGTACTCAATAAATGGTAGTACATAGTATTATTATAAACAATAAGATTAGTAGATTCTTTCTAGAACAGTTTTCAAAATGTGATCCCTGGTTCAGCAGTATCAGCATCACCTGGAACTTGTTAGAAATGCATACTGTTGATCTCCTTCCCAGACCTACTGACTCAGAAGCTCTGAGAGTGGGACTCAACAATCTCTGTTATCTGTCTATCTATCTATCTATCTATCTATCTATCTATCTATCTATCTATCTAGAGACAAGGTTTTGCTCTGTTGCTCAGGCTGCAGTACAGTGGTGCCATCACAGCTCACTGCAGCCTCAACCTCTTGGGCTCAAATGATCCTTCTGCCTCAGCCTCTCTAGTAACTGGGACTACATGTGGTAGTCCATGTGGTAGTGTGCACACTACCACACCCAGCTAATTTTCGAATTTTTTTAGAGACAGGGTCTGGCCATGTTGCTCAGACTGGTCTCAAACTCCTGGCCTCAAGCGTTCCTCCTGCCGTGGCCTCCCAGAGTACTGGGATTACAAGCATGAGGCAGCATGCCCAGCCCAATCTGTGTTTTAATAAACTCTCTGGGTGATTCAGAGGCAATAGTTCCCAATATTGACTGCACATTAGAATTACTGGTGAGTTTCTTTAAATCCTGATGCTGGCCAAACCTGGCGGTGCATGCCTATACTCCCAGAACTTTGGAAGGCCAAGGTGGGCAGATCACTTGAGGCCAGGAGTTTGAGACCAGCCTGGCCAACATAGTGAAACACTATCTCTACTAAAAATACAAAAATTAGCCAGGTGTGGTGGTGCGTGCCTGTAATCCCAGCTACTAGGGAGGCTGAGGCACAAGAATCACTTGAACCTGGGAGGCAAAAGTTGCAGTCAGCTTATATCACACCACTGCACTCCAGCCTGAGCAACAGAGCAAGACTCAGTCAAAAAAAAAAAAAAAAAAAAAAAAAAAAAAAAAAAATCCTGATGCCCATCCTTCACCTAGACCAACCAGAATTTCTAGGGATGAGATCCAAGTGTTAGGATTTGTTAAAGCTCCCCCATATTATTCAAATGTACATCTGGGATTTTTGGAATATATCTGTACAAAGAGCTTTGAGTTTACAAGAAGAAGAGAAGACAATTGAATCTTTACAGTAAGTTTTCTAATGTAAATTATGGAAAGAACCCTAAAATACCCCTTTCCATCATTTCACCCTTACTCCCAAATCTGCCCTATAAAAAAGGCAGGAAAAAGACAGAGCCCCTTCTGTAACCTGAGGTTGAGTAGAGGGTCATGGAATGATTCATCCTGCTTCCTTCCCTCACAAGGACTGCCATCCCAGGGAAAAGACATGGAAAGCTTGAGCCCAATACTAATTTTTAATCACTCAGTGCTATAAATTCCCTCTGGAGGACAAAGAGGCATCCACCTTGACGGTAAGGGGCTCTTGTGTCACCCAAATCCTTTAATTATTCATGGAACAAGGAAGATCCTTTATCAGCCCCAACCATGCATCCCAAGAGGCAGATCCGGTTGTCCCTAGATGCCGCCTGTCTACCTGGCCACACCCTGTCCAACCTGGCTTATCTTTGGTGCCTCCGAAGTCCAGGATGATATTTCAGAAAGAGAACTTGGTGTGGAGGTTAGCAGAATATGGAACAAAATGGAAGCCAGGATAACCTAGAGCTTATGTGCCATCCATTTAAGTGATTGTACAAGATGAGGTGTCGAAGCACTGGGTGTTTACCCCCAGCCTTGCCTGTGATGAGAGGGACTAGTCACCGGACCCTCAGCTGTGCTTGCTGGTAAAGTTCCTTTGCTACAGGCTGTTTTAGAAAAGTAGGTAGGAGTGAAAGAAAGGTGAGATTTAGAATCCTCAGGCAGATAGAAATCCTGCTGTGTGTACCTTGTAAGTCACTTAAACTTGTAAGTCCCAGTTTCTTCATCTATTTATAAAAATCGGAGCTTCAACGAGATGACAAATGTTTAAGTCCTAAGTATGGCGCCAACTACATAGCTGCTTAGGAAATGTTAGTTCCCCTTCCCTTTCCCAGAAAAGGGAAGGAGTGGCAGGAGTGTGATCGGTCAGCTGCCTGAGCCTCCTCAGTGACCCCCCAGAACCTCTAGTGAACCTGCCACTCAGTGTCATGTCTTTCAGAGCTACTGCTAGTTAAAAACAGGGTAAGATTTACATGTTAAATACTTCTCTGATAATTCCCCCACCAGGGCTACAGCAAATTTTTGGTTGAATCCACCTTTAGTTACTACCTACTTTTCCAGTGCATAACTTAGAAACTCAAATAGCAGAAATTTATTTTCATTTTAAAATTATTATTGTAAAATAAATCTGATAATCCTGTGACCTCTGTTTCTTCACAGGCAAGACAGCGTCTCATGGCTATACCCGTTCCTGTGAAGGCCTGGGGCTTTCTTCTAAGCTTCCTTTGTGGCTTTGGGTTCACATTTCTCCATTTCCTCACAGGATCGAGGGCTGAATTTCTAAAGAAGGGGAAGTAGAGGGAAAATGGGCTGTTGTCCTTCCAAAGGAAATGGTCTCATCTTTTCAATGCCCCAGGCCCTCTGGAAAGCCCACAGAGACCCCACATTCCCTGCCTGGGAATCTGAATAAAAATATCAGGCCTCTTGGAATAGCTGCAGATGTTGTTCTCATTTTCATACATTTAGAAGCAAACATAAACACTGAATTCATTCTGGCACCCGCTAGTGACTGCAGTCAACCCCAATGTTACAGTCTGGCCTGTGGGAAGCAGATGGCAGGAATGTAGCATAGGGACAGGGCCCCAGAACAGGACAGTAGTTACAGACCGCAGGGCCGGGCAGAGCAGGGCCCCAGGACAGGACAGCACTGCAGACCATGGGGCAGGGCAGGTCCCCAGGACAGAACAGTAGCTGTAGCCCAGATGCAGTTACTGTTCTGGTACCTTCCTGAAGTAAGGGGCAGAGGCCCAGTGCCTCAGAGACCTAATGCCTCTGAACTCTTTCCCCTCTCAATTCCTGCTCCTTCCTCTAACCAGGGGAGGTCATGGCTCATTGATTCCCGGCCTGAGCCCCAGAGGATCTTCAGAGAGCTGCCCAGACTGGGAAAAAGAGGCTGGACACATACATCTTCAGCAATACCCAACCCCCTGCAAACACACACACCAAGAGAATCCCCACAGCAGGAACATGCCAACAGCATGGAGCCTTGTAAGGCAATCTCCAAGAGGACAGGAAGAGGGACAGATGTGGGAGTGTGGGCAAACTTGGCCCCGATTCATTACACCTGCCCTCAAAGTGCACCATCAAAGTTGCATGCTGTTTTCTTCCCATGTCTGCAGAGCCCTTTGTTCTCTGGCCATTGCTGAGCAGCCTGGCTCCCAGACAAAGCCAGACAGATTGTCGTAAAGTTTGGATTTTCACTGGCTCTCTCCATCTAATGAGCTGTCACTCAGAACTCTGCCTCAGAAGCCAGGCGGTGCCTGAAGGAAGTTGGAGGGGACGGTAGGTGTGACAGGACCCACAGCTGGGCCTGAGCCTCACTGGGCTAGCAGGAAGTCTGGAGTGCCCTACACTCCAGCCCCAAATTCCACTCTGAAGGACCAACTTAGCCTTCGAGTCACCTGGTCTCCAGAGGGCAGAGCCCAACTGTGGGCAAGGTCTCTGGATCGTGCATGCCCCTCAGGCCAGAGCCACCACTTGGCATTGCTCACCTTCTCTCTTCACAGGACTGTCCACTGGAATGGCTTGAGATGGAGCCCCAAACCCCTGGGCTCCCACAGCCTGTGCTGAGTCCTGCAGATCTCACAACTGGAATCCTTTCTTTGAAGTATCTAGAAGGCCTTCTTAAGATGCAGCTGGGCATGATGGGACATGCCTGTAATTCTAGCACTTGCAGAGACTGAGGTAGGAGGATCACTTGAGCCCAGGAGTTTGAGACCAACCTGGGCAACACAGTGAGATCCATCTCCATAAAAAAAAAAAAAAGTTAAAAAAAAAAAGATGAAGGTTTTGCTAGAAAACATCTTTGGAGAAAGAAGCTGTGGCCTCCCCTAGAAGGAGCTCCAGCTTCTCTGGGGTAATGTGTAACCACGAGGGGTTTCTTCCTGTGACCAAAGCCATGGACCAAAACCTGCCCCTGTTACTTCCCTCCATTCCCCTCTCTCAGGAGAGGGGCTTCACACAGTGCATGTTTGGTGACCGTCATGGGACAAACTGCAGTGTGTCTCACAGTGATTAAGTAAAATCATTCATGGGGCATGCACAGGTGAAAGGCCAAGTGAGGATACAGTGAGAAGGCAGCCCTCTGCAAGCCACAGAGCAAGGCCTCAGGAGAAACCCAACCTGCTGACCCCCTGACCTTGTATCAGGCTCCAGAATGGGGAAAAATTAATTTCTGTTATTTAAGCCACCTAGTCTGTGCTATTTTGTAATGGCAGCCCTAGCAAACTAATACACCTTTGTTTTGTGGATAGTAATAGAATTTAACTCTTGGATTTGTTGTGAGGTTTGAAGGGGTTAAGCAATGTAGGAACATAGCACAGTTCCTAGGACAGAGTAAGCACTCAGTGAAAGTTAGCTATTATTATTATTACTATTTTTTTGAGACGGAGTTTCGCTCTTGTTACCCAGGCTGGAGTGCAATGGCGTGATCTTGGCTCACGGCAATCTCTGCCTCCTGGGTTCAGGCAATTCTCCTGCCTCAGCCTCCTGAGTAGCTGGGATTATAGGCACGCGCCACCATGCCCAGCTAATTTTTGTATTTTTTAGTAGAGACAGGGTTTCACCATGTTGACCAGGATGGTCTCGATCTCTTGACCTCGTGATCCACCCGCCTCAGCCTCCCAAAGTGCTGGGATTACAGGCTTGAGCCACCGTGCCCGGCCTGAAAGTTAGCTATTATTATGCAAAACCATACCAATGGGATTTATCACATCCTTAACTTTCTCATACAAGGAAAAGTAATGAATAAGCCTAGCTCAGTTTTCTCCCCTGAACTGTAGACTCATGTACAACTTACTCAACATCTCTGCTTGGATGAATACAGAGTTCCTCCCATAAACGTACTTGCTGTGGTTTGGATGTTTGTCTGCTCCAAAGCTCATGAAATTGAATTGCCATTTTAACACTCTTAAGAGGTGGGACCTTTAAGAGGTAATTAGGCCATAGGGGTTCCAACCTCATGGGTAGAATTGGTGCCATTATCAAAGGGCAAGTTTGACCCACTCTTGCGTTCTCTTGCCCCAACACCTTCCTCCATATAATGATGCAGCAAGAAGGCTCTTGCCAAGTGCCAACACCTTGATCTTAGACTTCCCAGCCTCCAGAACTGTGAGAAAGTTAATTTTTGTTCTTCATAAATTACCCAGTCTGTGATATTTTATTACAGCAGCACAAATGGAGTAAGGCATTGATTCGAGGCGAGAGATCCAAGATGGCTGATGACTAGCAGCTCAGGATTGTAGCTCCCAGTGAAAGTGCAGAGAACGAGAGGACGCCACACTTTCAGACGAATTTTTGTTGCTCACAGACCAGGAGATTCCCAGCCAAGGAGCCCCACGGGTCACCAGCGCAACTCTTGTGGCCAGAGCGGCGGTTCTTGGTGCAGAGTAAACGGGACTGTGTCCCCTTTTTTGATGCTTGGAGCTCCGGGAAGGCAGAGTCACCTATCCAGTTGATTGAAAAAGGGACTCAGGAAGGAAGCCAGAGAGGAGATTCCCGGGCAGAAAAGCACTACGAATCTTTTTTTTTTTTTTTTTTTTTTTTTTAGCACTACGAATCTTAACGCTGTTTTGGCTGGTGCAGTGGGTTGCTCAGATTCCGGTGCTGGGAATCGACAAGCTGGACTTCCACTCAGAAACCTAATTTGAAAGTCGGTAATTACAAAGACAACAGGTGGATAAATTTACAATGATGGGCCGAGTGCTGTGGCTCATGCCTGTAATTCCAGCACTTTGGGAGGCCGAGGCGGGTGGATCACGAGGTCAAGAGATTGAGACCATCTTGGTCAACATGGTGAAACCCCGTCTCTACTAAAAATACAAAAAATTAGCTGGGCATGGTGGTGCGTGCCTGTAATCCCAGCTACTCAGGAGGCTGAGGCAGGAGAATTGCCTGAACCCAGGAGGTGGAGGTTGCAGTGAGCCAGAAAAAAAAAAAAATTTTTTTCCGTTTCAAAAAAAAAAATTTACAATGATGGGAAGAAACCAGCATAAAAAGGCTGAGAATACACAAAATCAGAATGTCTCTCCCTCTACAGGGGATCACAGTTCCTCATCAACAAGAGAACAAGGCCTGATGGAGAACAAGTGCATTCCATTAACAGATTTAGGCTTCAGAAGGCGGATAATAAGGAGCTTCTGTGAGTTAAAAGAATATGTTCTAGCCCAATGTAAAGAAACTAAGAACCTTGAAAAAAGGTTTGATGAAATCCTAATGAGAATAGACAATCTAGAGAGGAATATAAGTGAATTAACGGAACTGAAGAATACAATAGGAGAACTTTGTGATGTACGGGTTTTTTTGTTTTTGTTTTTGTTGTTTTTTTTTTTTTGAGGCGGAGTTTCACTCTTGTTACCCAGGCTGCAGTGCAATGGCGAGATCTCGGCTCACCACAACCTCCGCCTCCTGGGTTCAGGCAATTCTCCTGCCTCAGCCTCCTGAGTAGCTGGGATTACAGGCACGCACCACCATGCCCAGCTAATTTTTTTTTGTATTTTTGGTAGAGACGGGGTTTCACCATGTTGACCAGGATGGTCTCGATCTCCTGACCTCGTGATCCACCCGCCTTGGCCTCCCAAAGTGCTGGGATTACAGGCTTGAGCCACCGCACCTGGCCGATGTACGGGTTTTAACAGTCGGATTGATCAAGCAGAAGAAAGGATATCAGAGGTCGAAGCCAGCTTAATGAAATGAAACGAGAAGACAAGATTAGAGAAGAAAGAGTAAAAAGGAATGAGCAAAGTCTCCAAGAAATATGGGACTATGTGAAAAGACCTAATTTATGTTTGATAGGTGTACCTGAATGTCATGAAGAGAACGAATCCAAGCTGGAAAATATTCTTCAGGATATTATTCAGGAAACCTTTCCTAACCTAGTAAGGCAGGAAAATACTCAACTTAAGGTAATACAGAGAACACCACAAAGATATTCCTCAAGTAGACACATAATCGTAAGATTCACTAGGGTTGAAATAAAGGAGAAAATTCTAAGGGCAGCTAGAGAGAAAGGTCAAGTTACCCATAAAGCGAAGCCTATCAGACTCACAGCAGATCTCTCAGCTGAAACCCTACAAACTAGAAGAGAGCGGGGATCAATATTCAATATCCTCGAAGAAAAGAATTTTCAACCCAGAATCTCGTATCCAGCCAAATTAAGCTTCATAAATGAAGGAAAAATAAAATTTTTCACAAACAAGGAAGCACTCACAGATTTCATCACCACCAGGCCTGCTTTACAAGAGCTTCTAAAAGAAGCACTATACACAGAAAGGAACAACCAGTATCAGTCATCCCAAAAACTTACCAAAAGGTATCTCCATAATGAAGAATCTATATCAACTAATGGGCAAAATAGCCAGCTAGCACTAAACGACGATATTAAACTCACAAATATCAATATTAATCCTAAATTTAAGTGGATTAAATGCCCCAATCAAAGACACAGACAGGCAAATTGAATAAAAAGTCAAAACCCATCAGTTCGCTGTAACCAGATCCATCTCATAAGCAAGGACACACAAAGACTCAAAACAAAGGGTTGGTGGAAGAGTTACCAATCAAATGGAGAGAAAAAACAAAAAAAAAACAAAAAAAACCCCAAGAAAACAGGAGTTGTAACTTTCGTCTCTGACAAAATAGACTTTAATAGTAACAAAGACTAAAAGAAACAAAGAAGGACATCACATAATGGTAAAAGGATCAATGCAACAATGGGAGTCAATGATCATAAATATATATGCACCCAATATAGGAACACCCAGATACATAAGACAAGTTCTTAATGACTTATAAAGAGACTCTCCTGCACAATAATAGCAGGAGACTTTGACACCACATTGTTAATATTCGATGGATCAACGAGATAGAAAATTAACAGGGACATCTATGATTTGAACTCAGACCTGGAACAAGTAAACTCAGTGAATATTTATAGAATTCTTCACCCCACGTCCACAGAACATACATTTTTTCTCAATATATTTTGAAAAGTGAACACCTATTTTGAAAGAACACCTATTTTGAAAGTGACCACATAATTGGAAGTAAATCACTCTTCAGCATTTGCATAGCATTTCACAGACTTAAATGAAATATTGGTTGGCTGTTTGTTTGTTATTTTCTTCCCTTATTCCTTTCTGTGTCCGCTGTTAAGCACAATTATCGGCATAAAAGAGGTTTTTAATACCTGTTTTTAGATTGCATTCCAGCCTGGGCAATAGAGCAAGACTCCTGTTCTCTCTCCCCCTTTCTCTTTCTCTTTCTTTAAAAAAAAAAAAAAAAAAAAAAAAAAAATCCATTTATAGACCTTCTTATTTTACTTTAATTATATATTTCAAGTATGCCAAAAATAATTTAAGAATGGTAGAAATGCTTATGTTATGTGTGCTTCAGCTGAAAAAAAAAAAAAAAAAAGACATTGATTCACCTCAGTCTTTCCATCTCAGTGAGAAAACCCCATCTTTCTGCTTGTTCAGACCAAAACTTTTTTTTTTTTTAAGATGGAGTCTCATTCTGTTGCCCAGGCTGGAGTGCAGTGGCACAACCTTGGCTCACTGCAACCTCCACCTCCTGGGTTCAAGAAATTCTCCTCCCTAAGCCTCCTGAATAGCTGGGACTACAGGTGCCCACCACCACACCTGGCTAATTTTTTGCATTTTTAGTAGAGATGGGGGTTTCACCATGTTGGCCAGGCCGGTCTCGAGCTCCTGACCTTAAGTGATCCACCCCACCTCGGCCTCCCAAAATGCAGGGATTACAGGTGTGAGCCACCGCGCCCGGCCGAACAGAGTCATCCTCTCTTTTCCTACACTTCACATACAATCTGTCTGTAAACGCTGCTGTCTCTGGTTTCAAAATGTTCTCAGACTCACCACCCCACGATGGCCACACTAGCCTAAGCCACTATCATCCCTTCCCTGGATTACTGCAATAACATCTCTATTGCTTTCTTTGCCCCTTCCAGGCTATTTTCATCCCAGCACCCACAGTGACCCTGTTAAAACCTATATGAGACCCTGTCATTCTTCTGCTCAAAAAACATCATTCCCCATCTCACTCAAAGTAAAAGCCAATCTTTCCAGTGGCCTGTACAATTGAGCATGAACTGACTCCTGGTTACCTCTCTGACTTCATCTCTTCTTCCTCTTTTCACTCATTCTGCCCCAGCCACGTTGACCTCTTTACTGCTCCTCTAACATCTGGGAGAGTTCCGCTTCTGGTTAGGCTGTAGAAAGATATGAAAAGCCTTTGCTACAATGGTATCAACAAGAAAAACCCAGACAAAAACAAAAAAAAAACACATACTTTTCTACTGAGCAGTGCATATGCATGGCCTTGATGAGCTGAATTCCAGGAAGAAACAAGCCGTTTATCGGTGAGCGGAAGGCCACCACAGCTTCCATACCTGAGGATGTGCCTGGTCTGGCTACAGGTGAATGAAGGAACATGCCATGTCCTGTCTAGACTAGATTACAGGGCTTTGTAAGCATAAGAAGAAATCAGATGAGCCACGGTATGGGCTGGCAAGACAGATTACAATCTGAAAGAGGCCAAATATAAAAGCTGGTCATTTGGGCCGATAATTCTCTTTTCTCCACCCACAAAACTTTGCCACAAAAGCGGCACTGGAGAAGGGGCTGGAAAGCAGAAAGTAATGACACAGTCCTGCTTAGATTCTGGGGCCCTGCTAGAGTCAAGTCCAAAGATAAATCAAAATGATCTGAATCTGTAAGCTACCCCCACCCAGCTCAATTACTGACAACATGTAAAAGAGGCAGAAGCTTGGGATTGGGCTACTTACAGGTAAACATAATCTAATTAAAGCTGCAGTTAAGCCTTAACTCAATTCCACTGTCAGAGGACTCCCACTGATCAGCTTCAACTTAACCACCAGACAGGAAAATGGAATTGCAATTTCTGGGAAGTAAACAAAAATATATATTTTTGTTTCTACAGTTCTTTTTTTTTTTTTTTTTTTGAGATGGAGTTTCTCTCTTGTTGCCCAGGCTGGCACCATGCCCAGCTAGTTTTTTGTATTTTTAGTGGAGATGGGGTTTCACAATGTTGGCCAGGCTGGTCTTGAACTCCTGACCTCAGGTGATCCACCCACCTTGGCCTCCCAAAGTGCTGGGATTACAGACCTGAGCCACTGAGCCTGGCCTCTACTGTTCTCTTATACAAAAATTCTGAAATACAATTTTTAAAAGCAGGAGATTAAAGAAAAAGAAACGTGATCCATAATCGAGAAAATAGAGAAGCAGATTCACACATGATCCAATTATTACAGTTAGCAGACAAAAGCTTTAAAACAATTATTAACGTAAGCACGTTAAAGTTCACAGGAAAAGATAGCTATGATGGTTGAAGAGAAGGTGATTTTAGTAGAGAAACATAAACTCTAAAAAAAAAACAAATGGAAATTCTAGAACGGAATAAATAAATATGTATCTATAAATTTATTGGATTAGCTTAATAGCAAATGAACACCACAGAAAAATGATCAATGAACTTAAAGACAAGTTCATCAAAAGTATCCAAACTGATACAAAGAGACAAAAAAAATTAACGATCAGAGTACAGGGACCTGTTGGATAATACCAGGTGTCCTAATGTTTGCATAATTGCTGTCTCAGAAAGAGAAAAAATAGCACCAGTTGTTTTTCTATAGGAAGAAATAATAGGGAAAAATTTTAAATGTAATGAAGAGGATGAACCTACAGATTTAAATTAATTTTTTTTTTCAGATGGGAGCCTCACTCTGTCACACAGGCTGGTGTGCAATGAAGCAATCTCAGTTCACTGCAACCTCCACCTCCTGGGTTCAAGCAATTCTCCTGTGTCAGCCTCCCAAGTAGCTGGGACTGCAAGGGTGCACCACCACACCCAGCTAATTTTTGTATCTTTAGTAGAGACAGGGTTTCACTATGGCCAGGCTGGTCTCGAACTCCTGACCTCAAGTGATCTGTCCACCTTGGCCTCCCAAAGTGCCGGGATTACAGGCATGAGCCACCACAACCAGCCAACCTACAGAATTTAAAAGGTCATCAAATCCCAAGTGGGTTAAATACACATCTAGACACATCATAGTCAAGTTGTTGAACCAAAGATAAAATGAAAACCTGCCGGGCGCGGTGGCTCAAGCCTATAATCCCAGCACTTTGGGAGGCCGAGGCGGGTGGATCACGAGGTCAAGAGATCGAGACCATCCTGGTCAACATGGTGAAACCCCGTCTCTACTAAAAATTTTTTTTAAAAAATTAGCCAGGCATGGTAGCGCGTGCCTGTAATCCCAGCTACTCAGGAGGCTGAGGCAGGAGAATTGCCTGAACCCAGGAGGCGGAGGTTGTGGTGAGCCGAGATCGTGCCATTGCACTCCAGCCTGGGTAATAAGAGAGAAACTCCGTCTCAAAAAAAAAAAAAAAAAAAAAAAAAAAAAAAAAAAAAAAGAAAACCTTAAAAGCAATCAGAGAAAAAAAGGAACATTACAATGATAAAAATGATAACTAACTTCTCTTTAAAAACAGTGCAAGCCAGAAGACGATAAAATGACATATAAGAAACGAAAACTCAGAAAAATCTAGAATTCTCTGTCCAAGAAAAATAGCTTTTACAAATGAAACAGAAAAAAAGATATTTTTAGATAAACAACAGCTAAGGGAAATAATTTTCAATAGACATGTACTTCAAGAAATACTAAAAAAGCTGGGTGCAACTGTAGTCCCAGCTACTGGGAAGGCTGTGGCAGGAGAACCAATTGAGCCCAGAAGTTCAAGATCTACTAAAGGGAGTTCTTCAGGCTAGTGAGAAATGATAGCAGTTGGAAGCTCAGATCTACCAGAAGGAATGGAGAGCACTGGGAGTGTTAAGTATGTGAGTAAATATGAAAGACTATTTTAATTTATTATGAATGACAATTGGCTTTTAAAAAAACAATAACCATATATTATGGGACTTAGTACATGTACAGAAGTAAAATCGGTTATAGTCAAAGGATGGAAGGGGCAAATGGAAGTAAAATGTAACTCTCTTAAATTATTTGTGAAGTGGTATAATGAAGATGCAAAATAAACTGTAACAAGTTAAAGATGCATACTCTAATCCCTAGAACAATTACTAAAAATAAAACAAAGGGGTATAGCTAAAAAGTTAATAGAGGATGCATGTGGTGGCTCACACTTGTAATCCCAGCACTTTGGGAGGCTGAGGTGGGAGGGCTGCTTGAAGCCAGGAGTTTGAGACCAGCCTGGACAACATAGCAAGACCCAGTCTCTACAAAAAATAAATAAATTATATATTAAATATATAAATAAACATAGCAAGACTCAGTCTCTACAAAAAATAAACAAATAAATTAGTCAGGCTAATTTATTTATGGTGGTATGTTCCTGTAGTCCCAGCTACCTGGGAGGCTGAGGCAGGATTGCTTGAGCCCAGGAGGTTGAGGCTGCCATGACCCATGATTGCGCCACTGCACTCCAGCTTGGATAAGAGATCAACACCCTGTCTCACTCACACACACACACACACACACACGCGCGCCAATAGATGCAACAAAATCAGATATTAAAAAGTAATTGATCCAGCTGAGCATAGAGGCTCATGTCTATAATCCCAGCACTCTGGGATACCAAGGTGGGAGGATCACTTGAGCTCAGGAGTTCAAGACCAGCCTGAGTCGCATAGTGAGACCCTCTCTCTACAAAAAATAACAAATAAATTAGCTGCATGGTGGCATGTGCCTGTAGTCCCAGCTTCCTAGGAAGCCAAGATAGGAGGATCTCTTGAGCCCAGGAAGTCAAGGCTGCAGTGAGCCATGAATGCACCACTGCACTCCAGCCCAGGCAACAGAGCAAGGCCCTGTCTCAAAAAAGAAAAAAGTGCATTGCCACTAACCATCTGCATTGCCTTTAACCACACCCACTTCCTTGGCTTGGCCAAACACTTAAAGAGCACTGTACTGAGTGTCTAGTACAGTGCTGCTCAAACCCTAATGAATTGCCTGGCAATCTTGTTACAATGCAAACTACATTTTTATTATCAAGGCTATTTGACTATCAAGGTAGGGGATTCAAAGATGACCAAGACAAGGTCCCTTTCTTCATTTTGCTTAAAACCCAGACAATACAGCATGGGGGAGAAGGTGAACAGTGCCCAAAGGCTGGTGGAAAGACAGCAAAAGAAGAATTTCACTGGTTTCAATAAAAAAAAGTGCATGGTTTTGGTAGATGGTTGAAAGATTTAATGACTAAGGGCATTTGGCAAGAGAGAGCTGGGCTACAGCAAAACTCAGAGAAGTGTGTCCATGCAACCCAGAAAAATATGCTCCTGGGATCCTTACTTTTCTTCTCTTTATCCTGATGGAAATTGCTGAAAGGAAAGAGACTACAGTCTTGGCATGGGCAACGTCGGTGCTTTACTGTAGGCAAAGAAGGCCCAAGATTGGCTGTGGGGCACCTTGGAGAAATAGGCCCTGAGGATCAGTTCAGGTGTGGACTCTTCTTGCAAAGGTCAATGCAAGCAGAGAGGGCAGAGCAGCAAGCAAGAGCATGACTCATTGTGAGTTGTCTTGAATTCTTGTCATTTCTAAACAGTGGGCTCTGCCTGCTTCTTTTGAATCAGGTCTGCTTGGATGGGTACAGAATTTGGTACAATTTTCAATCTAACACCCTCCCTGATGCAGGGCTAAGTCAGGCTCATCACTCAGTATCTGCACAGGGCAGTGTATTCATCAGGGTTCTTTTAGAGGGACAGAACTAATAAGAATATATATGTGGCCGGGCGCGATGGCTCATGCCTGTAATCCCAGCACTTTGGGAGGCCGAGGCGGGTGGATCACGAGGTCAAGAGATCGAGACCATCCTGGTCAACATGGTGAAACCCCATCTCTACTAAAAACACAAAAAATTAGCTGGGCATGGTGGCGCATGCCTGTAATTCCAGCTACTCAGGAGGCTGAGGCAGGAGAATTGCCTGAACCCAGGAGGCAGAGGTTGCGGTGAGCCGAGATCGCGCCATTGCACTCCAGCCTGGGTAACAAGAGCAAAACTCCGTCTCAAAAAAAAAAAGTATATGTGTTAAGTTAATACTTAATAAATTCCCCTTTATATTATAAATAATATATTATATGTAATGTATATAAAATATAATAAATAATATATAATATACATTATTATATATTATAATATATTATATATAACATGTATTATATATATTATATAATATCATATATTAAATAATACATATATAATATAAAGCAGAGTTTATTAAGTATTAACTTACACAATCACAAGGTCCCACAATAGGCTGTCTGCAAGCTGAGAAGCAGGGAGAGCCAGTACAAGTCCCAAAACTGAAGAACTTGGAGTCTGACGTTTGAGGGCAGGAAGCAACCAGCATGGGAGAAAGATGGAGGCTGGAAGGCTAGGCCCATCTTGCCTCCACTTTTTTCTGCCTGCTTTATATTCGCAGGCAGCTGATTAGATGGTGCCCACCCAATTAAGGGTGAGTCTGCCTTCCCCAGCCCACTGACTCAAATGTTAATCTCCTTTGGCACACTCTCACAGACACACCAGGATCCATATTGCATCCTTCAATTCAACCAAGTTGACATTCAGTATTAACCATCACAGGCCGTGTCAGAGAACCGTGGGATTTTATAGCTCATAGGCCCTTCTTGTGGCCCAACACCTTCTCTTTATGGTAAGATGCCCAAACTCAAACTCTGGCACTGTGCTCCCCTTAATCTGGAGCTTAGAGCACTAGCAAAGACCACCCCCTAGTCCCTGTAGAAACCTGCCTCTAAGCCCTCAGCAAGGCAGCAGGGATAAAGAGAAGAGGGGTAGCCGGGTGCGGTGGCTCAAGCCTGTAATCCCAGCACTTTGGGAGGCCGAGGCGGGTGGATCACGAGGTCAAGAGATCGAGACCATCCTGGTCAACATGGTGAAACCCCGTCTCTACTAAAAATACAAAAAATTAGCTGGGCATCATGGCGCATGCCTGTAATCCCAGCTACTCGGGAGGCTGAGGCAGGAGAATTTCCTGAACCCAGGAGGCGGAGGTTGCGGTGAGCCGAGATCGTGCCATTGCACTCCAGCCTGGGTAACAAGAGCGAAACTCCGTCTCAGAAAAAAAAAAAAAAGAGAAGAGGGGTACGGCTTCTGCCTGGGGTGCAGGGTCAGGGGTGAAGAAAGCTGGCTTATTAGCTTTCAGGCCATTCTCAGAGACCAGTAGGCAGGGCTGTGTGCCTGGAGATCCAGTCCCCAAGAAGCAGAACCAGAAGGCCAGGGCACTTGGCTGCTGAGAATGGTGGAAATTAACCTGGCGTTCGACCCCATCCCTAGCGTGATGGAAGGCCAGCAGGAGGGTCCAAAGGTACCACCCCGCAAAGTTAGGAAGGCCATGTGTCTGGATTTGCTTAGGACAGTCCCATTATATAACAGATAACTTTTATCTGAGCATAACTATTGGAGGTTCCCCCTTTCTCTACACAAAGTATCCTATTTTAGACAATATTTCTGTGGTCACCCCAATGTAACGCCAAGACTTTGACCACAAAGGCTAAGAGGTGGGGTTGCTGAGCCCCTGTCCTGGCCCTCTGGGGCCTCCCTTCTCTGCTGCTTCTGGGCTCTGAATCATTCTAGATATACCTCCAGCATCAAGTACTGGCAGGAATATGGTTCCTTTGGGGAGATCATGCTTCTCAGAAGCCCTACAAGCTTAGTCTGGCCTCAGGGCAGCTCCAGAAGGGTATAGAAGGTGCCTGAAGGCACTCTGGGGCTGAATCAACATCTGAGATAGTTGAAAATGCCCCTTGACTGCACCCAAGCTCCAGCCAGGCCTGTTCTAAAGCTGACATAAAGCCCTTTGCTTTACATTATATAGCTCCTTTGATAGCTTGAAGGGCCTATGAGCTATAAAATCCCACAATTCTCTGACCCGGCCTGTAATGGGAAGAAGCAAGGCTTGGGATAGGGCACGCAATTCCAGAATATTTGCATCATGAAGTTAGACTTTCTCCTCATGGGATAGGGCTGGGGAGACAGCTAGGACTGTATAGAGGTAAATCTCAACCCAGGAAGGCACTACCGCAAGGCAAGGTAATTAATTAATTATAATTAAAACAACAATAACTCTGTTCGTTGACTACTTATGTTGTTGCAGGCTGCCTGGGGGCTAGCTCTAGCATAATTCAGCTACAGGCATCTGAGGAGGTTATATCCCAGGGAATTACATACCAGATTTGCCTTCCCATGGGACCTCAATCTGGGCCCTTTGCCTCTTGCTGTGGTTTGAATGTCCCCTCCAAAACTCATGTTTAGCTTTAATTGCCCTTGTGATAGTATTAAAATGTGGAACCTTTAAATAGTGATTAGATCATGAGGGCTTTGATCTCATTAATAGATTAATACCTTTAGAAGTGGGTTAGTCATTGTGGGAGTGGTTTTCTGGTGAAAGGATAAGTTCAGTGCCATCTCCTCTGTCTCATGTGCTCATTTCCACCTTCTACCATGGGATGATGCAGCATGAAAGACCTAGCCAGATACTAGCACTATGCGCTTGTACTTCCCACTCCAGAACCATGAACCAGATAAACTTCTTTGTAAGTTACCCAGTATGTGGTATTCTGTTATAGAAGCATCAAACAGACTAAGACACCTCTAAAGGAGCCACCTTTTCCTCTTCATGTAGGCTAATTGGGACCTCAACTTCTTTGTCTCTCTCCACCATCACACACTGCTCCCCAAGGTGAGAGGCTAACTTTATTCCACACCTGAAATGTTCCTATGTTCCAGCTTTCCAGAGGGTCCCTAGGCCTCAGGGAGGGCTCTTACTGCAGCAGGTGTGACAATGTCCAAGTCAAGATGGTGGGTGGGGACTGGGGCTGGTGCCTCTACTTAGCTGAAGAGTCCTCCACTTAGCTTTTGGCTGGTCATGGCAGATAATTGAGATGAAGGCCAAATTGCAACTGGCAGTTGAGCACCCATGAGAACTGTGCTCCTAAGGACTTTGTAGAGCAGAGCCACCATGCCAGGCAAGGCCTGTCTACCTGCAAACATTCACTTAAGAGAGAATTAGCCTTTCTTTTATTGAAGCTATGGTTATTTTGTCTGTATGTCTACCACAGCCAAATCTAATCCTAACTGATATACGTTAAGATTTACTGTTTACACTCTAATTATTTCAAAAAATAATGAGATAATTTACAGTAAATGAAAAAGAAATGACAGAATCATTTAAACAAGCATAAAAGAATGAGGCACATAATTAAAATGATGTGTTAAGATTTAAGTATGTTAAGATTTAACATGCTTTACAAGTTACCCAGTTTGTGGTATTCTGTTATAGCAGCAACAAGTAAGTTAAGATTTAACATACTTAAGTCTTAATATATAAGTACGTTAAGTATATAAGTATTTATAAAGATTAACATATAGGTATGTTATATAAGTATGTTAAGGTTTACTGTTTATACTCCAATTATTTCCAAAACTAATGACACAATTGACAGTAAATGAAAAAGACATGACAGAATCATTCAATCAATCATAAATGAATAAGAGGTACATAATAAAAATGGGGTGACAGTTATCCCAGAAAATGTAAATTAGGGGTCATTATTATAACTGTGTACAATATTCCACATCTAACTTCCTAGCAGTAAAGTGAAATAAGAAGCAGTTGATGACTTACACACTCTTTACTATCAGCATGGGCGGTGAAGAGAACCAGGTTCTAGTCCTGGGGCTAGCACTAGTATCTTACAAAGCAAACTCACTGTTACCAATAGCATCATCCCACAGCAAGGATGTGAGTTAGAAACCTGCACTGGATGGTGGGCTGCGTGCTCCCCATTGCCCCACCTGACTCACTCTCCACTCTCCTTCCAACAGTGTCCTGGAAGCACTGTGCCCATCATTTCTTTCCCCCTCTGACTTCCAGTTGATTTGGCCAATGGGGGGCCCTGGCAGGACATCAGAAGGTGGGAGGGGAGACTAGACATTAATGCCCCTGGGGTGCCACGCTTGTGAGTGGCTGCCTTCCTGACACAGCTCTTGTCAAGCTCTCTCAGTGTTATAGTCTCTCAATGGGCTCCAGGAGCAACTCTTAACCCTCTCCCCATCAGAACTAGAGGTAACAGCTTCCCCTTGTTGCCAGTCCCTAAGTTCTTCACTATCTGTGTCCACTCCCTTTAATCTCATCCCTTTCATAGTAAATTACCCCTTCATTTATTTCACTGACACTGTATCATTGGTTCCCTGCTAGGACCCTGATGATACAGATGACGTGTCCATTAGAAATGAATCTGGCTTCCATAATAGCAAGCCATACCAACAGTGGCTTAAGCAAATAGGTATTTCTATCCACATTATGAGAAGTCTGGGGGTGGCGGTTCCTGGATGGTGCAAAAGGTCCACTGTAGCGGGGAGATCCCATAAGTGCTGAGGCAGGAGCAAAAGGCCTCAGCCTATTTCCATAAAAATAATGAAGAAGAAAGTAACTAGAAATATAACCATAGTAGTTATTATTCATATGTGATCTTAGTTATTCATAGGTGATCTTAATTTTTTTACTAATGCCTATCAGGTTGGAAGTGTGAACCTGGGGTGACATTGTGAAATGAATGACACTAAGGCAAGATGCTCTAAGTCCTCTGTCACGCCCGACTAAGGGCTGCTGGAGGGCGCCTTGGCTGTGAAAGTGCCTATTGTTTAGCCAGCTAGGGAAGGAGATGTCCAAAATGGCCGAGACATCTCCTTCCTGGGGAAGTCTGGAGAAAACTCCTCTTCTCAAAGCTGTTGTGGTAAGGCCTGACGGCTGTCAGGTAGACCCACAGACATCCGGGGGCTTAACTGTCTCTATGTGATGCTGTGCTTCAGTGGTCACATTCCATGTCTACTCTTATGTCCTGCTTCTACACCTAGTTCCTTTTGTCTTAGAAAAGATAATCCATAATAGTAATATAAACCTTAATGTTTTAGTTCTTGGTAAGTATGGAAAAAGTGCTGATGCATTATGCTCCTTACCTCACTTCGGGTGCAAAATTCCTGAGCCCCTACCCGAATGACACGTGATGTACTTGACCCTATCACTGCCACGCCCTATCTACCCTGTCCCCAGTCTCTGACCACCAAGACCACACCCTACCTACCCTGTTTCCAGATTTGCAACTCAATAAAAGTGAGAGCGTCCCAGCATTCGGGGCCACTGCTGGTCTCCACGATTTGGATAGCAGTTGGACCCATGGGCCCAAACTCTCTTTTCTCTATGTCTGTGTCTTCTATCTTGTACTTCTACAATTTCTCATCTCCACACCAGCTGGAGCGGCTCACAGAACCCTGTAGGGCTGGACCCTATACTCCACGATGCTGTCAGAAAGCCAGGGTCTTGGCCGGGCACGGTGGCTCACGCCTGTAATCCAAGCACTTTGGAGGCCAAGGTGGGTGGATCACCTGAGGTCGGGAGTTCAAGACCAGCCTGACCAACATGGTGAAACCCCATCTTAAAAAAAGAAAGAAAGAAAGAAAGAAAGCCACGGTCTCCCTTTGCACTCTCCTTTCCCTTAACCTGTTGGCTTTCGTCTTTCTGCCTTCACCTCATGGCCACAAGATGCTGCCCATCTCTAGACATTTCACCTATATCCAAAGTAGGAAGAAGGGCAAAAGGGTCATGCCAACCATGATGTTTCTGCCCCAAGCTTCTCTAGACTTCCATTTGGGTCATACCTGAATCACAAAGCTACTCCTAGAGGCAAGGGAGGCTGGGGAACAGATTTGTCATGACTGAGTTGGGCAAATCATGACTCATTGCTTGGGGCACTCATGGCACATTGCCAACTCAACCAATCATCTGGTTAACAAAGGAGAGCAGGGAGAATTGGTTTTGGGCAGGCCGAGAATACTAACAGTTGCAATGAAGCTTCCTAAGGCTGGGTAGGCAGCCAGTGCACCATGTGAACAGAAATGGAGACAAGCTGCTGGAGAGCAGTGTCTTTAGAGACATACTGTCCCTAAAAAGTGCTCATGCCCAGTTCCCCACTTTAGCGAGAATTATCAAAACCACAAGGTGCAGAGACCACCCTAGACACAGTCAGAAGACTCCTCTGCAAATCTTCCACAGCCGCCTCAGAATTTTTCTCTCCCTCTTCCATGTGCCCCAGCTTCATATTCAATTCCTGTTAAATCTCTCACCCCACTGTATTGCAATTATCTTTCCAAACGAGGCTGTCCTCACCCACTAGACTGGGGACTACTTTGAGACAGAAATTCTGTCTTCTTTTTATCTGTGATCCCTTGCCCAGTTAGTGCCTGACATAAAATAACAATAACAAATGCTCAATAAGGGCAAGGCGCTGTGGCTCATAGCTGTAATCTCAGCACTTTGGGAGGCTGGTGCAGGAGAACTGCTTGATGCCAGGAGTTCAAGACCACCCTGTGCAACATAGCAAGACCCCATCTCTACAAAAAAAAAAAAAAATTAGTCTGGCCATGGTGTTGTGTATCTGCGATCCCAGCTACTCGGGAGGCTGAGGCAGGAGGATCACCTGAGCTTGGGAGGTAGAGGTTGTAGTGAGCCATAATCATGCCACTGCACTCCAGCCTGGGCAACAGAGCAAGACCCTTTCTCCAACAAAACAAAAACAAAAAACCCCACAAATGCTCAATGAGGATTTGTTGACTGAGCAACTGACTGAATAAAGGAATAGGAGCTGGGTTGTGCTGCCTATCTGAATATGCTGGTGACCTTGGGCAAGTAACTTGTCTGAACCTGGGTACTTCCTTTGTCAATTGGGAGAGTTGCACTATTCTTGCTCTGACATTTGGTGATTTTTTAGCTCCCATCGTGAACCACAGAAGTCCCTCCTCTGGAGTTATTTCTTTGGCTTGAGGCGTTAGCTATCCAGATATTCTCTTAAAATGTATATATACCATATGAAGAAGTTATCCAAATAAAAATTCCATCAGCAGCACTGAAGAAAAGTCTCTGGTATTCTGATTAGCAGGTCTTAGAGTGAAGTGTCTTGAGGGAGGGAAGCATAGAGAGAGAAGCTTTGATGTGGTTAGGAAAGTCTGAAGTGAGATATACTGTCCAGGTACTTTGGGACTCATTGGGATTCTGCAAGAGGAGCCAGGCAGCCTGGGTAACTGTAATGTAGGTGACACAAAGACAGTGGGGAGTTATGGGGCATAGAAAGGTGCCAAAGAAAGTGCCATTAGTTTGTTCATGCCTGTCTAGCAGAATAGCTGAACATGAACAAGCCAGGCTGTGTGTTGCAGAGGGACATTGAGGCAGGGATGGAGCAAAAAGTGATACTTTGCTCCAATCAGGGTGGCCAGAGTACCTGATGGGAGACCCTTCTGAGCAGGTTGTCAGCGTGTGGCATGCAGCCATCTGTCTTCTATTGTGAAACCAGATGGGACAGACCTTAGGGTCCCTGCATGGCGAAATTGAATGAAAGATGGAAGAGCCTGTCACTTTCCAGACCTTTCCTCCACTATGGTATGCACAGGGTAAAAGTCACACACAAGGCAAGTGGCATTCTTCCCAAGGTGCATACTTTTGTCTTTTTGCATAACCTGTCATGTTCTCTCCCCCTCACAGATATTTTTTGCCATGAGTATAATGGCATTAATTTATTATTAGTCATCACCATGGGTAATTCACTTTTTTAAACCTCAGGTACATTGGATTAATCACAGTCTTTGGTCCATAATCCTCTCTTTTTGTTGATCCAGGCCCATCTTTGTGGTTATTTTTATTTCATTACTTACTTATTTCAAAATAATGTAAGAAACATTCAGAAACTACTGCCCAGGGCTAGAACTGAAATATGAAGCATATCCACATCTACCTATGTGCTCATCATCCATCCTATCCCTCTATCTGCTGTCCTGCTACCCCGCTTATATTATTATTTTATTGATTTATTTTGAGACAGGGTATCACTCTGTCACTCAGGCTGGAGTGCTGTGGTATGATCTCAGCTCACTGCAGCCTCAACCTCCAGGGTTCCAGTGATCCTCAGACCTCAGTCTCCTGAGCAGCTGGGACTACACATGCACACCACCATGCCCAGCTATTTTTTTCTAGTTTTACCATATTGCCCAGGCTGGTCTTGAACCCCTGGGCTCATGTGATCCACCTGCCTCAACTTCCCATAGTGCTGGAATTACAGGCATGAGCCACCACACCCAGACTAGAATTTTTTTTTTTTTTTTTTTTTTTTTTTTTTTTTTTTTTAAGGCAGAGTCTTGCTCTGTTACCCAGGCTGTAGTACACAGGCCTGATCTTGGCTCACTGCAGCCTCTGCCTCCTGGCTGGGTACAAGTGATTCTCCTGCCTCAGCCTCCTGAGTAACTGGGATTACAGGTGCATGCCACCATGCCCAGCTAATTTTTGTATTTTTAATAGAGACGGGGTTTTGCTGTGTTGCCCAGGCTGGTCTCAAACTTCTCAGCTCAAGTGATTCAACTGCCTCAGACTCCCAAAGTGCTGGGATTACAGGCATGAGCCACTGAGCCTGGCCATCAGCCTAGATTATTTTTAAAATTTGTTTTTTTTTTTAATGAGACAGAGTTTCACTCTTGTTACCCAGGCTGGAGTGCAATGGCGCAATCTCAGCTCTCCGCAACCTCCGCCTCCTGGGTTCAGGCAATTCTCCTGCCTCAGCCTCCTGAATAGCTGGAATTACAGGCACGCGCCACCATGCCCAGCTACTTTTTTGTTATTTTTAGTAGAGATGGGGTTTCACCATGTTGACCAGGATGGTCTCGATCTCTTGACCTCGTGATCCACCCGCCTCGGCCTCCCAAAGTGCTGGGATTACAGGCTTTAGCCACCACGCCCGGCCGTTTTTTTAGTTCTTTTTATTTTATTTTATTTTATTTTAAAGACGGGATTTCGCCATGTTGGTCAGGCTGGTCTTGAACTCCCGACCTCAGGTGATCTGCCTGCCTTGGCCTCCAAAGTGCTTGGATTACAGGCGTGAGCCACCACGCCTCGCCTATTTTTAAAATTTGATCTCTTAAACTGTGTGAGCTATGAGGCTGTGAGCAGGTGTGAGGCTTATGAAGAATCACACCTACTACCACAGTTTATTCACCAGGACCTGAGCCAGTGCTTCTAAGTCTTAATTGGCTGCATTTGCTTATGCCTAGAGGGCCAATAGCTCATGTTCACAGCCATGTAGCTGGAGTCCCCAGCTTGCAGTGAAGTAAGATTATCCACAAATATATTTCACATTGGTTTGAAATTTCACCTAAGCAAGGGTGTCTCAACTTCGGCACTACTGATACGTTGGACTGGGTAATTCTTTATTGTGAGGGGCTGCCCTGACCCTAGTAGAACGTTTCACAGTATACCTGGCCTCCACCCGGTAGATGCCAGTAGCACTCCCAGTTCAACAAACTCTGCAGATAAAATTTCCCCAAAATACAATGCCCCTCCATAAAAGAAAATACAAGCACATTTGTGCTGTGGAGCGTAGCTACAGAACCTGTGGTCCTCAAACTAGCAGCCTGAAGGATGCCTGGAAGCTCATTAGAAATGCAGAATCTCAGGCCCCACCCAGACCTAGGAGTCAGGATCTGCGTTTTAGCACGATCCCCGGGTGACTTATCTGCGCCATAAAGTTTGAGAATCACATTCACAGAGAATATACAAACTGTACATCTGTGTGTGAATAAAGTGGGCCCAGATGTGTTTCTCAATGGTGGGAAAGGGATTACTGCCATTTTGGGTGGGACACTGTTGCTGTGTGGGATTGTCCCATGCTTGGCAGGACAGACTATCCCATCCCCATTAAATGCTCACAATGCTCCCCAGTGCCCAAGACAACTAGACATTTCCTCTAACACTCCTGGGGGAGCAGAGCTGCCTTGGGGTGTGAACCCCAGAAGAGGAGAGTCCCTCCATCCTTAAGACTTCGGATGAATGCAATTTGCCTGACAATAAGACTGCCTGTCTGCAGACGGGTCGAGAGGAGAGAAGAGACGCAGACGTCCGAACAGAACATCACAGTGCTCTTCATCATGGCTTCCAGGGGTAGGGGCTTGCTGGGAAGTGCCAGATGATAAGCACTGGCCGAAGGGGAGCCAGGGCCATGAGCCTGGCATATCCCAGCCAACGTCAAAGCAGGGGGCAGTGAGGAGTGGAACAGAGAGATATAGGAGCCCTCCGGGAGAAGGAGGAATTACGAAGTGCTGCCCAACCAGTCAGACCAGCTGGGCCAGTTCCGCCTGAGTCCCGGCAGCCTCCACGGGCTAGTTAGGATAAAGCAAATAATGAAAACAGTTTGGCACCTGAGAGCTTTGTCTGGGGCGAGGAAGGAAATACATACTGGTGGGTGAGGTGCTCATTCTGTGCCCCGCCCCCCTCTCACCTGCAGGCCGGAGGAATAGTTGGCTCCACAGCCGGGAAACTTGAGAGCTCAGCAGAAGCCCCGTTTTGAGAATGTAGCTTTGTGCCCGGCCTGGGCTAAAAACTGAAGGTGCTGGGTTTGCTCCCCGCTTGCTGCTAGTCAGGCACAGTGAGCCAGGGTCTCCTTTCAGGTCCTCAAAACTCTCCTAGGCTCCTACGTTGCAACCACCTGCACTTCCCCAGATGTCGAATGCACTCATGCACTCTCCCGCCTCCCAGTTCCTCACGCTATTCTCTCCACCTGGAAAGCTCTCCTCTCCTGTTTGTAACTCGTCATTTTTCTTCCCTTTTTTTATTTTTATTTTTTTGAGCTGTAGTCTCAATCTGTCGTCCAGGCTGGAGTACAGTGACGCGATCTCAGCTCATCACAACCTCCGCCTCCCGAGTTCAAGCTGATTCTTCTGCCTCAGACTCTGGAGCAGCTAGGACTACAGGTATATGCCACCATACCTGGCTGATTTATATATTTTTAGTAGAGATGGGGTTTCACCATGTTGGTGTGGCTGGCCTCAAACTCTTGACCTCAGGTGATCCACCCACCTTGGCCTCCCAAAGTGCTGAGATTACAGGAATGAGCCACCATGCCCAGCCAACTCCTACTCATTTTTCAAGACCCCTCTTGGCAGCACTCCCAACCTGCCTTTCTCTCGTTCTCTCAGCCCCCAGGCTCAGATGTGGGAGGTGTCTCATCCTCTTTCAAGTTCCCCTAACTCCAGGCTCTCTCCAGGACTACAGCTCATAAGCTGTTATGTCATAGATTGTTTCATTTCTCTTGAGTATAGGACTGTGGCTTTTTCATATTTATATCCCTGGTGCCTGGCAGAGCACCCAACACGAAATATTCAAGAAATGTTTGTCAAATGAATGGAAAACATCCTAGAGTGCTTGGTGTAACAAGGTCTCATGCTGGCTATTCTCTTTTGAAAAGCTCCTTGCTGTCCATCAGTCAGCCAGTTAACCAGTATGGATTGAGCACCTGCCTCGGGCCAGGTCCTAGGGATGGAGAGTTAGAACCCACTTTCTCATGGCTGTTATACTCCAGTGAATTTGACTGCTATAAAGAGGTCAACTGGTTCAATATCTTTGTTTGCTGTTGAAGAGGAAAATGCAGCCTGTGGGTGGAGGGATGGGCCTCTCTCATGCTTGTCTGTGTAGTGGGGTCTTCCTCATGTCAGCTGCCATAGGTAACTCATGTTCATTGTTGGGAGTCTGTTCCAGGCACACATCCCCACAGGTGGCAGTAGTCAGCCTCTCAAATGCCACATCTGCCTCACTGATGGCAAAGGGAACCAGAGCTATCAAAATAAATAACTAAATAAAAACTGCCTCCTTTTGGAATGCCTACTGCCTTTTACAACTGTGTTAGGCTGTTTTTGCACTGCTCTCAAGAAATACCTGAGGCTGGGTAATTTATAAAGAAAAGAGGTTTAATCGGCCAGAGCAGGCGTCCCCAAACTTTTTACACGGGGGGCCAGTTCACTGTCCCTCAGACCGTTGGAGGGCCGCCACATACTGTGCCCCTCTCACTGACCACCAATGAAAGAGGTGCCCCTTCCTGAAGTGCGGCGGGGGGCCGGATAAATGGCCTCAGGGGGCCACATGTGGCCCGAGGGGCCGTAGTTTGGGGACGCCTGGGCTAGAGATTCTGCAGGCTGCACAGGAAGAATGGCACCAGCATCTGCTTGGCTTCTGGTGAGGCCCCAAGGAGCTTTTACTCCTGGTGGAAGATGAAGCAGGAAGGGAGGGGGGAGTGCCACATACTTTTAATGACCAGATCTCAGGTGAACTCAGAATAAGAAGTCACCCGTCTCCAAGGGGATGGTGCTGAGCCATTCATAAAGGATCTGCCCCCATGATTCAAATACCAACCAGTCCCCATCTCCAACACTGGAAAAGTACTCTCTTTCAACACGAGATTTGGAGAGGACAAACATCCAAACCATATCAACAGCTCCTTACAAAGGGGTTGGATGGAAAATTAGAAATAGGCTCAGATGGATCCAGAGAGGTTTGCCGCCCTCCATGCCATCTTTGGCTGTTAGGAGATGACGTTTCTAACTCTGCTTGTCTAGCTCCTGTTCTCCCTGCTTTAGCTTGAAGAAAGGCACTGAAATGCCCCAGAGCAAAAAGTGTCGAAGACCTACATGGAGAAGAAGGGAAACTGGTAGTCCTGTCTTGGCTCAAGAGGCTGGGGTTGGCCGGGCGTGGTGGCTCATGCCTGTAATCCCTGCACTTTGGTAGATAGAGGTGGGCAGATCACCTGAGGTCAGGGGTTCAAGACCAGCCTGGCCAACATGGTGAAACCCAGTCTCTACTAAAAATACAAAAATTACGCAGGCACCTGTAGTCTCAGCTACTCGGGAGGCTGAGGCAGGAGGATCGCTTGAACCTGGGAGGTGGAGGTGTCAGTGAGCTGAGATTGAGCCACTGCACTTCAGCCTGGGTGATAAAGTGAGACTATGTCTCAAAAAAAAAAAAAAAAAAAAAAAAGAGGCTAGGGTTCTCATCTTTGGTATGTTCAATCCCAGAGGTGAGTGTGGGATTCTGAAACATAAAGAATTCCTCCAAAGTTTCTCTGGACAGGTCCCAAATTCAAGTTTCCCACTGGCCCTCAGTCTCCTGAGGTTGTTTTAAGAAAGGGAGAATGTTGGCCAGTTCTGGCTGGGACCCACACCTCTAAGTAAAGCTTTTAAAGGACAGTCTTTAGAGAAGAAAGCAGAGGTGAGAAAGAGGCAAATAGCTGTCGCCTCTCTTTAATTCTCAGAATCCCCTTGCATCTAGCTGTAGCCAGTTTAGTTCCCACATTCAGCCAAACAAAGTTGTTTCCAATCATTTGGCCCCTCCCAGCCTGGGGGCCTCTGACCTCTGACCTTTCTTTGGAAAAGCAACACAGAGCCCAGATCTGCAGGAGTAGCTCCCAGCTGGGCCCCTCAAAAAGGAAGAAGAAAACTTTCCACAGTTTGCACCAAGCCCCAGGAGGCAATGTCAGAGACGAAGTGAGGAAGCCTGCCTGGGGGAAAAGCCATCGAGGCTCCGACATATCCACCCACAGACGCTCCCTTCTTCTGCCAGTGTCCCCATACTGGATAGGCTCTGCCAGGAGCCATGCCTACCCTCATTCAGCGATCTTAGAATTGTCTCCTCCTCAAATAAGGACAGAGCCTTATGTAACCCATTTCCTCAGGCCTCAGAGCTATGGAGTCACAGGCACACTAGTCAAGAGAATCCCACTGGCTCTTCCATAGGCCCCCAGGGCCACTGCACACAGGGCTGTGTGTGAATTAGAGGCAGGAGGCCCTTCTAGGCACTTTTTAAGGTGCTTTCTCTGAATAGACAAAGCAGAAAAGTGTCCCCATTTGTGTGCCAGGCACTCTTGGATGCAGCAATATTTATGCAACTATACGTGTGGCCCCAAATGAGTGTCCCCCTTTGAAGCCTTCCCCAGGTGGTCTGGGTGTCTTCAGAGCATCTGCCAGGTTCTTCCTGTCCTGCTCAAGCCCCCTCTGGTTGATGGCCTCTGTCTCCAAGACTACTGGAGGACACCTACTGTGAGATGCTGATGTCTGGCTCCAGGGAGGGCCTCCTGATGCTCTCAGAATGGCCAAGTGAGGCTCTGCCCTTGGCACCTGGGCACAAAGGCAGTGTTGCTAGAGGCTGGCATCACACAGAACCAGCTTTTTTTTTTTTGAAATGGAGTTGCACTCTTGTTGCCCAGGCCAGAGTGCAATGGCATGATCTTGGCTCACTGCAACCTGCACCTCCTGGGTTCAAGTGATTCTCCTGCCTCAGCCTCTGGAGTAGCTGGGATTACAGGAATGCACCACCATGCCCAGCTAAGTTTTGTATTTTCAGTAGAGATGGGGTTTCACCTTGTTGGCCAGGCTAATCTTGAACTCCTGACCTCACGTGATCCACCTGCCTTGGCCTCCCAAATTACACAGAACCAGTTCTTATGGCCACTGCCTCAGGCCCTCAGCCCACAAAACCATAAGTCCTTGGGACCAAGCCAAGAAAAGGTCACGATCCAAGGTGGATATTATGTTCCCCCTCTATTCCAGTTCCCTCCAAGCCTACAGACAAACCCTCTTGCTTTCAGCATTCCTCTTCCTCAAAGACAAACCTTGCTTGCTGAGGACTCTACCCATCAGTTCATGGGACATTCCTTACATGTGGGAGTGAGTGGAATCCCCCACTACCTATGGTGCTGAGAGACCCTGAATTCACTTCTCCCTCAGAATGTGGTGCGCAGAAGCTGAAGTTTATGAAGTGTTAGAATGGATCAAATCTTAAATTAGAGCTGAAGTTTCTGGCACCCAGAGTTTGAAATAAGAAGTTGGCAGTATATAGATCCTACTCTGCTCTTCCTCATAGGCAACTCAACTCCTCTTTGCTTCTTAGAGTTGGATCACCTCATGTTTAAAATGAGTACAATCATGAATACTTGGGAACTCTAAGATTCTCCAAGAGTTTCCTGGAACAGAAAATTCCAAGACAATGTCAGAATAACGCCAGGGCAAAACAGCCTAATTTTGTACTTCCTATTAGCTACATAGCTTATTTACTCCACATCTTTCCTTGTTTCTTAATAAGCCTGCCATAGGACTGCTTCTGTTCTGAGTCTTTGGTCCCTTTTGACCTTTTGGTTCTTTCTTTCCAGATGCAGAAAAGTTGATACCTGGTATCTCTCCAGTTATTGCATATATCAGTGTGGAAATTCTGGGTTAGGCTATTTTCAATGTTTTGAGAAGATCATGAAAAGTAGGCTACTTGTACCTAAAAGCAGAAGCATAGTCCAGAAAGGAGTTTTCATTGAACTGAAGAGAGAAACTCAGGTCCTTGCAGAGTTCCCTAAAACCCTGTCAGCAATAGCTGCTGTAAGATGCAACTGGGCAGCAGACAGCAGCCCCCAGCCTTGGGCTAATGCATCTTTTCACCTTTCACCTCCCTTCCTCCTGGCAACATGAATTGGTTTGGCTTATTGTGCCCCCTTCTCATTGATTCTTCCACCTCAACATGCCTAATCACTGGTAAATGCAAGATGCGGCTGCTGTTCTGATTGGCAGATCTATTTATCGCTAGGGCAAAAGACCAGCATGGTGATGCTGCTTTCTCAGATGTGGCATCTTTCCGGCCCTCAACACCACCCCTCTCCTCCAATTCTGTCCCCCTTCACCCTCCTCTCACCCCAGACAGTCCTTCCTTCCTTTTGTGGTTGCGCAGTAAACAAGCAGTCCAAGGGTTCCCTGGAGGTCCAGAGTATTTCATGTTTGGAGTGTTTGGCCTGCTAAAGCTGTTGTATTATCTAAATACAAAAGTCAAAGTTAGGCAAACCAAAGTTGGGGAAATCAGCCTTCTCACAATTAAGAACACACACATATCCATAAACCCAGGCAAGAGATCGTAGACTTTTGGACAAGTAAATCCATCTAAAAACCACTGACGCAAGTAAGGTTGGCTTTGATGAAAAGTAGGTGCATAGAATTGAGGAGTTTCCTAGAACAGTTCTATAGTGCTACCAGTTCCATAGAACAGTTCCATAGTGCTACCAGTTGCCACTGTGCCTGAAATTCCACCATTAAAATTTATTCCTGGCCGGGAGTGATGACTCATTTCTGTAGTCCTAGCACCTTGGGAGGCCGAGGCAGGCAGATCACTTGAGCCCAAGAGTTCAAGACAAGCCTGTGCAACATGGTGAAACCCCATCTTTACATCTCTACAAAAAAATACAAAAATTAGCTGGGCATGGTGGCATGCACCTACAGTCCTAGCCACTCAGGAGGCTGAGGTGTGAGGATCTCTTGAGCCTGGGAGGTAGAGACTGCAGAGCTGAGATTGCACCACCGCACTCCAGCCAGGATTGCAGAGTGAGACCTTGTCTCAAAAAAAAAAAAAAAAAGAAAACAAAAGATTTATTCCTTCATAAATTTTCTTCTCCTGGAGCCTCCTGTTATAATACAAAGAGCTCTGGAGGGCAGTATGTTGAGTATCATGTCCCAAAATCTTTTCTGAAGGAAGGAGTGTGAAAAGTTTTCTTTCTTTTCTTTTCTTTTCTTTCTTTCTTTCTTTTTTTTTTTTTTTTTTTTGAGACAAAGTCTTACTCTGTCACCCAGGCTGGAGTGCAGTGGTGTGATTTCGGCTCACTGCAACCTCCGCCTCCTGGGTTCAAGCGATTTTTGAGCCTCAGCTTCCCAAGTAGCTAGGATTTCAGGGGCCCACCACCATGCCCGGCTAATTTTTGTATTTTTAATACAAAATTTTGTACTTTTAGTACGGGGTTTCACCATGGTGGCCAGTTTGGTCTTGAACTCCTGACCTCGTGATCCACCTGCTTCAGCCTCCCAAAGTGCTGGGATTACGGGCATGAGCCACCGTGCCCGGCTGGAAAGGTTTCTTTATGGTCAAGTAAGTTTCGAGACTCGAACATATTTTAATATCCACTGTGGTAGGCAAAATAATGGCCCTCAAATATGTCTTTGTCCTAATGCACAGAACCTGTGAAGATGTTACTTTATGTGGCAAAAGGGATCACGCAGCTGTGATTAAGGTTCAGGACCTTAAGATAGAAAGCTTAGCTTGTATCATCCAGGTGAGCCCAATTTCATCACACCAGCATTGAAATTTTCCTGACTGCAGTCAGAGAAAGAGACGTGGCAATGGAAGCCAGGTGAGAGAGATGCTAAATTTCTAGCTTTGAAGATGGAGGAAGGCAACCATGAGTTAAGGAGTGCCAGTGTATGCCTCTAGAAATTGGAAAAAAAGAAACAAATTTTCCCAAAGAGCCTCCTGAAAGAAACTCGGCCTTGCCAATATTTTATTTAGCTCAGTGAGACCCACATCAAATTTCTGATCTATCAAACTGTAAATAAATGTGTATCGTTTGAAACTATTAAGTTTGTGATAATGCGTTACAATATCATTAGGAAACAAACATACTGCATCCTTGGAGAGTCATGGTGCACTTTGGCATATTAAGGGCTCTATGAAGCTTTCCATTTAACCCAGCACTTTAGAAACTTAACTGAACACCAAACTCTTTTTTTTTTTTTTTTTTTTTTTTTTTTTTGAGACGGAGTTTCGCCCTTGTTACCCAAGCTGGAGTGCAATGGCGCGATCTCGGCTCACCGCAACCTCCGCCTCCTGGGCTCAGGCAATTCTCCTGCCTCAGCCTCCTGAGTAGCTGGGATTACAGGCACGCGCCACCATGCCCAGCTAATTTTTTGCACTTTTAGTAGAGACGGGGTTTCACCATGTTGACCAGGATGGTCTCGATCTCTCGACCTCGTGATCCACCCGCCTCGGCCTCCCAAAGTGCTGGCAAACTCTTAATCTCCCATAACGTACATTACATCTTAGAACATGATATGAAAAATACTGCATCTCAGCATTAACTTTTTTTTTTTTTTTTTTGAGATTGAGTTTTGTTCTGTTGCCAGGCTGGAGTGTAGTGGCACCATCTCAGCTCACTGCAACCTCTGCCTCCCGGGTTCAAGCAATTACCCTATCTCAGCCTCCCAAGTAGCTGGGACTACAGGCTCATGCCACCACTCCCAGCTAGTTTTTTGTATTTTAGTAGAGACGGGTTTTCACCATGTTGGCCAGGATAGCCTCGATCTCCTATCCCCTATCCACTATCCAGTGACTGGTAGGAAGGGGTTAAGTAGGGTGACTCCTAAGTCTGAATTTGAACCAATAAGGATAAAGTCCTGAACCTGTTACCCAATGAGAATGACAAGTGCTGGGATTACAGGCTTGAGCCACAGCATTAACCATTAACATCTAGTGTGATTTAGTTCCTATGTTTTCAATGTGATAAGTGAAAGAATGGGACACAGGACAGGTAAGTTTTGATGGCCCAGCATGGAGGTCTGAAGAGGTGAGGCCTGGGTGGGAAAACTCATGGAGGAGTGATGAATAGATAGGTGGGTACATGCTACAGACAAACTTTGGCTGCTACACAATGTGCGTGGTTGTGCTCAATAGTTTGTGCCAAGACCTCCTTGCCCTTCCGGTTCACCATCTTCTCTAGGATATTTCCCCTGACCTCCTCTCCCCAGGACTAGGTTGGAAGCCTCTCTCATATGCTTCCACCGCCTCCTGAGTTTATTTATCTCTGGCTGTGGCGACAATGTACTGAAATGGCCTGTTTGCCTCTTCTAATGGCCTGAAGTTCCTAGAGGGCAAGTTCACTGTTCACATCTTCTGTGTCCCATCCTGCTTCAGCATATTGGGGTGAGCCTTTGTCTCATCCTTTTTAGACCACAAATGTGTACGAGCTTAATCCTGACTCTCCTTAGAATTGGTGGGTACAGTTAAAGCCTAAATCTCCACCCTGGCCCCACGTTGGCTGCCCAGCTACAGTTCAGCCTAAGCACTCATGTTCCAAATAAAACCACAGAGCACCTTCTACATACATTTTGGAGTTTTGTTTTATTTTGTTTAGCTACCTCCTTCTTTTCCCGTAGTAAAACATGCAAGGGGTTTAGCCTGAATGTGTTCTACATTATACCACAGTTTATGAGGCAGCCAATTAGGTTATAGGGGAGACAGATCAAAAGACCAAATGCTACACTGCCAAGATTGTTTGTAGGAAATGGTCAAAACTGAGAAGCTGTAGATAGGTACAGGACACCCTGTTGAAAGGAAGTGAAGTGCTAGGTCAGTACTGGCATAAGGTAAGAGATCAAATGAGTCAGAGAGAGAATCCCAGGTACCACATCTCACATAATCCAGGAAAGCTTCCTGGATGTGAAGGACTTGGATGTAAAGAGTAACCAAAATTTCCTATGAGGAATTGCCCCTTCCCCTCTCTCAGTCCCAAGGTGAAACACAGGTCTTGGTTCTGAACAATCAAAGTCCTGAACCCACTATTCCCAGTGACTGGAAGGAAGGGATTAAGCACGGTGACTTCTGAGTCTGAACTTGAACCTGAAAGCATAAAGCCCTGAACCTGTTACCCAACGGAGAATGACAATAAGCCAATAACAAGAGCAGAGGCAAGAAATGGAGACAGGCCCAGTTCAAGAGTCCTGTGTTAAGCTTTATCTGAAGTCCTTTATATACAAAAGATAGTAAATTCCCTTTTCCAAATAGGCCAGTTTGAGTTGGATTTCTATTTCTTTGTAATCAAGAGTCCTGAAGATTCCAAGGAAAGAAGGACATATATAACATGAACAAAGACAGAACGCTGGGAACCAAGACTCAGGGAGTAGTGGACAGTATTTTCAGCACCCGCCCCAAGGAACTGCAACCTCTCCGACCATCCACAACAGTCATAAAGGAGAAATTCCCTATACCTGGACCTACTTCAAGGACCCTGTTCCTGCCTCAAGGTGGCTAGCACCTGTAATCCCAGCTACTGGGGAGGCTGAGGCGGGAAGATCACTTGAGCCCGGGAGTTGGAGGCTGCAGTGAGCCATGATCGGGCTACTGCATTCCGGCCTGGGCAACAGAGCAAGACCCTGTCTCCAAAACAAACCCAACCAACCAAACAAACAAAAAGACCCTATTCCCCTGGTCACATCTGAGCTGCCACAGTTTCTTCCTCGGTAAATTGGAATTGCGAGAAGAGTTTAATGTCGGTCAAGGCTAGTCTCCCGAAGGGGAAAAGAGGTGAGACCTTAGAAGCCATAGCATGGCTGTGTTTATCGCTTGTGGACTGAGCAGAAGATAAAGCAAGACAGTATCATCACTTTATAGACGAGAAATCATCACTTTATAGACGAGGAAAACCGAGGGTCAGAGAGATTATGTAGCTTGCCTAAGGTTGCACATTTGGTATGATGTTACATAACTAGAATCCAGCTTTTTAAAATTCAAGGGTGGGGCAGGAAACAGCTGGGTCAGAGCGGCCTAAGAACCCTGGACGAGTGAGATTTGGGGCAGACAGCAGGGGTGATCTCTCCAGAAGAGTCAGACCAAGTCCAACCACTCAGAGTCAACTCCCAACACTCAAAACAGCAAAGAAATTCTAGTGCTTTAAGTGTTCCTCGCGCGGCTCAGAAACTCGCCTTCGAGCCAGGAAGCAGACTGCACCTGCGACGAATTTGTCTCGCATAAGCCTGCGGCGCTTCCGCAGCCATTGACTGCCGGAAACTACAATTCCCATTATGCATCGCGACGGTGCGGACTAAACCGGTATAAACTCCAAGCCCCAGAATGCATTGGGCGAGAGGCGAGCGCTCGGAGGAGCGCTGGGGCGTGGCGACGTCGGCCGCGCGGGACCGTTAAATTTGAATCTTGGCGGCTAGGGATGTGGACTTGAGGTGGTTGGTTTGTAAGGGAGTCTAGTGCGTGCTTTGGTCGCTTCTGTAGCTCCTAGAGCAGGTTGCAGAAGAAAGCCCAGGCAGTCTGCGGCCCAGAGGAAAGGCCTGCAGCCGAAGAGGACCTGAGCCAGGAATGCAGGATGGCGGCGGTGAAGAAGGAAGAGGGTGCTCTGAGGTAGGTACAGAAGAACTGCTGGGGGCTGGGCCTGAGAGACCCAAAGGTGCCTGGTAAGTGACAGAGGCTTTGCTCGGAGCAGTCAGGGAGACTGGCACGGTCAGAGCAGGCCCCGCCGAAGCTTCCTTCGCTTTGGAGTCGGACGCCAGGGGTGGAGGTGAAAACGCAGTGGATTGCGGTGACGTGCGAATCCTGCCGCATCCAGCTTCAAAGCGAAGAAGGCTGCGGGACCCCAGCGGGACAGAGAGCTTGGAAGTTGTGACGTGGTCTGTTTGTAACTCAGCTCAGCCGTCTGCTAGTTGTTTGACCTTGGGCAAATCGTTTATGGAAAATGCTGACGTCAGTGGTGCCTTACGGAGTTCTGGGGGAATTCAAAGTATTTGTTAAGTAACTGCTTTCAAATAAGCGTTCGACAACAAATGGCAGGTGCTATGTCACTAGCATAGAGATCTAAAAAGCCTTTAGCCAACATAGAGATCTAAATTATTCCAATAGCACAGAGATCTAAGCCTTTCTCTGCATGTTTGCGGCTTCTCCTTTTATTAAGAGGAACTACATAGCAGTTCTAGGTTGGAAGTCTGCATGTATTTTCACTATGGTGCCCACAATGCATTGGTAAGTACTGTGTCATGGGCTCTTTCATTCATGTAACAAATGTTTTTTGGCTAAGCTCTGGGTGCAGCAAATACACAGACAAAAAAATCTCAACCCTCATGAAGCTTAAATTCTGGGATGGGATGAAGGTGGATGAGTTAGACAATAAAAGACGAACTGTTAGATGGAGGTGGTGGTCAGTACTTAAAAAAAAAAAAAAAAAAGCAAGCAGGGGGAGGGAATATTGGAGGTGAGGAGTGGTGCAATTTTAACTTGAACGTTGGAGCCTCACTGAGGAGATGTCATTTTTGTCAAGACTTGAAGGAATCTGAAGAGCTAGATGTTCTTATATCTGGGGGAATTACAAAGGCTGAGGGTAAGAGTTGGGGGAGGAAGTTGCACCTGGCAAGGCCAAGGCTATGTCCCTGGAGCAGAATTAACTACAAGGGTAAAAGGAGGTAAAGTACAAAAGGTGAAAATGCAGGCATTCTAAAGACTTGGCTTTTACTATGGTTGTAATCCAAAGTCCCTGGACGGTTTTGAGCAAAGGAAAGACATGATCTGACTTGGGTTTAAATGGGATCACTTTGGCTGTTCTGTTGAATAGACAAAGGCAGCAAAGGTACCAGTTAAAAGGTTATTGAAATAATTTAGCCCAAAATAATTGAGCTCAAAAGTGAGTTGAGCCAGGTGGAAAACAGTGGAGACGATTAGAAGTGGTTGATTTCTGTATGTATTTTGAAGGTAGAGCCAGTAGGATTTGCTGACTGAGGGGTATGAGAAGGGCATCAAAGTTGGCACTAAGATTTTTGGCTTGAGCAACTGAAGAATGGGATTGCCATTTATTTGAGGAAGAGGAAGACTGGGAGGAGCAGGTCTGGGAGGAAGTGGAGGCAATTTTAGCTCAATTTGGGATATTTAACTGAGATTGTTTAATCACTATTTTTAAGAGCAAGAGAAGAAAGGTCAGATGAATTTAACAAACATTTATTCAGGGCATAATAGTATTATATCTTGTATTAGGTGGTGGGCATACAAAAATAAATGGCATGGCCCTTACCTTTACAGGCTACACAACATACCACAGGTCCTGGTATAATGTTTCATTATAATGTTGATAAGAAAAAAATCAATTTATTGTTGGGCTGCTGTGTATGTGGAGTTTGCTTGTTTTCCCCATGTCTGCGTGGGTTTCCTTAGGTATTCTAATTTCCTTCTACATCCCAAAGATGTGCCTGTTAATTGGTGTGTCTAAATGGTCCCAGTCTGATTGAAAGTGGGTGTGAATGTGAGTGTGCCCTGTGATGAAATGGTGGTCCTGTCGAGCATTGGTCACTCTCTTGAGTTGCTGAGATGGGCTCTGGCCACCCTCAACCCCTGACTAGAATAAGTGAGTTGGAAAATGAATGAAGGAATGAGTTCAAATTAATGTAAAGTAAACATCTGTAAAGGCCAGGCGTGGTGTCTCACACCTATAATCCCAGCACTTCGGGAGGCTGAGGCAGCAGGATTGCTTGAGCTCAGCAGTTCAAGACCAGCTTGGGCAACATAGGACCTGCCTCTACTAAAAAAAAGTTATATGAAGTGTACAACAATCATACAAATGCATGACAATAAGCAACACCTTATGAAAGTGCCCAGCAGCCCCACTATAATGTAATTGTTTGTTTTTGAACTTTGTGGTGGTAGAAGGTGCTTCTTAAAAGTTTCACTCTTATTTATTCCTTGAGTTAACCCACAAACACCATGACTGCAGTCACTCACTGATTCACGAAAAATTGGGTAAATGATTATTTTTTGTTTTTATTAATCGTTCTTAAATGTATGGATAGCCCACATTTATTTTCTTGTTTAATATTAAAAGTGTTTTGGGTCTTTATTTAGAAGTTTGATGATGTTTTTGTGACCAGAAATATGCCTTAGGAACTTAACTCTTGTTTATATCAATCAGCCTGTGGCAAAATTGTTTTTTAACATGTTATTTTGATTAAAGTCATAGTTTCCAAGAAGTTGTCTCCAATATTAAGTGAAAACTTATTGTAGTTAAAAAGATATGACTGATTACAACTCTAATTATTAATCACAGTTACTTTTTCAACACTCATCTAGACTGAAGTCCCATATAGCTTTCACTCTGTTTCAAAGATTAGTGCTAATCTGTCTCTCCTTTTGTTTCACAATCAGAGATAATGTCTTTTAGAAGTAGTCTTCTATCTAACCATTGCAGGATTCTGAAGAGCAGAAAACATAATGGTAATTACCTCCAAAACGTTTTGGAGATTCTCCCAGTAGGCTTGATAGAATTGGGTGTGGGGATACAGGGAATTTTGACTAGTAACTGTTTGTTTGCTTCTGCTCTTGGCTACCTATATGTAACTTCAATTTTGAGTCATCTGTTGAAACGTGGGACATTAGTCTCACCAACACTTTGCTAATTTTATTTATTTTTATGAGACAGGGTCTCACTCTGTTGCCCAGGCTGCAATGCAGTGGTGTGCCTGGCCCACTGCAGCTTTGACCTCCTGAACTCAAACAAGCCTCCTACCTCAGTCTTCTGAGTAGCTACAACCATAGACGTGTACCCCCACACCTGGCTAATTTTTTATTTTTTGTAGAGATGGGGGTTTTCCTGTGTTACTCAGGGTGGTCTTGAACTCCTGGGCTCAAGCATTCCTCCTTCCTCAGCCTCCCAAAGTGGTAGGATTATAGGCGTGAGCTACCATACCTAGCACTAATTTTAAATTAAACTAGATGATGCATTCAGTGGTAGGCGTAGAAGTACTTGTTGCCTCTTTGCCAAGTTTATAACTCTTTTATTTCCTTCTTTTCTTTGTGTCTTAACCTCTATTCATTTTTCTTTTCCTTTATTTCTTTTTTTTTTTAAAGAAAGAAGTGGGTCTTGGTATGTTGCCCAGGCTGGTCTTAAACTCTTGGCTCAAGAAGTGCTCCCACGTTGACTTACAAAGTGATGGGATTACAGGTGTAAGCCACCGCACACAGCCACGCCATATTCTTATAGTACTGTCCACAATATCCTTGCCAAATTGTCTTCCATTAGGCAATATTCTAGCCATAAACCTGAAAACCAGGTAACAGATAAAGAAGCTTAGGAGTATAATAATAATACTGTGTCAGTCCACCATCTTCAACCCAAGACCATGAATAATCACCTATTTGCAGACATTTACGATAATATAGTGCAGGCATCCCCAAACTTTTTACACAGGGGGCCAGTTCACTGTCCCTCAGACCGTTGGAGGGCCGCCACATACTGTGCTCCTCTCACTGACCACCAGTGAAGGAGGTGCCCCTTCCTGAAGTGCGGCGGGGGGCCAGATAAATGGCCGCAGGGGGCCGCATGCGGCCCGCGGGCCGTCATTTGGAGACGCCTGATCTAGTGCTATAATTCAATGTTGGTATGAGATTTACTTTTGTTTTTTTCTTCACAGTGAAGCCATGTCCCTGGAGGGAGATGAATGGGAACTGAGTAAAGAAAATGTACAACCTTTAAGGCAAGGGAGAATCATGTCCACACTTCAGGGAGCATTGGCACAAGAATCTGCCTGCAACAATACTCTTCAGCAGCAGAAACGGTGTGTAGAATGGCTGAGTCTCAACCTGTCATCATTCATCCCCCAACTGTTGTAGATAATGTGGGTGTGGATCCATGGGGAATGGCATAATGAGTACTCTTTAAAAATCGGTAGTATGAGAATCTGTTCCCTACCTGCTTTCTCATCACATGACAACTATCCAATGATATCCTCAAGTATAATTAAAAACAAAGGCTATAGGATTTAATTTCATTGTGGAGCAGGCAAACTATTTTTAGCAATAGAAATACATTTTATACAGGGGGCAGTGATAAGCATAGTAAAGTAAGTATTACATTGCAATGTTTCCCAAAAGTATTATGTCATTCTGGACCCCTGAACAGATTTAACTCTTTGATGGTAATTGATAAGGGATATTGCCTCCTTGGATTGTGAGTACTGAGGGAGAGTAATCTGCTATCTTTTATGTGTACTGAATTATTAACTTTCTAGGAAGTTATTTTTGAGAGTATGACAAAAATAAGTGGTCTTAAACCTCAGAAAAATTGAATTTGTACTAGAAAGTTCTCAGTAATAATTTAACAAATACAAATTTTTGTATTTTGAGTAGAGATGGGGTCTTGCCATGTTGGCGTGCTGGTCTTGAACTCCTGAACTCAAGCGATCCTACCCACTTTGGCATCCCAAAGTGCTGGGATTACAGGTGTAAGCTACCGCACCCAGCCTCATTCATCAAATTTTTTTATGTTACTTGCATCAGTAGATTTTCTTTTTATTGCTGAATAGGATTTCATTTATTTATTCACCAATTGATAAATATTTAGATTCTTATAGTTTTGTGCTTTATGAATAACATTGCTATGGACATTCTTGTACAAGGCTTTTTGTAGACATAATTTTCATTTCCCTTGGAATGAAATTATTGGACCATAGAATAGATGTATGTTTGGCTGGGCACAGTGGTTCACGCCTGTAATCCAAGCACTTCGGGAGGCCAAGGTGGACAGATTACCTGAGGTCAAGGTGGGCAGATCACCTGAGATCAGGAGTTCAAGACCAGCCTGACCAACATGGAGAAACCCCATCTCTATTAAAAATACAAAAATTAGCCAGGTATGGTGGCACATGCCTGTAATCCCAGCTACTTGGGGGTCTGAGGCAGGAGAATTGCTTGAACCTGGGAGGCAGAGGTTGTGGTGAGCCATGATCACCACCATTGCACTCCAGCCTGGGCAACGAGCAAAACTCCACCTCAAAAAAAAAAAAAAAAAAAAAAAAATATATATATATATATATATATATATATATATATATATATATATAGAATAGATGTATGTTTAACTGTTGAAGAAACTGGTTTACCAAAGTGATTGTAACATTTTACACTCCTACCAGCAACTCATGAGAGTTTATTTGCACCACATCCACTCCAGTGTTTGGCATTGTCAGTCTTTTTCATTTTTGCCATTCTAGTTTTGTGGAGTTAAGTTTCATTACTTCACATTTCCCTGGTGACTAATAATGGTGAACGTTTTTGTTTTTGTTTTTGTTTTTTTGAGACGGAGTTTCGCTCTTGTTACCCAGGCTGGAGTGCAATGGCGCAATCTTGGCTCACCGCAACCTCCGCCTCCTGGGTTCAGGCAATTCTCCTGCCTCAGCCTCCTGAGTAGCTGGGATTACAGGCACGTGCCACCATGCCCAGCTAATTTTTAGTATTTTTAGTAGAGACGGGGTTTCACCATGTTGACCAGGATGGTCTCGATCTCTTGACCTCGTGATCCACCCGCCTCGGCCTCCCAAAGTGCTGGGATTACAGGCGTGAGCCACCGCGCCCGGCCGGTGAACATTTTTATCACATGCTGCTTGGCCTTTTGTATATCTTCTTTTGTGGTGTGTCTGTTTAGATATTTTGCCCAGTTTTCAAATTGTGTTGCAGGGGTTCTTTATTTACTTTTCCCAAGACCATAGGTTCAACTTTCCCTGATTCAAGTTTCAGGAGCATAGATTCAAGATTCCCTGAATCTATGTTCCCCAATAGGGTTTTTTATATATTCTGTATACCAGTCTTTTATCAAATATGTGTGTCACAGATATTTTTTTCCCTCATCCATGGCTATTTTCTGGGTGGCTTTTTTTTTAAACTGCTAAATTTTAAATATTGATAAAGTTCAATTCGTGTGGGTTTTTTTTTATGGTTAGTACTTTTTGTGTCCTCTTAGGAGATTTTTGCCTACCCCAAAGTCACAAAGATACTTTCCTATGTTTTCTTCTACTAGCTTCATTGTTTTATGTTTAGGTGTATGATTTATCTTAAATTTATCCTTTATGGTATGGGGTTGGAGTAAAAAAGTCCTCCACCCCCACCCCCATATGGGTATCTTTCTAGTTGTTCTGCCTCCATTTGTTAGAGAGATTTTTGTTTCCTTTCCTTATTGAATTGCATTGGGGCCTTTTACAAAAATCATTTGACCACATATGTGTGGGTTATTTCTATACTCTGTATTCTGTTCCATTGATCAAATTGCCTATCCTTTCACCAATAATGCGGTGTCTTGATTAGTTTTATATCGCAAGTCCAGCAGGGTGAGTTCTATAGCTCTTGTTCTTTTTCAGAATTGCTTTAGTTATTGTTGATCCTTTGCCTTTGCAAACAAATTTTGAAATCATCTTGTCAGTTTCTAGAAAAGAGCCTGCTAGGATTTCAATTACATTGGTTTGAATCCATAGATCAATTGGGAGGATTGCTGATTTTTATCAGTAGTGTCTTAGATTTTATTTTTTCACCATTTCTGCAGATAATTTCATTGTCTCACTTTAATTGCCATATTAGCTTCATAATTGTGGTCCCTTCTTTTAATGCCTGGCTATCCTTATAAAGTTACTTGATTAATCTTTTTGAAATCTTGTCATATTTAAGATACCCTCCATTTAAAGAACCAATGGTGGCTTGAGCAGATGGAATCCAAAGTCTTTAAATTTACATTTAAAGCTTGTGCTTCTTACTTCTCCAGGTGTCTCCATTTGTTCTCAGTACTGACTTTATGTTACAGCTTAGGGTCCACTCAAGTTCCTTTGGATAAATTCTTCCACCTTCATAATTTTATTCAATATTACTTTCCCTCTTTCTTGAAAAAACTGTTCTTTATCAAATTCCATGGTTCCTTCAGAGTCTCACCTTTAGAGGCTGCTTCTGTGATACCTCCTTTGACTTCTTAAAGCCTTTACTACCCATTCTTGGCAACTGTAATTTAGTATACTGTTTTGTATTACTAGCACATTTTTCATTTATGTACTTTTTTTTTTAATTAGAGTATAAATTCCCATGTGTCAGGGACGAATTTATTATTTTTAGATCAAACATAACTGCTTATACAATTTTTGTTTGTCATTTATCCAAATTGTGGCTTATTAGCTAATTCTTCCCTCTATTCTAACTGGTCAGTCTTAATTTAGTCTTAGCCCTTTGCCTTTCCCAGCTTTTTTTTTTTTAATAGAGATGGGGTTTCTCCATGTTGGCCAGGCTGGTCTCGAACTCCTGACCTCAGGTGATCCACCTACCTCAGACTCCCAAAGTGCTGGGATTACAGGTGTGAGCCACTGCGCCCAGCCTCCCAGCTTTTTATAGACTTATTTTACCCTTTCTTTGATGTGTTCTCCACATTATCTATTGTATTATTCTTTGACTAATGTTACCCATGGAATTTTTTTTGAACTTTAAAATTCTTACCTATATATTTGTTCATGCGTGTAAACACTTTACATTTAAGACTGGCCAACCTAATAAGAAAGTACTATTATTATCCCCATTTTACAAATGAGGAAACTGAAAATATAGTTTTAAGTAGCTTGTCCAGTGTTAGTCACCTTGTGATTGGTGGAGCTGAAGTTGAATCTAGGTGGTCTTGTTCCAGAGTTTTTAACTGCTGTGTAATATTAATACTACTTTTCTGTATGTTGTCTTAAAATTTGTTCCTCTAATTTCTATATATTTTCTCCTTCTTATGTTATTAAGCAGAATCTTAATTCTAATCTTTTTTTTTTTTTTTGAGACAGAGTCTCACTTTGTTGCTCAGGCTGGAGTGCAGTGGTGCATCCTCAGCTCACTGCAACCTCTACTTCCTGGGTTCAAGTGATCCTCCCACCTCAGCCTCCCAAGTAGCTGGGAGTATAGGTGCTTGCCATCACACTCAGCTAATTTGCTGGTGCTTGCCATCACACCCAGCTAACATGATGGGGTTTCACCATGTTCCCCAGGCTGGTCTCAAACTCCTGACCTCAAGTGATCCACCCCCTTGGCCTCCCAAAGTGTTGGAATTACAGGCATCAGCCACTGTGCCTGGCCTTGTTCTATTCTTTAGCAAACCCATAAACTCTACTGCAATAATTGAAATCAGTTACATGAATAAAAATGGAAGTGATACTTGTTCATTGGCTGTCGTCACTATTGCATATGCTAACATTTTCTGTTTAAATTTCAGGGCATTTGAATCTGAAATTCGCTTTTACACTGGAAATGACCCTATGGATGTTTGGGATAGGTGGGTCTTTTTATTTAACAAGGACAATAGAAATATTAACAGACTTTTAATCCCAAGATTCTATGATTATATTTAATTGCAGTTGTTAAAAATAACAATTAATTATAATTTATCTGTTTATTTTTGTTAACCTGGTGTTTGTACTGAAGAATAATAATATCATAAAGTAAAAAGGGTAGTTTAGATCAATTCTACTGAAAGAAGGATTTGCATACTGTTTGAGAGAAGTACTCAGATGAGTCCTTATGGCCATGTTTCTTAAATTGGGGTATATGGAGTGTGTGTCAGAGTAGAAAGTGGTGTCGTGGGGCCACAGAGATCCAGAATAATCATAATATATCTTCCTGAGGTGTTTAAGACTCAAGAGTTTATGACATACAACATTGAACTACACCCTTCTATCCCTATCCTCAGTTTTCCCTAGAAGCATGTGTTAGAGACTATTTGGAGAAGTTTGAGGATACAGACTTAGGGTATGTCACTGAGGACCTCAAAAGAAACATACTTATATTAAATACTTCTGCCTAAATCCAGAGTGGGTCTTAGAGCAAGAACAAAAGTACATTTTAATTTAAAATGTGTTCTTAAATTTTTCTTCCCATTCAGGTATATCAACTGGACAGAGCAGAACTATCCTCAAGGTGGGAAGGATAGTAACATGTCAACGTTATTAGAGAGAGCTGTAGAAGCACTACAAGGAGAAAAACGATATTATAGTGATCCTCGATTTCTCAATCTCTGGCTTAAATTAGTAAGTCTTTCTCAAGTGCCATCTGAGTTTTTGAATATTAAACTAAGAGATTTTCTCCAGAGGAATCTGGTATACCAAAAAATAAAAAATAAAAAATAAAATAAAACGTGAGCCATTTAGTAGATCGGAAACATTTAATAAATACTCAATATTCCTTAAATTAATTAGACTTTTTTGTGTGTGTGACGGAGTCTTGCTCTGTTGCCAGGCTGGAGTGCAGTGGCACTATCTTGACTCACTGCAACCTCCACCTCCTGGGTTCAAGCGATTCTGCCTCACCCTTCCAAGTAGCTGGGACTATAGGCACATGTCACCACACTCAGCTAATTTTTGTATTTTTAGTAGAGATGGGGCTTCACCGTGTTGGCCAGGATGGTCTTGATCTCCTGACCTCATGATCCACCCACCTCAGCCTCCCAACCCAAAGTGCTGAGATTATAGGTGTGAGCCACTGTGACTGGCCTAAATTGGTTCTATTTAAAGGTGGACTTAAATATAGTATAATAAGTTTTTTTTTTTTCCCCTCTTAAGATTGATTGCAGTCTGTAGATCTCTCAATGGATATGGATTATTAATTAATTAATTTTATTTTTTAAGACAGAGTCTCACTCTGTCACTCAGGCTGGAGTGTGGTGGCTCCATCATGGCTCACTGCAGCCTAAACCTAGGCTCAAGTGATCCTCCCACCTCAGCCTCCTGAGTAGCTAGGACTACAGGTGCTGTGCCACTATGTCCGGCTAATTTTTAAATTTTTAATAGAGGTGACATCTCTCTGTTGGCCAGAGTGATCTCAAACTCCTGAGCTCAAGCCATCCTCCCACCTTGCCCTCCCAAAGTGTTGGGATTACAGGCGTGAGCGTACACCCCTAGCCCAGATTACTTATTTATTTATTCTAAACGTAACTGGGCTGGGTGCAGTGGCTCATGCCTGTAGTCCCAACACTGGGGGGCTGAGGCGGGCAGATCACTTGAGCCCAGGAGTTCAAGACTAGTCAAGGCAACGTGGCAAATCCCATTTCTACAAAAAATACAAAAATTAGCGGGCAGATCACTTGAGCCCAGGAGTTCAAGACTAGTCAAGGCAACGTGGCAAATCCCATTTCTACAAAAAATACAAAAATTAGCCAGGTGTGGTGGCATGTACCTATAGTCCCAGCTACTCAGAAGATTGAGGTGGGAGGATTGCTTGAGCTCAGGATGTCCAGACTACAGTGAGTGAAGATCGTACCACTGTACACAAGCCTAGGTGACAGAGCAAGATGTTGTCTCAAAAAACAAAAACAAAAACAGAAAAAACAATTGGACCATGAAACTGTACTGGAGGAGGAGGGAGCTAACATTTGCCAGCAGTATGGTTGTTAGGGGAAAAATTTCCCTCGGTGATTCTGGTATCCCTTTCACCCCTTTATGAAAGTCATCACCATAAAAAAGTGATGTTTCAGTTTTTTATTGGTCTTTGTACTTTTTTACCTAGTGTATTGCTATAGCCAAAAATATCTGCCTGGGCTGGGCACAATGGTTCACGCCTATAATCCCAACACTTTGGGAGGCCAAGGCAGGTAGATCATTTGAGGTCAGGAGTTTGAGGTTTGAGCCAGCCTGACCGACATGGTGAAACTCTGTCTCTATAAAAATACAAAAAAAGTTAGCTGGTTGTAGTGGCGCATGCCTGTAGTCCCAGCTGCTCGGGAGGCTGAGGGAGGAGAGTCGCTTGAACCCAGGAGGTGGAGGTTGCAGTGAGCCAAGATCATGCCATGGAACTCCAGCCTGGGTGATAGAGCAAGGCTCCATCTCAAAAAAAAAAAAAAAAAAAAAAAAAAAAAAAAAAAAAATGCTGCCTGACTATTTTGTACTGTCGCACTTGACATATAGAAATAACATATTTTTCATAAAAAAACAATGATCATGGTTTCTTAGACATTAGTATCATTGCTTTTATTCTAAAATGAATTAGAAAAAAAGCAATAAATATTTAAAATTGTTCACAACCACTATAATATGATGAAATATTGACATTAAAACTGATAAGGCTTCTTAGTAAAATAAATCTCTCTTGACATTAAAACTGATAAGATTTTGGCCGGGCGCGGTGGCTCAAGCCTGTAATCCCAGCACTTTGGGAGGCTGAGGCGGGTGGATCACAAGGTCAAGAGATCGAGACAATCTTGGTCAACATGGTGAAACCCCGTCTCTACTAAAAATACAAAAAAAAATAGCTGGGCCTGGTGGTGCGTGCCTGTAATCCCAGCTACTCAGGAGGTTGAGGCAGGAGAATTGCCTGAACCCAGGAGGCGGAGGTTGCAGTGAGCCGAGATCGCGCCATTGCACTCCAGCCTGGGTAACGAGCGAAACTCCGTCTCAAAAAAAAAAAAAAACAAACTGATAAGATTTTATATTAAAATAAAGTAAGACATTTATTATTAAGTCTTGAGGAAGACTTATTTTAAACCTCCAATATAGTTGACCCTTGAACACTGGGCTTAGGTGTGCTCACCCCTTACCCAGTTGAAAATATGCATATAACTTTTGAGTCCCCCAAAATTATTAATAGCCTACTGTTGACCAGAAGCCTTACCAATAACATAAAGTTGATTGATTAACACATAGTTTGTATGCTATATGTATATATCTTTTTTTTTACTAAAATGTAAACTAGAGAAAAAAATGTTATTAAGAAAATTATAAGGAAGAGCACATGTATTTACTAGTCGTTAAGTGGATCATTATAAAGATTTTCATCCTCGCTGTCTTCACATTGAGTAGGCTGAGGAGAAAAAAGAAGGGTTTGTCTTGCTGTCTCAGGGATGGCAGAGGTGGAAGAAAATATGTGTATATGTGAACCTGTGCAGCTTAGATCTGTGTTGTTCAAGGGTCAGCTATAGTTACAAGTACAGAAAATTAGGTAAATCTTTAAGGCATAAGGTATCTTGATTTCCTCAGGACATTTGACAAATATTTTTACATCCTTAGTGAAAGGTTGGAGAAATTACCTTATGGATATTAGTTACAGAAACTTATAATGAAAAACGGCAACCAAAGAATGCTAAAGAGATTTGTTAGCCTGGAGACTGTAGACCCTTGCGGTGTAACACAATGGTTACACTCAAATAAAGGATTTTGTCCTTCATTTGTCACTAGCCTAAATATCTTTATGTGTAACTTATTAAAAGATTGGAGACTGGGTGTGGTGGCTCACACCTGTAATCCCAGCATTTTGAGAGGCCAACGTGGGCATATCACCTGAGGTCAGGAGTTTGAGACTAGCCTGGCCAACAAGGTGAAATCCCTTCTCTACTAAACACACAAAAATTACCATGCGTGGCGATGTGTGCCTGTAATCCCAGCTACTCGCAAGGCTGAGGCAGGAGAATTGCTTGAACCTGGGTGACAGAGGTTGTATGAGCTGAGATCGTGCCACTTCACTGCAGCCTGGGTGACTGAGAGACTCATTCTCAGAAAAAAAAGAAATAATAAAAGATTGGACTAGCTGTACCTCTAAAGTGACTTTCAGTCCCAGGAATCTTTGGTTATATTTAATTGCAGTTGTTAAAAGTAACAATTAGAATAACTTATCTGTTTTTGTTAACCTAGTGCTTGTACTGACGAAGAATAATATTATAAAGTAAAAAGCACAGTCTAGATCAGTGCTACTGAAAGAAGGGTTTGCATACTGTTTGAGATAAGTACAAAAATTGGAAGTGAGCTTTTGGAAACTTTGGTAACAATTTGGTATTGCTCGGATATCCAAGCACATCATCATAATAAGTTCTAATTTTTGTTGTATTTTATGTCAGTCCATAATGGAACACACACATGCACACAATAAAACTGGCCCCTTCACCACAGATTATCTGAGAAGCACTGGTATAGACAACCATCAAGTTCAAATGATCAACACTAGAATGATCAGCAATAATCTGAACTTTGTATGTGACAAACAAGGTACATATTAAACTATTGCTTTTTCTTTGTGGGGCTAGTCAAGAGTAGTAACAGATGAATTCTTCATACTACTTTCTTTTGCTTGCAGAAGGAGTTGTCCAGTCAGTTATTTTATGTGACTCTTAAAGTCTAGCTAAGGAAAAATTTGTTTCTAGAAAAACTGGTATTTTTATTTAAAGGTATAGAATTATTTTAGTTTGGCAATTTAAGGATTACCAAAAAAGGTTTATTTAACTTTTAGATCTAAGAATCTAACCATGTAGTCCTTTTATTTATGTTATTTCTGGTTTTTTTGTTTTGTTTTGTTTTGTTTTGTTTTTGAAACAGAGTCTCACCTTGTTGCCCAGGCTGGAGTGCAATGGCATGATCTCAGCTCACTGCAGCCTCTGCTTCCAGGGCTCAAGCGATTCTCCTGACTCAGCCTCCTGAGTAGCTGGGATTACAGGCACATGCCATCACGCCTAGCTAATTTTTGTATTTTTAGTAGAGTTGCGGTTTTACCATGTCGGTCAGGCTGGTCTCAAACTCCTGACCTCTTGATCCACCCGCCTTGGCCTCCCAAACTGCTAATATCATAGGCGTGAGCCACCTCACCCAGCCTGTTTATGTTATTTCTTAGGTGATCTCATGAGCACTCTGTATAACCTGATCTTTACTGGCTGTCCCATGCACAAGAACACCAGAACCATTCAGAAAGCTCTTCAAGTAGTGAAATCAATGTTAAACTATATTTATGTAGTGATAAATATCAAAGACTGGATTGTATAGTGGTAGCACATTCAGAATTATAACTTTTCTTAAAACACCACCACATATGAGAAAGTATCACTAATTTAAATAAGCAAGAAAAATCCATTTACTGCATTACTGCAAAATTAAACTATAAAATATGAATTATTTTAGTTAAAGATATAAAGAAAACATTTCACTTATTTAGCATTCGTTGTACTAGACCATGATTAAAGGCTGACATATAATGGATAGCAATGTTTTCTGACTTTGCAGAGCTTAGTTTATCTGGAAGACAGACGTGAAGCCATTAATTTTAACGGTAAATAGAATAAAAGGAGTTCTGTGAGAATACATATAAGAAAGACTTAACCTCGGCTAGACAGTTAAAAAGAGATAAATAGAAGGCATTTAGGAAAGTAACAAATGGTAGCCTCTCTAGTAGTAAAAGAACTCCGAAATAGAACATTGAGAAATTAGGAACTGTTTTTAATAGCTTCTAATGTTGATTAGAGTCTGGTAGAATGAGTATTTTTGTGAATTATTAAATTTTAGTATTAAAAATTTTCACAACCTTCTCAGAAAGCAATTTACTTTTTAACGTAGTTCTAGGAATCTCTCTTAAGGGAGTAATGTAAAATGTGAAGGGTTGTATGTATGAAGTTATTATAGAATTATTTATAATTGGGCAAAATTAGAAGTAGTTTATCCAGAAGTAGATGAACAATTAAATTATGGAAGCTCTATTATATGAAACATTATGCATTAATTTAAAAATAATAGTGAAAAGAATTCGAGGCTATAGTGAGCTATGATTGTGCCACTGCCGTCCAGCCTGGACAACAACTTGTCTCCTGAAAATAAATAAAATAATATTGGTGAAGTAAAAACAGGAGCATGGAAAAGTGAACGATGAAGTGTTATAGTGGAATAAAAGCAAATTTTATTATGATCAAACTTTGTTAAGACAATATATATCCTTTTATCCTTAAGGAAAAAAAGACTGAAAAAATGTATCAAAATGTTTATGATGTGGGGTTTTTAGGGATATTTTCTTTCTTTCTTTTTGTTTTTGAGACCGAGTTTCACTCTTGTTACCCAGGCTGGAGTGCAAAGGCGCGATCTCGGCTCACTGCAACCTCTGCCTCCTGGGTTCAGGCAATTCTCCTGCCTCAGCCTCCTGAGTAGCTGGGATTACAGGCACACACCACCATGCCCAGCTAATGTTTTGTATTTTTAGTAGAGATGGGGTTTCACCATGTTGACCAGGATGGTCTCGATCTCTTGACCTCGTGATCCACCCGCCTCGGCCTCCCAAAGTGCTGGGATTACAGGCTTGAGCCACCGCGCCCAGCTTTAGGGATATTTTCCTCCCTCTTGCTGCTAGAATTATCTACACTGTACATGGTCTCATAATGTGCTTTCTAAAACACAGATTTGACTATGTCATTCTTTTGCTTATAGCTCACCCACCCTAACACATATAACAGTTACTATTAGGCATATTCAAAATTGATTAGCTTGACATTCAAGACTGATCACAGCCTTTTTCTCCAGACTGCTATCTTGCCTGGACCCCTACATAACTTTTAGTCTTCTGTACCTTTGCTTATGCTATTTTCTCTGGCTGAAATACCCTTCCCTTCCCATTTTCCACCTGATGAAAGTCCGTTTCTCCTTCAGGGCTAAGCTCAAACGTTAGCCCTTTCCCTGCCTCCTTTTTTTCCTTTTTTTTTTAGAGACAAGTTCTCACTCTGTCACCTAAGCTAGAGCGCAGTGGCAGCACCATAGCTCACTGCAGCTTCAAACTCTTGGGCTCAAGTGATTCACCTGCCTCAGCCTCCTGGGTAGCTAGGACTACAGGCGCCTGCCATGGTGCCCAGCTAATTTTTAAAATTTTGTTGTAGAGACGGACTTGTTATATTGCCCAGGCTTGTCTTCAGCTCCTAACCTCAAGCAATCCCAGCCTCCCAAACTGCTGTCGTTACAGTCATAAGCCACTGTGCCTGGCTTATTACTCCTACATGAAGCCTTTAGTCTCCATCTCTTCTTATAAATCTCTCACTTTTTTCTCTTTTTTAGGTCCTCCCTGTATGGTCATTGTCACATTGTAAAAATCGATTTTTTTTTTTCAATACAGAAATTGCGTGTAGTATCTCCAGTGATTGTTTGGCATCTAATAGGCATTCAATATGTAAGTAGAAATTGGTTAACTGTTAACACTTTTAATTTGTTACAGGGGCGTTTATGCAATGAGCCTTTGGATATGTACAGTTACTTGCACAACCAAGGGATTGGTGTTTCACTTGCTCAGTTCTATATCTCATGGGCAGAAGAATATGAAGCTAGAGAAAACTTTAGGAAAGCAGATGCAATATTTCAGGAAGGGATTCAACGGAAGGCTGAACCACTAGAAAGACTACAGTCCCAGCACCGGTAAACTGTTTTTTTGGAACTTGTTTTAACTCTTTAAAAATGATAGAAATAAATCATCTCTTTTTTCAGTCTGAATGAAGTGCCTTCTGGTCGATTGGCATGTTAAGTTTACTTAGATACTATTCAGTTTTTTAAAAGCTATATTTAAAAAATTTTATTTAACATAGAGTAAAATCCACTCTGTGGTATGGGGTACTATGAGTAAAAAGATTTGTAATCATCATTACCAAGATACAGAATAATTCATACCCCCTAAAAGAATTCCCTTTGTAGTCAATACCTATGCTTACTCCAGACTCCTGGCACACTGATTGATTTTCCAGCCCTGTGGTTTTTGCCTTTTCCAGAGTGCCACATAAATGGAATTGTATAGTATGTAGCTTTTTGAGTCTGACTTATTGATTTAGCATAATGCATTTGAGTTGTAGATTTCTTTATAGATTGTAAATATAAGCCTTTGTCAGATATGTGATTTGAAAATATTTTCTCCCAGCTTATGCCTGGTCTGTTCATTTTCTTAACTGCCTTTTTTAGAACAGAAGTTTTTAATTTTAAAGAAGTCTAATTTACAAGTTTTTCTTGTATAGATCGTGCTTTTTATGTTGTGTTTGAGAATTCTTTGTCTAGTCAAAGGTTGTCACAGAGATTTTCTCCTAAATTTTTATCTTCAAGTTTTATAATTTCACTTTTTACATTTAGATCTCTGATCCATTTTGAGTTAATTTTTGTAGAAGATAGGGGTTATGTAAGGTTCTTTTTTTTTTTTTAACAGATTGTTCATTTGTTCCAATGCCATTTGTTGAGAAGACTAATCTTTCTCCATTGAATTGCCTTTGCACCTTGATTTTAAAACATCAGTTGATCATATTTATGAAGGTTTATTTCTATTATTCCATTTTTTCTACCAATCTATGTGTCTATCCATTGGCGTATCCCATGCTATCTAGGTTACTCTACCTTTATATAGTAAGTCTAGAAATCAGGTAAAATGAATCCTCTAAATTTGTTCTTATTTATAACTCTTCTAGTTCATTTGACTTTCTGTTGTAGAATCCGCTTTCTGGGTTTTTGATTAGGATTATTCAGGAATATGGTATAATTCTCCATTTATTTAGTTTTAGTTTTTGTTTTTTTAAGTAAGCTTTGGTAGATTTTTGTCTTTCAAGGAATTGATCCATTCATCCAAGTTAATGAGTTTGTGGGCATAGAGTTGTGTATAATACTCTTTTATTATGCTTTTAATGTCTACAGATTATGTAGTGATTGTCCCTCTTTCTCCTGTTATTGGTAATTTGTGTTTTCTCAATTTGGCTAAGGTATCAATTTTACTGATTGTTTTGAAAATCAGCTTTTGGGTTCACTGAAATTTTTTTTCTTTCTCATGATTTTTTGTTCTTAATTTTATTTCTGCACTTTGTTTCCTTCTTTCTGCTTGCTTTGGATACAAGTTGCTCTTCTTTTTGTGATTTAAGGTGAAAGCCTAGAACACTGATTTTAGACCTTTCTCCTTTTCTAATATAAGCATTTAATGCTCTAAATTCCCTTCTAAACACTGCTTTAGTTGTATCCCACAAGTTTTGATAATACTGTATTTTCATTTTAATTTCATTCAGAATATTTTCTAATTTATCTCGTGCTTTCCTTTTGACCCATGAGTTACTTAGAAATGTATTATTTAAATTAAGAAGTGTTTTGGGATTTTTCAGGTATCTGTTACTGATTTTTAATTTAATTCCATAGTGGTCAGAGAAAATAATGTATATGGTTTCAAGTCTTAAATTTGTTAAGGTTTGTTTATCACACAGATTATGGTCTGTATTGGTGAATATTTCATGTACACTTGAAAAATGTGTATTCTGTTTTTTAGAGTGTAATATTCTATAAATATAATTTAGGGCAAGTTGACTGATAGTCTGTTCTGGTCTTCTGTATCATTGATGACTTTCTGTTTACTTGTTACATCAGTTACTAAGAGGGGTTTTGAAGCCTCTTTGTGATTTTGTCTATTTCTTTGTCTCATCAGTTTTGGTTAATATATTTTGAAGTTCAGTTGTTAAATGCATAAACATGGCCCCTGTGTCATTTTATAATGTCTCCCTTTATCCCTGATAGACCAAATAGACTTCTGAACAAGGAGTACTGATAGTACAGCTATTCCAGCTTCCTTTTTGTTTACATGATACATCTTTTCCCTTTACCTTTTAAAAAACACATTTTTTAAAAATACCACTTTTAGAATTATATAATCACCATTACAGTCCAATTTTAGAACATTTTTAACATCCTAAAATGAATGCCTATCCATTAGCAGTCACTCCCCATTCCTTTTTTTTTCCCCCCAGTCTTTCTAAGGTTCAATTCAAGTATCACTCCCCATTCCTACTTAACTGCTAGGCAATCACTACTCTGCTTTTTGTCTTTATGGATTTGCTTATTTTGGACATTTCTGTTTGATGGAATCCTACATACATGATCATTTGTGATTGGCTTCTTTCACTTAGCATACTATTTCCTTTTTTTTCCCCAGGAAAGGGAGAGTGGAACAGGGATTTTCAGCCTAGCATTTTCAAGGTTCATCATAACATAGCTATGACATTATCAGTACTTCATTCCTGTTTATTGTCCAATGATATTCCATTATATGAATATACTACATTTTATTTATGCATTCATCAGTTAATGAACATTTAGGTTGTTTGCACCTTTTGGCTGTTACAAAATAATACTGTTAGGAATATTTGTGTCACAGGTTTTTGTGTGGTTTTCTTTTTACCTTTTTTGTTAAGCCAGTCAAGTTTAGCAGTGGAGGGTTATGCAGCAACTTTAGTGACACTAATGTTAATTACTTTCTTTAACTTTTAACCTATGTCTTTATATTTTTTATTGAGTTTCTTATATACAGCAAATAGTTGGATATTGTTTTTTCCCTGAACTCTAACAATATCTTTTCGGTTATGTTGAAACTACTTAATACAATTTTTAATAATGTTGGGTTTAGGTCTACCCTTTTATTATTTGCTCTATGCCTTTTGTTCCTCTTTGGCCTCTTTCCTACCTTCTTTTGAATTATTTGAATATTTTTTAGTATTTTGTTTTCATGTATGTTACTGGCTTTTTGTCTGTTACAACGTTTTAAGTGGTTACAGGGTAGTTAACATACATACCTAAACTTTTACATTCTATGTAGAGTTAATATTTCATCGTTTATATATATAATTGTATTTTAGGTTCTGGGGTATATGTAAAGAACATGCAAGATTGTTGTTTAGGTACATACATGGCAATGTGGTTTGCTGCCTCCATCCCCATCACCTATATCAGGCATTTCTCCCCAGGTTATCCCTCCCCAACTCCCTACCCCACACTGTCCCTCCCTTAGTGCCCCCCGACAGACGTCAGTGTGTGATGCTCCCTTCCCTGTGTCCATGTGTTCTCATTGTTCAACACCCGCCTGTGAGTGAGAACATGTGGTGCTTGACTCTCTGTTCCTGTGTCAGTTTGCTGAGAATGACGGTCTCCAGATTCATCCATGTCCCTACAAAGGACACGAACTCATCGTATTTTATGGCTGCATAGTATTCCATGGTGTATATGTGCCACATTTTCCCAGTCCAGTCTGTCATCGATGGGCATTTGGGTTGGTTCCAAGTCTTGGCTATTGTAAACAGTGCTGCAGTGAATGTACATGTGCATGTGTCCTTATAATAGAACAACTTATAATTCTTGGGATATATACCCAGTAACTGGATTGCTGGGTCAAATGGAATTTCTATTTCTAGGTCCTTGAAGAATCGCCACACTGTCTTCCACAATGGTTGAACTAATTTACACTCCCACCAACAGTGTAAAAGTGTTCCTATTTCTCCACATCCTCTCCAGCATCTGTCATCTCCAGATTTTTTAATGATCGCCATTCTAACTGTCATGAGATGGTATCTCAGTGTAGTTTTGATTTGCATTTCTCTAATGACCAGTGATGGTGAGCGTTTTTTTCATATGTTTGTTGGCCTCATATATGTCTTCTTTTCAACATTGTCTGTTCATATCTTTCACCCACTTTTGAATGGGTTTGTTTTTTTCTTGTAAATCTGTTTTAGTTCTTTGTAGATTTGGATATAAGTCCTTTGTCAAATGGGTAGATTGCAAAAATTTTTTCCCATTCTGTTGGTTGCCGGTTCACTCTGATGATTGTTTCTTGTGCTGTGCAGAAGCTCTGGAGTTTAATTAGATCCCACTTGTCTGTTTTGGCTTTTGTTGCCAATGCTTTTGGCATTTTAGTCATGAAGTACTTGCCTATGCCTATGTCCTGAATGGTTTTGCCTAGGTTTTCTTCTAAGGTTGTTATGGTGTTATGTCTTAAGTTTAAGTCTTTAATCCATGTGGAGTTAATAGTAGTGTAAGGTGTCAGGAAGTGGTCCAGTTTCTGCTTTCTGCACATGGCTAGCCACATTTCCAAACACTGCTTATTGAACAGGGAATCCTTTCCCTGTTGCTTGTTTTTGTCAGGTTTGTCAAAGATCAGATGGTTGTACACAAGTGACGTTGCCTCTGAGGCCTCTGTTCTGTTCCATTGGCCTATATCTCTGTTTTGGTACTAGTACCATGCTGTTTTGATTACTGTAGCCTTGTAGTATAGTTTGAAGTCCAGCAGTGTGATGCCTCCAGCTTTGTTCTTTTTGCTTAAAATTGACTTGGCTGTGTGGGCTAACTTTTGGTTCCATATGAAGTTTAAGGTGGTTTTTTCCATTTCTGTTAAGATGGTCATTGGTAGCTTGGTGGGGATAGCGTTGAATCTCTAAATTACTTTGGGCAGTATGAGCATGGAATGTTTCTACATCTGTTTCTGTCCTCTCTTATTTCATTGAGCAGTGGTTTGTAGTTCTCCTTGAAGAGGTCCTTTACATCCTATTCCTGGGTATTTGATTCTCTTTATAGCAATTGTGAATGGCAGTTCTTTCTTGATTTGGCTCTTTTTAAGTCTGTTATTGGTGTATTGGAATGCTTGTGATTTTTGCACATTGATTTTTTATCCTAAGATTTTGCTGAAGTTGCTTATCAGTTGAAGGAGATTTGGGGCTGAGACTATGGGGTCTTCTAGATATACAATCATGTCCTCTGCAAATAGAGACAATTTGATTTCCTCCTTTCCTAATTGAATACCCTTTATTTCTTTTTCTTGCCTGATTGCTCTGGCTAGAACTTCCAATACTCTATTGAATAGGAGTGGTGAGAGAGGGCATCCTTGTCTAGTGCCACAATTCAAAGGGAATGCTTCCAGCTTTTGCCCATTCAGTATAATATTGGCTGTGGGTTTGTCATAAATAGCTTTTATCATTTTGAGATACGTTCCGTCGATACCTAGTTTATTGAGAGTTTTTAGCATAAAGGGCTGTTGAATTTTGTAGAAAGCCTTTTCTACATCTATTGAGATAATCATGTGGTTTTTGTCTTTGTTCTGTTTATGTGGTGAATTATGTTTATAGACTTGCATATGTTGAACCATCTTTGCATCCCCGGGATGAAGCCTACTTAATTGTGATGGATAAGCTTTTTGATACTCTGTTGCAATCGGTTTGCCAGTATTTTATTGAAGATTTTTGCATCTATGTTCATAATGGATATTGACCTGAAGTTTTCTTTTCTTGTTGAGTCTCTGTTGGCTTTTGATATCAGGATGATGTTGGTCTTATAAAATGATTTAGGGAGGACTCCCTCTTTTTGGATTGTTTGGAATGGTTTCAGAAGGAGTGATACTAGCTCTTCTTCTTCTTTTTTTTTTTTTTTGAGACGGAGTTTCGCTCTTGTTACCCAGGCTGGAGTGCAATGGCGCGATCTCGGCTCACCGCAACCTCCGCCTCCTGGGTTCAGGCAATTCTCCTGCCTCAGCCTCCTGAGTAGCTGGGATTACAGGCACGTGCCACCATGCCCAGCTAATTTTTTGTACTTTTAGTAGAGATGGGGTTTCACCATGTTGACCAGGATGGTCTCGATCTCTCGACCTCGTGATCCACCCGCCTCGGCCTCCCAAAGTGCTGGGATTACAGGCTTGAGCCACCGCACCCGGCCCTAGCTCTTCTTTGTATTTCTGATAGAATTCGGCTGTGAACCCATCTGGTCCTGGGCTTTTTTTGGTTGGTAAGCTATTAATTGCTGCCTCAACTTCAGTCTTGGTTATTGGTCGATGGAGGGTTTTGACTTCTTCCTGGTTTAGGCTTGGGAGGGTGCAAGTGTCCAGGAATTTATCCATTTCTTCCAGGTTTATTGGTTTATGTACATAGAGTTGTTTGTAGTAATCTCTGATGGTGGTTTATATTTCTGTGGAATCTGTGATGATATACCCTTTATCATTTTTTATTGCATCTATTTGATTCTTCTCTTTTTCTTTTTTATTAATCTGGCTAGTGGTCTATTTTGTTGATCTTTTCAAAAAACCGGCTCCTGGATTTATTGATTTTTTTTTTTTGGGAAGGGTTTTTTTGTTTCTCTATCTTCTTCGGTTCCGCTCTGATCTTAGTTATTTCTTTTTTTTTTTTTTTGAGACGGAGTTTCGCTCTTGTTACCCAGGCTGGAGTGCAATGGCGCAATCTCGGCTCACCGCAACCTCTGCCTCCTGGGCTCAGGCAATTCTCCTGCCTCAGCCTACTAAGTAGCTGGGATTACAGGCACGCACCACCATGCCCAGCTAACTTTTTGTATTTTTAGTAGAGACAGGGTTTCACCTTGTTGACCAGGATGGTCTTGATCTCTCGACCTCGTGATCCACCCACCTCGTCCTCCCAAAGTGCTGGGATTACAGGCTTGAGCCACCGCACCCGGCCGTTCTTAGTTATTTCTTGTCTTCTGCTGGCTTTTGAGTTTTTTTGATCTTGCTCTTCTAGCTCTTTCAATTTTAATGATAGGGTGTCGATTTTAGATCTTTCCTTGCTTCTCATGTGGGCATTTATTGCTATGAATTTTCCTCTAGACAGTGCTTTAAGTGTGTCCTTGAGATTCTGGTATGTTGTGTCTTCATTCTCATTGGTTCCAAAGAACCTCTTTATTTCTGCCTTCATTTCATTGTTGATCCAGTCAACATTCAAGAGCCAGTTGTTCACTTTCCTTGAAGTTGTGTGGTTCTGAGTTAATTTCTGAATTCTGAGTTCTAATTTGATTGCACTGTGGTCTGAGAGACTGTTTGTTATGATTTCCATTCTTTTGCATTTGCTGAGGAGTGATTTACTTCCATTTATGTGGTAAGTTTTAGAGTAGGTATGATGTGGTGCTGAGAAGAATGTATATTCTGTGGATTTGGGGTGGAGAGTTCTATAGATATCTATTAGGTTTGCTTGGTCCAGATCTGAGTTCAAGTCGTGGATACCCTTGTTAATTTTCTGTCTTGTTGATCTGTGAAATATTGACAGTGAAGTGTTAAAGTCTCCCACTACTATTGTGTGGGAGTCTAAGTCTCTTTGTAGGTTATTAGTCTATGTCTCTTTTTAGGTTATTTGTTTCTGGGTGCTCCTGTATTGGGTGCATATATATTTAGAATTGTTAGCTCTCCTTGTTGCATTGATCGTTTTACCATTATGTAATGCCCTTCTTTGTGTCTTTTGATCTTTGGTGGTTTAAAGTCTATTTTATCGAAGACTAGGATTGTAATTCCTGCCTTTTTTTGCTCTCCATTTGCTTGGTAAATCTTCCTCCATCCCTTTATTTGGAGCCTATGTGTGTCCTTGCATGTGAGATGGGTTTCCTGGATACAGCACACTGATGGGTTTTTTACTTTTTATCCAATTTGCCAGTCTGTGTCTTTTGATTGGGGCATTTAGCCCATTTACATTTAAGGTTAATATTGTTATGTGTGAATTTGATCCTGCCATTTTAATGCTAGTTGGTTGTTTTGCCCGTTAGTTGACGCAGTTTCTTCATTGTGTCGATGCTGTTTATCATTTGGTACATTTTTGGAGTGGCTGGTACTGGTTTTCCTTTCTATGTTTAGTGCTTCTTTCAGGAGCTCTTGTAAGGCAGGCCTGGTGGTGACGAAATGTCTCAGTAATTGCTTGTCCATAAAGGATTTTATTTCTCCTTTGCTTATGAAGCTTAGTTTGGCTGGATATGAAATTCTAGGTTGAAAGTTCTTTTCTTTAAGGATGTTCAATATTGGCCCCCACTCTCTTCTGGCTTGTAGGGTTTCTGCTGAGAGATCCGCTGTGAGTCTGATGGGCTTCCCTTTATGGGTAGCCCGACCTTTTTCTCTGGCTGCATTTTTTCCTTCATTTCAACCCTGGTGAATCTGACGATTATGTACCTTGGGGTTGCTCTTCTTGAGGAATATCTTTGTGATGTTCTCTGTATTTCCTGGACTTGCATATTGGCCTGCCTTGCTAGGTTGTGGAAATTCTGGATAATATCCTGGAGATTGTTTTCCAGCTTGGATTCATTCTCTGTCACATTCAGGTACACCTGTCAAATGTAGATTAGGTTTTTTCACATAATCCCATATTTCCTGGAGGTGTTGTTCATTTATTTTAACTCTTTTTTCTCTAATCTTGCCTTCTTATTTTATTTCATTGAGTTGATCTTCAATCTCTGATATCCTTTCTTCTGCTTGGTCGATTCAGTTATTGAAACTTGGGTATGCTTCGTGAAGTTCTCGTGTTTTTTTAGCTCCATCAGTTCATTTATATTCTTCTGTAAGGTGTTTATTCTTGTTAGCATTTCGTCAAACCTTTTTTCAAGGTTCTTAGTTTTTTTTTGCATTGGATGAGAACACGATCTTTTAGGTCTGAGAACTTTGTTGTTACCCACCTTCTGAAGCCTCTTTCTGTCAATTCATCAGACTCATTCTCCATCCAGCTTTGTTCCCTTGCTGGTGAGGAGTTGTGATCCCTTGGAGGAGGAGAGGCATTATGGATTTGGTGTTTTCTTCCTTTTGGGGCTGGTTTCTTTCCATCTTTGTGGGTTTATCTACCTGTGGTCTTTTTAGTTGGTGACTTTCAGATGGGGTCTCTGAGTGGATGTCCTTTTTGTTGCTGATGAAGTTATTTCTTTCTGTTTCTTAGTTTTCCTTTTGGGGCTGGTTTCTTCCCATCTTTGTGGGTTTATCTACCTGTGGTCTTTTTAGTTGGTGACTTTCAGATGGGGTCTCTGAGTGGATGTCCTTTTTGTTGCTGATGAAGTTATTTCTTTCTGTTTCTTAGTTTTCCTTCTAACAGTCAGGCCCCCATGCTATATGACTGCTGGAGGTCCACTCCAGACCCTGTTTGCCTGGCGATCACCCGCAGCAGCTGCAGAACCACAAGGGTTGCTGCCAGTTTCTTCTTCTGTTATCTTTGTTCCAGAAGGATACCTACCAGATGTCAGCCTGAGCTCTCCTTTATGAGGTGTCTCTTTGGTTATACAGGGGTCAGGAAGCTCCTTGAGGAGACAGTCTGTCCCTTATAGGAGCTCAAGTGCTGAGCTGTGAGCTCCGTTGTTCTGTTCAGAGCTACTGGGCAGGTACGTTTAAGTCTGCTGCAGCGGAACTCATAACCGCCTTTTTTTCCCAGGTGCTCTATCTTGGGAAGGTAGGGCTTTATTTATAAGTTCCTGTCTTTCTGCTTCCATTTTTCAGAATTGCCCTGCCCAGCAAGGAGGTAGCCTAGTTACAGTCTGCCAGCAGAGGCATTGCTGAGCTGCCGTGGGTTGTGCCCTGCTGCTGTGTGAACTTCCTTGCAATTTTTTAATAGGGGTATAGTTAGAACTGCCTCGGTAATGGCGGCCTGCCTTGGTAGTGGCGGACTGTCTCTGTAATGGCGGACTGTCTCTGTAATGGCGGACTGTCTCTGTAATGGCAGACTGCCTCAGTAATGGTGGACTGCCTCAGTAATGGCGTATGCCCTTCCCCCCACAGAGCTGGACCATCCTGGGTCCAGCTGTGCTTGTTGTGAAACTCTCAATCTAGAGCATTTCAGATTGCTGGTCTTTGTGGGGATGGGACCAGCCAAGCCAGATCACCTGGCTCCCTGTTTCAGCTCCCTTTTTTCAGTTGAACGGGCAACTCTGCCTCTCAGGCATTCCAGTTGCCAGTTGAAATGGTGCCCGGATTTGTGTGAATTTTTGTGCAGAGATCCACTGCGCTGGCTGAAACAGCCGAGCTGGAGACTCCTGGTGCTTTTCCACCCAGGAATTGCCTGGTCTGTGAGCAGTAAAAATTTGTTTGGAAATGCAGTGATCACTCACCCTCTGCATTTTCACTTGGAACTGCAATCCAGAGCTGTTCCTCTTCGGTCATCTTGGATCCTCTCCAGTATTTCATCCCTTGAAGTAAAATACAGAAGCTTTATAACCATAAAGGTTCCCTTATATTCCCTTTTCTTTTGGTATACTTATCATGTGTATTACACCTATATACACTGAAAACCACACGAGACAATATTTCAAGTTTTGCTTTCAAAAGCCATGTATTAATATCTATATATCTTAAGAACTTAGGAAAATCATCTTTTGTGTTTATTCTTTTTTGTTGTTGTTGTTCTTTTTTCATTCCTGAAGCTCCAAGTTTACTTCTAGTATTATTTCCTTTCAGTCTGAAGAGCTGCTTTTAGCCATTTTCTTTTAGAGCAACTCTACTGTCAATTAATTCTCTTAGTTTGTCTTCAGCTGAGAATGTCCTCATTTCATCTTCTTTCCTGAAGGGTAAAGAATTCTGGGTCACCTTTTTTTTTTTCTTTTTTCTTTTTTTTTTTTTTTGAGATGGAGTCACCCAGTTTGAAGTGCAGTGGCATGATTTTGGCTGACTGCAACCTCCACCTCCTGGGCTCAAGCAGTTCTCCGGCCTGAGCCTCTCAAGTAGCCGAGTAGCTGGGACTATAGATGTATACCACCACACCCGGCTAATTTGTATTTTTAGTAGAGATGGGGTTTCATCACATTGGCCAGGGTGTTCTTGGACTCCTGACCTCAAATGGTCCACCCTCCTCAGCCTCCCAATGTGTTGAGATTATAGGCGTGAGCCGCTGTGCCCAGCCAACATTTCTTTTTTTTTTTTCACCACTTTAATGATGTTGTCCTACTGTCTTCTGGCCTCCATGGTTTCTAATAAGAAATCTGTAGTCATTTAGTAGTTCCTGCTTATACATAATACGTTGATTTTTCTCTGGCCTTGTCCAAGATTTTTTCTTATTTAGCTTTGGGTTTCAGAAGTCTGATTGTGGTGTGTCTTTACATGTAAAGAAATGTGATTTTTCTCTACATTTAATCTGTTTTGGGTTCACTGGGCCCTTTGAATTTGTAAATGTATGCCTTTCACAAAATTTGACAAGTTTTCAGCCATTAATTTTAAAATACTTTGTTGTACCTGCATCTCTTTCTTCACTGTCTCTGGGTCTTCAGTTGCACAAATTTTAGGCCATTTCCCCCAACTCTGCTACCAAGAATCTGTCCAAATTAAACCTTTTGATAACACTCCATAGGTCCCCAAAGCTCTGTGTGACCATTTTTCTTCTTGTTTTTAAGATTGGCCAGTTTTTTTTGCTCTGTCTTCAGGTTCACTTACTCTTTACTTTTCCATCTCCATCCTGCTATTGAATCCATTCAACATAAATTTTTTATTTCAGATACTGTATTTCTCAAGTCTAAAATATCTGTTTGATTCTTTTTGATAATTTCTGTTTCTGTATTGAGAATTTCTGTCTTTCTATTCATTTCAAATGTTTTTACCTTATCTAATGGAACATAGTTATACTAGGTACTTTAAAATCTCCAGACCGGGCACGGTGATTCACACTGATGATACCAGCACTTTGGGAGGCTGAGGTGGGTAAATCACTTGAGATTAGGAGTTTGAGACCAGCCTGGCCAACATGTTGAAACCCAGTCGCTACTGAAAATAGAAAACTTAACTGGGTGTGGTGGTAATCTTGGCTACTTGGGAGGATGAAGCAAGAGAATCTCTTGAACCCGGGAGGCAGAGGTTATAGTGAACCAAGATTGCACCACTCTACTCCAGCCTGGGCAACAGAGTGAGACTCTATCTCAAAAAATAAAATAAAATGAATAAAATCTCCATCTGAAAACAGCACCATCTGGGTCATTTTATGTTTGCATTTGCCTCTTGTTTTTTCCTTTGAAAATTGGTCACATTTTCCTAGTTCTTTGTGTGTCAAGTAATTCTTGTACCCTGGACATTTATCCTGGCACTATGTTATAAGACTCTGATCCTTTTGGCTTATATTCTCTGTAGAATATCTATGTTTTTGTCTTAGTAGCCAATCACACTTCACATATTACAAGTTCTTTGTCATCTTGTGTAGTTGTTGGTTCCAATGTCAGTTCAGTTTTCAAGACCTTTGCTATGCTTTGGGTTTATCCCATGCATGTCCCGCTTAAGGGTTAACCTGGGATTTGGGCAGTGGTTTATATCATAGGTCAGTTCTGAAAGCATTTTTTGTGCTGCTTTGAGTCTACCATGTGCATGCACAGCTCAAGAGGGAGTGTAAGAGGTATGCCAATTCGCATACAGAATTAGGACATCCCCTTGTTCAGCTCATTCCTTTGTAGTTCTCCTCCCATATTATTTGGCCTTCAGAGTCCCTTTTTCCCAGTTCTCTGGCCAGAAAGATGGAGTTTCTCTAGGAGTTTTAGATTCCCATATCACCATTACAGTAGTTCAAAAACCACAAGAGAAAGTAGAAGAGATTAAAAAAAAAAAAAGGAAACAACCCTGCGTGGGTTGTTTCTCCAAGTTTTGACCCCTCTCCACAGTCCACTTGATTTTGTTGACTTTTCAGAGCCCTCAGTTGCCTACCATTTTTAATTGTATATTATCTACTGTTTTTAATTCCTATCTGTGAGAGGGAGAGAGAGAAGCTATAGTGGGCATACTGCATCTTGGCCAGTACCTGCAATGTATTCTGGGTTTTGAGGGTTTTGTTTTTTTTTAAAACCTTTCTGATAATACTTTTTAAGGCTAGTTGAATGAAGCAGTGGTAGGACTGGAGAATCTCTTCTGATAATACTTAAAACTGTGGCAGCAGCATAGGAAGTTTACTTTTCAAACTTCTGCCAGCTTTGCTAAAGTAAAATGTCATGTCATATGCAACTTCATTTCATATAGGCCAGGAGAAACTCTATATGTGGGTGTGCGTGTGCATATGTATGTATAGAAAAAGAGACATCCGGTGATAAAATAGATGTGGCACAATGTTAACAATTGGTGAGTCAAGTTTTCTAATAAAAAGTTGGTGGGAAACTCTGATCTTCATACATTGTGTGATAATAGTCTTAATAACCCTAACCTGATCCTCAGATCAAACAGTGGTGATTTTCAGAGAAATTTAAATTGGTTGAACTTGGGCATTTTAAAGGGAGAGTTAAATCATTCTAGCTAAAACTTTTCATGATGTTGAGGTTACTTTCTTTACCTCCAAGAGAATAAACACATTCTTTGGAATATTTTTGCATTTCTTCCTCCAGCCTGTTGTTTACTTTAATAAATTAGAAATTTTGAGTCTGGTAAAGTAGTGGTCACCTCACTAAAAGCTAGTTGTCCATTCTGCTACTTTAGACAATTCCAGGCTCGAGTGTCTCGACAAACTCTTTTGGCACTTGAGAAAGAAGAGGAGGAGGAAGCGTTTGAGTCTTCTGTACCACAACGAAGCACACTAGCTGAACTAAAGAGCAAAGGGAAAAAGACAGCAAGAGCTCCAATCATCCGTGTAGGAGGTTCTCTCAAGGGTAAGTTTCTTAAACGTTACTTTGGAAAACTCTTAGTTTCTAGTGGTAGGCAAATTATGTAAGAAGATAATACATACATATACCTGTGGACACTGTTCTAGTTTGCTGAGTACTGAGTAGCACAAAAAAGGCAGTCAAAGGAGAGCTAATATTATAGTGTACAGTAAAATCAAAATGCATCAGTAATTTTGTGTCTTAATTAACAAAGACCTAATATTCAGGAAGCATCAAGATTTTGAGTTTGAATTGTTAGTTGAAAGAAGATATTTAGTAACATAGCAGGTGTTGTCAAACTGAAGCTTACATATACCAAAGCCTCAGAGAATGATATTAACATGATTAAGAACCCTGCCTTTAGCCCTTTGGGACCAGAAATTAGACACTCTTTATAACCAAAGATCAACAATAATTTGTTGTTTCATTAACATTCACTTTTTTTTTTTTTTTTTAAAGAGATAGGTTCTTGCTCTGCTGCCCGGGCTAAAATGTGGTGGTGCAATCATAGCTCACTGTAACTTCGAACTCCTGGCTCAAGCAGTCTTCCTGCCTCAGCCTCCCAAGTAGCTATGATTATAGGTGTAAGCCACTGTGCCTGGTCAGCACTATTTTTTAAAGCAGTTTTAGGTACACAGCAAAATTGAACAGAAGGTACAGAGAATAGTAAGCTTTTGCTTACTAAATGTATAGCAGTTAGACATGTAAACCAGACTGTTTTTTTTTTTTATCTCATTTCTTTCCTGGTATCAATTTATCAATAATCAGAATGGTGCTTGGTGATTCTAGAATTAGGATATAGGGAGTGTATGATCCCAAAGCCTATTTCATCCAGATTTGATGAAGCTTGGTTAATAACCAGCCCCACAACAGAGAAAACGCCTAATAAATGATTAGGCTAATCATTTTTGTAATTCTCTGTTAATTTTGTATTCTCTAGTTCCATTATATCTCTGCTGATTTCTGTTGAGAGAAAATTTAAAACTGAAGAATAAAACTTAGGTTCATTCCGGATAAAACTAGATGATGTTATAATGATGACTGAAGGAAGATATAGAACGTCATTTTTGGAAATCTATGAATAAAAGATGGGTGACTAAAGGAGGGAAAAGAAGGGAGAAGTAACAAAGAATGGATAAAACGGTTCTATTTTCAATTTATTAAGTTTTTTTTTAAGATTATTTTTTAAATTTCTTTTTTTTTTTTCTATTGTGGTAGAAATATTCTCCTTGAGTTGGGGAAGAATAGGTATACTTTATCTGGCATCTAAATTGATAATGAAATGTTTTACATGAGTTTTTAATATTTTTGCTTCTAGCTGTAAGCCAGAACAGAGGACTTCAAAATCCATTTCCTCAGCAGATACAAAGTAATAGTAGAATTACTGTTTTTGATGAAAACACTGATGAGACTTCTAGAGAAGAGTTGTCTAAGCCTACAATGCAACCATGGACAGCACCCCCCGTGCCCAGGGCCAAAGAAAATGAGCTGCAAGCAGGCCCCTGGAACACAGGCAGGCCCTTGGAACACAGGGTAAGAACTCTTAGATTCAGTGTTTTGCCAACACAACAGAGATGTCACATTTAGAGTAGAGGAGTATTTTTACCATCTCTTTTAATTCTTCTTGTGTAATTAGGCATGGTCTACATATGCTGTCTCAGAACATAGAACTATGGTAATTTTAGTTTTCTTCTTCATCTCCAGCCTCGTGGCAATACAGCTTCTCTGATAGCTGTACCTACTATGCTTCCCAGTTTTACTCCTTATGTGGAAGAGACTGCACAACAGCCAGTAATGTGAGTGTGGTTTTTGGGTATTTTGAAGTGGGAATTATTAAGGGTGGGCAGAGGCACCTGTCCTAGTTCCCAAAGGCATTTTCTTTGTGAAGATGAAAGTAACCAGGCCAGGCACAGTAGCTCACACCTGTAATCCCAGCACTTTGGAAAGGTGAAGCAGGAGGATCCCTTGAGCCTAGGTTATCAGGACCAGCCTGAGCAACCTAGCGAGACCCTGTCTCTATTTATTTAAAAAAAGTATCCAGACAAGTTTTGTATATCTTTTATGTTTGTATTCCTTTGAGTATGTTAGGATTAAAATTCCATTTGTTAATATTTTTATTAAGGAATGAACTTATTAATTAGGTTTATATTTTCATTATTGAGCCTTGCTTTAGGAAAATTAATGGTAGCTATTGTGGAAGATAGATTGAACATAGTAAATAAGCTATTGAAGTAGTTCAGGCAAGGATATTAAGGGGATTATTTGGGCAAGTTAGTGGTAACGGAAGGAGAAGGGAAGGTGGATGGGAGAGGCTTAAGCGGTAAAGTTAGAAGACTTACCTGATGGTTAATGGGGATATAGGAAAGATCATGTGGTTTAAGTGAGACATTCTCCTTTTGTCATTGATAGTAATGAGAAATAATGATAGTTTTCCCTCTTACCCTGCTTTTTCCTTCTGGACATCTTTTTCCCCTTTCTTTCTAATCCTTAGCATTTATGTTTTTAAGAAAAAGTATAGTAACTGATGGTTAAATAAACAAGCCAGCTTGAGATTTAGTCTAATGCTTAACATTGCATAGTTCTAATACTAGGTTGAATTCTGTCCCAGTGCAAGAGTTACCTCATAATTAATTTATAACTCCCACTATATGCTAAGAAAGCAAAAATAATAATTAAGATTTTGAGCAAAAATTCTGCCTAATTGCCCAAGGCAAGAGGAAGGCTATTCTGTTTTTTTTTTTTTTTGTTTGTTTTTTTTTGAGACAAGAGTCTTGCTCTGTTGACAGCATGCTGGAGTGCAGTGGCATCATCTCAGCTCTCTGCAACCTTGACCTCATGGTTCAACAGGCATGGCAGCTCACGCTTACCATCACAGCACTTTGGGAGGCCACAGCAGGAGAATCACTCGAGGCCAAGAGTTCAAGACCAGCCTTGGCAACATAGCAAAAACGTGTCCCTACAAAACAATTTTTTTAATTAGCTGGGCATGGTGGCAGGTGCTTGTAGTCCTAAATACTCAAGTGGCTGAAGCTGGAGGATCACTTGAGCACAGGAGTTTGGAGCTGCAGTGAGCTATGATCTTGCCACACAGCACTTCAGCCTAGGCAACAGGGCAAGACCTTATCTCTAAAAAGTAAGTCAATAAATAAATTATAATAATAAAGAAAAACCAACTTGGCATGGTGGCTCATGCCTGTAATTTCAGCACTTTGGAGGCTGAGGTGCAAGAATTGCTTGAGCCTAGGAGTTCAAGACCAGCCTGTGCAACACAGGGAGACCCTATCCACAAAAAATTTAAAATTTAGCCAAGTGTGGTGGCTTGCACCTGTGGTCTTAGCTGTTTAGGAGACTAAAATCACTTGAGCCCAGGAGTTTGTGGCTGCAGTGAGCTATGACTGCATCACTGCACTCCAGCTTGGGTACAGAGTGAGACCTTGTCTCAAAATAAATAAAATAAAAAAGAAAATCCTATGAGCTTTTATAGAAGCCGACAACATATATTTATAGATATCTGGTTTTTCAAATGATTCAAGTCATTTTGTAGAAATATGACTTATGTTAAAATTAATAAGGTATAGGAAATATTTAAACTTTTGTTGTTGTTATGGGTTTACAGTGCACATCTGATCATATCATTTCCCTGATTGAAAAGAATCCTTGTTATCTCCCCATAACCTTTGGGATGAAATTCAAATTCAACATTTATTATAAAACCCGTCATGATTTTGGCTCTACCACCGTCTCCTGTTTTCCCCTCCTACTTGTGGTCGCACTAGACTATATGTCCCTGAACTTGTCTAGACTAGCCTCTTTGCTACCCTCTCTCTTCTTCCTCCATCTAACTAATTCTTACCCTTCCTTTAGGATTCTGCTCAGATATTATCCCTTCCAGGAAACCTTTTGTGAAGCATTTCTGTCATCCATTATCCACACCATGCCCCCACTTTCTGCCTTAGCTTTATTACATGCCCTGTGTCACTGTGTTTACCTTCTGTCATAGCCTTTCTTGTTTCTGGAGTGTAAGCTTCTACTAGAGTGTGAGCTTCTTTTCGTCAGAGACTATGTCTTCTAACTCTTTATTCTAGTACCTGGCATGGAATAGGCATTACATCAATGTTTACTGATTGAACAGTTAGATGTATGGAGTTAGAAAATTAGTACTTCTGGAAATATATCTTGTATAATTCAATTGTAGAGATCATTTAAATAGTAAGAATTACTTGGATACGAAAATGTGTTTTAGTTTCCTTATTACTTTTTTAATCACCTTTTATTTTGCAGTAATAGAAAAAGTGCAAAGATAATACAGAAAGTTTCTGTATACGCTTTACCCAATTTCCCCTAATATTAACATTTTACATAGCCATGGTTAAAACTGAGAAATTGACCTAGGTGTAATAGTATTAGCTAAACTAATAGCTAATAGTTTTTCCACTTAAATTTATTTTTTCTATTTCTGATGTCAGCCCACAATATCATATTGCATTTAGTAAGCTCAATTTTCATTGCCCTTAATTCCTCAAAATTTTAAATATAAAATTAAAAAGTAACCCAATATATTCCAATCCAAATTGAAATCTTGCTTCTTCTAAAAAGGTTTCTCCTTAGCTTTAAAATTAATATAATGTCAATTCATTCTGTATAGCTGTTTCAGTTTAGGAAATATAAAGTGCTTCCAAGGAAATGTTATCAAACAGAAAACTATTGTGGGGTTGTTGTTAGTGTTTTGTTTTGTTGTGTTTTGTTTTGTTTTGTTTTGTTTTTGTACTGTTAATGAAGTAGCTACAACAGGTTTTCTAACTGCAAAGTTATGTAGCCAGTTTCTTAATCATATGTATTTACTAGCAGATCCAGGTCTAGAACCCAAGTTTTCTGACTATCAGTTCTTTCGAGCTACATGTCCTTTGTAATATGCTATCTGTCCTACATAAAGCTTCTAATCTTTTAATCTTGTGGACAGACTGTGTTGTATAAGTAACAGTCACTGAAAACAAACTAAGATATGACTGCAAAACAATGAACAGGTCTTGTGTGAACTAATGACTTCAATTTACCTTTTTAATGGTCTTTTTCCCCCTTCTTTTCCATTTTCCCTATGTCTCTATTCCTCTATACTTTTGGTTTCCAGCCTTACTTGTGTATTTAGAGTTACTTGGAAAGCTTGGGCTTTTTTGTTTTGTCAGGAAAGCTTGTTTTTTAAAGCTTTTTTTTTTTTTTTTAAACAAATGATAAAACCTCAACTCATTGAAACATAGTTTCATGGCTTTTAGTATGTTCACAGAGTCATAAGAACTTGTACCAACTCCATTCCCCACCATTACACCAATCCCTACCTTAGCAATCAATTGTTTTTTGCCTCTATAGATAATTTGCTAATTCTAGACATCTCATATAAATAAGATCATATACTATATGGTCTTTGTTGTTGTCAGGTTTTTTTTTGTTTGTTTGTTTTGTTTTTTTCCTGGGGGCAGAGTCTCACTCTGTCACGCAGGCTGGAGTGCACTGGCGCAGTCTCTGCTCACTGCAGCCTTCACCTCCTGGGTTCAAGCAATTATCCTGTCTCAGCCTCCTAAGTAGCTTGGGCTACAGTCATGTACCACTACTCCCAGCTAACTTCTGTATTTTCAGTAAAGATAGGCTCTCGCCATGTTGGCCAGGCTGGTTTCAAACTCCTGACCTCAGGTGATCTGCTCACCTCAGCTTCCCAGACTGCTGGAATTATAGGCATGAGCCACTGTGCCTGGGTAGTATATGGTCTTTTCTAACTGGTTTCTTTCACTAAGGGTAATGTTTTCAAGGTTCATCCATGTTGTGATATGTATCAGTACTTCATTCTTTTTATTGCCAAGTAATATTCCATTGTGTGGATACACAACATTTTATTTAACCATTCATCAGTTGATAGAAATTTTAGTTGTTTTCATTTTTTGGCTATTATGAATAATGCTGCTGTGAATACTGTGTATACATTTTTATGTGGACATGTGTTTTCATTTTTCTTGGGCATATACCTAGGAGAGGAATTGCTGGATCATGTGATAACTTCATGTTTAATATTTTGAGGAACTGTCAAATTGTTTTCCAAGGATCTGCACCATTTTACATTACCATAGTAATGTATGAGTACTCCAATTTCTTCCCAACACTTGTTATTGTGCCTTTTTGGTTATTGTCATTCTAACAGATGTGAAGTGATATCTTGCTGGTTTTGATTGCATTTTCCTAATGACTAATGATGTTAAGCCTGTTTTCATAGGTTTATTGGTCTTCTCTATACCTTCTTTGGAGAAATGTCTGTTTAAATCCATCGCCTATTTTTCCTTTGGGTTATGGTAGTTTCTTCTTATTTGTAGGGCATGTGTTCTAAGACCTCTAGTGGAGGCTCAAAACTTGATAGTACCAAACGCTTTATACAGTATGTTTTATCTTATAGATGTACTGTGGCCATAAGTTTTGCAGTTTGAGATGTGACAGCAAAACTAAGTTTGTTTTTCCTTCTTCACAATTTCACAGATAGAAGATTCATTCTTACTGTAAATCTTACCAACTTCAGCATATATATATATATATATATATATATATATATATTTTTTTTTTTTTTTAAATTAAAGTTGAGGCTGGGTGTGGTGGCTTATGCCTGTAATCTCAGCACTTTGGCTTTGGGAGGCTGGGACAGGAGGATTGCTCTAGGCCAGGAGTTTAAGACCAGCCTGAGCAACATAGTAAGACCCCATCTCTACTAAAAATAAAAATAAACTGGCTGGGCATCGTGGCAAATGCCTGTGGGGTTTCAGTTACCATGGAGGCTGAGGCAGGAGGATTGTTTGTGCCCAGGAGTCCACAGCTGCAATAAGCCAGGGTCACGCCACTGTCCTCCAACCTGGGGAACAGATCTAGATCCTGTCTCTAAAACTAAAACAAAATAATAAAATAAAAGTTAAAAACTTTCACCTTTGGCATATCCAAAACACCAGCATCACTACTCTTGTGCTTTGGGCCATTATTAAGTATAACAAGGGTTACTTGAACATAAGAACTGCAGTGCTGGGACAGCTGATCTGGTAAGAGTCAGCTACTTAGTGACTAATACGCGGATGGTGAACAAAAGGATGATTCACATCCTAGGTGGAACAAAATGGGAATATATGGGATTTCGTCAGGATAATCAGAATGGCTTGTAATTTTTTTTTTTTGACATTGAGTCTCTGTTGCCCAGGCTGGAATGCAGTGGTGCCATCATGGCTCATTGCAACTGTAGCCTCCCAGGTTCAACCGATTGTTGTGCCTCAGCCTCCCAAGTAGCTGGGATTGCAGGTGTGTGTCACCACTCCCAGCTAATTTTTGTGTTTTTAGTAGAAATGGGTTTGCCATATTTTTCAGGCTGGTCTGGAACTCTTGGGCTCAAGTGATCCACTCGACTCATCATCCCAAAGTGCTGGGATTGTATGTGTGAGCCACTGCGCCTGGCCAGAATGACTTGGAATTTAAAACTGATGGAATTATTTTTGGAATTTTTCACTTAATATTTTTGGACCACCATTGACCATAGGTAACTGAAACTGCCGAAAGTGAAACCATGAGTAAGGAGAAACTACTCTATTTGGTTTTTTATTGTTGAATTGTAGGAGTTCTTTATGTATTCTAGATACAAGTTCTTATCAGATAAATAATTGCAAATATTTTCTCCCATTCTGGATTGTCTTTCCATTTTCTCAGTGATCTCTTTTGAAGACCAAAAGTTATTTAAAATTTTGATGAAATGCAATATATCTGATTTTTAAAATTTGTCCCTTTGCTTTTTGGTGTTAGATCTAAGAAGGCTCTGACTAATCCAATGTCATGAAAACTTACTTCTATACATTTTCTTCTAGGAACTTTATAGTTTTAGACCTTCTATTTATCCAGTGGTCCCAAAGACTACTTTTTTGCCATTGAATGGTCTTGGAACTCTTGTTGAAATATCAGTTGACTAAAATGCATGAATTTATTTCTAGACTCTTAATTCTATTCCATTGATCTGTTGGTCTGTCCTTATGTCAATACCATACAATCTTTTTTTTTCCCCCCTACACAATCTTGATTCTTGCAGATTTGTAGTAACTTTTGAAATCGGGAAGCATGAATCCAACTTTGTTCCTCTTTTTTTTTTTTTTTGAGACGGAGTTTCGCTCTTGTTACCCAGGCTGGAGTGCAATGGCGCGATCTCGGCTCACCCCAACATCCGCCTCCTGGGTTCAGGCAATTCTCCTGCCTCAGCCTCCTAAGTAGCTGGGATTACAGGCACGCGCCACCACGCCCAGCTAGTTTTTTGTATTTTTTTTTAGTAGAGACGGGGTTTCACCATGTTGACCAGGATGGTCTCGATCTCTCGACCTCGTGATCCACCCGCCTCAGCCTCCCAAAGTGCTGGGATTACAGGCTTGAGCCACCGCGCCCGGCCTTGTTCCTCTTTTTAAAGATTGTTTGACTATTCTGATTCCCTTATAATTTCATATAAATTTTAAGATTATTCTGTCAGTTTCTGCAGAAAAGCCAGCTGAAATTTTGATAGGGATTCTGTTGAATCTGTAGGTTCATTTAAGGACTCCTAAAAATATTAAGTCTTCTTGTCCATGAACATGGAATGTCTTTCCATTTATGTATATCTTTAAATTCTTTCAATGTTTTGTAGGTTTAAAAATACAAGGTTTGCCCTTTTTTTTTTTAATTTTTAATAGACTTTATTTTTTAGGGCAGTGATAGATTTGCAGAAAAATGGAGTAGAAAGTATGGAGAGTTCTTATATACTCCCTCCCCACCCCTCAACCCTATGGACAGTTTTTTCTACTAACATCATGTATGAGTGTGGTACATTTATTACAATTAATGAAGCAATATCGATATATTATTATTGATTAAAATTCTTTGTTTACATTTGGATTCACTTTAATGTGTTTTATAGTTCTGTGGGTTTTAAAAAGTGTATAGTGTTATATATCCATCATTACGGTGTCATATAGAATAGTTTCACTGTCCCAAAAATCCCATGTGCTTCGTTTGTTTCTCTCTCTCTCTCTCTCTCTCTCTCTCTCTCTCTCTCTATCCCTCTCTCCCACCCCACCCCCACACACACACCCTCCCCACCAAAATCCCTGGGAACCATTGATCTCTTGATTGTCTTTATAGTTCTACTCTTTCCAGAAAGTCATATAGTTGGAATTATAGTATAGGTAGCCTTTTCAGACTGGCTCCTTCCACTTAACGGTAAGGTTCTCTTCTTCTGGCACAGTACCTCATTTATTTATGTTTCTGAATTATATTTCATTGTATATGTGTGCGATGATTTGTTCATCCATTCATCCACAGGAGGTCATTTTGGTGACTTCCAAGTTTTAGCAATTATGAATAAGGTTACTATAGACATTCACGTGCAGGTTTTTTTGTTTGTTTTAAATAGAGAGTCTTATTCTTTCATCTGTGCTAGAGTGCAGTGGCACAATCCTGGCTCACTGAAGCCCTGACTCCTGGACTCAAGCAATCCTCCCACCTCATCCTCCATAGTAGCTGGGACTACAGGTGCATGCAGCCATGACTGGATAATTTTTTGTTGTTATTGTAAAGACCAGGTTTCACTGTGTTGCCAATCCTGGTCTGGAACTCCTGAGATCAAGTGATCCTCCTGCCTTAGCCTCCCAAAGTGCTGGAATTACAGGCATGAGCCACCACGCCTAACCAGGTTTTTATGCAGACATAAGTTTTCAACTAATTTGGCTGGATTGTATAATGAGACTAATTTTAGCTTTGTGGGAAAGTGCCAAATTATCTTTCAAAGTAGCTGTACTGCTTTGCATTCCTGCCACCAGTGAATGAGAGCTTCTGTTGTTCCACATCCTTGGCAGCATTCAGTGTTTCAGATTTTAACCCTTCTTTAGTTGGGCAGCAGTATCTTATTGTTTTAATTTGCAGTTCCTTAGTGACATATGGGAAGCATCTTTTCATATGCTTATTACCATCTATATATCTTTTTTTTTTTTTTTCCTTGGAGACAGTGTCTCACTCTGTTGCCTAGGCTGGGCTCAAGCAGCTCTACTGCCTTATTCTCCCTGGTAGCTATAACTACAGGTGCATGCCACCATGTCTGGCTAATTTTTTTTTTTTTTTTTTAAAGACAGGGTCTCACTATATTGCCCAAGGTGGTCTTGTAACTCCTGGCCTCAAGTGATCCTCCTGCCTCAGCCTCCCAAAGTGCTGAAATTATAGGCCACTGTGCCCAACCTCCATTTATGTCTTTGTCCACTTCCTTATTTTAAATTTATTGTGAAGTATTTTACTATTTTTGAAGCTGTGGTAAATATAATTGTTTTCTTAATTTGATTTTCTTTTTTTACTTTTTTTACATGCTGCTTTGAGATGAGATTAATTTTATTTTCAGATTGTTCATTGCAAATGGATAAAATACATTGCTTTTGTATACTGATCTTGGATTCTTTGACTTTGATGAACTCATTTGTTATCTAAGACCTATCTTCTGCAGAAAGAGATAGTTTTGCTTCTTCCTTTCCCATCTGGACTCCTTTTATTTGTTTCTCTTGCCTAATTGCCTTGGCTAGAACTTCTAGTATAATGTTGAATAGAAGTGACAAGAATGGACATCCTTGTCTAGTTCCTAATCTTAAGGGGATAGCATCTAGCCTTTCACCATGAAGTATGATGTTAGTGTGAGTTTTTCATAGAAGGTCCTATAGCAGGTTGAGCAAGTTGGGGAAACTTTTTAAGCATGTAAATGCTTGGACCCTACCCTTACAGTTTCTGATTCACTGAGTCTGGGAAGGACCAGTACTTTTACTTGTACAAAGGTATATAAGAAAATAAAAGGTATAAGGCCGGGCATGATGGCTCACACCTGTAATCCCAGCACTCTGGGAGGCCAAGGTGGGCAGATCACCTGAGGTCGGCAGTTCAAGACCAGCCTGACCAACATGGTGAAACCCTGTCTTAAAAAAAATAAAAATTAAAAAAAAATTTTTTAAAAAGAAAATAAAAGGTATCTAAGTTATTCTGATCCACAGGGTTGAAAATAGCTGCTGTATCATGGTTGAAGTATCTTACACTTCATTCTTTTAAAATCTATGCTACCACTCTCATTCTTCTCCCTCAGCTGAGCACCTTGGACTTAATATTATTAGGTTCCTAATGCTAATCTAATTCTTTCAGACACCAAACCATGAAAAAATGGGTTGTATTGCATAGGTTAACTTCCTTTTATATACTGGTTATGATTAGGATATAGATTAAGATTTATTTTTACCTATAAGTAATATAAACTACTTGATGATCCCACTTATGGCTAATTTCCTTCCTTATAGCAGAGGTAGTACTCAGAGAATAATATTATTTTCCTTTTTTTAAAAATTTCAGTAGGTTTTTTGGGAACAGGTGGTGTTTGATTGCATGAATAAGTTATTTGGTGGTGATTTTGGAAATTTTGGTGCACCCATCACCCAAGCAGTTTACACTGTATATGATGTGTAGTCTTCTAACCCTCACTCCCCCGACCCTTTCCCCCAAGTCCTCAAAGTCCATTATATGATTTTTATGCTTTTTTGTCCTTAGAGCTTACCTCCCACTTACAAATGTGAACATACGATGTTTGGTTTTCCATTCCTCAGTTACGTCACTTAGAATAATGCTCCCCAGGCCAGGAGTGGTGGCTCACACCTGTAATCTCAGTATTTTTGGTGGCTGAGGCAGGTGGATCACCTGAGGTTGGGAGTTCCAGACCAGCCTGAACAACATGGAGAAACCCCAGCTCTATTAAAAATACAAAATTAGCCAGGCGTGGTGGCATATGTCTGTAATCCCAGCTATTCAGGAGGCTAAGGCAGGAGAATTGCTTGAAGCGGGAGGCAGAAGTTGTGGTGAGCTGATATTGTACCATTGCTCTCCAGCCTGAGCAACAAGAGCTAAACTCCATCTCAAAAAAAAAAAAAGGTCTCCAGTTCCATCTAGGTTGCTTTAAATGCCATTATTTTGTTCCTTTTTGTGATGAGTAGTATTCCGTGGTAGATAATATACCACATTTTCTTTACCCACACGTTGATTAATGGGCACTTGGGCTGGTTCCATATTTTTGCAGTTGTGAATTGTGCCGCTATAAACATGCGTGTGCAAGTACCTTTTTCATATAATGACTTCTTTTTCCTCTGGGTAGATACCCAGGAGTGGGATTGCTGGGTCAAATGGTGGATCTACTTTTAGCTCCTTAAGAATTCTCCACAGTGTTTCCCATAGTGGCTGTACAAGTTTACATTCCCCCCAACAATGTAAAAGTATTCCTGTTTTACCACATCCACACCAACATCTGTTTTTTGATTTTTTGATTATGGCCGTTCTTACAGGAGTAGGGGGGAATCGCATTGTGGTTTCGATTTGTATTTCCCTGATAATTAGTGATATTGAACATTTTTTCATACACTTGTTGGGCATTTGTACATCTTCTCTTAAGAATTGTCTATTCATCGCAGCGCAGTGGCCCACGCCTGTAATCCCAGCACTTAGGGAGGCCAAGGCGGGTGGATCACGAGGTCAAGAGATCGAGACCGGATATCCTGGTCAACATGGTGAAACCCCGTCTCTACTAAAAAAAAAAAAAAAAAATTAGCTGGGCATGGTGGCGCGTGCCTGTAATCCCAGCTACTCAGGAGGCTGAGGCAGGAGAATTGCATGAACCCAGGAGGCAGAGGTTGCGGTGAGCCGAGATCGTGCCATTGCACTCCAGCCTGGGTAACAAGAGCGAAATTCCGTCTAAAAAAAAAAAAAAAAAAAAAAAAAGAATTGTCTATTCATGTCCTTAGCCCACTTTTTGATGGGGTTGTTTGTTTTTTTCTTGCTGATTTGTTTGAGTTCCTTGTAGATTCTAGGTATTAGTCCTTTGTCAGATCCATAGATTGCGAAGATTTTCTCCCACTCCGTGGGCTGTCTGTTTACTCTTCTGATTATTTCTTGCTGTGCAGAAGCTTTTTAGTTTAGTTTAGTCCCATCTAATTATCTTTGTTTTTGTTGCATTTGTTTTTGGGTTCTTGGTTATGAAGTCTTTGCCTAAGCCAATGTCTAGAAGGGTTTTTCCAATGTTATCTTCTAGAATTTTTATGATTTCAGGTCCTAAATTTAAGTCTTTGATCCACCTTGAGTTGGTTTTTGTATAAGGCGAGAGGGGGGATCCAGTTTTATTCTTCTACATGTGGTTAGCCAATTACCCCAGCACCATTTGTTGAATAGAGTATCTTTCTCCACTGTATGTTTTTGTTTGCTTTGTCAAAGATCAGTTGACTGTAAGTATTTGGCTTTATTTCTGGGTTCTCTATTCTGTTCTATTGGTCTATATGCCTGTTTTTATACCAGTATCAAGCCCTTTTGGTGACTATGGCCTTAGAGTGTAGTTGGAGGTCAGGTAATGTAATGCCTCCCGATTTGCAGAACATAATTATTGATAGTCCTTGTAAATTATTTTTAGCTTCTTTTATTACTCTTGCTGATTTTTACATTTTGACCTGTATGAATAATAATTTTGCCTCTTTAGGACACCATGTAAAATTGAACCTAGTATAAACCACGTCCTAAGCACAAGAAAGCCTGGAAAGGAAGAAGGAGATCCTCTGCAAAGGGTTCAGAGCCATCAGCAAGCATCTGAGGAGAAGAAAGAGAAAATGATGTATTGTAAGGAGAAGATTTATGCAGGAGTAGGGGAATTCTCCTTTGAAGAAATCCGGGCTGAAGTTTTCCGGAAGAAATTAAAAGAGAAAAGGGAAGGTATATGTAATTCAAGTTTGTGGAAAAGACTTAACCTAGTTGTGGAAAGATTGAGCTGATCTATTAAATCTAAGGAAAACTAACCTTATAGTTTACACCTTTATGCAATATGCCTTGGTTGTACAGTTTCTTTTTGTGTATCAGTCTAAGTCCTATTGCTTGCTGCCTTCTGTGAAAATTCCCTGTGGTGTGGGGGCACTGAGTATGTTTAGAAGTAAAGGAAGAAAGTTCTGAACAACTTATATTCACCAATACCATAAGCAGGCAGCTATGATCCCTGACATGTGTATATATGCATTCCATGCATCCCCATTAACTACTTTTTCTAATGTTGTTGCTTGAAATATTTCATTTTACTTTTGATACTTTGCCTGAAATTTCTCCAAGGGCTTATTTAGATTAAGACACTTGGTCACACTGCAGTGTTTTAGATCACAGATATTCATATTGTTGCTTAAAGACATTATATTTCTAGATTAAAGGAAAAGGTTTACTAAAAATTGAGATATGGGAATTTTTGAGAAATAGGAAGCAGCTCTGATTCTGGATCTTGGAGTACTTGGAGGCAAAAGATAGGGCAGAATGTGCTGGAAGTAGGGAATTAAGTCATAAGGGGCTTAACACATGAGAAGGTGAAGGAGAATAAAGAAGTGTACAGAAAATGAGGTAGGGGAGTGTCCACTTCTTCAATTTAGACATTTTTATTAGGATATATAAGAACAAAGTAATGTTTCTTTTATACATGGATATTCAGAATAACCTACTAATATAGCTCAGGCCTCTTAATAGGATGTGGTATTTGTGGGGTTAGCTAGGAAACTTAACTGTCACCTATACTTTGAGGAGCAATCTTTCTGAGTTCCAGGTGACAAGCTGGAAGCAAACTTTGATAAAGCGGACTGTTATTAAGTTTGGAATTGCCATCATTGTTACACTAAGTAGTGTCATCCAAGATTGTCAGAAGTGCTCTGGGTTCAAATAATATATTGAAAATGGAAGCTGTATGTCTAGGTAGGGAGAGGGATGGTTGCAAAGCAGACAAATAGGCTAGGAGGGTGGCCAAATATGAACTAGAAAAGGAACTAGGTATCGAAATAAAAACTGTTTCCAAAGGGAAAAATCTAGTCTGTACCAGGTATATAGAAATGAAAGTCCATTGTAAGGCGGGCACAGTGGCTCATGCTCATAATCCCAGCACTTTGGGAGGCCAAAATGGTTGGATTGCTTGAGCCCAGGAGTTTGAGACCAGCCTGGGTAACATGGTGAGTCCCCATCTTTATGAGAAAAAGAGAAAGTACATTTTGTTTTCAGCTAGCCAAAGAAAGACCTATTCTAGATTAGATGGAATTTAAGTAGGCATAAGGAGACATTGACCTCTGATAATTTTTTAATGCTCATTTCTATTTTTTTTTTTTTTTCCATCTTCTTTCAAAAACTCTGGCTACTTTCAGATTTCTGTCCTCTAATTCTTTTTTTTAATCTCCTGAGCAGCCTTAGTGGACTTACCTCAGACTTCTCAGACATACTCATAATTTATTAATTGACTTACTATCAACACCTCTTTACCCTAACCTGCAAAATCCTGTATGGCCAAGCATGGTGGCATGTGCCTTTAGTCTCAGCTACTCAGAAAGGTAAGGCAGGAGGATTGCTTGAGCCCAGAAGTTTGTGACCAGCCAGGGCAATATTAGCAAGAACTCATCTCCAAAAACAAACAAAACCCCACATGGCTTAGCCTCTGCCTATCTTTCCAACTCTATCTTTTCCTATTCACCCTCTTACTGTGTCACAACCACACTGGACTTCTTTTGCGTTCTTAGCCATGGTGGTCTTTTCCTGCTTTAGGGCCTTTGTGCCATCTAATTTATTGGCCTAGAACCTTTCTCCAGAATTTTGGCCCCTTATCATTTAGGTTACAGGTTAATAATGTCACTGTATCAGAATGATCTTCCCTGCTCACTGGTCTTTAGTAGCCCTCCCTTGAACTCCATCTTCCTACCCAGGCACACATTCTCACATCACACATTTTATTTTTTTTTCTAAACGCTGATTTTCTTGTGTATCTGTGTTTCCCTAAAATTTGAATGTTAACATTACATAACCAAGGACTTTGTATTATGTACCACTGAAACCTAAGTACTCAGAGTTGTGCTTGGCACATAGTAGGTATTCAGTTTTTTTTTTCTTTTAGTAGAAACCTGTGTTGTTCAAAGGTATTGTATTTTTTTATTGACTGGATAAATAAGAGAATAGAGGCATGGACCCCAAGTTGAGGACCTTGTTCCATTTATTTTCATCTGTATTAGTAACATATATGTTGAGGATATGAGTTCCAAAGGCAGTTTTTGACAGAATAAGTTACTAAGAGGAATAATACCTCAAGCCCCTTTACTGTTTCTAGCCGAGCTTTTGACCAGTGCAGAGAAGAGAGCAGAAATGCAGAAACAGATTGAAGAGATGGAGAAGAAGCTAAAAGAAATCCAAACTACTCAGCAAGAAAGAACAGGTGATCAGGTAATTTTCCTTTTTTTTTTTCTTTTTTCTTTTCTTTTTTTTTTTTTTTTTTTTTTTGAGATGGAGTCCAGCTCTGTCACCAGGCTGGTGTGCAGTGGCATGATCTCGGCTCCCTGTAACCTCTGCCTCTCAGGTTCAAGTGATTCCCCTGCCTCAGCCTCCCAAGTAGCTGGGACTACAGGTGCCCGCCACCACGCCCAGCTAATTTTTGTAGTTTTAGTAGAGGATGGAAGTCAGGATGGAAGTCCATGTTAGTCAGGATGGAATTTTTCTTTTTTTCAATACACAAAACTAACATTTATTGAAACAAACTTAAACATTATAAAAATATAGAAGGTTAAGGTCCTCCCAACCCCCATTTAGAGTTTCTGCTAGTTTGTTAGTTGTTAGTAGCAGGAAAATTGACTGGGAAAGTAATTTAACAGGTGACTTAAAATGGAATTTGTGGCATGTGAAATAAGTGGTATAGTCTATTGACTTCTTAGTTATACTCTAAACTGTTATTTGGTTAATTCTGGCTTCAGCTTTTTATTCTAGCTATGCTCCATTAAAACGGGATTGCCTAAAAAAATTTAGCATACGCCTGGCACTCTTCAGTTGAGTTCAACAGTACCGGTTTGTAGTAGGAACATAAATTATTGGAAATGACTTTTGTGGCTTAGTCATTTATATTGTTAGTGGATGTCTCGGGGAAGAGTACAGTAAAGCTATTGTTAGAGCTTGAAAATAGCATTTTCTGGATGGGAGGGGTATTGATTTTGTTTATTTAATGCAAACAGCAAGAAGAGAAGATGCCTACAAAGGAGACAGCTAAACTGCGAATTGCTTCCAAGTCCCAGGAAATACCAGGAATGACTCTATCCAGTTCTGTTTGTCGAGTAAACTCTTGTGCCAGGTAAGATCACATTGGTGGAAGGGACAATGCATATAGGAGGGCATTTAGAACCAACCTTTGACTCTCTAGTGTCCTGAAGTCTCTGACTTTTACAGTATTGAGACATGGTTTTGTAAGTCTCTATCACAACAAAAGCTTTGGTGCTGATGAGGGAGTGCTATTTCCCATTGAGGAAACATGTTTCTTATACAAACAAATATATATAATGTTTCTAAAAAACAAAATCACCCATTTCTACCACTAAGAGATAACTACTGTTAACACTGTTCTGTCTCTCCTTTTGTGTTGTGTTTTTGTTTTGTTTTATAAGAATGGCAGCTTACCATTTTGTAATCTGCTTATGCTATTAATGCAACCTGACATCTATTATCAAATATATTTCTGCAACAGTTTTGATAACCAAAGGTGCTATCTTTTCTAAGAGAATTTGGATTGACAGTAATAATTTATCTTAGAGTAAATATTATATTTAATGGAAAGCCTCTTGGACTTTTAAGAGTTAAACAGTTCTTTCTGTGAGTATTGAGCACATGTTTTAAAACAAGTTTCTTCACAGAGAAACTTCACTTTCGGAGAACATTTGGCAGGAGCAACCTCATTCTGAAGGTGAGTTGTGGTTGACAGCCTCGGGAAGAACTTGCTGATAACAAATGAAACTTGCTGATAACAAATGGATTATGTAATAAAGGGTAAATATTTTTAAATTATGATAAAGGGATTGAAAGAAAGCAGAGAGGGGGTAAGATACTAGGATGTCTTTGAGTCATGGAATTTAGTATAAGCATATGCTTTAAGAAAAGAAAGACATTTGAAAGTGTTTTTTTAAGACTCCTCAGTGCTTCAAAATATTTGGTTTAATTATAATTTTAAATTTACACTAAATACCAAATCTTACACTTTAGTTACTGTACACTGAGCAGTGAAGACACTGAGGAAAGTGTTTTGTTTTGTTTTGTTTTGTTTTCAGGGAAAAAAACTTTAAAGCCATTTTATATTCAAATTGGTTTTCTTTTCTTTGGAACATATTAAAAGTGGTGAAACATGAATATCCACTTGTAAGTAGTTTTGCAAAAATAAAAATAAAAAACATTAAAATTAAACCTTTATTTCTAACCGACACTTTGTTGGAAATACAAAGTATGGAGGAACGTTGTTAAACAACACAGGGGGATGGAATTGGTAAAATACAGCATTATGGGGCTAGCAATCAGTTTGTTCAACAAAAATTTCCCCCAAAATCCTATAGAATAAAAGAGATTTAAGAGGCATTTGAACAGTCACAGTCACAGTATGCGGATCTTAACTCTGCATTCCCTATTCAAAAAAAAATTTTTTTTAATTGGTAAAATGTGAAACTTCTGACTGGATATTTGATATTCATAAATCGTTCATTTTATAGGTAGGTATGTTTTGGGATTGGGATTTTTAAAAAGCCTCTTTTAGAAATATGTACTGAAATATTTGCAGATAAAATGACATGTCTGGAATTTGCTTTAAAATAATCCTGTTAGGTTGGGTTTGGAGAGTAGTGACTGTGGTAGAGAATCTAAATGAAACAAGATCGTCTATGTTTAGATAATTGTTAAATTGTTTAGTGACCTTTTATATGTTTGAAGTTTTTTGTGATTAGAAAAACAGATTGCCTTCCTTCTTTCAAACAACACAATATATTAATTTATCTGATTGTCTTGAAAAGTAAAGCATTTACTCTTAGAGTATACATCTGGTCTCTCTTTCTCTAGGTCCCAGTATCCCTTTCTCCATTTTTGATGAGTTTCTTCTTTCAGAAAAGAAGAATAAAAGGTTTGTTTGGTTTTTTAGTTTGTTTTTTTACTTAGGAATTTTGGATAAATTAGGGGTTACTGTTATGAAAAAAACTGAAGTATGTCTTTTTCCAGTCCTCCTGCAGATCCTCCACAGGTTTTAGCTCAACGAAGACCCCTTGCAGTTCTCAAAACCTCAGAAAGCATCACCTCAAATGAAGATGTGTCTCCAGATGTTTGCGTAAGAGGGAATATCCTTAAGTTAATGTAAACAGGCTAGTGGATTGTTTATTCAAATCCACAAAAGCTTAAGGTTAAAATCGAAACCACTGACTTGAATTAAGCACATGAAAAGATGCTCAGCATTATTACTCACCAGGGAAATGCAAATCAAAACCGCAGTGAGACACTACTTTATATCCACTAGGATTATAATAAAAAATTATGGACAATAACAAGTGTTGACAAAGATGTGGAGAGATTATACCATATGTTAAAATGGGAATGTAAAATGGTGTAGCTGCTTTGGAAAACAGTTTTGGCAGCTCCTCAAAATGTTAAACACAGTTAACCATATGATTCTGCCTAGGTGTATACTCAAAATATTGAAAGCACATGTTCACACAAAAAACTTGACACAAATGTTCATAGCTGCATTACTCATGATACTGAGTCCCAGTATGTCCATTACCCAGATGTCCATCAACTGATGAATGGATAAACAAAATGTTGTGTATCCATACAATGAAATATTATTTGCAATATAAAGGAATGAAGTACTAATACATGTCATGCCATGGATGAACATTGAAAATGTTATTTCAAGTGAATGAAGCCAGATACAAAGACCACATATTATATGATCTCATTTTCATGAAATATCCAGAATAGGCAAAGGTATTATGGATTGAGGTTTTCCAGATTAGGGAAAGGGTGGTGGAGAGTGACTGCTAATGGGTATAGGGTTTCTTTTTGGAGTGATGAAAGTATTCTGGAATTAGGTAGTTATGATGGTTGTATAACCTTGTTAATATACTAGAAACCACTGAAGTATACTTTAAAAGAGTAAATTTTATGGTATATGAATTATATCTCAATTTTTATAAGTGGGAAAAAATCACTAACTTGAAAGCATTTTGCACTTTTCTAACCAACATAGTAAAGGACATTTGTTCTTTTTTATATAAAATACCTTTTGTGACAATGCAAAAGTTATGTGGGCCAATCATTTTTCTTCAGTAATGTTATATATTAACCGCTGTAGACTAGTGACATAATAATACTTAGGGTAAAAAGACCCTGTGTAGGCCTGGCACAGTGGCTCTTGCCTGTAATCCCAGCACTTTGGGAGGCAGAGGTGGGCAAATCACGAGGTCAAGAGATTAAGACCATCCTGGCCAACATGGTGAAACCCTGTCTCTACTAAAAAATACAAAAATTAGCTGGGTGTGGTGGCATGTGCCTGTAGTCCCAGCTACTCAGAAGGCAGAGGCAGGAGGATCACTTGAATCCGGGAGAGGTGGAGGTTGCATTGAGCTGAGATGCACCACTGCACTCCAGCCTAGCGACAGACTGAGACTCTGTCTCAAAAAAAAAAAAAAGACGGTGTAGACATTTAAGTTAAAATAAATAACCTTTATCTTTGGCATTTTATTAAAGTTTTAAGGAACAAGAATCATTCTCTTCAAACCAGTATCTGGAACCTTGTCATGAGACTGTAAAGAATTGAATATATTTAATCGGAAGACTTTTAAGGGGTGATGTGAGCAGTAGCTTTAGTGACTTAAAGCATTGTTTTCCACATCCCTGGGAATGAATCATTTGGAGGAAGTTTTTTAAAAACACTTTTTCTTTTTAGTTTCTTCTCTATTGAGGTTTTGTTTTGTTTTGTTTTGTTTTGTTTTGTTTTGTTTTGTTTCGTTTTGTTTTGTTTTTGAGATGGAGTTTCGCTCTTGTTACCCAGGCTGGAGTGCAATGGTGCAATCTCGGCTCACCGCAACCTCCGCCTCCTGGGTTCAGGCAATTCTGCCTCAGCCTCCTGAGAAGCTGGGATTACAGGCACGTGCCACCATGCCCAGCTAATTTTTAGTATTTTTAGTAGAGACAGGGTTTCACCGTGTTGACCAGGATAGTCTCTATCTCTTGACCTCATGCTCTACCCGCCTCGGCCTCCCAAAGTGCTGGGATTACAGGCTTGAGCCACCGCACCCGGCCTTGAGGTATATTTTATATCTAGTAAACTGCACAAATACTGTACAGCTAGATGAATTTTTACATGTGTGAATATCCATGGAATTTTTTCTCATATCAAGATAATAGAATATTTCCATCAACTCAGAAGAGACTAGGGAGTCTTTTGTGACTAACAGTGCTTAAGCCCCTTTCCATCTATGTGGCACTGGAATTTCCAGGAAAAAGGTCCAAGCATGTATTTTCGTCTTTTTAAAAATAGTTTCCCAGCTAATTCTGATACAGTTAGTCCATTGACTGCTATGAAAAGACAGTGATGTAAAAGAGTAGTTAATTAATTACTGTGTTCTGGAGTATACCACCAGAGAACATGATGAACAGGCTAGATTTGGATGCAGTGGTTCTACATTCAGCTGTTCCAGGATACACTTAATTGTTAAAGGAGTCCAACTTCATCTACCTTTCTTTTTTCTTTTTTTAACAATCTTTTACTTGAATTTTGTTAATAGGTACCTATCAGAATTTTCATCTCCTAAAAAAATTGTATTTAAAATGTCTAAGCTAATAGGGCCATAAGTAGTATTTGCATAAAATGTAGAGACTATAAACATCTATTTTACTTTAATCACTTATAATACATATATATAAATTTTTTCTTTCTTTCTTTTTCTTTTTCTTTTTCTTTTTTAGACAGGGTCTCTGTCACTTGGGCTAGAGTACAGTGGCATGATGTCCGCTCACTGCAGCCTCTGCCACCTGGGCTCAAGCAATCCTTCCACCTCAGCCTCCCAGTTAGCTGGGACTATAGGTGTAAGCCACCATGCCTGGCTAATTTTTGTATTTTTTGTAAAGACAGGGTTTCTCCATGTTGCCCAGTCTGGTCTCAAACTCCTGTGCTCAAGTGATCCTCCTGCCTCAGCCTGCCTCCCAAAGTGCTGGGATTACAGGTGTGAGCCAATGCACCTGGCCAAATCTTACAATTTTTTTGTTTGTTTGCTTGAGATGGCGTTTCGCTCTTGTTGTCCAGGCTGGAGTGAAGTGGCAGGATCTCCGCTCACTGCAGCCTCCAGCCCCTGGGTTCAAGCGATTCTCCTGCCTCAGCCTCCTGAGTAGCTGGGATTACAGGTGCCTGCCACCATGCCCAGCTAATTTTTGTGTTTTTAGTATAGATGGAGTTTTTCCATGTTGGCCATGCTGGTCTCAAGTGCCCGACTTCAGGTAATGCACTAACCTCAGCCTCCCAAAGTGCTGGGATTACAGGCACCCACCACCACGCTCAGCTAATCTTTGTGTTTTTGGTAGAGACAGGGTTTCACCACGTTGGGCAGGCTGGTCTTGAGTGCCTGACCTCAGGTGATCCACTCACCTCAGCGTCTCAAAGTGCTGGAATAGGCGTGAGCCACCATGCCCAGCCTATAATTTTTTTTCAACTATACTGTGTTTCTTCTAGATGTACCTCCCACCTTTAGTTACTAAGTCAGAAATTCAAAGTATTTGTCAAGTTGGTAATGATCTAGAAAATTAATTTCTCTTATCCAAGTGGGTTAAATCAAATAGGTACTATTTTTATACTACAGGTAAATGTGTAAAGTGGTATCTCTCTGAGGACAGCTAAGTAATTATATATAAAGAACTTTAATATTTATAACCTTTTGCCCTGATAATTCAACTTTTAGGAATTAATCCTAAGAAATTAAAGTGTTTATAAAGATTTATGTACAAGGATGTTTAAAGTGGTTTTAAACTAGCAAAAAACAGAATAATCTAAAAGTTGGTTAATTTCTTATAGACACACAGTGTGACCATTATGTTTCTAAAGAATTTTTAATAGCATAGAAAAAAAATACAAAAAGTATGAGAAAGAACAAAACAGAGTATCATGAATGCTACAATTACACTGCTTTTAAAACTCCTTTTTAAGTGCATAGAATATGCTATGCATGTATCCTACCAGACATACGTGGCAACAGTGGTCACCTCTGGAGAACAGGAATAGGGGTGGAGATGGGGGTCGCTTTTAGGAAGAATACACTTTTAAACTAGTCAACTTTTTGAAGCCATGTATACCTATTACTTTTCAAGACAAAGGTGTGTTTTAAATATAGCAAAAAATGTAAGATTGGTTAGTAGCATTTCAGGTGTTTTTTCCCCCTTTATACTTCATGTTTTCCATATTTTCTGCCATAATCATGAATTATCTTTAAGAAATAAATAAAAATTAGGTATGTAGCATAGAGAAAGAAGACATAAAAACCAGGAGGATGGCACATTATCAGAATATTTACTAAGTGAAAGCCAGAAGAAAAATAGTATTTGTGCTTTAGTTCATAGGTTAAATTTGTTGAGGAACAAAACCATTGCCCAGTATTTTTTGTTGTGTGGAGAATCTTCATGGCACATTTTTTTGGATGAAGTATAGTTTACTGAGTTCATCATCCAAAAACCTTTTACCTCAAATGCTATAATGTGCTTCTTAAAATTATCTTTCCAGGCTGGGCATGGTGGCTCACACCTATAATCCCAGCACTTTGGGAGGCTGAGGCGGGTGGATCATGAGGTCAAGAGATCGAGACTATCCTGGTCAACATGGTGAAACCCCATCTCTACTAAAAATAAAAAATTAACTGGGCATCGTGGTGCACGCCTGTAGCCCAGCTACTCGGGAGGCTGAGGCAGGAGAATTGCTTGAACCCAGGAGACGGAGGTTGCGGTGAGCTGAGAACATGCCATTGCACTTCAGCCCGGGTAACAAGAGTGAAACTCCGTCTCAAAAAAAGAAAAAAAAAAATTATCTCTCCCTAGATATTCCGACATGCTACTTCTATACCCTGTGTCACTGAGCTAATGTGTCTCTCTCAGTGAAAAAGATAGGTTCGCTGGGTGCGGTAGCTCACACCTTTAATCCCAGCACTTTGGGAGGCTGAGGCAGGTGGATCACAGGGTCAAGAGATTGAGACCATCCTGGCCATAGTGGAGCTAATAATACAAAAATACTCTACTAAAAATACAAAAATTAGCCTGGTGTGGTAGCATGCGCCTGTGGTCCCAGCTACTCAGAAGGCTGAGGCAGAAGAATCGCTTGAACCCAAGAGGCGGAGGTTGCAGTGAGCCGAGATTGCGCCACTGCACTCTAGCCTCGCGACAGCAAGACTCCATCTCAAAATAATAATAATATGTTTTTTTAAAAGATTCTTCATGTGTTGAAATATTTTAGCTCGTTGGGTGTGGTGGCTCATGCCTGTAATCCCAGCACTTTGGGAAGCTGAGGCAGGTGGATCACCTGAGGTCGGGAGTTCAAGACCAGCCTGACCAACCTGGTGAAACCCTGTCTCTACTAAAAATACAAAAATTAGCCAGGCATAGAGGCAGGTGCCTGTAACCCCAGCTACTCAGGAAGTTAAGGCAGGAGAACTGCTGGAATCCAGGAGGTGGAGGTTGCAGTGAGCCGAGATCATGCCATTGCACTCCAGCCTGGGTGACAGAGTAAGACTCTAGCTCCAAAAAAAAAAATTTTTTTTTTTAGCTAAACTTTATATGGTTTTTATTTCAGGATGAATTTACAGGAATTGAACCCTTAAGTGAGGATGCCATTATCACAGGCTTCAGAAATGTAACAATTTGTCCTAATCCAGAAGACACTTGTGACTTTGCCAGAGCTGCTCATTTTGTATCTACTCCTTTTCATGAAATAATGTCCTTGAAGGATCTCCCTTCTGATCCTGAAAGACTGTTAGAGGAAGAGGATCTAGATGTAAAGACCTCTGAAGACCAGCAGACAGCTTGTGGTACTCTCTACAATCAGACTCTCAGCATCAAGAAACTGAGGTGATAAGGGATTTACAGGTCTTACAAACCAGATTGTTTGCTCTCTCTGTGTGTGCTTGCCAGTTACAGTAATCATTTATCAAGTTCTTACTAACTGCCAGGTACTGTGCTACGTGCTCTACATGAGAGTAGGGCTGCCTCAGATAAAATGTCAGTGGGATTTAGTGATTTGGACATGAGGGTTGAAAGTAAATTTTGATGGTGAATAAACTAAGCAGCCCAAGAGGAGTATAGTACCATTGAGGAAAGTTGGCAAAGTATACGTGATTGACAAAAAGGAGGCACTTAGTTTTTCTGTAATATTGAGTTTAAAATAGTGGTAGGATAAATTCTGTTAATTTTATTTATTTATTTATTGAGATAGAGGTTCACTCTGCTACCCAGGCTGGAGTGCAGTGGTGCGATCTTAGCTTACTGCAACCTCTGCCTCCCAGGTTCAAGCAATTGTCCTGCCTCAGCCTACCGAGTAGCTGGGACTACAGGCGTGCACCACTATGCCCAGCTTATTTTTATGTTTTTAGTAGAGACAGGGTTTCACCACGTTGGCCAGACTGGTCTCAAACTTCTGACCTCAGGTGATCCACCCGCTTCGGCCTCTCAAAGTGCTGGGATTACAGGAGTGAGCCACTGTGCCCAGCCAGTTTATGTGAATTTTAAGTAGGCAACTAGAGGTGTGTTTTTTAAAAAAGTATCTTTTGATAGAGAGGTGGAAATGAATAATGAAATGGATGAGGGAATGTCTTACAGCCAGGGTCTGAGCCTTGTTTAAAGTCAGCTAATTTAAACTCACTCCAGTTTTAGGAATACTTTTTTTTAATTTGCTGATTTTTGCTTTTAAAGTGACATTTTGAGAGGCCAGGTACGGTGGCTCGCATTTGTAATCCTGGCACTTTGGGAGGGTAAGCAAGGTGGATGACTTGAGACCAGGAATTGGAGACCAGCCTGGTCAACATGGTGAAACCCTGTCTCTACTCAAGAAAAAAATTTTTTGAAACTTTTCCCTATCAGCTTTTAAGCACATTTGCTAGCATGTATTCACATTGCATGATTTTGGTTTCTCTTTTCTTTGCCTAACCCTTTTTTTTCCTTTTTTTTTTTCATTTTTTTCTTTTTTAAATTTTTCTGGCTCATAGTAGAAAACGTAGATGGTATCCAACCTTTTCTTACTGAAGAAAAAAAGTCCAGAGGAGGGATAAAGAGGAAGAAAGTTAGTGTCAATGTTAGTATTTCTCAATGTAGAGTAGGTATTTACTATAGGTAAATAAAGCATAAATCCAGAAATGTATGCTGGACATGGCTTGTTCACCAGGTTTAGAGGAGGTTACCTAGATTCTGATTTGGAAAAACAATGAATTTGGAAAATGAGACTGTTGCTGAATGCAGTGCCTCTTGCTTGTAATCCCAGCACTTTGGGAGGCTGATGTTGCATGGTACCACTCATCCAGCTACCATTTGCTGGGCTTAAGTGATTCTCCCAGCTCAGCCTCCCACGTAGTCCCAGCTGTTAGCTTTTTTTTGTTTTATAACCTTTCAGCTACTCAGGAGGCTGAGGTAAGGGAGGATCACTTGAGCCCTGGAAATCAAGGCTGCAGTGAGCCTTGATTGTACCACTGCACTCCAGCCTGGGTGACAGAGCGAGATCCTGTCTCAAAGATAAAATGAAAAGTTTAAAAACATGAGACTATCAAATAAATTTATAACAAATTATAAATTATTTAAACCTAAATTTGATTAAGTTGTATTTAAAAATAAAAGTATAAAATGATAAAATTTATACATTAATGCCAGGTGTGCTGGCTCACTCCTGTAATTCCAGCACTTTGGGAGGCTGAGACTGGCAGATCAGCTGAGATCAGGAGTCCAAGACCAGCCTGGTTAACATGGTGAAGCCCTGTCTCTTCTAAAAATAGAAAAATTAGCCAGGCATAGTGGCGGGTGCCTGTATTCCCAACTACTTGGGAGGCTGAGGCAGGAGAATTGCTTGAACCCAGGAGATGGAGGTCACAGTGACCCAAGATCACACCATTGCACTCGAGGCTGGGTGACAAGAGCAAAACTCCATCTCAAAAAAAAAAAAAAATTAATACATTAAGACTATGAAATTAGCCGGGCGCGGTGGCTCAAGCCTGTAATCCCAGCACTTTGGGAGGCTGAGGCGGGTGGATCACGAGGTCGAGAGATCGAGACCATCCTGGTCAACATGGTGAAACCCCGTCTCTACCAAAGATACAAAAAATTAGCTGGGCATGGTGGCGTGTTCCTGTAATCCCAGCCACTCAGGAGGCTGAGGCAGGAGAATTGCCTGAACCCAGGAGGCGGAGGTTGCGGTGAGCCGAGATCGCGCCATTGCACTCCAGCCTGGGTAACAAGAGTGAAACTCCGCCTCAAAAAAAAAAAAAAAAAAAAAAAAAAAAAAGACTATGAAATTATAACAAAGTTGATATATATTGTTCCTATAAGAATTGACTTATTTGTGATTCTTTTAGCCCAATTATTGAAGATAGCCGTGAAGCCACACACTCTTCTGGCTTCTCTGGATCTTCTGCCTCGGTTGCAAGCACCTCCTCCATTAAATGTCTCCAAATTCCTGAGAAACTAGAACTTACTAATGAGACTTCAGGTAGGATCATACATACCACTGTATCCATACCTAGTGAACGCTAGTTTGTTTCAGCAAACTGAGCTGTATGTTTTTCTTACCTTCTCTTTTCGAGACAAGGTCTCACTCTGTCATCCAGAATGGAGTGCAGTGGCACAATCACAGCTCACTGCAGCCTCAAACTCACTGGGCTCAGATGATCCTCCTACCTCAGCCTCTTGAGTAGCTGGGACCACAAATGTGCCACCACCCTGTGTGGCAAATTTTTCTATTTTTTGTGGAGGCGAGGTTTTGCCGTGTTGCCAGGCTGTTCTCAAAGTCCTAGCCTCAAAGTATCTTCCCACCTCTACCTCTCAGAGTGCTGAGATAGGTGGAGACACTGTGCCCAGCCTGTATGTTTTTCTTTCCCAGAGAAGTTGCCATAAATTGTGAAATTTCTAGAATAGATTGTACAAACTGAACAGTTTCGTAAAGACCCGAGACAGATGAGTATAATTAAATTAACAGTGCTTACTGTATAATCTTGATTTTTTTTCCTCTACCCTGTTATAATATCCATTTTAAGCGTTAGGTTTTTTTGGTGATATCTTTTCACCTTTCTCTCCCACTGGCAGAAAACCCTACACAGTCACCCTGGTGTTCACAGTATCGTAGACAACTGCTGAAGTCCCTACCAGAGTTAAGTGACTCTGCAGAGCTTTTTATAGAAGACAGACCAATGCCTAAGTTGGAAATTGAGAAGGAAATTGAATTAGGTAAGTACCATTGAATGCATGTCCTCTGGTATATGACAGTATACAAATAAGTGATTATTTGTACTTAAACTTGATGCTTCAGCACTGTAAATATCCCTAGATTGTATTTTTTTAAAAAGCAATATAGACGGTAACACATTGATAACTTCATGTTCTCATAAATAGGAATTATGTCTTCCCCTCTTAAAATAGTTTTTTTGTTGTTGTTTTGTTTTGTTTGAGACAGTCTTGCTCTCATTGCCCAGGGTGGAGTGCAATGGCACGATCTTGGCTCACTGCACCCTCTGCCTCCTGGGGTCAAGCAATACTCCTGCCTCAGCCTCTAGGGTAGCTAGAATTACAGATAACCACCACCACGCCCAGCTAATTTTGTATTTTTTTTAGTAGATATGGAGTTTCTCCATTTTGGTCAGGTTGGTCTTAAACTCCCAACCTTAGGTGATCCACACGCCCTGGACTCCCAAGGTGCTGGGATTATAGGCATGAGCTACCAAGCCTGGCCGCAATTGTTAACAAATAATTTTTTAAAGTATTCTAGATGCTACAATATACCAGTGCCTCTATCCTTTCAGCCAGGAGGTAAAGGCTAGAGGGCCATATATGTTCACAGTGATTTTTAAATAGAATCAAACCTTCTCAACAGGTAATGAGGATTATTGCATTAAACGAGAATACCTAATATGTGAGGATTACAAGTTATTCTGCGTGGCACCAAGAAACTCTGCAGAGTTAACCATAATAAAGGTGGGACTGATTCTTTGTAATTCCAGTTACTTTGTAAATAACAGGGATTGAAGGAATAACTATCCGCATGGTACCATCAAATCTTTCTAATAATCTCTCTCAATATGTCCCAAATATATTAAGTATCCTTTCAGTTTCATTTTTGGAGGAAATCTCTGCTGATACTTTCTTGCCTGCTCCAATCTAGAAAAGTTATACGTTACCTTTTACACACACACACCACACGCAATCACCTTGGAATTTCCACTTATCATCCTAGATACTTACATTACCTTTTTCTTATATTGGATACCCAGTTTCTTTTTCTTTTTTCTCTCCTCTCCTTTCCTCCTCCCCCTCCCCTCCCCCTTCTCCCGCTCCCCTTCCTCTTCTCTTTTCTTTTATTTCTTTTTTAACAGGGTCTTACTCTGTCACCCAGGCTGGAGTACAGTGCCATGATCACGGCTCACTGCAGCCTCGACCTCCCAGGCTCAAGCAATCCTCCCACCTCAGCCTCTGGAATAGCTGGGACTATAGGTACATGCCACCACTCCCAGATAATTATTTTTTGTAGAGACTGGGGCCTCTTTGTGTTGCCTAGGCTGATCTTGAATTCATGGCTTAAGCGATCCTCCCACCTTTGCCTCCCAAAAAACTGGGTTACAGGCATCTGTCAAAATGCCTGTAACCAAATGGCATCTAATTTTGCTTTTGATTTTTTTTTTTTTTTTTTGCCATTCCGAGTCTCAAAGTTTTCTGTGAAGTTATTTTTCCCTCTTTCTGGATCCTTATAGGATCTTATTCTTGTCCCCACTATTCTGAAATGTCATAGTTACATGCTTTGGTGTAAGTTTGTTGTCACTTAAGTACTAGGCACTCAGTGGCCATTTCAATCGGTTAATTCTCTCAGTTCTGAGAAATTTTCTTCAATGGAAAAAATTTTTTTTCCCCTCAGTCTTCTCTGTTCTCTTATTTTCTAATTCCTTTTATTAGAGGTGCATATAGCACCTTTTGGACAGAACCTTTAAAAAAATGTAACTATTTTTCTCCTATATTCTCTTTGTCTTTTCACTTTACTTTCTGAGTAATTTATCAACTTAATATTTTTGGCCTTTTGACTAGATTTTTATTTCTTCTGTCTATATATAATTTTCAAAAGCTTTTTTTAAATTAGAATTTTCTTTGTAGCATTCTATTCTTCATTTCAAAGATAGAATATTCCTTATCTTTCTGAATTAATGATTTAAAATTTTTTTCTCCCTTCATGATGTTTGTTTCTATTTCTTTTTGTCTGTTTTGATCTCTTTCATACTACAGGCTTTCTTCTAGTCTTTGGTTCTGTATTCATATTTAAGTATGGGACACTAAAAGCTAATTGAAAGTTCTGTGTATATGGAAAGACCTTGACAGCTGTGGACTTAAATGTACGATGATCTAGCTTGGCCATTTTATTGGAAAGTCCTTCAATCTTCAGATCTTTTCTCTTGAGCTGATCAGAGATGTCTTCTCTGTCAGAGGAGACTTCTGATTTTCTGCCTGGAGCACATAAACCTGGCTTCTAACTTTCTGAAAGCTGAGGAAATTGGTCTGAAGAATGGAAGAGCAGGCAGGTGCATCTTAACATCTGATATATACACTTTTTCCTGTTTTTTTTTCTATGTTATTTCTACCCTCACTGGTGCCTAGTGCCCTCTAGTCCAGAGCCCTTCGCTAGGGAATAAACTTCTGGTCTTTGAGAATAGGGGAGAGGTGGTTGCTGGGCGAGGCTATGGGAGCAGAAGAAGGAAGCTGGAGTCTACCTTCATGTTAAATGGGATTCAGTCACTCCTGTTTTAGCTCTACCCTCAGCCTCACTTCCATGGGTAATTGGTGCTTCCCATTATATAATATAGGGAAATAGCCTTGTAGTGTAAATGTAGCTCAGCTTTCTCCACTGCCAAAAATCAGTTTTTATTCTAATTGGATTGTTTCCTCTTACTGTCTTTCCAGCTGATTCTCTTTCCAGAGTTTGTTGCTGTTTCATCCTTTATAGATTTATTCCTCTAAAAAACATCTATTTATTATTATTTATCTATCAGAAGGACTGGAGGCAATGTGTTTCAACCTGCCAGCCGTAATCATAGACTTTAATGGAACTTATTTTTAAAATATAATGTTTTGCAGGTGTCGTTTCAACCTGTCCCATGGGACTTTTATATCAACCACAAGTTAAAAGAACGTTTAAATGAGGCTTGTGATCATTTGTGCAGCTGTTATCAATATCAAGATGGCTGTATTGTTTGGCACCAGTATATTAACTGCTTCACCCTTCAGGTTTGCAATACTAAAAACAAAATTTAAAGTTCTCAAGTAAAGAGATGTGTGCTCCATTTAGCAAAGGAATTTAGAACAAAATTCCTGTCAGTCTTCTAAAAATAGAGCAATTCAATTATAAGTTAAAAGCATTGATCCTTTTCTCAAGTTATTTTGACCAAAGATCTCTGATATTTTCTTTTAACTTTTTTTTGTCAATTTTCAAGCATAAACAAAAGTAAAAAGAATTGTGCAATGAATTGCCATGAACTAGTCATCTATGATAATCTTTAGTTCATGGCCACTCTTGTTAAGCTATACTACCCTTACTGGATTATTTTTAAAACCCAGACACAATAAGTCATTTTATTCTTTGGTTTGTTCTTAAGGTTTGCTACAGATTTTGATGATAATATGAATTCTCTTAAAATGGTTGGAATGAGGGGGTATCTTAAAACATTTATCAAGTGCCTGTTTTGGGCCAGGCTCACTCTTGATGCCATTTATCACGATGTCATTAAATCCTTACAAAGAATCTTATGGGAGATCAAAGTATGTTAAAACTGGGAGTTCGAGTCAGTCTACAGAGGAGCCTACCTTCCAGTAGAGAACATGGAAGACTGCAATCCATCAGTTATCAAAGTATTGAGTATAACTACAGTCTGCCAAACTTGAGAAATAGTGAGTTTTCTATCCTTCTGTTTCCAGGAACTTCTCCAACACAGTGACTATATTACCCATGAAATAACAGTGTTGATTATTTACAATCTTTTGACAATAGTGGAGAAACTGCACAGAGCAGAAATAGTCCATGGTGACTTGAGTCCAAGGAGTTTGATTCTCAGAAACAGGTTGGTACTTTTCATTCTTATAATTCTATCAGCTTTCTCTTAAAACATGGATAGTTGACACTTTTTTTTTTCTTTTTTGAGGCAGGGTCTCACTCCGTCACCTAGGCTGAAGTATGGTGGCGTGATCGCTGCTCAATACAACCTCCGTCTCCCAGGTTCAAGCAGTTTTCCTGTATCAACTGCACTTGAAGCTGGGACCACAGGTGTGCACCACCACACCTGGCTAATTTTTATATTTTTTTGGTAGAGATGAGGTTTCACCATGTTGCCTGGGCTGGTCTCAAACTCCTTGCCTCAAGTAATCTGCTCACCTCAGCCCCCCAAAGTGCTGGGATTATAGATGTGAATCACCATGCCTGGCCAAGTTGCCTGTTTTTAAAGCCTTTTGATAAATGCCACATCAAGGAACACAGAGCAGGAAATAAGAAATGAAGCCTAAATACTAAGAATTGAGAAAATATAGATAACATTCAGGCATTAACTAGGCAAATACAGTCCAACATATTTGCTTTGTGAAAAGGACTAGAGGACCACTACATTCTTGTAGTGATCGTTGATGTTATAGTACTTGAGTAAAAGCAGCCTGGTTTAAAGATACTTTGTCAGCTGGGCAAGGTGGGTCATGCTTGTAACCCTAGCACTTTGGGAGGCTGAAGCGGACAGATCACCTGAGGTTAGGAGTTTGAGACCAGCTTGGCCAACATGGCAAAACTCTGTCTCTACTAAAAGTACAACAATTAGCTGGGCGTGGTGGCAGGCACCTGTGATCCCAACAACTTGGGAGGCTGAGGCAGTAGAATTGATTGAACCTGGGAGGTGGAGGTTGCAATGAGCTGAGATCACCCCATTGCACTCCAGCCTGGGCGACAAGAGTAAGATTCCATCTCAAAAAAAAAGATGCTTTGTCTGCCCCACCCTATGTCTTGGGTGAGGTGTTAAGTTTGTTTCTGAGGCCACTGATAAACACTAATAGCTGGATGCTAGACTCATTCTTTACATTTCTTCCAAATATTTAATCTGTAAGAAGAGACTGAATTAGACTCTAAATTACAGTTGGCATGGAAATTAAAAGAACCCTCAATGTATTCCTGTGATTGTAACCAAAAGAACTAGAGAATCCTACCTTCCCTCTGAGATAGCAGTCAAAGGCTTTCCCAGACATAATGTAGCAGCATTCCTCATCCAGGGTACCAAAGGTATTTTGGATGAAACAATTCTTTGTGCAGGTATGTTCCAAGCAATGCAGAATGTTTTATATTCCTATTCCCCCAGCCACCCAATTAAGTGCAAGTAACAATCTAAGCCAAGTGTCCCCAAACTTTTTACACTGGGGGCCAGTTCACTGTCCCTCAGACCATTGGAGGGCCGCCACATACTGTGTTCCACTCACTGACCACCAGTGAAAGAGGTGCCCCTTCCTGAAGTGCGGTGGGGGACCGGATAAATGGCCTCAGGGGGCCGCATGCTGGCCGCGGGCCATAGTTTGGGGACGCCTGCCCTAAGCCGTTGTAACAACTAAAAATTCCCCCAAATTTCCAAATATGAGAACCCCTGGTATATTTTCACTCTACTTCACAACATTAAAATGACAGTGCTCATATTCCCAGGACTATGGAAATTGGAAGCAGAGGTATTTTCTAAGCCTTTTAGAATTGGGAATTTGTGGTCTATAGAATATGATAGCCCTTCTCTCAGCCACCAGACACTCCAGAAAAATGCATAGTTTCAAAGAGACGGTGCTTTTTACTTTTTCACTATTTATCAAATTTGATCAGAAATTTCACATAGATTCATAAGGAATTAAAAGCCAGAAAGGGACCAGGCATATGGTGGCTCACACTTGTAATCCCAGCACTTTGGGAGACTGAGACAGGTTAATCACCTGTGGTCGTGAGTTTGAGACCAGCCTGACCAATATGGAGAAACCCTGTCTGTACTAAAATTTCAAAATTAGCTGGGCATAGTGGCGCATGCCTGTAATCCCAGGATTCGGGAGGCTGAGGCAGGAGAATTGCTTGAATCCAGGAGGAGGAAGTTGTGGTAAGCTGAAATTGCACTATTGCATTCCAGCCTGGACAACAAGAGCGAATTCCGTCTCAAAAAAAAAATGCCAGAAAGGGCTGGACATAGTGGCTCACATCTGCAGTCCCAGCACTTTGGGAGGCAAAGACAGGAAGATCTCTTGAGGGAGTTCAAGACCAGCCTAGTCAACATAGCAAGACTTCGTCTCTACAAAAATAAAATTAAAGCCAAAAAAAACCTTTTGAAATTGCTTAGTTTAGTTGCTTACCTTAGTTTCTACGTGTTTGTTGAGGAAAATGAGATCTGAAAAATGGAATGTCCTACCCAAAGTAACTGAGTTAGCTGATAAGAGGGCTAGGAGACCTTCATGCATGCTTCTTTTGATTAATCTATGAAACATTTTTTCCTTTGTCTCCCAGGTTATATAAATATTTTACAATTACACCAGGCACAGTGACTCACATCTATAATCCCAGCACTTTGGGAGACCAAGGCAGATCACTTGAGCCTATTAGTTAAGACCAGCCTGGGCAATATAGTGAGACCTCATCTCTACAAAAAATTAAGAAATTAACCAAGCATGGTGGTGCATGCCTGTAGTCCCAGCTACTCAGGAGGCTAAGGTGGGAGGATCGCTTGAACCCAGGAGGCAGACTGCAGTGAGCCAAGATCATGCCACTGTATTCCACCCTCAGTGACAGAGTGTGACCTTGTCTAAGAAACAAAACATGGCCGGGAACAGAGGCTCATGCGTATATATCTGGCACTTTGGGAGGCCAAGGTGGGTGGATCACGAAGTCAGGAGTTCAAGACCAGCCTGGCCAACATGGTGAAACCCCCTGTCTCTACTAAAAAATACAAAAATTAGCTGGGCATGGTGGCTCATGCCTGTAATCCCAGCTACTTGGGAGGTGGAGGTTGCAGTGAGCTGAGATCACGCCACTGCACTCCAGCCTGGGCTACAGAGCGGGACTCCATCTCAAAAAAAAAAAAGCACACACACATATATATATTTAAATTATAGTATAGTTTTATCGTGGCCAAAAATGGTTGGATCTTACACTAAAGAAAAATGGGAGAAATTGTCAATTTTAAAGTAAAATACATAGTTCACTGTCCCTCAGACCGTTGGAGGGCCGCTACATACTGTGCTTCTCTCACTGACCACCAGTGAAAGAGGTGCCCCTTCCTGAAGTGCGGCTGGGGGCCGGATAAATGGCCTCAGGGGGCCGCATGCGGCCCGCGGGCCATAGTTTGGGGACGCCTGGTCAGGAGTTTGAGGGAACTAATTGAGAAAAACTGAGACAAAAGTAACACATGAAAACCCACTCTTTTCATTTATAAACAGTTCCTATGGAGAATAGCTTTATTACATAGGATAGATAAACCCAAGGAAAATAGAATTGATCAACAATTAATTAGTATTATGAAGTTTTTTTTGTAAGAATTGGAATTACAAATAAGAGTAAGATAAAATATTATGTTTTACAGAAAATTTTACAATATAGATCAGACTTTATAAAACAGACTTGTATTGTTTTCCATTAAACTCTAGAAGGAAGAATCTGAAAAAAACTTGGAAAGCTTATCTAGTAAACAAGAAAGGCTATGACACCTATAAAAGTTTAATTTCCTCCATTATAATTCCTGTCAGTGTATAAATCGTTGCAATTGTATGTGTTAATGTGTACAGTACAGGGAAAAAGCATGTTCTCTGCTTCCATACTTACTTTATATAATATGGAAGCTTGATAAATGTTTAATGTTGGCCATGCACCGTGATTGAAATATAATGTGGCACCAAACTGGTGACATTTCTTCCTTATTGAGTGGACACTGCCTCTGCTGAGTCTTACCGGTGCACTTTCAAAATTAACCACTGGAGGGAGCTATTGGCATAGCTAAGACGTACCTGCGGTACCTTTTTGAAAAAAAAAAAAAAAAAAGAAAAGACCAGCTATGCAGCTTCTTTCATGGCCTGTTTTCATTATCTCCTTCTCTTAAATCTGGGCTCAGAATCCACGATCCCTATGATTGTAACAAGAACAATCAAGCTTTGAAGATAGTGGACTTTTCCTACAGTGTTGACCTTAGGGTGCAACTAGATGTTTTCACCCTCAGCGGCTTTCGGACTGTACAGATCCTGGAAGGACAAAAGATCCTGGCTAACTGTTCTTCTCCCTACCAGGTAAGTGTAAAACAAGCCTGAGCAAATATGGAGAGGGTTACTTAATCTCTATATTACCCAGACAAGCTAAAAAAGCTAGTGTTTACTGATACTGACTCTCCTAGAATAGATGACCTAGTTTTCAAATATCACCAAGTCAAGCAAAATGTAATATTTTTGTGTTACAGCACTGAAGAATATACACATACACGTGCAAACACATGACTAACTCAGTAACCTAAGTGCCAGGGCCATTCCTACTGCTCACCACCCTTGTGAGCTTTTATAAGTCATTTTCTATGATCTTCTCTGCAAAATAGGGATAACAGTCTCTGCTATGTGTTTGCCAGAATTGTTGTGAGGAGTAAATGAAGTAATGTGTATAAAGAGGACGTTAGTGCAAATGTAAAGTCTTTTGTATGGTGGCATTATATGCAGAAATTCTTTCTAACTCAGCTTGAGACACAAGACATTTGCTGATTGAATAGTAGTATGAACCTGAACTAATTGTGTGGACCCCATTTAGATCACAGCTGGAGTTCTTGCAAACTCAGTAGGTCTACAAATTTGAATGGGATAGTCCAAAGATTTCATCTTTTGTTATTAAGGATAATTCCTAGAGTTGGTTCTATTCATCACTTCTTTGGAGAGCTTCTCCCTTTACTGTAAGGATAAGGAACAGTTTACTAAAATTATATCATAAAATATACTTAATTAAGCATTGTAATACCTTTCAACTTCCTACCAAAATAAGCTGCCATGGTAGAGACAGAGAATTATTTTAGCTGATGGTGCTTTTTGTGATTTCAGGTAGACCTGTTTGGTATAGCAGATTTAGCACATTTACTATTGTTCAAGGAACACCTACAGGTCTTCTGGGATGGGTCCTTCTGGAAACTTAGCCAAAATATTTCTGAGTAAGTATTGGTGAATTTCAGGCTCTCAGCCTGTCCCAATAGTTTTCTTTCTCTTGGGTGCAGTCTCTGCTTTGGCAGCCTTAATTTTTTAATCCAAATGCCATGATTTTAGTAGTTTCAGCCAGCTTTCATTAGAATATCAGCAGAGCATCTAGTGCAGGATAAAGGAACTGCTTGTTAAAAATAAGACTCAAAACTATACAGACCTCAAGACACCATTCTGAACCCAGCTGTATCTTACAGACTACAACTATAGTATGGAAACTTCTCTGTTTAGATATGTGAACAGAAACAATTCATGAGAATAATTTTCTAGCCAATTGGTATTAGCCTTAAATTCCTTTTCAATAGTGATTATTACCAGAAGTTAATAAGCATCTCTTGAAAAGACTTATATTTCCAAACTATATGCTAATTTTAGGCTATTATTTATTTAATAAGTTGGTAGAACCAAAAGAGAACTGAATCTCCTGGTGAAGAAGTAAATGATCTCTTAATAAGAGCTGCTTGGTCTCAGAACCTTACTACTTCCTCAATCCTGCTCATAGAACTTACTAAGTCGGCTGGGTATGGTGGCTCACACCTGATATCCCAGCACTTTGGGAGGCTGAGGTCGACAGATCACCTGAGGTTAGGAGTTTGAGACCAGCCTAGCCAATATGGTGAAACCCCATCTATACTAAAAATACAAGAAAATTAGTGGGGCGCACGCCTGTAATCCTAGCTACTTGGGAAGCTGAGGCATGAGAATCACTTGAACCCAGGAGGCAGAGGTTTCAGTGAGCTGAGATCACATCACTGCACTCCAGCCTGGGTGACAGAGTGAGACTCCATTTCAAAAAAAAAAAAGCTAACACACACACACACACACACCCCTTAATAAGTATCTATGTTCCACTTTAGCTTATCTTAGCAAATAACTTCCCAGCATAAGTTTGCCAATCTGTCACTTATTTTTATATTCTTCAGTTTAAAAAAAAAAAAATCATTGTCGAAGATTTAATGCCTCTTCCCCTTTTTCCTCTTTGAATAATTGAATTGTATTTTCCTCTTTATTTAATTCAGAACTTGGTCAGTGTTGTCTCTTACATGTACTTTTAAAATAGGCTTGAAATACGGTGTAAGACATATAGGATAGATACAGGCATGTCCACTTGGCTATCATCCAGGCAGGTCTGACTAACACAAGCAGAAACAAGTGGGGTCACTTGGGGTTTCCTAACAGTCCTGCCTTATATAATAAGAGAAGCTGTTGTCTTTTTAATGACCTAGAGTCTATGAAAGTTAGAGGAAATAAAATTTTTTTCTTCTATTTGTAGAAGAAAAGTGCTATGTATTAGTACACAGAGGAAATTTATAGACTAGGATGAGAGAACTTCTTTCCCTTTATGTGCATTGTGTCTTGGTGTTTCCCACTATGGTATCCCTTTTTTGTAGTTCTTCCCTGAGCTTTCAAAGGACTATCTGAATGATCTCTAACCCTAGAGTTCTAGGGATTACCTTAAACCATTATGGTGCATAAATGTACCACTGAGTTAAAGACAAAAGGAATTATAATTTTCATATGCCTAATCTTGATGGAAATGGTTTTATATATTTTTAGGCTAAAAGATGGTGAATTATGGAATAAATTCTTTGTGCGGATTCTGAATGTCAATGATGAGGCCACAGTGTCTGTTCTGAGGGAGCTTGCAGCAGAAATGAATGGGGTTTTTGACACCACGTTCCAAAGTCACCTGAACAAAGCCTTATGGAAGGTAGGGAAGTTAACTAGTCCTGGGGCTTTGCTCTCTCAGTGAGCTAGGCAATCACCTGTCATAAATTCCTGCCTCAGAGCAATGTGAAACACTGAAATTATGCTGTAATTTAATTTGGGACACATTTAGATGCACTACCAATGCTTTTCTACTTTTTGGTAGAGGTGTATTTTGAAGTAACTGACATTTTTTTACATAGCAATATACTTACTCATGGCTTTGTCTAACTTTTAAAAAGAACTGTTTTATTCTAAACAGGCTCATTACAAATGGTTACCTTGTTATTTAACCCATTTGTCTACTTTTCCCTGTACTTTTCTCTTTTGTAATTTGTAAACTGTTCTTTTATGATCACTATGTATTTGTAAATAATAAAATAGTATCTGTCAAGTTTGTGCTTCTAACATGTCATGTCCTTTTTGCAAACTAAAATAATAAATGGCTTAATTTTGCAGAGAGGAGATATTTTGCCATGGAAATTAATATATCCTAGACTTAGAACTGTTAAGATAGGATAATAACGAGACAGAGTAGCCAACTATTTCTTACGGTGTGTCTGACCTTCCAATAAGTGGTCTAGACTGAAAAGAAGGTAAGATGATATGCATGAGACCAAATTTTCTTAAATTTCAAGTGGCATGATTGTATTTGTGGCTTATGTTTTAATGTTTTGACTTTTTTTGGAGACAGGGTCTCCTCTGTTGCCCAGGCTATCTAGCCTTAACTTCCCAGGCTCTGGCAATTCTCCCACCTCCATCTCCCAAGTACGCCTGGAAGCACAGGCACATGCCACCACACCTGGCTAAATTTTTGTGTTTTTGTAAAGATAGAGTTTCACCACTTTGTCCAGGTTGGTCTTGAATTCCTGGGCTCAAGTTATCTGCCCACCTCAGCCTCCCAAAGTGCTGGGATTACAGGCGTGAGCCACCATGACCAACCCTAATGCTTTTACTTTTATCCACCAAGCTCCTTGGTCTATTTATATAATCTAGTGGCACTGCTTCTGGGTCTCTTGATTAGGAATGTGACTGTTAGAAAGTAAAAGCAAACATGTTGAACAGGGTTTAGCAACCTTTCAGAAATGGAATAATCACCATTCTATTACATGCAGAATGACTTGGAGGGAGCAAGGGTCAATGAAGGAATAAAAGGAAATTTTGTTCGAAAGATTTGAGGAAGCAAGAGGTCAAAATAAAAAGATAACTTTGAAGCATGAAATAATTTGAGAGAGAATAGGCCTAGATAAAGTTGGACTCCCAAAGAGAAGCATGAATTACACCTTGTCTCAAGGATAGGGAAGAAAATTGGTAGAAAAAGGCAATGAAAATCATCCAATTATTAGCTGGGCACCATGGCTCACACCCGTAATCCCAGCACTTTGGGAGGCCAAGGAGGGAGATTCATATGAGGCCAGGAGTTTGAGAGCTGCCTGGGCGAAAAAGTGAGCCCCATCTCTACAAAAAATAAATATAAATATAAATTAGTTGGGTGCAGTGCCACATGCCTGTAGTCCTAGCTACTTGGGAATCTGAGGCAAAAGGATTGCTTGAGCCTGGGAGTTCAACGTTTAGTGAGCTATGATTGCACCATTGCACTCCAGCCTGGGTGACAGAGCAAGACCCTGCCTCTCAAAAAAAGAAAGAAAATTATCTAATTATTGCATATCCTAAGTATCAAAATTATCTAATGTTCCTCCATGCTGGTGCCTTATTTTTTTTACTCTAGTAAAAAGTCACTGTTCCTGCTCTAAGATTGCTGGAAAGCAGAAAATTCTATGTATGTCTTAACTAAAAATATTTAAGCATATATAGTTGAAGCAATGCAGCATGACTTGGATCTAAAAGATAATCAACTTAGAAATATTTGCTCTTAACCAAAATACAGCTCTCCAAACATTCTCACATTTGCTTCTCGTATTGATGATATAAAATGATATATCTGTATCTTTTACATAAGCCCCTCTCCTCTCTGCTCTCCTCATTTCTCAGTTCACTGTGTTGACACATGAAGTTATTTCTCTGAGACTGGACAGTAAATTTAGATTCCTTCTTATTATAGGCTTAGCCACTATCTAGTGAATTCTTTAGCAAGCTTGACAGCAGGCTGCTGTGTAAATAAAGCTTTGTTTCTGAAAGCAGACTGTGAGGAAAGGGAGGGGAATCTGAGGAAGCTACTTTGTTAGAGAACTTGCATCTGTTTTACCACCCCTCCTTCCATTCTAGTCTCCTCCAACCCCAGCCCTTCTTTATAGAGAGGAGAAAATGGTACCTGACCAATTAGGACTTAACAATGTCTTAGGTTTTCTGTTTGCCTAAGCATAAAACCACAAAGTGGAATCCTTTTCTTTTTGGCAGAAGTTTCAAATGGATTTTATTTCTTGTCTCACTAAAGCAGTAATAGTGTAGTGATGGACCTGGTGAGGTAGTGGGGGACAGCTGAAAAGACAGGAGTTTTACTTTTGTTTGAAAACAGACATAACATACAGTATCTCACCATTCAGTGTTGTTACGTCCGCCAATCTTACTCCACTGTTAGAGCCTTCATCCTCCTGCGGCAGTAGGGTAAGAAAACTTCCACCAAGTCATAGTGCTCTTACTGAAGCCAAACCTGAATCTGGAAATAAAAAGATTTTCCTGGAGCAGTAGGACTTCAGACTGTTGGTTGAGCTATTATCTCAACGTAGATAAGAAAGCCTTTCAGGTTAGCACAAGGTTCTTGGAAGTAACTCACTGGTGGCTTTAAGCAAGGACAGCAAAGAAGTGCTTTTCTGTTGCATCTGAAAATGAGGAATTCTTCCAGCTGCAGCAGTTCTTTCTAATATGCCAAAATTTGCTTCCAATTTGGCTCCTAAAATTAAGGTTTTCCTAGTGAGGAGAATGCATTAAAAAAATTTTTTTTTAATATGGTAAACTTCTACCTTAATGTGATCCTTGGTTCTACCAAAGATGTAAGAAGCAATGAATATTTAGTAGGTCAAAGGTGGCATTTTAAGTCAGTATGTGAAAAGATTATTCAATAACTGGTATTAAAACAGTGGATTAGGGGCAGGGTGCAGTGGCTCACACCTGTAATCCTAGCACTTTGGGAGGCCGAGGCAGGTGGATCATGAGGTCAAGAGATGGGGACCATTTTGGCCAACATGGTGAAACTCTGTCTCTACTAAAAATACAAAAATTAGCTGGTTGTGGTGGCGTGTGCTTGTAGTCGAAGCTACTCAGGAGGCTGAGTCAGGAGAATCACTTGAACCTGGGAGGCAGAGGTTGCAGTGAGCTGAGATTGCACTACTGCACTCCAGACGGGGTGACAGAGACTACACCTTTAAAAAAAAAAAAAGATGGATTAGACCAGGTGCGGTGGCTCATGCCTATAATCACAGCACTTTGGGGGGATGAGGTGGGTGGATCACCTGAGGTCAGGAGTTTGTGACCAGCCAGGGAAACATCGCGAAACCCCTTCTCTACTAAAAATACAAAATTAATTGGTTGTGGTGGCTCATACCTGTAATCCCAGCTACTTGGGAGGCTGAAGCAGGAGAATCACTTGAACCCAGTAAATGGGGGTTGCACTTAGCCAAGATCATGCCATTGTACTCCAGCCTAGGCAACAAGAGTGAAACTCTGTCTCAAAAACAAAGAATGAAAACAAAACAAAAAACCCACAATGATTAAAGCTTGAACTCTATCTCCAGTGCCACCACTAGTTCATATAGCACCTTTGTGCAAGTTAGAAAAGACCCCTTCCTCTAGGATTCAGTACCTCCCTGTGTGCCATAGCCTGACTGAATTTCAGTCCCCACTTACCCCCTCAGCCTGGTACCCTTGTGCAGCAAATAAATTGTGCGGTCTTACGCATTGATCTTGCCTGTTTCACTGCTTATCCCCAAAATGATTTTGGAGAAAGCAAATTTTAATCAAAATACAATGTAATAGATGGTTTTGTAATCTTTTGCCTGTGTGACATAAAAGCAAGATATAAATAAGAAGATTGTTATTACTATAGCAGATAAAAAATACAGCATGGCCACTTGTCCTTCCCTGCAAGAAAAAATTAAAACACCATAAAGTTAAAATTTACTGGCAAAAAATATTTACACCTTTTTTTTCCTTGAGTCAGATCTTGCTCTGTCGCCTGGGCTGCAGTGTAGTGGTGAGATCAGTCTGGTTTCAGGCCTCCCAAGTAGGTAGGACTGTTGGTACACACCACCACACCTGTCTAATTTTTAAAATTTTTAGTAGAGACAAAGTGTCTTACTGTGTTGCCCAGGCTTGCATTCACTTTCATCTGGTCTCATGACTCGTCTCTGTTCCTATCCACCTTCAGATAAATCAGAATCCTCTAAAGACTTTACTATGGCCCATAAGACCCTATCCTATCTGACCCCACTTTCTCTGACCTCTTCCCTGATTCCCTTCTTCCTCACCCACACTGCTGTAGTTTCTGCCTCCTTGCTGCTTCTGAAATGTGCCAACTAATTTCCCTCTCCCTCTCCTTGAAGCCTTTTGGCTTTAAAGGCCAGATGTTTTTTGGCAGAAAAAGCATTTCTGCCTGAAATGTTTTTTTCCTTGATCTTTGTATAAATTATTTCCTTTCTTCCTTTCAGGTAGGTGCCTTCTCAAATCTCCACTCTATCAGTGAGGCTGTCCCTGACCACTCTGTACACTGTACAGAATAGCATCCCATCCCACATACAGTGCTGTCACTTTCTATCCCTTTTTTACCCTCCTTTGTTTTCTGTAGCACCTGTCACCACCTCGTGCATGCGTGTGCGTGTGTCTGTGTGTGTACATAGGATTTTTTTCCTTCATCTCTCTACTAGAATTTAAATTCCTTAAGGGCAGGGATTTTTGTTTGTTTTCTGTTTGACTACACTGTCTAGAACAGTGCCTGAATGAATGAAACTGTTTTATCTAAAGTGTAAAAAAACTCTTAAATTGAAAACCAAAAGAAATAGGCAAAGGACATGAACAATATACTAAAACATTTTAATGGCTCACATACATGAGATGTTTATTCCTAATTAAATGCAAAATCATTGAGAAATTGTCATCTTTCACTGTAAATGGTTGAGAATTTTATTTGTAAAGATGATAAGAAACCGGTACTCATATATTAGTTGGGATACAAACTGGCATATTATTAGAAGTTGATTTGGCAAAATTCACTTAAATACTAGCTTTAGCTGTGAAATTTTTCTAAGAATTTATCTCACAAAAACATTGACACAGGGGCTCAGAGAAAACACTGATCCTAATACTTGTCTTCTCTGCTTCCAAGGCTCGTCAGTCCCCAGAAGGATAATCCACATGACAGACCCCAAAAAAGTAGTCCTGGAACTAGTACAGAGGAGCTGGCAGACCATCTCTAAAGGCTTCAGGGTGCCCCTTTATTGGCAGGGAATGCTCTTCCAGTTTGCCATGAGCCCTTGAAGACAGCAGAACCTGAACTAGACAGACATTTTCAGCCTATGTAGGGAAAAAAGCTGTGGGGAAAAAGTGATTGCCTTTGGTGGGGAGAGTGTATGGGAGAGGAAAGAATGAAGGCTTTTTCTTTTTAATTTGTACGTTTATAAGCATTTTGAATTTTCTGACCATGTATATGAATTGCTTTTTTTTTTTTTTTTTTGAGATGGAGTTTCACTCTTGTTACCCAGGCTGGAGTGCAATGGTGCAATCTCGGCTCACCACAACCTCCACCTCCTGGGTTCAGGCAATTCTCCTGCCTCAGCCTCCTGAGTAGCTGGGATTACAGGCACATACCACCATGCCCAGCTAATTTTTTGTATTTCTAGTAGAGACGGGGTTTCACCATGTTGACCAGGATGGTCTCAATCTCTTGACCTCATGATCCACCCGTCTTGGCCTCCCAAAGTGCTGGGATTACAGGCTTGAGCCACCGCGCCCAGCCATGAATTGCTTTTTTTAAAAAAAAATGTACTGGTTTAATCTAGGCTAAGAAATTATAGGCTATGTTTTTGTCATCTTTTCCCTCCTGTATGTTATAAAAATCCTTTCAAGTGTTTGTTTTTTAAAAAATGAACATTTGGAAAGCTTTATTATCTAAATATGAAAGCAAGGTTAATATGGAATTCAAATGAGAGTAAAACTAATTTTAAATCATTGATGATAATATGTCTGAGCTTTTCTTTTTAGTATATAAAAATTTATTCATGTTTAAATGTTTAATGTTCTATTAGAGATATGCTTTGTAAAATTACCATCGTCTTACTATTACAACTTCCTATGTTTGTGAACAAAATACATTTTTTATGGCTTTCATATAAAAACTTGAGTTTCCACAAAGTTATATTGTATGTTTAAGAAAAGAACAAAATGTGATGAACTTAGGATAAACATCTATAGACATGGACCTTTTTTTTTTTTTTTTTGAGATAGATAGAGTTTTGCTCTTGTTGCCCAGGCTCAAGTGCAATGGCACGATCTCAGCTCGCCACAACCTCTGCCTCAGACTCCCGAGTAGCTGGGATTACAGGCATGTGCTATCACGCCTGGCTAATTTTATATTTTTAGTGGAGACAGGATTGCTCCATGTTGATCAAGCTGGTCTCAAATTCCTGACCTCAAGTAATTTGCCCGCCTCAGCCTCCCAAAGTGCTGGGATTACAGGCATGAGCCACCATGCCCAGCCGACATGTGGGCATGTTACTTCAAAGCATATTACTTCCAATAATCTTGCTCTTTAGAGGCTTGTGTGGCAAACCTTTGGCTTCTGAGCAGTATTGTTCTGTAAATTCATGTTAGCCTTTCCATCGGAGACTGGTTGTCCCATCAAACTGCTAGTTTTTAAGCCCCTTGTGAGTAGGGGACTATGTGTCTATTAATTTTGTATACTCCCAGAAATGAGCACATGGTTCTTAAAAATAAGTAGTGAATTAAAATATTGGAAAGGAGCAGCCACAAGTTCAGAAAGTAGTTATATTGGAGCCTTGGTGACAGTGAAGAAATTTGAGTGAGCCTGTAGATATAGCTGAAGGTGTAATCTCACTATCATTTTTAGTATTTCACTTTATACATGTTTCTTCAACATGTAATAATTGACTGCTGACCTTACATTGCAATACACTTCATCTTGTTTACACCTTTTTAAATTAAATGTTATTTTCTCAGGTATGTTCCACTGAAATGTGTACTGTATGTCCTATTAATTACTTCAATCTTAAAGTGAGGATGGCATTTCATTAAAAATACCAATTAAAATCTGTGGACAAAAAGATATGTATTTTGTTTTCCTTTTAAATTTTTATTTTTTGGCATTTTAAAGCCTAGCTGGCCAGGCACAGTGGCTCACGCCTGTAATCCCAGCACTTTGGGAGGCTGAGGTGGGCAGATCACATGAGGTCAGGAGTTCAAGACCAGCCTGACCAACATGGAGAAACCCCATCTCTACTAAAAATACAACATTAGCTGAGCATGGTGGTGCATGCCTGTAATCCCAGCTGCTTGGGAAGCTGAGGCAGAAGAATTGCTTGAACCTGGGAGGCGAAGTTTGTGGTGAGCTGAGATCGCACCACTGCACTCCATCCTGGGCAACAAGAGTAAAACTGTATCCAAAAAAAAAAAAAAAAAAAAAAAACCCCTAGCTGGTCTTTTTTTTTCCACCTAATAGATGGGGTTTTGCCATGTTGCCCAGGCTGGTCTCAAACTCCTGAGCTCAACCAATTAGACCACCTTGGCCTCCCAAAATGCTGGGACTACAGGCATGAGCTGCACCTGGGTTTTATTTGTTTCCTTTTTCATTTTAAACAAAAATGAAAAATCTAATATCACTAGAACAAAGTGATAACACAATTTAAAAAGATGAAATGCATGAAGCTTCAGTGATACTGTCTCATTCAAGGAAACAATAACTAAGGGTGAATGAGTGTGCAGTGAATCCAGAGTCCCAGTGAGTCAAGGAGGTCAGGCTGGGAGTAATATGAGTGAGACAGAATAGACAAAAGCTAACTAGCATTGCCAGAAGGGACCTTTCAAGTCAATGTACCCATCACTGAATAGATATAAAAGCCATCGCTCAGGACTCAGGCATGTTCAATATCCTACTACATGGACCAGTGGTCAAGGTTCCAGGGTGTAGGCCGTTGCGGGCAGCAGCATAGCTCCTCCCTGTACCATTCTTCTGCGACATTTTATTATGAATTGCCTTGGACTTGTCTATGTGTATGGCCGTATCTGTCCAACTCAGATGAGTTTGTTGGGGGCAAGTTCTCTTTTTATGCCCTGGTTAGGACTTTAATATAGTGCTCACATTGTAAGGGGTCAACTTTATAGGCCCAAGGTCTGCTTAGAACCTTCTCAGCATTCGATGACTCTTCCTGTGGTACCGAACCAGACACTAGCATGGTGGCTAGAAATTCTGTCTTTAGCCAGAATATTTGGATTTGAATCCTAGCTGTGTAGCACTGGATACGTTACTTAACCTCTCTGAGCCAGTGTCATCTATGAAATGAGAATAACTGAAGGGCCTACTTGACAGAGTGTTGAGAACTGAAGCTTTAAGTACACATACTTGTAGATGTTTGTATTGATTTAGTTATAATGTTGTTTAATGGTCTGAGGTTCTCTGGAAATCTCAAGTAATTTGAGATCTCAGCTGGTTGATCTCAGCCTTTCTATCTTTTGACAACATACAGCTAAATATATATTTAGCTAAACGTTTAATATAATAAAAGTAAGTGAAAGAAATGTGGTATTCTGTAACATAAAGATAGGGGAAAATTTGTTGTTTCTTTGGGGATAAGTTTCAGGGAACCAAATATTTATGCTTAAAGAGATAGTCCTTAAGATCAGCCAAATACCAAGGTATCAGGAAAGTCCATCCAGTCCCCATTCTCAGTCCACAAGGCCATTTCAGCCCAAAGGACCTCTGGCTTGCAGCTGGGCTGCTTCTGTGCCATGTTCAGAGCGCAGACATCTTTAAAAGGCTGTCTTGGGTCCTGTTTGCTCTGAGGTACCACGCAGGGTCTTGCTGCCCACCAGCCACTTAGGTGCATCTCAGTCTTCCTCTCCGCAACCAGGAGAAATGGCTTTCTAGCTTAGGGGACATGGCCTACTGATGCCATTTAAAGCATCTAGTCTCTTCCTGAGACTTTGTTGTTGCTAGAGCATCTAGCCACACAACAATTTTGTGGTCAACAGTGAACCACATATCTGACTGTGGTCCCATGAGATTATAATATCGTAAATTTTATGTACCTTTACTATGTTTAATTATGTTTATTTTTATTATTTTTTGAGACAGGGTCTCACTCTATTGCAGGCTGGAGTGTGGTGACATGATCATGGTTCACTGCAGCTTGATCTTCTGGGCTCAAGCGATTCTCCCACCTCAGCCTACCAAGTAGGTGGGACTACAGGTATACGCTACCACACTTGGCTAATTTTCTTTTTTTTAAATTAGAGACATTATCTCACTATGTTGCCCAGGCTGGTCTCAAACTCCTGAACTCAAGGGGTCCTTCTACCTCGGCCTTCCAAAGTTCTGGTATTACAGGTGTGAGCCACTGCCCGCAGCCTAAACATGTTCAGACACACAAATGCGTATCTTTGTGTCCCAACTGCCTACAGTATTTAGTACAGTAACATGCTGTGCATGTTTGTAGCCTAGGGGCAGTAGGCTACACCATATAACCTAGGTGTGTAGTAGGCTTATACCATCGAAGTTTGTGTAACTATAGTCTGATGTTTGCAGGATGAAACTACCTAACGATGCATTTCTCAGAATATATCTCTGTCATTAAGCAAGTATCTGTTATTAAACAATGCAAGACTGTATTTCTGTATTATACTCTGCTATGTCCCTCGCCTGAGCCAATGAATAAAAGGTGGTCACCTGCTTAATAGGAAAAAGGAAAGGGGGAAATAATAGGGAGCCCTGTGAACTCAATTCAGGAACTGAAAAACCTGGGCTCAACAGCTGCTTGATCTGGTTAGGTCACTCTGCCTTTGCTTGCCCATCTAAACTAGTACTGATGGCTCCTACCCCAAAGGGTTCTTATGAGAATGAACACAAGACAGTAGATGAGCATGGAAGTTCCTTGGCTTATAGCAAGCAGTTATTTGCATCTGCTTCCCCAGCATCCAGCCCTGGCCAAGGCACATGGGAGGCAGTAGAAGCTGGTGCAAACCACTGCTGAATCTAAGCCACTGTTGAGAGAGATACCTGACATTCTTACTCAGGCCCACAGCAGCAACCTGTTGACTCCTGTTTTACTCTTTGTTGAACATGGAAATGTTTTCATTTTTGCCCTTCAGGGCAGCAAATAATATCCTGGAATGTGCAAAAAACGTAAGCCACTATATATTAAGTTCTACTGTGGCCTCCACATTAATGATGGGTACCACGAAAAATATAACAAAATGTAAGGCACGCTCACTCCCTTCAGAGTTTATAATTTAGAGAAACATGCCACAACACTTAAAAGCCAAGATAATATATGAGAGAAATAAGTCCATCAAAAATGGACATCTCAAGGGAAGCTATGAATGAGAGCCAACAGAGTGGCACGGTGTATGTAGTAGACTGGAAGTAAGGGCTAGTGTGGCGTGACAAGGGCTGGAGCTGGCTTATGTTAGGTAGTTTTCAGCTGCAAAAAAAACCCAGAAGAGCAACCCAGAATATCTTAAGGGGTAAGAATATCTGTTATTTCACATTACAGCAAACCAGGAGCGCAGAAGTTCATGCAGGGGCCTAGCTGGTCTCCTGTGGGTCCCAGTTGACTACCACAGTTCCAAGTACCTCAACAACGTAGAGCAGCATAAGAAAACTTTCTCCCGAGACCCTCCCAACTGGCTTCCTCACATGTCTCTTGGCCAGATTGTCACATATCTGGGCCTACGCCAATACCTGGCAAAGGGAAGGGCATTACCAAGATTGGTTTAAAGTTAAGATTCACCCCTAGGGCTGGGGCTGGGGAAGGGCCTTTCGCTGAGTACACAGGTAAGAGAGAAGTGTACATTCTATCTAATAAACTGGTTTCTCCCAGCAAGGGAGGTGAGATGCATTTAGAACGGCAACCAGGCCAGGTGTGGTGGCTCACACCTGTAATCTCAGCTACTCAGGAGGCTGAGGTGGGAGGATCAGTTGATCCTATGAGTTCGAGGTTACTGTGAGCTATGATGGCACCACTACACTCCAGCCGGGGTGACAGAGCAAGACCCCATCTTTTTTTTTTTTTTTTTTTTTAAAGCAATCAACAGTGTCTATAGGTAGTGCTGGGAAGAAAAAAGGAAGGATCTGGTAACAAAATAGCATCCTGGACTCTGAAACAGATCTCCTGGGTTCAAACCCATGTCCTGTCATGTAATGACCTGAGCAAATAAGGAAACATCACAATGCCTTAGTTGCCTCATCTCTGAAATGCGATAATAATGGTTCCTACACAGACTATAAATTTCATGGGCACAGGGTCTCATCTTGCTCACTGAGTTCTCCCCAGCACCTAGCAGAAAGCATTGTACCTAGCGGGTACTCGTTAGATACTTGTTGAATGGGTTAGTTGATTGTGTTGTGAGGATTAAGTGAGTTAGTGTATTAGGGTTCAGCACAGTGCATAATCTAAAGTATGTGCTCAAAAAAGTCATTTCACTGCAGGCTTTGTAGAGACCTTGGGACCTCTACATCAGCGATCCCCATCCTTTTTGGCACCAGGGACCAGTTTCATGGAAGACAATTTTTCCACAGATGGGGGATGATTTCGTGGTAAAACTAGATTTTTAACCTGGATCCCTGACATGCCCAGTTCGCAGTAGGGCTCGTTTGCCGATGAGAATCTAATGATAGAGGCAAGCGAGCCCTCTGAGTATCAGGAGGCAGTGCTCAGGCAGTAATGCTTGCTTGCCTGCCGCTCACCTTTGTGGCCCAGTTCCTAACAGGCCATGGACCCGTGCCATTCTGCAGCCCAGGGGTTGGGGACCCTGCTCTGTATGTGTCTTTCAGCTCCTTTGCACCGCCTGTGCTGCCAGGTCAGGGTCTGCAGGGGTGACCCTTTCACTGACAAAAGGCTTTTATTTTTGGTCCTATCCCTAGTAAAGTCCCAGTCGGTCTTTGGTAGTCCCCTCCTTTTCCTGCTCTGACAGAGACAGACCAGCCCCTCTCATAGGGGCTGCTCCCAGGAAAGGCTCATCCACAGGCTAGGCCTCTGAGGACCTGCTGCCAGCCACTGAGCCTCTGGAGATTGAGAGCTGACTCCCCACTGAGGTGTAGGGTTCTGCATCCAATCAGCACACAGGGAAGCATATCCCTTGTGGCAGTACCCACAGCTCCTGTCACAGCAGGCTGTGGCCAGACCCTGGTTGAGTGGCTTCCTCTCGGCCATCTGTTCAGTCACCCAGAAACAGCTCCCAGTGAGTTCCTGCAGCCATGTGGTGTCACACGGAAAGCCAGGGCGTTGTCACTTCCTAATTTGAGACAAGATATGTAAACACGTTGAGCCTTTTTTTCCAAGAGAGGGTCTGGCTCTGTTGCCCAGGCTGAAGTGCAGTGGTGCAATCTCAGCTCACTGCAGCCTCAACCTCCCAAGTAGCTGGGACTACAGATGTGCACCACCATGCCTGGCTAATTTTGTTTATTTTATGAGACAAGGTCTCGCTGTTGCCCAGGCTGGTCTCGAATTCCTGAACAAAAGCGATCTGCTGGCCTCAGCTTCCCAAAGTGCCAGGATTAAGGTGTGAGCCACCATACCTGGCCTGAAAGCCCTTTCTCCTGAGGGAAAACTGTTCTGGAAGTCAACAGCAGAGTCCCTTGCCAGGGCCACTTCTAATCCTGATGAGATTCTGGCCTGTACTCCCTCATATTTTGTATAGCATTGTGATTACAGATTGGGTAAAAAGGGAAGACCTTGCCAAATGGTACCCACCTGCTACCCTCTCCGGCTGTCTGCTGACATTGCCCACTTGTGTTGAGTCTCATCACTGCCTGTGTCTGCCCTCGGCCCCTGCCAGCATCCTCCACACACCTTGCCTACAGGAGGACGTCGGGAGCAGGGCCACAGGAGAGGGCATGCAAGAGACCTAGAACATCCCTATCTGACAAGGCCCTGAAACTTCCCTCCCACTGAGGACCTCAGGACTTGACCTAGTCATCCCCCAGTTTGCTGCCAATACTTTAGGAGCAGGCAGGTGTCCAGATAATGTCTGTTCCTCTGTGCCTGCCCTACCAGGGAAACAGCTTGGGAAAAATCTCTTGAGGGTGGGGTCCCTGCTTCTGGCCTAGCTCTCCTGGAGGCCCAGGACTGTCAGGTGCCGCTGAGGTAAGGCCAGCTCTGGAGTGTGGGACATACAGGCCTCCAGTGGCAACACCTGCTCATTAATCAAGCCCTTCCTTTCCGGAACCTGCCCTGGCTTGGGATGGTGGGAAGGGAGGAGGGTGGAATCTGTTCCTCCCTTCCTGGCCCTGCGGTGAGAGGCGCTGACTAGTGTGGGCAGGTGGAGACAGGCCCATCAGAAGGCCTGAGTGAGGCACCCTCTGTACATGCAGCACAAGCAGGTGGGGAGTGTGGGGAGGAATCTAAGGATCTAGAAACATTTGGCAGCAAAGGAATTTTACCCACACACTGGAGCCCTAGGCTTTGTTTCTAAAAGTTTTTATTTTTCTTTGGGAAAACTTGGGAAGCACTGGTTTATGAAAATGTTTAGCACTTCATTGCTACATGGCCTTTCCAAACACATCCCCAGATGTTTTTTTTAAAACCATGCAATGAGACAAGGTTGATATAAGCAGTTGTTCCAGCTGAATCCAACTCACCAAAATGGTGCAGGTGAGGCAAATTACTTTTGAGGCTGCAAGTACCGTATATGTCCATTAACAAAAACACAGTAAAGTAAAAGACTTTAAGAAATTGCAAGGACACTGGCTTGGCTGATTCCGCTGCTGTAAATCCCTGGGAGCCAAAATTCAAAGGCAGAAATGTCTTTGGTGACAGCACCACCACTGCCTTTGACCGAATTATAGATCTGTCACACTCATGGTTTGCTGCTAGCATGGACTTGCCATCGGCAGCAAGGGGAACTCCATGGGCCTGTGAGGAGGAACAGCTGAGTTCCTGACTTCCTTCAATTTTCTCAGAGGCTTTGCTGAGTCACCTAATCTCTTGGGGCTGTGGTTTTCTCACCTGTAGGAGGAGGAGCGGGGCTGATATCCCTAGAGTCCTTTTCAGCTCTGGGATTCACGCTTTCTAAGGAAGGTGGCTAGGGTATAGAACCTCTAAAAATGTTTATTGATTCCTTCAACAAAATTTCAATGAGCAGCTGCCTTGTGCCAAGCACCAGGGCCCACCACTGGCCCAGAAACCCGAGCATCTGCCAGCCTGCCCCCTGCAGCAGCAGTAACCTTTGCAGGCCAGCAGAGTCCCGCTTTCTACAGCCTGTGGAAACAATGGTTCTAAATTGGCAGATCTTCTCATCAAGACAGGAAGTCATGAAACATGATAGAATAGAGGAACTGGTCTCAGTTTGCACAGGCCATCAGTTTCACAAGACAGAAATCAACGATGGCTGATTATCACACTCAGGAATTGAAAATGATTAGAAAAAGTGGCAAAGATGCTATGCCAACTATTGGCTGGTGTTTGGCCTCCAGCACTCATTCCCCTTTGCTTTAGTAACAGCACCCTAACTTTCCTCCCTGCATCATGTGGTAACGGAAGCACTGTCTCCAGGATACCCTGCCTGAGAGAGAGGCATACGAGCCAGCCAATCAGATTCCTTCCCTGCAGGGATGCTCTGAGTGGACAGCATGGTGGTAGCACCTCTCGTCCAGTGGGGGTGATGTGTGGGACTGGAGTCAGTCCTGGCACTTAGAAGACCCCAGGATGGGCGTAGCTCCTGTACTGGACTTGATTTTCCAGGCTGGCAGTTAGAGAACATGACTGATGCAGATTCAGGGGAGGTGGTTTTTTTTTTTTTGTTCTCAGTTCCTTTCATGAAATGACTATTATCTCTGCTAGCTACTGTAGCAAAAATCTGGAAAACATGATGTTTCTTGATTTATGACATTGTTGCTGTTACTTCAGGAATTTCTGCCTGCTTCTCATAAACCGGCAGAAACTTAGAAATGTTACTTTTTTTTTTTGAGATGGAGTTTCGCTCTTGTTACCCAGGCTGGAGTGCAATGGCGCGATCTCAGCTCACCGCAACCTCCGCCTCCCGGGTTCAGGCAATTCTCCTGCCTCAGCCTCCTGAGTAGCTGGGATTACAGGCACGCGCCACCATACCCAGCTAATTTTTTGTATTTTTAGTAGAGACGGGGTTTCACCATGTTGACCAGGATGGTCTTGATCTCTCGATCTCGTGATCCACCCGCCTCGGCCTCCCAAAGTGCTGGGATTACAGGCTTGAGCCACCGCGCCCGGCCAGAAATGTTACATTTCTTAAAGAGAGTCATTGTAATTATTACCTGAATGAGATGATAGTGTTTTGAATTTAACGTAGTAAGCTCTATCTCCTGCCTTAGTGCCTTCACATCTTCACGTTGCCCCTCCCTGTAAGACAACATTTCTGAAACTGAAATACATGAGGGAAGAAAAAGTGTTTTCTGTATCTCCACGTCACCTTAAAGTGGAATTTTTGGAGAAAAATGTTCAAATATATAAACTTTAAGTCCTCTGTATAGCTCTTGAGTTTCTATTATTAGGTTTTTGTTTTGTTTTGTTTTGTTTGAGACTGAGTCTCACTCTTGCCCAGGCTGCAGTGGCACAGTTTGCTCACTGCAACCTCTGCCTCCCGAGTTCAGAGGATTCTCCCTGCCTCAGCCTCCCAAGTAGCTGAGATTACAGGTGTCCACCACCACGTAGAGACGGGTTTCACCGTGTTGGCCAGGGTAGTCTGGAACTCCTGACCTCAGGTGATCCACCTACCTCAGCCTCCCAAAGTGCTGGGATTACAGGCATGAGCCACTGCACCCGGCCTATTTGTTAGTTTTAAAAACATACATTCCTTTAGTTTTAATTTTGTATTGTTTAAATACATGTTCACTGAAACAATGCAAGAGTGTAAAAAGTCCAAATTGAAAGACCCCTCTCACCACTCCTATTTCCAAGGATAACCACACTGAGAGAGAGATCCAAGATGGCTGATCACTAACAGCTCGGGATTGTAGCTCCCACTGAAAGCGCAAAGAATGAGAGGACGCCACACCTTCACATGAATTCTTGTTGCTCACGCACCAGGAGATTCCCAGCGGAGGAGCCCCACGGGTCGCCAGCGCGACTCTTGTGACCGGCGAGGCGGTTTTGCCGGCGCCTTGGAGCGACGGTTCTTGGTGCAGAGTCGGAAAAGCACCATCAATCTTAACGCCGCTGATTTGGTCGGTGCAGTGGGTTGCTCAGATTTCGGTGCTGAGAATCAGTAAGTTGGACGTCCACTTAGAAACCTAATTACAAAGACGGTGAATTCAAAGACCACAGATGGATAAATTTATAACGAAGGGAGGAAAACAGCCAAAAAAGGCTGAGAATGCCCAAGATCAGAACGCCTCTCCCTCAGCGGGGGATCACAGTTCCTCATCAGCAACGGAACAAGGCTTGATGGAGAACGAGTGTGTTCCAATTACAGAAGCAGGCTTCAAAATGTGGATAATGAGAAACTTCTGTGAATTAAAAGAACTTGTTTTAACCCAATCTAAAGTAACTAAGAACTTTGAAAAAAGATTTGACGAAATGTTAACAAGAATACACAATTTAGAGAGGAATATAAGTGAATTGATGGAGCTGAAAAACACAATAGGAGAACTTCGTGAAGTATGCACAAGTTTTAACAGCCGAATTGATCAAGCAGAAGAAAGGATATCAGAGGTCGAAGACCAACTCAATGAAATAAAACAAGAAGACAAGATTAGAGAAAAAAGGATAAAAAGGAACGAGCAAAGTCTCCAAGAAATATGGGACTATGTGAAAAGACCTAATCTACGCTTGATAGGTGTACCTGAATGTGACGAAAAGAATGAATCCAAGCTGGAAAATACGCTTCAGGACATTATTCAGGAAAATTTTCCCAGCCTAGTAAGGCAGGATAATATTCAACTCCAGGTAATACAGAGAACACCACAGAGATATTCCTCAAGAAGAGCAACTCCAAGGCACATAATCGTCAGATTCACCAGGGTTGAAATGAAGGAGAAAATACTAAGGGCAGCCAGAGAGAAAGGTCAGGTTACCCACAAAGGGAAGCCTATGAGACAGCAGATCTCTCAGGAGAAACCCTACAAGCCAGAAGAGAGTGGGGACCAATATTCAACATCCTCAAAGAAAAGAACTTTCAACCCAGAATTTCACATCCAGCCAAACTAAGCTTCACAAGTGAAGGAAAAATAAAGTTTTTTGTGAATAAGCAAGCACTCAGAGATTTCATCACCACCAGGCCTGCTTTACAAGAGCTTCTGAAAGAACCACTACACATAGAAAGGAACAAACAGTATCAGCCTTTCTAAAAAAATTATCAAAAAGAGCATCAATATAATGAATTTACATCAACGAATGGACAAAATAGCCAGCTAATGGCAGTATTAAACTCACATATATTATTATTAATTCTAAATTTAAATTGACTAAATCCCCCAATCCAAAGACAGGCAATTTGAATAAAAAACTAAAACCCATCAGTATGCTGCATCCAGATCCATCTCACATTCAAGGATACACAAAGACTCCAAACAAGGGATGGAGAAAGATTTACCAACCAAACACAGAGCTAAAATAAATAAATAAAAAGCAGAAGTTACAATTAAGCAACAAAGATCAAAAGAAGCAAAGAAGGACATTATATAATGATAAAAGGATCAATGCAACAACAAGAAGAGCTAAAGATCCTAAATATATACGCACCCAATACAGGAATACACAGACATGCAAGACTTATAAAGAGACTTAGACTCCCACATAATAATAGTGGGAGACTTCAACATTAATATTGACAGATCAATGAGACAGAAAATTAACAACGATATTCAGGACTTGAACTCAGATCTGGAACAAGTAAATGTAATTAACATTTATAGAACTCTCCACTTTAAATATACAAAATATACACTCTTATCAGTACCACATCATATCAACTTAGAAGTTTAAAAGAAATCTTGGTTGGCTCCTTGTTTGTTATTCTCTTCCCTCATTTTCTTTTATATCTCCATTATTAAGGACAATTATAGGCATACCCATATTTAGACTGCATTCTAGCCCGGGCAATAAAGCAATACCCCCATCCTCTCTCCCTCTTCCTCTTTCTCTTTCTTCCTCTTCTTTATTCTTTTTCTAATAAATAAATAAATAAATAAATAAATAATAAAGGTCAAACCAGCTCCCCAGGGGGCAGGAGGGAAAGACCCCACAAAAATGGCTGCTCTTCCTCGCCATAAAATAGCCTCTCAGAAGTTTACCTACAAATCAGTTCCATGGAGCTCAAACTAAAATGTTAAAGAATCAGAAATCAGAGAAATAAGTGTATCTGAGGCCTAGCACATGACAGGCACAAAGCCAGTGCCATGAGCAGACTTGGTTTTGGGGCGCGAGCGCCTTACCCGTTCTGATATCTCTCCTGGGAGCCCTGCGGGGGTGGGGGGGAACCACACTGATAGTTTGTGGTTAAACATACAGATATAGAAATAACTTTAAATAAAAAAACTTCTATGTGATTATGCCATCTCATATTTTCAAGTCAACATTGTTCAACCTGGTCTTTTCTCTCAACTGTCATGGTCATCCTCATACATACAGATGACCAAACTCATATTTTAAGGCTGCAGATATTTCATTGCATAGGGATGTACCATCCTGTATTAATCCACCCATCCCCCAATTAATCTGCCTAATTGATATATATTTTGGTGGCTTCCGATTCCAATTTTTGCAGGTACAAACAGTGCTACAGTGAATTTTTTTTTTTTTTTTTTTTTTTTTTTTTTTTTTTTTGAGATGGAGCTTCACTCTTGTTGCCCAGGATGAAGTGCAATGGCACGATCTCAGCTCACCACAACCTCTGCCTCCCGGGTTCAAATGATTCTCCTGCCTCAGCCTCCTAAGTAACTGGGATTACAGGCATGCGTCACTAAGCCTGACTAATTTTGCGTTTTTAGTACAGATGGGGTTTCTCCATGTTGGTCAGGTTGGTCTCGATCTCTCAACCTCAGGTGATCCGCCTGCCTCAGCCTCCCAAAGTGCTGGGATTACAGGCGTGAGCTACCGTGCCCAGCCCAGTAAATATTCTTATACAAATATCTTCAGGCTGATGTGCAACTATTTCTTTTTTTTTTTTTTTTTTTTTGAGATGGAGTTTTGCTCTTGTTACCCAAGCTGGAGTGCAATGGCGCAATCTCGGCTCACCGCAACCTCCGCCTCCTGGGTTCAGGCAATTCTTCTGCCTCAGCCTCCTGAGTAGCTGGGATTACAGGCATGCAACACCATGCCCAGCTAATTTTTTGTATTTTTAGTAGAGACGGGGTTTCACCATGTTGACCAGGATGGTCTTGATCTCTTGACCTCGTGATCCACCCGCCTCGGCCTCCCAAAGTGCTGGGATTACAGGTGTGAGCCACCGCGCCCGGCCATGCAACTATTTCTTAACTTGGATTCCTAGAAGTGCATTTGCTGGATCAAGTACATCCACATTTTGAAATTTTGGTCAAGACTATAAAACTGCCCTCCCAAGAAGACTGCACCAACTCACTCTCCCACATGCCCTATTTTTCCCCCTGCCTGATGACAGGGAGTGACATATCCCTTTTGTTTTAGTTTGCATTTCCTGGATTATTTGTTAGTGAGAGAGAGCAGAAGTGGATTATTTATAACTAAGTTTACGCACAAAATTACCTGGAGATACAAAGAGACAAATAGCAAGTTCTTCTCTAAATGAAACTGATAACCTAGTTAAAGGGAAAATCTTTCATGTCAACCACAAATTGAAGTTCTTATATTTAGTGCCAGGACATCTAACACTGCTTTCAATCAAAATGTCAATGCATACAGCTTGAGACCTTTGCACAGAAGGTGTCTGGGGTCATGGTTTGTGAAGATTAACCTGCCACCAGTGGGTGGGTGGATAAAAACTAATGTTTGTTGGGATCAAGATGAGCAGTCTCTGTGCCAGAAGCTTTATTCATTTAATTCCCACGGCCCTGTGAGGCACCCCATTTTATGGATGAGGAAACTGAGGTTCAGTTGGTTCAATAGCATGCAAAAGATCACTCAAATTGATGAAAAGTGCAGCTAAGATGCGAACTCAAGACTGAAAACTCAGAGTCTGGGTTTTTAACCAATACCACAGGGCTTCACTACAGAAGAAAGTTAGAGTTTTCAAAAATAAAATGTAGAGCTGAGTGCCACCTTGGATATAAGGGTCTGGGAAAGAGTCAAGAACTCCCAGGCTTCCCTCTGGCTGTCAGTAGCAGTATGTCCTGGCAGTGGGAGCTGGGCCATCAGAGGTGGTGCCTGAAGTGGGGCAGGCACAAAATGGATTCTGGGGCGAGCCACAGAAAAAAAGATTTTGACGGGAGTGGTGGCTGAGTGTGGGGAGATACGAGATGGGGACCACGCCTGGAGCCTGGGCAGCCCACGACTGGACACTAGGAGAAGAAAAGGAGCCAGTGGAGGAGACACTGAGGCTAGGAGTGGGGATGGCACTGGGAAGGCTGGGCTCGACCTGGCACTCTGGGGAGCTACTGGCAGGGGGGCACACAGAGAGCTCAAGCTGCCTTACCAGCAAATGCCTCTGACCAGGGGCCATGAAATAAAGGGACACGGATGAGTAACTGGTTTCTGGTCCCTGCCAACCCAGGAAGCCAGCGCCCACTCTGCCTCACATCCCCTACATGCTACGCTCAGCCTTCCAAGCAAAACCAGCTGAGACCAGCACCTGCCAGGTCTGAATCCGCAGCTCTAAGTTCTGGGGGCAGGGGTGGGGGTCAGCCAAGGATGTCTGACTTCTTGGGGTCAAGAGTAGGGAGGACAGCAGGGAGGCTCACCCTGAGCCCGGCAGGCAGCCCTTCCTCCTCCTCCCTTTCAGCAAAGAAAGGCAGAGAAGAACGTGTTTTTATAAATAGCTCCAGCCCCAGCTGATTTGTAAATTCAGTGGGTTTTTTTGTGTCAATGACATCACCTTCCTCCCCATGGCAACCCCCGACGATATCAAAATTGCCAAGCAACGTTGGAGCAGCTCGGCGCCCCAAACGAGCAGGTCGATGCCTGAGGATTGAATGGAGAAATCCCAAAGTGAGCCGGGGCGAACTGTGGAGGAGGGGCGCGCCGCGGCCCGAGCCGCCGGGCCCTGATGGGCGGGAGCGGGGTGGAGCGGCAGCGCCTGCCACGCAGCCCTGGGCGCTGGGCTCCGTGGCCGCGCTCCCGAGACAGCCGCGGGTCCAGGCAGGTGGGGGAGGGTGCTGCTCCCGTCCTGAGGTGCCAGGAGCCACCAGCAGCCATCCAGGTGACTAAGCCGGCCCACAGGCATTGAGTCACCACCCGCCCTGAGCTGTTCCTGCTTCTCCTTTGCATCTGATTATTTTGGGAGCTGGAAACTTGGAGCTGCACCTGAGTCCCGCCCCTTCTAGCTCCCCCCTCCCTACCTTGGGCTCCAGGAAGATGGGACGTGCTGTGAGTCTGCTCCCACCCCCTAAAGATATGGAAGATGCTGTGGGGCCCAGAGGTGCCCACGGGGCTGTGGCAGCAGGCAGAGTGCAATAGCAGATATGGTGGTCAGGCTGCCGGTGTGTGTCCTCTGGAGGTGTCGGGACAGAAGGGCCGTCTTGTCCGAGATGACTGGAGTCCTTCCGGGCTGGCTCTGAACTCATCTCCCACGGGGATGTTTCTGTAAAGGAGTGGCTTCTGGGGTCGGAGTGGCATTTGGAGAGCGAGGCTGGATTGGCTTAGACTGGCCTGGGCAGGTAGGTGGCTCCGTGCTGGGCGTGGACCCACGTGTGTGTGAGTGCGAGAGCGTGTAAGCCGGGGCGTGTGCCATCGCTCTGCTGGGGGCAGCGGCTGGGTCCAGCAGAGAGCTGGCTGGAGGCTTGACAGCAGTTTATCCTAATTGATGCTGGGTGGGCGCAGGCCCTGAGATGGGCGTCAGGGAGAGGGGACGCCAGACACACGGCCTGAGCAGGGTGAGGAGCAGCTGCCAGCCTCGGCAGGCCCAGGCCCTGTCTGGGTGCACAGGACAGAGACACAACAAGATGCCCAGGTAGGAAGCCGTCCAGAGGGGCTGGCCAAGGGTGAGAGCCCATCACTGGGGGGGCTGGACAGACCATCGGCTGCCCCCTCATTCTGGCAGGCCTGGGTACCAAGGAAACAGCTTCCTACCGAGAACCTTGTCACTCTCCCATGCAGGGCCAGGCAGCACCCATGTGCGTCTCTGCTGAGCTCACAGGGACACATTCAGTGAGAAGGGCGCTGGCCAGGGCACCGCTTCCCACAGTCAGGACCCAGTGGGTGCCACCCTCAAGCCCCTGGTCCCCACAGTGCATGCCCCAGTGTGTGTCAGGAGGAGGGGGGAGGTCCCGCCTCCCCCACACAGCTGGCAGCTTTTCGGGCACACCGGTGAGTAAGCTGCTGGAGGGAGGGGGGCTGTGTGCCCACAGAGGCAGGACCACACCAACCAGGAGCCTTCAGGAGAAGAGGCTGGGAGAGAAAAAGCACTGAGGTTTTCTTTTCCTTTTTTTTTTCTTCTATTTTGCCTGAAGGGAGTGCCGCTTCCTGGGTTAGAGACAAGCACCAGCCTGCAGTGGAGAACGCAGGGCCCCGCTGCCCAGAAGAAGCAGTCACGGTAAGGTCCCCACTGCTGCTGCGTGCTCAGGCTTCCTGGGTTAGGGACAGGGGTGCCCAGGTGTCCAGGCTGCCCCCCATCTGGTACAGGGAGGCTAACTCCACAGCTGTGGGTTCCTGGGTCAAGGAGCTCCATCCCCACCCAACCTGCACCCCTTTTCCAGATTGATAGTGAAACAGTCCAATCCCAGCTGGACTCCAGCTCCCTAGCTAGAGGGAGAGATGCTTGTATCTGCTGTTCCTGTAGGTACTTCCTGCACCTTCTGGGCAAAGCCAGTGCCACCAGGACACCCCTCTGCAAGGCTCCTCTCACCTTACCGCCTCAGGGACATTTCCCTCGCATATTCATTCCACAAATACTTAGCGCGCACTGCTGGGTCCCAGGCTCCAAGTCACACCCTTTTGCTGGGCATGACCTGGCACAGATTCTGACTCCGAAACTCAGCATCAGGGCAGGTTCAGGGAGCTTCCTGGCCAAGCACGGTCACTCCTCACAGGCCTTGGGCTCCCCACCTCTGCTGCAGGGAGGATGACCTGGTCAGCTTCGGGGACATCGGGCCCGGTGAGCTTGGGTCTATAAAGCACTGAGCCCACCAGGAAGAAGGCTAATGTCCTGCAGCCTCCAGTTGTCCTTTCCCTGGCATTGTCCACCAAGATGTTGATGCAGTTCTGCTTGGGGTCTTCCTGAGGCTGGTTCTGATTGGAACTGGGCTGCAGGAGGAGAGGATGAGTCTAGGGGCTGTCAGGCCTGGGATTCAGCCCCATGGGAGCTCATCTAGCTGGGGTTGAGGCCTTTGGGCCAGGCAAGGAATCCCCTCTGCAGGCAGGCTTTCCTGGCAGTTGTCCCAGTCCAAAGCTTGGAGGTGGCACCTGGGAGCCCTAGTGACCAGAGGACCTGGTTTGGAAAGGGTCCGCACCAGAAGAAACCCTTCTGGGAGCATCTGATTTGGCTGGAAGCTCCGTGCACCTGAGTGTGGGCTGTGGGGACTGCACAGCTGGCCCAGTGCCCTGAGAACGGACTGAAGCTCTGTGAGCGCTCTGGGCCCTCCCGGACTTGCCAGGCACAGGAAGGGTGGAGAGGGTGAGGTCTCCAGCCGAGGAAACCCCGCTCTGTCCACAACACCTAACGATGTCCCCCACTCTGGAGGAGCACACGGGCTCAGAGTCAGGAGGAACCCATAAGTGTCTCTCACGACAATGAATTCCCATGCCTGGCTCCAGATGAGGAGAATGACCCAGCTGTGGGGTATTTCCTGCTTCCTCACAGAAGGTGACTCTGTCCCTGGGAGTCTTCCATGTATGCAGAGCTGAGCAGGGGCTGCTACCCAACTGGGGAGAGAGGGGCGAGAGTGTCGAGCACCAGGCAGACAGCAGGCCAGCAACAGGCAGCAGGCGGGGCCAGGAGGGAGCAGAGAGTGGGGCCCAGGGCAGGCTGGGCAGGACAGGAAAAGGCTGCCTGCAGTCCTGAGGGCTCTGGGAGGACTCCAGACAGCTGGCCTTCTTATGCCAGCCCGCATTTGTGAGAGAGGCCCTCTGCACAGGGGACTGGGCAGGGAAGAGGCTGAGACGCTGAAAGACTGCATTCCTCACCCAAATGGTCCAGAGATGCCTACCGCACAGTGTCCTGTGTGCAGAAGGCAGCAAGGACCCATGGGAAGCTGTCCTGTGGCCTGAAGCAGAGAGTCCTTCCTCTAAGACGCTCTCGCCGCCCTGAGCAGGAAGGCCAGGCTGCAGGAGCAGTGCCTGAGACCTGGGCAGCAGGAAGGACCCCAGCAAAGCTCATCAGGAGTCATTTGGCCGCCTGCAGCTAGTGGGCCTCAAGGAAGGAGGCCCTAGGTAGAGAGAGATGGACTAGTCAGCAGGTTGGGGTGGAGCATTGTAAATGGAAGCTTCTGAGGCAGAATGAGTTCTCAACTTCCTGAAGCCCACAATGGCCCTCCTGCCCAAGGCAAGCAGTCTGCCTGGGCCTGGGAAGCTGCCTCCATCTGAGGAGGTACCCCTCCACCCCATCAGAGCTCGGCCCTAGGGCCCAGGAAGGGCTAAGATGAGGAGAGTGACACGTGAGATAAAGGCGACCATGTCTCCTCCAGGCAGGGTGTGGGGTCCAGGCAGCGCCTTGTTCTGGTGCACAGGCTGCCAAGCAGATGACAGCCATGGCCTGACCACTAGGTACAAGCAGTGGTGGTGGGAAGAGGGGGTGGACATGGCAGGACAGAGCTCATGCTTATAGGCCTGCAGCAGAGGAACGGAGGAACAGCTGAGCTGAGCATGGGGCCAGCCCCACTAGAAACAAGTGGAGCCACAAAACCACTATCAGCCCCCCGGTGGCTGCGTCCTTTTGCCCACGCTGGGCCCCAGACTGATCGCTGAAGTTGGCAGCCATGACCCATCCAGTCCAGATAACTTATAAGTTTGCACCAATACTGGGCAATGGTTGTTCACATAGAACTTTATAAAGATGGACATAAAAAAGATAAGCTGAGAATGACAGACAAAGGAAGAAGCAGCTTCTGTCTGCAGTTGCAGGCAGGAGGAGCAGGCTCAGGGAGAGACACCAGGGCGGGAAGAGGCAGGACAGTGGTTGTTAGGATGGTAGTTGGTTAATGCAGTCAGCAGCGTGAGCCTCAGGCCCCTGGCTGCCTCTTTCTGGTGACTCGGGCAAGTTACTTCGTGTCTCTGGGTCTCAATTTCCTCTCCTGTCTGACAGAGATAAGTATAGTACCTATGAGTTAGGGTTGTTGAGAGGATTAAATGAGATAATAAGTGAATGCTCTGAACAGCATGGTTGGCATGCACATATTCAGCAAAAGAGAACTGTTACCGATGTGGTGATTACGGGTACTGGAGGAACAAAGTGCCGGGAAAGACCCTACCTTGTTCAGGGGAATCAGGAAAGTCTTCACGGAGGAGGTGACTTCGAAAGAACCCTCCTCTGAGGAGAAACGAAAGCACTCAGAATGCCCAGGAAGGGTACGAAGAAACATGATGCCAGGTCTATTTTTTTTCCCAAATAGCACATTGTTTGTGCGCTGAGGCTTTCTAAGTAATAACTGGAGACTCCTCCTTCTGGGGTCTAGACTTGAAGTGGCTGCACCTATTGGAGGGATTGGGAGTGCCACTGTGGCCCTGGCCCCACTCCTTTCTAGGCCTGGAAGCTTTTGTCACATGCTGGCCCTAACTCCACGAGGAGCTGTGCTGTGCTGAGCCCCATCTAAGCAGACACTTGGCGGTGTGGCCGGCAGAGGGGCAGACGGGGCACGAGGGCTCCTGGACCACTCTGGCAAATGGAAATGCCTAGTAATCGTGAGACTCTGTCTCAGAGACTTTCTGGTTTTTCTACAAAGGGTTATCCGTTCTGTGAATTTAGGAAAGGTAATCTTGAAGTCTATTCACCTTGGAAAAACGAGGCAACTCCAGAGCACGACTGGCTTTCATGGGCTGGGGGAGCTCACATGTGAGAAAACAGGTTCCCTCATAACCATACAAGGGGTCACAACCACCTCGGCCCCAGCAAAGGGACGCCACTGCCGGCCAGGATTTCCTACAAAACCTCATCACCACGTACAGGGACAGTGATGACTTTTTTTGTACACCTGTGGATTCTCTGTAGCAACCTGTTCCTCCTGTTCCCCTAAAGTGCTGCCTCGGTCAGCAAACACCAGTGTCTCTCAGCCCAGGCAGTAATCTCCTGTGCTCTGGTCTGCCCATACCCACCATGCAGTCAGCTCCCTGGGCCTCTGGCTAAGGGTCTGGGAGCAGAGCTCTGTCCTTCAGGCTGTCAAGGACCTGGTGAGGGGTCCTCTGGGTGTCCAGGGAAGCAGGTCCAGAAAGCTCAGGTCAGCTGGGGCTGTGTTTTGATCTCTGATCCCACTGCAGTGGGGACCATCTCACTCAACTCAGGAAAGAGCAACAAACCGGTCACCTCACCCAAGGCCTCCTGCTGCCTGCCTGGTGACCAGGACCCTAAAGGCTGCAGCAGTGGCAGAGTTAAACTTTCAAACCGGGAGGACTGGTTCTGTGGTTCAGCTTCCTGGCCTGGAGAGTCTCCAGCCTCCATTTTCTTGCTTATGGAATTGTGCAATAAAGCACAGAGGGTGGAGGGAGTGAGGGGACCAGTTATGCCGCAGCCTCCTGAGCCACCGGAGCACAGTCCCAGGTCAGCAGGGAGGAGCTCCAAGGAAGAAAAGGCTGCCCAGGAAGGAGCTGGCTGTCTCAGATTGCCATAGCACATTCAAGCCTGAGGGAGTCCCCAGAGAATGTTTCATCCAGCCCCCATAGTTTTAGAATGGGAAGCAGAGGTCCAGAGAAGGAAAGTGGGTCCTGGGACCACAGAGCTAATAATGGCAGTGTTGGTTTCCAGCCCAGGGGTCCCCAAACGCCTGCCCAGGACTCTTGCTACCCAGGCTGCCCATGCTTTCAAGGGGCCCGTGTGGGCGCAGGCAGCAGCCGCTGGGTAAACCGATGTCTTGGGAGAGGTGGCCTGGCCTGACGTATTGGGAGGCTAGACTGGTCCCCTTCGATCCTGGGTGCCTCCTGCTACCCCCCTTGCATCCTGCTAGACACAAAACCACAGCCCAGCCTGTGCCTGTCAGTCAAGTGCTTCCCAGGGATAAACTCTGCACACAGCACCCGGGCCATTCCTGGGGACCAGGCCACTCACTGATAAAGAGATCTAAGTAATTTGTAAGTGGATTGACTCAAGTTCTTTTTGTCCCAGGTAACTTCATGTCTTAAGCCAAAGAAGGGAGTCATGCTGAGTGTCAGAGATGAAACAGAGATTCTGGGGCAGAGGGTAGGGAAGTCACCGGAGAGGCCCTGTTCCCCAGGAGATTTTTGACCCCAGGCAGGCATTTACATGTCCAACAGCTACCATCAGAGGTCACCTCCCAGAAGCAGGAGGCCTGTCACCTGTCACCAGTCACCAGGCCCAAGTTTGACTGGAAGACTTTGTCTATTCCATTAGAGTGGATCTTGCTGGAAGATGATGTGTCTGGGATTCAGAAAGGCAGGGAGAGGTGGAGATCTCAGATCCTGGGAAGGATGGAGCCGGACCCAGGGGGAAGAATGCAAGGCTGGGAGTGAGCAGGCATTCAGGGGTCCTGTGGAGGAGAGGGCGGTCAGGACGGGAGGAGGGGCTGCCTCATGGATGATGACGCCCATCATCCTAGCAAGGGCTGTTGTACCAGCCACTGGTGAGGGTATGGCAATGGTGTCACCAAGATAGCACGGCCCCACCCAGTGGCAGTTAGGTCCTGCCTTCTGACCCAGGGCACATGCGGAGGCCACAGACTCTGGGCCAGCTAGTTAGTGTTCCTCGGAGGCTGCACAGCCCAGAGCCTGTGAGTTTTGTGCATCTGGAGCTAAGGTGTTCTGCCCGAAGTGTTGGGGGTGGTCCTCAGGCAACCAATATCCTGCTTCCTCACACCCTTCTCTTCCCTGGGGGCCTGGGCCCTCACCTAGTCAGGCGCAGGCCTCTGCTGAAAGTCAGGCACTGGGCTCCACGCAGGGGTGTCACAGTCTCAACCCTGCCCCAGCCTCAGACCTGAAGCAGTCCCTGGAAGCTCAGAAGAGAGAAGACAAGACAAGGAAAGTTTTCCATTCAAGGAGGCATCCAGCTGTTAGTTCTGCCAGCAAAAATGCTAGCCAGAGAGCTAAACTGCCAGTGAAAGGTATTTGGATAGAACTTGGGAGGCCATTAAGAGCAGGCACTGCAAAACAATTGTAGCGAGAAGACAGGAAACGAATCCATCATGTTTAAAATGAGTGTCCTTACCACAGATCTGGCTCTTGCTGTTCCCCAGCCCTTCCCAGGGTAGCCCAGGACACACCTGGGACAGGCGCCGCAGCCTGCAAGTCCTGCATCTGAGGGGCCCCTCCCGGGTCACCAGGCCCCTTTGGGACTATCAGGCAGGTTTAGCCCCCCAGTGTCAGCTTGTGTTTGGGGAGGATGGCTTTATGGATTCTCGCTGGCACAGGGAGTCTAGGACAGATGCAGAGCTTGAGGGAAAGGCAGGCAGAGAGAGGCCCAAGGTATCAGCAGGACACGTCTGTCCAGCAGCCAGGTGGGGACCCATGGGCTTTTCCTAAACACCTAACCAGGCCCCAGACAGTGCTACTCCCTGGTACTGGGCCCTCCTTCTGGAATCTGGGGTGAACAGACCTGTTAGGTTGATTTAGCAGCAAATGGTAGCCTTGTCTTCTGGACAAATCTTTGGATTCTACTTTATGGCACATCAAACCAAGCTGCAGTGTGCACACCCAGGGGCAGGGAGGGGAGCTTTCTCCTTGGTCCCCTCTGTAGCTGTGACGGCTGAGGGTTAAGAACCTATTGCCCCATTTGGGGGTGCTGCTACTCCATAGCCCTGTACCCCAGTGCTCTAGACCCCATCATTCTACCACCTTTCTGAGGGAGGGAGGCACTCTTTCCATTACACGCATCAGGAAACTGAGGCTGGAGACATGCTGTAAGTCTAGAGAGGCAAGAGAGCTCCCATCCGCAGGACCCCATGACTCTGCAGCTAGACTGCGTCAACTTCCCTTCTGCCTGGGTACCCCAAGGGCCTGGCAGGGTCAGCTCCCTTGGCTCCCACTTCCAGGCACTCGGAGGTTGGGAGGTTTGCACCTCCCTCTTGGCCCCATCAGCAGAGAGAGATGGGCGGTCCCATCGGGGTGAGGAGCAGGAAGAAGCAGGTGCTGGGCAGCCTGTAGGAGAAGGGGAGGAAGGGATTTTCTCCAAAGAGTGCCTCTCTCCCAGGCCTCCAGGGTGAGCAGGCGGCGACCCTCTGGGAGCCCAAGCTCCACAGGGCTCCTCCTGTCAAGCATCCAGCACACATGCCCCACTTCCCAGCAGGTCCTGCCTGAGGACCTGAGGAAGCTGAGCCCACTCTGGGTCTGTGAAGGGCAGATGTGGGAGGCAGGGACTTCAGGCAGGTGCCAGCTTCTGGCCAGGGAAGCCTAGCACCCGATTCCTAGCAGGGAACGAAGTGACAGAGTGGGGGAACTCGAGGACCCCTCTGCCCCTCACACCCAGTGCCAACTGGGGATCCTCATGTGCTACTCAGAAACAGGGGAGGGACAGTCCCCCTACCCCCACACCAAGCCCTTTGTGTCTCATGTGACAGCTTTCCTGGGCAGTGATTCTTTTAAATGCAAATGCCTTCTATTAAGGTCTGAGTTAGTCTCCCCCCACTGCCCGTTCAGACATTCCACGGAACCAGAGATCTCTGAGCAGCACAGAGTTGAGAGAACCAGCTTTAGGGTCAGATACACCTCGGTTCAAATTCCAGCCCTTCCATTCGGTAACTGGCTTTGTCTGGACTGGATAACAAAATACTATGGACTCGTGGCTTATAAACAACAGAAATTTGCCGGGCGCGGTGGCTCAAGCCTGTAATCCCAGCACTTTGGGAGGCCGAGGCGGGTGGATCACGAGGTCGAGAGATCAAGACCATCCTGGTCAACATGGTGAAACCCCGTCTCTACTAAAAATACAAAAAATTAGCTGGACATGGTGGCGCTTGCCTGTAATCCCAGCTACTCAGGAGGCCGAGGCAGGAGAATTGCTTGAACCCAGGAGGCGGAGGTTGCGGTGAGCCGAGACCACGCCATTGCACTCCAGCCTGGGTAACAGGAGCGAAACTCCGTCTCAAAAAAAAAAAAAAAGAAAGAAAGAAATTTATTTCTCACAGTTCTAGAAGCTGAGAAACCCAAGAGCAAGGTGCTGGCAGATCTGGTGTCTGGTGAGGGCCTGCTTCCAGCTTCAGAGGTGGCTTTTTGCTATAAGCTCGAAGATGGAAAGGGCCAGGGATCTCTCTGGGGGCCTCTTTCATAAAGCCATGGACCCCATTCATGAGGGCTCTGCTTTTGTGACTTAATCAACTGCCAACAACCCTACCTCCTAATACCCTCATATTGGTGATTAGGTTTCAACAGATGAATCCTGGGGAGACACAAACATTGTCTATAGCACGAATTAGGAGACCTTGAGCTGTTCTTTAACCACTCCGAGCCTCAGTTTCCTCATTTGTTTTTTTGTTTTGTTTTGTTTTGTTTTTTGTTTTTTGTTTTTTTGAGACGGAGTTTCGCTCTTGTTACCCAGGCTGAAGTGCAATGGCGCGATCTCCGCTCACCGCAACCTTCGCCTCCTGGGTTCAGGCAATTCTCCTGCCTCAGCCTCCTGAGTAGCTGGGATTACAGGCACGCGCCACCATGCCCAGCTAATTTTTTGTATTTTTAGTAGAGATGGGGTTTCACCATGTTGACCAGGATGGTCTCGATCTCTTGACCTGGTGATCCACCCGCCTCGGCCTCCCAAAGTGCTGGGATTACAGGCTTGAGCCACCGCGCCCGGCTCCTCATTTGTTAAATGCGAATAGTAATAGTATAGGACTTCCATCCCAGGGTTGTGGTGAAGACTGACTGAGGCAGCACAGCTATGTGTGGGGCCTGGCCCACAGGAAGCACTCCATCATTGGCAGGCATGATTATTTCTGTTATTAGAGGAGAGTGGAGTTGCCCAGAGGAAGGCACCCTGGAAGGAGTAAAAGAGCATGTTAGTCTCCTTCCTCACACCCAGGAAGCTTTTCAAGTTACGAAGCAGAAAGACACAGGGAAGGGATAATGTGTTTGTCTTTCTAAACCACAGGCTGACCCGTACCTTTCCTGATTGGCCCTAGCCCGGGCACTCAGCCCTGGCTGTTGGTGATCAGATGTTGCAACAGGCCCTGACAGCCACAGGCTGAAGGGTAACTAGGAAGTGCCTGCCCCACCTGATGTGCCCACCTTGCTGCCCTCCCATCCATACTGGTCTGCCAATGCCTCTGAGATGGCAGCACTCCAAGAGCCATGTCCCGTGGTAAAATGTCTGTGGTGGGTGTCTCTTCCATTGCTCCTGCCCAATTTGTAGAATGGAAGGACCTGGACAACTCCTTCAACCAGAAGGTCTGTGCCAGCTGCCAAGGCTCCTCAAAGGAAGGTGTGCCTGGGGCCGCCTGGGCTCAGCATGGCAACCTGGGAACAAGGCCAGAGGTGGCATGTGGATGCTGCAGGAGACACTGTCCCCAGACTGCTCCTGATGCTGCCTGTGTTGTTGTTCTGCCCTTTCCTCCTGGGCAGGGCTGAGCTGGGCATGGATCAGAGGAGAATAGAGAAGGGAGAGAGTCACACACAGGAATTAATCACTCAGGACCTACCCTGAATGGCTGACTCAGTGTGAATCCTCAGCTGTCTCAATGTGTGGGAAGAGGGGTGGTAATGGGGGATCGTGCAACCCAGTGCAGCTGAACTTCGTGTAGACGAGACTGGAAGTCCAGAAAACTGGCGTTGTGATGGACCTGAGAGGTTCCCTACTCTAGTGTTGTATCCAGTTCTCTGGCCTGCCTGGCTGATAGTTATTCTTGAATACTTCCAGTGATGGGGGACTCATTACCTCCTTGGTCAGTCTAACTTGAGCCTCTGCCTCTCTCAAGGCCCCAAACCCACTGTAGCTCCCAAGGGGTGGGAGGAACCCAGGGTTTCCTAGAGTTAGTCTCTATACGGTGAGGATGGGACTTGGCTAGTAGCCATTCTGGGTTACCTAAGCCTGGATTCAAACCACATTAAAGACCAGTCCATTTCTGGTAAAATTCTAACGTTCATACTTTATTGTAGTTCCATTCAAAAGTACTGCTTGGAGCTGTGATTCTGGTATGTAAGACATTTGTGGTAAAAGAAAATAATTCGCATGTGCATTCATGAATCAGTAAAAATAATTTAGGGTGTTGATTCTAGGTTAGACAATATCATGCGTTTCATTCTAGCTTTGGTTCATGGTTCATTTCAAATCCTCAGCAACCAAACTCTCCCGCCCCCTCCACGCCTCCACGCAGCACATTCTGCTTCTGTAGCCAGCATTCGGCCACTGCATCCATGTCCCTGGGTAACTAATCTGTGGGGGGAGCAATTCTTATATCACCTGGTCCCCCTCTCATGGCCCCTTGACCTGAGGCCTAGCAGTCAGCTTCCTGGGTGACCACAGGAGGTCAGAGTTTGACAAAGAGAGTCAGATTTACAGTATTGTCCAGTCAGAGGAAAGAGAAAGAATCCGTGTGGGAAAGACACAAAGAGGAGGAGGAGGAGGAGGCCGAGTAAGGAGAAGAGAACAGAGACTAAAAATAAGTATGTGTTGGGGATGTTGGGGACGGCAGTGAGGACCTATGGTTAGCTGACCGCCTCCCACACCACTGTCCCATAGCACACAGGGCCAGCATCTGCACCTGGCACCTGTGTGCTATGGGACAGTGGTTTCCCTAGGAACTCTGAGGGTATTGGGCTTGTGGTGCAGCCACACAGGGTACAGACCTGTCTGGGGCTGGCGGTTCCCACAGGTTGCCTGAGCACTATTTGGTGGATGCCTTAAACTGTGTGTAACCAATAGAGCCTGTACTGCAAAGGACTGAGCCATAAGTAGCACCGATATGTCTAAAGAATCCGTGAACAAAAATTGGTGGCCATAGTGACCTCAGTTAATCATTGAAGTCGGAGGTGCCTCTCAGTGATTTTTAAAGTCCCTGCACTGTCCTTGGTCCCTGCTCTGTGACACTGGCAGTCACCCAGCCACCACTTGAGGGCAGCCATTTGGAGTACAAATGTACTGCGTTTCCAAGCCAGAACCTCCTCAGCACTCAACCAGCAAGCAGCCTCTCTGGGGTGACCCCTGCCCCCTCCCTCAATATAGAAAAAACCCTGTACCCCAAAAGAAACATGGTACACGGTATCCAGGAGTGAGTCCCTTGGAATGGCCATTCTGTAGGAGGGGACCACTGAGGACAAGCAGGCAGAGGGCTCCGGAACAGTCCCCAGCCTCTCTAGGGGCAGGGTGCTCCCGGAAGCTCTCTGTCCGCGCGGGTCTTCTGCCCTAGGACTCAGACTAGAAGGTCCTCAAGACTGCGCAAGGTCTGACAAGGGAACTGCAATCTCTTAAATCCCGCTTTCCTGCCTGCACAAGGGGCTACCCCAGCACAGTCTTGGGGCCCTGTCCACATGGGACAGACCATCCAAAGTGCCAGGGTGTCGGACTCCCGCTTGGGCGCTCCAGGATGTGTGGGTGGACGCAGGCGGCCCGGCTCAGGTCCGGGAGAGTCCGCCCGCGGCTCCGGAGCATGCATCTGCTTTGAAAGTGAACTAGTGGATTACACACAGCCGGCGCTCAGCTGGTTCTCCAGGTCAGGTCTCTGTGCGGCAGCCACCTGGCCGTGGAGCCGCAGGCAAGTCCCCGCGGCTGTGGCCAGGCCAGGGCCCGGAGGCGAAGGGCGGGCGGGAGCTGGGGCCAGGCGGATGGAGAAAAAAGAGTTGGGCAGCGGGGCGCCCCTCTGGCAGAGCGACCGTCGGCAAACTTCTCCCGGGCTCTGTGTTCGCAGCCGCGTCCTAGCTGAGGCCACACCCTGAAATCAAAATCGCGGCCAGGTGAAGCCGACGCCGCACAAATGTGTAAGCGCGGCCCCTCCTCGGCGTTCTCGCGCCGAGGTTCCTCCCGCGGAGGGCGGGCCCGGCTCCCACGGCCTTTTCGAGCGTTCTTGGGCTTCCCGCTCCGCAGGTGGGTGCCCTTGCCGCCCTGGAGGGTGGCGGCGAGGGGACGGACCTCCAAACACGCGCGGGCCCCCTTCCCGGAGGTGCATTCCCCGAAGTTCGGGACCAGCCGGTGCCAGGCGAGGGGCCTTGCGCGCAGGCACCTGGAGCTCCGCGCCCCTAAAGCGGGACCTCCCTCCGCGGGCGCCCGCCCGGCGCGGGGAATTCGCGTCCCCGAGAGGGCGCAGCAGTGGGACCTGTGAGCGGGGGCCGGGTGGCCGCGCCGGGTCGGAGTGCGGCTGGAGAGGGGCCGCCCCGGAAGCGGTGCTGCGCCCAGCGTCCCCTTCTCCCCGGGAGCCCCGCGGTGAGCCTGCCGCCACTTGCACCTGAGCCAGGAGTTCAGTCGGGAGGCGGGCGCGGGGCGGTTCCCAACGCCTGGACGCCGGCCAGTCGCAACACCCGCGGGGACACTTGCTACATTTGCCATAATGCATTTCTGATCTGTTTCTGCGCAGGCCTGCGGAGGACTGGCCCAGGAAGGTCCCAGGTCTTCCCTCTCCTCCGCGCCTCAGAGAGCAGTCCACTGAGGGGTGAGGAGTCGCGAGGCAGAGGCGGAAGGCACCAGTAGGTGAGTGAGCGGCCCTAGAGCCTTCTGCACCCATTTCGAAGAGCAGGCAGGGAGGGACAGTGGGCAGGCAGGTGGCCCTCCGGGGCTGGCTCCTTCCTGGTACTGCTAGGCGGCGGAGGTGGTCCCCTTTCTGAGTGCTGTCTCTCGATCCTTAGTGGGTGCATGTTAAGTCATTTCCACCGTTTCGCCCCATGGCCCCACGGTAGGCTGGGAGACAGCGAGAACTCAAATGGCCTGCCCTGCCCCCGGGCCGGTCTTCAGAGGTCTGATTGCCATCAGGTTTGATGCCTGTCTTGGGTAAGGGTGTCGCTGAGGCAGAGTGCAGGGAATTCATGCTGGGAAAGAGGTTCCCAAACAGGAAGGGTGGGGGCAGGCCCAGTTCTCCCGCAGGAGTCACAGGTAAAACTGCCGCTCATTCGCCACCTCTCCAGACCTGCCGAAGTGGCATCTTATCTGGGGTGTAGGTGCTGCCAGGAGCGCCAGAGGCTAAGCCATGAAGAGCTCCCCGGTGTAGGCCGCGTTTTCTCTATCTTACCCTATTCTGGTGGGTTTGGGGGGTGTTTCTGATGTTTTTCTGGATGAGGGGGGCATAGGTTGCCACACTGGGTGGAAAAACCGCCTGATTCCATGCAAGGTAATGGTCAGCCGGCAATGCCATGAATTCTCCTCCACAGGATATAGAACAGTGGCTGAGGACACATTTGGAACCGGAAGAGTGGGCTTTGAATCCGTCAGACTTTGCCTTTGACTCCTTATCACTTCTCTACACACTTTTAAATGGCCTCATCTGTAGAATGGGAATGCGACTGCCTTCCTCCTAAGGCGGTTGTGGGGAGTAACTCTGGCAGTGGGCTGCCCCGTCAGCCTCCAGCTGCTGTGTTGGGAAGGACTAAACCACTACAAGGTCTCCCATCCTGGACAACTTTGAGGGCAGTCTGGCTGTTTGGCAAGCTATTGTCAGAGGGTATTAGTAATAGCAAAGCTATGGGAGTAAAGTAAAGGTAAGAGACCTTGGAGGGCAAAGAGTGAGAGACCCTAATTCAGGGTCTCTGGACCTCGTGGTAACCCAGGGAAGGGGCCATTTCTGGAATAGGATCTGGCTTGGGCATCAGAAACAGCAGTGCCCCCTGCACATGTCACACAAGTTTATGTGTTCATGGGTGACCGTGGAACTGCTGGTGTTGCCTGGCACAGAGGGAGTTTCTGACTTAAGCTTCCAGTCCCATCTCTGTTCTGCATAGCTGTGTGATCCAGGGCAGGTCATTTGACTTCTCTGGGCACTGGGCATTGTGGATGAGCTTGGAGTTTGGAGTCAGAGAGATTTGGCTTTGAATCCCAGCTCCACACTTACGATCTTGGACAATTACTTCTCTCTGAGCCTCAGTTTCTTCATCTGTAAAATGGAGCTGGCCATAGCTACAATTAGCCATTAGATGACCTAATAAAAAGCACCTAGCACAGTATGTCCATGTGTTAGGCACTTTATAAGCATACCCTTTTCTCTTGTCTCCTCCTCCTCTCTCTAGCTCCCTGCTGTCTAAAATGGGCCCAGCAAAGCAGGTTCAGCTCACCTCACAGTGGTGTTGTGAATGTAAAGTAAGGAGGTGAAATAGGGGTCTGGAAAGTTAAGAGCTATAGAAAAGAGGTAGTCCTGTGATTAGGGATGACAGAGGCTCCTTCTAGCTAGGCAATGAGGTCCCTATGCTGAGGGCCCAGACCTCTGTGTGCAGAGGCTGTTGAGAATCTGAGGTGGTGAGAGGGTCCCTGGCTTGCAGCCCTCCCAGGAAGCCATTCTTCAGGTCTTCCCTTAGAAATAACCACATGCCCAGGAAAGCCCAGCGCTATGTACCAGGAGGAGAGAGACAAAGGTTGGGATTCGAGGTTCAGTGACCAGAGGTCAGAGGCTAGTCTGGCCTGAGCTGCTGCTGGACTGCAGCACTGTTGGTGCGGGCTGGAGCTGGGCTCAGGAGTGGGGCCGGAGTCAATATTGACCTTCCTTGGCTGGCTGGCCTGCTCTTCAGCCTCTCATTCAGCTGGAGTGTTGATACAAGAGACTGAACGAGCTATATTATTGTATTCTTTTAAACAGCAGCCCATTATCTCTCCCCTGGGGATTCACTGGGCCTGTGGCATGGGAATAGTGACAAAGGCAGGGAGCCCAAGCATTTTGGCAGGTTACATGTCGTGCTCTCTGCCTGGTGCATGCTGCATCTCTCTGGGTCCCTCAAGTGGGACAGCAGAGCTTCAGGGTCCCAGTCTCTCCCCCCCGGGGCCTCTCCGCACTTCTGCACAGTGGCCCTGGGCAGGTTCTCTGAAGCTTGCAGGCATCCATGGGAGCGCCACAATCTGGGTCTAGGACCCTCCTCCCCTGCGGGTGACAACCGAGCAGAAAAGCAGATGACACATTTCTTCCCCCATGTATTTTGGGGGCCAGGATAGGGAGCAGGGTCGCTCAAGTCATGTGAAGAGGAGCAGATGGCAGACTCGGACCCCAGTGGAGGCTGAAGTGAGACAGAGTTCAGCTCCACACAAGAACCGTTGAGGGGACAGAGGGGACAGAAGTCCGGGGCCGCAGGGGAAGCTTTTCATCACTGAATGAGTTCTAGCAGCGTGGAGCAGCCTCCTGTTGGGAATGCCAGAGGGACTGAAATTTGGGCCAAGGGGAAGGTCAGACCCTGTCAGGAGCCCCATAGACCCTGCATTCCCATCTCTTCTGGCTGCAGAAGCTTGGCTTAGAGCAACATCTGTGAGGATTTTCTCTTGTTTATCATAGTCCCCAGAGCCTGGACTAGAGTGGGTGCATAATAGATACTTTTTGAAAAAAGGAATAGTATAATTTCCCAGTTGGGCACGATGGTATGCTCCTCCAGTCCTAACTACTCAAGTGACTGAGGTGGGAGGGTGCATTGAGGCCAGAAGTTCAAGGCTGCAGTGAGCTATGATCACGCCACTGCACTTCAGCTTGGGTGACTGAGTGAGATTCTTTTTTTTTTTTTTTTTTTGAGACGGAGTTCTGCTCTTGTTACCCAGGCTGGAGTGCAATGGCGCGATCTCGGCTCACCGCAACCTCCGCCTCCTGGGTTCAAGCAATTCTCCTGCCTCAGCCTCCTGAGTAGCTGGGATTACAGGCACGCACCACCATGCCCAGCTACTTTTTTGTGTTTTTAGTAGAGACGGGGTTTCACCATGTTGACCAGGATGGTCTCGATCTCTTGACCTTGTGATCCACCCGCCTCGGCCTCCCAAAGTGCTGAGATTACAGGCTTGAGCCACCGCGCCCGGCCATGAGATTCTATCTCTAAAAAAAAATCTTTTTTTCTTTTTTATTAGCCACAAGATTAGAAATTTAAAAAATTTTTGAAACAAACTTCTGGAAGTAAAGTTTGAGAAAAATCCTTCTGGCCAATGGGAATATTCCAGTGAAAGGCCGTCTTCTGTTCACAGTAATTCTCAACCAAGGGTCGAGTGAGGCCTGTCACCTGTCGGAATGTGTGTGGGATGACAGTTCCCATTGGGGGTTACAAAGAGGTCAAGAAACCCTGCTGCAGATCTCAGGGCATCAGGCCCAGTCCTGGAGGTGGCAGGATCCTCTGGAGGCCACTCTAACAGGATGTGACGGTAGCAGGATACTTTCCTACGTTCTGTAGAACTCAGGAGGCTCACCTCTGTCTTGGGGCTGTGATTCTAGGTTAGGCCTTTCCCCAGAGTGTTTTGGGTGGGCCTGAGAATAACAGAAGCTGGTGTTGAGAGCAGATGGCCGCTGCAGCCAAGTTCACATCAGGGCTGCGTCTGGCCCGTGTCGTGTCTGCCCCTTCTTCGCCTCTCGGCTTGCACAAGTCACTTGCTCTCTCCTCCTCTGCATCATGGAGACGTACTAGCACTACCTCATGGGCTTGTGGCGAGGAGATGACATGGGTGAAACGCTCAGCCTGGAGCCTGGTACTTATGCTGGGTTCTTCCTGAGTGACGACGGTGAGAAATACCCAAAGCTCCTCCGTGAGCAGGAACAGATGCTCCCCTCACCATGCCTGGAAAAGCTGGCAGAGGTGAATTCATACATCCCTTGGCACCTACAAAAATACTAAGGCCTACAGAAGGCGAGCAGGCCAAGGTCACAAGCCAGGACTTAGGAACACCAAGCGCCAGGTTCACACTGAGCCAGCGCTCGGCCTTGTGGCCCAGGACATGAGCCCTGATAAGCAGTCCCTGAGCCTCCGTGAGAGAAAGACTGGGCTTGCCACCCCCCACACACGCTCCCTGGCGCCTTGAGCAACCCAGGAGCCGGCTCACTAAGTAGCAGCCTCCTCTCTTCTCAGTCACCCAGAAACGGCAGGGAGTCCCACCAGCCTCGTTTCTAACAAACTGCTTCCCAGCAATCCCAGCGCTTACACAGACAACCCAATGCTGACCCCTCCAGGTGGCTGCAAACCCCTTTAGACTCACTTTCTGGAAGCCAGCTTCCCAGCCTCGGTGCGCTCTTGTTAGTCCCTTCCGTGGGCTGTGTCCTTTCCTTCAAAGAGACTCAATATGTGGAAACAGCCCAAAGTCACTCCAGGCCAGGTCTGGAGGGTCAGGTGGGTGTGGTGTGACCCTCTAGGATACCACCACTTCTGGTGAAAAGCAGGGTGACGGGTTAGGAGGACAGCTGACGTGGGCTCACAAGGGCCCCAAAGGCAGTTCCCAAAGAGGAGTTCTGGAAATACCAAAGCACGTTTGAAACAGGCAGGTGCATTCCCGAGGGGTCTGCCTCATACAGCAATGCTCATTTGAATGTCTGTGCTCTGGCTTGAGGTTTAAATGCAGACTCATCCTCTGTAGTGCCACCCTGTGTTTCTGGGGTGCTGATGGCTCTGGTGGCTCTGGCATCCCAGGGCCCGGCCCATGGGCGTCTCCTCTCCCGAGAGGAGACCTAGTTGGGAAGGATGGCCTGCCCACAGTGCAGCTGCTTTTCTCATCCCAGATCTGGACACTAAACCAGCCAAGCCTTAGTGCCATGCTCTGAGAATCATTTTGTGTCTGTGAAACAGTAGCATCTGCCACAGAACTTACCCACCACCCATCAAGCCAAGCCTTCAGGTTACCTGGAGTCAGGCTAAGACCCTACAGAAGGGCAGTGGCTGCATCCTGTGCTGGAGGGAACACACACCTGCTGTTTCTGTAGCTTTTCATGGATGCCAGGCCCTGACCAGCACAGCCCCCACCATGACCTCTTTGAAACATTTTACTCACCACTTGCTGGGTGAAAAAAACACCTGGTTCCTTGCATGGTAAAGGACAGCCTGCAAGTTAGGAGAGCCCCAGGCCCCCTGGCCTCTGACTCACAGGTCAGCCCAGGAAGGAACTTAGCAGGCTCCTTCCCTGGAGGGTCTGGCCCTGTTCTACACACTTCATGCACATCCCACGTGTTTCTGTTCATAAAGACCTGCAGGGAGGGAGAATAACCACAGCTGACTCCCTCTGGGGTTGGCATGGTGGTTGGAGCAGGGGCTTTGGAATCAGATCTGGATTCAAACCTTAACTCAGTCATTTCCTGGTTCTGTGACCTCAGGCAAGTTGTTTAACCTTTGAGCCTCATCTGGATTTGTGGATAAGAATTCCTTCTCTCAGGGTTGCGTGAGGACTAACCCTCCGAAGGGGCTTAGCATGTAAAAGGTGCTCAAGAAAAGTTCTTCTCTTTCTGTCTCTGAGACTGCTGCTCCTGCAGCACCACTGTGGCACTCTTCAGTGATCCCAGGTACAAGGCTCCCTGAACTGTTCCACCAGCTCCACCCTTGGGTTTACTGGGGATAGAAGCATTTCCTCCAGAAAGTGGGTGCAGGTTAACTGTCAGTCCCCACCGACCAGGCTCTGGCAGAAGGAAGCCCCAAAGCAGGGGAGCTTCCTTCTTCAACTGGTTTGGGCTGGACGCTTCCCTCCTATCCCTGGGCATCGCCCCCTCCACCATGCAGTCATGGTTCAGCCAGCAGGAAGATGCCTGCAGACATCCAGAAGAGGGACGTTCAAAGCAGTCCTCAGTGCAGCCTCCCTCCCTGTGTTAGGGTGAGGTGTCAGCCAGGAAGGGCTGGGGCCATGTTCCATGATTCGCCTGCCCCTGCCTGTTTCTACTTCAGGATCTTAGGCCAACCTCACTTCTTTCAAGCTAGGCAGAAGAAAAGGCAGGGTCTGGTTCTCGGAGGGGAAGTCCTCCTCCTTCTTCCTCCTGGTGTCTTCTTGGAGGAAATCTCCTCCTCTAGATGAACTGCGTGCAGATGGAGATGCTCGAGGGGAAACAGTAACAGCTGGCATGGCCTGTGTGACTTAGCCTTGGTGCCTCATGGCTGGTGCAGTACCCACCCTCCCTCAGCCTGCGGGCCTTGGAGATGTAGATGGAAAAAGGAGCCATTGCAATCACAAGTGGAGGGCCCCTGGCTGGGCGGGTGGGTGTGCTCCAGGACGTGGCCTGATGCTGGAGAGAGGCAGGGCATGTTTTGTCCTGGGTGATTCACTTGTGATGACCAGGGCAGCAATAGCCCATTCAGGACGGCGAATGTCTCTTAGGCTCTCAGTCTCCATGGATCACTCTTCTTTTTAAATATTTTGTTTTCCACCAGGCGTGGTGACTCACGCCTGTAATCCCAGCACTTTGGGAGGCCGAAGTGGGTGGATCACCTGACGTCAGGAATTCAAGACCATCCTCACCAACATGGTAAAATCCCATCTCTCCTAAAAATACAAAATTAGCTGGGCATGGTGATGTGTGCCTGTAATCCCAGTTACTCGGGAGGCTGAGGCAGGAGGATCACTTGAACCCAAGAGGCAGAGGTTGCAGTCCGCTGAGATTGCACCACTGTACTCCAGCCTGGGTGTAAGAGCAAAACTCCGTTTTTGTTTTTGTTTTTTTTAAATTGCATTTTAGGTTTTGGGGTACATGTGAAGAACATGCAAGATTGTTGCATAGGTACACACATGGCAGTGTGGTTTGCTGTCTTCCGTCCCCTCACCTGTATCTGTCATTTCTTCCCATGCTATCTCTTCCCACCTCCCCACCCCCCGTCCCTCCCCCATTTCCCCCCAATGGACCCCAGTGTTTTTTTTTTTTTAGAGAGGCAAGCCATTGTCTTTAAGGAAAATTTAGAAAAAGAGTAGAAAGATAGAGTAGAAGGAAATCACCTGTAGCCCCACCAGGTAAACAGGACAACTAATATTTTGATGTATTTCCTTCAAATAGCCATTGTGTTTATACTGCATTGACAAATTAACCATAGGCAAAATCTTTTTTTTTTTTTTTTTTTTTTTTTTGAGACGGAGTTTCGCTCTTGTTACCCAGGCTGGAGTGCAATGGCGCGATCTTGGCTCACCGCAACCTCCGCCTCCTGGGTTCAGGCAATTCTCCTGCCTCAGCCTCCTGAGTAGCTGGGATTACAGGCATGCGCCACCATGCCCAGCTGATTTTTTGTATTTTTAGTAGAGACGGGGTTTCACCATGTTGACCAGGATGGTCTCGATCTCTTGACCTCGTGATCCACCCGCCTCGGCCTCCCAAAGTGCTGGGATTACAGGCTTGAGCCACCGCGCCCGGCTGGCAAAATCTTTAAAGCTAATCCCTTACCCCTAATCTATATCATCAAGAATTCTACTTTGGGCAAAGAAAACCTTGATGGTTTAGTTTGTGTCTGGCACCCGAGTGTGGACAGGGTTAGGCCCCAGCAGGTCATGGGCTCCAGGAGCGTCCACCAAGCTGGGGGCCCTCGTAATGACCACACTGGACCTGAGGGGAGGGACAGCCAGGCTACAGGTCCGCGTCATCACTCCCACCTACTTTATTATTTTACCTTTCAGATTGAGGTCTACGATCTGTCTGCATAATTTTGGGGTATGAGATGAGCTCATTCTTCCCGGTTCATTTTTTTCCATGCAGATACTGAATTACTTCAGCTACATTTATTAAAAAGATCATCCATTCCCCCAGCATGTTCCAGGGTCACCTTTGTCATCCATCAAATGACCTCATAAGAGTGGGTCTATTTTTGGATTCTCTCTTCTGTTCCATTGGTTCATTTGTCAATCTTTTCGCCAATTCCATACTAAATTATTGTAGCTTTATAATAAATCTTGATATCTATTTAGTATAATCCTCCAACTTTGTTCGTTGATTGTCTTGGCTATTCCTGGTTCTGTTTCTCTATGAATTTTAGAATCAGTTTATCAATTTCTACCAAAGGAAGTATGCCGAGATTCTGTGTGAGACGGAAGTAAATCTGCAGGTTAACTTGGGAATAATTGACATCTTTACAGTATTGACCTTCTAATTGATGAACATTCTTTAATATTTTTATTAATGTTTTGTATTTTCCAATATAAGGACTCTGTATAACTTTTCATTAGATTCTAGATATTTTGTATTTTTTTTTATGTATTTTGTATTTTATTTTCCTCTTTTTTTTTTTTTTTTTTTTTTTGAGACAGAGTTTCGCTCTTGTTACCCAAACTGGAGTGCAATGGCGCGATCTTAGCTCGCCACAGCCTCCGACTCCCAGGTTCAGGCAATTCTCCTGCCTCAGCCTCCCGAGTAGCTGGGATTACAGGCACGCGCCACCATGCCCAACTAATTTTCTGTATTTTTAGTAGAGACGGGGTTTCACCATGTTGACCAGGATAGGCTCGATCTCTTGACCTCGTGATCCACCCGCCTCGGCCTCCCAAAGTGCTGGGATTACAGGCTTGAGCCACCGCGCCCGGCCTATATTTTGTATTTTTAATGTAAAATGGCATCTTTTTAAAAACCTCATGTTGTTACTGGTATGTAGAAATCCAGCTGATTTTTAAAAAGGTTAACCTTGAATCAGGGACCTTTTAAATTCACTCCCCAGTAGTTTTACGTGGATTCTCCTGCATTTTCTATTTACACAGTCAAGCTGCCCCACGAAGTGTCGGCCTCACCACATTTCAGATGAGTCCGAGCAGCCTCCCTTTAGGTGGTTGATTTTGCAGGGCTAAATGGTGACTTCTGGTTTCTAAAGGGCTACTCCCTAGCCCCCCCCACCCTGCCTCCCCCAAGCCTAAGCTCAACTGATTGCCTCTGCCAACTCCCACCCTCACCACCACCCCACCTGGCCCCAGGACAGCCTTGGGAGCCCTTCTTTCTCCTCTGGCCTCCCTGCTGCCTCTAGGAAGAACTTGTTCTGGAATGGCTCGCTGTTAGAGTGGACTCAGGAGAGGAACCCAGAGTCAGTGGGACCATTTCCTCAAGATGCTGTCCCTGGGCATCCCTGCAGCAAAAGCTGAGCACTTGGCTGGGGCAGGGGAGTTGGAGAGAGGGGTGTTCTATGTTGGGGAGATCAGCCAGCTCTTCTTCAGCTGCATTCTATGTCCCTGCACCTCAAGACGACTTCACAGAGCTAGGGAGGAGGGTGAAACAGGCAGCTCAACTTATCCAGGGATAGAGAGTATGTCCAAGAGACTGGGGGCAGGGGGCGGGGGGAGTAGACCTGCTGAATAAAGATTCTTCTGTAGCAGAAGGCAAAGGCCATAATCCCAGCACTTTGAGAGGCTGAGGTGGATCATTTGAGGTCAGGAGTTTGAGACCAGCCTGGTAAAGATGGTAAAACCCTGTCTCTACTAAAAATACAAAAAGTAGTCGGGTGTGGTGGTGGGCGCCTGTAATCTCAGCTACTTGGGAGGCTGAGGCAGAGAACTGCTTGAACCCAGGAGGCAGAGGTTGCAGTAAGCCATGATCATGCCACTACACTCCAGCCTGGGCAACAAAGTGAGACTCTATCTAAAAAAAAAAAAAATTAGCCAGGTATGGTGGTGGGCACCTGTAATCCCAGCTACTCAGGAGGCTGAGGCAAGAGAATCATTTAAACCCGGGAGGTGGAGGTTGCAGTGAGCCGAGATGGTGCCAATACACTCCAGCCTGGGCAACGGGGTGGCAAGACTCCATCTCAAAAAAAAAAAAGGCAAAGGCCAAGAGGGAGGACGACAAATTTTACCAAGCCATGATATAGATATGGCAAGGTCCCCAGGTCCCAGACCCCTGAAAGCTGGCATGACCCTTTGACTGGTAAGTCTGAGCAGAAAGTGGTTTAGTGTTATTCCCAGACTTGTATCTGACCAAGTGCCAGTGTCTGGAGGGCCTGAGCTTCAAGACAGAGATGCAGAAAGGTGCCATCACGAGAGAAACAGCCATCATGTGTGGGGACTCTGCTTACTTCACACACCAGAAACCCTATAAGCTATCTTTCATTAGCCCCACTGGCTCGGATCATTTCGGTAACTTGTTCAAAGTCTCTCCGAATTAGTGGGAGACTCCCTGAAAGTCACCTACAACTCACACCAGTTATTTTATTCCAAAGTGCTTGATCTGTAAGGGTCGCACACACATGGCTCTGCCCCTAGGTAGTGTTTGGTGGACTCCCAAAGCTGAAGGCACAGAAGCATGGCCGATACTGAGATGCGGCATGGGTGCAGATGGAGTCATGCATGGAGAACTCCCAGTGGGGAACCACTGGCCGTCCAGGGACCCTGCCTTTCTGCCAGCTGCCTCCCGGTTCTCTGACCTCCTTCAGAACCTGCCAAAATGCCTAGAAAAATGCTTTCTAGAGCAGGAGCCAAGAGAGACCATGATGGCCCTGTACTCCCGATCTTCAGGTGGATGAGTAGTCCAAGCGTTCAATCCAAGAATCATGTTTCAATTTGTTTATTGAAGCCTGGAAGTGACCTTTTCTGGTGACATAAGAACCCAGTGAGCTGTTTTGAGCCTCTTCAGATTCAAAAGCATTCAAGCGGCAGCCCTGGCCCTGTCTGCCGTCAACCTGTGATCCCAGGCCCCGGGCTCCCCAGAAAATGAAACTGGAACAGCCCTTTGGAAGTGTCCCTTCCCTTCCCAGGTTCCCAGTGTCTCCTTCTCAGATCTAGCCATGCTATCCATTGCAAGCCTGTGTCAATTCTGTGGATGGAGCTCAGCACGACATTAGGCAAAGCCAGAATCAGCAAGGCAGAGGATACAGGCTTGATTGCAGGTCATGGTCTTTTTTGGTGTTTTTTTGTTTGTTTGTTTGTTTGTTTGTTTGTTTGTTTGTTTCATTTTTCTTTGAGACAGAGTCTCACTCTGTCACCCAAGCTAAAGTGCAGTGGCACGATCTCGGCTAATTGCAGCCTCAGCCTCCTGTGTTCAAGTCATTCTCCTCCCTTAACCCCACAAGTATCCAAGACTACAGGCACGCACTTACCATGCCTGGCTAATTCTGGCTAATTTTTTTATGTTTTTGGTAGAGACAGGTTTTCACCATGTTGGCCAGGCTGATCTCAAACTCCTGACCTCAGGCGATCCACCCGCCTCGGCCTCCCAGAGTGCTGGAATTACAGGCATGAACCACCACGCCTCACCCAGGTGATGTTTTACATAGAGCTCCAAGACCAAAGAGAAGAGTCCCAAGGGGAAGTGGTGCTCTCTGCCTTCTGTGGAGAGCTTCACTCCTAAGATAGCTGCCCCCCACCCACCCCAGGATATCCTCTTGGCTCAGGGCCTTTCTGGAATTGAGGTAAAGCACCTGGTAACCAAAGGCCCTTTAGGGGCCCCCCGATACATGGCTGCAGACTGGGCAGCATGTCGGTGATCAGCTGGTTGGCTTTGTATTAATCCGTCATCAGGTTCCGCCATCCTAGGACAAACCTGAGTTGTAATGAGAAACAAAAAACCTAATCTACTGTTGGATTCAATGTGATAGTTTTGTTTAAGATTTTCACAGTTATGTTCCTAAGTGGGATTAGGGTCAAAGTTTCCTTTTCTTGTACTCTCCTTACCTGGTTTTAAGAATCAAGGTCATACTCGTTTCATAAAACAAGTTTGCTTGCTTTCCTCCCTCCTTCCCCTTTTTTAAAATTCGTTGACAGTGGAGTGATATTTGTAATGGGCTTTGGATTTTATAAAAACACACCCCCAGAGTCTGCCTGCTCCTCGGGGGACTTGGCACAGACAAGAAGATACCGCTTTCCTTATGGATAGTCTGCACTGGCTTATTTATGGTGCTTTTGTTGTTTCTGGGACTGTTCTGCTGGGAGCCAGCCATTTCCCTGAGGAAGTGGGGATGGAGTGGAGGGAAGCCCTAGGCTGGGCAAGGAGGAGATGTGCTGCGGGAGGGGAGGGAGCCCTGAGCCTGGTTCCCTAGCCCCTGCTGCGGCCACCCGGCCACCCGTGGTTCCCAAGCAGGAGCTCAACTTGACCCTGCCCTTACAGGCACCATGTTCCGCAAGAAAAAGAAGAAACGCCCTGAGATCTCAGCCCCACAGAACTTCCAGCACCGTGTCCACACCTCCTTCGACCCCAAAGAAGGCAAGTTTGTGGGCCTCCCCCCACAATGGCAGAACATTCTGGACACACTGCGGCGCCCCAAGCCTGTGGTGGACCCTTCGCGAATCACGCGGGTGCAGCTCCAACCCATGAAGGTAAGCAGGGCAGGCAGGGATGGGGGTCAAGTTCAGCCTCTCCCAGCACACAGACAACCATACCTGGCTAAGCCTCAGACAAGCCCCTGGAGGAACCACCTACTTCACAGCTATCCATTAACCAGTCGCTTTCACTCCCTGCCTGTCAGCCTGGCATTCTCTCCCTGGGTAAGCCAGGGTGAAGGAATCTGGGGAGAGCCTCTCTGCAGGGTGCTAGGGTTGCCAAATTCAGCACATGAAAATACAAGATGCTCAACTGTGGCCTGGTGCAGTGGCTCATGCCTGTAATCCCAGCACTTTGGAAGGCTGAGGTGGGAGGAATACGAGGTCAGGAATTCAAGACAAGCCTGACCAACATGGTGAAATCCCATCTCTACTCGCTAAAATATAAAAATTAGCCAGGCGTGGTGGCACGCACCTGTAATCCCAGCTACTTAGGAGGCTGAGGCAGGAGAATTGCTTGAACCGGGAGGTGAAGGTTGCAGTGAGCCGAGATCACGCCACTGCACTCCAGCCTGGGCAACAGAGCAAGACTCCATCTCAAAAAATAAAGATGCTCAACTGCATTTGTATTTCAGATGAGAATGAATAGTGTTTTAGGACTTGCCCCATTCAGTTCTTGCACCTGCAGCTCCATGGGGGACTGAAGGCTCTCCCAGACCAGGAGAATTTTAGTTGTGAGGATCAGGACTAGTAAACCCAAGAGTCTGGTAGAAGTTGGGGTCAGGGGCCCTATGAGGGTTTGGAGGCCGTGAAGCCAGTGTGTGAAGGAGCCCCTGGCCTGGTCTCTGCCTCCTCAGAGGGCTGGACACATCCCTCCCAGCCACCCGTGGAGCTACAGAAGGGAGCCCCCCTCTGAGCTCCAGCACCCAGGCCCAGCCGACCATACCCTGGGCATGCTGGATGCAGCCCCATGGCACGCGCCGTCTGCTGTCCTGATGGTGGGCCTTCCTGCATCCCTGCACCCAGCACAGGTGGGACCCACTGTGGGCCCTGAGAAATTATGGAAAAATGAAGGGGTGGATGACACAGCAGGGGAGATCCTTAGGTGGTCCTCCCCAGGGCCGCCGAGAACATTCTCTGACCCTGATCTCCCGGCCGCCCCTTCCTGCCGCAATCAGGCAGCTCCTACACTCTCTCTTGTTGTCCCCTACAGACAGTGGTGCGCGGCAACGCGGTGCCTGTGGACGGCTACATCTCGGGACTGCTCAATGACATCCAGAAGCTGTCAGTCATCAGCTCCAACACCCTGCGTGGCCGCAGCCCCACCAGCCGGCGGCGGGCACAGTCCCTGGGGCTGCTGGGGGATGAGCACTGGGCCACCGATCCAGACATGTACCTCCAGAGCCCTCAATCTGAGCGCACTGACCCCCATGGCCTCTACCTCAGCTGCAACGGGGGCACACCAGCAGGCCACCAGCAGATGCCACGGCCCGAGCCACAGAGCCCACGGGTCCTTTCCAATGGGCTGGCTGCAAAGGCTCAGTCTCTGGGACCCGCTGAGTTCCAGGGCGCTTCGCAGCGCTGTCTGCAGCTGGGTGCCTGCCTGCAGAGCTCCCCACCAGGAGCCTCGCCCCCCACAGCCACCAGTAGGCATGGAATGAAGGCTGCCAAGCATGGCTCTGAGGAGGCCCGGCCACAGTCCTGCTTGGTGGGCTCAGCCACGAGCAGGCCAGGTGGGGAAGGCAGCCCTAGCCCTAAGACCCAGGAGAGCAGCCTGAAGCGCAGGCTATTCCGAAGCATGTTCCTGTCCACTGCTGCCACAGCCCCTCCAAGCAGCAGCAAGCCAGGCCCTCCACCACAGAGCAAGGTAAGTCAGGAGCCGGGCCTGCGGGCGTCCACTGGGGAGTGGGTGCAGGACACAGGCCCTGCCTGGCCTGCCCCAGAGGCGCCCCGGACTGCTTCCCCCTACAGCAGCAGAAATGTGCATGGTAACCTCTTCTCTGAGGAGGCCGGCCTGCCTCCTCCCTCTCTCCGTCCCTCCCTTCCTTTCCTTCTTTTCTCTGTGGCAATAGTGTTGTTTCACATTTCTGTCATTATTCGTGTGGCCGTAGGAAACGCTGGAGGACTGTATTTGCCAGGACGAGAGGCAGGAGGAGGGCCGACCTGTGGCATGTGTGACTGCTTCAGACGCATATTTTTCTTGTGAGAAAGGAAAGGGTGAAGGGAGCCCATGGTGACATTTCTTGGCAGGCAGAGTAGAGCACGTTTTTGCTTCCTGCAGGCCCTCCAGCATCCTGTCCGTAGTGACAGTAACCTCCTTTCCCATTTGGCAGAAGAGGAAACTGACAGAGGGTGAGACACTCCCAGGCGTGGAGAGTGAGTCAGAGAAGGAAGGTGGGGGTGCTCTGGGGCTGCCCGTCCAGCCCAGCCCTCTTGGCTCATGGCTCTTGTGCATGAAGCTTTACAACTGCGGCAGCCACTTGTTCTTTAGCTCCTTCCAAATAAACGCCTGCTGACAGTGGCATGGGTGATGGATCCTCCCCTCCCTCCTGGGAGGGCTTTAAGACAAGCCTGGGTCCTCCCCTGTCAGCCATGGGGTGAGTGTGGCCCAGCCTGCCCAGGGTGTGGGTTTGGGGATGGCCTAGACTACAGCCTTTCTGGGTCACTGCCAGCCAGCTGAGGTACTCAGAGAAAGTTCTGGGCTTTGTGCACTCCTGTCCCCTACTAGGTCAAAGGACAGTGGGTTGGGATTCCCATGGGGTGTGGCATGGTGTATCTGTGAGAGGAACAAGAGAATTTGTGAGCTGCAGGGTCTCTGGAAGGCTGTGCCCCTGGAGAGACTCAGCCAGAAAATAAAGTGAGATCAGGGCAGTGCACCCTGCTGGGAAGGTGAGAATGGGAGCCTGGCCTCCCCTGTCTCTCAGGAGTCCTGCTGGGGGAACCTCAGGGATTTGGAAAAATGGTTGTCAGCACTGGCCTGGGCACTCATTTGCATCTTCCTGGCTCCTGTCAGCACCCCACAGCAGGGTGAGGAGACTGTCCCTCCCTGCACAATGTGCTGAGCACTCGCCATGGGCCACTGCTCTGCATGTGCTGGAGTGTCCCCCATACCTGTGGGAGCAGGTGGTAGTTATCCCAAGCTCGACAATACCATACTTCCAAATCCAGGGGAGCGGCTTCCCTCTGGGCAACTCAGACATACCTTTCGAGATTTCTGCTTTGAAGCCAGGCGTCTTAAAGGCAAGGCTAAGACCCCCTGAGCTGCTCTGTGCCGGGGTTTCTCAGCCCCTGCCGCTGATGTTCAGGTCAGGCCATCCTTTGTGGCAGGCTCCGCTTGCACTGTACTAGCCTCCCTGGCCTCTACTCACTAGAAGCTGGTGGTACCCCCGGTTGGAATAACAAAAAGTGCCTCTGGACATTGCCAGATGTCACTTGAGCACCCCCATTGAGAACCGTTGCCTTCAGCAAGTTCCCACACAGATGGGGGCATCAGCCTTCCTCCTCCTCCTCCTCCACTACCTATTTCAGGAGCCCCCAGACCAAGCCAGCAGCCCTTGGCACCGGGGCTGACTCTGAACACTTGCAACAGCTTTCTTAACAGCAGTCAGGCCACAGGGGCCACAAAGTGTGCCAGGCATGACTGCAGGAGGGTCTGAGTATAGACCCCAGGGCTTCTGGACTTAGCTTCAGGCAGTGCAGCCTGGAGTCACTCTGGCTAAAGAGCACGAGAAGACAGGGCGTGGGGGCACAGAGGCCAAAGAGGCAAGACAGTTTGTTAGGAGCTTGGGGGTTTAGACATGTTCCACTTAAGAGTCAGAGGGCAAACACTGGTTAAGCACCTACTGTGTACTCCAATTTATGCCAAGGATACACAGTATCAGTAGGATTACAGCATGGGAGTCAGCAGCCATGGGCGTCCTGTGGGTTCCAGTGCCTGCGGGATAATAAAACAACCCGCAGGGGAATGAGGATTACACGAGAGAGTGCACTGAAGGCACTTGTCTAAGTGGTAAGCCCTCAATAAATGGCTTTATTATTTGAGACAGCATCTCCCTCTGTCGCCCAGGCTGGAGTGCAGTGGCACAATCTCAGCTCACTGCAACCTCTACCTCCTGGGTTCAAGTGATACTCCCACCTCCGCCTCCCAAGTAGCTGGGACTGCAAGCTCACTCCACCACACTCAGCTAATTTTGGTATTTTTAGAAAAGATGGGGTTTCACCATGTTGGCCAAGCTGGTCTCAAACTCCTGACCTCAAGTGATCCGCCCACCTCGGCCTCCCAAAGTTGCTGGGATTACAGGTGTGAGCCACTGTGCCAGGACGCCTTTGTTATTTTTAAAAATATTATGCCACGGCCTCTCCCCTTTAGGATACTTACGGTACAGCTCCCTAAGCCCACAGCTGGAGAGCTGGCTCAGGGCGGGCAGTGAGGCACTGCTATAAACATATGCCTGCCTCTTCTAGCAGCCTCCTTCCCAAGAGGTCTGTCACATGAGTAACTTCAGAATTAATCCAGAGCCCTAACAATTAATTAATTCCATTGTCATGTCCCTCTTTCCCTTTCTTGTGTGGCTTCCCAAGTTTCATCTGGTCCTTGCTTGTGATTACATTCAGTAAAAGTCCCTCCCTGTGGAGACAGGCAGTGAAGCCAACGAAAGGGCACTGGGGACCAGACCTTGCCAGACTGAAGACCAAGCCAGCTCCGCAGACTCCCTGGCCTGTGTCCCAGACTCTGCCCATGCTGGGCTCCTGGCTGGGCCACCCCTCCCCCAGCCTCCAGTTGCAGGCTCCGCCCTGAGCACAACCAGCACCTGCAGCTCAGCAGCAGCATAGGGACCTGGCCTGTGGAGACAGGGAAGGAACCCCCACCTCGGCCTGTCCATGTGGCTCCTGCCCCGACGCCCACACATCCTCAGAGTGAAGCTGGCCCATGCAGAAGCCCTAGAGGCCGGGAAGGGAAGGAGACGGTTTCACAGCCTTTCTTAGGAGCGTCAGCATGAGAGAGGTCGTTAGAGCCACCTCAAGAGGAGCTTCAGGTGGTCCCCAAGCTTCTGCCTCAACCCTCACGGATGGGCAGCTGGAGAACATGTTTTCTAAGTCCGCACTCAGGCCCGCAGGCAGCCTCCGTAACGCCCTGAGCCCTTCTGCAGGGTGACTGTGTGATGCAGTGAACCTCTGCTCCTAGGACCTGGCATCTCAGCCTCAGTCACAGCTCTGCTCCCTCCACCCCTCACAGCACACTGCCCACTCATGCAGAGCTTCTCAAAGTATGTTCCAGGGGCCTCCTAGGACCCAGGGACCTTGTTCAAATGCAGGATGTCTGCTCCAGGGTCCCACGGAACCAAGCTCTGCAGTTTATCCAGCTCCCCAGATCACTGCGCATGCCCCTGCATCGTAGCGGAGACTGGGGCTCATCACAGGGCAGAGAAGCCTAGGGCTGGGTCCCAGGTCCTCACAACCCAGTCCAGAGGTCTCACTGCTCCTCTACACAGTGGATGGTGACAGTCAGGTGCTGGCGAGGACATGGGAGAATGTTTACTGTCCACTTGCAGTCACCAGAGAATGGAGTGAGTCCAGGCAGTCCTGGGAGGTTTTCTAGCTTCTTCCCTGTGAAGGTCAAGCATGGCTCTCTAGCAGGAGTACCTGTTCCACCCTAAGCAGACCAGGGACTTGGCTGGAGAGTGGAAGCCCTGAGGCCATGGCGGGGGTGGTCAGGGGTTGCTAAAGACATTTAAAAGACTGATGGGACCCAAGGCCCAGATTTGGGGTTTGGGGTCCCTGAGCAAGCATCCCAGCCCAAGCTTACTGCTTAAGATTTCCTATAAGTTGTTTCAGCTCTGGGATCAGGACCAGGACCCACCGGGCACCTAAGACAGTTGCTTACATGATAGGTTTGGAGAAGTTCCTAGAAGGCTTTCTCTGCAGCCCCTAAAGCATCCCTCTCTAGGTGGGTGCTCTTTAAAAATACATAATGCGGCTGGGTGCAGTAGTTCATGCCTATAATCCCAGCACTTTGGGAGGCCAAGGCAGGTGGATCATGAGGTCAAGAGATCAGGATCATCCTGGCCAACATGGTGAAACGCCGACTCTACTAAAAATACAAAAAATTAGCCGTGTATGGTGGCGCACACCTGTAATCCCAGCTACTCGGGAGTCTGAGGCAGGAGAATCGCTTGAACCCGGAAGGTGGGGGTTGCAGTGAGCTGAGATCACGGCACTGCACTTCAGTTTGGTGACAGAGCAAGACTCTGTCTCATTTTAATAAAAGTACATAATGCCTGGCAGGGGTCATGGTGCCTGTCACCACTCCTTGGGAGAACCCAAAGATGGGAGGGCACCTTTCCTGCCAGGAGAGCAGGAGGGCTTGGGCTTGGAAAAGAGAGAAGCCTCATAGGCTTCCAGGGCTGGGCCTGAGCAGGGCTCACTGGGGACCCAGGCTGCCCCTCAGCTCCGCTTTTCCTCCTCCCCCGCCAGACTGCATGAGGCTAGGCCCTCTACCTTCTCCTCCTGGGTCCTCAACCAGGAGTTTCATGCCAGGAAGGAAGTGGAAGGACTCCTTTAGGGGTCCTTAAGACACCTCCCATCCCTGGCCTCAAGTCTTGGGTTTGGCTGGACTGACTCCAGATCTCTCTGGCACCAGATTCCCGGCCAGGGAAGACACCTGAGAACCCCCCAGATGGTGACATAGCTCTGTGGTCCTGTCAGGGACATAATCTCCCAGCACAGGCTCGCAGACTCCCTGCTGCAGGCACAAGCAGGGCTTCCGGGCCCCAGATGTGGCTCCCTTGCCTTGGCTCGGGGAGTGGAGACACAGTTGCCCACTGCTGCCCACTGCTCCCCACCCCACTGCCTGGGCCTCTTCTGCCCCCATGGGTCCTGGGGGCGAGCCTTGGCAGTGAAGAATGCCTCTGATCCAGATGCTCCAAGCGGCCCCGTAGCACAGAGGAAGATTCTGCCTCACGGCAGCCTCCCTGCAGTCTAGCTGTCAATAGCCCAGGAAGAAATACCCAGCACAAGACCCCGTGGGGACTTGGCCTTCTCTGTCTTCCCAGGTGCCCCAGAGCAGGTGTAAGGAGCTGTCTTGGGCCTGCTCAGCTTGGCAGACTGGGTTGGGCTGCTCACACAGGACTAGGACTATGGCTGGGCTTCGGCTCTGTCTGAAAATCTTTGCTCACAGCACCTCCCTAATTTGGTCTGACACCCTGCCTAACCCTGCCAGAGCCCAGAGATCACAGACGCCAGCCTCTGCCTCTGGGAAGTTACTCCAAGTGATCCTACAGCCATGCCCCTTCCTGTTGCTTTGTCCCTGCAGCCCAACTCGTCTTTCCGACCGCTGCAGAAAGAAACCCCCCCAAGCCTGGTGGCCAAGGCCCAGTCCTTGCCCTCGGATCAGCCGGTGGGGACCTTCAGCCCTCTCACCACTTCGGATACCAGCAGCCCCCAGAAGTCCCTCCGCACAGCCCCAGCCACAGGCCCACTTCCAGGCCGGTCTTCCCCAGCGGGTTCCCCCCGTACCCGGCACGCCCAGATCAGCACCAGCAACCTGTACCTGCCCCAGGACCCCACTGTCGCCAAGGGCACCCTGGCTGGTGAGGACACAGGTGTTGTGACGCATGAGCAGTTCAAGGCAGCGCTCAGGATGGTGGTGGACCAGGGCGACCCCCGGCTGCTGCTGGACAGCTACGTGAAGATTGGCGAGGGCTCCACCGGCATCGTCTGCTTGGCCCGGGAGAAGCACTCGGGCCGTCAGGTGGCCGTCAAGATGATGGACCTCAGGAAGCAGCAGCGCAGGGAGCTGCTCTTCAACGAGGTGGGAGGATAGGACGGGACACGGGCAGGGCCGTTTGGGATGGGCAGTGAGCAGCCAGCCAAGCTGGACATCTGTGAGCAGGGGCAGCGGGTAACCACGCATCTGGGCACTGTGCCCAGCACTCAGCCCCCGCCTGCCCCCAGGTGGTGATCATGCGGGACTACCAGCACGTCAACGTGGTGGAGATGTACAAGAGCTACCTGGTGGGCGAGGAGCTGTGGGTGCTCATGGAGTTCCTGCAGGGAGGAGCCCTCACAGACATCGTCTCCCAAGTCAGGTGGGCAGCTGGGAGGGCTGGGCCCTGAGTGCAGGCTGCCTTCACCATGGGCCTGCCAGGGCAATGTGGTCTTCTGCCTGTAGCCCAAAAGACTTGGGATGCCTGTCAGGTCATCCTGGGCTCCCCTGCCTGTTGGGGTAACTGAGACCCAGGAGTCTTGGCAATGGAAAAGAGAAAGGGTGGCTTCCAGGCTTCCAGCCAAGGCTCAGGCCCCAGTTTTCACCAGGGCTATGGCCTGGCTGTGCTGCCAAACAGACTGCCTGGGAGCCGTGGGGCCCAGCTCCAGGGACTCCTGCTCTGCCCAGCCACCCCACGACCTGCCAGAGCTAACGATCTCTTCCTCCGGGCGGCCCCACCTTTTTGTCCAGGCTGAATGAAGAGCAGATCGCCACTGTATGTGAGGCTGTGCTGCAGGCCCTGGCCTACCTGCATGCCCAGGGCGTCATCCACCGGGACATCAAGAGCGACTCCATCCTGCTGACCCTCGATGGCAGGGTAGGTCCCATCCTGTCCCAGGCACAGCCACGCCCCCACTTCCCTCCACCTGGTCACCACTCACTCCCCTTCCAACCCCAGGTGAAGCTCTCGGACTTCGGATTCTGTGCTCAGATCAGCAAAGACGTCCCTAAGAGGAAGTCCCTGGTGGGAACCCCCTACTGGATGGCTCCTGAAGTGATCTCCAGGTCTTTGTATGCCACTGAGGTAAGTGGTTCCCTCCCCTCCCCCACCCCCGGCCTCCCAAAAGCACTGGCAGCTCTTCCACTGTGGCCCCTCCAGTGACCTCGCCAAAAGCAGCCCTGGCCCTCAGAGTCCCACCAGGTCAACACCCTCCCCCCTGCCGTGGGGCTGTTCTCACCCATGACTGTGCTGCCAGGAACAAGTCCTGCAAGTGCTTTCCTCAGCTCAAGGGCAGAATGGGGCATAGCCAGCCCTCCCATGGATGATGGCCTTTCTCTGAGTGACTGACAGCTGTACCCCTATAGGCAGTGGTCACTCATGCAGGAAGGAACTGGCCACAGGGCAGGTGACGAGGGGAGGAGGGAGTCAGAATCACTGAGGAGAACTAGGGCCACTGTCCCCTGTCCTCCCCCCTGCTGCCACCAGAACATGGCCACCAAGGGACCAGGGTCTGCCCATGGAGTCAGGGACATTTTCCTCCCGCAGGTGGATATCTGGTCTCTGGGCATCATGGTGATTGAGATGGTGGATGGGGAGCCACCCTACTTCAGCGACTCCCCAGTGCAAGCCATGAAGAGGCTCCGGGACTGCCCCCCGCCCAAGCTGAAAAACTCTCACAAGGTCAGTTGGTGCACAAGGGTGTGACCTCACAGGCCCCATTCCTCCTGAGGCTAGAGGACCAAATCCTGGACTCCCAGCCTCTCCCTTCCACAGAAGCCACAGGGTCTGGGCTCCTGGAAAAGGCTCCTCTTTCTCCACACAAAACCCGCACCTGGGTGTGGAGCCGCATCTCCGCATAAACTCTCATGTGCACTCCAGCAAGTCTCCCATGGCGGCGGCAGGAGGGTCGCTGCTCCGCAGGCACTGGTCGGAAGCCCAGGGATGCCCATGAGCAGGGAAAGCCAGGACACCAGCAGTCCCTGCTGTCCCGGGAGGAATCCGGAGAAGCTTCACTGAGCACAAACCCCTCCACCCCACGTGTTGGGAGATCCATACCATGATGCGACGTCCCTGTCCATCACGGCAAGTCAGCTCATGCTCCATCGCTGCATACGCCGACACAGCTGAGCCACAGCGTTCCCCTTAAAGTCAGTATACTCATACATGGATATGTATACATGTAACCTTTTTTGCCAAATCCCCCCCAACCTCGCAGGCCTTACTGTGGACGCCCCCTGCTGGCCGGTCAGCACAGGGCTGCTAGGTGGCACTGCCATCTGGTGGCCAAAGCAAGAAATGTCTCAGAGGGTTGAAACCTCAAAAGTTCTGTGGCCCCAGCACACAGCTGGATGGGAGGACCAACAGGAAACATCTTCCAGGACAACTGGTCCTTGAAGCCTGCACCACTAACCCCAAAATTAGCATACAGAGATCCCCAGTTGGCTAATTCCCCAGAGGATGAGCCTCATCCCAAGATACTGGCTCAAAATGAACCAAGATAAGCCCTTGCCTTAGACTTTAAGACCTAGAGCAGGCGTCCCCAAGCTACGGCCCGCGGGCTGCATGCGGCCCCCTGAGGCCATTTATCCAGCCCCCCGCCGCACTTCAGGAAGAGGCACCTCTCTCATTGGTGGTCAGTGAGAGGAGCACAGTATATGGCAGCCCTCCAACGGTCTGAGGGACAGTGAACTGGCCCCCTGTGTAAAAAGTTTGGGGACGCCTGGCCTAGAGGAACACGTCCTTCCTCATCCTTGACCTGTTTTTAAAATCTTCTTTAAAGCCCTATGTGGCAGACAGGGCAAGCATACTTTATCACTAGCCCATTTTACAGTTGAGAAAAGTGAGGCCTAGAGAAAACTGTGACTTGCCTGAGATCAGGGATAGAGTCAGGCCTGGATGACTGAGGTGAATTCTCTGCCCCTTCCAGACAGAGCTACAGCATCTGAATGCTGAGAGCCTTGGGGGTTGGGGAGGGACAAGGGGACAGAAGTTAAAAAAAAAAACAAAACAAGAGTTTCAATGACAGGGCCAGGCAATCAAGTCATCCCAAAGTGACTGCAAATTGTGGCTCCATCTCACTGCCCTATCTCCACAGGTCTCTCCCATGCTTCGAGACTTCCTGGAGCGGATGCTGGTACGGGACCCCCAAGAGAGAGCCACAGCCCAGGAGCTCCTAGACCACCCCTTCCTGCTGCAGACAGGGCTGCCCGAGTGCCTGGTGCCCCTGATCCAGCTCTACCGCAAGCAGACCTCCACCTGCTGAGCCCACCCTGAGTACACCTGCCACCTGTGCCCACAGGCAGGGCACACTGGGCAGCCAGCCTGCCAGCAGGGTTTGCCTGCCTCGTTTTCTCAGTATTCTCTCCAAAGATTGAAATGTGAAGCCCCAGCCCCACCCTCTGCTCCTCAGCCTACTGGGCCAGGCCGGACCTGCCCCCTTAGTGTCTCTCCCTCCCAAATCCCCAGGTGGAGACCCCTTCCACAGGATGACCCCTTGGTATTTGCACAGGGATATTTCTAAGAAACGCAGAGGCCAGCATTCCTGGCCCCTGCAGCCCACACAGCAGAAAAGGCTGCTGTGGTTTTTTAAAGGTAGTTGTACACTAGTGTCCTAGGCCACTGCGGAGGCCAGACTGCTGGTCTCCACACAGATACTTGCTGTTCTCAGCTTCAGCTTCAAACCTCGGGTCTCCAGAGGGCCACAGCAATGGTTTTCATGACCTGAACCCTGTTTCCTCCGAGTGAAAGAGAAAGAATGGGGTCAGTGGTGAAGGTGCTCTCACTTTACAGAATGGAGAGAACGTGTGTGTGTGTGTCTGACAGCCCAGGCCCCTTCAGGTCACCCACAGCCAGCTCCAGGAAGGCTGCCCCATCCTCTCTCCCACTAAGTTCTGGCCTGAAGGGGCCTGCTTTCTTGGCCTGGCTTCCACCTCTCCAGTCCTGTGTCAACCTGACCAGCGGTGTGGTCCGTACTGAGTCCAGCATATCCTGGGGGCTTAGGAGGTTTCTGAGCTTCTCCCGGACTGTGCAGTGTGAGGGCAGAGACAGGAATGTAAGGAATGGTAACTGTTTTACCTTTCAAGTTTTTCTCAATCACAAGGTCATCAGGGGAACCATTGTTCTCTTCAGAACCCTGTCTGGGAGAGAAGGTGAACCGCCTCTGGGTTTCGTCAAGTCAAGGTCAGGAGCGCCCATTTGTGCAAACCGTCTGCCCCGGCTGCCTCCGCAGACAGCTGTCTCCTTGTTCTTCTCCGCCCCCAACTTCAGGGCTGCTGTGAGACTGAAATGCCGGGAAAGAACTTCAGGTGTCTGGACCCTTTCTATCTAGATAATATTTTTAGATTCTCTGCTCCCTAGTGACCTTCCTGGGGGCAAAGACATTGCAAGGACTTTTTTTTTAAAGGTCAGAGTTTTCAAAACAAAAGCATCTTCCCTAGAAATTTTTGTGAATTGTTGCACTTGTGCCTGTTTTAAATTAACTTGAGTGTTCAAAGCCACTGGGCGTCCTGTGTCTCTGGGAGTGGAGCCTGGCCATCTTGGAGAGGAGGCGCCTGGGGTGGGCGAGTCTCGTGTAGCCTCCCTTCCTCCCCACGTGAGCGCTCCAGCTGCCACCCCGCAGAACACCCAACTCTTCCCTGGTGGCCCAAAAGGAGGGCAGAGAGGAAGGGAAACAGGAAGTCAAAGACCCTTGGGAATGAAGGAGATGAAAAGTAGACGGGGCTTCTTCCCAGGGGAGAAGAGCCCACGGGAAAAGCGAGGGCCCTGCACTGTGTCTGCCGGGGGTGGCCACAGTGGCTGGCGAGCACCCTGCGTGTTGGCTTCTCCCATCCTCTGTGTACTTCTCGCCACCACGCTGGACCTCAAGCTGTCCATAGGAAGTGGTCTGAAACTGCTTGCAGTGAGAGCCATCCCTGTTTCACTCCTCAGGACTGAGGGAGATGGCACAGAGTTGAGAAAGAACGGAGCAGTGCCTGGAAACCAGGCAGCCTGGGCTCTCGTCCTGAGGGTGGGGAGGTGGATGAAATTATCTTGCAACTTCCAGCTCCCACACGGATTCCCACATTTCCTTCCTGAGATCTCCTCACTGCCCAGGGTTCAGGAGCAAGCCGGGAGCAACCACACAGCCTTTCCTTCACTCCCCAGTGCATTCGTACCCTGACAGGTGCTCTGGTGCTGCCCAGCTGCCAGCTCAGCACAGCTGAGGTGCTGACCTGTGACTTACCTTCCAGAGCCAGCACAGTGGTATGGGCAGGGCAGACTCTCGCTAAGGCAGGAGCCTCCACAGGAGGCAAGGGCTCTGTCCATCTCTCCAGAGGGAGCCCTTTGGAGAGTCAGGAGTACTTGATAAGGCAAAGAGGCCAGTTCTCGCAACGGAATCATACTGGATTTATTAACTATTCTTTGAGTTCTAACAGTCCTTCCACCACACAATATCACTCTGAAAGGGTGTGCGTATGTCCCACAGGTCACACACAGACCGGTTCCGACCTCAGGGTACCGAGCGCCAGCGTCCTGGGTGACTCTTCACAATGACAAAAGCAACAAGAATTAGAAAAGCAAACGATTTAGAAAAGTCTGTTCTGAAGGTAGAGATTGCTAGAGAGGACCCAGCCTCAACACCCTGGGGCTGACAAAGGAGTGAGTTCAGGGGAGCGAAATGTGAAGCGTGGAAGGTCTGCATGGAGCCGGGCCTAGGAAGGAGTCTGTAAGGACAGCAAGGCAGTTAGACACACGATTCCATTCAGACAGGCAAGAGCTGCTGCAGTTTTTAGGAACATCGCTTTCTACCACCAAGCTCTCCACAGCTCCACAGAGAAGAGCCCTCATGGTGGTTTATCCAGTTAAGAGGGCCCAGGGCGACATTCAACCAAAAAGCCACATATCAGAGATACTGGAAAGATTATAGCACCTCTGATACAATGTGCAACCCAGACTTCATGCTGTTGAGCCAAAACACTTGGATTCCTACACCACTAACAACGTCATTACAATTAAACACAGTTGAACAGCGAGTACATGAGCAAGCAAAGGTCAGAAAGCAGCAGTTTGCACTTGGGGTGTCCAGTGTCCCCACCCCACCCCAGACCCTCTCCCTCACGCTTTTCAGGCACTTGGTATTGTGCACCCACCACCCAGACAGGGGGACTGAGGAGAGACATTTGTTTTGGGAGAAAAGGGGAGGGAGAGGGCAGAACACCTCAGAAAAGAAAGCAAATACCAGAAGAAAACAACTGCATAATCAGCAGGTCCCAAGGTTCAGAATCATAAGGGAAGGGTTGGCGGCTCCACCTTTTCGGAAGAGAGCAGTACCTCTCAGGACACGCAGCCTTAACTTGGAAGATTTCACTTGGGGTCCTTAGTGAAGGGTCTGGGCTCCTGCTACTCTCAATGCGAGTTTTTTGTTCATTGTCCCTCACTTCACTGCTGTGAAGTGACTTCAAGTATCCGGATTTAATATTCTACAAGATGAAGGGGATTCCACGGTAAATGCACATGGAGGGAGAAGTACACAGCGGTGATTCCAAAGAAAAGCAGGTGTCTGAGCTCCGGGCCGGGGCGCAGCGGGGAGAGCGCAGCGCTGCCACCAGGGGGCACCAGAGATCACGTCCTCCAGTGCGCCGGCCTGCTTGGCACAGCGGATGGGGTCAGCGGGGTGCAAGGACTGGAGAGGTGTCCTGACACCTGCACGAGGCCCACTCCTGACCACCCACCCCTCACCGCCAGGCCCAATATCTCGCACGGTCATTCTCACTCTGGGCAGTTCCCTGGGAGTTATTGGCGAGAAACCTTCTGTACTGCAGAGGCGAACAGATAGATCGACGTCTTGGTAAGACCCCCACCGCAGGCAGGTGAAAGGCGTCAAGTCCCACCCTTGCGGTTCACAAAAGAGCCCCACTTGCCGCCTCCCTGCGGGCCGGGCGCAAAGACTAGCGCGCTTGCACTCCCGCAGGGTCCTAGCGCACGCGCTCCACCGGACCCCGTTCCCCCAACCCTGCCGCCTGGCTAGGGCAGCACAAGCCAGGATGGCGGGGGCGAGCCGGCAGGGGACAAAGGACCAACCCTGGAAAGGGCCTCTGACTCACTCATCTGCCCAGTAATAAACCTGTGCCAGGCCTGCGTCCCACAAGGTGGGGCCAAGGCAGGAGTCCCGGGTCTTGACCTCCAGCATCCATCATCCGCTCCATTAACTGCCCAGCGAGAAGAAGGAGCCGTTTAATAGCCCCCTTGTAGCTCTCGCCAGAGTTTGATGTAATTTAAACCCGGACCTGCGGCTCATGTGGGCTCCCGACTCCCGCGCGCCGCTGTTTCACGTCGCAAACACTTCAGTCAATTATCCCCCTCGCGGAGCTTCTATTTAAAGAGATATTGTCAGGCTCTTAAGCCTCAGAATCAGACCCGCTGCTTCCTGCTTCATATACAAAGGCTTAAAACACGAGTTCCTTGAGGATTGGAAGAAATACAATTAAGCACAGCCTTTGCAACTGTTCCACCCCGCGGGGGCACCCACGTGCGGGACGGGGGAGCTGGAGGCGTGGAAGCGCTCAGTCCTTTGCATTTCAGGCCTCTGTGAGCCAGCAGAAATAGGGCTTGGGCCTCCAGGGGTGAGGTGTTGAACCTTGATGATGGAATGCAAATGAATCCAAGCTGAAGAGGAGACTGGCTCAGGAGCCCGGAGCGGGCCTAGGTAGGGGTTGTGTTCTGAATCCTGGGGCAGAGACAGAGGGAGCTGGAGTTACCCAGGAGTTGATTCAAGGGACAAATGGTGTTCAACACTAGGGACTCTCCCACTCCCCAAACATGCTTTCATTGTCTCGAGGTTTCTACCCTAGAAAAACCTAACAGCCAGACTCCGTCCTCCTCAGCTCTCCAGTACACAAAGACTCTACGGCCCCCTCGGCCCTTTCCTCCTGTCACACTTCGAGGGAAAGGGAACTTTGGTAGTTTGTGGCATTATTGTCAACATCACTAGTTAGAGTGGGGAGGCTGGGTCTTTATTCTTCAAGTTGGACCCGTCTATTTGCCTCGCTGGCCGGGTGTCGGGAAGCCCAGCGAGGGGAGGGTGGGCGGAAAGGAGCAGCGGGTGGCTGAGGGCTGGGGAAGGGTATCCACCTTGCTGGCTGGCATGCTATGGAACCAGTCATCAAAACCTCTAGATCCAGGCAAGGAATACCCAGGAGCACAAAAAAGAAGATGGAGGTCCCTTACTTCTGGTGGAGGGCTGGTGAAGGTCTCGCCCTGGTAGGGAGACAGGTTCCAAAACGGGCTGCAGGGAAGTGGGGCGGCTGCCGAAAAGGTGAGGGACCTAGAGTGGAGAAATACCAGTGGGGTACAGACGGGAGGGTGAGAGGAGCAGGCCTGAGGCTCGGAGCCGCTTACCGCTGAGCACGCAGCGCCACAGCCTCGGTGCCCGCCTGCCATGGGTTCGGCCCAGGCACCGAGACAGGCAGAGCGTTGGCCTCTACCTCTGGACCACTCTCGGGCCCTGGAGCCTCCCCGACCAGGCTGGGGATATCTGGGGCTGTAGAGCGTCGGCGCAAACCCAAGCGGCCAGAGGCCGGGTCGCCCTCCGGGTGGGGGCTGAGGCCAATGGGGGCTTGCACTAAGGTTGGGGGCACTCCCTCCAGCACCTCCTGTGAGCGCCACCGCCCAGTCCCCGAAGACTGGGGCGAGTTTGGTCGGGCCATCAGGGCCCCAGCACGCAGGCGGGCAGCCTCCTCCTCGGTCACCGCACCCAGCGCCAGGCTCATGCTCCGACCCAGCTCAGGTCGTTCACTGCCCTGCGCCCGGTATCGGCCGGAATTCTTGCCCGCTAAGCCAGCCTCGCCGCCGTGGCTGTGGCCGCCCGCCGCTCGCGCAAAGCGCGCCAGGAGAGGCCGCGGTAGGCGGCGGGGGCTGGGTCGTCGACGCTCTGGGCTGGGCGCAGGGGCCGGGCGGCCAGGCGGACTGTCGGAGTTGGAGCCCCGGGCCGCGGCGGCGGCGGCGGCGCGGCCCCAGGGCCCCGTGAGGGCCTGCACACAGGTCCCGTGGCCGCGGGAGGCAGCCAGCTGCAGCGCGGTGAGCCCCGCACGGTTGGTGCGGTCGAGGCGCAGGCCCAGGCGGCGGAAGGAGCGTACCAGGAACTCGAGCACCGCCCCGTGGCCGCAGGCCGCCGCCCACATCACCGGGCTGTTGCCCGCCGAGTCGGCCGCCTCGGGGTCACCGCTGAACTGAACCAGCAGCTGCACGGCGTCCAGGTGGCCTCGCTCGCACGCCAGGCTGAGTGCGGTGCGGCCGCGCTCGTCCCGCAGGTTCACTGCCGCACCCTGCTCGAGCAGCAGTCGCACGAAGCGCGCACGCAGCGCCGGGTCCGGCAGCCCCACGGCCACCATGAGCGGCGTGCGGCCCTGCTCCGCGCGGCAGTCGATGATGCTGCGGTCCAGCGCATCCAACACGAAGCGGGCCAAGTGCACTTTGCCCGCTTGCATGGCCTCCAGGAAGGTGCGCGTCCCCGCTCGGGGGCACAGGTCCTTGGGCTTGAGCATGGCCCCTGTCGCCGCGCCCGGGCAGCCTGGCAGCTCCGCACGGGGGCGCCCCTGTTCTCGCGCCCTGTATGGCTCCGGCCTCCGCCCGCGCTCCTGTACCTCTCCCTCCGCGCGTGGGCGGTGACAGCCGAGGGTCCTGAGGTTCCTACTCCGGTCGCCCGGAGGTTCCGGCGGCCCCGCCGCTCCTGGGCCGCACGCCTGGCGTCTCGCCGCTGCTTCCCTGGGGCTCCCGCCTGGAGGTGTTGATTGCTCGCTACTCCGGGCTCCACTCCTGGCCCGCCACTAGACGTCGGGAGCCGAGGCTCGACCCTCTCCCGAGTCTCCCGCCGCTTTCCCAGTGTCCGGCGCCCCTCAGTCCTCGTGGATTGGAGCCGAGCCACTCACCAGCACCCAGGGCAGCCCCCGCTCCCCCGCAGCGACGGTGGCGCCCGCGGTGCACGCCTGCCTCCAGCCCTGGAGGGGCGCGCCGCTTCTCAAGCTGCTGGCGCCGTTCCTCCGCCTCCTCCCCTCTCGCGGGGGCCGGGCCACGCCGGGGCGCTTGCTTCTTCCTTGGGGGGCTCAGCAGCGGCGCGGGAGCCGCCGCCCGCCTAGATACCTGGCTTTATAGTCTCGGGGGTCTCCATGGCAATGGCTGCCCTGGAAGCGGGCTGCACCGTCAGGGCAGAGACGGACGGGGCGGGGGAGACCGCCCCTGACCCCCACCCCTTCGTGGGCCACGAAGTCGGGGAGCGGCTCCTCCTCCGCGCTCCCCTGGGAATGCGGCGGCGGTTGCGGGGCGGGGGCGGGGGCTGCTCGCAGGGGGCCACATGCACCCGACCTGGCCAATCCCAAAGTCGCAGTCTTCTCTCCCCGCCCTCCGCCCCCATCCGAGTCGTTGCCCTCCGCTCCTTAGAAACTGGCGGGACCTCGGGCTCGTCGGGGAAGACTGAGAGCTGCCCACAACGGTCCAGGGTGAAAGGAAGTGGGACTGCATGAGCGCAGAACAGGACCACGTGCGAGCTAGGGGTAGCAGCGAAAGGCGGTTGAGGAGTAATTTGGGGGAGGAGGTATACGTGCCGCGGGTTGGGGGCCCTCAGCCTGGCTGGGAACTGCCACTCGAAGTGCAGCGAATCACGCACTCACACACAATTGATCCTCCCCACACGCTCCCTCGGAGCGAGGGGTGGGAGCCGAGTGTGCGCTCCATTCTCAGACGTCTCCAACCCCAACAACGCGCCCGCTTGCCAGCTCCCGGCGGCTGCTGAGCGGACAGAGTGCAGACACTGAGACCAGAAAGGGGCACCTTAGGACCCGGGAATGCCGCGGGCATGTTAGGAGTTCCCTGGCCCTGCCAACCCTGGAAAGAGCTAGGGATCCATGCAAGCTCCCTGCCCCTTGCTTCTCCCTTGAGCAGAAAGCCACCCCCAGGCCACAGGGTTCTGGCCCTGACCACTGGCAGACCCCTAAGGAGAGGAGGCGAGCTCGAGTTCCATTTTCCATAAGATGCGTGGAGGAAACACCGCATCTCCTCTCCCTCCTGCCAGCAGGCCCCACTCAGTCCTGGAGGAGGGGAGATGATACACAGGCCTGGGTGTGGGTGGTGGGGAGGGAGTGAGTAGGGTTGGAATGGATATTTGTAAAGTAAGGAGTGAGGCAGGTATGAGCTGCAGAATTTACCGAGACTTTTCATGAGCCTTTTGTTGCCAGAAGCGGGAAATAGAGAGGCATAAACTCGATTCTAGATGGAAGACACTCCCCTCCTAAGAAGACAACACTAGCACATAAAAAGTGGAGGTTGTCACCTGAGGGATGAATACATCTGCTAAATACAGACCAACACAGTCCTTTGATGAAAAGATGGAGTTGTGGGGAGGAGAGGGCTCTGGAGCCTTTTAAAGATAGGACTTCAAGGATGTGCGGGCTCTGGCTGCTGAAGAAAGAAGGAATTTCAGACGGGTTCTGGAGGCAAAGGCTTGGAAGCAGGATAAACCTTCAGGGGACGCTGCTGAGGGCTTCTAGAGGGGGTCCCTTCCTATCAGAGATGGAAAATAAGGGAAGAATGATGGTGTTCTTGGCCTGGGCAGATGCTTTGCAGCAGGAGATATCTGGGGAAAGGTACTGGGCACAGATGGGCGTGGTAACGTGGGCTTATGGCGCTGCACCCTGAGCTCCTTGCCTCTCTCCAGTTGCCAGGCTCCAGGGATGTCTACCTTGAAATTTGGCTCCCAGGACCTGGAGCAGAGACTCCCACTCCCCTCTGTCATGTGAGGAGCATGTGATGTGTAACTGCACCCGCTGTGAAGCCCTTGGTCAGGGCTCTGCCAGTTTTCTTCCCTGGTGTCATAGAAAGGCCACAGATCGGACCTCAGAGTTAAGTCCCATCTTGAAGGCATTTACTAGCAGTGTGCCTCCCAGCCTGCATATTCTCAACTGCAAAATGAGACTGATAAATACCAGCCCTGCCTGCTTCACACAGGATCAAGTCAGAGAGTGTCAGGGAAAGAGTTGCACAGTTATTTCATTTTTTTGTTTTGTTTTGTTTTGTTTTGTTCTAGAGCTGCATAGTTATTTCGAGTGCAGTCCTCAAAGCTGCTCCCACCCCAGAGCTAGGGCCCCCTTCTGGGGTGGCCCCAGGAATGGGCAGAGACTGTCCACCCCCGGTAATTGGACAGGAATGCTCTCCCTCTTTACTCAGCAGAAGGCTTTTCTTCCCTTTATGACTCAATTTCTCTTTTCAGCGGTGTGAGGAAAATTGCTTTCTTCCCTTCTATTTCCAAGGTCAGGGTAGGGAGGACATCTGGAAACTGTGTGACAAGCCAAGCCTTGCACCCTCCAAGTGGAGGAGAGAAGCAGCAGAAACCCAGAATGGGCACTTTCTTGGTCCTGAAGAGCCCCTCCTCCCTGAGACAACTCAGCTTCATTTCTGTCCCTGTTCCCCCATGGTGGATTGAGACAGTTCCAGGGAGGAAGACTTGGGTCAGAAAGTGCTGTGCTGGGTACCCTTTAGAAGGAGCAGTTGGTTCCCATGGTAGGAAGTGGGGTGGTGCCAAGTGTTGGGCCCTGGAGCCTTTGCTCTGACTTCCCTATGGGCTCAGTATGTTCTGAACAGAAAAGAAACAGCAAAGCTGAAAAAAAGCTGAGACTTTGCTGCAGAGCACAGAGCCACCAACAGCCGGAATTAGAAGCTGTCGCTTAAAGAGCTGAAGGCTGACAGGAGATGGAGCCCAAGCAGCAGGGGGCAGATAGGCTCATCCTGCTCCCCTCCCCTCCCATTCCACCTGCTGGGCCTGTCCCCCAGCAGGCCCCAGGCTGGCAAAAGTGCTCCCTCCCCGAGATGCCTCATTGTGGTCTGTCACTCTGTCTGCAACTGCCTCCCTCCCGGGCCCCTTCTTTCCTCCAGTGTCACCAGCCCCCTCACCATGTCACGTTGCACAAGCTCGGCAGGGTTGGGCCTGGTGGCACGTGTCTGGGAGATCCAGAGGGCTGCTCAGGGGATGCAGGGGGCGGGTGAGTCAGCAGGGGACTGGAGTCTGAGTCAGCAAAGGGACTGGGAAAGGGGTAAGGACCCTTCTCTTTGTGCAAAAGATGAAACTGAGGCATGACGGGTGGAAAGGGAACATTGCCCCTGTTCCATACTTTGACAGCAGGGTTGGAACTCAGGTGTTCTTCACCTGCCCCAGTGCCCAAAGGGAGGACATCAACTCTTCCTCTGTACATCCCCTGCAGCCAGAGACTAATTCATCCCGAGGGCCCAGAGATGGTATTTGCCCGAGGGACACCTTGCCTTTCTGGGAGGAAAGCAGGGGTGTGGGTATCCAGGCCTGGCCACATGGGAAGGCCCCAGTCTGCTGTGCAGAAGCCTCTCGAGGGGCAGGATTGCATTGCCTTCCCCATTCCTGGGCTACCCAGCTCCAGATGGGGAGCCCAGATACTGCGTGGCCCAGCCCAGGGGCGAGGGTAAGGCAGCTTTTCCTTCTCTTAAACAGTCATCAGCAAAAGCTGGGGGCTGCCCAGTGAGCTCCACTGGGCTCTGGCTCTGGCTTATGTGCAGGTGCCTGGGTCAGTGAGTTCCTCTAGGCCTGAATCTTCACCTTTACAGTCCAGTGCCCAGCAGAAGGGTTGAAGACAGGGCATTGCCCTGGGTTTAGGTGTTCTGCCCCGGTGTGTCCAGTCTGTAGTGATGTAGGGAGCAGGCTGATCAATGCAAGGCCTTAGTCCAGTAAATGATCAGGCCCCCTAGCCTCACACTACAGCCAGAGCCTAGTAGAATCCCAGAGGTCAGACTCCCAGAGCGATGAAATGGCAGAGTGGGGGCAGGTGGACCTATTTACTTTCCAAAGAAACAGGTGTTCCCAGCTAATGGCATCTGCTGTAACTCTCTAATAAGAAAACAACCTCTTCCTGGAATCAACCCTCCTCTGGCTCTCCTAAGCCAGTGCCTGTCCCCATTTGGGATTTGGGATCATGCCATCAGTACAGTGAGTGGCTGCCCACAGGCCCTCTAAAGCAAGTTTTGAGGCCAACCATAGCTGCCCCAGGGGCCTGAGCATCCAGACATTCTGTCTTCCTAAAGGGGCGTAGCTGGCCTAAAAATCTGGCTTTTCCCCCAAAATAGGGGACATCTTTCCACTCAGCTCTTCCACTCCAGCCCTGAGACAGTGGAGACAATGAAGGGCCACATCTGTGTGGGGGCAAAGAGGGGGTGACATAATTTTCCAGTGGTTGTGGCATCAGGGCCAGCAGAAGGGGAAGTGAGTCCTCTTCAAGCCCAGAAGCAGGGCCATTTCACTGGGCTCTGGAAGGGACCTCGCCCTGGGTTCAGCTCCCAAGATATTTTTTTCCCCAGCCCACTTCATTTCAGGGGCATTCCACTCCCCTGATCCCCATTTCCTACCTGTAGAATAGAGACCAGGCTTAAGCACGAACACTGGGACCAGCTTCTTTAATAGGAATAGGAAGGAGGAAAAATAAATAAACCTCATACATTCAGGAGAGCAAATGATGCTGACCTCGTCTGAGCCTGAGAGGGGTGCCTGCTAGGAGCTGCCCATCCCCGGCCAGGAAGAAGCATGAGCCAGGTTCAGGGTGGGAGAGCACCCAAGAGGCCACAGCCCCTAGTGACTCAGCCGAGCAGGGCCCAGGCAGCTTTTCCATTTGAGCCTTCTGTCCCAGAGGGGAGGGGAGGGCCATCAGCCAGGGATGCTGGGAGTGGCCGTCCCCAGGGAGCTGTGAGGTAGTGCCAGGCTCTGCCTCAAGGAGCTTACAAGGCCAACTCAGGCCAGGCCTGATGGGGCCTGGAAGCCCGGCAGAGCTGCTAACATTGGAGCAGGAGGGTTTGGGGCTAGAGTGGAGGCTGCAGGTGGGTGGGTGCAACCCTCCAGGTGAGGAAACAGCCTAGAGTAGGGTACGGGTTGGGTGCTCACTAGGAATGGCAGAGTGGGGCCAGGATCCCACTTTCTGCCTCCCAGTCCATAGTCTTTTGCCCTCAACAAATATATGACACTTATCTAGAGATGGGGGGGGGGGGTAGGAAGTCAGCTTGAGAAGACCTCTAGGCCCCAGAGAGGTCCTGCCCTGAGGGTGCCTGGGTCCTGTCTCCACCTCGAGCCTGGCTGTTGAGGAGGGGGCTGTAGCATCCAAGGCAGGCAGCCGCAGGTTCCCACAGTCTCAGAAGGCTGGGGCTCCTTTCTCCTGGTGGGGGGTGGAATAGAGCCACATCCCAGAGACGGGGCTGAACATCCTTGCTGAATGTCCAGTGAGATGGGGGCATCAGAGGCGGCTCTCTTGGGCATCTGCCTTTGCCACAAGTGGGTCCTGCTCACACAGTTCTCTGGGGGACTCGCAGGCCCTCTCAGGCTTGTCTTTGGCCTTGGTGGGGAAGTGGGTCCTGAAGCAGGACCTCACTGACTCCTTCGCCTCTGCCTCCAGACCCTTCATCCTGGCCTCGTACTCTGCCAGTGCCTCCTTCTGGAACTGTGGAGACAGTAAGGACCCCTGTCCACCCTCACTCCATGGACAATGGGAAAAGGAGATGCCCAATATCCTTGTTCATAGCTCCCAGGAGACGGGAGGGAGAGGCGGGGTGGGGGAGTGGTGGAGCCCATGAGAGGCTTCTCAAGAAAGGGGATGCCAACCAGGCAGAGATCTTCAGAGCTGCCTCAATTGAAAGGGCCTCAGGACCCCACAGTGAAGGATGATGGTCCCCTTCCCCTACCCTGACTGGCAGCTCCCTGGGCCAGGGCCCCTTTCTACCCCAGAGCCCATTCAGGTCTGCAGGGGCGCCAGTAGTGACCCTGTTACCTGCTTTTCCATCTCCCGTATCTGTTCCAGGCAGGCTGCCTGCTTCTCCTCCAGCTTCTCCTGGTGCCTCTCCAAGCTCTCCGTCATCTGGGTGGGAGTGGATGGCAGGGAATCAGGACAGCAAAGATGGGCAAGCTGGGTCGGAATCCAGCTGTAATCCCAGCTAACTAGTTGTAAGACTTGGGGCAAATTCCTTAACATGTAGGTGGTTTTAAAAATTTGTAAGATAAGGATAGCAGCTCCTGTCTAACTGGACTGTAAAAGACTACACGAGACAGCTCATGCGAGGCATCTGGCAAAGTGCCTGGCACAGGTCAGGACCCAGGAGGTGGGAGCTCTGTTCTGTAGTTAATGATCCCCAGGGGAGCTTCAGGTCCATTCTCTCTTCCAACTCTTTGGCACCTCAGAAGTCTCACTCCCTCTTCATCTCTCAATCCTCACCGATCCCAGCCTCCCCTGGCCCTGATATGGGCCAGTTAGTGCATATCATTTCCATACATGGGAGCTGGCTGGAGACAGACCCCTTCATGCTGGTACCCCAGAACCCCAGGATGTCCTCTCCCATCCCAGCAGCATGGACAGCACTGGGCAGTGCATCTCCTAAGGGCAAAGTCAGGGCCTGGGGCCACCCCTTCCCACCCTGAAGAAGGAGAGCGTGTGTGTGTGTGTGTGCGTGTGTGTTGAGGAAGGACAGCCCTTACACACCTGCTTGATCACCCGCACTACTTCCTGGATGTGGGAGTTGTTAATCTCTCTCTTCAACCTGTTGGTGTAATCGGAGTTTTAGAAAAGGGAGAAAACCCCTAGGGAGAGCTGGGTAAGATGAACTCTCCGCAGGGTGTAGGCAAATGAGAAATCCAACATAGGGCAGGAACCAGCTGGGGACAGGCAAGGGGACCCAAGGAATACGTCGGGGCCACTGGGAGTCCTGGGACCTCTGAGGAAACCATTTCCCCGGCAAAACATACTGTCCTTCAAGGCTTCCATGGGAAGCCCATGCAGGAAACAGTGGCACCACAGTGGACAGGCTGCGGCCCCAAGGCCTCAGCTCCTTCCTTGCAAGAGTGGCTGCCTCCAGGGCTCTGCTCGTGTACTGTTGGCCTCCATGTTTTGTCTAAGAAGGACACTCTCTGATCAAAGATGACAGAGGACAGAGGTGGGATCGGCTTTTTGGAGAGCCAGGGGACAGGTGCATCTTTGGGAAGTGAGTCAGGATCCACTTGTAGAGAGGCCCCTTTCCACCTGAAGTGGGGTCTGCCCAGCCCTGGGCCTCCCCTCCAGGGCTCACCTCTCCTGGGCCATCTTGTCTGTGGTGGTTTTGGTCATGGCCTGGATCTGCTCCAGTCTCTTGGTCTCCAGCTTTTTCTTCATCTCTTTGGTGTCGCTGCAGAAAGACAGGAATGAAGAAGCTGTTTCCCGTGGCCCGAGCCCTTGCTGGGAGGCAAGGCAGGCGTGGGAGGGTCGTACATCTCCGATGTCTCCTTCAGGGCCTTCAGCTCTGCCACCTGTTTCTCTCTGGCCAGCTCCATCATTTTGGAGATTTGCTGAGGGGAGAGGAAGTAGCGGCTTGGCAAGAAGTCCTTCCTTGTGCAGACTGAGTTGGGGGGGGGGGGGTTAGTTGGGGGGGTTGGTTGGGAGGGTCGGTGGGGTGGATGGGGTTGTCGCTCCACCCGCCCCGGCCACCTCGGCCACTTGCTGCTCCTTGCGCTTCAGAACGCACTCGTACTGCTCCTCGCCCAGCCGCAGCAGCTCCAGCTCCAGCCTGTCCTTCAGTTCCCGCACCCGCGCCTCCATGCCCTCAGGGCCCTTGCCCGGCGCAGCTCCGGTGCTCTCCCCGCAGGGCAGGCTCCTGGGGAGGAGGCCACGTGGAGAGAGGGCCTACGATCCTCCGCCGCCAGCTCTGCGGAGGGCAGGGCGCCGCCACGGCCCTTACCTCTTCTTGTGAGAGCCCTTGCCCGGGCCGAGCTTGCAGGCCCCGCCACCACCCGCGCCCGGCGGCCCCAGCTCCGCCAGCTGCGCCGCGCCCCGCTGCAGCAGCTCCCCCCAGCGCCGCGTGCCGCGCCGTTCCAACTCCTGCAGCTCCTTCTCGTGCCGCCGCTGCAGCTTCACGACGCCCTTCAGCTCCCGGAGCTCCTCCAGGCTGGCGGTCCGCGGCTCTGCGGAGGCCGGGGCGAGGCGCGCCACTGACCAGGCCTGCCGGCCTGTCCAACCCCAAGGAGCCCCGGACCAGCCCCAGGCTCATCCCAGAGATCACCGGGCTCTGCAGGCCTTACCCGCAGCTGCTTTCATGGCCTCCTCCCTGGCCCCGACCCTGGCTGCTGCAAACGCCATGGGCTGGACTGGCAGTTGTTTTGGGGGCCCCGTTGGCTCCGTTCGCCTCCCCCACTGCGCCCCTCGGGAGTCGCAGTTGTGCCCCCTGCCTCTCACTTTCCCGGCACTGAGGCACCGAGGTTTCAGACACAGCCCTTCCCTCCCCCGGTGAGAGTTTTTAAAGGGAAGTGCCTGTGGGTGCAGAGGTGGAGGTCCTCCCAGTAGGTGTACAGACCGAAGCTCATACCTGCTGACCCGTTGCTCGTTGGGGCCAACGCCCCATTGACCTGGCTGGCAACTGGACTCCCCAGTGGGAAGGGCTTCTGTGTAGGGGTGTAGGGAGAGCAGGTTAGGAAGGTGGCTCCACGGCCCTCCCCGAGTCTCGGTCCTCCCCGTATCCTGTGCCACAGATAGCCCCACGCTCTGGTGAGCCCCTGGCAGCAGTGCAGGCAGCACAGACCTCAGGCAGACCTCCCATGGCCTCCTCCAGCTTCACGGACTTCTTGTCATGGGCACTGAAGAACTTGATGGGATTGGCGAGGGCCACAGTGAGATCTGGGTGGATGCACAGGACATTACAATGCGGTGCATATGGAGATGGGCTTTTAAGCCTCCCCGTCCTCGCCCATTCCAGGATGCCCCAACTGGATCCCACTCTGCTCTGGAGGCTGGCATGATGAGGAGGAAGGGGGAACAAACAGCCTGGGGCTCCCGGCACACCGTGGGCTCCTACCTGCCCAGGCACCAGGTACGTAGTCCTTCATCTCCAGATAGATGAAGAGTGCAGGCATGGTCAGGGGCATGTTGCTCTCGCTACGCAGGCACAGGTGGTGGTACCCTGTCGGACAGCACAGGGTAGGTAGTAGGCCGGAGCCTGCTCCTGCCAGTGCTGCTCACGCACACTGGCTGTGTGACTTCAGCCAGGTTACTTTAACTCTCTGAGACTTTCCTCATCTGTGAAGAGGGGCTAAGTGTCTACTCGTGTGGTTATTGAGAGGATGAAGTGAGAATGTGTTATAAGCCCTTAGCACATTTCAAATGCCCATAAGTGTCAGCTACTTGAGAAACTGCCCCAGGTGTTTCAGAAAATTACAGCAATTCTGTTAGGTGGGCAGAGTTCCCGCCTCTGTCAGGTTCCTGGAGAGGTACTGTGCCTGCCCTACTCCTTACAATGTGAGGGCTTAAATAAGGCCTCACTGCAGGCCCCCTCCCAGAAGCTGCCCCACCCTGTGCACAGGCTCCTGCTGCTGATCTTGGAACAGTGAAGAAGGACCCCTCTCCTTACCAGAATTTAGGGCATTGATGGGGATGATACGGTGGCCGAGAAACTTGTTGCCTTCCTCCATCACAGCTACCCTGAGAGAGGCCAGCTCAGGCATCAAGATCTGGGGAGCGTTGGGGACATGACAGGTTGGGAGGGGAGAGAGGAGCCAAGCTGCCCCCTTCCCTGGCTCCAGAAGTCTCAGCATCAGTGTGAGAACATGGTGAGTGTCACCAGATTTGATGAGGACAGACAGAGGGCACACGCTAGGCCAAATACAAAGACATCCCTGCAGCTTATGCCGTGGCTGGTTGCATACACGGAAGGAGGGTTGGATATGCAGCCCAGGGCTGAGGGGACCTGTGCAGACAGCCCTTGACAGCTTTGCCAGTGGGTATCCACTGGGGCAAAAGACCCCCATGATCCCGTGGGACCCTCAACCCTGGGTTCACATTTCTGCCTATAATCCTCACGTACACACACACACACACACACACACACACACAGACATATTCTGCCTACCAAGTAAACCTCTGTAAACTTGGGTTTTGCACTCTTGAAACAGGACGGCCCAGGGTGAGGGTTGGGAAGAGGAGGAGGAAGGTCAAGGAGCTGCCTTGTTTAACTCCTCTTGTCTGTAAGTAGAGGCCAAGAACTAGACAGACGGCCCTGCCCTGCCCTAGCCCCACCTTCTCAAAGACAAAGGGCGCCTCCTTCCAGACAGGATTGATGGAGTTGGTACTGGGTGACAGCTTAGTTCGATAGCGCCTCTTGGGGTCCCCAGGAAGGCCAAACAGCTCCACTTCCACATAGGTGCGCACACTGCGTTCTGATAGGAACTGCCCAGAGATTACCTGGGGGTAGGGGTCCAGGGGAGCCAGCATCAAATTCCCCACCCAGGCTCTTTCCCAAGCATCTGGGGCCCCTGGCTCCCAAGAGCTGAAGCATTCTTTCTTGGGTGTTATGAAAAACCCCATTCAGCTCTGGCCAAGAGTAGAGGCTATGTAGCCCACGGGTTACAGCTAAGCTCTTAGGTCCAGGATGCTTCCAGCATGAAGGGAAGAGGCGGACCTGTCACCTCCCTCCCCAGCCAAGGAGGGAACAACGCCTTCCCCCAGGACCTGGGGCTCTGGCTGCCCCACTCTGCCCACTCTTCCTCCCCTCCCCCACCGCAGCCTCAGCCCTTCCCGTTGGTTTCCATGGGGACCAAGTGGCAGCCTCCAGTGCTGAGGAGGAGGCAGTTTCCAAGGCAACTTGCTACTGCAGGAACTGGCTGGGGCTGAAATTTCCAGGATATCGGGGAGGGGGTTGGGAGCGGAGGGAGGAGTGGGCTCCTGTGCCCCTCTACTTCTACTCAAGACCTCAGCCTCCCAGCCATGTGTCTGCCCCAGGGCCTTGCCGTGATGGAAAGGGTGGTGGCCACCACCACATCGATGCGGTCCACTGAGAAGGGGTTGAACTGCTTGTCCGGCCGGCGCATGAACTCGTGCTTGAGGAGGTAGCCACTCTGCCCGTTGAACTCAAACACTGCCATGTTCTGCTGCATGGGCAAGTCTGGAGGAACAAGGACACTCAGGGAGAAAGGCCCGGCCCTGGGGCTATGCTCAGTCTCCATCTCCTCTGTTCCCAGCCTTTGCTGTCTGGTGAATGGGGGAGGTTCCGTAGACCCTGAGGATGAGGGCTTCTCCTGCCCCAGTCTGCTCCCTTGGGGTGTCTCCTCTCTCAAGCAGGGTCCACAGCCTGGAGGCACCAGGAGCAAAGCCACAGCCAGGCTGCGTGCCTGTAGTGGGAGCTGGGGCAGCCGGGGCAGGCGGGCCACAGACACCTGGGTGGAGCGGCTAGAACCCACGCTGGCACCTGGCATCTTCACATGCATCACGTATGTGCAGGCACACAGACACGGGCTGATGCATTTCTGCCCCCACATGCTCACACGCCTGGGCATGCCCCCAGAGTCTACACAAACAGCAGGACCCCCCAGTCTGTTCCAGAGATCCCTCAGGGATGTAAAGGTGGGGGGCACACGGACCAGGGAAGGATTCTTAGGGGCCTGAGAGTGACCTCACCCATCGTCTGGAAGTTGAGGGCAACCATCTGGCATCCAGCATTCCAGAACATCTGGGGCATGTAGTTGGAGGAGTCCATGCGGGTTCCCTTGGGGTAAATGCGGCTCATCTGGCGCTTGTTGTAGCTGTCCCTGAGTATAGGACTCTGGCCCAAGGCCATCTGCATCAGGAGGACCTAACACCTACCCTGGGGCCCCTGTCCCCAGGCCTTCCCCAAGCTCCCCACCCCAGCCAGTGACCCTGGCCACTGAAGACTCAAGGATACTCCACAAACTGCACTGAGGCCTTGGACAGCAGGTCATATGCCTTGAGCTCTGTGAAGGACGAGATGACATAACTTCGGTTCTTTTCTGTATAGGGGAGAAAGGGAGGGGAGGAGTCCCATCAGGCGGTCCTTTCCCTCGGTCTTGGCCTCCCCTTTGGGACAGCTCACTCTGACATAGAGATGCCTCCAACCCAGCATTTCCACTGAGGCCTGAGGTTTAGGGGCCAACTTCTGAGAGAAATGTATGGATTTCAGTGCCTGCTGGGGATGAGGGGTGTTCTTCTTATACATGCACAGGGGTGTGGTGTGTGCCATGGATGTGGAGAGTAAGGCCCACATGCCATAGATGGGCACAGAGGGCATGGGGAGCATGCCAAGCTGAGCCCAGGAGGTCAGTAACATGCTGTGCACACATGAAATGTGAACACATGCTTTGGGAGTGAGGTGTGTAAGCTATGGCTGAATGCATCCGAAGAGAGGGGCACACTGAGGGTAGTACACACCATGAGTGTGCCCAGGTGGAGATGCAGGCTGTGGGTTCAGGAATGAGAAGTCAGTGCTACAGAAATCCAACTGTGCAGAGGAAACAGAGGGGCTCGTGTACAGGACGTGCACAGATGGTGAGGGGAACGTAGTGTGCTTGTGTCCAAACAAGATAAAGGTAAATAGCCAGGGTATGCACAAAACGGGGAGGGTGCGAGGTTGGGGGGTGCTCTGGTGGCTTTCTCTGCCTCCACTCCCTCTCAGGAAGACTCATGTCCCAGGACCAGGGCTTCTGGGCTTGGGCCAGCCCACAGCACAGTTCAGCCCTGGGAGCCACAGAGCCTGCAGGCAGCCGCAGGAGCCCCAGCCCATCCTGGCCAAGGTGACCTGTCATAATGACCAGCCTGTCACCAACATACTCCAGAGCATTCTGTTTGGTGCCAAGTTCCTCACTAGAGAAACTGGGAGCCACGGCCACTTAAGCAAGCCCTTTGCCTGACTCCATGGCTGGGTATTTATATAAAGGCAAGGCCCAAGTCCAAAGAAGGGGGAGATCTCCCTCCTCTTACCAACCCATCAAGCAGTTCGGTCTCAACACAGCCTTCTCCTGAGGCTAGCCTGACCTCCACTCACCACCACCACCCGTGCTAACTTACGGGCAGAGAACTCAAAGGAGATGAACTTGGTGGGCTGAATGTAATTGACTAGGCTGGACATCTCTTCATAAGCCGTCACCTCCAGGCCTGCTGTACCCTAAGGAGGACAGGGGAGGGCAAATGAGGAGGATGGTGCAGAGCCCAGGAATGTGGCCCAAGCCCCCCACGTAGGGGTTCTGTGGTGGAGGATGACAAGGGGGCCTCAGGGCTACCCCCACACACCTCATCCGACTGCATCTTCTTCATCTCTTCTTCATCCAGGCTTCCCGACTCCTCCTCCTCTTCCTCTTCTACCTCCTCCTCCTCCAGCTCAGTCCCTTCCTCGCCAGCCCACACTGCCACACACAGCTCTGTCAGCACTGGCTCCTGCGTGGCTCCTCCAGGTCCAGCCCCTCTCCTGTTCCAGGTGCTCCTACTAACCCCGCCACAGTCCTCCCAGACTCACCTGTGCCCTCGCCTGCAGGGGCATTGGGTGGGCTGCTGCCCTCAGCCTCCCCACCAGGCTCCTTACTGGAGGAGGTAGGGCCAGAAAACTGGTTCTTCTTGTTCTTGATGAGGATCTTGCCCCTGAGATCCTCAGGGCTGGGCAGGGGGATGCCTGGTTTCAGCTATGGAGTGGAGAGCAAGTTAGCACCATCTCATCTTCATGGCGTGGCCTGAACTCCGTAATACCCAGCATGCTCCCCCTGCACTCCCCACTCCTCTTGACCCGCCTCTCACTATTTCTCCTCATCCCCATTCTCACCCACATAAATCCAGCTTATCCCTTGGGGTAAATAGACCCATCGGGCACTTGTTGTAGCTGTCCCTGAGTATAGGACCCTGGCCTAAGGCCATCTGTACCGGGAGGATCTAACAGCCTACCCTGGGGGCCCTGTCCATCACTTCCTCCAGGAAGCCTTCCCTGATCCCCAAAGACCAGATCAGAACTCCCCAGGTGCTTCCATAACAACCACTGGGTTGTAACGGCTGGTTACTTATCTGTCTCCTCACTAGAGGGTAACACACCTGAGGGCAGGGACTGTGTCTTTGTCACTAGCATACCTCAAAGCCCAGTACAGTGCCAGACACGTGGTAGGTGACAGGATCCCAGACCCACATCCAACCAAGTAAACCCCAGCATCCTCTTGGAGTGTCTCCCTCCCTAACCTGGTGTCCACCCTGCCTCAGGTCCCCAGGCCCCAGGCCCAAATGTCCCACAGTGAAGTCCACTCACTGGGAACTTTTCCAGGGGCTCTGTGAGCAGCATGTCCCCAAAGATCGTCCGGCAGTACTCGGCCATCTTAGCCTGCTGGCGGGGTCTGCAGGGAGCAAAAGTGGGGGTGGGGTTCAGCTGCTCAACCCCAACCTGATTATGCATCCTTTGTGCCCTTGATTACCCAGATCAAGGACCCAGGAGGTCAAGGAGGCAAGAACTCAAGCAGGAGAATGCGGGGCCTTAGGGAGATTGTAATAAGACATGGGAGAAGCTGTAAGCAATGGCTAGAGGCTGGGGCAGTTGGGGGCCAGACAGTTGCAGACAGAAGTGAGAATGTGGCTGAATGGGCCTGGATACGCACGAGTCCACATGGTTCTCAAATGACAGGATGATGGGATAGGGGGAGGTCTTAAAGGCACTTTCTGCAATAGCCTCAATTGCTTCCTGGAGGAGAAGGGGACTCCATGAATAGAAGGTCAGCGTTCTGACTGCCTGTCCCGTGATGGCACTTTTCTCCCCTGCCCAGTTTCAATACACACATATAACTGGATGGCCACCATTGGCCCCCAATCCCTTCTGGTCCCCACACTGGTCCGAGGCCTTTCAGCCATTCCTCCTCTCTAGCTTCACCCTCCCACCCCTCAAAGCTTCTGGCTCAGAACCCTTCCCTACTGCCACTGCCGTCAGCCTCTGCACCCTGGGTCTCACCTTGAAGAATATGTCTGTGGTCATGGTGAAGCCATGGGTGATAATGGGCTCCTCGTCAGGGGGTTTCCCCTTCCAGCAGTCTAGCTCCACACAACGGCAGCCAGACAGCAGCACCTGGCGGTACATCTCCGCCGAGGAGAGGCCTGAGAACTGGCCGGCTGAGCAGGAGGATGGGGAGGAGGTAAGGGCATCACCCACAGGCAGCCCAACTCGCCCCCACCCTACTCCATCATGGTCTGTGTTATTGTCAGGGCCAGTAGCACGTGGGCGACGCCTGCGAAAGCAGAGGTCGGCACCGAGGTTATCAGGGCCCACCTGTCAGGTAGGTGTTGTGGGAGGAGTTGATGAAGTAATGATTGAGTGGTTGTGCCATGTCGTGGTGGAGCAGCAGCTTGTCGTGGGCCAGCACACTGTTCTCTGGCCCACAGAGAAACCAGACCATGCCCTCAGGTGACAGCTGGCCTGGGACGGGAGATAGCTGTCAGGGTTGCAGCCCTGCTGCCCAGGCAGGACAGGACCACAGGGGATGAGGGCTTCCCTCAGTCCTCACCCCTCTGCACATTGATGCCGCTGGGCTCATACTTGTCGATGAGACCCTGCACCTGATCAGGCCGTGCTGGTGGGAATAGCAGGGAGTTAAGCCGGGAGTCCCGCTGTTTCTGGTTGATGAATTTGGTCAGGTGCTCCTTTGTCATGTAGGGTTTAGCCTTAGCATGGCTGCAGTCCAGAGAGGAGAGCACAGGTCCATATTCCTTGGGCCTGGAGGCTTATACAACCCCCTTGTCCAGTGAAGCCTCCTGATTCCCGGCATGGCAGGTGGGAGGAGAGGATTGTTAGCCACCACCCTTCTCCCATGACCAGCACAACCCAGGACACTCACTAAGAAGTGAAGATCTCATCTATTTCTGGCCGAGGACACAGGCTCATGAGGAAACTCTTGTAGACAGTTTCTGGGAAGTCCTCAGGATTGATGGCATCATTCTAGGGGAATAATCACCTTATTGCCCCTGCCCTCATCTTCTCAGAGCTAAGAACCCCAAACTCAACCCAGTCTGGTCAAGGGGACCTGGTTAGAAGGTAGGCTTAAGGCAGGCAGAAGAGCTTCAAGGACACCCGAGCACCCACTTCTCAAGGCTCTGGTTGCTGAGCAGAGAGCATGCTTAGCTGGTTTGCTCTGACCCTGATTTTGTACAGTGGTTAGTCCATCGGCTGGGGCAGGATCAAAACTAAATATGACCAGAATGAGGTAGTAAAGAGGTCAGAAGAAGTGGTGCTGCTTGCCAGGGTGCTGGGCTGTCTTTTTTTAAGTGGAGGACAAATTTTCAAAAAGAAGCAATTTGAATATAAACATACATGCACCTAATAACAGAGTCCCATAATACAAGAAGCAAAAACTGATAGAACTGAAAAGAGGACAATTCAATGATAATACATGGAGGCACCAGAAGCACAGGGACGAAGAAAGATTGTCACTTTCACCAGAAAGTGAAAAGATAACCCACAGAATGAGAGAAAATATTTGCAAATCAGATATCTGATAAGAGATAAGTCAATACAAAGACAACTCAATGGAAAGATGGACAATGGATTTGAAAAGATATTTCTCCAAAGAAGATATGTACGTGACCGATAAACACACGGAAAGGTGCTCAATATCATTAGCAATTAGAGAAATGCAAATCAAAACCACAATGAGATACCACTCCCACTAGGACAGCTAAAATAAAAGGCAATCACAAGTGTTAAGGGGATGTGGTAAAATTAAAACCCCATCCCACACAGCACTTTGGGAGGCCAAGGCAGGTGGATCACCTGAGGTCAGGAGTTCAAGACCACTCTGGCCAACATGGTGAAACACCATCTCTACTAAAAATACGAAAATTAGCCCAGTGTGGTGGCGCATGCTTGTAATCCCAGCTACTTGGGAGGCTGAGGCAGAAGAATCACTTGAACCTGGGAGGCAGAGGTTGCAGTGAGCCGAGATTGCACCACTGCACTCCAGCCTGGGCAACAGAGCAAGACTGTCTCATAAGTAAAAAAATAAATCCCTATACAATACTGTGACTTTAGAAAACAGTTTGGCAGTTTCTCAAAATGTTAGATATAGTGTGACCACATGATCCAACAATTCCACCCCTGGTGGAAGAGAATTGAAAACATATTTACACAAAATCATATACATGACTATTAATAACCAAAAAGTGTAAAAAACCCAAACACCTACCAACTGATGAATAGATAAAAAAAAATGTGGTATATCCATACAATGGAATATTATTAGGTGATAAAAAGGAATGAAGTACTAATACATGCTACAACATGGACAAACCTTGGAAACATTATGACAAATGCATGGGCCTGACATCAAAGAACACATATTTATGGTTTCATTTACTTTACCACCAGAATAGGCAAATCTATAGAAATAGAAACAAAGTGGGGCCGGGCGCGGTGGCTCAAGCCTGTAATCCCAGCACTTTGGGAGGCCGAGGCGGGTGGATCACAAGGTCAAGAGATCGAGACCAGCCTGGTCAATATGGTGAAACCCCGTCTCTACTAAAAATACAAAAAATTAGCTGGGCATGGTGGCGCGTGCCTGTAATCCCAGCTACTCAGGAGGCTGAGGCAGGAGAATTGCCTGAACCCAGGGGGCGGAGGTTGCGGTGAGCCGAGATCGCGCCATTGCACTCCAGCCTGGGTAACAAGAGCGAAACTCCGTCTCACAAAAAAAAAAAAAAAAAAAAAGAAAGAAATAGAAACAAAGTACATTCACAGTATTCAGGGATTCTGCACATTTGCCTTACTTCCCCCTCAGACCAAAAACCATTAGATGTCTTTCAGGATCACATTGGAAGGCTGACATCAGTCTTAGTTTGGGGCAGAGGGTCTGAGCAGGAGAGTCTAACTGGATCTCCCCGAACCCATCACTGTCTCTGGAGCCGCAGCTCCAAGCAAAGTTGGGTCAGTAGCCTTGACTGAGACACAAAGAAAGCAGATAGATAAGGAGGACTTAGCCAAGCTGGGAGCTCAGGCGGCAGGAGAAAGGGAGGGTGGATGTGTGCTGACCGCAGCGGTGCTGGCTATAGGGGAGCAGCAGGAGCCCATTCCTACCCTACCCCGACCCCACACCTGGATCCCTGTGACTGATGACATCAAGGAGTCACCAACTCTGCTGAGCTGTGACTGGGGTAAATGCTCCTTCTGGGATTCATGTGGGCAGGTGATCAATGGGAGTCTTGGTTTTATTTATAGTGTTCCCAATTCTTACCAGGAGAAAATACTCCCTGGGGTACAGGTTGGGACCCACACAAGAGCACTGGCCAAGCAGGGACAGGGGCTGAGATCTGCTCCCATGGCCAGGCTTGAACACTGGCTCAGGGTCGTATCAGCCCAGAGGGCTCCTTTTTGTAATGCACGTAAGGTGCCTCATGGGGTGACCCTGCTTACAACTTGTAATCAAAAATTAATTAGTTAACTAAAAAGGAAGGAAAAAAATGCTTTTCTGTACTGAGCAGAAGTCTGCATCTTGGCAGCTTCCACCTTCGGTTCAGTTCCTCTCCCCCAATACCCCACAGACTTCCAGATCCCTGCAGACTGCCGCCTGCCACTGCCGACCTTATCTCGCTCCTCCAGGCTGAAAACATTCACGCTCAGCTCCCATTCCCAAGACTAGACTGGGAATGCATGCTGTTTCTGCTGCCTGCCCTTAACATACTCCATCAACCACAGCCCAGCACCCCTACCACCCAGGGTAGGGGATACAGACAGACCTGCTTGGATCCCAGTGTCTCAACCCCTTGCCCTGGCTCCACCTTCGTGCCCAGCATCAGTAACCAGCAGCTCCAGGGTTGACTGGCTCTCCAGGCTCTTGGCTGGGGCTGTGATGTCATCTCTGCTCCCCCACCCTCCATTCCCGGTCAAGTTGCTTTCTGGTGGGGACAAGAATACTGGGGGATGGGCGGGGGTGCAGATCCACTCACCTTGCCTTTGGGGAGGTGGCAGGCACTGAGAGCAGCTTCCACCCGCTTGCGGTCAGCAGGAAACATCTGGAAAAAGCTGAAGGGGCAGAGAAAGGCACCAGGCAGAGAAAGGAGTCAGGCCTGAAGAAGAAAGGCTTTTGGAGCCCCTGGAAGCATGTGGGGGGGCTGGGGGGCTCACTTCTTCACAGGAATCTTCCCTTCAGAGTTGAGCTGCATCTTGAGCTTTACGAGGCTGGGGGGCAGAAAGCAGCCCGTCAAGGCCTGGGCCTGGCACACTCAGCACCAGGGCTCAGGCCTTGCAGGGAGTACTTACATCTTGTCCAGGAAGGTGCTGCGGGGGGCGTTGGCTGTTAGTGGATGCTTGACTAAGGCTAGTACGTCCTCAGCCCAGACCTGCAGGACCACAGAGAGCAGCGGTCAGGCCCCTGAGCACCCCCGCACAGGCCTGTGTCTCTCAGGAAGTCCAGGCTATCCCAGGGGTCCAGACCAGGCCCCGTGCTCCCAGGCACACCTTGCCCACATTCTCCTTGTAGGAAACGAAGTTGTGGAAGGTTAGGTCCACCATGTCTGGGCCGGACACCACCGTGAGTGCCTTCAGCAGGAAGTTGTTGTCAGGAAAGTCCATGTTGAAGACGTCCCGGAGCTTCTGGCTCTGCAGCACGTGGTGACATGGTGAGGATGGAGGTGTGCTCCCTCCCTGCCCAGCATGGCTCTCCCTGGCCCTCCCTTCAGCCACTTGGGCAGAATCCCATTCCCATCCCAGAGTCACCGGCCTTAGCATCTTCCTGTCCCTGACTCCAGCACCTGGGGTGGGACAGAGAGGCCCTGAGGAAAAGGTGAGCCAAGGTGGCAGAGCGGGGCCTGGGAGGCCTGTGTGTGTCGGCTGCCACTTTTGTTTAAAGATGGATTCTTACCTCCCAGTCTCCAGGAATCCTGCTTCCCACCAATCCCTTCTTCCAATTTTCCTACTAGCATTAGGCAACTATAGGCAAACTAGTCCAGGGGTGGGGGTGTAAGCCACCCCCTCCCAGACAAGCTGGGGTGCTTTAGGGGCAGGAGCTGACCCCTCTTCCAAGATCTTCCCCATCATTTTTTTTTTTTTTGAGACGGAGTTTCGCTCTTGTTACCCAGGCTGGAGTGCAACGGCGCAATCTCGGCTCACCGCAACCTCCGCCTCCTGGGTTCAGGCAATTCTCCTGCCTCAGCCTCCTGAGTAGCTGGGATTACAGGCACGCGCCACCATGCCCAGCTAATTTTTGTATTTTTAGTAGAGACGGGGTTTCACCATGCTGACCAGGTTGGTCTCGATCTCTCGACCTTGTGATCCACCCGCCTCGGCCTCCCAAAGTGCTGGGATTACAGGCTTGAGCCACCGCGCCCGGCTTTTTTTTTTTTTTTTTAATGAGACAAGAGTTTCGCTCTTGTTACCCAGGCTGGAGTGCAATGGCGCCATCTCGGCTCACCGCAACCTCCGCCTCCTGGGCTCAGGCAATTCTCCTGCCTCAGCCTCCTGAGTAGCTGGGATTACAGGCAGGCGCCACCACGCCCAGCTAATTTTTTGTATTTTTAGTAGAGACGGGGTTTCACCATGCTGACCAGGTTGGTCTCGATCTCTCGACCTCGTGATCCACCCGCCTCGGCCTCCCAAAGTGCTGGGATTACAGGCTTGAGCCACCGCGCCTGGCGATCCTCCCCATCTTAGCTCACTAGGGCCTGTTCTGAAGCTCAGAGCCCAGGCAAGCCCAGGAACAGCCGCTCCCCTTCCTTGGCTTTGGGCCAGGGTCCTTGCTGCCCAGCCCAGGAACCATTTCCCGTGCTCCAGAAGTCAGGCTTCCCACCCAGTCAGGGACCCCTGCCCTTAGCCCATGGAGGTAGTAGCTGTGCTTGAGCCTGGGCATCTTGCCCACCTACCTTGGGCATCTTGGCAAACTTCCCAAAGCGGGTGTCCCGGATGCTGGTGATATCCAGAAACTCCATCTCCTGGGGGTTGGGGGGTCCCGGTGGGAGCAAAGAAAGGATGTGGGACAAAAAGTCCAGTTCAAGAATGAGCAACAGGGAGAAGGGAGCTTCCACACCCTTCAAATCTTGGCCAACACCTCTCTCTAGATGCCCGGGCTGCCCAGGGCCACCTGGACCCCACCTTCCCTTCCTATGGCCTGGGTTCCCTCTATTCATAGGGATCTTCCTCCCTTCCCCTCTTTCCATTCCTCCCTGGAGCACAGGAGCTGGGGCCTGCAGTGTCTCCTCCACCATCCTGGACCCTCCCCAGCTTCCCTTTCCCTTCCTCCTGCCCAAAGACTGGGGCCTCTCATCTCTTAGAGCCCCAAGCCAACCCACAGCCACAGGCAGAGCATCAGTCTTCAGCAGCAACGCTCTTTCCTGTCTCTCTCTCTCTCCCCAAAGGATGCTAAGGATGGAACATTCAGGTTGACACAGGTTGGAATAACTGAATCCTCCCTTCCAGAGCAAACAGCCCCTGCCCACAGGAGAGCCCCTGGAGCCACCCTTCCAGGCCCTTCTGTATTCTCCAGCATCCATGCCTCCACCTTGGTGCTGCCAGGAGGCAACCCAGCCTCAGTGGATAAGCAGGAGTCCAGAGCCATGATACACAGGGGCTTTCTCACCTTACTTTGATATGTCCAGTATAAGTAGTAGCCCTTAGGATCCACACGGAGGATAACTGGAGAGGCAACTGTAGTTTCCTGCAGAGAGAAGGAGCCAGTGCTCTGTTCTGAGACCTCGGCCCAAACCTCCCTGTCCAGGCCAGGGGCTTCAGAGCTCGTTATCTTCCCAGGAGGTCCCCATCCCAGTAAATCTGAAGCCATTTCCCTTTGTTGTCTAGAGCTAAGCACTGGGAGAGACAGGATTGGGGATGCCATTTCTGGAAGAGAAGGTTTTCCCCTCTAAAGCCCAAATAGATGTTTTTCCTCTAGACCCCAAACAGGGCCTTGGCCCCTACCTCACTTCATAGAGAGACTCCGTACTACCACCCAGGAGAGCTTGGCACAGCGAGAGCCAAGAGCCTAAACTTCTGCACCAGCACCCAAGGCCCTGCACAATCCAGATGCAGCCTAACCTCCTGTGTGCCCCTTCTTCCCTCCGTGAATACCTCTTACCCTGTCCATTCGACTGCCCCATAAAGACACCAAGCCTTCCCCCTCCAAGCCTAAGTGCCCAAACCTCCTCTGCTTGAAATCACTTCAAGGACAGCCCGAGCCCTCCCCGCTTCTGAAAAGCCTTCCTGAAACATGATGTAGTAAACTTGTGGTAAACTGGGTATGTGGGTCACAGACCTAGAGGCCCACCCAGGAAATCCCTAGGGACTCGCGAACTGCAGGGCAACAAGCCTATGCTGGACCATGAGCTTGGTGCTTGGCCCTTGAACATGGTGTGTGCTGAATGAGCAAATGAATGAATGAGTGAGTGAGTGAGTGAGTGAAGTCTAAAGTCCTGTTTCACTTACTCAAAGAGCACATAGGCTGCCTTTTATTTTAATGGTCTTTGTATGTGTATATAACAAGATACTAAAATTAAGGTTTCCAGCAAGGCGCGATAGTTGCTGCATAAAAACAGACCAAACGCAGCATTTACAAAGTAAATGATCCAAAAAATGTTCTCAGATCGGGGTGTTTAGAGTACAGGGGAAAGCGAAGATTTTGAAGCCAATTTTGAGAAAGCTGTGTTGAGAGCTCCATTCCCTTACCTCCCTGGGGGAGAGTTGGGGTGCCTGATCGCCCACCTTAAGCCTAGTGAGGGGTTTCAACTCTACTTGGAGAGCTTTTGTGATTTTTTTTTTTAATTTTACTTTAAGTTCTGGGATACATGTGCAGAACGTGCAGGTTTATTGCATAGGTATACACGTGCCATGTGGTTTATTGCACGTATCAACCTGTCATCTAGGTTTTAAGCCCCACAGGCATTAGGTATTTGTCCTGATGCTCTCCCTTCTCTTGTTCCCCACCCTGAAACAGGCCCCAGTGGTCCTCAAAGTTGTGGGCATAACCGACAGAGGTCGAACTCCGGCCCAGGAGACCGAGTGGGCTACAGCAGGCTAACTGTGCGAGGCAGAGCAGCGGGTGCTGGCATGTCAGACCAGCCTGCACCCTTGGGACAGTGGATCCCTGAGTATTTGCTGGGGTCCAGGGTGGGCCTACGGGAGAATGGGGGCAAAGGGCCTAAAGCTGAAGATGTAGTTTTGAGTGACGCCTAAAATAGAAATGCTGGGGGGGGGGACTTCAAACAAGAGATCCCCAGTTGAGGGGGTAGGTCTCCCAAGAATCCTCAAAAATGTCCTCCAGAGAAAGAATAAGCTTTAAGCTTCTGCCAGCCTCAGAAAGCATGAGCCAACTTATGATAGCACCTATTTAAATAGAACTTGGTTACCCCTTCCCAGCTCCCTCCCTGCAGCTCATCCCTAGAGGGGCCTTGAGCAGGACCAGCAGGGAATCCCACCAAAGTCCTTTCCATGGGGCCTGCCGCCTACCTGAAACCATTCCTAGAAGGGGGAGGGTAGATGTCAATGTGAATAAAGGTTGGAGTTTTGATTACAGCCAGTTTCTGATATCAGACTGGGTTTTGTGAGGAAAAGTGACCACTGGACTGTGTTACCCGAGAGTAAATGTAATGTCTTGTGGTCTGAAAGTTTCTTTCCATGGCCAGGAGGAAAGCTTCTCCTACCCAGTACATTGTAAAGGGGCCTCGAGAGATGAAATTAAGGTAAGAATTACATGGAATTTACATCCTGTGCATTCTGCTTATTCGACAGGGCACAACACACCCATGCCATCTGCTAACTGTGCTGAAAGCAGCCTGAAAGCAGAGCCCTGTCTCCCAGAAGCACGGGCCCTGTGGCTAGGCTTGGGTCATTCTGCTTGTGCAGGTCAGGATCCAGGAACATCCAATGCCCTACCTTGGAGAGGGGAAGGGAACAGCCAGGTACGCAGGTGCCAGCTTAGCAAGAAGGATGAACAGTCTCAACTGGGCACGTCCCCCACTCCACTGCCACCCTGTGACCCTTTGCCCAGTCAGGTTACACACACTGCCCAGAGGAACTGAGAAAGGCCACTTCGCTTTTCATTCTGAGCCACTTCCCTCATTCCACAGGCTCCTGAGGCATGTCACCTCCATGCCACTGCATGCCACTAACCCCACATCACTCCTAGGGAAGCAGGAAGCATCTCACCACAGGGCCCCAACCCATAGTCATGGGCAGCGAGATACCCCAGCCTAGCCCAACCCCGAAAGGCCTAGACCCAGACCCCCTCATCCCACTACCCATCAGTTGGACTAGCCAGGGCTAAGGGCCATCTTCCCTCCCCTACTGAGCCTTCATTTCCCTTCCTGGGAACGGCCCAGCACTCCAACTCTCAGACTGGGCCAGCCCAGTAGCGTCCCCTCCCTGAAGGAGGATCTCCATACTGTTCTCCCCAGCCTAAGAGAATCCCTGGCCTAAGGCAACATTTTCAGGGGCCAGGAGAATCAGAGGCTGGGAGCAGCTGGTGTAGGAAGGAACAGACACAGCAGAGACAGAGCTGCAGGGTGCAACTGTGCCTTCCCCTTCCCGGCAGACTCGGAGCAATGCTGAGCCCAGCAAGCGGGAGCAGAAGCCAATCAGTTCCTTCTCAGCCCCCAGGGAGCAGAAGCCTCTTAGGTCCAGAGACCTTTTGTGGCTGCTCCCACAGCAGCTCAGGGGAGAGCAAGGCTTCTCCAGATGGGACAGTGCCCAGTGGATGGAGTGAAGGAGCTGGGTCGCCAGAGCAAGAGCAAGGCTTCTGTGCTAGGAGTGGCGACAGGCTCACCTCTCCTCAACCTGCCTTAGCTCTGGGACACACTTTCCTCCTGTTCTCTTGGGGTTTTGGAGGAGAAAAGACACAGACCCAAAGAAACTACCTCCAGCGACCATCCAGGCAGCCCACCCACTTCTCACACCTAGACACCAAGGCTTCGCCCTGCAGCCGGGGACACACACCCTTAACCCCAGGTTTGTTTATCCAGGCAGCCATGTCAGCTGCCTGGCCAAGCCACACAGGCGCCTGGGTCCTACGAGACATAAACCAATCCTCCCACCCTCGCAAAGCCCCCTAGCAGCCCGGCCCCCACCACCCAGTGCCCCAAGTGCTCCAGGAGCTGAGGCCTCTGCCCCACTTACATCATCCCATTTGATGAAGCGCTCCCCCTGACTCAGATAGGCCTTCACTTTGGGGGGCAGCAGGACAGCATTCAGCAGAGACATGGTGCCAGGCGTTCCTCTTTCGAGAGGCTCGGCAGACACAGGCAGCCAGAAGAAGGGCAGGAAGGAGGCCAGCCAGGAGGAGAGCCAAGCTGGGCTCACAAGGCACCCCTCCCTGAGCTGCTCCAGAAGTCTAGGTACTCTTATAGCCCCTGGGGTGGCCGGGGCTGAGCTCTAGCCAGAGGCCCATCTGCCTTGTAAATCAGCCTCCTCCCACCCGCCCTGCCTGCCGTGGGGGCCTGTGGTCTCTGCTCCTGGCCAAGGAGGCCGGCTCCTCTTCTGGAAGCCCCCGCCCCAACCCCCACCCTGTGCCTCTCAGCACTTCCTGCTCAGAGCTTCCTTCTCTGCGCTGCTCACAGCCAAGAGGTGGTCATGAGGCCCGGGTGCCTTGGAGCCAGGACCTCTCGGTCCCTGCGGTGGGTGGTCCCTGATCAGATTTGGCACAGGAGTGCTGGAGGAAGACAACGAGGAGGCCTGGAGACCCAGCGGGGAGACTGCTGCCCAGGCCTGGACTGAGGGGAGGGCACAGGGAGCTCATTAGGAGAAAGGACGTCCTTAGGGGCAGGGGCCAGAGCAGAGGGGTCTGACCCCAGAGGCAGGGACCACTGCAGAGGAGGGGGTCAGGTGGGGACAGGGCCCGGCTGGAATGGTGTGTTTTGAATAAGCAAAGTTTACTGAACACCCGGCTCCTCTTTCTCAATGCTTCCTTGCAATGAAAATGAGGTGCACGTGAGGCAAGGCAATCACCCCCCTCACCCACTTCACCAGACTCCCACCTCCGGGCCTCGGGGACTGACTGGGGCCTGGGCCCCCAATGAGCAGCCCAGCTCTGCACAGCCCTGAGCAGCCCCCACCCCTGCCCTGGCCTCCACCACACTCTCCTCCAGGCGCCTGCCTCTGCTTTGCACCCCAGGGTGCAGGGGGGCTGGTGCAGAGGGATGGCTGCTCTGGCTGGCGAGGCTCAGCCCCAGCTGCTCAGATGCATGACCCACACTCTGTCCTGGGCCCAGTGAGTTCGGCAGCAGCCCAGCTCAGCCCAGCCCAGCCCACTTCCTCTTGCCTAATCTGCTCCTCTTATCACTTTTCTTAGAGCAGCTGGGGAGGCAGGGAGCTCTACCCATGACTTCCTTCCCCTCTGGTGCCTGGCTTTCTGCCCTGGGTCCCCCCATGGGGCTGTGCATACCCCCTGACCACAGTCAGACCCTCACCCAGGCCCTAGAATTGCCTCGGCTGGAGGTCTGGTCCAGGGCAGGATGGAAGGAGGGTGAGGGAGGACTCTCTTCATGGGGAATTAAGACAATGAGCTGCCCAGCCGGGCGCGGTGGCTCAAGCCTGTAATCCCAGCACTTTGGGAGGCCGAGGCGGGTGGATCACGAGGTCGAAAGATCGAGACCATCCTGGTCAACATGGTGAAACCCCGTCTCTACTAAAAATACAAAAAAACTAACTGGGCGTGGTGGTGCATGCCTGTAATCCCAGCTACTTAGGAGGCTGAGGCAGGAGAATTGCCTGAGCCCAGGAGGCGGAGGTTGCGGTGAGCCGAGATCGCGCCATTGCACTCCAGCCTGGGTAACAAGAGCGAAACTCCGTCTCAAAAAAAAAAAAAAAAAAAAAAAAAAATTAGCTGGGCATGGTGGTGCATGCCTGTAATCCCAGCTACTTGGGAGGCTGAGGCAGGAGAATTGCTTGAACCCAGGAGGCGGAGGTTGCGGTGAGCCGAGATCGCGCCATTGCACTCCAGCCTGGGTAACAAGAGCGAAACTCCGTCTCAAAAAAAAAAAAAAAAAAAAAAACAATGAGCTGCCCAGTGGAGGCTGGAGCTAAAGGGATTTCCAGCACAGAAATAATCTGCAGAAGAGCAGTTCTAGGGCCAGGGTGATGGAGCAGGGCCTGACCCAGCTCAGAAACAGCTCCAAGGACTCTTCCTCCTCCCCTGCCCCAGCCCTCAGGGTCTCTCCTCTCTCCTGTCTTCCTCCCTCCAGCCCAGGGCCCCTCTGGCAGGGCCCCTCTGGGGGCTCCTCTGGTAGCCCACGCTGTTCTGGGTCCTTCCCTGGGATCAGGTTCCCTCGATGTCTGTTTGAATGGATTTTGCAAGGGAAATCCCTGTCCCTTCCCAAATCCCCTGCACCTGTCACCTGCAGCTGCCCTGGTCCTGGCACCCAAGTCCCTCCCTTTCATCTGTCCTGTAGCCATCAGCCCCCTCTCCACTTTGGGCCTAGAGAGACCAGTCTATCCCTTCCCCTCCTCTCCTCCTTTTAGGAGGTCCTCTGGTCCTTTCCATCTCCGGTTCCAAATCCACAGAACAAAGCCTTGCCCATCTTTACTCAGTGATGACACTGCCTGCACTGTGTTTGGGACCCCAATTGTAGCTTCAGTGGAGGCATGTACTCTCCTGCTCACATCCTGACCTCCTGCAAAGCTAGCTCTAAAAATGCAGAAAATCCAGGCAGCCAGGAGAACCAAAAATTTTTGTCCAAGAGGGCTTTTTTCTTTTAAAGATACATTTAGGTTTTAAAATGTGTATCGACAAAGAAGATGTTATGTAAACAATATTAGAGCAGCTATGGAGAAGATCAGGGAAGTCACACGTAACCTGTTTGGGAAATGTGGCCTTGGGCGTCTAGGCTGAGCTGGGTAGAGGGCACCCCCCCCGCCCTGCAGTGGGCCAGTCTCACCCCCAGGGCGGGCAGTGGAAGGACAAGGATGCCCCCTGCTGGGTGCACTCAAAGCATGCATGTCCTAGAAGTTGCTAGTGGGTCTGTCATTTGTGACTCACGGGACACCGATGTTGGAGAGTTTGGCAGGTGGGAGCCTTGGGCCATAGAATGTGGTAAGAACTTATATTCAACCAAGTGCTGCCTCCCACAAGGGACATGCCTGTGACCTGGAGCCCCGCATATATGTCCCAAGTTCACTGGTTCACTTGGTGGTGCTGTGTGGGGACCCCATGCACTGGTTTCCCAGTTTGCTGATCAGAATTTAGTGGCAGAAGTTGAACTCAGACCTTCAGGTGCCACAACTACCAGCCAAATGAGAGAATCAGACTAGGTTGGTTTCTTATCTGATGCCATGATTGATGAAGCTGTGGGTTTCAGGAGCATGGAACCCTGTTGTGTGTCTTGGCCAAGGGCTGGCTCTCTTTTGGAAGGAAGATAGCTCTCCTGGTGTCTGCTTTCCAGTCTGGAAAAGGGAGTCATACACACCACTCTAGGAACCCAGCCACTTACTAGCTGGTTTGTCTTGTGATACTTACCATCCTGGGCCTCAACCTTCTCACCTGTAAAATGGGACATTAATGCCTCATGGGGATGTTGCAAGGATTAAAGAATGTAATGAATGGTGCTTAATACGGTGCCTAGCGTTATCATTATGAGGTATCATTGTTATTTTATTATTACTTATTAGCAGACACTGGCAGGAAACATGGCAGTTCCATATTCCTTCTTCCTCAGTTCTTTCCACACATGTCTTCACTGACCTTCTCTTTGGATTTTTCTTCCAGCAGTTTGTGCGAATCAGGGGCTGGACCCACCTTTGCAGGGCAGGCTGAGTCAGGGTTGTCCCTGACTGTGAACTTGAAGCAAGCTGTCCCCAAGTTGTCTGAGTTCATGGAGTGATGAGCACAGGGGCTCCGATCATGGGCTAGTACCAGCCTCCCACCAGCTTCACGCCACCACAGGCCCCAGGGTTGATGAGGCACAGGTGAGAGTGCTGAGCTGCCCAGCTGTGCATCAGCTGTGGCTCCCGCTCCATCCACCCTCTGAGTATTGAGAGCTAAGCAGAAGTGGAGGCATGGGCAAGGATGAGTAGCCAACACTGATCCCTTAGGGAGGAGAGAGGCAATTAAGGTTCCTGTAGACTCCCTAGAGGAAGACGTTGCTTGTCCTCCCATTCCAAGCCCCTCCAGAACCCCAGAAGGAACCATCTGGGACGTAGAAGTGGGAAACAATTAGTCCGTGTATGTTTCTCCATGAAGTGCCATCTTGGATCAAATTTACGTGGTGGTGTAGTTGAGTGAGCTCCTCAAGAAATCCAGAGTTCAGTCCCCACTGAAGCAAAGGTTTGTTCTGTGATGTTAGCAAGTTACTTCAGCTCTTGAATCTGTCAAACTTTTGATCATTTCTAACATTCCTTCCAGCTCTAAAAATCTCTCTCCTTCCACTCAGAAAGGGTAATCTTGTCACCTTTCTCTCCTGCCTTTCCTCTGAGAGATGAAAAACCTAGAGATAGCCGGGCGCAGTGGCTCAAGCCTGTAATCCCAGCACTTTGGGAGGCCGAGGCGGGTGGATCACGAGGTCAAGAGATCGAGACCATCCCGGTCAACATGGTGAAACCCTGTCTCAACTAAAAATACAAAAAATTAGCTGGGCATGGTGGCACGTGCCTGTAATCCCAGCTACTCAGGAGGCTGAGGCAGGAGAATTGCCTGACCCCAGGAGGCGGAGGTTGCGGTGAGCCGAGATTGAGCCATTGCACTCCAGCCTGGGTAACAAGAGCAAAACTCCGTCTCAAAAAAAAAAAAAAAAAAAAACCTAGAGATGAGAGCTGTAGATGGCAGGAGAGGTTTAGCTCTCACCACACTGTGAGATTCTTGGGCACAATTACTCCTCTGCCTCTGTCAATCTCTTTGTGAAATGGGCCAGTTTTAGTAAGTACGATAGAAATAAATTAGATGATGTCCTTCTCTGGGCAGGCATGGAGCATTGCATATAGGAAATGTCATCAGTATCAATCAATTGCTTCTGTCCTTACTGGTCCAACCTTTTTTTTTTTTTTTTTTTTTTTTTTTTTAAGAAGTTAAGCCTTGCCGAGCGCGGTGGCTCAAGCCTGTAATCCCAGCACTTTGGGAGGCTGAGGCGGGTGGATCACGAGGTCAGGAGATCGAGACCATCCTGGTCAACACGGTGAAACCCCATCTCTACTAAAAATACAAAAAAAAATTAGCTGGGCATGGTGGTGCGTGCCTGTAATCCCAGCTACTCAGGAGGCTGAGGCAGGAGAATTGCCTGAACCCAGGAGGCGGAGGTTGCGGTGAGCCGAGATTGCGCCATTGCACTCCAGCCTGGGTAACAAAAGCGAAACTCCGTCTCAAAAAAAAAAAAAAAAAAAAAAGAAGAAGAAGAAGAAGAAGAAGAAGTTAAGCCTTTATTTCTTTGTTTTGCAGATAAAGCTGACTGAGTTGGTTGCTTTTTGGTGATTAGTCAAAGACACCAAATCCCTTATCTTCATCTGGCTCATCCGACTCTTCCTTGGCTTCAACCTTAGCTGAGGCTGCAGCAGCGGGAGCAGCCGTGGTGGCAGCAGCCACGGGGGCAACAGGCACAAAGGCAGATGGATCAGCCAAGAGGGCCCTGATCTTTCCAGCAAGTGGGAAGGTGTAGTCAGTCTCCACAGACAGAGCCAGGACCCGTTTGTACCCACTGATGATAGAATGGGGTACTGATGCAACAGGTGGGTAGCCAGTCTGCAGACAGACACGGGCAACATCACGGACACCCTCCAGGAAGTGAGAATGCAGTTTCCTCTGTGATGGCAAGCACTTCAGGGTTGTAGATGCTGCCATTGTCAGATACCTGCTGGATGAGCAGCCCAGAGGAGAAGGGAGAGATGTTGAGCATGTTCAGCAGCGTGGCTTTGCTGGCTCCCACTTTGTCTCCAAAACTGCACATCACTCAGGATTTCAATGGAGCCCCTGGAGATTTTAGTAGTGATTCCTAAAGCCTGGAAAAAGGGGGTCTTCTCGGGCCCCAGACCAGCGCTCTGGGCTGGCGCAATGACTTCACATGGGGCAATGGCACCAGCACGAGCAGCAGCTGGCACTGTACTAGCCAGCAACATGTCCCTGATCTCAGTGAGGTCCTCCTTGGTGAACGCAAAGCCCACATTTCCCCGGATGTGAGGCAGCAGTTGGGTTGTATTCCAGGTACCCCCTCAGATGGCCTTGAGCATGATGGTGTTCTTGCCCATCAGCACCACAGCCTTCCCTCGAAGAGACATGCAGATCTGCCACTTCTGCTTGGAGCCCACATTGCAGCTCCCGTGATAAAACATTTCAGATAATCATCCAAAAGTTGGATGACCTTAAAGAGCAGTTGGACCTCTAGGTCTCCCTGTCTTCCCTGGGCATCACGGCAGTGCATCAGGGATTGCCACACAGTGTTTAAATACAATGTCAGTTTCATGAAGACACTGAGAGAGAGGTTTTTTTGTTTTTTTTTTTTGTTTTTTGTTTTTTTAAATTACAAGATGAAATCTCACCCTGTTTCCCAGGCTGGCCTAGAACTCCTGGGCTCAAGCAATCCTCCCATCTCACCCTCTCCAGTAACTAGGATTACGGGCATGCACCAGCAAACTTGGCATCTGATCCACCTTTTTATCAGGACCTGGGCAAAGCCACAGAGGACAAGCCCCTCAACTTTGTGAATAGAGAGGAGCCAGTGAAGACAGGAATATGCTGGGAGACAGACTCAGGATCCAAAAACATCCTAACCTGCTAGAGCAATGGCCTAAACCTCACAAGGTGCAAAGAACAGGGCTTCACTGAGAGATCTGGGCTTGGTGCCAAGGCACCGACTGTACAAGGACAGGGTGGAGAAGTGGCAGCTTAGCAGAAACATGTGTGAACAAAACTGAGGGTTTTCACTGACAGCCAGCTCCATCTGAGTCAAATAACAGAGCTGCCAGTAAAAACGGACAGACTCAAGCTGCCGAACTGAAGTCGGGTACTGAGCCCGATGGTTCTCCATCTTGACATCACAGCAGAACCACCTGCAAAGCTCTGGTAACACTGCATATTTTCTGCTGTACCTGGACCCTCAAAATCATGATCTGGAATGAGTTGGAAGAGGGAAAGGAAGGTAAAGAGTTTGCATTTCTTTTATTTTTTTAGAGACGGATCTTACTCTGTTGCCCAGGCTGGTCTCAAGCTCCTGGGCTCAAGCAATCCTCGTGCCTTGGACTCCCAAATGTTGGGATTATAGGCATGAGTCACTGTACCCAGCTAGGGGTTTGGATTTCTAAAGAGTTTCCCCCCTCATTCCAAGATGCATCCAGGGCTTTTGAACCAAGGAACACTCAGTCCCATTCTTATTCTCAGCACTACAGACCACACCCAAAATACCTGAGGAATTCAGTTTAGGTTGCTTTGTTGCAGGAACAGTCATAAATTGAAGGATATTTGGTAGAAAGCAGCCAGGATGCAGGATGCAGGGAACATTCTGCAGGGAACCACTTTATAGAAGACACAGGTGGCCAGGAGGCCCATCTTCACATGAATGAGACTTGTTCTCTGGGGGTCCCAAAGGTTAGAATCTAGGCCAGGTGCAGTGGCTCATGCCTGTAATCCCAGCACTTTGGGAGGCTGAGGTGGGCAGATCACTTGAGGCCAGGAGCTCAAGACCCGCCTGGCCAACATGGTGGAAGCCTGTCTCTACTAAAAATATAAAAATTAGCCAGGTGCATTGGCACATGCCTGTGGTCCCAGCTACTCAGGAGGCTGAGGCAGGAGAATCGCTTGAACCCGGGAGGTGGAGGTTGCAGTGAGCCAAGATCGTACCACTGAACTCTGGCCTGGGTGACAGAGTGAGACTCTATGTCAAAAAAAATTTTTTTTAAGTTAGAATTTTAGGGGACTGTCTTAGGTCAGTGTTCTCAGGAAACATGCCAAGATAGGGATTTGCTTGAAGGAATTTTATTGGTGGTGCTTTCAAAGATAACATCTCTGAAGTAGTGAAAGAATCGGAAACAAGTCAGAGGAAGAAATTGATGAACAATGCAGTCACAACACAGAACGCTTCCACAGGAAGCTCTGGGGTTGGGATGACCCTTTAGAGTTAGCCCCAACTTGGATAAGAGGGCTGTAACTTTGAATTCCACATTGACTTGGCAGACAACCCCAGGGAAGGGTGTGAAGTCCAGCAAGACAGCTCCCTTTGGCAGCTGAAGGAAATGCCAAGGGAGAGACTCATGTGTGAGCCATGGGCAGCCAGCACTTCCGGCAACTTCAAGGATAAGCTCCTTGGTCCTAAAGGCAGTATCTAGGTGGTGCACCACAGCAACCAAGACAATACCCCCGTGCATAACCCAGACCTACGTGCTTTATATGGTAAGTTCACTACCTGGGAGTAGCTTCTCCAGGATTCTGGTGATCTTTCTCTGGGAAACTTACAAGAATGAAATGGAGGACTATAGCCCCCACTACTGCAACTAGTCTTGGTGACACAACTGATATTCATCATTTGCCTCCTCTGTCACTCATTCTAGATTCCTTTTACCTTCAGCTTGCACCTCTGCTGGTCTAGGTGGCTTGCCTGTTAGGGTAACCAATCACCGATCACCATGGCCTTCAGGCCATGCCACTGATGTGCCCACCTTCCACCAAAATTGGGCATACCAACAGACAGCCCAGCAGATCCCCTAGGTGCCAAACATATTCTTTCCTGAACCCCTTATGTAACAGCAGCTCTGTCTCTTCCAAAGGATCGGGGTCAGCTGCCCTTTCCAGAAAGTGACTCCTCTTCTTTCCTGCTAGTTTCTTGGCACAAAGAGTCTGACGGACAGAAAGCAGCCATATCTAGGGTACTTGGAGTTCTTGTTCTGTCTCTGATGGAAGTGCTCCCACTCTAGGAACCAGATTCTCTGAAGCGGGAGAGCATGGAACTGCAGGAACCAGAACCACAAATTCCTCCAGAAAGGTGACTGGGAGTGATGGTAAGTAGAGTCATTCGTACTTCGACCCCAGCTCCCTGAACCTTTATTCTACATGTTGGGACATAGAACCATATAGGATATTATTGATTAGGATGTATACCTCATCCTGGAGCACGGTGTCCCGTCATCTCTAATGTGGTATTTCAGCTGCACCTCTAAAGGCTGTTCTATTGCTCCATCAGCTCTGTTCAGCTTCTGGGTGGTGAAGTATGTAATAGGCCTAAAAGATTCCATCATCATGTGCCCATTTTGTCCTTAAAGTGGGACTCTTGGTCTTCTGCAATGGTGTGTGAGATCCTGTATCAGTGAACCCAACACTCTTTTAGCCCCCAGAGAGTGGCTTTTGAGCAGAAAAGACAAATCCATATCCAGAAAGTATGCCAATTCAGATCAAGATGAGTCCCTGACCCTTCTGGAGTGGAACAGGTCCAAGGTATCCAGCTTGGTACCAAGTGGCTGGTATCAGTTGCTGGCAGGTTGGACTTTTAGCAGCAACAATAGCTAGATCAGCCTTCACGAGTGGGAGCCCATTCTGTTGAGCCACCCCTGCCACCACACATGTGACACATGTCACCTCCATCTATGCCACCATGGCCACTTTATTCATATGCCCATTGTGCCAGCGTGGGGTGATCAGTGACAGAGGCTAGCTAACATCAATTCCATATTCTTCTGTCTACTTGATTATGCAGTCTCCCCTGTGGCAGGTGCTCTCTGATGAGTATTAGCATGCAATATAAAGATCTTCAATAGTGAGATCACATCTCTATTAAAAAAAAAATTTTTTTTTTAATTAGCCTGGTGTGGCGGTGTGTGCCTGTAGTCCCAGATAGTCCAGGGGCTGAGGTGGGAGATCACTTGAGCCCTGGAGGTCAAGGCTGCAGTGAGCCGTGATCACACCACTGCACTCCAGCCTGGGCAACAGAGCAAGACCTTGTCTCAAAAAATAAAAATAAAAAATAAAGATCTTCACACTTGGTGCTCACTCACATAGATATATCCACATGTCTCTTCCCAAGAGCTTCTTGTTCCCAATCTTCCAGTATTTCTCTTTCTAGCCCTCTAACCAACCAGTCAAGCTATTTGCCTACAGCTCACAAGCCTGTATACATTTTTACCTCAGGCCACTCTACCAGGGGCCATGCTGATAATTCAGTTCCCAGACAGTTATCAGTGTCAAAGCAGACACTGCATCTAGCAGATCTTAAAGCATCTGACTATTCTACTCTCCCCAGTGCACAGTTACCCAAGTAAACCACATAGGTCCCTTTAGGAAAGTAGTGGGGAAATCATTACTGTATTGCTATAGTAGTGTAGAAATCTTTCTCCTGGGAACCTGAACTGAAAATTAAATCAGGTCTGGAAACCAAACAAGATATTGTGACTTTTTATTGGAGCAGCTGCCACCACCTTCTGATTGTTCATCTTTGATTTCTTTTTATTGTATAGCTCAGTAATTCTTAGTGTGTGGTCTCCAGACCCCTTGGGGTCCCTGAGATCACTTCAGGGGTTTCACAAGGTCAAAATTGTTTTCATAATAATACTAACATGTTATTTACCTTTTTAACTGTGTTGACATTTGCACTGATGGTGCTAACGCAATGATGGGTAAAACTTCTGGCATCTTAACCAACGAAGGCAGTGAAACCAAATTGAACGAGTAGTTCATTGCAGAAAGAAAGAGAGAGGAAAGAAAAGAAAAAAAAAAGAAGAGGAAAAAGTCATTTTACATCAGAATATTTTTTTAATTAATTTATTTACTTTAGGTGCATACTATATCTGGCATTTCTCCCCATGTTATCCCTTCCCATCCTCCCCTCCCTTCCCATCCCCTGCTATCTCTCCCTACCCCCCTCAACTGCCCCCAGTGTGTGATGCTCCTCTCCCTGAGTCCACATGTTCTCGTTGTTCAACACCCACCTATGAGTGAGAACATACGGTGTTTGGCTTTCTGTTCTTATATTAGTTCGCTGAGAATGATGGTTTCCAGATTCATCCAAGTCCCTACAAAGGACACAAACTTGTTTTTTATGGCTGCGTAGTATTCCATGGTGTACATGTACCACATTTTCTTTGTCCAATCTATCATTTATGGGCGTTTGGGTTGATTCTATGGAAGTCTAGTATTTCTTTTTTTTTTTAGACCGTTTCCAGTTGACACTCAGAAACAGGTTATTCAGTTTCCAAGTGGTTATGCGGGTTTGTGTGTGTTTCTTGATCCTGAGTCCTATTCTGACTGCGCTGTGGTCTGATAGACTGTTTGTTATGATTTCTGTTCTTTTGCGTTTGCTGAGGGGTGATTTGCTTCCAATGATATGGTCAATTTTAGAGTATGTGCAATTCGGTGCTGAGAAAAATGTATATTCTGTGGATTTGGGGTGGAGTGTTCTATATATGTGTATTAGGTCCACTTGGTCCAGCTCTGCATTCAAGTCCTGGATATCCTTGTTAATTTTCTGCTCATTTATCTAATATTGACAGTGGAGTGTTGAAGTCTCCCACTATTATTGTGTGGGAGTCTAAATCTTGTTTTAGGTCATTAAGAACTTGCTTCATGTATCTGAGCTCTCCTGTGTTGGGAACGTATGTATTTAGGGTACTTTTTTTTGAGACGGAGTTTCGCTCTTGTTACCCGGGCTGGAGTGCAATGGCACGATCTCGGCTCACCGCAACCTCCGCCTCCTGGGTTCAGGCAATTCTCCTGCCTCAGCCTCCTGAGTAGCTGGGATTACAGGCACCCACCAGCATGCCCAGCTAATTTTTTGTATTTTTAGTAGAGACGGGGTTTCACCATGTTGACCAGGATGGTCTCGATCTCTTGACCTCGTGATCCACCCGCCTCAGCCTCCCAAAGTGCTGGGATTACAGGCTTGAGCCACCGCGCCCGGCCGTATTTAGGGTACTTAACTCTTCCTGTTGGATTGATTCTTCGACCATAATGTAGTGTCCTTCTTTGTCTCTTTTGATCTTTGTTGAAGTCCATTTTATCAGAGACTAGGATTACAACGCCTGCTTTTTTTTGTTCTCCATTTGCTTCGTAAATCTTCTTCTATCCCTTTATTGTGAGTCTATGTGTGTCTTTGTATGTGAGATGGGTTTCCTGAATACAGCACACCGATGGGTTCTGACTTTTTATCCAGTTTGCCAGTCTGTGTCTTTTGATTGGAGCATTTAGTCCATTTACTTTCAATGTTAATATTGCTATATGTGATTTGATTCTGCCATTTTGTTACTGACTGGTTTTCTTTCCCATTAGTTGCCTCATTTTCTTCATTGCATTTTTGGTCTTTGCCAACTGGTTTGCTTTTGCAGTGACTGGTACTTGTTCCTTTCCATGCTTAGTGTTTCTCTCAGGAGCTCTCGTAGGGCAGGTCTGGTGGTGACAAAATCTCTCAATAATTCCTTGTCCGTAAAGGATTTTATTTCTCCTTCACTTACAAAGCTTAGTTTGGCTGGATATGAGATTCTGGGTTGAAAGTTCTTTTCTTTAAGGATGTTGAATATTGGCCTCCACTCTCTTCTGGCTTGTAGGGTTTCTGCAGAGAGATCTGCTGTGAATCTGATGGGCTTCCCTCTGTGGGTGACCTGGCCTTTCTCTCTGGCTGCCCTTAGCATTGTTTCCTTCATTTCAACCCTGGTGAATCTGACGATTATGTGCCTTGGGGTTGCTCTTCTTGAGGAATATCTTTGGGGAGTTCTCTGTATTTCTTGAATTTGAAATTTGGACTGCCTTGCCAGACTTGGGAAGTTCTCCTGGATAATATCCTGGAACATGTTTTCCAGCTTGGATTCATTCTCCCCGTCATATTCAGGTATACCGATCAAGCGTAGATTAGGTCTTTTCACATAATCCCATATTACTTGGAGGCTTTGTTAATTTCTTTTCACTCTTTTTTCTCTTGTCTTGCCTTCTCTTTTTATTTCATTGAGTTGATCTTCAATCTCTGATATCCTTTCTTCTCCTTGATCGATCTGGCTGTTAGAACTTGTGTTTACTTCACGTAGTTCTTGTGCTGTGTTTTTCCACTCCAGCAAGTCGTCTATGTTCTTCTCTATGCTGGTTATTCCAATTAGCATTTTGTCTAACTTTTTTTCAAGGTTTTTCATTGCTTTGCTTTGAGTTAGAACATGTTCCTTTAGCTCAGAAATGTTTCTCACTAGCCACCTTCTGAAGCCTTTTTCTGTCAATTCGTCGCACTCCTCGGTTAAGTTGTGATTCTGTGCTGTTGAGGAGTTGTGATGCCTTGAAGGAGAAGAGGTGTTCTGGTCTTTGATGATGGTTTCATCTTTTTTATGCTGGTTTTTTCCCATCTTTGTGGATTTACCTGGCTGTGGTGTCAGGGAGCTGCTTGATGAGGTTGCTTGTCTGCCCAGGTTTCTGTAGTTCTCTAACATCACATTCCTATATAAATTCCGCTGTGCAGGGTCCAGGCATTGCCACTCCTCCAGAGAGAATTCTATGGCCATATCCCTAAATGTCAATGGTTCCATTTCTAGGCTTCTAGGGGGTCCTGGCATCGTAGCTGTAGATCTCCAATACCTGCAGGTCACAGGGCCACACAAGCCAGGCGTCTAGGTGAACAGGACACAGAGCAGTGGAAACGAGACCCGGAGCTGCCGCTACATCAGAATATTTTTAACAAAACAATAACAATTGTTAAACTGTATGAAGTTATGACCTTGAAGTTTGTCTTTTTAATAGTCCATCTTGGGGAAAGTACTTGTGTGATTGGGTTGTGAGCTCAACTAGCTGATTTTTTCTTAGAACACCAGTTCTACTTGAAAGAATTACTGAAAAACCATGGCTAGGCAGACTTGGCTATGTGGCAGATGTGTTCTCACATTTGAACCAAGTGAGCCTGTCACTTTGAGAAAAAATAACTGATAGTGTTTGTTACCAAGGATAAAATTTGAGTTTTCAAGTAGAAACTAGAATTTTAGAAAACATGTATGCACTAAAATCCTTAAAGTTTTCATATTACCACATATGATTTTTTTCTATTGTATAGTGAAATGTATCAATATTGCAAAGATATGTTTAATTCAGTGAACCAATGTTTTCCAAATGATCAAAGCGGGATATTATATTATCATGTATTGGTAAAAGTGCCATTCAAAGGGCAAGTTAGATCAATGGACTTTAATGTAATTGAGTACAAAAAAGTTCACTGATAGAGTTTCATAGTCTACATCTCAACTATCATTTAAGAAAATACTACTTGTTGGGTTTTGGTGCAATATCAAAGAAAAACAGCCACAATTATCTGAAAAGGCTGTTAAAATGCTCCTCTCTTTTCCAACTACATGTCTATGTGAGGCTGGATTTTCTTCATATATTTTAACCATAACAACAAATTGCCAGCAGATTAAATGTAGATGCAGATAACAGGCATATTGGCTCATGCCTTTAATCCCAGCATTTTGGGAGCCTAAAGCAGGTGGATTGCTTGAGCTCAGGAGTTTGAGACCAGCCTGGGCAAAATGGCAAAACCCTATCTCTACAAAAAAAACATTATATATATAATCAAAAATTAGGCAGGCATGGTTGTGTGTACCTGAAGTCCCAGCTACTTGGGGTGCTGAGGTGGGAGAATTGCTTGAACCTGGGAAATGGAGGTTGCAGTGAACTGAGATCATACCACTTACACTCTAGCCTGGTGACAAAGTGAGACCCTTCCCCTCTGCCTCTCTAAAAAAAAAAAAAAGAAAGAAGTGGATATGGGGGTCCAGTTGTCTTCCACTGTATAAAGCCACATTCCGGAGATCTGCAAATTTACAAAGCAAAGCCACTCTTTTCACTATTTTTTGTCATAAAAATATATTATCTGCACGGACGCGGTGGCTCATGCCTGTAATCTCGGCACTTTGGGAGGCTGAGGTGGGCAGATCACAAGGTCAGGGGTTCGAGAGCAGCCTGGCCAATATGGTGAAATCCCGTCTCTACTAAAAATACAAAAATTAGCTGGACATGGTGGTGGGCCCCTGTAATCCCAGCTACTTGGGAGGCTGAGGCAGGAGAATTTCTTGAACCTGAGAGGTGAATGTTGCAATGAGCCAAGATTGTCCCATGCTACTGCACTCCAGCCTGGGCAGCAGAGTGAGACTCTGTCTTGGAAAAAAAGTAATAAAATAAAATAATATATATTATCTATGTTAACATGTAATGGGGCTTATTATTCTTCAGATGAATTAATAAATATTTTGCAAAACTCTTGGTCTTGTTTCTAATATGTCAAATTAAAATAGTTATAATCCATATAAGTGAAATCCCTTTAGATACCTCTCTCTCTCTCATATATATATATATAATTGATATATGAGATAAATATATATAATGTATTTTATATATATATATATGTATATATATATATATATATATACTCCAGGCTAGAGTGCAGTAGCATGATCATGGCTTACTGCAGTCTTAAACTCCTGAGGTCAGGTGAGCCTCCTGCTTCAGCCTCTCAAGTAACTGGGACTACAGGCATGTGCCACCCTGCCTAGCTAATTTTGAACTTTCTCTTTTTTTTTTTTTTGTAGAGATGAGGTCTCACTATTTTGCCCAGACTGATCTTGAACTCCTGGGCTTAAGTGATCCTTCTGCCGCAGCATTCCAAGTAGCTGGGATTACAGGTACAAGACATCACATCAGGCTTAGAGACCCCAATTTTTAAGAGTGTAAAGGGATCCTGAAACTAAAACATTTGAGAATCACTGGTATAGATTGAGCAGTACTGTTACTGGCTGCCTATCTTGTTTGCCCCAGGGGTGCTATGCTATCAACCATCTTCAACCATGGTTCTCTACTGGCCAGGACTGCCCCCACTGCCACTCCAACTTGCTGCTTATTACAACAGTTGTACCATCTAGCTTCTATGATTTCATGGTCCTGTCATCCCCACTGCTATGTGGAATGGCCTGTTGCTGTCAGGCCTGGCTTACAGAGGACAGTCCAAACACAGCTTCTCAGGGATGCTGATACCCCTCTCACCAGTGCGTTCCTTGTTGCTTTCATAACCAGAGTATCCTCTGGGCGTTCCTGTACAACCTAAGTGGTTTCTGGCCTGACATAGAATACCCACTACAACATGCCCACTTCTCTGAGCTTTCAAACCCTTCTTCCACATTCTGCTGTGGTAGTTATGTCATTTCCATTACACTTTGTTAGCGATTGCCTTTCTCCTATCTCCCAGGATCCTTGTTGGGATTCACAGAATACTCCTGTAACAACAAAGTCTCCCTCGGTCAATTTAATGTTTGCCACCACAGCCCACCTTCATCTAGCCTATACATTTGCTCCTGGCTACTGCCAGTATATATCGGCTACTCCCGAAACAACTTCATGGTCTAGCCTTCTTCCCTAGCGGGACCCCGCACATCTCTGACTGGGCTTTATTGTGATCTGGCTCTGTGTATTGGACTTGTAGGTCAGGAGAGAGAAGCAGCTTCCTTTGGTGCCAGAAGGCAAGTCCCAGGGACAGTCGCAGCTGAGTCATCACAGCCAACACTCCTGACAGGTGGAGAAATGAGCACCTCCCTCTCAAGGGTGACCTGGGTAGTAACCTCCAATATCTACTATAGAGACAAAGTCTAGCTTTGCCTATGATGCAGAGGAGAGATGGGATTGAGAGCATAATGCTTTGGAGTCAAGGGTCTGAATTCCATCAGGGCTTTTGAATTCCAGGGCATTAGGGCTATGTGACCTTGGGCAGGTTCCTGGCCCTTTCTGAGGCAGGGACTTCATCTATGAAATAAAGATAAATAGAACTATATGACAGGTCCTTGGGAGACTAAATAAGACAAGGAATGTAAGGTCTTGGTATAGTGCCTAGCGCATTCTAAGGGCTCGGTTATTGTCATTGGTCAGAACTTTCCAAAGCCGCAAAGGGCTGCCTCAGGGAGCAGACAATAAGGTACACCACCATCCCAGACGGCCTTTGGGCTGACGCTGCTGAGGGCTCCCCAGGGATTTTGTGGAGGAGGCTCTAGGGTCCACAGGGGTATTCACAAAAGATGACTTTTTGGGCCCATTCTGTCCCTAAGATGCCTTGATTCTCTGCCTTCTCTGATCCCTGCCTGTTTAGTGGGGGGAGGCATGTTCACTTTCAGGCCACTAGGGGGCCATTTAGTTTTCTGCAACAGGAGAACACTAATGGTTTCTTAATGGCTCAGGCACGAAGGAGAGCAGGCTCAATTATATCTAAAAGCATTTTCAGTTCCTGGGGTAAAAGACACTATGTAAATCCAGATAATAAATTGGGTTTATTGATGACAGGTTAAAGAATCTGGCACTGTTTCTTTTAGAGAAGATAGAGTGAGAGGAATTGAATAAAGACTTCAAGTTTATTATTCTTTGGTACAGAAGAATGGCATGCTGTTTGTTTCCCCACTCCACTGGGAACCAAGCTAGAAGAAAGGCATTTCATTTGCAACAGAATTGTGGAGAAGCAATATGGAGTGCATTCTGGAAAGGGGACTGAAGGAAGCTATGTATTGGCCTCGCCTGGAATCTTTAAGAATTCACCATGGGATAGTTGTGTGATATGTCCTGCCAGGAAGGCCCTAGAGCAGGGGAGAGAAGAGAGGGCAGCTTCCAGAGACAATTCAAGAATTTTAAGTCAACAGGCTGCCCTGGCCAACGTAGGAGCAGGGTGGAGAAGGAGTGGGTTATTTCTTTCCCATAAGCCCACAAAAGACCATAAACACTCCAAATTTCCAATATCCTTGAAATGTCTCAGAAAGTAAAAAAGGAAGCTTTTCCTTGAAATAGCGTCTGGCTAGCCATTACTAGTGGCACCCCCACACCTGGGCCTGGATCAGGAATGAGACTGAGTCTAGGTTAGAGGTCTGTTGTTCCAGCAGTCCACTAGCACGCTCAGCTCTGGTAGCCACTTGACTTCTGTGCTGCTGAGGCGGCAAGGCAGCAGTGTCAGGAGCGGAAGTGAGAAGGGCAGAGGGGATCCTGCCACACAGGGTAGAAGCCAGGCCAGGCTAACACTTGCAGTGGCCTGAGGGTTCATCCGCAGAACCCCATCAGAACCACAGTCCTCTTCCCCAACACACGCCCAGACAAGTGTCCCTCACTCATTCAGACACCCAGGCAGTCCACATGTCCAGTTCTGGGAACACAGGAAGTAGGATCCAAGGAGGAGGGAACCAGAATTCTGGAAAGCCTTATAGAGAGGGAATGGGGAGGAGAGAAGGCAGGGAGAGGGAGAGCGGAAGGAGGGGAAGGGCACAAGTAAAGCCGCAAGGGAGCATCCGAGCCTTAAGGGTTGTTAGCACCAAGGAGGTCCCGAGAGCAGGCACAAGAGCCCCCTGCGTGGCCCCTGGCCTGGAGCCAAAGAGAACAAACCACAGAAGGGAAAGGGGGGAAGGGACAACCGCTCAAGCCTTGTGGTCTGGAGGGGATCTGAGATTGAAAACGCTCTAGGAACCCCGAGAGTTAAACTCCTCAGGTTCAGTGCAGCCCCTTGGGTCCAAATCCACGCCAAACTCAGGAGTTGGAAGACCCAAAAAGCGGGACCTGCGACCTGCTGCGAACTTCGGGACTAAGGTGGCGGGCGAGTCTGGAGAACAGCTCAGACCGTGGCTCTGTCTGGGAGGCTCAGGATTGGAGGGTGAGGCGGGCCGGGGTACGGAATTAGGAAGACTCCAGCAGAGCTCCGAAGCCCAGCCTGGACCCGGTAGAAAGAAGGAACACAATCAGTTGCGGCTCCAGTGCGCGCTCCAGGTGCCTGTCCCGGGCGTGAGCCAGGCTCTTTGGCTGTGAACGGGCCCGGGAGACCCTCCCAGAGGGTACGCGGAGCGTAGTGCGAGCTGAGAGCTGGAGTGTGGTATCCTCCCTCTCCAGCTTACCGTCCCCTCCCACGGGGTAAACCGAGGCCTGGGGTCCGAAGCCCGGGCTGCTATTCCACCTGTCACTTTGGAGCCTCGGGGCGGAGCGGGGAGGCGCCAGAGTTGACAGCTCGGGCTCCAACCGCCCCCTTCCAGCTCCGCACTCCGCCCCGCACTACGCCGTTCCCCCTTTTAAAGAAGCGCCCGGGGCTCCAGTCTACGCCGCCCCAGACTGCAAGACCGCGGCGACGTCGCCCGTTTAAGAGCCAGCCTCCCTTAACACTCCCTTAACGGGGCGTCCCGGCGGGGCTCGCGGCGCCCGGCAGCAGCCGCCTCTCCTGGCGGCACTTCCGGACCCCGGCGTCGCCCTTTTAAGAGGCAGCCACCAGCGGCGCTCTCCCCGCCCCTTGCTGCCCGCGCGCGAGGCGGGGGAGCCGGTCTGGAGCGGAGCGCGCGGTCCGCGCGGCCACTGGAGACCGGGCGGCCGGCGGCCGGGCAGGCGGCGGCGAAGGCGGCTGAGCGCGCGGCGGCGTGGCGGCGGATGGGGACGCGGAGCCGGGCGGCTGTGGCGGCTGTGGCTGTGGCGGCGGCGGGGAAGCAGCTGACGGGCCGGCGGCGGCGGCGGCGCTGGCGGCGGTGACTAGTCCAGGCCCCGGCGGCGGCTGCAGCGACGCGGTGGCGGGCTGCAGGCGGGCGGCGTGAGGAGCGGCGGCGGAAAGCGGGGCCGCCGGGAACCGAGGGCGCCGGGCCGCCCCCTGCCCAGTCCTTGCAGGCCGCCAGGCCCCCTCCAGCCGGGGCCGTGGAGCACCGGGGCAAAGGCCGGGGCCCCCCCATGAAGGAGCGCGACGCGGCCCCGGCCGAGCGGGGCAAGCCGGCCACCTACACCGGGGACAAGAAGGCGAAGATGGCGGCCAAGACCAACAAGAAGTGGGTCCGGCTCGCCACCGTGTTCGCCTACGTGCTCTCCGTGTCGCTGGCCGCCATCGTGCTCGCCGTCTACTACAGCCTCATCTGGCAGCCGGTGGGCGCCGGGACCTCGGGGGGAGCCGCTGGCCCGCCCCCCGGCGGCTCCAACGCCACTGGCCCGTCCGGGACTTCAGGAGCGGCGGCGGCGGCGGCGGGGCCCAACACCACCGGGTCGTCCCGCCGCGAGGCGCCGCGCGACGCTCCCCCGCTGCAGGCGGCGCGGCCGGCGCCTGCGGAGCCCCCTGCGGACAGCCCCCCGGTCGGGCCGCTTGAGCGGCCTCGGGGGCCGGACGAGGACGAGGAGGAAGCGGCGGCGGCGCCCGGGAGTCGTTGAAGCCCTCTGCGCTAGGGGCGGCCGGGAACCATCCTCCCTAAGCCCAGAGGAAGGACTTCGCATCAGGATGGGGTGGAGAGCCCGCGGGAGTGACCCCCACGGGAGTGAACGCCCCCCCACACTCCCACCATTGCCGGCTGGTCCCGGAGCGGGCGGCCCGCAGCCACATCTTCAGCCAAGGGACCATGATTCGCCGGGGGTGCTGGAGGGCTGGGGGACTGGAGGGCTGCTGCCCAGGACCGTGCTGCACCAGGGACCCGAGCCCTAGGGGGATGGGGGGGGTGGGGAGATCCCAGCACCAAAACCTTCTGCGCCGCTAGCTCTGGTGTATCCTACATGCAGGGGTGACTCGGGCTTTCCCCCAAGACTCAGGGGAAGGAGGGAGCTGTAGGAGCTCTTTTTAAGTAAGCTGAAGCTCTCGAAAGGAGAGCACCAAAAGTAGTGGAGCTCAGGTACGTCAACCTAGTTGCAGTGGCCAGAGATGCATTAAATTTCTAGATCCCTGTATATAGTTGTTGACATATGCACTAGAAGCTATAATCACATAGAATTCTATGTATATCCCCCTACACCCTGGGTAGCTACTGACTGAAGGGGCCAAGCAAGGGCTGTTTGCTGGCCCCCAAAGTACACTTGGCCGGAAGGGCACAAACACGGCTTCTTAAAATCACTCCCTCTTTCCCCTGTTCCCTTTCTATTTCTGAAAGATAAGTTTATGACGTTCTTACACAAAAGAGTATAATCATTCTTAGACTGTTGACATGGCTGTGGAAAGCCTTGGGAGAAGTAGACGCAATTTAGGGAGAGTGGGGAATGTACTGATCCCCTCCTCTTTCCATCCTAGTGCCCCCACCAAAGAAGCTTCTTGTCGAAACCCTCAGTATCTGGATATGGGCCAGGGAGGAAGGAAGGGAAAGAGCAATGCTGCTATGCTTCAATCCTGGCCTTCCCCTCACAGAATTCTTTTAGGAAGAGCAAGCTTTTGTAAGTAGAATGACTGGGAAGTGTTTTTATCTTTTTTTTCTGCTCCTCAAAATGTTGTCTTGTTCCGGCAATCACTTTTGCCTTCCCACTTTCCTGAGCCTGTAGTGACAAAGCCCTGCGATTTGGGGTGAAATCTGTTGTGGCACCAGAGCTTTGATCACGCATCCTCTGGTTTTGAGTTATACTACAGAATCAGAAATGATGGAAGGTGGGCTTCAAACCCAGGATTGTGCTTTGAGAGCCAGTTAATAGACCAACCATGGGAAGGTTGAATTGGTTGTCTTTACCTTTTCTGATAAGCCCTACTTAAATGCAGCCTGTAACTGTATAAAGGAGACTAGAAACAGAGAGAAATTACATACATGTAGCTCTGGGGAAGCAAGAAGTATACTTCCTCAATTTGGATTCCATTTCCTTCTGCCACTTGCTTTTAGGCAATTGAGTGTGGGTAGTGATGAGATATCAGACCCCTTAGTGTTTCCTTTTTGGGAAATGCACTATTTGAAAAAAAAACAAAAACAAAACAAAACAACTTACCCACCTGAGTCCTGAAACAGTTTGTCTCTCCAGTTTTCTGGCCTATACTGTAGTTAGCTCTCATCCAAGTTTACAGGACAACAGCCTTGCTTTAAGCCATGTCCTGTTGTGGGCACCATAATAGCAACTGAGCTGTCACAGCCTACCAGCAGGCTGGTAACACCCCCAGGGTCTCTTGGCTAGAGCAGATTTCTTAGCAGCTGACTAGGACTTAAGTCATTGGAAAGCCTATGAGGCCTTTACATTTTTGGTGTGAGATGGGGAAGAAGCAAAATGCCACTTTATAACTTCAATAATAGCCTGTAATTTATATTTACTGTGTGAATTTTTAGTCCTATATTTTAATAATTTGTAAATTGATCTCTTATTCCAAGAATCCTTTGAACCTGTAGAACATCTGGGAGTCCACTTCCCTGTCCCCTTTCTGATCCCTGCTTTCTGGACTGTTTAAATTCACTTTGGGATGGATCAGAGTCCAGAGAGGCCACTCATAGGTCCAGCTGCTGGCCTTCTGACTCTCCAAAGCCTTTACTGGAATTGGGACATTTGCTCCAGCCCTAGCTGTGAACATGACCAGAGACATTATTTATAATTCAGCCATTTAAGATATACCTGTACTCAAAAAGTCCTGTATATTTTTTAAAAGTTTTATTTTTCAGGTGAACAAAAATACATTCTAAGAACTCTGCCTAAGCCTGTGTAAGTTGATCATTTCTCTTAATGTGCTTTATGGAGAAGGGGTAGAGGTTGGAAGAGTAAGTGGTCTGAGGTGTGATGGATGGATAGTGATGAATAGGCTGAGGAGGAAAAAGCAATTGCCCTGCTGGTCTCAGTGCCTGATGGCTTAAATGAATTGATTAGTGAAGGGTGGCGAATCCATCTTAATCGGGAAGCAGTCCGGGGTGGCAACAACAGTGATCTGTAGCTCAGCCACCTTTTACCAACCTTAAACAGGCTGAGAAAAAGTTCTGCTTTACAGAAGCGGATGCCTAACTGTCAAAGCAAAGGGCACAGTAAGCATGAATATTAAGATTTAAACATTTAGCTGGCTAAGCACTGAGGTGGGGATAAGCTGCCTGATAGCAACATTGTCCTCACCTTTAAACCATTGGCCTCTAGATAACTCAAGTGCTAACACCAGAAAAGCAAGCGTGAGCTTTGTCTACCACGGATGAGGCAAGAGCGCCAAATGGCTGAGAGGTGTAGGTTGCTTCAAAGGTAAGGTGTTTTTTTTTCTCTCCTTCAAGCAAACAAAAAAGACGTGGGTGAAAAGCACAAATATAAGGGATTAGTTATGCTGCAAAATACATGGTAAGCAATTGAGCTCAGCTCATTATTAGACAATGCTGCCCCGTATAAATCCGGAATGAGAAGCCAGTGTCACTGGGGCCCCCTGAGGCCTGTACTTCAGCAGAGCTGTTGGGGGGTAGCTACTGTTCTTTTACATTACCTTGTAGTCTGCAGGGAGGCATGGAAAAAGCCCGCCCTTCTTTTATTTCCCTCTTCAGCCTACACAATAGCTTTCTGAGAGAGGGCTTGGTAAGGCAGAGCAGAAGGAGAGTGAAAGAGTTTCCGAGGCTCTTTTGGTCGGCCCCTCCTTTTTGCAGACAGTGACATGTGGCTTCTGCAGCTGCCCACGGCAGTTTCACATGTTGGGCACATAGAGCAATATATACGGTGGGAGCCTGCTGGCGGATGAGACAGGGCCTGCTTGGCTGGGGAGCAGTGGTCTGAATAGCTTTATTTCCAAGGGTTAGATAGAAATCAGCTGCAAAATTGTCCATGAGGTTTTAAGCCAGGGAGGAGAGACGTGTGCAAAGGGGGGGTCACTTTCCTTCAACGGCTTTGCTCCAGGACTATTTCTAGGTGTTTGCTTATATTAGAAGTTACGGTGCGCTTTCATTTATTCCCTGACAGTCTGAACTTGAAGAAAGAGATAAGCCTATTTCTAAAGTAAAGTTTTGGGGGGCAGAGGGTCAGGGAGGAACCCATTAGGCTGAGTCTGTGAGGGTGTCTTTACTTTCCCCATTAAGGTACAATGAAGTGTTCCTCCGAGGTTTTAAGCATAAGAAATACTTCTCTTCCTAACAGCTCTAGATTTTCACATGGTATGAGACGATGTTTTGGAAGCTTTTCTGTCTACCTTGTTTTTCAGTTTTCGCTGGGGAATTCTGAGATAGCGTGTTCTTTAGTGGAGTATTTATATCCTGTCTTGAAATGCTGAATGCGGAGCATCTACTTGTTTCTACATGTTTGTTTAAGGAGAGCCGAAAAGTCAGGTCGCAAGCTTTAGGGCTACCACAGCTATTTAAAGGGGGTAATAACTGTCCTCCTTTTCCTGTCTACAGAGAATGGAGGTATTTCTGGAATTGCAATTCAGTAACAAAAGGGCCACAGCTGTACTTTTTGTTTTCCATCTCCCTCAGTGGAAGGAGAAACTGCAGTGGCTTTGCCTGTTTTGACCAAAACTCACTCAGCGCCTGGCAGTGGGTACTCAGGATTTGTTGATCACTGAGTTGATCAACACGTTGGATGGAATCAGCCTTAGTATCATTGTGATGTCTCTGTCATAATCTACTTGTATACCCGTATCCACAGCCCATAATCTGGTTGAAGGAGGTGGGTTGCTAAAGAAACCCCTGCAAATCATAGCTACACTGGTATCTCTGACCTCAGGTTTTTTTTATTTCCCAGTTGAAAGGACTCGGGCTTGGTCTTCCCGTTCTTTCCAGGTGCCAGAAGTCCACAGCAGTATTCCATATGGTGCTTACGGACCTGCAGAATATGGACCCATTCACTGGCTCCTAGATCCCGGCCCTGCAGCCTGTTGAGCTATAAACATACCTGCTCTGTCGACAGTTTTTTGGTTACATCTGTTTTACTTGTTGACACATCTTCTGGTTTTCTGCTGCCAGAAAGCCTGTATTATGCTTTTTGTCCTCTTCAGTAGCTAATTGAAAAAGCAAACAAACAAACCTCTCTTTACCACTCACCTAGACTCTACCAGGCTTTCCACCCAAGTGCAGAAACACCCTGTATGGGAGCCACCTGGTCAGTTCTCCTCACTGGATCCTGTGCCCCATTCAATTCTATAAACATTTGTTAAGCTACCACTACAGGACCAGAAAATTACCTTGAAGGAATTCAGTCATGCCTGCAAGAGTCTTCCCTTGTCAAACTACCCCGTTTTGTTAATTTCAGTATTCTGTTTTTGCCATAGCTTATCAGTTAAATAGCAATACAATTTTAGCTCATATCCTTAGGGATATTTTCCACGAACCATTACCTTTAATTCAAGAACTTTAGTTTAGATCTTTATTTGGTGTCTGCAGTGTGCTAAGTGAGCCTTAAAAGTCCGAAAACCAACTTGTCCAAAAAAAAGCAATTGTGTTGATTACCAAGGATTTCCTTCGAAATACATATACCTTTCTCTGCTACCTCAGTGTTCAAAGTCGTTAGTTGAGGTCTCCCCACTCCTATGTCCTGGAGGCCCACCTGCTCCCTCAGCTCCCTGCTGGTAGCGTGGGTGGTGTAGAGTCACAGCAACCAGGCTCAGAGGTATAGACAGCTCACAGTGTCACAAGGCCCTGGGCGGGGAGACCATGTGTTCTTGGGAGGGACCCCTGAACTGGAAGATAGGAAGCCTGGGGACTCGACAATGGCGTTAGTTAAGGCCCTTTACCTCTCTCTTTTCTGCTAACCAGATGGAATTCCCAAGAGCAAGTGGAGGTTATGGATATGAAAGGGCTTTGAGATCTTGGGAATAAAAGTACAACGTGTACAAATGAAGTTATATATTTTCAAGGGAATATCTATCTCTTAGGCAATATGACGCACAGAAAGAAATGTGAAGGGGTAGGTGGTAAACTTTACACCAGTGTGCCCAGACCAACGGCACCAGTGTGACCCTGGAATATGTTTTCATGATGACAGCTTAGGCCGCATCCCAAACCGAGGAAAGACAAAATGCAGGAATCGAAGCCCAGTATTCTGTTGTAACCAGCCTTCCAGGGGATGCTGAAGTCTGAGCCACCAGCCCAGCCTTTTCCTCTGATGCTCTAACTTATGAGTAGGGTATTTCTGTTTTGACAGATGGTTATCGAGGTGCCTTTTGACCCTTTCTCTTGGTTGAAGCCAGCTGCCCTGCTGGGGGAAGAGGAAACAGTGTCCCTAGTGTTCGTAAGAAAAGGGAAAAAGGCTGCATTGTCCATTATTTTTTGACAGTTGCCGCAGAACTTGACCTGGAGAGCTTGTTAAGAAGGAGCCAGCCCTGAGCCGTCCCCTCCCTCTCCTGCGAAGGTGCTGCTGTGTTTGCCTCACCTCCTGCCCTGAGGCCTGCTGCTTCTTGAGCCAGTCCTTAAAAGGAGCAGTGGGTGCCACATTTGTTCTTTCTGGTGCCAGGTCTGGGCTATTTCACTTCCCCGGCGTCAAGTGAGTGCTTAATGAGCAGCTGTGACGTAAGGCTCAGCAGACTTGAGAGAAAGCAGCTGCAGTCCATGCTTTCTGCTTGTCGCCATCCTTCCCTCTCCCAGCCTCGAGTTCTTCGGTGGGGTTGTGGTCAACCCGTCAGCCCTTCCTCATGAGCCCTGATAACCCTTGCTCAGAAAGAGATGTGTGTGGGGTATGTGGACATGGATAAGTGACTCGAGCAGAAGTGACATGGTATTTTTAGTTCTCCTATTCCCTCGGCCCCTCCCTTGATTTAGACCCTAAGATAAGAAAATACGGCCGTATTTGGATTTTTGACAGTTCCTTGTTCTTTTGGGGGCTGAGTGCCATCTTTTCCTGTGGTTCTTGTCCCTGACAGGGTTGGGGCTAGAGTTGACTGATGGTCCAACCTTCCAAACTTGTGCCTTGTTAGATAGCTAGGTTCTCCTACTTCCAAGGATCCCCAGTTCCTGTCCCTTGACCCTAGCAAACTCCAGTCATGCTGCTCCTTTGGGTGACAAAACAATTCTGGAAGACATGCAGCAAATTCCTCAGGAGGGTTTGTTTCTGGGGAAAATAAGCAAAAAACTGTGGTGTGTGTGAGATTGCTACTGAAGTAGACAGAAGAGAGGAGGAACCCCTGTGAGCTGTGGCAGGGTGAAGGGTTAAGTGGGATGGAGCCAGTGGGGGAGGTCAAAGAACACTCCTCGGTGAAGCAGGGGCACTGCTTGAGGCTGAGACTCCACTGGACCCTCGCCCCCACCCCATGAGACTGAAGGAAGCTCGCCTGGAGGGCCAGATAAACTTTACAGACCATTCCTTGTTTCCCTGAAAGTAGGCTGACCCCTACCCCCAGCAAAGACGAGGCTAGAAGAGAAGGTAAAGAAAAGATAGAAAACAAAGTAGACAGAGATCACACCAAATCGCTACTTCATTTATTCAACAAATATTTGCTGAGTGCCTCCTGTGTACCAGGCTACTGTCTCGGCAGAGTCCAACTGCGGGCAGGTATATTTTGCATACCCTTCCCATCCAAGTACTAACCAGTCTCGACCCTGCTTAGCTTCCAAGATCAGATGAGATGGGGCGTGTTCAGGGTGATATGGCTGCAGACTGTTTTGCAGACTCTTATCTTTAATTTTCTCAGCAACCCTTCAAAGTAGGTATCACAAGCCTCATTTTGCAGATAAGGAGGCTGAGGCTTTTAGAGGCTAAAATTGACCCAGGTCACCCAGTTGACAGATGGTGGCCTAGGGTTCAGATTCAGTCCGTCGGATTCAAAGGCCTGCGCTTGTACTACCTGGCCACACTGCCTGTCATCAAAACACTGCCTGTCTTTCTTGCAGGCTGGTCTGTTTCATTTCCTTCCCACCATCTGTCAAAAATGGGCTTGGGCTGGAGAGGCCTCTACCTATTCTGCCCTCCTTGTTTCTAGACCTTAGGTGAAGCACATCTCCCTACCGGCTCCTCCCTCCTCCTGTGTGCCCCCCTTTCTCCAGGCCCTTAGCCCTGTGCCTGGGCTCCTGGCAGCTGTGTTTCATGAAGACGTTTGACCTTTGAAGAGTAGTCTTGTCTGTTGGTTGGAGAAGAGAAGCGTACCCAAAAGGAAGGCTCCCAGCCAGGTCTTTAAACAAAGCAGTCAGGAAGAGGTAGAACCAGCTTCCCATGATGCCACGGTCTGTGGAGGGGTGTCTCACTGCGCCTCCCTCCTGCTCCGTGCCTGCTTCCCTCCTAGAGCAGAAAGGGTGGCACCCACCTGGATGGATAGCCGGGGGTTACCACCATAACTACCACTTTCCTTATCCTGCAGAAGAGCTCTCTTTTTATGAGAAGAGCTCTATGTTACCTGCCTACACTACCATCTTCCTGTGAGGTCCTGTGCCAGTCTCTGTTCCTGCCAATGCCTGTAACTCCTGTGACATCCCTTCTCCTGACATCCTTGTGGAGACAAGCCCTACTACCCCACAGCCTTCTCTCCTGCTTCAGTGCCATTGTGAGAGCCGAACCAGGGTCCTGCCTACTTCCTGCATCCTCACCAGGGTCAGACGAGCCTAGTGTATGCCCTTGTGAAGACACAGCTGTACAGCTGGCAGCACTGGGTTGGGGAGCAGATTGTGAATCTTATCATTCAGATTCTTGATCACAATACTTTTTGGAGACATCTGCCTGGTGTCTCCAAAATCCAAGGGCTCTGCCTGAACCTCCTCTATGCCTAGCCCCATCCTTTGGGAGTCATGGATTCCTAGGCCAGTGTCACACTCCAAAGCCATGTTCCTGTGACTAGAAGGCAAGAGAAAAACTTGAGCTTGGAGTCTTCACCCTGGCATAGACGTGTCTCACATACTTAGGATGTGATCAACCTCTAATCAACCCCACACCAACTGCCTCTGCCCCCTTCACTTCGTCCCCTCCCTGACCAGCTATCCCACTGCACTACCAGAAGTTGACACCACCCACTCACTACCTTCCAAAGCATCTTCCCCAAGTCTCCCACCCAACTCTGAAGCCAGGAAGCCCCCACCACCTGACAGGGGTAGCACTCCACCCTCCCCTACATAGCCATCAACCCTTAGAGTCTAGAATCTCTTCACTCCCAGCCCTCCATATTTCTAGTCCAAACCCTTACTACTAAAAAGCATGGTCCAGGAACCACCATGGGCTTCACCTTAAGCCTCTCAGAAATATGAATTCTCGGCCGGGTGCGGTGGCTCTCACCTGTAATCCCAGCACTTTGGGAGGCTGAGGCGAGTGGATCACGAGGTCGAGAGATGGAGACCATCCTGGTCAACATGGTGAAACCCCATCTCTGCCAAAAATACAAAAATTAGCTGGGCATGGTGGTGCATGCCTGCAGTCCCAGCTACTAGGGAGGCTGAGGCAGGAGAATTGTCTGAACCCAGGAGGCGGAGGTTGCGGTGAGCTGAGATCACGCCATTGCACTCCAGCCTGGGTAACAAGAGCGAAACTCCGTCTCAAAAAAAAAAAAAAAAAAGAAATATGAATTCTCTCTGCTTCAGGTGAATCCAGAGGGGGGAGAAATATATACATACATATATATATATATATATATATATATATATGAATTCTCTGCCAGGCATGGTGGCCCCACACCTGTAATCCCAACAGTTTAAGAGGCCAAGGCAAGAGGGCAAGAGGATCACTTGAGCCCAGGAGTTGGAGACCAGCCTGGGCATCATGGTGAAACCCTGCTTCTACAAAAAATACAAAAGTTAGCCAGGCACAGTACATCCCTGTAGTCCCAGCTACTTAAGAGGCTGAGGTGAGAGGATTGCCTGAGCCTGAAGGGTTTGAGGCTGCAGTGAACTATGATTGCACCACTGGATTGTATCCAGCCTAGCTGATACAGCAAGACCCTAAAAAGGCCCTCCCCAGGCCATTGGAATCTGACAACTTTTCAGTTAAAAGTATGAGAAGCAATTCTCTTTTTTTTTTTTAATCTTTTTTTTTTTTTTTTTTTTAAAGACAGCATTTCACTATGTTGGCCAGGGTGGTCTTGATCTCTTGACCTCGTGATCTACCCAATTCAGCATCCCAAAGTGCTGGGATTACAGGCTTGAGCCACCACGCCTGGCCTGAGAAGCACTTCTGAAAACAGTCTGGTCTGCTGAAGAGACACGCCTCACCTTCCTGAATAGAGGGCTGCAGTGGAGTTGAGAGCCAGTGAGGAAGGCTGAGCTGGGACCCCACGGTTTAGGCCTCACATTGGACAGTGGAGAAATCTCAGGGTGACCCTGATCCTCCCTAGAACTCCACAGCCCTCAGCAGAGAGAAGCGGCCATGGCAGGACCAGAGAGGAGGGGGCAGAGGGGACCATGTGGTGAGGTCCAGACCAGGGCTCAGGAGCAGAAGGCACACATAACAAGAAAGAAGGCACCTGCTTCTGCCAGGCAGAGGTGGGAGGGTCCCCTGGAGCTCCTACCACCATCCTGCCCCCAGCTCCCACCCAGAACAGCACAGATCTGCTGGATGACTGGGTTTCTTCTCTCCCTCCTGCTGGCAGTCTCCATCGCCTACCGGCTGGATTACTGGTAGTGGGTGCTCAGGAAATGTTTGTTGAACTGAGAGGAAGCCACAGCTTGTGCGGAGTCCGGATAATTCAGCAAACGTGGGCCTCAGGGGAGGGGTGGGGATGGAGGCTTAGTAGGAAAGACAAGTCCTGATGTCATATTTAACTGGAAGTTGTTTCTCTGTCTGTGGAGTCCCTGTCTGATTCTTGCCTTTGCCTGGCCCTGGTGCTAGTGCAGGGCGGTGGGGAAAGGAAGTGGAGAGAGCAGGAAATGACCCTAGGCTGCGGGGCCAGGCCCTTGTCTCTGTTCAGGGTGCACGTGATGTCTGACCTGGGTGTGGGGGCCTGGGAGTGAGCTCTCCCATCCTGCTGTGGGGAGAGGAGGTTGTCCCTCCCCATCCCACCCCATTTCAGAGAGAAAGACTTTCCAGAGATCCTCCTTTTCACTGAGAAGACATGAGCTCTGCTCTTCTTTGCCCAGGCCAGAGCTTGCCAGCTGTGTGGATTCCCGTCCTCTGTGCCTCAGGATTCCCCTGGTTGGGCATCCTGGGAATCTGGGGCTGGGGGATTCCAGCCCAGGCCAGAAGTGGAAGCCTGCAGCTGGAAAGGGAGTCCAGGCCCTGGGGGGTGATGGAGAGCCAGGTGGTGAGTGCCACTAAGCCTTGTTCTCTCATTATGGTGGAAAAGGCTTGTGGACTGGGCAGCAGTAGGCCCAGGTCAGGGTGCACTAGCCTCAGACGCCAGGTACCAGTACAGGAATATACCAGGGACTGTGCCCGAGAGTGAAAGCACACATGTGCACAGGGATGAGTGTGCGAGCTGCAGGGAGGCCACTCCTTGCCCTCACAAGGTTGTCGTGCTGGCGAGTTTGCCACACTGCTCAGTGACACTGGCACAAGCCATAGCAACCACATGGCCATCACACGGAGGGCTCCTAATGGAGTGCTTCCCTTTTCCTCCCCCCAAGCTCCCAGGAGCTGTGTTCAGCATCTTTCTGCAGGGCCAGGGCGCCCTGTCCTGCGCCTCACACCTGCTGTGCCTCTCAGCCTTTGGCTGCCTCCTCTCAGGGGCCAGCTTCTCTGTGCCAGGCTCTGCTGGGCCCCAACCTTATCAGACCTGTCTTCTCTGGGCTCTGGAGGCACTGCTGCTCTCTGTGACTCAGGGCAAGTCTGGACTTCCAGCTCAGCCTGGTGATTATTCCACCCCAGGGGCTGCTGCTCAGAGCCATCTGGCCAAGACACAGGGCTCTCCTGGGCCTCAGGCCTTGGATTGAGCAAACACGTGCCCTCCTTAGGCCCAGGGATGCCAGCCCCTCCTACAGAAAGGTCAAGAGGAGCCAAGTCAGGCTCCTGTGGAGAGCAGGGGGCTGAACCGGCTGTGGAAGCTGCTGACTCCCCCTTTGGCCCCTCTGGGGATGCCAGGGCTGGGCTGGCTGCAGGGGCACTCCCCAGATGGCCCGGCTCCATCCCGCTCTGCTTCTGTGCTTGCTTCTGCTCACTGGGAGTATCTCTGGTGCTTTGGCTTCCCTAAAACAAGAGAACACCCCCAGTAGCTGGTGAATCCAGGGCTCATGTCCCCAGTCTGCCCCATCCTATACTCAAGTACCTACCTCCTGACTCTCCAGCTCCTCCTTGTCTTCCTTCATATCCCACCTGTAGAAACAAAGCGCAATGGTACACCCCACCCCACTTCACTCCAGAGCCGGTGGCCCGTGTCTCCCTGCCTGAATAGAGGGGTGGGGTAGAGTTGAGAGCCAGTAAGGAAGGCTGAGCTGGGATCCCATGGTTTATGTCTCTCATTGGGCAGTAAAGAAATCCCAGGGGTGATCCGGACTCTCCCAAGAGCCCCACAGCCCTCAGCAGAGAGCATTAGCCATGGCAGGACCAGAGACAAGGGGCTTCCACCTCCTCTGGACCTCCACCCTCTCTGGGCCTCCACTTCCTCTCAACCTCCACCTCCTCACAAAAGAAAACCCTGGGAGAAGCCAAAGCCCAAGGGTCTTAGACTGGGATCAGAGCCAGAATGTGGCTCCAGGATCCTTCCCCCTCCCAAGCCTGACGTTCCCTAAACCCAACTATTTCCTCTGAATGCCACCCACTCTGGCCCCATCCTGGGCCCCTAGTTGCTGTTTATGGCCAAGCCTGCAGCACCTTGAGTTCTGTGGAGACTCCAGGCATGTCCCTGCCTGTACTGCCTGGGAAAGGCACACCTCACTTCCCAGGGGAAGGGAGCTGCTGTAATTACCACTGGCCTCCCTGAGCACCGGTCTCTCGCTACCGCCTTTGCTGATAGCCTCTCCCAGCATCTCATTAACCTGTCACCAGGCAGCAGTCAGCCAGGAGGTAGGGGCCCCAGGGACAAAGCTGACACCTGGGCCTGTGCTGGTCCAGGAAATGGGGACACCCAGATGCCCGCCTTGATTTTGTCCCCTGCCACCTGTTACCTTCGGGCCCTGCCAGTCAGCCTCTCCTTGCCCCGGGCTTTGCTGCCTGCAGCTGGTGCCACCAAGGATCTGCTGGGTTGCCCACCCCGACCTGCAAGAGATGGTCCACAATCCAAGGAGAGAAGAGGCCCATAGCAGCCGCTCCTTCTTTAGCTGATGGGACCCAGACCCTCCTTCTCCCCAACTCACCTTTTCCATCAGGGAGCAATGGTGGGGGCTGTAGTTTCCGGTGGCTCCTGGGACCTGCAGGGGACAAAGGAAGTGGGGAAAGGTGGGGTGACAAAAGATCCAAAACAGGAACACTGGATCTTGCCAGTCCTTGGGGACAGTCGTGGGTTTTGCCTCCCCAAAAGCACCCTGGCCTAGGGGTCAGGAGAGTCGGGTCCTGTGTCAGCTTTGCCACTCCATGGCTGGGTGTCTGGCCCCAACTCTCAGGCCACAGCTTCTTTATATATAAAGCGAGGGGACTAGAAATCCACAGAGCTGTTTCTACAGAAGGCCCAGGGAAGGACCACCAGGACTTTCACCCAATAGGAACCAGGACCTCGAAGAGACCCCAGGGCAGGCTTCCACTGAGCCTCCTTCTGGGGCCTTCTGGTCAGAACCTGGACAGGAGCTGTGGGCTCAGAGGGGAGGATGGGAGGTCTTGGTGCCCTTCTCTGATAGCAAGGGAGAGAAAGGAAGATGTTCTCCAAGGCTTCCTTTCAGCTCTGAAAATAAGTAGGAAACTAAGAGATAGAGAAAAGAGAGGATAAAGGGGTAAAAGATGAACAAAGCCAAGAAGGGGAGGGACAAGGTGGGTGTGGGCTCACCCCTTCTGCTGCCCGCCCTAGCCAGGCCTTCTTCCCTCAGCTGGCTGCAGTCCTGTAGCCTGTGTAGACAGACAAGGGAGTCAGGTTGCTAGGGCACAGAAGCTACCGTGGGCCCCACCCTGACACCCCTTCCTCCAAGCCCAGGCCCAGAATTGAAGGCAGCAGGGAGATGGTAGGCCCAAGAAAGATGGGAGACCCAGTGCGCACACAGAGCCTTGAATCCTGGGCCTGACCAGAGAGTCCCAGCAAGGTCCTCTTCACCCCAAGGAGGGTCCCTGCAGCCCTCCAAGCTCCACCCTGGCACCACAAGGACACCAGCCCAGCAAGCTGCCCAGCCCAGCCACCCACGTGGGCTTGGCCTTGTCCAGGTCCCACGGGCGGCGCCAGTCACCCTGTGCATCTCTGTGCCGGGCAAGGCGGGCTAGGTCAATCTGCTCCCGCTCCTGCTTCCACTGGGCATAGTCCCAGCCCACCTCCAGGGGTTCCCCCACAGGCTGGCTCCGGGGCTCCTGAGCACCCTGTAGGGAGAAGACACTCAGCAGGCGGGGGTGGAGGGGGGGGGAAAGCAGGAAGAGGCTTGGAGTGGGGTCTGGAGACTCCAGATGTTTCCTCTCTGAAGGTTTTCACATCCCCAGCTAAAAATTAGGTCTGTTCCAGCTCTCTTCTGGAAATGGTTTCCATCTACTTGTTAGCTGTGTGTTTTAGGCAAGTAATTTAACTGGTGTGTCATTTCCTCATCTGTAAAATGGGGATCTCCATAGCACCAACCCACAGGGTTGTTGCAGGAGTGTGCAGACAGGCCGGAGTGGGAGGGGCCCTGGAGGCTGTGAGCAAGGGCAAGGACTAGGGGGTGCTGCCACCTAGAGGTCACACCTGGCACTTGGCCAGTCCCCTCCACCCTCCTGCCCCCTCCCCTGCCCCTCTCCCACCAGAAGGGCTAGATAGGGGAGGAGGCTGGATCACATCTCTGGCTTAAACTGTCTCCCACTTCAAGGCCCAGTAAAGACTGGCCAGAGAAAAGGAGGAGGAGCAGGAACTCCTGCAGGCACTGCCTCAGCCACGTCCCCGCAAATGAGGGACATATCTGACTCAGCTTCTCTGCCTCCCCCAAGTGAGGACCCTCAGATCCATGTCCCCATCCCCTCTGAAGGCACACCTTCCGTGCAGAGTCCGAGCTGATGGCCACCTGCATGGGGGGACTCCGGGCCATGCGCCCTCCAGGTGACCCCTTTGTACCCTGGTTCCTTGCTCTGGTAGGCTTTTCACTTACAATCCGTTTGGCCTGGGGAGGGTGAAGATGAGCAGTGCAGCAGAGCCAGGGAAGAATAGGCTGCCCACCGATGCCTGCCCTCCCCACCCACCCTGCTCACCTCTGCTTTGTTCTCCATGGTCACGGCAAGCTCTACCCGCTCCCCTAAGCAGAAAATACCGCCATAGTCCTTTGCGTCCTCATCCTCAAGCATCTCATTGGCCACTCTGGGTCCGCAGGTGCCCCTTGTCCAATTCCTGCTAACCACCCGCTTTTCCTGCAGAACAAAGACCCTCAGGCCACATGTGCGGTGCTGGGCAGGACCTAGATCCTGGGTCCTCTCGGTAGTTCCCCAGGCCTGGGTTCCAACCCCAGCCCTCTCTGCAATGCCCACAAAGGAGCTGACTCCCACAGGGTGTTCACATGCCAATGGCATGAGGTTATCCAGGGCCCAGGGCCACTCAGAGGGCCAAGATGCCACAGTGGCCTGTCATCGCTGAGCTGGGAAACCCAGAGCACTGAGACAATGCATCTCTGTCCCTCAGACACTGCTCCTGGCATTCAGCCCCAACTTCTCTGTCCCCCACTTCCTGCCGGGTTTTTACTCCTGGAGCTTGAGGTTTAGGAGTGCGCTTTGCCGCATAGGTGCAGAGCTGTGGGCTAGAAAAGGGCATGAGGAGGCTTCTACTGGGGGAAGAGGGGATTTCAGCTGTGGCTCTTTGGTGGGGCCAGCAGTGCGCAGGTTGCAGGAGGTTGGGAGCTGGTGGGTGGACCCTGGAATAGTTAGTGGGAGAGGGGAACAGAGGCAGCTGTCTTCCCCCGACACGGTCTGGCCCTCCACCTCCTCACCACGTGCGCTCTCTCCCAGGGTGAGGCTTACACCAGGAACCTGGCTGATGGTGACAGTGAGGCCATCGGGCTGGAGGAGCGCCGGTGTGGTCACAGCCATGCCCCCCTGCTCTGCCTGCCGACGGTCCTCCTGGATCTCCTATGGGAGGGCCCGGGGTCAGCACACGCCACGGCCCCCCAGGTGCACAGAGACACAGATGCTGACAGGCCTACACAGAGAGACACCAGTGGGACACCAGGGGGCAGAGGCGCCACATCACACATCCCCAGGACCCTGACCAAGCCTCTGAGAGGGACCATGCCCACCCTACCCCTAGCCCCAGGCCCAGAGATGCATTCCTGAGCTCTCAGGGAAAGACCACCACGTGTTGGACAACCAGGGGATGGCAGCCACGCGGGTCCTCCTGGCCCTGTGGCAGCCCACTCACCTGGTACCTGCGGAGCAGGGCCTGGTTCTTCTTGCGCAGGGCAACTATCCTCCGATCCAGCTCTGCATCCTTCTCCTGCCTGTGCATGGGGGACTCGGCTCTGGGAGGCCCCTGCAGAGGCAGGGACCCCAAGCTGCTGACTTCCGGATCCCCACTTCCAGTCCCCAGCTTTCACATTTTTACCACCCAAAGAACAGATCCCAGACCCACAGCTAAGGTCACCCAGGAAGGAAGGGGATTGCTCAGGCAGATGGCCCAAAGAAAGCCCCAAGTCCCCATTCCAGCTAGGCCTGTCCGCCTGTCCCTGCCTCCTGGGGGGCTCGGGTCAGGGCCTTATACCCGGAGCCACAGCTCCCAGCAGTGGGCTGCCCCTCCCCCAGCTCTCCAGGGAGCTTCACTGCTGAGCAGAGCCTGGAATGGGAGTTATAAATGGCTCTGGCAGCGGAACCTGCCGTGACTGGGAAGCTGCCAGGGGATTCGGGAGGTCGAGGGGGGAGCTGTTAGGCTCCCAGATTCACAACCACAGAAAAAGGAGAGGCCCTGGCTGCGTCCTGGGCTCTCAAGCCCTGGACCCCACACCCAGGCCCGTGCCCAGCCTGGAGGAAGGAGCCGCTCCCACAGGCCCAGCCTCTTCAGGCCGAAAGCTGCTGGCAGTCGGGGCGGAGAGAGCCAGCTCCCCTGGCAGCCCCAGCCAGAGTCGCCGTGGGCAAACCATGTCTCTGCTCCAAGATTCCAGGTTCCTCCCTGTCTGCCTTCAGGGTCTCTGTTGTGGCCTGCCCTCGACCCATCTAGTCACAGGCCTCTTCCTCCCAGCCCCAGCTGTCCCCAGCTGCCCCCAAAGGGTGGCTGCCTGGTATCCCAGCCCCCTCCCAGTCCCAAGAAGCCCCCTGCCAAAGGCAGAGTGCCACTCACAGCCGAGTGCATGGCAACAGCGGGCACCAAGAGAATTCCAGAGCAGCCCCTGGGGAGCCAGAGTGGGAGGGAAGCTGGAGCCACCGGAGCCGGGCCTTTGCTGGCCTCTCCCTGCCGGCTTCGCTGCTCAGCACACGAGATCATGTTGTGATTACAAAAGACTCCTCTGGGCTCCCAGCCAGGAACGCTGGGCCGCCACCCCCACCCTTCCACTCTCAGAGGGCGAGGACCAGGGCACTGGCAGCTGGCTGGTCCTGCCTAGCACCTCTCGCTGCCCCGCCCCAGCGTCCCCAGACAGACTGGCAGGGACTTCTCCCTGGTGGGTCAACCCCACACAGGAGGCCTGGCTGCCCCAGCCCCAGCAGGAACCCAGCCTGGGCTGGCCTGCAGACAAGATGGGCAGCCAGCATAGGCCTCTGTGTCTCCCACGGCTAGATACCGGCTTGCAGCACACAAACGCGCCTCCCCTCTCCGGCTCCTTCGCCTCATCAGCCTTGGTTCAAGTAATTCACAGGGATCAAGAAGCTCACTTCCCCTAGACCACCAAGTACTACACCACATGCCTAAAATGACAACACTAGCCACTCATTCTTTTAGGTTGGACATTGTCTTTTCTGTGCAGCCGTGTACCATATAACAACATTTCACTCAACAATGGACCACATAGTTGATGGTGGTCCCATAAGATTACAATGGAGCTAAAAATTCCTATGGCTTAGTGACATTGTAGCCATCATAACGTCATAGCACAGGGCACTACTCATGTGCTTATGGGGATGCTAGTGTAAACAGACCTATTGCACTGCCAGTCGTACAGAAGTATGGCGCATACAAGTATGCACGGTACAGAATACTTGATAATTAACCATTATGTTACTGGCCTGTATATTTACTATACTTTTTATCATTATTTTAGAGGATATTTATTCTACTTACAAAAAAAAAAAAAAAAGGTACTGTAAAACAGCCTCAGGCAGGCCCTTCAGGAGGAATTCCAGAAGAAGGCGTTGTTGTCATAGGAGGTGACAGCTGCAGCCCTGTTACTGCCCCTGAAAACCTTCCAGTGGGACAATATGTAAGGTGGAAGACAGTGATGCTGATGGTTCTGACCCTGTGTAGACCTAGGCTAAGGGTGTGTGTTAGTTTTTACCAAAAAAGTGTATAAAGTTAAAAAGTTTCAGCCGGGCGCGGTGGCTCAAGCCTGTAATCCCAGCACTTCGGGAGGCCGAGGCAGGTGGATCACGAGGTCAAGAGATCGAGACCATCCTGGTCAACCTGGTGAAACCCCGTCTCTACTAAAAATACAAAAAATTAGCTGGGCATGGTGGTGCGTGCCTGTAATCCCAGCTACTCAGCAGGCTGAGGCAGGAGAATTGCCTGAACCCAGGAGGCGGAGGTTGCGGTGAGCCGAGATCGCGTCATTGCACTCCAGCCTGGGTAACAAGAGCGAAACTACGTCTCAAGAAAAAAAAAAAAAGAAAAAGAAAAAAACATAGAATAAGGATAGGAAAAGAAAATATTTTTGTGCAGCTGTACAAGGTATTTGTGTTTTAAGCTAAGTGTTATTACAAAGAGAGTCAAAAAGCCTTTAAAAAGTAAAAGGTTTATAAAGTATAAAAGTTACAGTAAGCTAAGATTAATGTTACTGAAGAAAGAATTTTTTTTTAATTTTTCATTTTTTGAGACAGAGTCTCATTCTGTCACCCAGGCCAGAGAGCAGTGACATGATCACAGCTCACTGCAGCCTCAGCCTCATGGGCTCAAGGGATCCTCCTGCCTCAGCCTCCTGAGTAGCTTGGACTACACACGCATGCCATCATGTCCAGCTAAGTTTTAAAATTTTTGTAGAGAGAGGGTCTTGCTATATTGCACAGGCTGGTGTTGAACACCTGGACTCAAGTGATCCTCCTGCCTTGGCCTCCCAAAGTGCTAGGATAACAAGCATGAGCTACTGTGCCTGACCAAAAAACCATTCTTATCAATTCAGTCTAAGCTAAGCGCACAGTGTTTATAAAGTCTAGAGCAGCAGACGGTAACGTCCTAGGCCTCAGATTCACTCACCACTCACTCAGTGATTCACCAGAGCAACTTCCAGTCCTGCAGGCTCCACTCATGGCAAGTGCCCTATACAGGTGTGCCGTTTTCAGTCTTTCCCACCATATCTTTATTAGACCTTTTCTGTGTTTAGATATGTAAACACTTAGCACTGTGATACAGCTGCCGACAGTATGCAGTACAGTAACCTGCTGTACAGGTTTGTAGCCTAGGAGCAATGGGCCGTGCCATCAAGCCTGGGTGTGAGGCAGGCTGTGCCGTCTAGGTTTGGGGAAGCGCACCCTGTGGTGTTCGCACAATGATGAAATTGCCCTGGCATTAGGAGGCAAATGATTATGTTTTAAAGCACAGCCACTCCCAGGGGGCTCAGTTGTTTGGGTCTCTCGCCCTTTGGTATGGCAAGCCAGGCCTTCCTCCAGGGCCCTTGCTGTGGCAGCCCAGAGCTGGTCAATAGCCTTCCTCTCTCAGGCCCTAAGTCTAGGCCCTTCCTGGCCTTGCTTTCCGAGACTGGCTTTTTCAGCCTCTCTGAACCCAGCAAAGTAGCCCTTCTCAGGAGAGCTCCTCCGCATATTATCCTCATACAGCTGAGGCTGGTATCTGCACCCAGGGGGACAACCTGCCTGGCAGAGCTACCCTAGAGCCTCTGGGACTCAAGGCTTGGGAGTGCTGAGAGGAGGGTGGTCTCTCTGGAGTGGGAATTCATAGTCTGTTTCCACAGCGACAACGCCCTGACCTCCAGGCCCACAGGTGAGAATCAGAAGCCCCTGCATTCCCCACACCCCTGATTAACCAGGCCAGTTTCCCGAATGCCACAACTTGTCCCTTCTGTCTTCAGAGCAGGAACCCCTGCTGGCTTCTTTCTCCTCCCAGACCCACCCAGGCAGCCAGAGGTCCAAACTCCACCCCTCCAGAACTGCCTTTCCCTCCCACTCCCTCCCCCCGCTCTGCCAGGCTTAGCCCCTTCCTGTCCAGGCCTTTGCACCCCGGCCCCACTCCCCATCTCCACCACCCCAGAGTTCCCATCCTGCTTGCAAATGCCACTGTGCTCTCCCTTCCTTTCCTGCCGGATGTCCCCACTGAGTCAGACTCGTCAACTCTCCCAGCAACCATGACGCACCCAGGCTCCGCTTCCCAGGCCTCTCTCACACACAAATGCATACATATTCTCTCTCCTTCTCCCACCCGTTCTGTGTCCTGCCCCACACAGTCGACTGAGTTCCAGGCCAGTCTCAGGAGGCTTCAGAAGCCTCAATCAGCCTCAAGCTTCCCTCCGCCTGCCCTGCACTGTGTTGTTGGAGCTGGGAGGCCCACAGCACTGGCTGGGGAGGGAGAACTAATGCTCTCCACCCTCTTCAGAACTCAGGCCCGGACCAGGTGTGCAGAGGAGGCGAGTAGATGGGGGAAGCTACAGGGACGAGGCAAGTTCTGTGTACCCCTCTCCCCCATTCCCAGCCAAGGTGCAGGTGGAAGGGCAGCAGGGAAATAGAGGCATGGGCACAGGCTTGTCACCTATGGGATGGCCACTCAGCTCTTCTGCAGGGGCTTGCAGGGACACACACCTCTAACCTAGGGCAAAGGCCTCCTGGTCTGTCAGGCTGGAGAGGTATGTGCCCAGGACAAACCTACAGTCATAGAGGGGACCCTCAGCTGCTGGTCCTGTGTTTCCCAGTGTTATTCACACAAGACATCACACCTCTGAGCAGCCCCCACAGTCTCCCACTTTTCCCAGAGTCTGTGGTTGGCCTGTCTGCGCGCCATTGGACAGAGGCTCTCTGAGGGCAAGAATGACGTGCCAAGTGGCTCTGGATCCCCAGTGCCTGGCACGATGCCCCTGCATACTAAAGAACCTCCATCAGCACTTATGGAATGAAGACATTGTGCGTGAATTGTGCTTACCATCCTGTGCATAGCTGTGGGTAACCTGTGCATAGGCTGGGACTGCCTTTCTGTCCATCTAGAATGCATGCAGCCCTGAGGGAGCCACTGGGTGGCAAAGACGCCCTAAGAGTGCCTGCCTCTGTCCTGGAGAGAAGCCCACAGGAAGCAGGGGAGACAGCTTACCATGCCCATGAGACTGCGTCTGTTTCTCTGTGTGGCCACTAAGGGGCAGCAGAGCTACAACAGCCTGGTTCTGGGTGAGGAAGGCAGTTCCCCTTCTCTGTTGGTCCCCAGGGCCTCCCCCAAGTCCCTGTAACTTCCCCTCCCAACTCCATCAGACTAGAGAAGCCATCCAGTTGTAGAAGACTTATTTTATTGATGAGGAAGCTGAAGCCCAAAGAGGTGGTACCCTCTGCCCAGGTGGCACACCCTGTCTCTGATGCCATTGAGACCACACACCTGGGCCCTGCCTCCTGCCCAAGGCGCCTTCACCGGCTGCCCACCAACGACATTCTGCTGATCCTTTCCTCTGTGCCCTCCCTCTCTCCACCCGGGGTTGGGTCGGGTATCCCAGCACCATGGGCACAGGCTCTTCCCTGTGGTCCCCCACCCTCCCAGGCCACCTGCTGGCTCAGGCAATACCCCCTGAGGTCCGGAAGGGACCATATCTGAACTGTAATTGTGATCCTCAGAGCACAGGCGTAGGACCAGCCCTAAGGATGAGATGGCTGCAAGTTGGGATTCTCACTGAGGAGAAAGGGGGAAGGAGTCTGCAGCGGAGGAAAGACCCTCTGAGCCACTCACAGAGACACCTCGCCCTTGGGAGCACAGACCCAGCAGAGGCTCCACCCACAAGGGCCACACTGCTCAGACCTCATTCTGTGTCCAGAATGCTGCGCCTGCAGCGGGATCAATGAAACAAGCAAGCCGGACCCTGCCCTTTTCCTTAGCCTTGCCAGAAGATGGCGGGCAGGGGGAGAGGGTGCGGTGGGTGGATTCCAGATGAACTTCACCCCCTACTGGCTGTGTCCCTTCTCTCTCTGGCCCTCATCTATAAAATGAGGTGTACCTGCTTCACAAAATCATCTGGAGAGGAAATAACATGGGTACCCATTCCACATCTGGAACAAAGCGTACCCAGAGTAAGGCTCAAAACAGTTTTCTTGCCTAAGGAAACTTCCTGATGGCCGCCTCCTGGATGCTACCTCCCCAGCATTCTTTGAGGGACCCAAAGGCTGCCTCCCACCAGCCTGCTGGGGCCTGAACACATTAAAACTTCTGGGTTATGCAGACCATTTGTGACCAGGTGGAGAAGATCCTGAGGCACTGCCTTAGCCACCTCCCCTCATGTCTCTTGCCCAGCACACCCCCTCCAGGGAGTCCTCCCTGTCCCGCCCTATCCCCAAGTTCCAGGCCCTGGTTGCCATCTCTCCCCAGCCAGCACTGGTGCTTCTGGAGTAGTCCCTGCACTCTACCTGTCTCTGGATCCCCCCAGGCCCAGTTCCAGGCTCACATACCAATGCTCGGGAACCATTCTTCTTGGTGGGGGGCCAAGCCCTTAGAGGTCACTGGTGCCGCTTGCCAGCCCTGGGTGTGTGGGCGAGTATTGAGGAAGAGAGTGAGCCAGGCTGGACTACATGAGAGCCCAGCTACTAGGCAGGGGTCCCTCCAGATGGAAAGGGGCCAGAGAGTAGCTTAAAGCACAGTGTTCCCTTCCTGCAAACCCATCCTTCCTCCCTGCCCCACCATGGCCATTCTTGCCTCAAGAAACTGCTGTCCTGCCTCCCAGAACTCGAAGTCTGGTCAGGCCAGGCCTCGTCCTGGGTGGGCAGAACTCAGAATGCATAAGGTGTGGCTGGAGGGACCAGCCCTGGGCAGGCTCCAGCTGCCAGGGACGAAGTCTGGGCCACACCTTTTGAAAAACACACATGCCAGAGCAGGGTGGGGAGACTGAAGCCCTTTGAGGCATCAGAAGCAGAAGGTAAGCTGGACCAAGGGACACACTCCTCCACACCCAGGGATGGGGCATCCTGAATCTTCTGGCATCAGGCCCAGCAATGGGAGGCGAACACTGGCATGGACCTTGAGACCCTGAGGTCCCCCTTTGTCGGTGCTCTGTTCTCATGCACCAACGTTGGATCTCTTCATGGTGCAAAGGGGACCCATCGTGTTTTCCCAGAAGCCCCACCTTGACCCTCAGCCCAGAGCTTCCCACGAGCAGAGGCTGAGTGCTGCTCTTTTGGGGCTTGCCCATGCCATGCCCTGAGCAGAGCACCTACTGTGTTTTTTACCTAGCCAAGGTGATGCAGGAACCAGCAGGAAAGACCTTGGAGGCACCTGCCAATACCAGGCTGTGTTAGCCTGAGGTCCAGTCAGCACAGGGCTCAGGCCCAACAGGGAGTTTTCCAGAAGGAGATGAGCTTCAAGGGGATGAGCAAGACTCAGGCAGAGGGATGGGAAGAGAGGGCATTCCATGAATGCACAGGAGATAGCAGGGTCTCAGGAGGCAGGAGAATGTCTGTGGCTTTCAACTGCAAGAGAACATTAGGTTAGGAAGGTACAGACCAGACTGGGGAGGCAGACTGAGGAGGTGGAGTCATCCAGAGGTGCTGAAAGTTTTAGAGCAGCTGCTGATGAGGCTACTCGGTGGTTTAGGAAGCTAAAACCAGAGTGGTCCAGGTGGGTCCCATAGGGCAGGGGTAGGGTTGGGGGCAGTTAGGAGGCTGTGTCCAGATGCCAGAGGGAGGCATCTGGGCCAGGCAGGGCGGAGGGGGGGCAGGGGCGGCAGGGAAAAGGTGAGCAGGAGAGCCTTCAGGAGGACTCAGAGCCTTGGCTTGGCTGGTGTGGCAGTGGAGAGGGAAACAGCCCAGGCAGCATCAGGCACTCAGGCTGGGGGTCTTCACAGAGTCGGGCACAGAACAGGGTGGCCTGATGTCTCTGGGAAGGGTGCTCACCAGGCAGCAGAAGCTGGAAGGCCAGACGGGACAGTCTCTACCTCTTCTCTAGGCCTGTCACATAGGGCTGAGGCAGCATCTCTGGGGTAGGAAGAAGGTCCAGTGTGGCTTTGAGGCATGGAGAGGAGGGTGACTAGGAGGCCGAGGGAAGTGTGAGAGCCCAGGCCACTGAGGAGAGGGCGCGGGCCTCTGGAGTGGCCTCAGGTGGTGTGGCTCAGGGGCTTTCACCCTGCCTAGAGGTGGCTAGGCGGGAAGGGGTGACCAGGGTGCAGAGCATGCTAAAATGCTGGGCCTGGACACCTGCGGTGGGTAGCAGGGTGGCCAATTGTCCCCACTTGCCTGGAACTGTCTCAGTGTTAGCACTGAAAGTCTTGAGTCTGGAACACGCCTCTGTCCTAGGCACACCTGGATGCTGGGCGCCCTGGGGGGAGAGGGAGTTGCAGGAGGCTGGGGCAGGGAGGGGACCTCTTGGGGGCTGTCAGTGGAATGCTCTGAGGTACCAGAGGCCAAAGGTTCAAGGGAAGTGTCCCTCAGGCAGGTCCCCAGGGCTGGGCAAGGGAGCCTCTGATACTCACACTGGTAACAGTAACACCCTGCGCTCCAACGTCTAACGCTGCCAGAGCCTCTCACAAGTGATACCATTGGATCTCTTCAAGCTCTGCAACCTGTGAATTAGCCAGGGCAGGTGCTATTAGTTTCTCTTTGGAGATGAAGGTCAGAGACATCCTGCCCAGGAGTCTCTAGGGCAGGGCCCTCTCCACTGCTTCTGAATCACTGTGCCAGGGTGGTGGCCCGTCCCTGCAGCCCTCTCCAGTGCGTACCTTTGGCCTCATACCTTGGCAACCTTGTCCATCCAAGAAGCAGCGCCTGGCTGTCCTGTCTCCTTCCTCCAGCCTGCAAGGCAGCCCAGGAGGCAAGGGGGCCTTCCTGGTTCTGCTGATAGGCACTGGGGGTTCTGGAGAGGGCCTTCACTGTGTCCTCAGCCTCCCAGAGCCCCCTCATTGCCTCCACTGCCCCAGGAGACGCCCTTCAGCTTCTCTCCCTGATTTCCCATCTCTTCTTCCAGATCCCAGCCCCTCACCCCAGAAGTATCTCCTCCTGCTCCACAGAGCTCCCTTCTCCACTCTGTGGCTTTCTGGCAGGGAAGTGCCACCGCTCTCAGCCAGGCAGGAAACCCCAGCACTTGGTGAGCACTTACGATCTGTAAAGCTCAGTGCTGAGGCGTAGGGGGGCCACACACATGGAGAAGGCCCTGCTTGCCCTCAAAATCTTAGGACTGGGTAGGGGAATAGTCCATGAGCACGTATACCCTGCTACAGATCAACTCCCATGTGTCACCACTGCTGCAGGTGCCCCCCTCACCTCCAGCAGGCCTCTGGGCCCACTCAGCCTCCTCGGGCTGCCTTGTCTTCTCAGTCTGCCCCATCAAGACAGGGCCTACTGTCGCCACCCAAGGCCTCACTACCCCTCCCACCCGCTGCTGTAGTGGGTTCTATGATTGGCACCCACTGGAGCTCAGACTCTCATTCCACAGATGGAGAACCTAGGCCCCGAACCTGGAACCCAGAGCACTGGGCTCCTATGCGTTCCTCTCAACCCCCGCTTCCCTCCTGAGGGTCTGTGAAGACACAGGCCTCTTTCAGCGTCCTGTCAAAGGCCGGGGGCAGAGGTGGAGAGGTTGCCGTGTCAAGATCCCTGAAGGGGAAAATGAGGCAGAGTAGGGCTTCGAGGGCTGGTGAGGGCTGTGAGTGGTGGATGCCGGTGGTAACATTTACACAGCGTGGATGTGGGCCAAGCCTGGCAGGCACCACACCTTTGTAAACCTCCCCGGGGACTTCCGCCCTACCCCAGTAGCCCGCCCTGTGCTGGTTCCCCAGAGGCTCACAGCAAATGTGTGCAGAAGGGACTAATAACCTCCTACCTAGCCATAAACCAAAGTCCTTTGACCAATAAAGTTCACAAAGCAGGCTGGAATTTTTCACAAGACCATTCCTAACAGGAGAGATTACCTAAGGTAAAGAAAGGGCCGGCGCTGTAGACTCAAGTAGTCCCCAGCTGGGATTAACCACATACTTGCTAGGTAACCTCAAGCAGGTTTCTTAATGTCTCTGAACACTGGCATGTTTTAGTCTGTAAAAGAGGGGAGGATCAAGAGCAGATATGAGATAACTGATACTGTAAGAGAACCTGGCGCACAAATACTCTCCTGCCCACCACGGAGATAAAGGAGGATCACTCCCTTCCTCCTCTCCATTTTCCAAATTGTATCCTGATGGTGGTTATGTTACCTTTGTATTTATTGCTCTAATTGAGGGGATATAAAGGTGACTAAGAAAGTCACCACAGGCTGGGTGTGGTGGCTGATGCCTGTAATCCCAGCACTTTGGAAGGCCACAGTGGGTGGATCACCTGAGGTCAGGAGTTCAAGACTAGCCTGGCCAACATGGCTAAACCCAGTCTCTACTAAAAATGCAAAAGTTAGTCAGGAATGGTGGTGGACGCCTGTAATCCCAGCTCCTGGGATGGCTGAGGCAGGAGAATCACTTGTACCCAAGACGCGGAGGTTGCAGTGAGATTGTGCGACTGCACTCCAGCCTGGGCTACACAGTGAGACTATGTCTCAAAAAAGAAAGAAAGCCACCACAGCCCCTGCCCTCTGAGAAGCACAAAGTCCCCACTGGGAGCAAAAGATATCAGGAGTAAGGACCCAGAGAGACAGGAGAGCTGAGCAAGGGCACTGGGTCTGTCTGCAAGCAACTAAGGAAGGCCACTGTGGCTAGAGCACACCAAGCAAGAAGTTGTGGCATGCAGCAGAGACCACAGGAGTCAGTGGAGACCAGACCATAAGGGACTTTCAGAGTGCAGAGCCAGCTGGCAGCCTGGGCTCCCTCCCTGCTTGCATAGGTCCATCCCAAAAGTTCCCTTTTCTGTGTGTGGTTTCCATTATCGGGCTAGCTCCCTGGGCTGGGCAGCATATCACAATTCATGCCTGGGGCTTGGCACCCAGGGCAAAGATTCCACCAGGTCCTCTACTAGGGTCACTATGTCTTCCTCCAACCCACTTGTAGGAGTCAGTGGGTTGACTAATGTGTGTGAAGCGCTACATGCCTGGCCTGGCATTCAGTAGGAGCTCTACAAATGTTCAGAGCCAGTCCCTGGTGTAAACAGCTTTGCCAGTGTTGGAGACTTCTGCCTGGATTCTGTGGCATCTCATTACCACACCAATCTGGTAACGGCTTGTTCCCCAGCCTCCCCATCACACACTTGAGCACGCGCACGCGCACACACACACACACACACACACCCTGCTTTCAACTGTCCTTTGCCCAGATAAGGATTAGCCCATCCCTCTTCATTCCCTTGAGCCTTCTGCACCTGACCCTCCCAGTGCAACTGGTCAATCCCAGCCCCTCCCTGACCTGTACAAATACACCTGAGGACAGACAGTGCCTCAGACTTCCTGCCCCTGCTCTGCACTCTCAGGTAGGGACCTGGCTCTGCTTGCTGTTGGCTGGGGACAGTAGGGTCTCTGTGGGGTACGTTGTGTGTCCGTGTGGTCAGGGTCTCTCTGTGTGTGTATATGCACTGAATCGGTATCTGTGCTTCTGTGTCTCTGCGTGGAGATGTGTGTCTGTGTGCATGCATGTCTGTGCATTTGTCCTGTCCCCACTCCTGGGCTGGCCCCTGCACTTCTGCTGTCTTCTTCAGTTATGATTGATTTATAGTCTTTGCCATGGCAGGCAGCGGGGCTTAGCTGAGGGTGGAAGAAACTGCATAAGGTCCCTTCCAGAGCTGCCAACTCAAACACCTAGTCCCGAACTGCGGAGATACAGTCTTAGGACTGTCTTTTCTCTTTTGTCCTACCCAGATCGTGACTGGCCCTAAGGTTGTCTTTACCTCTTCTCCTGCAAAGCCCAGCCCCATGGTCTCTTCTAGCCTCATCACTCACTAAGGGAAAGGATGAGGGAGCAGAAAGGTCCAAGGGTATAGTTCACAGGCTGACCTCCGCTGAACATTTTTAGTACAAGTAGAAGCCAGTGAAAATGGGTGGCTCAAGAGGTGCAAGAAGCCGGGTGCAGTGGCTCATGCCTGTAATCCCAGCACTTTGGGAGGCTAGGGTGGGAGGGTCAATTGAGCCTAGGCACCATAGTGAGACTTTGTCTCTACAAAACAAATTTTTTTAAATTAGCTGGGTGGGGTGGCACAAGCCTATAGTCCCAGCTACTCCAAGGCTAAGGTGGGAGGATTGCTTAAACCCTGGAGGTCAAGGCTGCAGTGAGCTGTGATTGCACCACTGCACTCAGCCTGGATGACAAAGGAGGAATCTGTCTCAAAAAAACTTTTTTTAAAGAGGAACTAAGGCTCTCTAGAAAAAAAGGTTCAGAGGGCCATGCCTTGCAAGAGGTTGGGGTTGTTGTAATGCAGGGGCTGTTTGTCCTTGTATGCCCAGCAACCTTATAAGTACCAGAGAGCTCTGATGTCAAGTATTTTCTCCTGACATCACATACTACACTTCCGTCTATGGGTTGAAAAAAACATGTACTGTGTGTTCACTGGGTCTATTCTGGGGTTGTCCATAGTGACTTGCAAGCCAGCCCCAAGCAAGACATGGCCAGCCTTGGCACCAGGGTACCTCGGCAGCTCCATCTCATGACAGCAGAGCTTGTTGGTGAATGACAAGTTGGCTCAGACCCCAAGCTCCACCCGCTTCCAATCCTGATGGGAGGAGACAGGTACGCACAGCTAGGACCCCATGGAAGTTTTCCATTCGCTTGTACCTCAGGGCAAAAATCACAGGGTCCCCTGGACCCCTCAGGGGCCACCAACCCATTCCTGTCCTACCAACTCCATCCTTCCCTTCCCTGCTCTGTGCACACTGATCATGACAAGCTTCCGGCTCCCACCCCATGCCAGGTGTTTACATAAGAAAAGAGTCTGTAGGGACAGAGGTATCATGACTAGGCACATGGCTGGCACACAACATAATAGTGACTGAATGGAGATTGAAATCTTCCCAAGTAGAATCGGATTAACACATAATTGTGTCTAGGGGGGCAAGTGTAAGAGTATGGGGCGTAGGGGCTGGTACATGTGCTGTTGTGTCTCCATCTACCCACCATGTAGGTGAACCTGCTGTGTTCATTTAACCCCCATGCCTGGCGCCTATAGTGTCAGCTCTATATTGGTGCCAAACTAAGCCAGAGGAGGCAGTTTTTTCCCTTTCGTCCTTTGAAGGGTGTGTGTGTGTGTGTGTGGGTGTGTGTGTGCGCGCGCGCGCATCCCTGGGAGGGAAAAGAGAAAGACTGTGAGTTAGATTACAGTAAACTAAAAGTTACCTGTCGAACACAGGTGTTCCTTGTGTCATTCCCTGCTCTTGCCCTAGAAAGATGGACCCAGGTAAGCACTGTGGCTGGGAGGCTGGGAACTGGAAGAGGGAGGAGAGTGGTGAAAGCAGGGGTTATCAGTCAGCCATAACTAGTGCATGCCAAAAATGTGTATGTGTGTGTGTGTGTGTGTTTGTGTGAAGGTGGTGGTAGGGGTCCACAGTAAAAACAAGCCCTTATATTCTGTACAACATGTTACAGTTTAAGAAACATGCTTTCACACCTGTAATCCCAGCACTTTTGGAGGCCAAGGCGGGTTGATCACCTGAGGTTGGGAGTTTGAGAGCAGCCTGACCAACACAGAGAAACTCCGCCTCTACTAAAAAACAAAACAAAACAAAACAAACATATATTAGCCAGGCGTGGTGGCACATGCCTGTAATCCCAGCTACCTGCAAGGCTGAGGCAGGAGATTCGCTTAAACCTGGGAGGTGGAGGTTGCAGTGAGCAGAGATTGTGCCATTGCACTCCAGCCTGGGCAACAAGAATGAAACTCCGTCTCAAAAAAAAAAAAAAGAAAGAAAAGAAAAAGAAACATGCTTACCCACATTTCTTAACAGGGTAGGTGCTTCTCCCACTGCACACTCAAGGCCCAAGGGAACTAGAGGTCCCTCTCAGGGCAAGGCCGTGGAGGTTCGGCTGGGTCAGAATCCAGAATCCAGAATCCAGCTCTTGGGAGCTATGCCACTGGCTTCCCTCAAAATGAACAAAAGATCTTCCTAGGCTTTAAGAAGTAGCAGACAATTCCCACCGTCGGGGCACTTCAGAACATGCAGGACCACTCAGGTGGGTGCTGCAGAAGGAGCCCACCAGACCCACAGCCGGGCATCCACAGCTCCCATGTGGATTTCCTGCAGGAGGACAACGTACAGCTCAGCCAGGGAGATTTCCAGGTGGCAGGAGGCACGAGCAAGGCCAAGAGCTGAGAACAGAAGGTCATAAACAGGAGACAACAAACAGCTCTGAGAGGCTGAGCAGAGATTGGGCCAAGATATGTGGGGTGTGACAGAGACAGCGACAGATGGGGAGGCTGGCAGGGTCGCTGGCATGAAGGCAGAAGCAGAAGAATCAGGTGAATGACAGGGTTGGCCACCATGGAGCACCTTCCAGGCTGATAGAGTTGGGACAAGAACCCATACCTCCTAACTGACCCCACTCCACCCAGGAGGGCTCAGCCAGCCCTTGAGCACACAGGGACATACCACTGAACCTTATATTGACTTCCAATATGTATCTTTGCTGAGAGAATGAAGGAGTGATTGTCAAGCGAGTGACCATGTCTGAGAGGTCTTGTTGGGGTAGGGGTGTGGGCACAAAATCCCTAGCGCCAGGGAAAAGATAGGTTTTTTTACTGCAGAACCAAATGACCAAAGCTGCTGCTTTTTGTCCTTTCCTTTCCCACAGGTCCAAAGGTAAGAAAGTTCCCCCAACGCTCTCCCCCTTTTCCTCCCCACTATCATGTTCTCCAGACTGCCAGCCTCCTTCCTAGACTCTCAGGGAGCAGCCACCACTTCCCCAAATGAAAAGAAGGGAGCAGGCTCAGGCCTCAGCCGATGGGGGAGGGGCCACGCTGCACTCCTCCACCCCCTGCCGGCTGCAGCCTTCTTCTTGGCGTTCTCTCCTCTGTTTTCCCATCTGTCTCTCTCCTTTCCTCGCATCCCCTCCCTGCCCTAGCAGCCCATCCTCTCTCCTGCTGCTTCCCCGCCTGTTCTATGCTTTTCTGCTTTCCTGGTTACCCTCACAGCCTCGCTGGATGGATGGCTTGCTCCCAAACCCCAATGACCCTATGGGGCCCCTAGGACTTACTTCTGCCAGGGAAGGGAGACTGCCTCTCCTCCACCTCATCTGCTGGCTACCACCAGCAGACTCAGTTCCTGGGCCTGGGTCTGTGCGCCAACCCCCAAATAAAAGAGCCATAAGTGGAAGGTAGGTGTGGTGGGAAGTGGCTGTTTCCAGGCCTCACTGAGCCTGGATGGGACAGGGCCTACCCTACCATGGTCACAGGAAAGCACGAAGCCCTGAAGCCTGCCTCTTCCCCACTGGTACCAAGCCCTAACCAAACCCTAGGAGGCAGATGCAGACTGGGGAGTTATTCAGCCCCAACAGTGGGAGCATAGCCCTTCCCTGCTCCACAGGGTCGCAGGCCCCCAGTCCCCTACCATAGAAGCAAGGTGGTATCTCTTGCTCCCGCTCCCCCCAGCCCCCACCGGGCTTGTGGCAAGAGGCAAAGAAACTCCTCTGGCCCTGGAGCTTCAGGAATGATTCCCCCCAAGATAGAAGGTCAAAGCACACTTTTTCCAGGCCTTCTCTGGCTAAGGCAGAAAAGCTTTGACTTTACTTTGTATTCTTCCTGATTTCTTGGGTCTGGCATCTGCTTAGGAACAGGTATGAGCTCACACATACTCATGTACACAGAACCATGCACTCCATGCACGTATCTGTACACATAGCAGGTTTGTATATGAACCCACCCACGCACAGATACACAAACATAGCTATTTTATGTAAATGCAGCACACACCCTGTACACACACATACACACATACACACAACCTATAAAAAGAATACAGACAGCCAGGCGCGGTGTCTCAAGCCTGTAATCCCAGCACTTTGGGAGGCCGAGGTGGGTGGATCACGAGGTCAAGAGATCGAGACCATCCTGGTCAACATGGTGAAACCCCACCTCTACTAAAAATACAAAAAATTAGCTGGGCATGAGGCACATGCCTGTAATCCCAGCTACTCAGGACGCTGAGGCAGGAGAATTGACTGAACCCAGGAGGTGGAGGTTGCGGTGAGCCAAGATCGCACCATTGCACTGCAGCCTGGGTAACAAAAGCGAAACTCCGTCTCATTAAAAAAAAAAAAAAAAAAGAATACATACATCCTCACCTTGCTACCTCTTACCCTCCGTCTCCTCTCATCCTCCAACTGTCCACCTTCTCCTTCTTCTCAGCTCTTGCATCTCCCCTGACCCAGCCTTCTGTGTCCCTTTGTCCCTGGCCTTCAAAGAGTTCTTATGTAGCCTCCTCCAACTTCACCCTTGCTAAGTACAATGAGCCTCCAGTTCCTAGCATGGCAAAGCCTCTAATCACTCTGCAAGGGTTCCTGGGTGAAAGAAAGGAGAAGATGAAATAATTCTGTTTCTTAGTTGCAAATAAAATAATCGAGGTCCAGGGAGTGGGAGTCATATCTCAGCTCAAAGAATAGAAACCAATAAATCTAGGTTGCTTTTATCTGCTCAGTGCTCTGGCCTCATCAAGACATAAGGCACAGAAGCAGTCATTTGCTATCTGTTCCCCCAGCCCTCCACCACAACCCCTTGCTTGCCTAGGAATCCTGAGTCCCCCAGGGAAGTAGGGAGATGGAGAGTTGATCTCGGGTAAGCTTAGCCATGACCTCTGACTCTGATGTTGTTCATTTGACTTTTCACAGGGGCACTGCCATGGGGGACATGGCCATGGCCATCCTCCAGGTCCAGGTCACTGCGGGCCCCCCCCTGGCCATGGCCCAGGGCCTTGCGGGCCCCCCCCTGGCCATGGCCCAGGGCCTTGCGGGCCCCCCCCTGGCCATGGCCCAGGGCCTTGCGGGCCCCCCCCTGGCCATGGCCCAGGGCCTTGCGGGCCCCCCCCTGGCCATGGCCCAGGGCACCCACACCCTGGTCCACATCACTGAGGAAGTAGAATAAAACAGGACACAAGATGGCAAGCCTGAGAGAACTGCCCAGCTGACCTGGAAGGAGACCTGAACCAGAATCTTTTTTTCCTAATAAACAGCCTCCTAGAGGCCATATTCTATTCTTAAAAGAGCCCGTCTTCCTTCATATCCACCTGGCTATCAGAGGGCCCAGTTGTCTCCGAGCTTCCTCATTGTGAAGATGGGGCAACAAGCCAGGCATTCTCAGAAGCTTAGCAACATGGTGTTCACTATAAATGGCTGTGTAAGGTCACCTCTCCTCTCCCTTTCACTCCTGGCCCCTCCCATCGAGAGACCTCAAGTGTAGCCTCATCACCTCTATGCCATCCTGTACATCCAGATCTGGTGGGCCTTCCGAGGTTGCAGCTTGCATGCCTCACTCTACAGACCAGAAGCCTCCCTCCAATCCAGATGGGTTTCTCACCATTCCCTGAAAATACACTGAACTTTCCAGCCTCCTTACCTTTGTTTGCACAGGTGAGGAAGAATGCCCTAACCCCAGGTCAGAAAGGCCTTCCTCTCTTCTGCCTCCCCATTTCAAAGCCTAGTCTTTCTTCCAAGCCAGCTGAAGCCCCACCTTCTCCATGAAGCCTTCCCTAAGGCCTATTAGGAAGAAAGAGGTCCTCTTTCTTTGCATACTGCCCCCTTCTCTGCAATAAAGCTACAGAGAAGAGATACTGTCAATCACCTCATGGGCCTGACCACATCTTGCCTGTTGGCACCAATTTATGGGCTGGCCCTTTATCTCTCCAACCAAACTATAGGCTATTCAGGGCAGACCCAACACTTCAACACCTCTAGATTCTCCCACAGCATTGCTTATGACCTGTGTCTTACACAGATTGGCATTAGCCCACATTTTAGCAATACCTACAGTCTAAGTGTTCCTTACTCTCTCCTCAGCCCTCTGTCTTCAACCAAGGCCTCTCCCTGCACTGGTAACTAGGCCCTGAACAGCCTGCTTGCTGTAAAACCCTTTCTGCCTATCCAAATCCCACATCCGGGATCCTCTCCACTCCCCACATCCCAGGCTTGTCATACTGCCAATATCTATTCTAGATCTAGGCCCCTTAGCCAGGCCTGTCCACAGTCCATCATACCCAAATGTGCTCTACTCACAGCTACTCCCTGGTGGAGTCAGTGGCTATTGGGCACCTCCCAGGCTGAGGTAGGGGAACAGGGGTGACTATAAAAAAGGATCTGGGGTCACTCAATATACCCTTATAACAAACCTGCGCATGTACCTCCTGAATCAAAAATTAACCTTAGCTTACTGTAACTTTTTTTTTTTCACTTTATAAACCTTTTAAATCTTAAAAAAGAAAGAGAAGGAGCTGGGGATGATCTGGGCATCTCTCTTCTTCCTCCCTCCTCCACCAGACTCCGCACTTGAATAACGGAGTCAGGGCTCCACATCTGAGGGGTGCACACCCAGGTCCAGGTTGAGGTCCAGAAGGATGGGAAAAAAGACCCAACCTGATGCCTCGCCCTCCTGGGGAGGGGAGGAGGGCGCTAGCGAGCCGCGAGCCTCGCAGGCCTGAAGCCGCTGGCCTCTCCACCCGGAGCGTCCAGCCCTGGTGCGGACATGGAGCCCGCCCTCTATCCGGATGGAAGGGTCCGCGTTTCGATTTGTGAGGATGTCTGCATGGGCCGCGCTCCCTGGTTCCTTACAGGAAGACCGAGGCCGCTAGGAAGGGTTGGACTGCCGGACTCCTAGCAGCGACTCTCAGGCCCGGCGGGAGCAAAGGGGTGGGCACACCCGCAGCCCCGCGGTCTTAGAGACAGGTCGCTCCGCTCCCGCCGCGGCGCCGTGCCCATTGGCTGGGCTCCTCCTCGCCCCGCCCAGCGCCCGGCCCGCTCAGAGCCAAAGCATGCGCACGAGCCCGCTGCTGCCGCCGCCGCCGCCGCCGCCGCCGCCGCAGCCGCCGCCGCGGCTTCAGCACCAGCGCCGGGACAGCGGTGCCGCCCACGGGCATGGACGGTGACAGCAGCAGCAGCAGCAGCGGCAGCGGTCCGGCTCCCGGCCCAGGTCCGGAAGGGGAGCAACGGCCCGAGGGGGAGCCCTTGGCCCCAGACGGCGGCTCCCCGGACAGGTAGGGCGGACCGCTCCGCAGACCCAGATCACAGACCTTCCGAGCACCCCCGCCCCAGGTATCCCCAGTAGCCGCCATATGTTGCCGCATTCATTCCCCAGACCCTCCGGGAGCCCCTTCCCAGGGTCGCCAAGCTCCAGGCCCCCCTCGCCACGCCCTCATCCTGCCGGGTCAGTTTCCTCGCTCCCTGACACCCCCTAGTGTCAGCCCCCATCGCCCTCTCTGCTTAGGGAACCTGCCCCACCCACGGCTCCTACCCCTCCTCTAAGGCCAGGACCCCCTGGCTCCTCCGGCCCCTCCTTCTAGGCCCTGCCCCTGCGTCTTCTCCGGAAGCCCCAAGCCCGCAGTAACCTCAGTCCGGGTTTTAGCGTCTCAGTGTGCATGAGGGTGTTTGTGAATCATGGACAGGAGAATCGCCGAGGCGGGTGTCCTGGGGAAGGCAGACATTCGGCAGGCACGTCAGGGACTGTCTTTGTCACCGTCAGTCTCTTGCCTGCCCTGCATGGCCCCCAGCTGTGCACGTGTGGGTTCCAGTCCCTGCATGTGGCAGCCACACTGGCTGAAGCCGCTAAGATGGGAAGGGTCTGGTGCTCAGGCCACTGGCCTGTACCACCCTGTAAGAGCCCCGGGCTAGTGGGACAGGAGGGACACCTTCCTGCTGAGGGCCCAGATCTCAGTACCTCTCCTCTCCCTTCCTCCACCATATGTGTGAGGGAACAGCCCAGCTAGGTAGCAATATGGCGCAATTTCTGTGCCCTGCCTGGCTCTGCCGCCCCCAGAATCCCTCCTCTGACATGACACTGCCTCTTTCCTGCCTGGATTGAAATAAAAGGCATTCTTTGGTAGCAGTAGCAGAGGTGGACACATCGTCTCCAGACTACCCCAGTTAAAATGTACATTCTGTACCCCAGAGGGAGAGAAAGCCCCACAAGTAGAGAGAAATGTTTTCTTCCCTTTATTGTGAACAAATTAGCCCTGAATAGATTTAGCCACCCTTCAGTTTGAAAGTCACAAAGCCTTCAACAGGGTGAGACACAGGATGAGTGTATTCACCAGACGAGGGACCTGCCTGGGACTATGGCCTGATCAAAGAGACCAAGGATGGAGCAGTGACAGGGCAGAGTGGGAGCCTGGGACCAGAAGCATCCCTAGAAGGGGCAGGAGAGTCATTTGCTGTCTCAGATATCTTGCCAAGGATCAGCCGTGTCCAGGCTCATTTCCCCTGGGCATAGGATCCACTTGCTGTCTTCCAGAAATGCCCTGGGAACTCTGGCCCCTTGCTGTGCTTCTCCAGAGACCATGGACACTAACTAGGCACAGGGACTTGCTTATGTGATTCCAGAAACACAAAAATGCTCCTGCTGAGCTAAGTAGCACTCTGGGGATAGATACACAGTGAATAACTCACACACACATGCGCATATGTGCACACCCTTACCAACACACCGGCTAGAGAGGAATTTGAAAGAGGCCACACTTTGTGTTTTTAAAATTACCTTTTTATTTTCCTAGTGGTATGAGCTGTTCCCCATCTGTCTTGGCCACTCTGTGGGATCACACTGATGTTCATATGGCTGTGTGTCTGTGGGCTTGAGGGCATGGTTAGTACAATATAACTTTGCCCCTTATGGGGCTTCCAGGTTAGGCCTCTGTGTCTGGGATCTTGTCAGCCAGGCTCTGATTGCAGGGATGTTGGGCTCTTGAGTGAGGCCTGCATCCCCACTTTCCATTCCACTGCCTGCTCTACTCACTTGGCTTATGGGCCTGCAGGCCCAGGCAGGCAGCCCAGGAAGCTACTCATCCCAGTGAGGGCCATGGAACTGAGGGAGTGAGAATAAAAAACCCCTGTGTAGGCCTGGGATGCTTAATTCCTATTACTACTAAGCCTCCTGAGAGCAGAAGGCAGCAGGAGCTGACAGGAGAAAGCTTTTATTCTGAGAAGAGTGGAGGTTGGCTTTTCTCATTGGGAGATTTGAGGAAAAGGCCTGGCTCTACAGCAGTCAGAATATGGAAGGTTTCAAGTTCTGCCACATTGATAATGGTTGGCACAGTCAGGAAGGGTGGGACTGGGGGCAGCTGATCCTAGGTTGCTGAAGAGGAATAGCAGGGGTTAAAGGGAAGGAGCTGGGGCCAGGGCGACTCCAGCAGAAGCAAACCAGTGGTGGAGGTTAAGATCCCTCTTGAAGAAAAGCCAGCTAAGGAAAAGGGTGGACTTAGGAGGTTTGGCAAACTGGGTAAGCAGGAGTGTACCCATTCTTCTCCAGTATCCTCTGGAATGCTGGTTTCCCCTAATGCAAAAGAAACTGACACTCCAAGTGGTGCCCTGCCTCCTAAAACAAGCCCAGTGCTCAGTTATCTAAGGTGATGGGCAGCTGGAATAGGCTCCCCACCTCCACCTGGGCTGCCCCACTTTCCTGACCCCTAGAAGGCAAGCCCTGCTCTGAAGAGGGAGACCAAGACTAATGGATCATCTTCATGCCTCCAGGACCCAACCCAGAGCAAGTACAATGCTAAGCACAGGATGGGTATGCAAGAAAAACCTGCAGAATTGAACATCTTAAAGAAGTCAGTGTCCACACTTACACACACAGCCTAGACCATTTATCCAGCTTCTCTCTGGCCCACAGGGATTGGCCTACAGGGTCTTTTATCTGCCAGGACACTGGTTGCTTATATCATTAACTTTATAGAGTCATCTGAGGTCTTGCTTTAGAACAGCTTTGGTCAAATTCCTATTTTCCTAAAGGTTGAGTTTGTAAAAAATAAGTGATTAAAATCATGAGATCAACTTTTGATGCAGCTTTTAGGTAACCAAAAAGAAAGTATTTGTACATGTAGTGAGTTTCTCAAGGTGTGAGAAGTTCTAAAACGGAGATATATTATCTGAGGTGCCAAAAGAGGATAAACTATAAATACAAACACACTTCTAAAAGTATATGCTCCCTGCCGCACTGACCATGGGAAGGGGCAGGAAAGCAAACGTGTCTTCCATATGACAGACTCTGTGCCAGGCACCTCACATATGTTATATCAGCTAATCCCCACACCAAACCCAAGAAGTGGGCATTATCTCATATCTTCAACAGACAAGGATGCCAACGCTCCAAGAAGTGTGTGTCTTTCCCAAGGCCTCAGAGTCAAAGGGTGATGGAGTCAGGAACTCACCTCCACTGCTGCCCCATTTCACCCTCAGCATGAGGGTCATTCTCTTCTGGACTGCTGGGCCAGCCTGCCATCCTTCTGAGAAAACAAGAAAGAGCATGTTTATCCTTCCTAGTTCCTCTCCTCAGTCTCTGGGCAGAGCTCAGCCTCTGTGGGCAATGCCCATCTGCCACTGAGGCCGTGACTGTAGCTCACAGCCCCTTCAGCAGTGCAGCAACCAAGACTGGAAGCCAGAGTTGGCTCCGCATAGATCTGGCTCTCCTTGGAAGCTACGCAAACTGGCGAGCGGGCTGTGTGAGCCAGGCGGAGGCAGGGGAGAAAGAGACAGGGCTCTGTGAGGCTGACCAGCCCAGAACCCCTCTGGGAACCCTCATGGCCCCGGGCACTCTGTTCTGTGGCCATCTTTTCCTAATCTGGATCTGCAATCCTGCCGCTGGGGTTGATATTCCACCTCCCCCATACCCAAGGAGTGGAGCTGGGCGCATGCATAGAGCATTGCCCTGAGGAGTAATTTTGGGAGAAGACTCTATTGCTGACTCTTTTCTGGCAAGTTCCTTGGGGTGAGGAGGGTGTTCCAGCTCCCTCTCCCAACTGTGCACGTCCTTACAAAGTAAAACTGCTCTGTGCATGACCCGTGACAGGGTAGGTGGAAGGGTAGCAGTTGCTGCCACAAACTTTCCCTGACCACCCTAACCCCTGTCAAAGTGGGACCCTCTCTGGGCTCCCTCAGCCCTCTGTGACTTCCCCACTTGCAGCATTCAACATGTTGGACTATTCACATTTCCCAACTACTGTGAGTGCCTAGAGGCACTCACAGTCTCATTCATCCTAGCACCACTATTAGCAGCCGGCCTAACACCCATTCGACAAATATTTCCAGGATGCTTTCTGTGTGCAAGGCACTATTCAAGGCCCTGGCTATATGGAGATGAACAAATGCGACAGGTCCCTGTTCTCCCAGCATTCACATTCCACATGAAAGACAGGCAATAAACATGATGACTCTATAATAGAATATTAAATTGCAACAAATGCTATGAAAAAAATATAAAGCAAGGTAGGGGGATTGAGAGCTGATGGGCGACTATTTTAGAGGGAGTAGTCAGGGAAGCCTTCTCTGAGGAAGTACTAGTTGAAACAAGACCAGAATAAAAAAGAGAGCCATGTAATTATCTGGGGGACGAGCAACCCAGGCAGAAGGAAGAGAAAGCTCTAAGGCTCTAAGATGGGAATAGGAGTGCAGCAGGTGCTCAATAGTCTGTCTGGCAAGAGAAAGAGCAAACAACTGCAGCAGAAAGAGCACAGGACTGCAAGTCGGAAGAACTGGGTTCAAGCACCAGCTCTTCATCTGTCAGTGAACCTGTTTTCAAGTCTATCAGTCGAAGAAAATACCTCCTTTGTGAGGTTTCTGTAAGGAGTGAGTAAGATCATGTATGTGAAAGCACATTCAGTGTCTAGCACACGGCCCGGCAGGTAGCAGGCTGCCAACTGTTTTCTGAGGGTGTGGAAAATGAGTGAAGAAGAGAATGGTCTCCAAGAGGTAGGCTGAGGGCACAGATTCGAGCCCCTAGCATCCTTACCTCTTACTTCTCCCCCAGAGCTACTGATACATCAACCAAGTCCCTGTCCCCTTGTCTTGTCTTACTGAATAATGCTGGGGAATGGGGTAGCTCACTACCTTCCCCCAACCCAATCTTCCCTGCCTCCTCTCTTGCTAGCACCCAGACCAAGGCTGTGGCCCCTGAGGCAAGTCCAGAGAGAAGCTGCTCCCTCCACAGCTGCCCCCAGGAGGACCCTTCCAGCTCTTCGGGACCCCCACCAACAACTTCCACCCTCCAGCCTGTGCGTCCATCCAGCCCCTCGGCCCCTGCCCACTTCCCCTATCCCCAGGCACTGCAGGAATACCCGGGGGGCAGTTCCCTGCCAGGACTTGGGGATCGGGCAGCTCTCTGCTCCCATGGCTCCAGCCTCAGCCCTTCCCCAGCCCCCTCACAGCGTGATGGGGCCTGGAAGCCACCCGCTGTGCAGCACCACGTGGTCAGCGTCAGGTAAGGAGGGGCCCAGCAGCCTGCCAGCTGCCACTGGAAAATGGGGCAGGGCTTAAGAGTGGGGCAGACCCCCAGGGGCAGACCCCAGGGCTTTGGACTCCTTTGTTAGGAGGCAGCCCAGATGCAATAGGAAGTAAGGGTTGGAACTTGGGAGTGGCAAAGCCCTAAAAGGTTAATATCATCGTTTATCCCTCACCCGCCCACTCCCACCCCACCTCCATCCCCAACACACACCCTGCAAGAGGACTCTGGCAAGCAAGCAGCTTCTCTTCTCTTCTCTTCCACAGGCAGGAACGAGCCTTCCAGATGCCAAAGAGGTAGGCCTGGGCCTTCCCTGGACCTCTAGGGGTGACCAGGCTGGTGCCCAGTTTAACCCTGTTCCACGTGCTCTCTGCTCTACCACCCCTTCTTGGTGGAGCCTGAGCTCAGCACTCACTGCCACCACACCCAACTCACGTGGGCTCCTCCCTCTTTCCCAGCTATTCCCAGCTGATTGCTGAGTGGCCAGTGGCTGTGCTGCTGCTATGTCTGGCTGTCATCTTCCTCTGCACCCTGGCTGGACTGTTGGGGGCCCGGCTGCCCGACTTCTCCAAGCCTTTACTGGTGAGGAGCCAAGGGGTGGGACAGGGTCCCCAGGCCTGGCCACCTCAGCCCAGCCTGGGGCAGAAAGTTGGAGGTAGGGTAGCCATGTTGGACTGGGGATAGGATAGCCATGGTAGGCTCTTGACCTCCAGAGAGTTGGGGAGATGGTATAAAGTTCAGACTCACATCCACAATTCAGGCAGGTGGGCTGCCCTCCCTGCTCTGAGGAGTCAAAGGGGCAGAGCTGAGAAGCACCCAGAGAACTCCTCCCTTGCCCACCTGCTCTTCTCCACCCTCCTCCCTACAGGGCTTTGAGCCACGGGACACGGACATTGGGAACAAGTTAGTGGTCTGGAGAGCACTGCAAGCCCTCACAGGCCCCAGGAAACTGCTTTTCCTTTCCCCGGACCTTGAGCTGAACAGGTAACAGGCTCTCATTCTTCCACTGTGGGTGGGAGAGGAAAGAATGAGACCTCCAGGAAGGAGACGTTGGGTGACCCACTCCAAGGCAGGTCAGAGGGGCTTGCCAGGGCTCCCTGGGGAGTGGTCTCTGGCCTCCTCTGAGTCTTCCAACCCTAATGGTGCCTGGCATAGATATTCTCTCCACTTCAGCTCAAGCTCCCACAACACTCTGAGATCTGCACCCAGGGGCAGTGCCCAGGAGAGCGTTGTCCGGCCTCGGAGGATGGTGGAGCCCCTGGAGGACAGAAGGCAAGAGAACTTCTTCTGTGGCCCCCCTGGTAAGTGGCACCCTGGCCAGTTCCTGGTTTTAATAGTGGTCCCCACCCCACCTAGTGGGACAGGCAGGCCCAGAACAAATCTAGGCAGAAACAAAGGGAAGGTGGCCAGCTGGCCACAGTCAAGCCGAGGAATCCGCGTTACAGCTAGGAGGATGAGGGAGAGTTCTCAGATGCTCCAACCAGGCAGGGTCAAGCTGGGTTGGGGTGAGGCACAGGGACAGGATCAGGCAGCCCATGTACAGGCTTGAGATGCCTGAGAATCTGAACCTCATATGGCATGGGTAAGCATCTTACCTTTGGAAGACCCAAGGACTGAGCTCTGGGTGACGGGGGTATGTTGCAGAGAAGAGCTACGCAAAGCTGGTGTTCATGTCCACCTCCTCGGGCAGTCTATGGAACCTGCATGCCATCCATTCCATGTGTCGCATGGAACAGGACCAGGTAAGCCAGCTGGGGAGCTGCCAGGGGTTTGGGGGGAAGTAAGGACATGAGGGAACTGATCCCAGAGAAATACAGCTGAGCCAGGACTGCCAGGGGGTGGACTGGGGAAGAGCATTCCCTGCTTAGAAAATTATTCCAACCCTGCTGAGAGGCTCCAGGTTGGGGTGGGAAAAGAAGAATCGGCTGTTTTTAGAAGAGCCAAGATAGAAGCGCTGGAAGCAAGCCCATGCAGAGCCTGGGGGTTTCTAAAAGGTCCTGTAAGGGGCCTCTAGAGCAGGTGAGGAGGCCCTGGACCAGGGAGCTGAGACTGGGCTTCAAGGCCCCTGCCCCCATCAACCCCAGTAGTGCCAATCCAATTATGCTAACTGGAGAATCATACACAATAACATCTGAAGAAAGGTTTGCTGCTAAAAATGGTGTGAAAACCACGCAGTAGCCCAACCCCCCACTTCACATGAGGATATCCTAAGTACCAAAAGACTGGTTAAGAACATGTGTTCTAGAGTCAGATGCCTGAATTCAAGGCCAGCTCTAAGGCTGTCTTGCTGTGTGACTTCAGGCATGTTTCTTAACCTTTCAGTGCCTCAGGCTCATAATCGTTAAATGGAGATAATAAAGGTACTTTCCTCACAGGAATGCGGTGAGGACAGATAATGAGATAGAATTTGAAAAAGTACAGCATAATGACTGGCAATAGTCATCTCTCAATAAGTGTTAATGGTGTTGTCACCATGATCTCAGGCCTAAGGTCACAACAGCCAGTTAGTGGCAGAGCAAGAGCCCCTGACTCCCACGCCAGTGCTCTCTGTACTACATCAGCTGTCGTGATGTCATCAGGAGGAAAGGAGAAAAAAGGCATGAGATTTGAAAAAGAAATAGCGTGGCCCTGAGAGGCTTTAAGCAGTGCAGTGGACAGAGGTGCGAGGCTGGGGTTTGCCAGTGACCCTGAACCTGGAATGTTTTAGTCTCCACTTTTCCCATTACTTGCTTCAGCCCCTTGGACCCTTGGCCCTGTCTATCTGTGGCTGCTACCTCCACTTGTACTCCTAGCTTAGGCCACGAAGAGTTGGGGGGTGTGACCTACAGGGGCTCTTAAAGCAGGCCGAAGCCTCTGGCAGCATCTCTGAGGCTCTTCTTTGATGAAGTCCAGATGTAGCTGCTGGCACCTGGGCCAGGAGCCAGAGGCAGCTGGGCAACAAGGCGGTTTCACTAGGCTGTCAAGATCCCTCTCTGTGCCTGCCCTGCAGTGTGAAAGGAGGTGAGAGGGCCTCGTACAGGACTGGAAAAACCTGGGCCCTTGGCCTGCCCCTGAGCTCTCTCCTCCTGTGTGTGCCCTACAGATCCGCTCACATACCAGCTTTGGGGCTCTGTGCCAGCGGACAGCAGCCAACCAGTGCTGTCCCAGCTGGTCCTTGGGCAACTATCTGGCTGTGCTCTCCAACCGCTCCTCCTGCCTGGACACTACCGAAGCTGACGCAGCCCGAACACTGGCCCTGCTTCGGACCTGTGCCCTCTACTACCACAGTGGTGCCCTGGTACCCTCTTGTCTGGGCCCCGGGCAGAACAAGTCCCCACGCTGTGCCCAGGTTCCCACCAAGTGCTCCCAGAGTAGTGCCATCTACCAACTCCTGCACTTTCTGCTTGACAGGGACTTTCTGAGTCCCCAGACCACTGACTACCAGGTGCCCTCCCTCAAGTACAGCCTGCTCTTCCTGCCCACCCCAAAGGGCGCTTCCCTGATGGACATCTACCTGGACCGGCTGGCCACCCCCTGGGGGCTCGCTGACAACTACACCTCCGTCACCGGCATGGACCTTGGCCTCAAGCAGGAGCTGCTGAGGCACTTCCTGGTCCAGGACACAGTGTACCCCTTGCTGGCTCTGGCTGCCATCTTCTTTGGCATCGCCCTGTACCTCCGCTCACTCTTCCTCACGCTCATGGTGCTGCTGGGGGTGCTGGGCTCACTGCTGGTGGCCTTCTTCCTTTACCAGGTGGCCTTCCGCATGGCCTACTTCCCCTTCGTCAATCTGGCAGCCCTCCTCCTGCTCAGCAGCGTCTCGGCCAACCACACACTCATCTTCTTCGACCTGTGGCGCCTCAGCAAGAGCCAGCTGCCGTCCGGGGGGCTGGCGCAGCGCGTGGCCCGCACCATGCATCACTTCGGCTACCTGCTGCTGGTCTCCGGCCTCACCACGAGCGCGGCCTTCTACGCCAGCTACCTGAGCCGCCTGCCGGCCGTGCGCTGCCTCGCCCTCTTCATGGGCACGGCTGTGCTGGTGCACCTGGCCCTCACGCTGGTCTGGCTGCCCGCCTCCGCCGTGCTCCACGAGCGCTACCTGGCTCGCGGCTGTGCGCGCCGGGCGCGGGGCAGGTGGGAGGGCAGCGCGCCCCGGCGGATGCTCCTGGCGCTGCACCGGCGGCTCCGCGGCGTGCGGAGAGCGGCGACCGGCACCTCGCGCCTGCTCTTCCAGCGCCTGCTGCCCTGCGGCGTCATCAAGTTCCGCTACATCTGGATCTGCTGGTTCGCGGCGCTGGCGGCAGGGGGCGCCTACATCGCAGGCGTCAGCCCCCGTCTGCGGCTGCCCACGCTGCCGCCGCCCGGCGGCCAGGTCTTCCGGCCCAGCCACCCCTTCGAGCGCTTCGACGCGGAGTACCGCCAGCTCTTCCTGTTCGAGCAGCTGCCGCGGAGCGAGGGCGGCCACTTGCCCGTAGTTTTGGTGTGGGGCGTCCTGCCCGTGGACACCGGCGACCCTCTGGACCCTCGTAGCAACAGCAGCCTGGTGAGAGACCCTGCCTTCTCGGCCAGCGGCCCCGAGGCCCAGCGGTGGCTGCTAGCACTCTGCCACCGGGCCAGGAATCAGAGCTTCTTCGACACCCTTCAGGAAGGCTGGCCCACGCTGTGTTTCGTGGAGACCCTCCAGCGCTGGATGGAGAGCCCCAGCTGTGCCCGCCTGGGGCCTGACCTCTGCTGCGGCCGCTCAGACTTCCCCTGGTCCCCCCAGTTTTTCCTGCACTGCCTGAAAATGATGGCTCTGGAGCAAGGCCCCGATGGCACCCACGACCTGGGACTTCGCTTTGATGCCCATGGCAGCCTGGCTGCCCTGGTCCTGCAATTCCAGACCAACTTCCGTAATAGCCCGGACTACAACGAGACCCAGCTCTTCTACAATGAGGTCAGCCACTGGCTAGCAGCAGAGCTGAGCATGGCACCTCCAGGTCTCCGCCGCGGTTGGTTCACCAGCCGTCTGGAGCTGTACAGCCTGCAGCACAGCCTGAGCACTGAGCCTGCTGTGGTGCTGGGCCTGGCTTTGGCTCTGGCTTTTGCCACACTGCTGCTGGGCACCTGGAATGTTCCACTCAGCCTATTCTCCGTGGCAGCTGTGGCAGGCACTGTGCTCCTCACTGTAGGACTCCTGGTTCTACTCGAGTGGCAGCTCAACACTGCCGAGGCCCTTTTTCTCTCTGCCTCAGTGGGTCTCTCGGTGGACTTCACGGTCAACTACTGCATCTCCTATCATCTATGCCCACACCCTGACCGCCTGAGCCGCGTGGCCTTCTCTCTGCGCCAGACCAGCTGCGCCACAGCAGTGGGGGCTGCAGCCCTTTTTGCGGCAGGTGTGCTCATGCTGCCCGCCACGGTGCTGGTCTATCGCAAGCTGGGCATCATCCTCATGATGGTCAAATGTGTCAGTTGTGGCTTTGCCAGCTTCTTCTTCCAATCTCTCTGCTGTTTCTTCGGGCCAGAGAAGAACTGTGGGCAGATCCTCTGGCCCTGTGCCCACCTGCCATGGGATGCTGGTACTGGAGACCCTGGTGGGGAGAAGGCAGGTCGTCCACGACCAGGGTCAGTGGGAGGGATGCCCGGGTCCTGCTCAGACCATTATGAGCTACAACCCTTGGCACGGCGTCGGAGCCCCAGCTTTGACACCAGCACAGCCACCAGCAAGCTGTCCCACCGGCCCTCAGTACTCTCTGAAGATCTGCAGCTCCATGATGGCCCCTGTTGCTCCCGGCCCCCACCAGCCCCTGCCTCCCCAAGGGAGCTGCTGCTGGACCACCAGGCAGTCTTCAGCCAGTGCCCTGCCCTGCAGACCTCCTCCCCCTATAAGCAGGCTGGCCCCAGCCCCAAGACCCGGGCCAGGCAGGACTCCCAAGAGGAGGAAGCTGAGCCCCTGCCGGCCTCGCCAGAGGCCCCAGCCCATTCCCCCAAGGCCAAGGCTGCAGAACCTCCTGATGGCTTCTGTTCCTCAGCAAGCACCCTGGAGGGGCTCAGCGTCTCTGATGAGACCTGCCTAAGCACCTCTGAGCCCAGTGCCCGTGTACCAGATTCTGTGGGTGTGTCCCCAGATGATCTGGATGACACTGGGCAGCCAGTCCTTGAGCGGGGCCAGCTGAATGGGAAGCGGGACACCCTGTGGCTGGCACTGAGGGAGACCGTGTATGACCCATCATTGCCTGCCTCCCACCAGAGCAGCTTGTCATGGAAGGGCCGAGGGGGACCAGGGGATGGTAGCCCTGTGGTACTGCCCAATAGCCAGCCAGACCTGCCAGATGTTTGGTTGCGCAGGCCCAGCACCCAGACGTCAGGCTACAGCAGCTGAGGGGGACTTGGGGAGGCCGGACAGGGCACAGAACCCTGTCAGGGATGACACGGCAGGGGCAGCACCTGGCTGAAGCCAAAAGGCATTTCTCCAGATCCACAGGGAGAGGTCTCACCCTCCAACTGTGGATATGAAACCCTGCCAAATGTCCCAGGCTTGATCTGTCTGCTCCTATTCCTCACATCTGGAGGATTCCAGTGAGAGGGGTTTTGGAGGGGACCTGCTTGTGACCTGGCGAGGGCTTGTCTGACCCCATAGCACCGTCTAAGACCCCTCCTCTAGAAGTGAGGAAGGCCAGATGTCTAGCTTCTGCTATCAGAGGAGGGTGACCTGGCCTCCATCCCAACTTCCGAGAACTTCAGTGAGACTAAGGGACCCTATCCGCAGGATCTTGTCAGGTTCCTCACTGACCAGAAGAGCTTGCAGGAATCTCTGCAGCCTCCTGGGTCTCACCCCTTTCATGGGCTCTTCATAAGGACACTTCCCTCTCTTTGGGGAGCTTCTCTGGGCAGAATTGGGCTGGGGACCTCTCTCCCAAACTGCCCTGCTCTCCTCACACTCACTGGTTTGACCAGAAATTCTCCAAATCCAGCCATAGGTGGCTGTTGGGAGTGCAGCAGGAGGATGGTCAGCCTTGGAGCATCTCTAAATTACAGGACGGTCCCTCTTTGGAAGCAGGCTCCTGTGCTCTTCTGTGTTAATCAATAGTAAGAATCCTCTACATCCCTGTACATTTTAGTCCCGTTGGAATCTATCTCAGTACTTTACGGGGTATCCTGATGTTGGTTAGGTTCTTTTGCCCCCAATTTATAGGTAAAAACGTTGAGACTAAGCAAGATCAACTGACCCCAGAGTCACTCAGCCACTAAATGGCAAGAGGTTTCATTCCACCACTACAACCTCCAGTCGCCCCTTGGCTACCTGCCTTGGGGACACTGGCATATGGCTGTCTTGATCTTTTACCTCTAGCACCCTCCTCCAACCTGCTTTCTCTGGTGTCTCCAAGTAAACCCAGCCACCCTCTTTGGGCCTCCACTTCCTGAGAGAGCTGTATTCCGAACAAACCCGGGAGTTCCTCTCCATCTCACCTGTGCTTCCCTCTGGAATCTGGCTGAGATGCCTGCTGCCCCTGAGATGCCTGTTGAGATGTGGAAGGGGCATCCTGGCTGGCCTGATTCCCAGGCTTCAGGGGCATGCCCCTTCTACGGCCACAGTGTATGGAGAGGCCCCACCAGAAGTGGTACTGAGAGGCAGAAGAGGAGAGGCCGAATCCAGTCGAGGCAAGAACTCATACCTTCCCTTTGAGGAGTGTATGAGTCTGAAGCTGCTTCCCAGGTCAGGGTCCCCAGCTTTTTAAGGACAAGTCTGTGGAGTGTTAAGCAGACCAAAAGCTGGCTCCTCCTCCCCAAAGCAGAGTCTGGTGGGGAAGTTTTATCCCACGTGAGAGCTCATGACACCAGGTGGCATCAACACGTTTATTGAACACCTACTTTGCATGTGGTATTACCAGGGGACAGAGGTGTGGAAGAAAAACTGAACACCACCCTCAAAGAGCTCACCTTCTAGCTGGGGAGACAGCTTACAAACATACGGCAGGAATCTGATGGTTCACTGACAGCGCCACATGCCTGGCATCATCATTGTCGAAGCTCAAGTACCCAGGACTGGGTAACAAGAAAGGCTTTCTGGAGGAAGAAAAACTTAAGCTGGGCGTCAGAAGACCAAGCATCTCAGAATGGAAGGGGCCTTGGCGATCATTTATTCCAGCAGTTTTCAAACTTTGTGGCCTCAGGACTCTTTCTTCAAAGAACCTCTGTGTGGAGAAACAATATATAAAACAGGTAAAAAGCAACTACTTTAGTGGGCACTGGGTGTTGGGGGTGGAGTCAGCTCAGCCTCTCTTTCCACTGCAGCCTCTCTAGGGACCTGAGGAACCCCTCAGCCTCCTGGCAGCTTCACAGAATGTGATATGGAAACTACTGATCCAGGCTATTTTACAGAGGAGTATCAGAAAAGGGAAGGGATTTTTCCAGGGCCAAATAGTCTGTGGCAGAGCTGGAGACAAATGAGATATTTTTGTTTTATTTAGTTCTATTATTATTGAGACCTACTTCCTACTCCAAGTAGCCCACTAGAAGTGGAGCAGAAACCTAAACAAGACATGGGAGATGTGGAAGAGACAGAAGACAGCAGGCAGGTATGGCAGGATACCTTGGCTCCTTTGCAGGATAAGTAAATCAAGATGATTAACTCCTGATACCAGAAAGGGGAGGCTGGAACCTAATTTCAACCTGTCCCCTGGGGGTCTGCTGGGACCTCTCTCTTCATGTGCAGGTAGTATTCGGCCTCTGTGGCCTAGAGCTGCTTATCAGCCCTGGTTTCTCTGATAATAGTGTCCCTCTGTTATCACACAGGCAGGCTGACAGAGCCCTGGTATCCTTAGGGACAGTGAGCCACAGGGAGATCAAGGAAACTCTTCCTCCCGAGCATGAGCAGAAGACACTTTGCCAGAACACGACCACTGAAATGTTAGAACGCAGAGGGGTGGATGGGTGGGCATGAGGGATTTGGGCACACCCGAGGGCCCTATTTGGGGATTTCTGGATCACATTCTTACAGGCTTGTGACCACACAACACTGCAGGAAGGCAAATGAGCCATAGAAGCTGATGCATTGATTAGATTTCTTCTTTATGTTGCCAGGCCGAGAAGAACACAGCAGTAATCTAAAACATTACATCATACCTAGAATGGCCCAAACCAACATCAGGCAATCCACATCAGTGGGAAATCTAGCCTGCCTCTCTAGCTCTGACTCGGGAATGTGGAACTTAAAGCACTTTCAATTTCCTTAGAGTTGCAGCAGATCCTTCACTTTATTATCCTTAGGGGCACCTACAATGAGTGTATGGCCCTGGAGACATGGCTTAAGAGCACGCTGTGAGACATGCAAAAACGAGTCAAAGCACTCATGCTTGCCCTGCAAAATTCAAGAAATGATTTCTCTCCACTGAGACACTTTAGTAGAACTACATTAACACTCATTTGGGACTTGAGGTCATTTCCCCTATTTGTGCCACTGATCCTTGAACTCCATTCAGTGTATGAGTATGTATGCTGTATGTTTTAAGAATATAACTGAGGCCGGGCATGGTAACTCATGCCTGTAATCCCAGCACTTTGGGAGGCCGAGGCACATGGATCACTAGAGGTTAGGAGTTTGAGACCAGCCTGGCCAACATGGTGAAACTCCATATCTACTAAAAATACAAAAATCAGCTGGATGTGGTTGGGGGAGTACCTGTAGTCCAAGCTACTCAGGAGGCTGAGGCAGGAGAATTGTTTGAACCTGGGAGGCAGAGGTTGAAGTGAGCCAAGATCACACCAATGCACCCCAACCTGGATGAGAAAGGGAGACTCTGTCTCAAAAAAAATAAAATAAAAAATACCAAAAAAAAATATATATATATATATATAAACTTGGTACAGTCTGTTACCATGGGAAAACCTGTCCTTCCATGGTTGTGGTGATTTGGGGACTTTTAGAGTGACAATGTTAGACAGATTGATTTTACCTGCCGAATCTTAGATTTTGCTGATATATGGCATATAGTATACCATGATATTCAGGCAGTATTACAGCTTGAGACAATTTTGAAAGAGACATTTCTCAAGAGATTTATAAGCCAAAACTTCCCTAACCCCCTCCACCTCATTCTGTCCTTCTCCCAATGCATGACAAGAAAGGAAAGAAGTCTTTAAATCAGATTTTAAGAAAGAGGATATATTAGTTTACAGCCTTTGCCTATTGTCCAGAGAGTTTAGTTTCTGATTTTTCTTTGACAGTGGCATGATCTCATTTTCTGTTAATACACATGGGTAATGGCAAGCTCTTGGGACTCCATGCCAAGCATCAAGATCCCCTTTACCTGGTGATAGGAAACACATACATTCCTTACCATTTCTACCCTCACCCTGTTCATAGGGATGACTGTAACTAAAGTCTGCAGGTGTTTAGGCTTAGGAGAAGAAATTGTTACTCAATTCACCAGGAAGATGAGAAACAAAACAAAGCCACCATGTGCTATGTAAATGCCTGGCCATCCAAAGCCACCCTATGCAGAGGAATCCTGGAAGGGCCTTGATACAGTTCTCATAATTATTATCAGACTTCTTTGTGATGACTCAGATTTCTGTCAATAAAGGGGAAAGATCAGATTTTACCAAATCCACAACCATCAGACAAACAAGAGCTTTAATATTGCTAAAGAAAATGACACAGCTGAGCAGATTAATAGAGATTTGAATTCATGACCACCTATCTTAACTGGACCCTCAGCTCTGCCTAACTAGTATCCATTCTAGCTACTAGTTTTGTTTATTTGAATTGACTCTCATATTTTCTACACCTTCCTCAAATATCTGATGCCGTCACCTTCCCCCATCCCTCAGGGACCAAAAAAATGAAGAAAACTGAAACCTTCAAATAGGAATTTCTCCACCTTCAAGGCACCAAAGCCCAAACTTACCTAACCCTGCTCTTGCCTGCTCCTCTCCCCATCTCTTCTGTTACAACGAAGGAAGCAGGGATGGCTCCATCAATGGCTTCTCACACTTTGTGTCAGAGGCCTTCACACGAGGGTTTGCACTGTCCTACAGGGTCATGAAGACTTTCTAGAAGGTAGGTGGACACAGATAGTTTTAAAGTAATCCATTTCCAGAGCTGCCTTCTCCATATGTCCCCCCTCCTTATATTGGTGGGCCTAAGAAGAAGCCCAAGGTCTGGCAGCTCTCCTTCCCAACTTGCACTTTCCCAGTTGCCTCCCCTACCTCATTCTGAATCCTACTTTGGCACATTGCTCTTCACTGTAAAAAACATATGAAAGGGCCGGGCGCGGTGGCTCAAGCCTGTAATCCCAGCACTTTGGGAGGCCGAGGCAGGTGGATCACGAGGTCGAGAGATCGAGACCAACCTTGGTCAACATGGTGAAACCCCGTCTCTACTAAAAATACAAAAAATTAGCTGGGCATGGTGGCGCGTGCCTGTAATCCCAGCTACTCAGGAGGCTGAGACAGGAGAATTGCCTGAACCCAGGAGGCGGAGATTGCGGTGAGCCGAGATCGCGCCATTGCACTCCAGGCTGGGTAACGAGCGAAACTCCGTCTCAAAAAAACAAACAAAAAAAAAACGTATGAAAGGGCTACTTGCGAATGCTCTGCTTGAGGAAGTACTCAAAAGAGCAAAGCCTGGAGAAGTTCTTTGAGAAAGTTCACAGGGGCAGCCTTGTGGGTCAGTTCTATGCCTTTTTCATTTAAGAATTCAAATTCATTGAACATGTTATATCGCAAAGAAAAAAGTTTTTTTAAGAATTCAAATTCAGGCGAGACACAGTGGGTCATGCCTGTAATACCAGTGTTTTGAAAGGCTGAAGTGGGAGCTAGCTTGAGGCCAAGAGTTTGGGAACAGCCTGGGCAACGTATCTACAACCCCATATCTACAAAAAATAATTTTAATAATTATCTGGGCATGGTGATATATGCCTGTAGATCCAGCTACTCCAGAGACTGAGGCAAGAGGATCACTTGAGCTTGAGTTTGAGGTTACAGTGAGCCATAACCACATTATGGCACTCCAGCCTGGGCAACAGAGCCTTAACAGTAAAAAAAAAAAAAAAAAAAAAAAAAAAAAGGAAGAAAAAGAAAAGAAATAAAGAATAATTCAAATTGCAAGTGAGTTGGTTGACACAGGATACATATTAACCACATTGATTTGAATGGAAAAATAAAATCAGACTTTTTCGTTAGAAAGTCAGATTTGGCTCACAGGTTTGACAGACAGGACAGTCTTTGCAAGTAGGATATATGATGGACATTATTTTCCCTAAAATGGAATAACTTTAATCTGCAGCTCCAAAGTTTGAACAAAAACAGACTGAAAGTACAGATAACAACTTCTCCTTTTCAGCAAAGATGGAAGAGCAGGGGCCAAGTTTACCCTCCTGCCTGAAACAACCAACCAAATAGAAAACACATGAAACAATTCAAATTCATTGAACATGTTGTATTGCAAAATATACATAGCAAGACTTCATCTCTATATCTCTTCATCTCTCGGTTTCAAGACACCAGACATGAGGTAACAAAAGTCAGTCTGAGGCAAGTAACAAGCAAGGTGAGCCCCTCGGTTACCCAGCTTACTGCTTGGGAGGATGTATTTCAGGGAGGAAAAACCCAGGCAGAGCAAGTGACTCTGAGCTGAGGGGACAGCTGAGAGTTTGGAGTAGCCAAGGTGGCTGGAGTGCTCAGGACGGGGTAGTGGAGAGGAGAAAGGTAGATGCATAGAGAATTCTGGGGATTTGCAAAGGGCCCCCCTTGAGTGTTCAACAGAGCATGATTTATCATATATAAGTGTAAGGAAACCACTTGAGGCCAAGGAAAGAATCACCCAAAAACAATGGGCCGGAACAATAGCCAGAAGTCACACAGAGCCTGGACAGTGCCTGTCCCCATCAGCCAGATCGGAAAACCTCATAATTTATGGAGCACTGGTCAGAACTCTCAGAAGGGCGTTGCCTTGTAGTAAGGATTTGTCAGCCCTAGTTCAAACATTGCTAGAGCCCACCTAACAAATCTCAAAAGCAAGACCTGAAGGAATCAAACTGTTTCTAAATAACTGAACTGCATCCCAGAACAAAGTCCAAGAACATTTACAGAAATCCAAAATTAACAAGCACCCAAAAATGTAAAATTCACAATGTCTGGTTCTCCAATAAAAAATTACCAGTCATGCAAACTATGACCCTTCATAAGGAGAAAAATCAATTGAAACCATCACAGCTGACACCTATGTGAGAATTATACAAGGACATTAAAACAATTATTGTAACTGTATTCCGTATGTACTAAATAGAGACTAGGAAGATATTTTTTAAATACCCACTTTGAACTTTAAAGACAAAAAACTAAAATGTCTGAGATGGGCTGGATAAGGTAGGCAGAAAAAGGATAGGAAGAAGTACAAGGGGAACGAAAAATGTTTTGGGGATGATAGGTGTGTTTATTAGTTTAATTGTGGCTATGGTTTCACAGGTATATGTAATTTCTAAACTTATCAAATTGTACACTTAAAATATGTGGTTTATGGAATGTTAATCATATCTCAATAAAGCTGTTAAAATTGTACTGAAACAAAATATTGGGGGAAACTGGGTGAAGAATACAAAGGACCTCATTGTGCTATCATTCATTGTAACTTCCTGTGCAATTATAACAATTCCAAAATAAAGAATTTAAAAGTGTTTTTAAAATTAAAAAAAAAAAGTCTAAGATGAAAAATCACTGAATGGAATTAACAACAGTTTAGACATTGCAGAAAAAAACAGTAGTGCACTTGAAGCCATAACAATAGAAATTATCCAAAAACACCAAGAGAAAAGAATTTTATAAATGAATATAAAGTGCTGGGCAAGGTGGCTCACGCCTGTAATCTCAACACTTTGGGAGGCTGAGGTGGGTGGATCACCTGAGGTCAGGAGTTCAAGACCAGCCTGGCCTACATGGTGAAACCCCATCTCTGCTAAAAATACAAAAATTAGCTGGGCATGGTGGTTCCCGCCTGTAATTCCAGCAACTCAGGAGGTTGAGGCAGAAGAATCACTTGAGTCCGGGAGACAGAGGTTGCAGTGAGCCGAGATGGCGCCACTGCACTCCAGCCTGGGTGACAGAGCGAGACTCCGTCTCAAAAATACAAATAAAAAAAATTGCCTGGCATGTAAAAGAAAGAAATGAATACAAAGTATACACAGTATGACCAGGTCAGTGGCTCATGCCTGTAATCCCAGCACTTTGGGAGGCCAAGGCAGGAGAATCACTTGAGGCCAGGAGCTCCCGACCAGCCTGGGTAACACAGCAAGACTTCATCTCTACAAAAAAAAATTAAAAATTAGCCAGGCATGGTGGCATGTGCCTGTAGCCCTACGTGGGAGGCTGAGGCAGGAGGATCGCTTGAACCTAGGAGTTGAAGGCTGCAGTGAGCTATGATTGCATAACTGCACTCCAGCCAAGGCAACAAAGCGAGGCAGAGAGAGAGAGAGAGAGAGAGAGAGAGAGAGAGAAGGAGGGAGGGAGGAAGGAGGGAAGGGAGGAAGGAAGGAACGAATGAAGGAATGAAGGAAGGAAACACAATATACAACAGGCAGAAAGTATGTCCTTTACAATGATTTAAAGTTATGAAAAAAATTTAAGCCAGGTGAGATGGTGCATGCCTACAGTCTTGGGTACTCAGGAGGCTGAAGTGGGAGGGTGGCTTGAGTCCAGAAGTTCAAGACTGCTGTACACTATGATCACACCTGTAAATAGCCACTGCACTCTAGCCTACATGACAGGGTAGAGACAAGATCCTTCCTCTAAATATATATACATATATATATATATAAACTAAACTTAAAATTTGGGCATCAAATGAAAACAGGCAAGAGGGTTATTGGGGCACATGAATAAAGGAATTTAACTGGATCCCATATTCCTTCTTCCTTACTCCTGAGCATCCTTTCCTTCTGTTTGCTGGCTTGTACCTATCAGCACACCACAGCTTTAAAGAAATCTTCCTTTGACCCCCATAACCCATCTCCAGTTATTGCCCAGTTGCTCTGCTCTTTTTGTAACAGCACCCTCTCAGAGAGATCTTCCCTGAGCCCCTAAAAGCAGGAAAATCAAAGTTTCCCTGCTTTTCTCTCTTATAGGATTTTGTACTTTTCCTTCACAGTGTGTGTGTGTGTGTGTGTGTGTGTGTGTGTGTGTGTTTTGGTTTGGTTTGGTTTTTAAGACAGGATCACACTCTGTCACCCAGAATGGAGTGCAGGGGCGTGATCTCGGCTCACTGCAGTCTCTGTCCCCCTCCAGGGTCATATGATCCTCCCACCTCAGATGGAGTTACACCTGCCATCTCTGCTTCCTCATCTCCCACATACCCTTCAACCCATGCCCATGTGACTGCCACCCACTCCAAACACTCCACCAACCTTCCTCTTGCTAGACTCACCATGACTTCTTTGTTGCTAAATTAACTGGATGCTTTTCATTCTCATTCTGCTTGCCCTTTCAACTATTTTCAATAGTTCTCCACTCCCGCCTTGAGCAGCTTGCCACTTCCTCCTTCTTGAGTTTTGAAACACCACCCTTTTTTTTTTCTTCTCACCCATCTGGCACCTCTTTATCAGGTTTCTTGGCAGGTACCTTATTATCATTGCAGCTTCTAAATGTTGGTGTCCCTGTCCTTGGTCCTAAGGCTCTCTGCACACTTCTCTTGATCTCATCAAATATCAAGCTTTTATTTTATTTTATTTTTTATTTTGTTTGTGATAGAGTCTCACTCTGTCACCCAGGATGGAGTGCAGTGGCGCCATCTCAGCTCACTGCAACCTCTGCCTCCCATGTTCAAGTGATTCTCCTGCCTCAGCCTTCCAAGTAGCTGGGATTACAGGCATGCACCACCATGTCCAGCTAATTTTTGTATTTTTTTTTTTAATCTGTAAGAGCATGTAACAATTTTGCCTGGAGCAGATAAGGGTCATATTTGGGGAGGGGCTCCCAACCACAAAGAAGGCTACCCTTCTACCCGGTAGAATCCCCCCATACCCCAACTCTGATCACAGGACAAGCTGCCTCCCAGGCATTCGGTAGATTAACAAGTTGACTTTCATCCTGCCCAAGGCAGAAGGAGGCAATTTGGAGTCCAGACTTCTAAAAGGAAGGTTTGTGACCCTGATAAGATTACTCAAAGAACAAGAGACTGCGTTTTTAAAGTAAGCCAAGCTAGTCATTTTTCTTTTTTTTTTTTTTTTTTTTTTTTTTTTTTTTTCAAGAAGAGGAAGAAAGAGAAAGAGGAAGAGGGAGAGAGGATGCGGGTATTGCTTTGCTGTCCGGGCTAAAATGCAGTCTAAATATAGGTATGCCTATAATTGTCCTTAATAATGGAGACATGAAAGAAAATGAGGGAAGAGAATAATAAACAAGGAGCCAACCGACATTTCGTTTAAACTTCCAAGTTGATATGATGTGGTACTGATAAGAGTGTATACTTTGTGTAAAGTGGAGAGTTCTATAAATGTTAATTACGTTTACTTGTTCCAGATCTGAGTTCAAGTCCTGGATATCGTTGTTAATTTTCTGTCTCATTGATCTGTCTAATATTAATGTTGAAGTCTCCCACTATTATTGTGTGGGAGTCTAAGTCTCTTTATAAGTCTCGTATGTCTGGGTATTCCTGTATTGGGTGCGTGTATATTTAGGACCTTTAACTCTTCTTGTTGTTGCATTAATTCTTTTATCATTATATAATGTCCTTCTTTGCTTCTTTTGATCTTTGTTGCTTTAAATACTATTTTATCAGAGGCAAAAATTGTAACTTCTGCTTTTTATTTATTTATTTTTGCTCTCTGGTTGGTTGGTAAGTCTCTCTCCATCCTTTGTTTTGAGTCTTTGTGTATCCTTGAATGTGAGATGGGTCTGGATGCAGCATACAGTTTTAGTTTTTTGTCCAAATTGGCTGTCTTTGAATTGAGGAATTTAGTCAATTTAAATTTAGAATTGATAATGATATATGTGAATTTAATACTGTCATTTAATATTAGCTGGCTATTTTGCCCATTAGTTGATGTAAATTCTTCATTATATTGATGTTTTTTACTTTTTGGTATTTTTTAGAAAGGCTGATACTGTTTGTTCCTTTCTATGTATAGTGGTTCTTTCAGAAGCTCTTGTAAAGCAGGCCTGGTGGTGATGAATTCTCTGAGTGCTTGCTTGTTCACAAAAAACTTTATTTTTTCTTCACTTATGAAGCTTAGTTTGGCTGGATGTAAAATTCTTGGTTGAAAGTTCTTTTCTTTAAGGATGTTGAATATTGGTCCCCACTCTCTTCTGGCTTGTAGGGTTTCTGCTGAGAGATCTGCTGTGAGTCTGATAGGCTTCCCTTTGTGGGTAACCTGACCTTTCTCTCTGGCTGCCCTTAATATTTTCTCCTTCATTTCAACCCTGGTGAATCTGACGATTATGTGCCTTGGAGTTGCTCTTCTTGAGGAATATCTTCGTGGTGTTCTCTGTATTACCTGGAGTTGAATATTATCCTGCCTTACTACGTTGGGAAAATTTTCCTGAATAATATCCTGAAGCGTATTTTCCAGCTTGGATTCATTCTCTTCGTCACATTCAGGTACACCTATCAAGCGTAGATTAGGTCTTTTCACATAGTCCCATATTTCTTGGAGACTTTGCTCATTCCTTTTTATCCTTTTTTCTCTAATCTTGTCTTCTTGTTTTATTTCATTGAGTTGGTCTTCGACCTCTGATATCCTTTCTTCTGCTTGATCAATTCGGCTGTTAAAACTTGTGCATACTTCACTTAGTTCTCGTATTGTGTTTTTCAGTTCCATCAATTCACTTATTTTCCTCTCTAAATTTTGTATTCTTGTTGACATTTCGTCGAACCTTTTTTCAAAGTTCTTAGTTTCTTTAGATTGTGTTAGCATACGTTCTTTTAATTCACAGGAGTTTCTTATTATCCACGTTTTGAAGCCTGCTTCTGTAATTGGAACACACTCGTTCTCCATCAAGCCTTGTTTTGTTGCTGATGAGGAACTGGGATCCCCTGCTAATTTTTGTATTTTTAAGTAGAGACAGGGTTTCACCATGTGGGCCAGATTGGTTTCAAACTTCTGGCCTCAAGTGATCTGCCCACCTTAGCTTCCCAAAGTGCTGGGATTACAGGCATGAGCCACTGTGCCCAGCCACTTTTTTGTGTATGTACTTTTAGTAGAGACAGGGTTTCATCACATTGGCCAGGCTGGTCTCGAACTCCTAAATATCAAGGTTTTAAGTACCTCCATATGTCAATAATTCCCAAGAGTGTATCTCCAATCCAGACTCTCTTCTGGGCTCAAGGCCTATATTTCCAGTTGCCTGCATGACCACCCCACTGGAATGCCTGAAAGATATGTCAGGTTTTCCAAGTTCAAAACTGAACTCTCAATCTCCCGCAGCAGAAAATGGTCACTCTACCCACACTATTATTCAAGCCTGGAGTCATCCTTTTCTGCCTTGGGACTTTGCATTTCCCCCTTTCCCCAATGAGATTAACTCCCTCTCATCTTTCTTTAATTAACCACCCTCTCAGAGAGGTCTTCCCTAAGCCCCCAATAAAATCTAAGTTTCCCTGCTTTTCTCTCTTACAGAATTTTGTACTTTCCCATCATAGTTTGTGTGTGTGTATGTGTGTATGTTTTGGTTTGGTTTGGTTTCTGAGACAGGATCACACTCTGTCACCCAGGGTGGAGTGCAGCGGCATGATCTTGGCTCACTGCAAACTCTGCCCCTGCCCCCCCCCGCCCCCCCACCCCCAGGGTCACACGATCCTCCCACCTCAGGCTCCAGGATAGCTGGGACTACGGAAGTATGCTACGATGCCCAGCTAATTTTTGTATTTTTTGTAGAGACAAGGTTTCACCATGTTGCCCAGGCTGGCCTGGAACTCCTGGACTCAAGCGATCTGCCTGCCTCCACCTCCGAAAGTGCTGAAATTACAGGCATGAGCAACTGCACCCAGCTTTCTTCACAGTTTCACCACAATCCATAAGTATATATTTATTTATGTGATTATTTGTTCACTGTCTGTTTCCTAAGTTGTAAACTCCAGGAGGGCAGAGCCAAGGTCAACCGTGATATTTGCTCTCCCTCACCCCCTCCTACCCACTGAGAATAGTGTCGGGTAATCAGCAGTTGCTCAATAAATGCTGGATGAAATGAATGAGCTAGTGCATTTAGTGATGAAAACTACCTTGTTTATTGGGAATACCTTTGAATCGCTATTTAAAATCTGGATCAGTGCTATTAAAATTAGGACCTCAGGGAGGTGCTTCAAGTATCTCAGTCCACAGGTCTTCAAGCCTCACCTGCCACTGCCACTCTCCACCTGTAACGTGCAATTTTCATCCAAATAACCTGTGCTCCTGGCAATATTCCTAACAATCCCAAACCAAATAAAGAGGCTTGTGACATGGACACTAAACGTGCCCACGTTTGCGTCCCCATCCCGGAATATGACTCTAGTGGCTCATTAGCTCCATTCAAGCCTGCAAACTGCATCACCCTCCTCCTCCGCCCAGACCTGAGGGCTCCGACACCTTTCGCTAGGGAGCTCAGGCTAGGGCCTCTGCGCGAACCTTCCGTGCAGCATGGCGGCTTCCGAAGCCCCAGCCGAGGACAGAGTCTTCCGTACAAGAGGACTGTCTACAGAGTGTGAATCTCGCCCACTTCCGCCCAGCTACCGGAAGTTGCCATTTGAAAAGGCGGCGGCAGACTTGGCCTGCGACGCGGCGGTTGCTGCTGAGCATAGTTTGAACGAGAGCGACAAGGACTGCAGGCAGGACCGGTGGGCTCCTGGGTTCGGCTCTCCCGGGGCTAGGGACTGGGCTGGATGGGAGGAAGGACGGAATGAGCTGGGAAAGGAGGATTTTCTCTTTTCCAACCCCGAGCCGGGGCCTGTCGGGTCGCGCTATCCCCAGACCCTCCACTCTCTCGGGCCCAGCGGCCCAGCGCTGGGTAACATTCACCCTGCACCTTCCAGGTCTCGGCTGTGCCGCCTCGTTATGATGACCAGTATGTCTAAAACAGTGGATAGCCTGCAGCCCACCTTTGCGCTGAGCGGCGGCCAGCCCGCAGGTGAGAGTGTCCACCCCGCGCCCGGGGCACTGCGGCCGGGCCGGGGATGGTCCCGGGATTGTGGAGATTGATTGGGTGGTGCGGGCAGAGGGAGGGCGTCCCGTCGGCCCTGACGACCTGTGAGCCCCCAGTAACCAAGCTATGTAGGTTTTTGATGGAAGTTACGGGAAGGGCCATGTGGTAGGATTTTAGACCTGCTCTGATTTTTCTGCCCGCATATGTACTGTATTCATCAATTAGATTCAAGTTGTTGATTATCGTACAATGTTATTCCCATTAAGCTAGGAATCCCCTTCTAACGGGTTGTTCGTCTTATTTCCAGAGTTGGGCTATATCGAGGGATTGCGTTTGTTTTCAGGGAGGAAAGAGGAGAGTCATTTGAGAAGTGGAATGCTTTGATTCTTCGTTCACCTTTATATCTGCACCGTGTCTCTCATTAGCACATTCTCAATACACGTTTGTTGAATGAAGTGGGAGAGAGGGGTTAGACCTAGGCAAAATACTTGAGAAACGGGCGAAGAGAGAGACGTGATTACAAACAGAGTTTTTAATTGCTTTGTCTTCTGCTTTGTGTTGCTTTGCTTGTGGTCAAAAGTCATATCATGGGGTCCGCAGTCGGGGAGTTGTCTAATCTAGAGATTATAGTACAGAATAAGCTTCAGACGTCAGAAAACCGTTGTGGGAGATTATGGAGCAGCTATTTATGATCCTTCCCAGATGATTTCGCTTAGCTGGTGGTACATAAACCTTGGCAGGATTGAGCTCTAAAGTAAATAGGCTTTTCTCCAAAGGCTTAACGGGTTGTTTGTTGTCTTGTGTTGCCACAGAACACCTGAATGGTAATCCTTGCACCAGCAGGGACTAGGAGTTGCTGGAAGAACTGGAGCCAGGTCTCCGCTGCTGTGTCTTTCCCTTAGATGCAGTGCCCTCAGTCAGTGGGCAGTGACTGGCTCTCCCAGCCAAGCTGGAAGTGTTAATCTCTTTGATTTCTGTCTCTGTCCTAACTTTATGATCATATGTAACTGAAACAGTTTCCGTTGTTTAGGCTGCCTCCCAGGTTTTTTGGTTTTGACTTTGAGCATGGGCTGCTTGTTTTTTAAGCTTCAGCTTTTTGAATAAGTAATATATACACATGTTTAAAAAAAAAAAAAGTTGGAAAACCATAGACAATGATAAGCAAGTTTCCTGCCTTTACTTGACACCAGCCATCCAGTTCCCCTCCCAGCATCTCCCATTTTTAGGAGACAACTTTGTTAAATCCTCCTAAATTTTTCCTACAATGCAGTCCTGAGGTTTTAGCAAATAAGAATTATCGGAACCAATTCCAGTCAATGAAAAATGTTCATTTTATTTTTATTTATTTATTTTGAGACGGAGTTTTGCCCTTGTTGCCCAGGCTGGAGTACAATGGCACAATCTCAGCTCACCGCAACCTCCACCTCCCAAGTTTAAGTGATTCTCCTGCCTCAGACTCCCAAGTAGCTGAGCTGGGATTACAGGCATGTGCCACCACATCTGGCTAATTTTCTATTTTTAGTAGTTATGGGGGTTTCTCCATGTTGTTTAGGCTGGTCTGGAACTCCCAACCTCAGGTGATCCACTCTCCTAGGCCTCCCAAAGTGCTGGGATTACAAGTGTCAGCCACCACACCTAGCCCGAGTGTTAATTTTGATCAATTGACTGTTAACTCCATTTTACATATAGTAGATTTGTTATTGTTTATAACCATAATACTTGAGAGAGGAGATGATGATATTCCTCCAAGGTTACTTTTTACTTCAGACAGACACCTCAGAAAGAACCCCTTTAATACCTCATTTGTACCTCATTTCTTCAATTTGATTTGATTGTATTGGCTCTTAAGTTAGGTCAAGCTTAAGGGGGCCATTTTACAGTGAACAAAGTGAGAATAAGTCCAGAAAAGCCTGTATGTGAGCGTGGGGGTGCTTAACTCCAGATAAATTACTTGAATTTGCTATAGAACACAAATGATAGACTGTGTCGTTGGTGGACTAGCACAAGGATAGAGGAAAATACTCTCCTTTGGGAAAGAAGAGTGTTATGGCAGGGCCATTTCTCTGGTTGTCTGGCAAGATCAGATTAGAATGCGTAATAGGGAACCTCTAAACTTAAGAAGGGTAAACAAAAGGGCTGGTGGTAGAGGCAGGCAGCATGGAAGAGGAAGAGACCAGACAGATGGTTTAGACACGGTCCGTGAAACAACTCATGAAACTGTGAAGTGTTTCCTTTATTCAGTAAGCAGTTATTGGGCCGGGCGCGGTGGCTCAAGCCTGTAATCCCAGCACTTTGGGAGGCCAAGGCGGGTAGATCACGAGGTGAAGAGATCGAGACCATCTTGGTCAACAAGGTGAAACCCCGTCTCTACTAAAAATACAAAAAATTAGCTGGGCATGGTGGCTCGTGCCTGTAATCCCAGCTACTCAGGAGGCTGAGACAGGAGAATTGCCCAAACCTAGGAGGCAGAGGTTGCGGTGAGCCGAGATCGTGCCATTGCACTCCAGCCTGGGTAACGAGCGAAACTCCGTCTCAAAAAAAAAAAAAAAAAAAAAAAAAGCAGTTATTGGGCCCCTATTCATATGCTGGATACTCTCCTAGGTAATAGGGACACAAAGATAGAGTGGTTAGGAAGACATTCTGGTAAAAACAACAAAGTAGCCTGGCGTGGTGGCTCACGCCTGTAATCCCAGCACTTTGGGAGGCTGAGGTGGGCAGATCACCTGAGGTTGATTTCGAGACCAACCTGACCAAGATGTAGAAACTTCATCTCTACTAAAAATACAAAAATTGGTCGGGCGTGGTGGCCTGTGCCTGTAATCCCAGCTACTCAGGAGGCTTAGGCAGAAGAATTGCTTGAACCTAGGAGGCAGAGGTTGCAGTGAGCCAAGATCGAGCCATTGCACTCCAGCCTGAGCAACAAGAACAAAACTCTGTCTCAAAAAAAAATACCAAAAACCAACAAGGTAACAGTTTAAAAAAGAGCAGCTCAGTCATGCCCTAGGAGAGTGTGCAGAGTATTTGGGGAGCTTAACAAGATGCTATAAGGATTCAGCCATGTTTTGCCTGCTAATTCCACCCTGTTCTCTGCTGGTATCCATCTCCAGGTTCACTTTTACAGCTTCCGGCCTTTCAGTTCAATGAAACTTTTGGCTACCTTCAAACGTTCTGTACTATCACATTTAAAGAATTTTGATTTTTATTGCCAATTAGCCTGGAAGTCTTATTCTTTTGAATCAATCTTCACATGTTAAAATTTGCCAGAATGAAAATAAAGATTTGGCCAGGCATGGTGGCTTATTCCTGGGAGGCGAAGGCAGGAAGATGACTTGAGCCCAGGAGTTCAAGACCAGGCTGGGCAACATAGTGAGACCGTGTCTCTATTTTTTTTTTTTTTTTCTTGGAGACAGAGTTTCGCTCTTGTTACCCACACTGGAGTGCAATGGCGCGATCTCGGCTCACCGCAACCTCTGCCTCCTGGGTTCAGCCAATTCTCCTGCCTCAGCCTCCGGGGTAGCTGGGATTACAGGCATGCGCCACCATGCCCAGCTAATTTTTTGTATTTTTAGTAGAGACGGGGTTTCACCATGTTGACCAGGATGGTCTCGATCTCTTGACCTTATGATCCACCCACCTCGGCCTCCCAAAGTGCGGGGATTACAGGCTTGAGCCACCGCGCCCGGCCTTATTTTTTAAATTTTATTAAAAAAAATATATTTTACGTGCCTGTAGTCCCAGCTATTCAGGAGGTTGAGACAGGAGAATCACTTGAACTCAAGAGGCAGAGGTTGCAGTAAGCCAAGATTGCACTGCTGTACTCCAGCCTAGGCCACCGAGTGAGACTCTGTCTCAATAAATACATAAATAAATAATATTTTTAAAAATAAAGTAAAATAAAGATTTATGACAACTTAGAATGGGGCCCTGTTTGTTACAGGTTTGCAGCTGTTGGGTCATGATGCCAGAAGTTTTACCTCTCATTTTCCTTTGCAGACACACAAACTCGGGCCACTTCTAAGAGTCTCTTACCTGTTTGCTCCAAAAAAGTTGATGTTTCCAAACAGCTTCATTCAGGAGGTCCAGAGAATGATATTACAAAAATCACCAAACTGAGACGAGAGAATGGGTGAGAACAGATCATTAGTATCCAGTTAGAACATCTTCCTAGAAATCGCTCAGTACAAAGAATTAGAAAACAGGGTTTTGGGGAGGCTCCTGAACAATTGGCCTTTGGCCAGTGGTCCAGAGCAGTGCAGCATTGCTGAGCTCTGCCATAACTCTGTTGATCTTTCTGAAGAGACACAGCCAGGGTTATGATGACAGGTGTTCTTTCCTGTTTCATCACTTGCTCTGAGAGTGTGAGTGGCAGCTCTGTGGTCATACACCAACCCTGAGGGATGGTCGTGGTGGGTGGGGACTAGTTGTTATCCTAGGTTGCTGGTCTGACCACACAGCTCAGCCCTAGTGTATTGTGTGTGCCCAGCCAGCATTCAGTTACCAGGTGAGTGAGGTTGACATGAGATAGCCATGCCATCTTTTTTTTTTTTTTTTTTTTTAAGATGGGGTTTCACCATGATGGCCAGGCTGGTCTTGAACTCCTGACCTCAGGTGATCCACCCACCTTGGCCTCCCAAAGTGCTAGGATTACAGGCGTGAGCCACCGCGCCCGGCCTAGCCATGCCACCTTGAGAGGAGCAGCTCTGTCAGGTTGTTGGGGTAGTTGGGGGAGTGCCCCTTTGCTACTAATAAGCCTTTTCAGTAGTCTGTGCTGAAACAGTAGGTATATCCCCTCAGAACTCTCAAGCCTGTGTTGTTTTCCTTGTATTTCATCTCTGGTTCTTTGCTGAGACTCTCATGCCCTTTGTTCTGTCTGTTCACAACACTTAACAGTCTCTGATTCATTTCTTTGTTTCTGCCCTCTTAGGCAAATGAAAGCTACGGACACTGCCACCAGAAGGAATGTCAGAAAAGGGTGAGCATCAGGGTAAATCAGCTTGGTCACTATTCTAGGGTAGTGGGTCTCAATCCTTGGTTCTGTGTCAGAATCACTAGTGGGACTTTTTTAATATGTCAGGATCTGGGTTCCATCCCAGGAACCTGAGTGGAATTTTCAGGGTTGAGGTACAGCTAGGTGTAAGAACCATTGTCAGCACAAGAATCAGTGGTGCTACTATCTTGAATCTCAGGCAAGAGCTTTTTGGACTCCAAGCCTGGACCCCTGCTGACTAGAAGTCACAGTTAGCTATGGCCCATCAACAGGAGCGTAAGCCTTCAGGAGAGGAAGGGCTGCATGTAGTTAGTGATCTCGAGGTGAAGATTCTAGTGGTGGTAGTGAAATCCTGGAGAAGGATTCATCTCTCAGAGACTAGCTTGCAAGTGTCGTGCTATCAAAAATAGAAATAATAAGGAGGAAAGTCTGTACAAATAGGGTTTAGTTCCAGATCTATTATTTGGGCATGTCTTAAAAGATTTGAAAACAGGCCGGGCGCGGTGGCTCAAGCCTGTAATCCCAGCACTTTGGGAGGCCGAGGCGGGTGGATCGCGAGGTCGAGAGATCGAGACCATCCTGGTCAACATGGTGAAACCCCGTCTCTACTAAAAATACAAAAAATTAGCTGGGCATGGTGGCGCGTGCCTGTAATCCCAGCTACTCAGAAGGCTGAGGCAGGAGAATTGCCAGAACCCAGGAGGCGGAGGTTGCGGTGAGCCGAGATCGCGCCATTGCACTCCAGCCTGGGTAACAAGAGTGAAACTCCGTCTCAAAAAAAAAAAAGATTTGAAAACAACTAGGCATGGCGGCTCATGCCTGTAATCTCAGCACTTTGGGAGGCCAAGGCGGGTAGATCACCTGAGGTCAAGAGTTCAAGACCAGTCTGGGGAGATATGGTGAGACCCCATCTCTACTAAAGACACAACAGTTAGCTGGGCATGGTGGCACCCACCTGTAATCTTAGCTACTGGGAGGCTGAGGCAGAGGCAGGAGAATTGCTTGATGCTGGGAGGCAAATGTTGCAGTGAGCCGAGATCACGTCATTGCATTCCAGCCTGGGTGACAGAGCGAGACTATGACTCAAAAAAAAAATTATTTTTGAAGACAAGATACTAGCAAGAAAGACTGAGAAGTTTAAGAAAACTCTTAATACTGATGATATTAGAGTTTATTAGATGATAGACTAATATTAGAATATTTTATTAGATATTAGCCCAGTTACTGGGCTCAGAAATGCACATGTGTTTTCTCTCTTATTATTCATAATGGTAATATTTTTAGATGTGGGTTTTGTCCTAATTCTAAAAATAAGGAAACAGGGCCTCAAGGTTATGCAACTCAGTGAAGGTCATACACCACTAAGTAACTCACAGGATAAGAACATGTTTGTATAACTCCCTAGGCCATACTCTTAACCCTTTTATCTTTTCATGTAAGTATAATTATTATTACAGCTACAAACCACTAAGTAAGCAAAAATCAGAGGAAGAGCTCAAGGAAAAGAACCAGCTCTTAGAAGCTGTCAACAAGCAGTTGCACCAGAAGTTGACTGAAACTCAGGTAGGAGACCCACTAGAGCTCTGTTACCAGCTGCCACTGGGCGATGGGCATGGAATCCTGATAGATGGCCCCGTGGGTGAGCAAACTTGTTAATGCACAGCTGCCCAAGAAGCAGAAAAAAGCCAGGCTTTTGCCATGGTTGTCCAAGAGCAAGGGCAAGAAAGGTGATCACCCCTGGGGAGTGAAACAGTTCCTAATCTGTCTGTGTGGTACTCCAATAGGGAGAGCTGAAGGACCTGACCCAGAAGGTAGAGCTGCTAGAGAAGTTTCGGGACAATTGTTTGGCAAGTTTGGAGAGCAAGGGCCTCGATCCAGGTAAGAGACAGCACACAGCTAGCTGCCTTTGAAGGAACTGATGGATGTGCCCCTTACTGGGTTGATCTTGGCAGCATGGTATCAGTTAGACCAGTAAGTATAGGGGTTACTTAGTAAAGCCCTAAATATTTTGCGGAGCTTCTGTTTGTTTTCATGTGATGTTGATTTTTGCCTGGACAACAGAATTTCAGATGATTGTAGAGAGAGGGTTATCTCTTTCTTACCTGAACAGTTTATGCTATTCATTTAGTGCCAACAGATATGCCTTGAAAATAGATGAGAAACATTTTGTTCCTTTCAAGGGAGAGCATTTTCTGTCTCTTCCCATTTGGGAGTTATTAGTACGCTTGAAAGAAACATTTTGTTTGAACATTTTCTTGCTTTCAAGCATGCTACTAACTTTTCCAAATGGGAAGAGAGAGAAAATACTATTTAAAGCTTTCTTAAACCTGGTTAATCAGCAGAATCACAGTGACTAAAATATGACTGCTGTTCTTACCCTGTGCCCCAGAGAGCAGAATCTAACAAAGGCCGGGCTTGGTGGCTCTCACCTGTAATCCCAGCACTTTGGGCGGCCAACGTGGGAAGATCACCTGAGGTTAGAAGTTCAACACCAGCCTCACCAACATGGAGAAACCCCATCTCTATAAAAATACAAATTAATTAGCCAGGGTGGCAGATGCTTGTAATCCTAGCTACTCAGTAGGCTGGAGTGAGAGGGAATCGCTTGAACCTGGGAGGCAGAGGTTGCAGTGAGCCGAGGTCATGCCTTTTCATTCCAGCCTGAGCAACAAGAGCGAAATCTCCATCTCAAAAAAAAAAAAAAAAATCTGTAGCAAAGAGAGCAGAAGAAGGAATTGCACAAAGACTGTAAGAGCGCCTCAGACTGAGTCAGAGAGCCAGAGAATGCCCAGGAAAGGGACCCAGGCCTTTTTGTATTAAGGAATACTGACTTTGAATTTGAATGGTACTTGTTAATCTTTAGGTTACTGTTTAGGATATTTTCTTCTTTCTTCTTTCTTCTTCTTTCTTCTCTTCTTCTTTCTTCCTTTCTTCTTTTCTTCCTCCTCCTCCTCCTCTTCCTCCTCCTCCTCTTCCTCCTCTTCCTCCTCTTCCTCTTCCTCCTCCTCCTTCCTTCTTCCTTCCTCCTTCCTCCTTCTTCCTTCTTTCTTCTTCTTTCTTCTTCTTGTTGGTGTCTCACTCTGTTGCCCAGGCTGAAGTGCAGTGGTACAATCTCGGCTTACCCAAAGTGCTAGGATTACAGACCTGAGCCACCATGCCCAGCCTAGGATATTCTTTATAGTCACCATAAATATATATGTTTTTTAATTTAACATTGTTTATTTCTTTGAGATGGGATCTCGCCATGTTGCCCAGGCTAGCCTTTAACTCCTGGGCTCAAGCAATCCTCCCGAGTAGCTGGGACTACAGGTGTGTACCACCACGCCCGACACCATAAATATTTTGCATGATTTTAATTTATTACATGCATGCGCTGTTACCAAAAGTAGTAATTTGTTAAGGCCTGAGAGGCTTTTTAAAATAGCTTTGTGAATTGTAAACAAAACAAAAAAGTCCAACCTACACATTTCCTTTGGACAAATTTTCCACTGACCTAAGGAGAAAGTATACTGAGTTTTTGGCCATATCCAAACCTAGATTGAAAGGAGATAAAATACAGTTCTATAGGGCAGGTGTGGGTGACCCTGCCAAGGTGAACTTGGGAGAAAGTTCAGGATCAGACACTTAGAGAAATTCCCCTCATGAACATTCCTGTACTTGTCTACAGAGCATTTTTATTTTCTTTTGTTTAAGGTGTATAGTTCCCTAAATGAAGTTGACTTTGTTGTATTCATCAGCTTTAGGTAGTGAGACCCTGGCATCACAACAAGAATCCACTACTGATCATACGGACTCTATGGTGAGGGCATGGGTGTGAAAGGGCACAAGGGCTGAGTGACTGTGGGGCTCTGTAAACCTAAGAAGGTCCTGCTATATGTTCCGCAAACCCTAAGAAACAGCCTTTGATTATCTGTGGTGGTAGAAAAGAAAAATGGGACATGTACTCAAAATAGCATATTTTACTTGAAAGGTAGCTTTGTCTTGCAAATATAAGTGAGTCTGAATTGAAAATTTGAAACACATAATAGGTAAATATGTAGAGAGAGCTTTCTGGTTCCTCTGTTCTACACTTTACCAAATTTTTCCCCTGACTCCTTTGCTGAGAACTGTATGGAAGGGATGTTAGCCATGATCTAATGCAACTCTGGTTTTATATGAAGATTTGTTTACTACCTTGTACTTTTCTCTTAGTTACTCTTAGAAACTTTGAAAGAAGAGCTGAAGCTTTTTAACGAAACAGCCAAAAAGCAGGTGGAGGAGTTACAGGTGAGAGGCAGACATCACCCTGACAATTTCCTACCATGATAGGTAGATTTATGGTGGGGTCTTTGCTGTTTTTCTATTATTTTTAATAAACTTTCTAAATAATTTTAGGTTTATAGGAAAGTTACAAAGTTAATACAGAAAATTTACCCTAATAGTAACATTTTTTTTTAATTTCTAACTTTTTTCTTTTTTTCTTTTTTTTGTTTACTAGATCTAATCAGCATAATGTCATCAATTAATTTCTGACTTTTAAGTTCAGGGGTACATGTGCAGGGTATGCAAGTTTGTGTGCGTTTTCTTCCTGTGCATTGTGGTTTGCTGCACAGATCATCCCATCATCTAGGTATTGAGCCCAGCCTCCCTGAGCTATCCTTCTTGATGTGCTCCCTCCCCCAACCCCCAGTAGTAACATCTTACATTATCCTGGTACCTTAGTCAAAACTAAAAAATCAGCCAGGCATGGTAGCTCACGCCTATAATCCCAGCACTTTGGGAGGCTGAGGTGTAAAGATTAATTGAAGCCAGGAGTTTGAGACCAGCCTGGGAAACAAAGTGAGACCCCATCTTTACAAAATAAAATTTAGAAAATAACCGTATGTGGTGGCACATACATGTAGTCCCAGCTGCTCAGGAGGCTGAGGCGAGAGGACCACTTGGGCCCAGGAGGGCAAGGCTATGGTGAGCTGTGATCATACCACTGCACTCTAGCCTGGGTGACAGCAAAGCTATGTCTCTAAAAATAGAAACCTTTTTTTTTTAAAAAAAAAAAAAGACCAACATCAGTACATTACTATGAACTATATTCCAGGTCTTCTTTACCAGTTTTTTCCACTACTTTTTTTTTCTGTTACTGAGGCCTCTTAGAAATGTTCACATCGCCAAGGCATGAGGCAATGTGTAACACAGTAGGTTGCTCAGAGTTGAGAATGGAGACCTAGATGAAATCTATTCTGTGGAAACTTGATAACTCAAGGAGAAGACCTGCAGTAAGAAACACAGATTCTTTGGTCTGGACTGCTTCGGATTGCTTGGATGAATCATGGATATTGTACCAAATCTAGAGGATTTCATTGCTTCAGTTTAGATACAGGAGTCTAGGCCTTCTCTACTACTAGAGGGACAATTCCTAAAACCAGTACATAGAAACAAAATCTAAAGTAGAAGATACAGTCTTTGTTGATATTCCAGTGGTCTTCCTCAGTGGAATAGAACTATAATGTTCTGGTGTGGGTATTGTGTTGCCTGTTAGTCAAGAGTTTTGTGTATGTGTTGTTTTCTTTTGGAATGTCTTTCCATGCAGGCCTTAAAGGTAAAGTTGGAGATGAAAGAAGAAAGAGTCCGATTCCTAGAACAGCGAACCATATATAACAATCAAGTAAATGATTTAATAGCAGCCCTTAAGGAAATGGAACAGCTATTAGAAATGTAAGAAGAAGCAAGTGGCCACATGGCTCCCTCTTGGGCATAAACTCTCAGAGGAAGCCACTTAAGACATCTTCTTGGCCATGATCTTCTGGGACTCACCATCTCCAGAATGAAAACCGTTTCTACACTAGAATTAAGTACCGTTTATGCTGAAATGACTATTCCTCATTTAAGCAAGTTTTCTCAACCTTTAGGTTGGTCAGCCCTCCTGAGCCTCACAGGTGGATAATTGAGGCCTATAAGAGTGGGGGCACCTAGGAGCTTGGATTGACCTTCTAGGCAACCACTTGATTCTAGCACACGATTAGAATCGGGAGACTACTAACCACCACCAACGTGAGGATCTAAAATGTCACATTCAGATTTTCGGGAAGAAAATCTTCATTACAGTAGAGCCCAAGTGTTCCATGGGAGACATCATTGAGCCATGCTGTCCCCTTCTAAACCTGGAACACATTCTGTCTAATCCTGGTTGGGGTCTTTGCTTCCTTATTAATTTATGAACTTAAAGTTGCTTGAAGTGTTTTGGGCTTAACAAATGGGGTGAAAGTATTGGTAGTAATAACACCTACGTGAAACAATACACCTTGGAGCTTTCTAAATATAAATTACTTCCTTTTTTTTAAGTTCTACTTAAAAAATAAATACTTCTAAAATATTGTGACTCTAATATTGAGGAATGAAAATAGCCTTTTAACCTATATATGTCAGTTGATCATTATTGAACTAAGTTAACAAGTCCAAGATATTCTGACTTAATCTAGAATATTTTTCTTCCATGCTTTAAGAGCGCTGTGGCTAGTCCCTGTTTCCCAGGAGCATTGGCTAGTCTCCTGAGAGTGTTACCCATTTGTTGCAGTGGTTTCACCAGGTCTGTGGTCACTTGCTGCCTGTGTTCTCCCTGTACTCTTTTTTTTTCTTTTTGTTCATTTTTTTCTTCTTTTTTTTTTTACAACAACTCCTGAGACCAGAGTCTTTTGTTTGTTTGTTTGTTTGTTTGTTTGCTTGCTTGTTTTCCTCCAGACGGAGTCTCGCTTACTCTGTCACTCAGGCTGGAGTACCAGTGGCGCGATCTCATCTCACTACAACCTCTGCTGCCTGGGTTCAAGGGATTCTCCTGCCTCAGCCTCCTGAGTAGCTGGGATTACAGGCACCTCCCCTACCATACCCAGCTAATTTTTGTTTTTTAGGAAAGATGGGGTTTCACCGTGTTGGCCAGGCTCATCTCTAACTCCTGAGGTCAAGTGATCTGCCTGCCTCAGCCTCCCAAAGTGCTGGGATTATAGGTGTGTGCTACCACACCCAGCCATTTTTGTATTTTTAGTAGAGATGAGGTTTTGCCATGTTGGCCAGGCTAGTCTCGAAGTTCTGACTTCCAAGTGATCTGCCCTCCTTGGCCTACCGGAATGCTGGGATTACAGGCATGAGCCACTGCGCCTAGCTCTCTGCACTCTTAAGCATGGTTATCTGCCTAATGTTGGCTTTACACAGCCAGTCTTAGGTCTGGTCCCATTCATCCTTTAGTTCATGGCCTGAAGTCCATGACAGGCCTCCCCACTGGTTTACCAAAGGGATGGCCAAATTTTTTCTTTTTTTTTCTTTTTTTTTTTTTTGAGACGGAGTTTCACTCTTGTTACCCAGGCTGGAGTGCAATGGTGTGATCTCGGCTCACCGCAACCTCCGCCTCCTGGGTTCAGGCAATTCTCCTGTCTGAGCCTCCTGAGTAGCTGGGATTACAGGCACGCACCACCATGCCCAGCTAATTTTTTGTATTTTTCGTAGAGACGGGGTTTCACAATGTTGACCAGGATGGTCTCGATCTCTTGACCTTGTGATCCACCCACCTCGGCCTCCCAAAGTGCTGGGATTACAGGCTTGAGCCACCGCGCCCGGCAATTTTTTCTTAATTAAACTAGGCTAATTTTGGCTTTGGCCATCTCCGGTTCCTTCTGCACCTCTTAATTTCTTCACCAAACCCTCCCACCCCCATCCTTCAGCATCTTTAAGGCTGCACAGAGCCACACGGTGAAGCCAATAACACCCCAACCCGAGCTAAAGGGCCAAAATTGTTTGCCTTCCCACACAGACATCCACAAAGTTGGTTATGTCTCGAATGTTTTGAGCCTATCCGCTAAAAACTGGTCTTTGGCCAATTCTCTCAAACTAAGTTTATACCAGTAAAACTTATATGAACAGGCGAGGTGATGATTTGTGCCTGTAATCACAGCACTTTGGGAGGCCGAGGTGGGTGGATCAGTAGGTCGAGTTCAAGACCAGCCTGGCCAGTATGGTGACACCCTGACTCTACTAAAAATACAAACAATAATAGCATGGTAGCAGGCACCTGTAGTCCCAGCTATACGGGAGGCCAAGGCAGGAGAATTGCTTGAAACCAGGAGGCAGAGATTGCAGTGAGCTGAGATTACACCATTGCACTCCAGCCTGGGCAACAGAGCAAGACTTTGTCTTAAAAAACAAAACGAAACAAAACAAAAACCTGATGTGAACAAACTTAAGTTCATGCCACTAATACCTGTCTTGCTGGGTTATTATAAAACAGAATTATGTCCAGCACCTAACCCAGTGCCTGGCAAAGGTACTCAAATCCTGGTGGTGATACTACTAAAGTTTAAAACTTATCCTGGGAAAAGATTCCCTTCATAACCTTGCCCCCAACTTCTATTCCAGTGTCTCCTCCTACCTCAAAACAGTCACTGGTCTTCCCATGCCTTTGCAGACCTCAGATATTCAACTTCCTTCTGACCTGGAACTCTCAACCTTGACTCTTAAGCTCAAATTACAACCGTCTTAAAACAGCCAAAAACCTCACCCTCTAGCTACCATATACACTGTATTCACAGCCAAAAATACCAAGAATCTGTTTACTTCGCATTTTTTTTCTCGCCAATCTGGCTTTAAAGTACACCGAAACACTAATGTGACATAAGTAGAGTAGGCAAAGTCATCCAAAATAGAAATTACCAGGGACTGAGCAGGAGGGGAGGGGAGTTTCTCTTTGGGATGATAAAAAAGTTTCTGGATTGACCGGGCGCGGTGGCTCAAGCCTGTAATACCAGCACTTTGGGAGGCCGAGGCGGGTGGATCACGAGGTCAAGAGATCGAGACCATCCTGGTCAACATGGTGAAACCCCGTCTCTACTAAAAATACAAAAAATTAGCTGGGCATGGTGGTGTGTGCCTGTAATCCCAGCTACTCAGGAGGCTGAGGCAGGAGAATTGCCTGAACCCAGGAGGCGGAGGTTGCGGTGAGCCGAGATCGTGCCATTGCACTCCAGCCTGAGTAACAAGAGCGAAACTGCGTCTCCAAAAAAAAAAAAGTTTCTGGAAATGGAAAGTGGTGGTGGTTGCATAACGTTGTGCATATACCTAATGCCACTGAATTGTACTCTTTAAAATGGTTGAGGGCAGGTGTGGTGGCTCCCTGTAATCACAGCACTTTGAGGCTAAGACGGGTGGATTACCTGAGGTCAGGAGTTTGAGACCAGCTTGGCCAACATGGCGAAACCCCGTCTCTACTGAAAATAGAAAAATTAGCCAGGCATGGTGGCACATGCCCATAGTCCCAGCTGTTTGGGAGACTGAAGCAGGAGAATCGCTTGAACCCAGGAGGTGGAGATTGCAGTGAGCTGAGATCACACCGCTGGACTCCAGCCTGGGTGACAGAGTGAGGCTCCGCCTCAAAAAAAAAAAAACAGGTTGAAATAGAAATGGCAGATTTTAACCACAGCTTTTTAAAAAATTGGTGCTGAAAAGTGCACTAATCTTAAGTGTACAAGTTCATAAATTACTGTCACTGCTATGGAAGTGAGCACTACTCTGACAAAATCACCATTCATTATTCGTGAAAGTATTGTCCTTTCACGAATTTCATGAAAATGGACTCAGTGTACATTTTTTGAGAGAGAGTCTCTGTCATCCAGGCTAGAGTGCAATGGTGCTATCTTGGGTCACTGCACCCTTGACCTCCTGAGCTCAGGTGATAACCCCTGCCTCACCCCCACAAGTAGCTGGGACTACAGGCACATGCCACCATGCCCAGCTAATTTTTTTTTTTTTTTTTTTTTTTGTAGAGATGAGTTCTCTCCATGTTGCCCAGGCTGGTCTCAAACTCCTCAGCTCATGCCATCCGCCCACCTCAGCTTCCCAAAGTGTTGGAATTACAGGGCATGAGCAACCAAGCACAGCTCCTTTTTTTTAAAAAAAAAAAAAAAAAGACAGACTAAGGCCAGTGTATAGCTTTAGGCCAGAAGTTGGAGACCAGCCTGGGCAACATGGTGAGACTCCTTACTCAAAAAGAGACACCCTCTTGCTCTGTTGCCCAGGCTGGAGTACAAAAATAGCTCACTGTAACCTCAAATTTCTGGGCTCAGCCAACTGAGTAGCTAGTAGTACAGGTGAATGCCATTACACCTGGCTAATTTTTAAATTTTTTTGTAGCGATGGGGGACTCTAACTATGTTGCCCAGGCTGGTCTTGGACTCCTGGCCTCCCAGAGGGCTGGGATTACAGGTTTGAGCCACCATACCCAGCCATGTATGTACTCTTTCGTTTGGTTTCTTTAGCTCAACATATCTATAATTTGAATCACTGAATGTATCAGTATTTTCTGGCTAATGAACATTTGTTTCTAGGTTTAGGCTATTAATAAAACTGCACTAGTTTCTCTTGGATAGATAGTCAAGAATAGAACTGCTGAGTCACAGGGTAAGCAACTCAGTTTTCCAAAATAAATGGACCCATTTAAACCACAACAATGTATCAGAGTCAGTCTTTTTTGAAATACATATTTTGGCCAGACACAGTGGCTCATGCCTATAATCCCAGCAATTTGGAAGGCCAGGGCTGGAGGAGTTCTTGAGCTCATGAGTTCAAGACCAGCCTGGGCAACGTAAGACCTGAGCAACATAGCAAGACCATGCCTCTACTAAAAAATTTTGTAAAATAGCCAGACGCAATGGTGTGCACATTTGTAGTCCCAGCTACTCGGGAGGCTTAGGTGAGGGAATCACTTGAGCCAGGGAGAATGAAGCTGGAGTGAGCTGTGATAGCTCCATTGTGTTGTTGGAGGGCTGGTTCAAGTTCTTGACTTTAGTGCACTAAAGAATTTGAGAGGCCGGGCGGGGTGGCTGAAGCCTGTAATCCCAGCACTTTGGGAGGCCGAGGCAGGTGGATCACGAGGTCAAGAGATCAAGACCATCCTGGTCAACATGGTGAAACCCCATCCCTACTAAAAATACAAAAAATTAGCTGGGCATGGTGGCGCGTGCCTGTAATCCCAGCTACTCAGGAGGCTGAGGCAGGAGAATTGCCTGAACCCAGGAGGCGGAGGTTGCGGTGAGCCGAGATTGTGCCATTGCACTCCAGCCTGGGTAACAAGAGTGAAACTTCGTCTCAAAAAAAAAAAAAATTTGAGAGCAAATCTAAAGTAAAAGTAGGCAAAATAGTTTATTGCAAAACAAAAGTATGCTCCGATAGCTGGGCCAGTGAGGGCTACTTGAGAATGAGACAGCTCCATCCTACACTGGGGAAATTCCCTTTTTGAGCTTATGTAATTATTCTTTAAAGGGTGGGAATGTGTGTTGCTGTGAAGCATGTTGTGGGAGGTCGTCTGGATGCACACACTATTGCTGTACGTGGCAGTATGTACATTGCATGTCTTATTAACATCGTAATTCTCCAGGGGTGTGTGTTTTCTGTTAAAATGAGCATAGGTCAACATAAAGACACCAACCAAGGGTTTCTGTGCCTGTGCAAGCTCAGGGATTTTCCCCTTTTGCTCTTTTTCTCCTTTGAGCAGGATGTTCTGACCACAAGTTCCAGATGCGGGTTGTGCAACATTGAGCTATTCTCTCCATCTGTCTGTTTGGCAACTGTCTTGTCCCCATCTAAGTGAGGCTGTGAGCATTCTACCTGATCTACCTCAACTGCACTCCAGCCTGGTGTACAGAGTGAGACCCCATCTCAAAAGATAATATATCTATTTGGGAATAATTTTAGATTTATGGAAAAGTTCCAAAGACAGTCCAGAGAGTTCCCATATACCCCTTACCCAGCTACCCCTAATGTTAACATCTTACAGTACCATGGCACATTTGTCAAAACTAAAACCAGCAACAGTAAGTAGATCATTATTATTATTATTGTTATTATTACTATTATTTGAGATGGCGTTTCGCTCGATTCCCAGGCTGGAGTACAATAATGCGATTTTGGCTCACCACAACCTCTGCCTCCCAGGTTCAAACAATTCTGCCTCAGCCTTCTGAGTAGCTGGGATTACAGGCATGTGCCACCACACCCAGCTAATTTTTTGTATATTTAGTAGAGACAGGGTTTCTCCATGTTGGTCAGGCTGTTCTCAAACTCCCGACCTTAGGTGATCCGCCCGCCTTGAACTCCCAAAGTTCTGGGATTACAGGCGTTAGCCACCACACCCGGCCCAGTAGATCATTATTAACTAAGCTCGGGGCTTTATTTGGATTTCATCGGTTTGTCTACTAATGTCCTTTTTCTATTCTAGGATGTCACCCAGAATACCATATTGTATTTAGTCATTAGTTATTAGTGTTCCCTGGCCAATGACTGTCTCAGTCTTTTTCTGTTTTTCATGACTGTGACATTTCAAGGAGTAGCAGTCAGATATTTTGTAGAATGTCCCTCAATTTGGATTTGTCTGATTTTTTTTTCTTCTGGTGATTAGACTGTGGTTTTGTGTTTTAGAAAAGAATACCACATAAGTAAAGTATATGCAACATGTCATATTACAGGTATATAATATCAACTTGACTTGTTACTAGTGTTGTTAACCTTGATCACTTGGTTGAGGCAATTTTAGCCAGGTTTCCCCACTGTAAACTTAGTGTTCTCTTTCCAGACTCTCTTTAGAAATGATCACTAATTCCAGCTCACTCTCAAGGGGAGTGAGAACTATCTGCTATATTATTTGCAATTTTTCTATAAGGAGGATTTCTTTCTTTTCCCTCCCATTTATTTATAACAATATGAACTTTCTTTTTCTTTTTTTTTTTAAGACAGAGTCTCATTCTGTCGCCAGACTGGAGTGCAGTGGCGCCATCGTGGCTCACTGCAACCTCCGCCTCCCAGCTTCAAGCGATTATCCCGCCTCAGCTTCCTGAGTAGCTGAGACTACAGAAACATGCCACCACACCCAGCTAATTTTTGTATTTTTAGTAGAGATGGGGTTTCACCATATTGACCAGGTTGGTCTCAATCTTTTGACCTTGTGATCTGCCTGCCTCGGCCTCCCAAAGTGTTGGAATTACAGGCATAAACTACTGTGCCTGGCCTTTTTTTTTTTTTTTTCTTTTTTTGTTTTGAGACAGATTCTCACTCTGTGATCCAGGCTGGAATGCAGTGATACAATCTTGGTTCACTGCTACCTCCGCCTCCCAGGTTCAAGTGATTCTCCTGCCTCAGGTTCCTGAGTAGCTGGGACTACAGGTGCACACCACCATGCCTGGCTAATTTTTGTGTTTTTGCAGAAATGAGGTCTCATCATGTTGACCAGGCTGGTCTCAAACTCCTAACCTTAGGTGATCCGCCCACCACGGCCTCCCGAAGTACTGAGATTACAGGTGTGAGTAATCATGTACCCCACCTGACCTATGTGAGCATGTTTTTACTTTGTTTTCTTTTTTCAACCTTTATGTTCAGGGGTACGTGTGCAGGTTCGTTACATGGGCAAATTGCATGTCACCCAGCTAAGGAGCATAGAACCTGATAGGTAGTTTTCTGATCCTCACCCTCCACCCACCCTCCACCCTCAAGTAGGCCCCAGGGTCTGTTGTTCCTTTCTTTGTGTCCATGGGTACTCAATGTACTATTCAACTCCCACTTGTAGGAGAGAATATGCAGTACTTTGCTTTTACTTTATACTTTGATTTGTTATTCACTTTTTCCCTAATTTTGTTGCCCAAAGCTTTATTGTTTACCTTTCATATTAAGGTCTATTAACTACTTCTAATCTTTTGTAAACTTCTAATCTTTTGTAACTTAAAGTTCCTTTTTTTCATACACATAGCTAATTGCCTTAGGATCGTTTATCGAAAAGACCATTTTTTTCCTTACTGAATTGTAATGTAGAGTTCATTATAAATCAGCAACTCTATGTGTGGGTCTATTTCTTTCTTTTTTCTTTTTTTTTTTTTTTTTGAGACAGAGTCTTGCTCTGTTGCCAGGCTGGAGTGCAGTGGCACAATCTCGGCTCCCTGCAATCTCTGCCTCCTGGGTTCAAGCAATTCTCCTGCCTCAGCCTCCCACAGCTGGGACCACAGGCGTGAGCCACCACGCCCAGCTAATTTTTGTATTTTTTAGTAGAGACAGGGTTTCACCATGTTGACCAGGATGGTCTTGATCTCTTGACCTCGTGATCCACCCACCTTGGCCTCCCAAAGTGTTGGGATTACAGGCGTGAGCCACCGCGCCCAGCCGTGTGGGTCTATTTCTGAACTCTATTCTGTTCCATTATTTCTATCACCAATACCATGGCATATTAATATAGATACATATATTTATCTTTATAAAACATCTGTTTCTGGTAGTGTTAAGTCTCCAACTTACTCTGAATTTTATTTGCTATTCTAGGTCTTTTGTTGTTGTTTTGTTTTGTTTTATTTTATTTTTGAGATGGAGTTTTGCTCTTGTCGCCCAGGTTGGAGTGCAGTGGGGCAATCTCGGCTCACTGCAACCTTCTCCACCTGGGTTCAAGCGATTCTTATGCCTCAGCCTCCCAGGTAGCTGGGATTGTATGCGCCCACCACCACACCTGGGCTAATTTTCATATTTTTGGTAGAGATGGGGTTTCACCATGGTAGCGAGGCTGATCTCAAACTCCTGATCTCAGGTGATCCACCTCAGCCTTCCAAAGTGCTGGAATTACAGGCATGAGCCACTGCATCTGGCCATAGCTATTCTAGGTCTTTTGCATTTCCATATACATTTTAAAATCAGCTTTGCAGTTTTTATTTTTAAAAGGTTTGTTGGGATACTAATTAGGATTATAGTTCATCTACAGATCAGCATGGGAAAGGCTGACATCTTAACAATACTGAGCCAATCTATTAACATGGTATAGCTCTTATTTAGGTCTTTAATTTCCCTCACCAATGTTCTCATAATTTTCAGAGTAGGGATCTTGCACATGTTTCATTAGATTTATTCTCATGTGATTGAAGTTCTTACTGCTTTTGTAAATTATGTGTATATATATAATTTACAAAAATATATATTTAAATATATATTTTATATATTTAAATATATTTTTATATATATATTTTATATATTTAAATATATTTTTATATATATATTTAAATCTGTTTATTTAAATCAGGCTGTCTCCCAAACAAGAATAGGTTCAGAGAGACTCCCAAATTATATTTTTTAAATCTTATTTTCCAAGTGTTGTTTCTGGTAATACCTATTATATAGTGGTTTTGTATCCAATTATCTTGCTAAATTCATTTATTCTAATAGCTTATAATAGACTCTTTTCTATTTTTTAAAACATTTCCTACATACACGGTCATATCATTTGCAAATAATGAGTTATGCTTCTGCCTTCCTTCACATACCTATATACTGTGCTTTTTTCTATATACTGTACATTTCTATTTTCTTTATTATCTTGCCTAATTGCACTGTCTAGAATCTCCAGTACAATGAAAAGCACAGTGGTGATAGTATACATCCTTGTCTCATTCCGACCCTCCAGGGGAAAGTGATTCAACATTGTATTACGAAGTATAGTATAAGCTGTAGTTTATTTATAGATATCTTTATTAGATTAAGGTAGTTCTATATCTTTGCTGAGAGGTTTTTTTTTTTTTTTTTTGAGACAGAGTTTCGCTCTTATTACCCAGGCTGGAGTGCAATGGCGCACTGCAACCTCCACCTCCTGGGTTCAGGCAATTCTCCTGCCTCAGCCTCCTGAGTAGCTGGGATTACAGGCACGCGCCACCATGCCCAGGTAATTTTTTGCATTTTTAGTAGAGACGGGGTTTCACCATGTGGACCAGGATGGTCTCGATCTCTTGACCTCGTGATCCACCCGCCTCGGCCTCCGAAAGTGCTGGGATTACAGGCTTGAGCCACCGCGCCCGGCCAACAATATTTTCAATTTATGATGGGTATATCGAGAAGTGACCCTACTGTAAATCCAGGAGCATTTCCAACCTGGAAGGCAGCTACCCCTTAGAAACCCCTTCCCCATAAAACATGAATCAAAATCTACAAACCTTGTTATATAATAAAGCAAGTTGAACTAAGTTATCATCAGTGTACACATCAGAGCCAGCACTACTTTCCCATTGTTTATTCCAGAGATGCTTGACTCATTTACTAGGCACGTGGGCAGTTTTCTGATTGCTGTTTCCACACTTCGCCTTCCCACAGAGAGATTTCCCCAGTTAGGGGCTGCCTTTTTTTTTTTTTTTTTTTTTTTTTTGAGACGGAGTTTCGCTCTTATTACCCAGGCTGGAGTGCGATGGCGCAATCTCGGCTCAGCAACCTCCGCCCCCTGGGTTCAGGCAATTCTCCTGCCTCAGCCTCCTGAGTAGCTGGGATTACAGGCACTCGCCACCATGCCTAGCTAATTTTTTGTATTTTTTAGTAGAGACGGGGTTTCACCATGTTGACCAGGATGGTCTCGATCTCTTGACCTTGTGATTCACCCGCCTCGGCCTCCCAAAGTGCTGGGATTACAGGCTTGAGCCACCGCGCCCGGCCAGGGGCTGCTATTTCAACGCAGGGAGATAAAAAGTAAAAAACAAGTGCTCGTCTACCACCCGAACGACCCACCCTAGGGAGCACGTCAGCGTTTCCACCGCTCCGGGCAGGCCCACTCGTCCGCGGCTGTTGCACTGGCTGGAAGGGGGCGGGCGACCACGGCTGATTGGCTCCAATGAGGCCGAAGGGCAGCTCCGCCTGCAGCGGGCCGCGGAAGGTGATTAGCTGCTACAGACCCACCCCCTCGCCGGTTAGCGGGCAGGCGAAGCCTGGATTGGTGGAGCTGGAAGAGCTCACTCAGTTGCATCTCGTTCTTGGTGCAGGGCTGAGATGGCGTCTGCGACTAGGCTGCTGGGGCGGCGTGTGGCGAGCTGGAGGCTGCGGCCGCCGCTTGCCGGCTTCGTTTCCCAGCGGGCGCACTCGCTTTTGCCTGTGGACGATGCAATCAACGGGCTAAGCGAGGAGCAGAAGCAGGTGAGGAGACTGACCCTCTTCCTGGCCCCAAGGCCTCCTTCCAGCTGTGGCTTTTTTGCCTGTGGGCAATTGGGAGCGCTAGCTCGGCGGCAGGACGCGGGGCCTCCGTAGCCTCTGTGGAGTGAAGATTTGCGACCGCAAGGCAGGACTGCTGGCAGTAGAGAGGAGTCGAGGCTGGGAGAGCTCTTGAGAGCATGATGGCGTTTTGGTGGGTGATTGGCCAGGCTACCGCTTGTGGCACAAGGGTCCTCAGTCTGTATGTAGTAGCCCACTTACCCCTGAACACTGAGGTATGCGTCTCACACCTGGGTGATCCTCGTAATCACCAGGGAGTCTTTTTTTTTTTTTGTATGAACACCTTGAGGGTTTCATTTAAAAAGCCACAGTGAGCCCTCCTGTCGCTCTTCAGCCCATTGGGTCAAATCACAAAGTTCAACAAGTACTTGAAAGAAGTAGTTAGAGGGCAGGTGCCATGGCTCACGCCTGTAATCCGAGCGCTTTGAAAGGCCGAAGTGGAAGGATTGTTTGCGCTCAGGGGTTTGAGATCAGCCTGAACAACGAAGCCAGACCCCCATCTCATAAAAAGTAGAAAAGTAGAAGATAGAAATCCAGCGGAACCAGATTCCTTCCTGAGGCTTCACTTGGAGGCTGGATTTAGGCAACTTCACAGTTTATGTTTCAGAGCTTCCATGAACCACCTCAGGCAGAAAGGGGTCAATCCCTATTCTCAAGCTTTCCTGCCAAGAGGAGTTTGTAATCTCTCTGAGTATTCAGTCCCTTTTAGTCAAAGGTTCAGGGCCTTGAAAGAGCCTGACACCTGTGGATCTGGAGGCTGCCTGGAGTGCAGCTAGAGCACAGTGGGTGGGAGGTGGGAAGGTGCTGAGGAAGCTGGGAGGGTCAGCTGGTGTCAGCTCCTGCAGGGCCTTGCAGGCCTGGTTGAGGAGCTTCTGTTTCATTGGTACAGTGCAAACTAGTGGAATGATTTTTTTTTTTTTTTTTTTTTGAGATGGAGTCTTGCTTGTTGCCCAGGCTGGAGTGCAGTGGTGCTATCTTGGCTCACTGCAACCTCCAACTCCCAGGTTCAAGGGATTCTCCTGCCTCAGCCTCCCGAGTAACTGGGACTACAGGCATGCGCCACCACGCCTGGCTAATTTTTGCATTTTTAGTAGAGATGGGGTTTCACTATATTAGTCAAGCTGGTCTTGAACTCCTGACCTTGTGATCCACCCACCTCAGCCTCCCAAACTGTTGGGATTACAGACGTGAGCCACCTTGCCTGGCCTGATTATTATTATTATTATTGTTATTATTTTGCTGATGGAGTTTTACTCCTGTTGCCCAGGCTATAGTGCAGTGGCGCTATCTCAGTTCACTACAACCTCTGCCTCCCACGTTCAAGCAATTCTTCTGCCTCAGCCTCCCAAGTAGCTGGGATTACAGCCACCACACCTGGCTAATTTTGTATTTTTAGTAGAGAGGGGGTTTCTCTTTGTTGGTCAGGCTGTTCTCGAACTCCCAACGTTAGGTGATCCATCCACCTCGGCCTTCCAAAGTGCTGGGATTACAGGTGTGAGCCACTGTGCCCAGCCAGATTGATTTTTATGTAGGGGAGTGATGTTTTAAAAAGTGCCATCAAGCTCACTAGGCCGAAGACCTTAAGAAAGAGGGGTGAAGATGATCTCTGAGGAGGCATAAACTACTGAGGCCTCTGTTTCAGTCCTGTGCTGTTTGGTGAAGTTACTGTGGCCTTTTCTCCTGAATGTGCCCTTGGTAATGGGGGTGCTGTCCACAGTGGCATCTGTTTACCTCTCTCCTGTTAGCTTCGTCAGACCATGACTAAGTTCCTTCAGGAGCACCTGGCCCCCAAGGCCCAGGAGATTGATCGCAGCAATGAGTTCAAGAACCTGCGAGTGAGTTGGGAGGCCCGGGCCGGTGTGGGCAGTCTGGGAGTGGGGCTGAGTTGTTTTGTGGTAAATGAAGCCTCCCTAAGAATGCAGCCCCTCTCTCTGAAGTGTTTGGGTCTCATTGTTCCAGCCACATGTGACTGTCTACCTTCCCCTCAACACTCATTCCACTCCACTCCATTCTGTTGGCAGGAGTTTTGGAAGCAGTTGGGGAACCTGGGCGTATTGGGCATCACTGCTCCTGGTGAGTATAGTGTCTCCCTAAAGAGAAATTTTCTTACGTGCCCTTTAAGACAGTTCCCAAAAGCAGCAGGTAGGGAAGGGAAAGATTGTGCTAAAACCCAGAACTGGGCTGGGCGTGGCAGCTCATGCCTGTCATCCCAGCACTTTGGGAGGCCGACATGGGTGGATCATCTGAAGTCAGGAGTTCGAGAACATTCTGGCCAATATGGTGAAACCCCATCTCTGCTAAATGATTCAAAAATTAGCTGGGTTGTGGTTGCAGGCCCCTGTGATCCCAGCTGCTTGGGAGGCTAAGACAGGAGAGTTGCTTGAATCTCGGAGGTGGAGGTTGTGGTGAGCCAGGCTGCACTCCAGCCTGGTTGACAGAGCACGATTCCATCTCCAAAAAAAAAAAAAAACCTCAGAACTGCCTCCTTTGGACCTGTGAAAGCACCCATTAACTGTCAGCCCAGAGAAGAGGACACTCTTCTATTTCATTAGATAGTGACGTGGAGAAGGCAGAGAGATTAATTAGGTTAGTGTGGCTCACTTGGGTCAGCATCAGTCCAACTCTTGAACTCTGCATACTTAATAGGTTTCCCCCAGGTAATTTGGGACGTTTAGAAAACTCTGGATCAGGGTGGGCGTGGTGGCTCACACCTGTAATCCCAGCTCTTTGGGGAGGCTGAGGCAGGTGGATCACAAGGTCAGGAGTTCAAGACCAGCCTGGCCAACATGGTGAACCCTGTCTCCGTTAAAAATACAAAAATTAGCTGGGCGTGGTGGCAGGCACCTGTAGTCCCAGCTACTCGGGAGGCTGAGGCAGGAGAATCGCTTGAACTCAGGAGGCGGCAGTTGCAATGAGCCAAGATCCAGCCATTCTTCTCCAGCCTGGTGACAGAGCAAAACTCTGTCTCAAAAAAAAGAAAAGAAAAAAGAAAACTCTGGATCAAGTGATTGTCTTCATAGTACCTCAGCCTCACTGCCTCCTCTAATCCCTATAAGCTCTGCCCTACCAGTGGCTTCTAGGCAGGAACACTCGGGCAGGTATGTCCCTGTGGGTATTGCCTGTGTCCTCTTCTGCCCACAGGTTAGAGCTCATTTGGGAGCAGATGGCAGGGGGAGGGGGAGAGAGGTGGGCAGGGGAGAGAGATGTCTATCTAGGCTTCCAGGTGAGGTGGTCAGGTGATGTGTTTAATAGGCTCTCTGGAGGGAGAAGGCAGGGAACTGGCAGCCTCTAGTTGGAATATCTAGTTTGAATCCGAAAGAGGCCCAGCCTGGCTTGAGGTACACAGTAAAGAGATGAGCCTGTGGCCTCACTAGCTAAAGCTTAGAAGGCCCACCCTGTGGGCCAAGTGTGATGGCTCACGCCTAAAATCCCAGCACTTTGGGATGCTGAGGTGGGCAGATCATGATGTCATGAGATGGAGACCATCCTGGCTAACAGAGTGAAACCCCTGCTCTACTAAAAATACAATAAATTAGCCGAGCATGATGGCAAGCACCTGTAATCCCAGCTACTTGAAAGGCTGAGTCAGGAGGATCGCTTGAACCTGGGAGGTGGAGGTTGCAGTTAGCCAAGATTGCACCACTGCACTCCAGCCTGGGCAACAGAGCAAGACTCCATCTCAAAAAAAATAAAAAAGAGAGAAAGCCCACCCTGCTTGGGCCTGTATTCACCCTGGGCATGATAGTAGGAGTGGAACCCAATAAATATACTTCTCCTTACTTCCTAGAAAGTTTCATCATAGATGATGATAAAATGAAAACACTTAAAGATTAGTTGAGACCATCTTAATGTAAAAGTGTTGAGGGAAAGGCTGCTGGGCACTCCTAAGCAAGACTTTCCTATTGTGTTTTGAGGGTTTATGCGCCCCACTCCCTGCAGACAGTATACTTCTGAATCAGACTGTATTTTATGGAAGAAAGAGGCAGTTAGAAATCAGATGAAAATGGCCAGGTGTGGTAGTGGGCTCCTGTAATCCCAGCAACTCCAGACACCAAGGCAGGAGGATCACTTACGCCCAGAGTTCAGGGCTGCAGTGAGCCATGATTGTACCCCTGCCTGGCAAGAGAGTGAGAGCCCCGCTCTTGAAAAAAAAGAAAAGAAATCAGGTGAAAACTCTTTCAAGGGGGAACCTGAAAAAGAAAGCCAATGTGGCCAGGCACGGTGGCTCAAGCCTGTAATCCCAGCACTTTGGGAGGCCGAGGCGGGTGGATCACGAGGTCAAGAGATCGAGACCATCCTGGTCAACATGGTGAAACCCCGTCTCTACTAAAAATACAAAAAATTAGCTGGGCATGGTGGTGCGTGCCTGTAATCCCAGCTACTCAGGAGGCTGAGGCAGGAGAATTGCCTGAACCCAGGAGGTGGAGGTTGCGGTGAGCTGAGATCGTGCTATTGCACTCCAGCCTGGGTAACAAGAGTGAAACTCTGTCTCAAAAAAAAAAAAAAAAGAAAGAAAGAAAATGTGAGCTCTGGTTTCTGCATGATGTCCTGGTGGCTGTTTCTAATGTCACCTGCCTTCAGGCTTTCCTTCCTGCAGTTGTAGGGGCAGGTCAAGCTTTCCTTAGAGTCTAGGACCAGCCTGACTTCTTGGTCAGAGTGAACAGGTGCATCGGACCTTGCTAGGCTTGACCAAATCAGCAGGGTTGGGGGTGGTATCAGGTGACCCAGCCACTTTGAGTTTGGATCTGCTGCCAAGGAAAACACGCATATTTTATGAGGAATTCTTTTTTTTTTTTTTTTTTTTGAGACGGAGTTTCACTCTTGTTACCCAGGCTGGAGTGCAATGGCACGATCTCGGCTCACCACAACCTCCCCCTCCTGGGTTCAGGCAATTCTCCTGCCTCAGCCTCCTGAGTAGCTGGAATTACAGGCACGCACCACCATGCCCAGCTAATTTTTTGTGTTTTTAGTAGAGACGGGGTTTCACCATGTTGACCAGGATGGTCTCGATCTCTTGACCTCGTGATCCACCCGCCTTGGCCTCCCAAAGTGCTGGGACTACAGGCTTGAGCCACCGCGCCTAGCCCTATGAGGAACTCTTAAATTCTCTGTCAGTATCTCATCTGCCGTCTGCTGCACAGTCCACCTCCAGATTTTCCCTGAGGCTGTGGCTCTCCTGTCCTGTTGCCAGTCCTGCTTCTTTGGGTTCAGCCCTATGCTATAAAATCTCACCTTCCTGGCCGGGCATGGTGGCTCACGCCTGTAATCCCAGCACTTTGGGAGGTCGAGGTGGGTGGATCATGAGGTCAGGAATTCGAGACCAGCCTGGCCAACATGGTGAAGCACTGTCTCTACCAAAAATACAAAAATTAAAGGCCGGGCACGGTGGCTCAAGCCTGTAATCCCAGCACTTTGGGAGGCCGAGGCGGGTGGATCACAAGGTCGAGAGATCGAGACCAACCTGGTCAACATGGTGAAACCCCGTCTCTACTAAAAATACAAAGAATTAGCTGGGCATGGTGGTGCGTGCCTGTAATCCCAGCTACTCAGGAGGCTGAGGCAGGAGAATTGCCTGAACCCAGGAGGCGGAGGTTGCGGTGAGCCGAGATCGCGCCATTGCACTCCAGCCTGGGTAACAAGAGCGAAACTCCGTCTCAAAAAAAAAAAAAAATTAGCCAGGCATGGTGGAGGGTGCCTGTAATCCCAGCTACTTGGGAGGCTGAGGCAGGAGAATCGCTTAAACCTGGGAGGCAGAGGTTGTGGTGAGCCACGACTGCGCCATTGTACTCCAGCCTGGGCAACAGAGAGAAATTCCATCTCAAAAAAATATATATATATATATATCTCACCTTCCTTAGTCTTTTGCACACACATCACATCCCTTGGCTTTATATCATCTGTTCCTGGTGCTTTGGACACCACCCCCACCCCGATGCCTTTGTTTTTCCTCTGTTAAACTCCAGGCCCTCTTTCTTCATTTATTCATCTGCCTCTGCATTTCTGTAACTTTGTGAGTAGTTGGTGCTCAAGTTGCTCATGTATCTACATCAAGAGTTCTCTCTGGGATAAAGCAGGAGTTGCAATGATTGCCTTCTGAACCACCCCTCAGCCTATCAGCAGCAGCAGGCAAAACCAGTCCAGTGAGCTTGTAAGCAGGTTCGTGCCATCAGCCTATTCATGTTGCTAGTGGAATTTGGAATAGATGCTACAAGGTGTTTCCCTTCTACCAAGAAATGTAAGATTGTTAAAAATGTCCCAATTTAATCTGGGCTGCCTTTTCCACTCCCTTGTACCACACCACTCCCAGTTCAGTATGGCGGCTCTGGCCTGGGCTACCTGGAGCATGTGCTGGTGGTGGAGGAGATATCCCGAGCTTCTGCAGCAGTGGGGCTCAGTTACGGTGCCCACTCCAACCTTTGCATCAATCAGCTTGTGCGCAATGGGAATGAGGCCCAGAAAGAGAAGTATCTCCCCAAGGTGAGGAAATGGAAATTAAATACATGCTAATCTCACAGTGTAACCGCCAACTGGAAGACACCCTCTCCCCTTGGTGGGCGCCAGTCAGACCTGCTTTCTGTAGCATGCTGCCATAAACCAAATGTGGTTAGGAAGGGGCCATGGATTGCTTTAAAATACTTGAGCCAAAAATATTAAAAATAGGACCAGAACTGTTATATTGGACACAGAAATGGAAGAGTAGGACTAGCTTCTTTTGCAAAGGGAATGGGAAAAGGAGAGGTATTTTCAGCCTTGTCATCAGGCTTCTTAGAAGAGACTTCTAGGACTTGACTGATACCTTGGTCTGAGAGAGAAGTTTGAAGGGGTATAATGTGGACAAGAAGACGCAGTATCAGTGAGCGGCTGTAGGGTACTCCAAGGTTATAACAAGGTCTATTGGGGGTTTTTCTTATAGCTGATCAGTGGTGAGTACATCGGAGCCCTGGCCATGAGTGAGTCCAACGCAGGCTCTGACGTTGTCTCTATGAAGCTCAAAGCAGAAAAGAAAGGTAAGGCCGCTCTTGACTTGGGAGCCAAAATGGGCAGAGGTACAGACATCAGGATGAGGGAGCAACAATTGAGGTGGCCCCTGCTGGGTTTCCAGAGCTTTTTCAGAGCTAGACAGCTTCTTGTGCAGCAGCAGGTCTGTGGCCTGACTGAGACAGGCCAAGATGGCTTGAGCAAATAGCCAATATCCTGCCCTTAGGAGATCACTACATCCTCAATGGCAACAAGTTCTGGATCACTAATGGCCCTGATGCTGACGTCCTGATTGTCTATGCCAAGACAGATCTGGCTGCTGTGCCAGCTTCTCGGGGCATCACGGCCTTCATTGTGGAGAAGGTGAGTACCGGTGGGTGCAGGGCCAGGGAGGCTTCTGCCTCCTGACAGTGGTACCAGAGATGGCCCCTTCCACTGATCTCAAATGCAATCAATGTGTGTTCTGCAAGGTCCCCAGAGATGGGGTGAGGCGGAGAGCAGACTGTAAGGAGGGTGACCAAAAAGTCCAGGGAGTTCAGGGCAGATGGCTCACTTCTGAAGACAGTGGAGCCATCCTCAAGCGCCAGGCCACACAGAGAGGTCTAGGAAGGGCAGGACTGAAGGGAGGTCGGGATGTGACAGTCAGGGTACCACTGGTGGACCTGGTGAGCGTGGCCACGGGAGACAGAGGTGTGCAGGGGATGCAAGTGGAGACTGCGTCTGCGGCAGCCTTGAGAGCAAAAGTGAGAAGGACGCACAGCAGGAGTTCAGAGGAGAAGTTGGGAGTTTGGGTTTGTTTTTAGGAATTAAAAAACAGCAAATCTTTTGTCAGAAGGAGAAAAAAAAGGAAAGAAAAAGGAAAATGGAGGTAGGAATTCAGATGTGTGGGAAAGAGTTCACAGAACACAATGGTGAGCAGGAGCAGGAGAGATAAGGATGGGTTACAGGTGATGGTGCGGGAACCACCTGCCTAACAATCAGGAGGAAGAAGCCGGGGCCCTGAGAAGGCTGGGGTCACAGGGGTGGGGGAGTTCGCAGAGAGTTTCTTGAGTGAATATTGTAAAGGTCTGTAGTACCCTCCATAGAGAGGGGGGGAAAGTAGGTGTCTAGGGTTGGAGCAGTAGGGACCTGGCTGAGATTGGAAATCTCTTTCTTTTTTTTTGAATCGGAGTCTCGCACTATCACCGGGGCTGGAGTGCAGTGGCAAAATCGTGGCTCACTGCAACCTCCGCCTCCCAGGTTTATGCAATTCTCCTGCCTCAGCCTCCTGAGTAGCTGGGATTACAGTCACCCGCCACCACACCCAGCTAATCTTTTGTATTTTTAGTAGTGCCTCGGCCTCCCAAAGTGCCAGGATTATAGATGTGAGCCACCATGCCTGGCCAAGGTTGGAAATCTCAAGGTTGCATAACGCTGCCTACATTACAGGGTGAGGGGTACCCTCATTACAGGTGAAGGGCGGCATGTGCCAGCACTCTGCTGGGTGCCAGCACTCTGCTGGGTGCCAGCACACTGCAAACCAGTAGTCCAGGTCAAAGCACAGAGGTGATTCAGTTCAGTCCTGGTGGGATCCCTTTGGTTACAGACAGGAGAACAACAGAGGATAAGGGAATTGACTGGGCTGGTGAGAGTGTCTTGAAAATAATGTCCCCTGGGGGAGGGAAATAAGGCCCAGTGGGGTCAGGAGGGCTCGGAGAATTGAGCATATGATTGAGAAAGAACTGTCTCTGTGAGAACTGGGGAGAACACAAGCTAGCAGCAGAGGAGGCTGGGATCAGTCTGGGGTGTTAGTAGCACCGGAAGGTCCTGGGGGGAGCGTGGGACTGCGATGCTGCCATGCCGTGCAGGTACAGGGACTTGATAAGAAAGTGGGTGCCTTCTCTCCAGGAGTTCTTTCCTTTACCAGGCCCCCTTGGGGCTAATCTGTAACCAGGACCATCCTTTGTTTCCTGTAAAGGGCATGCCTGGCTTTAGTACTTCTAAGAAGCTGGACAAGCTGGGGATGAGGGGCTCTAACACCTGTGAGCTCATCTTTGAAGACTGCAAGGTTCCTGGTAAGTAGCACTCAGAATCGGGGAGCCCCTCTACTGACCCCCTTCCAGGCTGATGTGGCTGTTCTCAAGCTGAGAAAGCCTCTGGGTTAGAAAGGCTCAGCACTATGGCGCTGGGCTGGGGCTGCTGGACAGCGCTCCTTCCTGGCCAGATCCCTGCAGCAGCATGCCTCACTGGCATGGCACAGTCCGTGCAAGGTCTGTATTCAGCAGCCGGAAGAGAGGAGTCAGACCTACCCTTTCCCACTGATGTGCTTAAGTCTTTCTCTACTTTTGCCTGTCCCCTGCATGTAACTCTTCAACCCATATTTTTGTAAAAAAGCTTTTTTAAATGAGTTATTCATTTTTAGTATTAATGATGCTATAAAAACACATCTGAATCCACTGATGGAAGTCACACTTAGTGAAGAAAAGGCAGTTCTGTTTGGGTGTGGGTATTTTCTCTCCCAAGGAACTGAAGTGTGACGTGGTGGAGCGCTTTGGGAGAACCAGTGCAGCCATCATGTACTAACCAGACCAGGGGCATGCATTTGTTGTTGTTTAGGGTTTTTTGTTTGTTTGTTTTGAGGAGTCTCACCCTGTCACCCAGGCTAGAGTGCAGTGGCGTGAGGTTGGCTCACTGCAGCCTCCACCTCTTGGATTCCAACGATTCTCCTACCTCAGCCTCCCAAGAAGCTGGGAATACAGGCACACACCACCCTGCCCAGCTAATTTTTCTTTTATTGAGATAGAGTTTCACTCTTGTTGCCCAGGCTGGAGTGCAATGGCGCGATCTCGACTCACTGTAGCCTCCACCTCCCGGGTTCAAATGGTTCTCCTGTCTCAGCCTCCCGAGTAGCTGGGATTATAGGCACATGCCACCACGCTCAGCTAATTTTGTATTTTTAGTAGAGACAGGGTTTCACCGTGTTGGCCAGGCTGCTGTTGAACTCCTGACCTCAGGTGATCCACTCGCCTTGGCCTTCCAAAGTGCCAGGATTACAGGCGTGAGACACCACGCCTGGCTGGGGGCATGGATTTGATCACATTAGCTGTCTTCTTCAGCCATATACTATGCCTAACACCCATAATCTGACAGCCCAGAAAAGTGTGCTTTAATTACAAGGAGCATCCAGGGAAGGGGATCCGTTGAGCTCCTTCTTTGGAGGGAAAAATTCAGCAAGCATTAAAGACAGGTCAGTGGTGTCAACTCATTTTCCTGCCTACACCTGCAAGACCATCCCGTGTCCTGGCTTACTGGGTGGAGAAGTGCTCAGCGGCTTCTGTCACTAGCTCTGAATGGCCTGTCTCCTGGACAAAGAAGCTTTCATGGACTACCCTGCAGGGAGCTGACATTGGATCAGAGCTGACTCTTCCTGGGGGAAAGAGTAACTCTCTGGTTTCTTTATAGGTGCCGGTGTAGAAAGAGTCAGGGAGGGGTTGGGCGACTTCTAGACCAATTAGCTTTTCTTCTTTCCCGTCCAAGGGAGTCCAGAGAGGGAAGGGAAAGATCTAACAACCCTGGGCTTTGTGGCTGGCCTTGTGGATGGGGTGGGGGTCCTGGCAGCTCCACTTCTGACTGGGAGGGGTACACTTGATCCTTTTCTTTCACGTGGAACCTTAGTTGAAGGTCACTTGACATATTTGTCTTACTTGAGAGCCATGTTTCCAAATCTAGTACCTTTGATGAAAGTGAGGAGGCTGTGCACAGCTCTCTCCCTCTGACCAGCATTTATCCTGGCAGCTGCCAACATCCTGGGCCATGAGAATAAGGGTGTCTACGTGCTGATGAGTGGGCTGGACCTGGAGCGGCTGGTGCTGGCCGGGGGGCCTCTTGGGTAAGTGTGAGGTTTGGGGGAAGCTGGGCTCTGTTGTCCTCCTTGGTGGGTGAGCCACCATGAGCAGCAGCAGCCTTCCTTTGGGTGGCCAAAGGGAGCCATCTCCTGGCCCTGCACTCTCCTAGGAGACAAAAAGAACCTCCTCCTCCTGTGTTTAATTTCTTCCCACTGCAGGGAACTATCATTAAGTGACAGACAAAAGGCCTGAGGAGCAGGGGGTGACTTACTCAGCTGTGAAACATCATCTGGGCTCTAACGCCCCCTGTACCTGTGGTCAGTCAGGGCCATAACTGTGGCAAGAGTTTCTGAAGCTGCTTTTCTCCTCCCTGGGACTCTGGCCTTCCCACACTAGCGTTTTGCCTCTGCACCTGGTGGTGGGATGAGGAGGTGCTCATGGGGCCTTTCTCCTTTCTGGCAGGCTCATGCAAGCAGTCCTGGATCATACCATTCCCTACCTGCACGTGAGGGAAGCCTTTGGCCAGAAGATCGGCCACTTCCAGGTGAGCCAAGTGCTTTTGCTGACATGTGCTCTTCAACTGGGCTAAAGTTTTCTTTGAAGAGAAAGGAAGTGGGGTGGGCACCATGGATGCTTACTATCTTCTCCAGCAAATTCAGCTTGACTGCTTGGAATGCAGTTTTCCTCAGTGTGCAGCTGGGCTCTTAAAGTCATCAGGAAGTTTGTCACATTGCCACTTCGATTCCTGTGTAAGGTGGATGAACTAGACATTGTGAGGTTGGAGAGTGAGGCATGCAGGTTGTGGGGGCAGAAGGGAAAGAGATTGCCATTTGCAGTTAGACCTTCTGGTCTGAAAAAGCTGCTGGAAGGTAATAAGCATTGCAGTAGATGGTGCCTTGGGAGCCATGCCTTTCAGAGGCAGTGATGGCCACCGCGGGGTTCAGTGTGGGCCATGGAACAGCCACTCTCTGGCCGTTCTAACTCCCACATCTGCCTATCCATCTCCACCATCCTGGCTAAATCCCATCTCCTCTCCATGCACCTGCTTCCTCATCCTTGGCTGTCTTATTGCCGTTGCTGACTTGCTTTTTGTAACTGGGAGAGTGTTCCACTATGGTGACCTGTGACCTCCCTTTGTGCCCAGTTGATGCAGGGGAAGATGGCTGACATGTACACCCGCCTCATGGCGTGTCGGCAGTATGTCTACAATGTCGCCAAGGCCTGCGATGAGGGCCACTGCACTGCCAAGGTGAGGGCCAGCCTCAGTGGGGGAGAGGCGGGGGCAGTGGGCCGGCTGCTGGGCCTTGTTGTCTGTGTGCGTCGAAGGCCCCTGCTGACCCGAGCTTCCTCCCGTAGGACTGTGCAGGTGTGATTCTTTACTCAGCTGAGTGTGCCACACAGGTAGCCCTGGACGGCATTCAGTGTTTTGGTGAGTGGCCCCCACTCCTTATTCCTAGGGCTTCCTCGCTCTTGGGGCCTGCAGCTGCTTCAGAAAGCGGTTTTGGGGTGGGCGCAGTGGCTCACACCTCTAATCCTAGCACTTTGGGAGGCCAGGGCGCGTTGGTCACCTGAGGTCAGGAGTTCGAGACCAGCCTGGCCAACATGGAGAAACCCCATCTCTAATAAAAATACAAAAATTAGCTGGGCATGATGGTGCATGCCTGTAATCCCAGCTACTTGGGAGGGTGAAGCAGGAGAATTGCTTAAATTTGGGAGGTGGAGGTTGCAGTGAGCTGAGATTATACCATTGCACTCCAGCTTGGGTGAAAGAGCGAGACTCCATCTCAAAAAAAAAGAAAAGCGGTTGCCTCTCCACTTCTCACTATGTGCTTATGCTAGGCCCAGCTGAGCTGGCACCTTTAGGCTCTTTCTGTCCCAGTTAGAAGGAAGAAATGGAAAGCTAATGAGAAAACTGCTAGAGACCAGGAGTTGCTGTTGCCTTCAGCAACACCCCCATCTCATCCTCCCTGCCTGGTCTCATAGACACCAGGAAATGGGGAAAGGGAAATGTCTCAGGTAGACCAGCTTCTTTCCATGCTGTGTAGTGGTTAAGAGCACAGACTTGAACCGGGGAGCCGAGGTTTGAATTCTCGAGCTGCTACGCCAGTGTCTCCTCGTCCCTGTTTGCCATGTCTGTCAGTGGCTCTGCCATTTCTTTGTTTGGTATCCTCAACACTCTGGGTGGCCTTTCAGCCACAACTTCTTACCCACCCTACCCCCAACAAGGCACAGGAGTCCCCTCTTTTCTTTGGCTTGTCTTTCCATGGTTTCAGTTACTGTGGTCAACCAAGGTCCAAAAATACGAAATGGAGCCGGGCAAGGTGACTCACGCCTGTAATCCCAGCACTTTTGGAGGCTGAGGCAGGCGGATCACCTGAGGTCAAGAGTTAGAGACCAGCCTGGCCAACATGGTGAAACCCCATCTCTACTAAAAAAACAAAAATTAACAGGGTGTGATGATGCACGCCTGTAACCCCAGCTACTCGGGAGGGTTAGGCAGGAGAATCACTGGAACCTGGGAGGCGGAGGTTGCAGTGAGCTGAGATTGCGCCATTGCACTCCAGCCTGGGTGACAGAGCGAGACTTCATCTCAAAAAAGAGAAAAGCCTGGGTGCGGTCGCTCACACCTATAATCCCAGCACTTTGGTGGCTGAGACAGGTGGATCACCTGAGGTCAGCAGTTGGAGACCAGCCTGGCCAATAGGCTAAAACCCTGTCCCTACTAAAAATGCAAAAAAAAAAAATTAGCAGGGCATAGTGGCAGGCGCCTGTAATCCCAGCTACTTGAGAAGCTGAGGCTGAAGAATCACTTGAACCCTGGAGGTGAAAGTTGCAGTGACCAGAGATGGCGCCATTGCACTCCAGCCTGGGTGACAAGAGCGGTACTCCGGCTCAAAAAAAAAAAAAAAAAAAAAAAGCTGGAGGCCAGGCGCAGTGACTCGCCTGTAATCCCAGCACTTTGGGAGGCCGAGGCAGGCAGATTACATGAGGTGAGGAGTTCGAGACCAGCCTGACCAACATGAAGAAACCGTATCTCTACTAAAATTACAAAATTAGCCAGGCGTGGTGAAGCATGCCTGTAGTCCCAGCTACTCGGGAGGGTGAAGCAGGAGAATCACTTGAACCCGGGAGGCAGAGGTTGCGGTGAGCCTAGATTGTGCCATTGCACTCCAGACTGGGCAACAAGAGCGAAACTCCATCTCAAAAAAAAAAGAAAGAAAGCTAAATGGAAGTTCCTAGAAATAAGCAATTCATAAGTTTAAAGTCCACGCCATCCTAAAAAGCGTGCTGAGTGTTGTGCCATGCTCCTCTGTCATGTTGGGTAGTGAGTCATCCTTTTGTGCAGCATATCCATGCTGTGTGGGCCGCCTGCCTGTTAGTAGTCACCTAGAGTATCCATTCAGCCATCTCAGTAACACCGTGCCTGTGTCCAAGTAACCCTTATTTTACTAAGTGGCCCCAAAGTGCAAGAGTAGTGATGCTGGCATGTGGTTGTAATAGTTCTGTTTTGGGATTATTATTGTTAATCTCTTACTTTGCCTAACTCATCAATTAAACTTTCTCATAAGTATGTATGTATAGGGAAAATATATATACATGTGGGGTTTGGTACTATCCACAGTTTCAGGCATCCATTGGGGTCTTGGAATGTATCCCCAAGGATAAGGAGGAACTGGTGTATTCCCCAAACCCCTTCCTCTTGTTCCCTTTTGGTGCTTCTCTTTAATCAGTCTCTCCTCCTGTGGCCTGTTCTATATACTTGGCCTTCTGTTTGCTGTCTTTATTTCACCCACTGTCAGTCACTTCCTTCCTTCTCTGCCCAAACCCTGGTTGCAGGTGGCAATGGCTACATCAATGACTTTCCCATGGGCCGCTTTCTTCGAGATGCCAAGCTGTATGAGATAGGGGCTGGAACCAGCGAGGTGAGGCGGCTGGTCATCGGCAGAGCCTTCAATGCGGACTTTCACTAGTCCCGAGACCCCCTTTCCCTGCACCTAGAGGCCTTTCTTGGGAAGTAGAGATGTGGCGGCTCTCCCACCCTGCCCGCAGCAGGCCTTCCTGCCCAGCTGCTCTTCTTGCGTCAACCCTCTGGCCTCTGGATGAGGTTGCAGTCTACAACGTTCTGCATAACGGCTGCCAAGCACATGGGCCTCACAGCCAGGCCAGTGCCAGGACTAGAGTTCTGTAATTTAAAATGGACTCAGCAGGAAGCATATTGTTGGGGTATTGTTCGGATGGGCTTTGGTGACTCTGTGCCGTTGCTCTCTAACTTCCGAGCCCACCTCCCAGGGGGCATGCAGGGGGCACCTGGGGGTATGCAGGTACCCACCTCTTCCTCTTGGGTGAGGCCTCTGACAGGGAGATCTCTCTTCTCAAGCACAGCAGAGTCAAGGCCCCCTCCATGTACTAGAACTGGGTACAGGTTGAATATCCCTAATCCTGAAATCTGAGACACTCTGGTTCCAAGCATTTTGGATAAGGCATACTTAATTTGCAGTCTCTTTTCTGGGAGAAAAAAAAAAATACAAAAAGCCTAGCCCAGCCAGGCACAGTGACCCATGCCTATAATCCCGGCACTTTGGAAGGCCAAGGTGGGTAGATCGCCTGAGGTCAGGAGTTCAGGACCAGCCTGGCCAACATGGTAAAATCCTGTCTCAACTAAAAATACAACAAAATTAGCTGAGCGTGGTGGCAGGCACCTGTAATCCGAGCTACTTTGGGAGGCTGAGGCAGGAGAATTGGGTGAACCCAGGAGGCAGAGGTTGCAGTGAGCCAACGTTGCACCATTGCACTCTAGCCTGGGCGATGAGAGGGAAACTCTGTCTCAAAAAAAAAAAAACCAAAAACAAAAACCTAGCCCTTGTTTCTTCCAGTTTCTAGAGGTATCAGCTCCTAGCTTGTGAATGCATGTGCTTGGCCAGGCATGCATGGTGGCTTACACCTGTAATCCCAGCACTTTGGGAGGCCAAAGTGGGAAGATCACTTGAGCCTAGGAGTTCAAGGCTGTAGTGAGCTATTATGAGACCACTATACTCCATCCTGGGCAATAGAATGAGACCCTGTGTCTAAAAATAAAAGTAAATGGGCTGAGCATGGTAGCTTATGCCTGCAGTCCCAGCACTTCGGGAGGCCAAGGCAGGCGGATCACAAAGTCAGGAGTTTGAGTCCAGCCTGGCCAATATGGTGAAACTCCATCTCTACTAAAGATACAAAAAAAAATTAGCCAGGCATGGTGACACATACCTGTAATTGGAGCTACTCAGGAGGCTGAGGCAGGAGAATCGCTTGAGCCCGAGAGGGAGAGGTTACAGTGTACTGAGATTGTGCCACTGTACTCCAGCCTGGGCAACAGAGTGACACTTCATCTCAAAAAAATAATAATAATTAAAATTTTTTTTTTTTTTTTTTTTTTTTTTTGAGACGGAGTTTCGCTCTTGTTACCCAGGCTGGAGTGCAATGGCGCGATCTCGGCTCACCGCAACCTCCGCCTCCTGGGTCCAGGCAATTCTCCTGTCTCAGCCTCCTGAGTAGCTGGGATTACAGGCACGCACCACCATGCTCAGCTAACTTTTTGTATTTTTAGTAGAGACGGGGTTTCACCATGTTGGCCTGGATGGTCTCGATCTCTTGACCTCGTGATCCACCCACCTCGGCCTCCCAAAGTGCTGGGATTACAGGCTTGAGCCACCGCGCCCGGCCCAATAATTTAAAATTTAAAAATGATGCCCGGGTGCCATGGCACGTTCCTGTAATCTCAGCACTTTGGGAGGCCGAGGCAGGTGGATCACTTGAGCTCAGGAGTTTGACACCAGCCTGGCCAACATGATGAAATCCTGTCTCTACTAAAAATACAAAAATTAGCCAGGGATGGTGGTACACGCCTGTAATCCCAGCTACTCGGGAGGCTGAGGCAGGAGAATCACTTGAACCCAGAAGACAGGTTGCAATGAGCCAAGATGGCACCACTGTACTCCAGCTTGGGCCATAGAGCGAGACTGTCTCAAAAAAGAAAAATAAATGAACACGTGCTGCTAAGAGTCTGTAGTGGGGCAGAGCAGAAGACAACGTGCTTTTGTGTGCTGTTGGAGACTGGCTCCTCCTGAGGAGCACCTCTGTGCCCTTGTGCACTGCCCTGCCACGGACACCGTCCAGTCCTGGCCATGTGACCACCCACAGCTGACTCAGCAGCAGGCACGGGCCCTACCCGAGTATGCCTGAGTGGGCTGGCCTGAGTCCAGCTAAGGCTGCCTCTGTACCTTTCTCCAGACACCCCAGGCTAATTTTGTTACAACTGCAGAGTGACTGCTGCCATTTTGCATTAAATACATTGCAAAGCCAACCCTCTGCTTCTAAAGCAGTGTTTTTGGGGAGAAGCAATCTGTTCGCCACTGCTTCCTGTCTGGATTCAGCTTGTGTCCTTGGAGAGTGGCTGGTCCAGGTCCTATTCATGCCCTCCAGCCCGTCCTTTCATGAGAGACAGGAAGATAAAATCAGCCCTTAGGATAGAGGTCTCCGCCTCCCTTTCCCAGATCTCACAGTGAGTTTTCAAGGAAGCAGGAAACCCAGAGTGGTAAGTTCATAAAGCAGAAAGAAGCTTACAAATTTCTGAAAACCACCCCTATGTTTTTAAAAAGATCAACACAATTTGGCTTTCTTTAGGTCTAAACTGGAACTAGAATCCAGGCAAAAATGGGGGTGTTCTGTGAATTCCAGCCTGGGGCCCCACTGTACAGGAGTCTGGATAGAGGGTGGTCTGAGAATGGAATGGGTCTGGGTTGTTAGACTCCTGAGCTCCTGTTAAGAGGGAACTGGTTTTCTTGGCTCTCAGCCCAGTGGCGCCTATCCTGGCTTTTGGTCCTGGCCTGCAGCCAAGTGCTGTTCCCAGCTTGAGTCTCCACAGGTGGGGTTAGCTCCTCACCAACCCCAGTTCAGTCCCATCTTGAGGGCAAAATCCTGGGCTCATAGACAGTCCTTTCACATCCCTGTCTTGCCCCCTGCTGTGTTGGAGATCAATGTGTCTAAAAGGGCCATCTCTCTGGCTTAGTGTGTGTGGCTGGAGCAACCACACACTCAGATACAATGTGGCAGAATTCATCCAGTTTGTCTAAGCCCTGCCGACTTGGGGAGGTGATTGCGCTCCCGATTCCATGTGTGAAGCAAAAGAGAAATGTTTTCAAAATAAAAGCAAAAAACCAAAATGAACCATGTAGCCTGCGTGGTAAATGGAAGAGCAAGGGGCACGTCTGCTTTGGTTCTGGTGGGTGTGTTTGGTTGTCTACACGCGTTGGGCAAATCTGCGGCACAGCCGCCAGCTCTGCTCCCTCCGCGGCTGCCTCTTAATCCACTCCAGTTTTAGGCAGGTCACACTCTCAGGACATAGTGCTGCTGTTGATGCTGCCTGCCCTGTGGAAGGGCAACAGAACCTATGGATGTTGCTTAAGCCTGGTCTGAGCACACCCCTTATCAGAACTTGGCAACCAGGAAGAAGAATGCAGGTTCCTGGATCCTACCCCAGACCTAATCGCATCCCCACAGGTGATTATAGACTGCGGCGACCACCCTGTGGGTCCTAAAGCGGGCTTCCCCAGGAGCCTGAGTCCTAACTCTAAATCCATATAATCTAGTGATAACAACCGTGTGACCCTCTCAAGTCTGAGCTCCTTAATCTGCATAACTGGTGTGGGAGGCACGGTTTTGTGCAGGGCCCCCTTCCAGAACACCAGTAAGGTGAGTTGCCCTCGGCGGGATGGACTAGAGCTGGTGTAAACGCAGTATGTGGTCTGGGGAGGGGTGCTCAGTCCACCACCTGCCAGGTGGGAGCTGGGACCTAGGACCCGGGTGGTCATCTGTCGAGACCCCCAGCCTAGGGCGGGTCCAGAGTCCTTCCTCTGACCCTCTCCCTCAGAGTAGCGCACTTGGAGTGCAGCACTGGCTCGCCAGACCCAGCTCAGGTGCCGTATGGAGTTCGTCTGCCCTCTGCCGGCCGACCGCAGGATTACAGACGCGCGGAGCCCGTCTATCTGGCCTTTGCCGGGATTCTGGTTCTAAGGCTACCAGTCTGGGATTTCATGACTCAACGACGTTTTATTTTAGCCAATAAGTACATTAAAGAAGGGCGGCGGGGAGGGGGGCCAGGAGAAGGCTATCCTCTGTTACCATCATTTCATACAAGGCCTTTTTTTTTTTTTTTTTTTTTTTAAGAGTCTCACTTTGTCACCCAGGCTGGAGCGCATGGCGCAACCCGGCTCACTGCAACCTCCGCATCTTGGGTTCAAGTGATTCTCATGCCTCAGCCTCCCAAATAGCTGAGATAACAGGCATGTGCCACCGTGCCCGGCTATTTTTTGTATTTTTAGTAGAGACGGTTTCACCATGTCGGCCAGGTTGGTCTCTAAATCCTGGCCTCAAGTGATCCACCAGCCTCAGCCTCTCAAAGTGCTGGAATTACAGGTTTGAGCCACGGTGCCTGGACAAGAATGGTCATTTCTAACAAAAAGTATAAAGGGGTTGGGCACGTTGGCTCACACCTGTAATCCCAGCACTTTGGGAGGCCAAGGCAGGGGGATCACCTGAGTCCAGGAGTTCGAGATCAGCCTAACATGGAGAAACCCCGTCTCTACTAAAAATACAAAAAATTAACCAGGCATGGTGGTACGTGCCTGTAATCCCAGCTACTCGGGAGGCTGAGGCTGAGGCTTGTTGCTCCAGCCTGGGCAAGAAGAGCAAAACTCCATCTAAAAAAAAAAAAAGATAAAGGATACAAACTCAGACAATGGCCAGGATTTTTATATATTTATTTATTTATTTATTTATTGAGACAGGGTCCCACTATGTCACCCAGGCTGGAGTGCAGTGGCGTGATCTCAGCTTACTGCAGCCTTGACCTCCCGGGCCCAAGCAATCCTCTGGCCTCAGCCCTCCCCCTTGCCAGCCCCCCAGTATCTGGGACTAGAGGCATGAACCACCATGCCAGACTAATTTTTGTATTTTTTGTAGAGCCAGGCTTTCACCATGTTGCCCAGGCTGGGCTCAAACTCCTGGGCTCAAGAGATCCTCATGCTTCTGCCTCCCAAAGGCCTGGGATTATAGGCACTGAGCCAGTGTCCCCAGCCCTTAAATTTTTGTGCTTCATGTTAATGGTTTCTAAAAATACTAGTTTTCAAAAGCTTATTCAAAAAAATAAAAGTCCCCTGTCCCTCCTATCCCCATTCCCAATCCCAGGACAAAAACTACTTTTGAATCTTTAAGGAGCTTCTTTTTTTTTTTTTTTTTTTTTTTTTTTGGAGACGGAGTTTCACTCTTGTTACCCAGGCTGGAGTGCAATGGCGCGATCTCGGCTCACCGCAACCTCTGCCTCCTGGGTTCAGGCAATTCTCCTGCCTCAGCCTCCTGAGTAGCTGGGATTACAGGCACGTACCACCATGCCCAGCTAATTTTTTGTATTTTTAGTAGAGACGGGGTTTCACCATGTTGACCAGGATGGTCTCGATCTTTTGACCTCGTGATCCACCTGCCTCAGCCTCCCAAAGTGCTGGGATTACAGGCTTGAGCCACCACGCCCAGCCTCAAGGAGCTTCTTTTGGTAATTCACTTCATGCCTCTAAGTGACATGCTTATTTATTGATTTAATTGTAGGCTTTTTTTTTTTTTTTTTTTTTTTTACAGAATCTCTGTCACCCAGGCTGGAGTGTAGTGGCACAATCTAGACTCACTGCAAACTCCACCTCCCAGGTTCAAGCAATTATTCTTTCTCAGCCTACCAAGTAGCTGGGAGTATAGGCACACACCACCATGCTGGCTAATTTTTGTATTTTTAGTAGAGCCGGGGGTTGATCATATTGGCCAGGCTGGTCTCGATCCCCTGACCTTATGATCCACCTGCCTCAGTCTCCCAAAATACTGGGATTACAGGCATGAGCCACCGCACCCAGACCAAGGATAGTTCTTTAAAGTACATACATTTGATTTATGAAAAGTTATGGCCGTATTTTTTTTACTTCCTCTGGCCAGCCCTGTCCATGGGCCCGTGTTTGGGAGCCCTGGAATCAGGTGCTGCAGAGCTGTCCCCAGCCCCTGCCCACACTTGGTACCCAGAGCCCACAGCTATGCTAGTGCCAGGTTGGAGCTCTCCTCTCCCTGTGTGCTCTACCTGGTTACTTTTGCAGGGACCATTCCAGAATTCAGCCTCTCCCTCACCCACCACCCACCCGCTCTCAGAGGCTAGCCTGGTATCTCTTAAATATTTCTCAGATCTTCAACATCCTGCCAACTTGCCTCCCTTCTTCCAGGCCATGCCCCTTAACCCTTCCTCTACACTAAACCAGTGAACTATCAAGCTCCCCTAAAAATTCTTCAGTGGCTGCCACCACCTGTAAGATCTAAGGCTTGGCAAGGCAACTATGACTCTAATCTCCCTGGGCCTTCCCCTTCTGCTGCTTTCCTCCTTCCCTGCTGAATGTTCGTGTTCTTGTTGCAAGGAGTCCTCACTGCTGTTTCTTTTTTTTTTTTTAATTGCATGTTAGGTTTTGGGGTACATGTGAAGAACATGCAAGATGGTTGTATAGGTACACACATGGCATTGTGATTTGCTGCCTTCCTCCCCTTCACCTATATCTGGCATTTCTCCCCATGCTCTCTCTCCCCAACTCCCCACCCCCTGCTGTCCCTCCCCTGGTTTCCTGCCACAGACCCCAGTGTGTGATGCTCCCTTCCCTGTGTCCATGTGTTCTCATTATTCAACCCCCACCTATGAGTGAGAACATGCGGTGCTTGATTTTCTGTTCTTGCGTCAGTTTGCTGAGAATGATGGTTTACAGGTTCATCCATGTCCCTACAAAGGGAATGAACTCATCATTTTTTATGGCTGCATAGTATTCCATGGTGTATATGTGCCATATTTTCCCTGTCCAGTCTATCATCGATGGGCATTTGCGTTGATTCCAAGTCTTTGTCTTTGCTATTGTAAACAGTGCTGTAAGGAACATTCATGTGCATGTGTCCTTGTAAGAGAACAATTTATAATCCTTTGGATATATACCCAGTAATGGGATTGCTGGGTCAAATGGAATTTCTATTTCTAGGTCCTTGAGGAATCGCCATACTGTCTTCCACAATGGTTGAACTAATTTACACTCCCACCAAGAGTGTAAAAAAAAAAATATATGGAATGCTTCACGAATTTGCATGTCATCCTTGCGCAGGGGCCATGCTAATCTCTGTGTCATTCCAATTTTAGTATATGTGCTGCTGAAGCAAGCACACTGCTGTATTTCTTACCCCTGTGCCTTTACCCCAGCTGGTCTGGACAGCTTGGGAAGTCCTTCCAGCCCTTCAGCCTTTCTCTTGCTTCCTCATCTCTAAAGCCTTAAACCAGGGCCTGCCTCCTTCAGGAAGACGTCCCTTCCCCAACCTTTTCTCGCTCCTCTGTCTCCGTGTCACCCATCCTGGATGGGTCCCCTTCCTCCTTCTCCCTGGGCATATCTACACTGATGGGCTTGCCAAACAGTTGCATTTATTCTACAAGAGTCTGTTTCCCCGGCATTAGGCAGGCTATGAACTTGAGGTCCAGGACTGTGATTTTTTTTTTTTTTTTTTTTTTTTTTTTGAGACAGAGTGAGTCTCACTCCGTCTTGCCCAGGCTGGAGTACCGTGCAATGGTGCGATCTCAGCTCACTGCAACCTCTGCTTCCCAGGTCAAGCAATTCTCTGCCTCAGCCTCCTGAGTAGCTGGGATTATAGGCACCCGCCAACACACCCAGTTAATCAGGACTGTGATTTAACTGTCTTTCCATGATCACCATCCAGCACAGTTCCTAACATGTAATAGGTGTACAACAAATGTTTATTGAAAGAGTAGATGAGTAGTCACAGGACACTTAGCTCACATTTTGCTGGTATACAGTTTTTTTAGGTAGATGGTGCTCTCTGAGTGTATTACACTATCTTTGAGGTCAAAGACCATCTCTCACTTATCTGAACCCTCCCAATAGCACCCAGGGCTCACAGTAAGTGCTCAGTGGCTATGTTCATGCTGAATGAGTGAAATGACAGGTGGGCCAGAGCCCTGGCCTAATCCCAGCATTGGCAGAAACAGCAGGGCCAGCCGGCTTTGCCTGGCCCTGTTTTCTCCAGGCCTTCCCACCCTGGAGTGGCTGGAGCCCAGCTGCAGAAGGGAGGCCCTCACCCCCCATACTCCTCTGACCCACTCAGAGACAGAAGAAGGAAGCTGTGATAAAAGACCGTGATCCCCTCCTCTGCCAGCTGAGGATGAGAAAGGGAGCTGGACGGGGAAAGGGGCAGAGCAGAACCACACACGGTCTGTGTTCTTGTGTAAAATGCCTGGTACATATGGGAGAGTATGTAACGTGCACATAGGCAGTGTGAAAAATAATAAAAAACACCTGCGTACCCAACATGTAGGCTAATGAACAGTATTCCAAGCCCATGTGCTCCTCCTTGACACATTTGCCCCAGGAGAGCCACCATCTTGAATTTGGTGATAATCCTCCCCTTACCTTTTTTTTTTTTTTTTTCCCACAAGATGGGGTTTCACCATCATGGCCAGGCTGGTCTTGAACTCCTGACCTCAGGTGATCCACCCACCTCAGCCTCCCAAAGTGCTAGGATTACAGGCGTGAGCCACGGCACCCAACCTCATTCTTGTTAATGAGCAGGACTGTAATCCCGTCCATTTTTTTTCCCCATAATGTGGAAATATAACATTTAATTGTCCATTCTACTGTCAATGGACATTTGGGCTGTTTCTAGTTTGGGGCTATTCTAAATATTCCTGGCCAGACGCCGTGGCTCATGCCCATAATCCCAGCATTTTGGGAGGTGAGGCAGGCGAATCACCTGTAGTCAGGAGTTTGAAAACAGCCTGGCCAACACGGTGAAACCCCATCTCTGCTAAAAAATACAAAAAATTAGCCGGGCATGGTGACAGGTGCCTGTAGTCCCACCTACCTGGGAGGCTAAGGCGCAAAAGAATCACTTGAACCTGGGAGGTGGAGGTTGCAGTGAGCCAAGATCACACCATTGCACTCCAGCCTGGGCAATAAAGCATGACTCCATCTCAAAAAAAAAAAAAAAATGAAAAAAATTCCTATGGGTATCTTCTGATACAGATGTGCAAGTGTTCCTCGAGTTATAGTCCCAGGAATAGAATTTCTCTGTTGTAGGCTGTGCACCTGATAACTTTACTAGATAATTCAAAACTGTTTCCAAAGTAGTTGTGGGTTTACTATTTTTTAGAATGATGCCACCAGAGATGACCTGGGGCAAAAGTTGAATGCCAGCCCCGGGGCCAACCTCATGAGCTTATTTTCAGCAAGGGAGAGAAGTCAGATGGCAAAAGAGTGTGCATCTGTGCATCGCTGCTTCCCCAGCCAGGCCCATAAACCACATGTTCAACAGACCTTTATAGGCAAGCTACTAAGACCCATGCGCTGGGCGAGGGGCCGGGAGACAGCGATGATTTAGCGCAGGCCAGCCTCAGAGAGCAACAATTATGTTTCCATTTACCCTGCCAGGCAGCCGGATGCTCCAGTTTTGCCCTGGAAGACATGAGAGAATAAAGCCAGACATATAGTGGGAATTTTCTTGAAGTAAAAAGGTATTTGCGGCCCCAGGATATCTCAGCACAGGCAGAACCTCCATTCCTCAAAGGTGGCCAGTGGATCAGTGGCAGAAGTACAGAGGGTTGCCCTTGCTGGCAGGAAAAGGAAGGAAGGAAGGAAGGAAGAAGAGAATACTAGGGCTATGCTTGGGCTGGCAGAGATAGACACAGCTCCAGATCCAGATCCATTCAGATGCAGCTTGTGCCTTGTGCCTGTCCAGGAGCAAACATGAGTGAGCACACATATGGACATGCATACCTCCGCATACACTTTCAGTGAGGCCGTCAGACACACTGCAGGAGCACAGGCAAGGAGCGTGAACATGCAGCTGCTTGTGGGAGATAAGCCAGCGCTGGGAGCTGCCTGCCTGGCCTGCCTTGAGAGTCCCCTTGCACATCTGCCTGGGTTCTCAAGAGGCAACTCTACAAAGATATGTGTTTTCAGGACATCCTTCCCTCTCCCACAAATTCTTTTTCTATTTACAGGAATGGAGTAGCAAAATCTTAGTTCATATTTGAGTCCTGTCTGATGCTGCCAGGCTGGCCAGGGCTGGGCATACAGTAGGTCTCTTTACTTGTTGAAGTAAAATAGTTAAATGAAATTTACTGTAAGATAAATTAAGATAACTTTACTATAGGATATATGAAGATTTAAAATAGGGGGAAAGAAGAACTTGAAATGCAAAAAGGCTAGTGAAGGGAGGCTTGATGTCCTTCACAACTGGCCTGCATCCTGCCCAGCCCCTCCTTTCTTTCTAATGGCCCAGAGTGGAAGGGTAGGGGTCAGACCAGTGCAAGGTTGCTAATTAAGACTGAATTGACAGACAGGTTGACACCTGAAATCCCAGCCCTTTGGGAGGCTGAGGCAAGGAGATCACCTGAGGTCAGGAGTTTGAGACCAGCTGGCCAACATGGCAAAACCCCATGTTTACTAAAAATACAAAAATGGGCTGGGCATGGTGGCATGCGCCTGTAATGCCAGCTACTCGGGAGGCTGAGGCAGGAGAATCGCTTGAACCTGGGAGATGGAGGTTGCAGTGAGCCAAGATTGGGCCACTGGACTCCAGCATGGATGACAGAGTGAGACTCCATCTCAAACAAACAAACAGAAAAAGACTGGGGTGTTTGTGGATTTGATATGACTGCTGCTGTTTGAGAGAGCTGGGATCTGCTCTTCCTTCCTAAGACTGCTCCCAAGGCCCAAGCTGGCAGCAGTTCAGAATCACGACCTATATATTGAGATCCAGCCAATCCCAGCTCCTCCCTCCCAGGAACCCCTGGGCAGAGTACGACCTTCACTCCTGTGAGGATGGAGAAGCAGGTGGTTGTGAAGCAAGCTGGCCTTTGGGACCTCCATCTCCTCTGATACTCTCCCTTCCTGGGAGGCTGCCTGGCTCCTGAGTGAAGGAACAAGTGGGGGCCCTCTGTAGCCTTCTTCCATGGCCAGGCTGCCTAGGTGCTGGGAACCCAGCCACACTCACCCTGGTGCCCCATTCACTGGTGTCAGAGACCTTTGTGCTGCAATTTTTCCGTCCTCCCACCTGATCACCCACACCTCCACAGGGGCTTCAGCCTCATGTTTGGGACTCCTGAGGCTGGACAGAGGCCATGGGGATGGGGCAAGAGCCCTGGGAGTGCCCCCAAGTGTGAAGCCTGTTGCCAATAGGGGCAACAAGACAATCTGTCTATGGGACTGACTGTGAGGCCTCTCCAAAGGAGGACTGGGTAGAGAAATGCAGGCTCCTCAGCCCTGCCTGGGACATCTGCAGCTGCCTCAGAGCTCACAGAGTGGATCCCAACAGCACTGCCCTCATTAATGAGGACCCTGGCCCTGTCCCAATTCTGCATTCTCCTCTTCCCCAAGGCTGGAAACCCCTGTGGCCATTCCTGTGGGCTCACCCATCTTATACCACAAGCTTCTTTGATAAGCGCCATCACTCCACCCATCCTGCCCACTTACCAGGAACAGCCATACAACTCATTGCCCTGCTGCCCCATGGAAACTTCATCTCTCTGTGTCTCAGAGAGTCTGCTGAGCCCCTGTGGCTCACCATCCCCTGACAGTGAATGCCACATGTGGCCAGCCTCCTCATTCAGGCACCTGTCCCCCAGCCGGCACACCCCACGCTCAGCCCACTCAAGTGACCTGCCCCCACATCCACCAATCCCCTCCTCAGTTAAAAACTGGCATTTGCTGAGGGATCATTATGTCCCAGGGTGCCAGGGGTTCAAAGACAGTATGGGGCCAAAAAAGTTTATTAGTTAGTTGGGGAAAAAGACATTAAAACTATGAGACATCTCAGTCACGCCAATCAATTTTAATGTTACCCATTCTTTAAGACCCAGCATGAGCACTACCCACCTGCCTACACACCCAGCTGTCTGGTTTGCTGCAGTATCCCCAGCGCTTTGCACTTGGCTCAGTGGAGAGCCTCTCCCTCCAACTAAATACTTGCATAATGAATGCCTGTCCAGGGTGGACAGCGGAGGTTGGGGGGCAGAGGTTGGCTGCAAGAAGGATGACTTCTTTCCTTCACCCTCCACCAAGTTTATCTAGATGAAATCAGATTTCCTCAAGGGCAGCCTTGGAGCGGGGAGGGCAGGAGTGGGCAGTGGGGAATCTCAAGGCTTTGCCTTGAACTAAATTCTCCCATCTTTTTAGTAGTAGCTAAAAGAGCAGAGTTCTAGGGCCACAGCCTCTAGCTTCTTGGGGAAGCTATCTGAACTGCTGAAGCCAGAACTGTAACTTTTATGTCTCCAGATTTCAATGAGTCTGCCTTGTCGAGCCCATAACCAATTGTTATCCAGTTGTTGAATGAATCAGGTTAGGAATTTTTATAGTAAAAATATGCACACATCACAAAAGTACAAATGTTGGTGATCACTCCTGAAAATAGGCAAATTGGGTCGGGATGAGTGTGTCTAAGGGCAGCGGGCAGATCCTGGCATGCAGTGTGGCAGCAGGAGGTATTTTTCTAAGCTCATATGGAAGTCTAGCACTGTGGCCACCTGGCAGAGCAGTCAGACTGCAGAGTTGCTGCGGCATAGGCAAAGGCTTGATTTCTCTGCCATTCGGTCATCACTAAGTAACTGTTACTGAGAACCTATCATGTGCAGGTACTCGGTGGGCTGTGAGGAAACAGCAGGATCAAGGCAGATGCAGATGTGGTTTTCACTCTAGCCTAGTCAGGGAGGTATGTCTTAGCCAGGAATCACCAGCTTGCCAGTCTTGCTAGGAAGAGAGCATCACAGGTTGCAGAGTGTGACTGAGCTCAAAGGATGAGATCAGAGAGCCTCCTGGCTGGGACGGCAATAACAGTCAGTTCCAGATTTGGATCTTTATCCTGAGTGTAAGCAGGAATCGCGGAAGGTTTAAGCAGGAGTGTGCTATGATGCAGTCTATTTTGAAAAGATTCCTCTGACTGAGGGCCCTCTGACTGGGGCAGAGTGGATGCGGGAGGCCGGGCTGTGGTTGGTCGCAGAGAGGGGAGGAGATGTGAGGCTGGAGGCTCCAGTAAATGACAGGCTGTGGTGATGGATTAGCTATGGGTGGTGGCTGGGAGGTGGGGAGATGGAGGTGCCAAGGATGAGTCCAAGGTTCTTGACTTTTAAAACTGCCGGTGCCTTTACCCCACAGTGGAAACATTGGGAGAACACTGAGTTTGCCTGTAGTTGCAAGTTGGCTGAAGTGTATCTGATGCTCCTGAAAGACCATATTGATATTTCAGTGTCAAAGTGAATGCAGAGGGCAGGGAAAAGGTAGGGCTTTGTCAAAGGAATATCTTTTTATAAAGAACTATGACAATCGACTTGCAACATTTTGCCCCCAATCTAACAGCGAGATGAATGTTGCTCACAGCAACTTCGTGTGAAAAATTCAAAAGGTTGCTAACAGATGTTTGGAAAACATAAGAGTAGAGAATTGTTTGGGGAAACTCATTTAAGAAGTGATGGAGAAATCATTAAAAGTGACAAGGCTGGGATTTAAACCCTGGCTCCACTATTATTAATGTGACCCTGGGAAGTTACTGAACCTCTCTATGCCTCCGTTTTCTCATCAATAAAATGAGAATAATAACAGTATCTGCTTCATAAGAGTGGCTGGGGATTAAGAGTGTGTGTAAAGAACTTAACACAGTGCCTAAGTAATGGAATCTCTCCAGGAACATTACCTATCACTTCAGAATACACCCTGACAAAAGAAGGCAATTGCTGGTTTCCCATAATCGCTTTCAGCAAAGAAAAGTTGTCTATGTAACTAAGTGTACTTTTCATAAATGCCCTCAGAATATTTTTTTTTTTTTTTTGAAATGGAGTTTCGCTCTTGTTACCCAGGCTGGAGTGCAATGGCGCGATCTTGGCTCACCGCAACCTCCGCTTCCTGGGTTCAGGCAATTCTCCTGCCTCAGCCTCCCGAGTAGCTGGGATTACAGGCACACGCCACCATGCCCAGCTAATTTTTTGTATTTTTAGTAGAGACGGGGTTTCACCTTGTTGACCAGGATGGTCTCGATCTCTCGACCTCGTGATCTACCCGCCTCGGCCTCCCAAAGTGCTGGGATTACAGGCTTGAGTCACCGCGCCCGGCCCCACAAGATTTTTTAAAATAGTATAATATTGGCCGGGTGTGGTGGCTCACGCCTGTAATCCTAGCACTTTGGGAGGCCAAAGTGGGTGGATCACCTGAGGTCAGGAGTTCAAGACCAGCCTAGCCATCATAGTGAAACCCCATCTTAAAAAAAAAAAAGTATAATATTCCCAAATCAGGGGAAAAAATTGTCAGGCCTCTCATACCTAAGTATTTTTCTTTTTTTCTTTCTTTCTTTTCTTTTCTTTTTCTTTTTTTTTTTTTTTTTTTTTTTTTTTTTTTTGAGACAGACTCTCACTCCGTCACCCAGGTTGGAATGCAGTAGCTCGATCTTGGCTCACTGCAATCGCCACCCCCACCCCTGTTCAAGCAATTCTCGTGCCTCAGCCTCCTGAGTAACTAGAACTACAGATGTGTGTCAACATGCCTGTATAGACAGGGTTTTGCCACATTGACTGGACTGGTCTCGAACTCCTAGCCTCAAGTGATCCATCCACCTTGGCCTCCCAAAGTGCTGGAGTAACAGGTATGAGCCACTATGCCTGGCCTATCATATCTAAGTCTTGATGTCACTTTTCCAGCTACTAATCATCTGGCCCAGTCTAGCTTTGGTCATATACTCTGATGTACTCTTCAGTTTCTGAGGATCACTCCTCTGCTAGGTGGAGTAGCTTTCTTTTTTAAGAAGCAATGCTATCTGCATGGCTACCCGTCTTCTTGGTGCCTGAGCAGTGCAGAGCACAGGTGGCATCATGGTTAGTTAACACCATACTTGTGGCCCAGACTGTAGTCCCCTCAGAGGGTGTCTGCTGGAAAGGGCTGGTCCTGGCTCTTGCTGTGGGTTCACAGAGGTTAAGTGAAGATGGCAAAAGAGCCACAGGTGATTCTCTCCTCTGCTCTGGGTTTTGCAAGACTAGAGAGGTCAGTGGCTGTGGCTGGGAATCTATAGGAGATGGAACTACCTCACCTTGAGGAATGTGATTAGGGATGCCACAGAGAATCTTTCCAGAAGAGGGAAATGGCTTAGGGCCACAGAAATAGCCCTGGCTTTGGGAGGGTGGAGTGGAGAAGCCATGGGAAGAGGGGCTGGCCTCTCCCCCAAACCCAGCAAAGGGAGCCATCCTGCCTGACTGAAGCCAGACTGGGGCCCACTGCTGGGTGGACAGAATACAGGCACAGGCACTACATTGTCAGGGCTCCAGATGGGAGACAGGGAGAACCAAACAGGGTTGGAAGACTGCATTCCAGAATGGAAGCAAGGCAGGTTCCAGGCATGGCCAGATTGGGCATCATGGGCATGATGAAGTAAATACACAATAGCTAATGTTCTGGGGGCACTTGGCTAACTCAGGTGCTATTCTGAATCCTTTATATGTTTTAAGAAGCTGTAGAGCCAGGACTCTACTCAGAAAGTCTGCATTCTTAACCACTACACTGTGTGAAATATAGAAAGAATAAAGGTTTTAGACCTATAAAGGGCTAGACTTCTATTTTATATGCTAAATGCCCTATGAAAAAAAGCAAAGGTTTTGGAGCCACTCCATGCCTATGTGATCTTGGGCAGTTAGTCAGATTCTCCAGGTCTCAGTTTCCTCATTTGTTTGTAAATTTAAGAATACATTTACCGACCAGAGTTCTTCAGGATTAAATAAAGAAACGTATGTTGAGTGCCTGTTCATGCCTTCTGTAACACACCTGCCCCCTCGGGACCTCCTGCCAGCTTCAGAGGCTCTCAATACACTGCCCATTCCAGATCTGGATTTCCTCATCTTTCTAGGGGTCTGCAGGTCTGGAATAAAGGAACCAACCATAGTGGATGCACCCTGGACTTCCAGTCCACAGTGTCAGGAGTGCCTCAGGGGAGAAGTCATACTCCAATCTGATATCTGAGCAGACACATGTTACGTTAACAGTGAAGGAGGTGACCCTGGAAGCTGAAGTCTCAAGCAACCCAAACCTAGATCACCACAGAGATGTCATGCTTCTTGGAATGATTTTCCCCTCTCTGTGTATTTATCCATTCAGTTTCTATTTACTAGTTGTTTACTATTCAGTTCACCAAACATTATCGGGCAACTATTTGCCTGGTATCATGCCATGTTCTCAGGAGTCACCTAGAAGAGCCCACAAACTCTGGACCATGGCTAATTTCTCTTTTCATCTCTAGCCTGAACCCATGGATCTTCGAGTGTTCTCAGCAAACATCTCCTGCTGTAGCAATAATGAAGGTACTATGAGAGATTGGCCTGAGAATGCAACACGGCTCTCTGAGTAGGTTCAAGGGAACTAGACGCTCCAAAGGCCTGCACCACAATACCCATCCATGTCTCTGTGGCTACAATGCAGGGCAAATATCACACACCTGAGAACCTTCAGGACTCAGGTACCATGAATGCCCCATGTGGGCAAGGTGGGACCGTGGTAAACCGGAGCATGCCTTCCCCATAAAGATGGCATTTGCTACTTAGCAAGTGAAATTGTGACCCAAGGGTAGTAAATTGTCAGATTTTTTTTTTTTCCAAGAGAAACTGTAAACCTAGGTTTTTATTTTAAATCTCCAAAAATTTCAGCATTGGCCCCTAATTTTTATTTTTTTTGAAAGCCCCATAGACAGTTATGCAGAACTTGTCTGCCTGCTTAATTCTGCTCAAAGGCTACTAGTTTGGGAGCCTAAGTGTGCCTGTGAAAGGGGAGAGGTAGAGGGCTGTGTGTCCTGGGACCAAGTTATGAAAGACCTAGAATGCCATCTTTTCTTGGGGCCAGGACTGTACTAGACACACAGAAAGCCATAAAGAGGATGGTAAAGCCATAGGCCTGCCCTCCAGGGGTTTATTGTCTTATAAATAAAGACTTACAGGCAAAGCAGCAGATGGTCAGGAATGTGTGAGAAGGAGACAGCTTGGACCCTGTGGAGTTCAGGGCAGCAGAGAGCAAGGTAGACTTGGGCTTTGGGAGACCTTTCCAGGAAGTCAGGCTTGAGACTCTGAGGATGAGGATTCTGGAGGAGTCTGGGAGACCCATAAACAAGTATGAATAGGCATAACCTATGCTGGAGACCGCAAAGAAAAGCCCCAGGGAATCTGCTTCCAGGTGTCATGGGAAAAGGCTCACAGGAAGGGGTAGGGCTATAGCATGAGGCGTCACTGACACCCCCAACACTCCTTCCTATTGAACCTGGCCATCCCCGGTCTCGGATGTCCAGTGGGTGAGCCTCTCCAAGCTTGTAGAAGTCAGTACTGAGGGCTTGGGCAAGTGGTACAATCCCGCTGGGGTATAAGCCGAACCTGTGTGGCTCAGGCCAGGCACGAATGGCTCTAAGTCTCAATTTCCTAATTTATGAAATGGCAACAGTAATTGCATATTCCTACTGGGATTGGGATGAGAATGAGAAACCAATACAGGATGTCGTTTGCCCCTGTTCCTGTATGATTTTCATGAGAAACGTCCACTGCCAGAAGGTTGGTCTCCAGTGGGGTGGGGAAAAAGTACCCAGAGGGGGAAGCTCGTCCCCATGTTTGTCTTTCTTGTCGCTGCTCTGGAAATGGCATAGATTCTGGGAGGGCTGCCTATCTTAGCAGGTGAAGGAGGAGATGGGGCATGGGGCTCTCTCCCTTTCTTCCCCGGGGACAGAGAAGGTAGAGCCCCTCGTTGGCGGCAGGCAGGAGCGGCTGGGCTTGGGGGCGGCGCTACGAGGACTATTTTTCCCCCCAGGGCAGACCTTTCCGCCCAACACCTACCTGGGAGGGAAGGCGAGACCCAAGGTCAGACATCCCTGGGGTAGGTGAGCACTGCGAGGGAAGTGAGGTGCAACGTTTTCCTGCCTGAACTCACACCCCGCGTGCTGCTCCCCCAACTTGCCTCTCGGATCTCACCAGAAGCGTTCTTTCCTCAAAGTCCTCCCATGTTCTCCAACGGCTTTGGGACAGAGCTCCTTGGCATTGTCTACAAAGCTTAGATGGCCCTATCCACCTCTCCAGCCTCATCTCCTGCCTCACCCCCGTACCATGGCTCTGCATCTCTGCTGAAGCTGGTACTTGCGCCTAGGGTGTCCTCATCTTTCCCCCACCTATGGCATTCTGCCCGAAGAGTGCCTGCTCCTTCAGGCTCCGCTCTTGGCTTAGCCCCTTCCCGGAACGTCGCAGCACCTCACCCCAGCCCCTCGCCAGGGCAGACCAGACCCTGGCAGCCTTCCCTCCTCCTCAGCAGCCATTACGTGTTGCTGTCATAAAGTTATCACTCTGTTTTCTGTCTACTTGTCTCTCTAGCCCCAACCCATCGCAGCCCCCAGCTGCAAGCTCCTGGAGAGCATGAAAGCCTAGCTCCCCGTGGTAACCCTAAGACAGGCCCTCTGGGGCGTCCTGGCACCCCACGAGGGCCGGAGAACCAAGCTCGGACGCGGCGAGGGGGCGGCCGGGCCGCGGGCTCGGAGCCGGGGCTGGGGGTGGGCGAGGGGAGTCCTTCGTCCTTGCGGCTGGCTCCTGCCCAAGCCAGCCCACCCGGCCTAGCTCCCGCTCCCGCTCCCGCTCCGGAGCCGTGCCCACCGGGCCAGGTGATCTCGAACCTTCTCCCTCTCACACCCCAACAACAAACAACCTTCCGCGCTCTCCCTCTGGAGAAAGGAGGTGGAGCCTGACCTCAGCCTGAGGCTGCCGCAGCTGCGGGAGGGAGGGCTCCGGAGCTCCAGCCCTAGGGGGAGCCTTTGCTCCAGGGAGTGGCTGGGGCGGGGGCCCTGGCGGGCTCCGGAGCCTCCGGGAAGCTCTCCCCTGGCTGCGCCGACCCTGCCTCGGCGAAGGGAGGAGGGGCGGGGGGGTGGCTTCAGTGAGCGCCCGCTTCCGACTCTGTCCCTTTCTCAGGCTGGACTGCCCTCGGACACCTCCTCCCCCACTTACACCCACCCCTCCTTGAACTCTGCAGCCCCAGAGGCCGGGTGAGACTGGGGGCCGAGTGAGCCCGAGAGCGAAGATGCGACTCTGAGGGGCTCCCGGGAGCCGGGGGTGCCCATCCCCCACCCCCTTGACGGGAGTTGAGGGGTGGGCGGGTGAGACGGATCCCGGGGACACTCTGATTAGGGCTGGAGAGAGCCTGAAATAGGGTGTAGTCCGCAGTTGTTGGTGCTGCATAGAAGGCGACTGGGGTGAGGGGCAGAGAATGCACCCCAAGAGAAAGGTCTGGGGCCCCAAAGAGGGTAGGTGACGGGATTCAGAGGACGGGAAAGAGAATGCAGAAACAGCTTTTTCGGGGAGAGGCAGACTGCAAAGACGTCCCCTGGCCGGCAATCTGGAGGCTAGCGCTGGGCAGATGGGGGTTTTGGACACAGCACCATGGACATGTGTTCCCCGAAGTCTGAGCGCATGTATCCCCCTTGTTCCTTCTTGTGCAGGGACTGAGTCCCACACAGCCCCTTCCCCACCGGGATCTCCTCACCCTCAAGGCCGGGGTAGTAGGTGCCTTTAGGGGAGGGAGAGGTCCTGTTCCTCGCTGGGCGCTCAACAGCTGGCTCCTTGGTGGCAAGAGGGTACCGTGCCCCTACAGCTCAAGAGTCAGGGGGACACTTCTGCCTCCCCATCCCTAGGGAAGAGGGCCCCAGCAGGTAAAGACCAGACTTCGGCACTAGGATTTGCCTGGGGGCAAATAATTTCTGGAGATCCCTTTAAGGAGGGGTGTTCCAATCCCTTTAAGAGGGAGTGGGTCACAGCAAAAGGACTATAAAAGTCCAGCTTTCTTTATTCCCCCACCCCCGGGGGCTTCCTATGATGGGGGAGGGGGCAAGTGTTGCTGCCGCATTTAATTGGTGCCTTGGCGTCCCTCCCCCAAAGAGCTTTGCCGTTCAGTTCGTCCAGTGGGACTGAGAAGCCAGGTGGCTCAGTAAGTGTTGCTGGAACCTAGACTTCAGGTGCTCTGGGGGGTGGAAGAAGAGCTGCCCCACCTCCAGAAAAGAAGGTGGGACCTGGGCACGGGCTGGAGGGAGGAGAAAGTGGTCACTGCCACCACGGCAGGGACTGCCCTGCCTTTGGGGTGCCCTGCCTGGTGCCAGGTGGTTGGATCTTAGGCCAGGCGGTCTTCGGGGACTCCGGGGGGTAGTGGCGGGGAGGTGCTGGGGCTGGACTGGAGATGGGGGAGCAGCCAGTCTGTCCCGGCTGTCAGTCTGGTTGTGTGTGGTGGGGGAGGGGTGCGCCGCGTGTTCTCTCTGGCCCTGGCCCTGGCCCTGGATGTTTTCCTCTCCGGCATCTCCCTCTGAGGCAGTTAACCCTTCCGAATGGATCTGGAGGTGTCTGGATAGAGTCCCTGCCTAGCAGCAGCCCGGTGAAGACTCTGGAGACCTGATGGACCCATTCCTCTTTCTAGACCAAGTGCCAAAACCTTTTTTCAGTGAGGAACCTCCGGGCTGCCCAACATGCCAGGGAGAGGAAGAGTGATGGGCCCCAGGCACTGGCACAGCTGCCCAGTGAAGTGGGGTGGGGGCAGCATTCACTCAGAAAAGGTTACAGGACAGAAGGAAGAGGTGGAGCCCTTTCCAGCTGTGGAAGGACTTTGGTCTGGGAAAGAGGGAGGCCCAGTCACAGAGGTCTCTGAAAGTTGGGTGAAGGAGGCTTGGAGAGGCCAAAAGGTCCCTTTGGGGGACAGGCAGGGTGTAGCCCTGCCTCTTCTTTTTTTTTTTTTTTTTTTTTTTTTGAGACAGAGTTTCTCTTGTTACCCAGGCTGGAGTGCAATGGCGCGATCTCGGCTCACCGCAACCTCTGCCTCCTGGGTTCAGGCAATTCTCCTGCTTCAGCCTCCTGAGTAGCTGGGATTACAGGCACACGCCACCATGCCCAGCTAATTTTTTGTATTTTTAGTAGAGACGGGGTTTCACCACGTTGGCCTGGATGGTCTCGATCTCTTGGCCTCGTGATCCACCCGCCTCAGCTTCCCAAAGTGCTGGGATTACAGGCTTGAGCCACCGCGCCTGGCCTCTTCTTTGCTGACTTGTTTTCACAAGCAATAGGGAGGACGGGGGGACAGAGGTGGCTCAGTGAGCTGGCACAGGAGGAACACTTAGTGCCTTTAGCCAGCCTGTGTCCCCACACCATAGCCCACTCAGTCAGAGCCTCCTGGGGCAGCAGAGACAGCCACCCACACGGGAGGTTCTGAAGGGAGAACTCCTCCAGCTGCTGGGCAGGCGCTGGTGGGGTGGACTGTCATGACTACCCTGCCTCTTTTCCAGTCAGTATTCCTTCCTTTCCCTCCTACTGAGACCCCAGATAAGACAACTTTCCCCTACTCACCCCAGGACCCCCTGATGCCAATATAAGGAAACCACCCAGCCCTGCCACCTCATCTTACCACCATTTCCTTGGCTAATTGTGAGCTTCCTGCCACTTGGGTCTCCTTCGCTGCCACCAGGTAAATTTCTCTTCTGACCCTCCTGGCCTCCATCCCTGTCTGTTATCAGGCCTGACGTGGCTGCCAAGGTCAGCACCGCGTGGGCTGCAGACAGAAGCCCGGCCTCTCTTCTCTGCCTTGGCCTGTAGCATCACTCTGCTCCAGTGGCCACCACTGCTGTACCCTCCACCACCAATCTCTGATGAGGAGTGGGGGCCACCATGGAGTTGCCCAGGGGACAGACTGCGACAGGGAAAGGGGGAATTCTGTGAGATGGCGTCAAGTAGGGCTGGCCTGGTGTGTGTTGGGGGCGGGGAGCGCTGCGGGGAACCTCTGTCCAGTCCAAAGAGGGGAGAAGTCTTTCTGTGTCCTACTTTTACAGCTTTGGAGGTTTTGCCTTCCCCAAGGGTGGGAGGTGGGAGAAGTGGCAGTGGGAGAACATGGCCCTTTGAGACGTTTCTGTGCCACAGTCTTAGCTTTCAGCTTCCATTCACACATTTTCCCTGCTAAGGGGGCCCCTCCTTTAAACGTGTCCCCCCAAGCAGCAAAGACAGTCTGGGCCCCTCTGACAGCTCTGGAGGCAGATGGGGAACTGCTTCTGGGGGGGTTGTTTCCCAGCCATATTGGCTAGCAGCTCTGATTGTCTTAAAAGGCTGCCTGGGTGAGTGCTGGAGTCCCAAGGTCTAGGAAAGGCTGGGCGCTGTGTGTGGTGCAGGAAGAGCCCCTCCGAAGCCCCTGGGCTACACTCCAACGCTGGGTTTTCCTTGCTTGCCTGGGCAGCCTCAGCACTCCGGGTGCCTCTCTCTGCCCAAGGCGTTCCTGGGCCCAGCCCCTCCCTGGGCTGCTCCAGCGCTCTGGTGACTTGACACTACCCTTTCTGCCGCTGCTCCTTTTACCTCCTAAAGCTCCCCTCCCCCGCCTGAATTGGGAATGAGGCTTTGTTCAGGGGTGAACTCAGCATTTCTCAAGAACCTACTGTGTGCATATCCCGGGCTTAGTGAAGTGAACTCCTGGGCGGGCTCCGGCACCACTAGGTGCCCAAGACACAGCTCCTTCCCGCACCTAACAGGGACTTCCCATCTCTCTCTGTGACCTCAGCCTGCCGTGCCACCCACCCCACTGACCCCGCGAGCGTGTTCGGGCTTGGGAAGGCACGTCTGTGCGGGGTGAGAAACCGAGCCACAGCATTCGGTGACTAGGGGGAAACCAGGTAAGTGTCTACACTTGGTTCTCCTGTAGCTTGGGGACGCGAGGGAGGGAGTCCAGCCGCGCCTGTCAAGCTGCCCGCCCCTTTCTCCCTCCCCCGGAGAGCTCTGATGTTCCCTGCGGTGGTGGAAGAGGGTGTGTGGGTGTCAAGGACTCACAGACCAGGCTCTGCTGTCAGCTGGAAATGGATGAGGGCTCCACACTCTGCTTCTGAAGAGGGTGAATGAGGAGCTGGGGTTGGGGGCGGTAGGTGAAGGGCAGAAAGAGGAAAAAGAGATGCGGGTGAGGGGTTACCGAGCCAGGACCGACCTTGCTGGAAAGGAAAGGAGACGTGGCAGGCAGGGAAGTCGGAAAGATGAGGCAAGGGCGGGAGGGGCTTCTCAGCAGTCGGGGCCCTTTCGCAGGAGTCTGGGGCCCTTTCTGCAGGAAAGGGGGGCTGTTCTCGCTTTATTTTCGGCTGGTCTTCCCGAAGCTTTGCCCTGGGGGCAGCAGCCTTCGGCAAGGGTGGGGTGTTCCTCGGCCCGCAGTTTTCTCCAGCGCGTGCTGAGGAGGATATAGGGGAAAGGGGATGTGGAGGGGTGACGGCCAGGGCGGGGGGAGTTAAGATTTTTCCGGGGGGGGCTAGCAGCTGGGAGATTGGGGTCGAGTCACTGTGGGATACTGGCTCAGGTTCTGAAGACGAAGAGAAAAATCCAAGAAGCCGGCAAAGAAAATCACCCCTTGCCACCACCCTTGGCACCGCACCCCTCCCCCCAGGCCCCACCACTCCCCGCACCGCCTCCCCCGGCCGCCTCGTGCTGCCCCCTGCGTTGGGACGACCGACCCACGGTTCTGATTGGTCGGAGACCAGGAGGGGGAGCCGAGGGCCGGATTGGCTGGCGGAGCCAGCGCAGGGCGGGGCGGCTGATTGGCGGAGCTGGCCGAGGGGCGCGCTGCTGATTGGCCGGGGACGAGGAAGCAGGAAGGAGGGCGGCGGAGGCTCCGCTCTCGGGGAGTTTGTGGGGGAACCGCGAGCGGCGTAGCGGATCCCGGAGCCCGGCCCCCGCCGCCCGCCCGTCCGGCTGCCTGCCCCGCCCGTCCGGCCCCCGCCGTCCGCCCGCCCCGGCCAGGCGCGCCCGCCCCCCCCGACGGCCCCGCCCGGCCGCGGTCCCCGCTCCGCCCGCCCGGCCCCGGCCCCCAGGAGGAGGCGCTGACGCAGCAGCGTGGAGCCCGGGAATTGAGCGCCCCCGGGGGGTTCCAGCCGCCGGATTCCAGCCCGGCCGGGGCCTGCGGGCGCCCAGAGCCGTGCCGTCCGCGCCGCCCGTTCTGGTGAGTCAGGGGCCAGGGTCGAAGAGGGGGAAGGGGCGAACTGGAGGGAGGGAGGGAGCGAGCGAGGTAGGCAGGGGAGCGAAGGGGGAGAGGACCGGCCGCCCGTCAGCGCGCCCCGCCGAGCGCGCCGTGCCGCCGCCCCCGCCAGCCCGGGAAGGGACGGACGGACGGACGGACGACGCGAAGCAGGTGCGGCCGCCCGCCCGCTCGCGCCGCCGCCCTCCCCTGGGTCCGGCACTACGGTCCCGCCATCGGGGAACGCGGCGCGCCTCGAGGTGACAGCCCCCGGGGGCCGCCCGCCTTGCAGGCCGGGGGCGGGGTGGGTGGCGGCCGCAGGGTGGCAGCTCGGCCGAGCGGCGGCGGCGCGGGCGTCCCGGGCTGCGGAGGGCGGGAGGACGCCGGTCTTTCCTCGCCACCGCGGAGCCGGCTCGCCTCCGAGTGCGCGGGCGGCAAGGCCCCCGCCGCGCCCCCTCCCCCATCGCGGTCCCCGAGGCAAGGGGCCGCGGCCGGGGGCGGCGCCGCGGGATCGCCCGCTCAGGGTGGGGGGCGCCCTCCCGCGCTAGGAGCTGACCGGTTATTGCTGGATGGGGGCTGGGGATGAGGGCCGCGGCGGGCCGGGGGCGGCGAGGTAGGGGGTGCTAGTGTAGACCCGACTCGATCGGGCTGAGAGGAAGGGAGGCGCCGAAGACGGAAGGGGACCGGTTCGAAAAGCGAGTGTGGGCCGCGGGAGGCCCGGCAGGGACCTTGCGGGGCGGCGGCCGAGTCCGGGGCGGGGGGAATCGAAGTTGTCAGACCGCCTCCAAGTGACAGCGGGACCCCGTGCTCGCGGCCCGGCCTGGTCTTGCCCTGCTGGCTCCGCCACTTCTCCTCTGGGGCTGGGGGCCGGGTCAGGTCGGGCCCGAGGGGCTCGCTCGGCAGTGAAGCGCCGGACAAAGGCGGCGCCGGAGCGGGCGCAGGTGGTGGCGTCGGGGAGGGGAGCGGGTCCGAGGCACCCACTCCGAGGGGCGGGCGACGGGGCCGGACTCTGCCCCGGCGACTGCGGGGGCCGGGGCGCCCGCCTGGAGGAGCTGCGGCACTGGCTCGCTGCTCTAGTAGCTCGCTGTTGGCCTCGCGGCTCTGGGAAGTGGGGTCGACTCGCCCGGGGCCGAAAGGCAGGGGTGGGGGGGTGTGCTCATGGTGTGCCCTGGCCGGTGTTGACTGGGTTGCTACTCACCGAGGGGACAGACCGGGTGAGCAGCTCTAGAGCCTGTCAAGAATGAGGGGTTTTCAGCAGGCAGAGTCTGCTTACAGGCAGAGGTCTAACCCCACCTGGGACATCTCTTCATTGTCCATTGTCGACAGTGTTAGAAGTGCAGAAGACTAGTTGGATTAGGAGAAGAGACATCCCCTCAGTGGGCTCTTGCCAGCCCTCCACAGCTGCCTCCAGCACTTTTCCTTAGACACTAAGGAACCCACCTAGAGAAGTGAGTAGCTGAGTTTGTAAATCCAGGCAGGAATTTAATGATGAAATAAAAAGGTTTTAGTCCATTTACTTTGTGTCACCCGAGACTTTTCTCTCCAGTCTCTTCACCTCGCTATCTTCCACAAAAAAGGAAAGAAAGGGTCCAGATGGACCACATGTTTTAGAGGGTTACCACTGTCCTTAGCCAGCTTGGAGTATGCTTAGGAAACACTGGCTTAAGGTGTGAGTGCCTCCAAATCCGCCAGTGACCAGCTGTGAAATGTATGCTGTTTATCCGCTTGTAAAAACTCTGATTCACAGTTCCATTGCCCCCACCCCATGTGAACCCCACACCCAAAGGAAGAGTTGGGGTCATAAGGACAGGGAAATTCCAGCTGTTTTAGAATGTGGATTTTGCTGAGAATCTGAATGTGAGTTCGAGTCTCACCTCAGGTAGGGCTGGTTAGAAGTTGCTCTCAACTGTGGTTAGATGTAATCCTACCTGGGAAAGCTGCTTGTTTGCTTTGTTATAGGGATAGCATGGGCATGGGAATTTACTCATGACCACTCCCCATGTACTTCCTTAGAATGATCCAGACCCCAGCCTGTATGGAGCTGAGGCTTGTAGGAAAGGGAGGCATTACTTCACTTAGGAGGCTAAAGTTTGTTCTGAGATAATTTGATTGCATGTCTAAAATCCAGAGGATGATGATGAATCTCAAGGTCTTTGTAGGTTCTGTGAGGCCACACAGTATATGATTTCTTTTGGTGGCAGTCAGAAGGGGGTGACCTGGTCTGGCCACTGGAATATGAAGGGGGGTTGCCCAAATAGCATTTCCCACTTTCGTAGGGCTCTTACCTGCCAGGAGGCTCATGCCAGTAAGATCTGGTGTGAAGGAGGGTTTGCTTCAGAGAGTTTAGCTAGTCATTCAGTTATTTTTGATATTTCCCTCTCTTTCTTCATTTCTGTTGCCCTGCTGTCCCCCTGGCAGGCCTGTGTTGTTGTTATAGCCTCCCTGTCCCTGCTGCTTCCTTTGGCCCTTCTGATGCTGTCTGTATGCAGTTACCAGATCTTTTTTCCAAAAATACCCGTTCCCTATGTCACTCTCCTTCCCACAAACTTGCAATGGCTCCCTTTTCCTTGCAGTCTGACCCTAGGCAGTGTCCCCTCTAGCTCTTCCCTAGCCATACCATGCACATTTTTTCCCTGGATCTTCACTCCTGCCACTCCCCTTCCTTTACTCCCACTTGAATCGCACTTGTCCTTAGTCTTGTTGTTGCTCACGCCACTTCAGGCCAACATAGTCATCTGCGTCTGAGCTCATGACAATGGATTTTCTAACATGGTACCTCTTGAGTGGTTTTGTAGGTTGGAAATTTCTTAAGGACAGGAACAGTATGAGTGTTAAATGTGTGTGTGTGTGTGTGTGTGTGTGTGTGAATATTCTGGTTTTTCTTGTACAGAGCTGTGCACATCATTTTTGTTGAATGAATAAATGTGATTGGTTGCTGAGTTAGGCAGGAACAAGGGGGAGACCTTCCTTTCAGCTTCTCCAGAAATGCTCATATTAGACTCCTTGGAGGTTTCTAGCTCCTTCTGTCAAAGGCATATGGATAGGGCATGTTTGAGGTGCTCTAAATGGGAAATTTAGCTGCTGTTTCTAATAGTTCTGGTGAAGAGTCCTGTGAATTGCTTATGTGATACCATATAGACTTTGGACAAGGGCTGTAATCCTGTTTTCCTCCTACCTCACTGGACCATTCTTTCTGCTCGGCTTTGCCGCTCTTACGCAGTTTTCCTTGTTGTCCATGCTAAATGAATCCATATGTTTTCTCTCTTCTTAAACCGGGTGCAAATGAGGGAGAAAACATGATTCTGAGTGCAGAAATGAAAAATACTCCCGGGTCTGGCCCATAGATGGGACTTTTGGGGCTGGTTTGGAAGAGGTGTTTATGGGGGCATCGCCAACATAAGAGGCACAATCAGTCTCACATTGGACCTATCATGAAGGAAAGCTACAATCCCAGCTCTCTCAGGGCCCTGTTTTTGTTCACCATCAACCCTGGACCGTGGGGGAAACGGGAAAGAGAACTGATGACTGGTTAAAGGCTAAATAGTGAAAAAATATATTCTGCATCCATCCCTTTTCCCCCAAACCTCCCTTTTGTGCCCCAGTTTGATGATTAATGGACCAGCAGTTCCCTTCTTCGAGGGAAGGCCACCCCTCACGGTTGCCATGGCAATGCAGACCGCTCCCCCATCAATTAAAAAAATATCCCTACTACTTCCCTCCTCCTTCACTGTAGCAAGAGAAAAGCTACCTCAGAATGCATCTCCTGGGCTCTCTTCTTAGCTCCTCAGCTGCGTTTACTATGTGTCCTAGAACACAGTCCTTCCTCTCTTTCTGGGGATTGCCTGAGTTTCTTTACTCTGAGCAAATCGTGCCCCTCCTGGAGATAGCAGCCCTGGAACACTTTTATCAAGAAACAGAGATTTTCTGTTTATTTATTCATCTCCAGTGCAAATTAAAAACCAGAGAACACTCTCCTCTATCTTTTCTTTTTGGATTTAAAAAAATCCCTTTCACACCTTCTCTGGTTAGAGGTACAAGTTGGGGAGCATTTGACATCCAGAAAGGAAGTTTTAGTAAACCTGGAAGGAATTCCGCCTCCTAGCATACATACTTCAAATTGGAGTTCTATGGGGAATCTTCAAAATTATTTTCATTCCTCCCCACCTCTCTGTTCCAGCATCCAGGAGGACTTGTGTGTTTTCATTTTATCTGTTCTTACTCCTCTTGGCCTTGCTTCGGCAACATCTGGCCTCAGCACCCTGTCGCAAGGTGAGTCATTAAAGAGAAAAAAAAAAACTTAAGGAAAAAAAGTCTCTGGAGTTGAGAAGTAGCCTGTGTTGAACTGAGGCTGCCAGGCAAAGCTGCCGAGTTTATGGAGCATTATACGAACAGACCCAACATTAAAGGGCCTCCTTTTTATGAATGGGTTGTGAAGAATGTAAATAAAGCAGCATCTCTCAATGGGGAAGCATTTTACATAAGCAGTACTACCCTGGCCCAAGTATTTATGGGAATTTGCTAGCACAGTCTGGAAAGGCTTACTTCCTTTATGAACTTGCCATTGTGCTGGGGACTTTGGAGGGACAGGGAGAGTGTGCTTCGGTTCTGAGGGCAGCCCCAGAACTCCCACTCTGCAGGTTTCCTGGCCTTGGCATGATGGGCCAGCTCATGGCTGGAAGTGCCTGTTAACCCTGAATGACGGAAAATACCATGTGTAGTCAAGAGCTCATGATGATTGGAGGTGAGCCTTCTAATCCTGGTGTCCAGAGATTCTGTAGCTGCTGACCCCTCAGGCTACTTAGACCTCCTCAGGACAGAGGACAGGGAGGTCTTGGATGATGAGATCTTGCCCTGTTTTATGGGAGGCACCTAACTGGTGTAAAATGGGCTGGTTTGAATTTCAGCTCCTTTATGTTCTCCTGCCCACCTCCTGGTACTGCCACTAATGAGCAGTAAAATGGCTAAAAGGGAGGAGGAGGAGGAGGAAGAGCAGCAGCAGCAGTGAGGCTCCAGATGGTCTGCTCAAGGCCAGGCAGCCTGACAAGCACCTTCACTTCCACTGAGCACTGGCCCAGCCCTGAGGTTCCAACAGGGGTGTTGGTGTCCTACCCCAGGTGACTTGGTAAGCAGGCCCCTGGGTACAGTCACATCCAGGACTTTGTGTTGTGTCCCTGTGGTTGGGCGTAGGGTCATCAGATTTCATTTTTTCCCAGTGGGAAACACCTGCAAGGATGGTTATTTGCTTGACTCAGTGTCCCCCACATACAAAAAAATCACATTGTCTTTAAGATTCTCTACAGGCCCAATCCACCTCAGCCTCCCTGATTTGAATTGTGAGCTTACTTCCAAGCACTAGGACCAAGTTAGCTGAATGAAAAAAACAAGTGACTTTTCTTTTTTTTGAGACGGAGTTTTGCTCTTATTACCCAGGCTGGAGTGCAATGGCGTGATCTCGGCTTACCGCAACCTCCGCCTCCTGGGTTCAGGCAATTCTCCTGCCTCAGCCTCCTAAGTAGCTCGGATTACAGGCATGTGCCACCATGCCCAGCTACTTTTTTTTTTTTTTTTTTTGTATTTTTAGTAGAGACGGGGTTTCACCATGTTGACCAGGATGATCTCGATCTCTCGACCTCGTGTCCACCCGCCTCGGCCTCCCAAAGTGCTGGGATTACAGGCTTGAGCCACCGTGCCGGGCCAGACTTTTCTTAGTATTATTAATGTCAGACAGGAACCTGGGTCTCAATATTTTTTCTTGCATGTATTCCTTTTCCAGTGGGTTTGGGGAAGAGAGGTGTTTTGACCCCTTGTCCTTGGGTAAGGAGAATGGGACCCGTTTTTCTGCCTTTCTCTTCACCCCGGGGATCTCACCTGGAGTGGTACTGATGGCTCCTACTTTCATTCCATCTCCAGTGCCTTTTAGGGACTCCTAGCCCCCATTGGTGCAGCTTTGTCAGCTTCCTGCATGCAGTGGAGAGGGTTAGCCCACAGACCCTTCTCAACTCTAGTTAACCTGTCCACGGTGTTTGGGAATAATTGTTAATCACGTTCTCACGTGGCCAGGTGGTTTAGAGTTGAATTTGGTTTTTAGAGGACCTTTGTAGAAATCGTGGGAAAGGCATTATTAAGGTGCCACCTGATGCCAGGAGATCCTGACAAGCATGCCAGAAGGAGGGGTGAAGTCACATTTCTACCATAGTCAGGGCCAGCAGGGCTTTCTTCAGTAGTAAGGGGTGTCTCCTGCTTTGTGCCTGGAGAGGCTTCCACATTGGATAGAATGTAAAAAAGAATTACAAAAAGGATTGAATAACTGAGATGATCTTACAGAGAAATTGAAAGACTTGAATTTATTTGGCCCAGAGAGAGGTAGACAAGGGGCAGTTAATATGTCTTTGCATGTTAAGATGACAGTTTAGACCAGGTGTGGTGGCTCACACCTGTAATCCAAGCACTTTGGAGGCCAAGGTGGGTGGATCACCTGAAGTCGGGAGTTCAAGACCAGCCTGACCAACAGGGTGAAACCCCATCTTAAAAAAAAAAAAAATGACTGCTTAGAACATGATGACCAGTTTTTAGTCTTCATTGCAGTCTGGGCTGGAGGAAGGGAATTTCACCTGAGACGAGATATGGATAGATGCACGGGGGAGGTTTACCTTTTTCTGGATTTACTATAAAATCAGGACAACATATTTTTGAAGCTCTCCCACACATTGCCCAGACTTCTTAGCATCTCACCTTTTTCTAGGATATAAAATATGTTTGTTTCAGCCGGGTATAGTGGCTCAAGCCTGTAATCCTAGCACTTTGGAAGGCCGAAGCGGGTGGCTTATGAGGTCAGGAGTTCAAGACCAGTCTGACCAACATGGTGAAACCCCATCTCTATCAAAAATACAAAAATTAGCTGGGCGTGGTGGCGGGCGCCTGTAGTCCCAGCTACTCAGGAGGCCGAGGCAGGAGAATCGCTTGAACCCAGGAGGCAGAGGTTGCAGTGAGCTGAGATAGCACCACTGCACTCCAGCCTGGGTGACAGAGCAAGACTGTCTCAAAAAAAAAGTTTGTTTCAAAAAAATTTTTTTTTTTTTTTTTTTGAGACGGAGTTTCGCTCTTGTTACCCAGGCTGGAGTGCAATGGCGCGATCTCGGCTCACCGCAACCTCCGCCTCCTGGGCTCAGGCAATTCTCCTGCCTCAGCCTCCTAAGTAGCTGGGATTACAGGCATGTGTCACTATGCCCAGCTAGTTTTTTGTATTTTTAGTAGAGACGGGGTTTCACCACGTTGACCAGGATGGTCTTGATCTCTCAACCTCATGATCCACCTGCCTCGGCCTCCCAAAGTGCTGGGATTACAGGCTTGAGCCACCGCGCCCGGCCTCAAAAAAATTTTTTTAAATTCTATTTGTGTTCTAGCCCATAGGTGCCATTTAATTGGAGTACATCTTCAATTCCTTTGTGGCAGAAAAACTAATGTGTGGTAACGCCAATAATTAAAGCAAAGAAAAATAAAACTGAATGTGCAAGTCCAATAATTAAAGCACAGGAAAATAAAACTGAACATGCAAGTGACCTTGCATCTTGGTCTGTGATCCAGCAGCTGTCCTATGAGGCCCTAAGTAAAGGCAATGTGTTGCAGTGCAGGAAGTGTGGGCCTTAGTGTGGACACCGGGATGACTTGCCTCTCTCCTCAGTCCCAGCAGGATTATGGAAATTTCTTTTTTTTTTTTTTAAGAGCCAATTCTGGGGCCGGGTGCAGTGGCTCAAGGCTGTAATCCCAGCACTTTGGGAGGCCGAGGCGGGTGGATCACGAGGTCAACATATCGAGACCATCCTGGTCAACATGGTGAAACCCCGTCTCTACTAAAAATACAAAAAAATTAGCTGGGTATGGTGGCGTGTGCCTGTAATCCCAGCTACTCAGGAGGCTGAGGCAGGAGAATTGCCTGAACCCAGGAGGCGGAGGTTGTGGTGAGCCGAGATCGCACCATTGCACTCCAGCCTGGGTAACAAGAGCGAAACTCCATCTCAAAAAAAAAAAGCTAATTCTGTCATCCAGATTGGAGTTCAGTAGCACCATCATGGTTCACCAGTTTCCACCTACTAGGCTCACACCTCAGCCTCCTCAGTGGCTGGGACTACCGGCACACACCACCATGCCTAACTAATTTTTTATTTTTGTGGAGACAGAGTCTCACTATGTTGCCAAGGCTGGGCTCTAACTCCTGGACTCCCAAAGCACTAGAATTAATAGGTTACAGGTGTGAGCCACCACTCCCACCAACATCTCCTTTGAACTCTTAAAGTACCTGTTTTTTGGCCGGGCTCGGTGGCTCAAGCCTGTAATCCCAGCACTTTGGGAGGCCGAGGCGGGTGGATCACGAGGTCAAGAGATCGAGACCATCCTGGTCAACATGGTGAAACCCCGTCTCTACTAAAAATACAAAAAATTAGCTGGGCATGGTGGCGCGTGCCTGTAATCCCAGCTACTCAGGAGGCTGAGGCAGGAGAATTGCCTGAACCCAGGAGGCGGAGGTTGCGGTGAGCCGAGATCGCGCCATTGCACTCCAGCCTGGGTAACAAGAGCGAAACTCCTTCTCCAAAAAAAAAAAAAAAAAAAAAAAAAGTACCTGTTTTTTTTCCTCATTAGGATGAAATGGTGACAACTAGCTCATAAGCCTGTTGGGAAGATAAAATGAGATAGTGAATATAGTGTGCTTAGGACGTTGCCAGGGCATAGTGAGTGCTTAATAAACATTGGCCATCCTTTTACAGTAGACACCTCTGTAGTAAATCAGAAATTTCTGATCCTGCATACTTAGGGCATCTGGGGACTAATACGGCTAACTCTAGTTCTTTGCTGCTGATTTCACCTATCTTTGACTTTCTTTGTCTTGATGCAGGTGTCTGTAGTACTACATTCACTTGCTTAATGGCTTAGGGCCAGCCAGTGGAATGCTTTCCTGAGGGCAAGTTGGGAGAGAACAAAGGAAGAGGCCAGGCATGGTGGCTTCTGTAATCCCAGCACTTTGGGAGGCTGAGATGGGAGGATCACTTGAGGCTAGGACTTTGAGACCAGCCTTAGCAATATAGTGAGACCTTGTCTCTACAAAAATAAAAATAAATTTAAAAATTAGCCAGGCATGGTGTTGTGGGCCTATAGTTTCAATTACTCGGGAGGCTGAGGTAGGAGGATTGTTTGAGCCCAAGAATTCTAGGCGACAGTGAGCTATAATTGTGCCGCTGCACTACAGCCGGGGTGACAGAGTAACACCCTGTCTCAAAAAAAAAAAAAAAAAAAAAAAAGAAAGAAAAAGGATGGTAATGAAGGAGGGTTGTGCCATGAAAATACAAGAGATTTTCTTTTGTAACCCTGTTGCGTGGTGTATTAAATTGAAGATACACAGTGGACTCCTGGGGATGGAGGAGAATTTGGAGTTCTAAGTCTAGGGTAAAGATGTTATACAAGGTGGGGCAGGTGGACAGCCAGATCTTCACTTTATTAAGTTCTTATTAAGTCATGTGGGTGGGATTTACGGGTAAGGAAGATAGAGCCTACTTGTCCCATAGAGGTGGCATCCTATTGGGGTTGGCACTAGCCACTTAACTAGTTAGGTGAGTGATATTTGGGTAGGGTGCCCATAACTCTGATAGAATCTGCCCTGCGATTCTGCTCCTGCTAGTGGAGTATGGGGGAGGCCTGGTCTTGGATCTTGTTCCTCACGGCTGGTTCATTCAGGAGGTTAGAGCTCTGTCTTGGCCTGGCTGGCCAATTTCTGTTCAGGACTGGAGCTAGCATCTGTAGTCTTGGCAAGCCATTTTAGAAATCTGAGTTGTTGGTCCATGGAATGTCCCGGTGGTTGAACCAACATGTGTTCTTTGCCATTCCTGGGTAGCTGCTTGGGGAAGGCTGGTGAGCTGTTCATGTTTTTTGAAGAATGGTGCATCAGGAGCACAAGGTTTCCCCCGGTTCTGCTGAGGCCTGTTGCTGAGCTTTGGGGTGCCCTGTCCCCTGTTTTATTTATCCTACATTGTAAGCTGCTTAGAGCAAATGGGTCCTGCTGCAGGTGTAGGTTTGCCTCTGGCCGATCCTGGGCAGTGTGGCATCTGGATGGGAGGGACTGAGGGAGCCTTAGGCCGGAGTTAAGGGGTGCCCCTCAGCTTCTGCCTGGAGTCATCATATATGGAGCCAATAGGGGTGAGTCTGAGAAAAGTTGCATTTGTTTCCTGCTTTAAGACTTTAGCTTTTGGCCTGTGAGCAATGGCTCACACTTGTAATCCTAACACTTCGGGAGGCCGACGCAGGCAGATCACTTGAGGCCAGGAGTTTGTGACAAGCCTGGCCAACATGGTGAAACCCTGTCTCTACTAAAAGTACAAAAATTAGCCAGGCATGGTGGACACCTGTAATTCCAGCTACTCGGGAGGCTGAGGCAGGAGAATCACTTGAACCCAGGAAGTGGAGGTTGCAGTGAGTCGGGATTGTGTCATTGCACTCCAGCCTGGGCAACAAGAGCAAAAAACTCCGTCTAAAAAAAAAAACAAAAAAGAAGACTTTAGCTTTTGTTTGTCACTCCTTCCTGCATCCAGATGTTTACAAAATGAATTTCTCAGAGTGCTGCCCACTCCCTACCGGACTTTTGCACACATGACATAAAGTAGGCCCTCAGTAAGTGTCTGCAGGCTTGGCTCAGGTGTACCCTCTGAGAAGCTCCCTTGAGGGGGGACCCCTCAGCCAAGCTCTGAGTACTCCATTATAGCCCTTGTCACACTGTCTTGATCTAAGCCCCAGCCCATGCTCCAGTTTCTTAGTCTTTTGCATTTTTCAGCACTTAGTCTGGTATTGTAGGAGAAAGGGAAAATAAATGAGCTTGTATTGAGCACCTACTGTATTCCAGGAACTCTGCTAGGCATTTTGTACACATTTAACTTAATCCTCACAACAACCTTGCTGTGTAGACAAAGGAAACCAAGGCTCAGAGTTCAAGCCGTTGACTAAGCCCACGTAGGATTAGCAGTGGCATGAAGTGGCTTCCAGCCCTGCGTGGGTCTCCCCTCTGCTATGGGGATGTGCGTCGGGGTGGGGGGTGAGCAAATGTTAACTGAATGGGCAAAGGTCACAAGAGGTGCTGTGTGCCTGAGAATGAGCAGCAGGCTTAGCTGGGCTAGCACCTGTGGATGCAGGTTTACCTTGTGTACACAGGAGTTGTGTACAGGGAAGAAGCTGGGGGAAGGCACGTTGCCTAAAGTAGGGACGTGTGCCTTTTAAGACAGCCTCTAAAGACTATTTTGTACTGCATGTGATCACCTTCTAATTTGTCAGGTTAAAGTTTATAAGGCAGAACACTGGTATGACTAAAATACAATGCTTTCTCCCCACTGTCCTCATTCAGGAATCTGTGTGTTGTATAGCAACTTCTAGATCTGAAGGGTATACTCTTGTTCCTTTTGACCTCAGCCCCTGCCACCAGACCCGAGGGCAATCTAAAAGCAAGCCTGTGTCCAGGTGGATCAGGCCACTTCCTTTCAGCTGTGCTCCGTGCTTCTTGCCTAGATGTTTTTAGGCTCCCAGTCTGGTTGCAGAATGAATTGAGTTCCTGTAGCAAGTGAGGCTGAATGGTCACTGAGGAGGCAGGACTGGTGGCTGAGGGCCCTGCCCTCTCTTTGAGGACAGTGCTCCCTGCAGGAGCTTTGTGCTGTGGAGCTGAGACTTCTGCTCTGCGTGGGTGCCTGCACTGAAGCCTCATTCAGGTGGCACCGAACAGGCAGGACGCACACCCTCTGACCCCACCTCACGGGTCTAGCCCTGCCCTTAGCATCTGAGGAACTTGCCTTTCACTGTAGAGTCGAGTGTTTCTCAGAGGCACAGAGCTGTTGTTCAGGGTGGTCTGTTAGGATAGTTTTTGCTCCTGCCCTCTTGCTGCATTGTAAACTGAGCCCCCTACAGTTCACCCCACACTGGGCCCTGCAAGGGAAAAGGAGGAATGTCATCATTATTTTTGCTTGGGGTAGGCACTTGGGTGTTTTTGGTGGAATAGTGGCAGAGCAAAGTTGAGGTGCAGGCTGGGTTTTCAGATTTCTCACTGGGATAGATGGAAGCTGCCCCAGACTCCTGCCGTGGGGAATGGCCAGCCAGGGCCAGCTGCCCTCCTCTGTCATGTTGGAAGGATGGGGGGAGGTTGGCCTGCCTGCCTCTGCTTACCACCACTCTTAAGGAAGGCTCTTTTTGGTATATCTATCGTAGATGAGGGATCTGAAGTTTGGAAAAGTTAAATGCATTGCTCATGAGGGGCAGACCCATTTAAATCCAGGTCTGACTAACTCAATGCTTGGGTTCTTTCTGCTTTACCAGCTCTTTAAGAGATTCAGCAGACACAAGCTGTGTCTTTACCTGGTTTTACCATAAGAATTTCAGCAGCTTCATCTATTTCTCCATAAAGTAACAACTACTAAATTTAAGTGAAAAGGATCCTGGTTTTGTGCTCTTGCCACATTTCTTCTCTGATAGAAGATTCGGGAAACTCAGCGCTCATAACAAGTGTTTTATTCCTTTCAGGGGTGGGAAAGTTTATTCCAAGAGAGAATACAGAGGAGGGAGGAGGACAATGCTTAACTCAGTTCCCGTTGTGTTTTAGCTGTAATTGGAAGAAGTTGGCTTGGGGCAGGGTCCTTCCAAGCCCTCACCCAGGTGACCTGGTCTGCCCTTAACCTAAGACCCCCCCTAATCCTTCCCTCTCATTAAAAATAAACTGAGCTGAGTATAGTGGCTCATGCCTGTAATCCCAGAACTGTGGAAGGCCAAGGTGGGGGACTACTTGAGCCTAGGAGTTTGAGACCAGCCTGGACAACATAGTGAGGCCCTCTGCCCTCCCCTCCCCCCCGAACCTGTCTTCTACAAAATTAGCTGGGCATGGTGGCATGTGCCTGAGTTCTCAGTTACTCAGGGGTGTAAGGTGGAAGGATCACTTGAGTCCGGGAGTTTAAGGCTACCATGAGCCATGATTGTTCCACTGCACTCCAGCCTGAGCAAACAGAGACCCTGTCTCAAACAACAAGAAAGAAAGAGAGAAAAACTAAAGAGCAAAGTTAAAGTGTAGTTCTGAAACCCTCAGGATGGTGTGCGGGGTTCAACCCAGAGCTGGTAAGTATGGAGAAAGCAGCAACCACAACCGAGGGCCACTTCCTGCCCCGGATAACCTCTGCTTGTGGGAGTGATCTGGGCTGTGACCTGCTCTTCCAGGTTCCCTCCCTTGTTTCCCCAAAGCAGTGCCAGGAGCCCATGCTCCTCTGGGTCTCTGACTCTCCTTTGCTTGAACCTTCAGCCCAGCACAAAGCACCTGGGTTGTGCTCTGCTCATGCTCGTGGGGTTGGTGCGTGGTGCTGCTGCAGCTCAAGGGCCAGAGCAGGGCGTCTGTCTGTCCCTTTCTGCCTCTGTGGAGATGACTACTCCCAGACCCTACCGTGACACTTTAGCTGGACCTGACCTCCCCCTCAATTTTGAGATCCTGATGCCCCTGTGGTGAGGGTGGATTGTTTACTCTGAGTACACGTCTGAGGATTTGGGATTCAGCCTATGGTTCTCTGGGTCTTTGGCCTGGATGCCCACCAGCCAGCCACTGTCCTTCATGCCAGCTATATCAGAGCTTGGGACAGTCAGACTGGTTTTCTCCAGCAAGAGCTTTCTTGATACCTTTCAGTGTCAAGAAAGTGTCTTGGTGAATCCTTCCTAGAGACCTTCCCAAGGGGTCATAGATCACCCATGTCTGGGAGGACAAAGCTTCCTGGAGAGGAGAGGCTAGTTCTAAGAGAACCCCTTGCACCTTGTCCCATAGCAGTCTTGAAAGTTTCTGAGTGAGCTGGTGTATAAGTGGGAGGGGCAGCAGGAGGAATGGCAGGGTTAGGAGGTGGGAATGAAGCCTGCTGCTTTGCTGGGATCCTCTCTCTCCAACCAGCCCAGCAGCTGGGCCATCCTTTGTGGGTTGAAGGGGCCCTGGGAGGCTTATAGCCCCTCCACCCAGCCCCACCCCAGGGAATAAACTGCAGCTGAGCTTCTTGCTTCTTACTGTAGCTTCAAAGCATGACTCACACATGCTATCCTCACATTAAAGTGCAGTGAGAGGCAGGCAGCAGAGACCCCAGCCTCTCTTTAGGATGCTGAGTAGCTGAATGACTTTGCACCACATGAAAGCTAGGAGTTGTTTTGCAATGTGCTTTTGATGGCCTTGGGTGTTGTTAGCAAGTGACAGGAGATTTGGCACATTTTAGGGAGGCTAGCAGGAGGCTGTTCTGCTTGATTTGGAAATGTGACTCGCACCCTGTGATTCAGAGGCTTCCCAGGATCGTCACCACCCTGCCTCCCAGGGGAGCAGTGGGTGTCCCTGAGGGACTGGAAAGCTGAATGGGAGGTTAAACAGCAAGATAGTCCACAAGGAACAGATTCTCAAATGGGCTCAGACACCTGAAAGTGGAAGCAGTGTAGTCAAGGCACTAACTCCTTTTCCTACCTCTCTCTGCTTGGGACCTGTGTGTTGAGAGGGAAAGACTGAGTGGGGACAAGTATCCCGGGATCTGAGGACCATCTGCCCATGCAGCCGGTTTCCCGGCAAGCTGGACGTCAAGGGTGGCCAGTCATCCTCCTGCTGAGAACGCTTCCACTAGCCAGGCCTGACAGCACCTCCCTGTGCTATCTTTCCCAACCGCCACCTTCTTGCTCTGTACTTTGTGTCTTGTTGTCAAAGACCACAACCCCAAGTGATCTCCACCTTGGTCCCCAGCCGTTCTCAGGCCCAGCCCCTCTGGTAACTTGGGGCCTGTTGAGGGGCTTTGGCCCCTGCTCAGATGCATTGTCTGTTCATCCATCCTCCATCTCCAGGCCCTTTGGGAGGGGAGGAGGGCTGAACCTGGGCTTCCTAGGAAATACTGATGTGCTTCTGCTGCTTCTGGTTGCTTGTTTCTCCACTTTTGGCACCAGGGTGCCTGTGAGTTACAAGCGTTGGGATGCTTTTGAGAGTAAAGGAAGCATTGCCAATAAGCCTGCTGAGCAGACAGGGATGGGTGGTCACCCTGATTAGAAGCGGGAAAGAGACTTACAGAGCCCAGCAGATGCCTGGGATTTTTAAGGAGCTCTCCGTCTGTGCTTCAGGAATGAATGAATTTGCCTTCTGTGACTCCGTCTTGCCTGGGGCCTGGTCTCTGAGCAGTGGCAAGTCCCTGCACGTGGCCAGAGCAAAGCCTGGCACACTGCCTCTCCTTTCCAGTTTTCCATGTCCTTTCTCAGGGGTGAGGGTTGCCCACACCACCCTCAGCCTGGTTTTCTGAGTACTCTTTCCCAATTAATGCAGCATGTCTCTGGAGAGGAGGTGTCCAGTGACCCCACCCACTGGCCCAAGGCCAAAGGAGCTGAACAGGGAAGGATTCAGGAATCCCTGGGCATCCTCAAGCTTGGGAACTTTGAGGGTTAAATCCTGGCCCAGCAGCGACTGCTCTCAGCTCCTCTGTAGAGTGAGTATGAGCAACAGTAGTAGTGAGGAAATTAAACTGAAAAGCCTGGACCTGCTGGGTGGGGAGGGGTCACAGGGGTGCCTGGTGAGGCGCAGAGGCAGCCCCTGTGGTTTGGGTTGGGTGGTAGGAAGTGAGCAGCTCCATAGTCTAACCACCACCCCTTGCAGTTCTTCATTGCCTTGGCTTTGCCAGTTTCCAGTGCGTAGCCAGCTCTGGCCTCTTTAACGCAAAATGGAGGCCCAGGCTGCCACAGGTATACGTTGGAGTGTTTTTGCCAAGCAAAGTTAGGGGATGATGCCTGATTGTAGGCATTTTCTGTCCGGGGCTCTGGGCTTCCTGATACTTCTCCACCTCCTTGCATCCTGCCCCTGCCTACAAAAAGGGAAAACTGAGCACAGCTAACAAGGAAGCCCATTTGACTCCTGTGTTAGTGCTTCTCTTTGATACTTTCTTTTCCCAATTCTCTGGCTGGCAGGGATATAAGGCTGTATCTCAGGTCTAGTGCACAGTCCCTGGGTTTTCCCTAGCCCCAGGAGTATGTTGATCCCGGCCTTACTGTTACCCTTGGCCTAGGTACTGGCACTCTTTGAGCTGCTCTTGCCTGGAATTTGAACCGAAGTGGGTCTGGCTTCTAGGGCTGGCTGAGACCTCTCCACTATGAGCCCTTCAAAGCCAGGCCTTTATCCTTAATAGAGCTTTTCCAGCAAGACCCAGGTTGTGGCAGTCTTGCTTTATGTGCCAGATGAGAAGTCCTCAGAGACTGAACTTTGCCTTCTCAATGGCCCAGCAGGCGCATTCCGCATCTCAGCTCTTCCCTGTCTGTCTTCTTATCCTCCTGTGGCCAATCTCAGGAGCCCTGTGTTTGGGGAGGGGGTTTTTAATGCCTTGGTTATACTTTTTTTTTTTTTTTGAGACGGAGTTTCGCTCTTGTTACCCAGGCTGGAGTGCGATGGCGCGATCTCGGCTCACCGCAACCTCCGCCTCCTGGGTTCAGGCAATTCTCCTGCCTCAGCCTCCTGAGTAGCTGGGATTACAGGCACGAGCCACCATGCCCAGCTAATTTTTTGTATTTTTAGTAGAGACGGGGTTTCACCATGTTGACCAGGATGGTCTCGATCTCTCGACCTCGTGATCCACCCGCCTCGGCCTCCCAAAGTGCTGGGATTACAGGCTTGAGCCACCGCGCCCGGCCTTACTTTTTTTTTTTTTTTTTGAGACGGAGTTTCAACTCTTGTTACCCAGGCTAGAGTGCAATGGCGCGATCTCGGCTCACCGCAACCTCCGCCTCCTGGGTTCAGGCGATTCTCCTGCCTCAGCCTCCTGAGTAGCTGGGATTACAGGCACGTGCCACCATGCCCAGCTCATTTTTTGTATTTTTTAGTAGAGACGGGGTTTCACCATGTTGACCAGGATGGTCTCGATCTTTTGACCTCGTGATCCACCCGCCTCAGCCTCCCAAAGTGCTGGGATTACAGGCTTGAGCCACCGCGCCTGGCTTGCCTTGGTTATACTTTTGAAAGAACAGATGGACCCTACCACCTAAGCCTCCATCCTGCTGTATCTTCAGAGCCTCCCGGTATCCTGTGATGAGTATCTAGTGAGAGAAGGACGGGGGGAGAGAACAGAGACCTTTGCCACCAGCTCCTCCTATCCCCTGTCTCTGGGGTCTGCATTGCTCCCTAGGCTCTTCAGGGCCTTAGTTTCAGAGATACCTTAGGCTAAAAGGAAAGAGGAGGAACGAGTCCTTGCACAGATGATGGTGGCTTGATTACACTGCACCTTCACACTTCGGAAAGGGAGTCCCGGGAAAATGTATACTGGAGACAGGGTAGGGGTAGTCCAGAGTCACGTACCTGGGGCTGGGTAGGCTGCAGTGGGAGAGAAAGCAAGCAGGGGCAGGTCAGAAAGGGCTCCTCTCATTGCCTACCTTCTGTCCTGCAGGTTGGAAGTACTCCATGACACACACTCGGAGAAAGTCCCTTCCCATGCTGAGTTCGGGCCCCACTGGCCGCCGAGAGCCCCTGCAGATGGAAGATAGCAACATGGAGCAGGGGGCTGAGGGTGGGGAGCCAGGCATGCCCGAGACCCCAGAGCACCTCACAGGGCGCCGCAAGAACTACCCGCTTCGGAAGCGCCCATTGGTTCCTGAGAAGCCCAAGGCCTGCAAAGTGCTGCTGACTCGCCTGGAGAATGTGGCTGGTCCCCGGAGTGCAGATGAGGCTGATGAGCTGCCTCCTGACCTGCCCAAGCCCCCCAGCCCGGCCCCATCCAGTGAGGACCCTGGCCTTGCCCAGCCCCGCAAGCGGCGCCTGGCCTCCCTCAATGCCGAAGCCCTCAATAACCTGCTGCTGGAGCGAGAGGACGCCAGCAGCCTGGCAGGCACCCGCCGCAGTCGAGTGGGGGATCCCCACCGCAGCCGTGACCGTGATCGTGCGACTGGGGGCTGGTCCTCCTCCAAGAAGCGGCCCCGGCTGGGGGAACTTGGAGGAGGAAGTCGGGACCTGTCCCCAGAGCCAGCACCAGATGAAGGTGCCCGCCGAGATGGAGACCCAGCTCCCAAGAGACTGGCTAGCTTGAACGCAGCTGCCTTCCTAAAGCTGAGCCAGGAGCGGGAGCTACCCCTGCGGCTGCCTCGTGCCCATGCAGAAGCAGATGGGCGCTCCACTGAGCCTCCAGCACCCAAGGCCCTGAGGCCAAAGTGGCCCAAGGTTAATGGCAAGAACTATCCCAAGGCTTGGCAGGGGGCCAGCTCTGGGGAGGTTGCAGGCCCACCCGGCTGGCAAGGCTGCCCTGATGAGCCATGGCCTTCTGCCACTCCTCTTGGGTCATCCGTCCAGCCATCTCAGCCCCTGAGCAAGGCTCTGGAGAGTCCTTTGGGGCTGCGTCCTCACCTGCCCCTGCTGATGGGTGGACAGGCGGCTCTGAAACCAGAGCCTGGGCGCCCAGGCGAGGAGTCACCTGCCCCTAAGCAGGAACTGCATCAGCCTTCTTTCCCCACACCTCAGCTGTCCCCGCTGCCAATGCCTGGCAACCCTGCCGACTACAATGGCCTGTGTGTTGGGCCTGAGCTCACTGCACTAGGCAGCTTCTACCTGTACTGTGGCCAAGAGGGGCTGCAATGTGGGGGCTACTCACCCTGCCCCATGCTCCCTGAGGGCAAGCTGTCCCCAGTGGCTGCATCTCATGAGGGCCTCCTCTTAGCCCCGAGCTCAGTGCCCTCAGGCACCCCTTTCCAGCACCCTTCCTGGGGCTCCTCTCGCTATTGCTCTAGCGAGGACACTGGAGTGAATGGCTACAGCATCTGCGGAGTGTTGCCCCTGTCTGTCACCCGTGCTGGCACTACCTGTGGCGGCTGCCCATACAAAATGCCTTTTGCAGCAGGTGAGCCTTCCTGGGGCTAGGATGTACTGGGGAGTCTCTAAGACATGGCATCCCAGAAGGTTGGGCTATTGATCTGAACAGGGGTCTCCCTTGGGGTCTGGTTGCTAACTGGAAGGTTGGGGGCTTTGAGAAGTGAGAACTCGTGTAGTCTGAGCCCCAGGCTGTAGAGCATTCCCAAAAACGGGACCCTACATTTAGCTCCTGACAGCCTTGCTCTGCCCAGGCTGCCTATGGAGATTCTTGGCTTGGCAGTTAGGTAGCATTGCAGTGGTACAGGCCACAGGAAAGGGAAGGTCTTGCTTCCCTCCTCATTGGGGTACCCATTCTTAGACTGAAGAGCAGGTTAGAAATTAGAATTGGGACTTTAGGGCCGGGCGCGGTGGCTCAAGCCTGTAATCCCAGCACTTTGGGAGGCCGAGGCGGGTGGATCACGAGGTCAACATATCGAGACCATCCTGGTCAACATGGTGAAACCCCGTCTCTACTAAAAATACAAAAAATTAGCTGGGCGTGGTGGCGCGTGCCTGTAATCCCAGCTACTCAGGAGGCTGAGGCAGGAGAATTGCCTGAACCCAGGAGGCGGAGGTTGTGGTGAGCCGAGATCGTGCCATTGCACTCCAGCCTGGGTAACAAGAGCGAAACTCCGTCTCCTCAAAAAAAAGAAATTAGAATTGAGACTTTTACCAAATTGTTCTCACAGCCCTTCTGCCCTTCTTGAGCAAAGCTAGAATTCCTTACTTTCTCGAAACCAGTACCTGCTACATGCTGGCTAAGTTCAGCGTTCATGGGAAGGGTGTTAGGTACCAGGCTTAGTAGGTGATACCTGCTGCACAGGGCAGGTTTGCCTTGGCTATACACGCCTTGAAAGAGAAGTGCCCAGACTGAGCATCACTTTGCTGGGGATGGATAGAGAGAGTACACCCTGTGAACAGACAAACACAGTTCCCTGACATGGATGGAATGCGATCAGGGCCCACAGCTTTGGTGTCTGCCTGCCTGACAAGACCCAGACACCTGAGAGGCCCACGCTCTGGCTGTTGAGAGACTCCCAGAATAGTTTATCTTCCCTAAACTGGCAGAGGTATCCTCACCTGCCTCTCCACAATCTCTCCCTGCCTCCTGGGTGGAAATGCCGGCCAGCAGGTCTGCCCTGCTGCCGGGGAGGTGAGGGCTGTACCTTCCAGAGATGTCCCTCCCCCCACATCCTTTTTGTAGGGGTCTATAAAACAACTTTATAGACCAGTTGGCCCTGGCCAGACTAGTTATTTCACGTTGTGGCTTGAGTTAAAGCTCTTATGACATCGAAACAGGCTGCTGCTTGGGGTTTTCTTTCTTTTTTTTTTTTTTTGTACCATTCCCCAAGAATAGACCCTTACCCCTTTCTGTAATAATAAGGACACCAGTAAACACCATATACCAGGCACTGTTCTGAGTGCTTTACATATGGGATGTTCCTTGGCATGTAATTTAGCACAGACCCCAGAGCAGGACTGCCCAGAGTGAAATGTTTTCCCCCACTTTCCTAGCCATGTGACTATGGGACAAGTCAGTAACTGCTCTAGAGCTGTCTCAGTTTTCTTAACTATAAAATGGGGATAATGATACCTGCCTCACAGGGTTTTTGTAAGGATGAAATGAGTTAATGTGTTCATAAGAAAATCAGCAAGTTGGCTGGGCGCGGTGGCTCAAGCCTGTAATCCCAGCACTTTGGGAGGCCGAGGCGGGTGGATCACGAGGTCAAGAGATTGAGACCATCCTGGTCAACATGGTGAAACCCTGTCTCTACTAAAAATACAAAAAAACTAGCTGGGCATGGTGGCACGTGCCTGTAATCCCAGCTACTCAGGAGGCTGAGGCAGGAGAATTGCCTGAACCCGGGAGGCGGAGGTTGCGGTGAGCCGAGATCGCGCCATTGCACTCCAGCCTGGGTAACAAGAGCGAAATTCGGTCTCAAAAAAAAAAAAAAGAAAGAAAATCAGCACGTTAACAAATACGTGTAATATTCATAACTACTATTTATATTGCTTTGAGGGGCAAAGTGACTTGCCTGAGGTCATATGGCTAGTAAAGTGGCAGGACCCAGGCTATCTGATTCCAGAACCCCTATTCCCAAGCATTATGAAAGCCTTATAAAGTTAATGTATTGGGCCAGGCACAGTGGCTTATGCCTGTAATCCTAGCACTTTGGGGGGCTGAGGCAGGCAGATTGCCTGAGCTCAGCAGGTTGAGACCAGCCTGTCTATAACATGGTAAAACCCTATCTCTACTAAAAATACAAAAAAAAAAAATAGCTGGACATGGTGGCAGGTGCCTGTAATCTCAGCTACTCGGGATGCTGAGGCAGGAGAAACACTTGAACCCAGGAGGCAGAGGTTGCAGTGAGCCAAGAACATGCCACTGGACTTCAGCCTGGGCAATAGAGCAAGACTCTGTCTCAAAACAAAAAAAGTTAACATTGGAGTTAAAAAAGATGTTCCACCACCTCTCTTTCAGACTAAAAGAGATGCCAATCTCCAAGATCAGGAAATGATCCTGTCCCCTTAGAGTGTCACTCTGACAATCCACCATAAAGGCTTCTGATCCCATTGGCCATCTCGGTGGGCTTTGGTTGCACACTTAGAATTAAGACAGGAGCAGCCTCTGCAATTAGATGGGTGATGGGGGTCACTGCTTGTCCTGTCCTGACCCACTCTCTCCCTTTCCTAGAAGGCTGCAGATCCCTGGGCCAGCTGGAATTTCCTCTCCCGGAAGCTGGCCACCCAGCCTCACCCGCCCACCCCCTCCTGGGATGCCCTGTACCCAGTGTGCCACCTGCAGCAGAGCCTGTCCCCCATCTTCAGACACCCACCTCGGAGCCTCAGACAGTAGCCCGTGCGTGCCCTCAGAGCGCCAAACCTCCCAGCGGTTCTAAGTCAGGTCTGCGCACGGGCTCCGGCTGCAGGCACACTGCAAGGAGCAAGGCTGCCCGCAGGCCCAGCCACCCCAAGCAGCCACGTGTCCAGCGCCCACGCCCTCGCCGCCGTCGCCGCCGCCGCACTAATGGCTGGGTGCCTGTCGGGGCTGCCTGTGAGAAGGCTGTGTATGTCTTGGTGAGTGCCAACTTGTAGGTGATGATGAGAGGGAGGGAGGCAGTGGGGACACAGAACCTACAGTGAGGTAGGTGCTAAGAGCACCTGGTTCTAGCTACTAGAGAGGTGATAAGGGACTCCAGTTTACTTGTACCTCAGGAACCACTCATGCTGGCCCACCCTGCCTACTTCCCCAGCCCCCTACTGATCCTGTACCAGACACCCCAAGGGAGGTCAAGAGACACATAGTCATAGCTAGTGGCTGCCATCTCTGTGTCTTCCTGAGTATCTTTCCCCTCCCTGCTCGCTCTATCCCTTACACCCTGAGTTGTAAAAGGGAGGATTTTCAATGGAGAACTTTTCTGGGTAAGTCCATAAGGAGAAGTTGGAATGGGCAGAGATAATCAGTGATACAGAGAACATCTGGGATGATGAAAAGAGGCCATAAAAAGAATGTCAACTAAAATTTATTGAGACTGGGCAAGGTGGCTCATGCTTATAATCCCAGAGCTTTCAGAGGCTGAGGCTGGATGATTGTTTGAGTTCAGGAGTTCAAGACCAACCTGGACTATATAACAAGATCCTGTCTCTACAGAATATTTTTTTTAAAATTAGCCAGACATGGTGACATGCATCTGTAGTCCCAACTACTTGAGAGGCTGAGGCAGGAGAATCGCTTGAGTCTAGGAGGTTGAGGTTGCAGTGAACTATGATTGTACCACTTCATTTCAGCCTGGGTGACAGAGCGAGACCCCGTCTCTAAAAGTCAGTCAATCAATCAACAAGTAAATAAAATTTATTGAGTACTTCTTAGATGCCAAAACTGAGCTAAGCACTTTGTATTATTCCCTTTATGCTCCACCGCTATTCTATGTGGTATATATTCCATGTTTCTGTAATTATCCCCATTTTACAGATGCGGAAGCTGAGGCTAGCAGTAGATTAAATAATTTGTCTAAGACCGTACCCCTTCTAACAGTGATTTAAGGGTTCAGACTGAGATTGTTCCATTAGGAAGCATGAGCACTTACCAGCATTGCGGGGCTTGGAGTGAAAGTTAGCTGTCAAGGGTATGGTGGTCAGGGCTCAGTCCCAGAAGCTTCAGGCCACTCAACCACCTCTGCCAACCCTGTTCCCATTTGTCGTCCTTTCTGCAACCATGAGATTTCCCCAGCCCCATCCAAACATGCTTAGTGGTCTGACTACCTTGAGGAAATCGTAGAGAGTAGGTCATTCCCTCCCTCTGTTGTTACTCTGAGTGTGGCCCTCAAGCCTCTATGAGTCATTGGTTTGTTGCCTAGGATGAGCCGGAACCAGCCATCCGAAAGAGCTACCAGGCAGTAGAGCGGCATGGGGAGACAATCCGAGTCCGGGACACTGTCCTCCTCAAGTCAGGCCCACGGAAGACCTCCACACCTTATGTGGCCAAGATCTCTGCCCTCTGGGAGAACCCAGAGTCAGGTACCTCTCCCTCTGGTTAGGGACCCAAGGGACAGCTGCCTTTAGCAGGACTGTAGGCCCCGGATTGGCCCCTGCCTAGAGTTTGACCTGGCATGAGTCGCCCCATGTTCCTGGCACAGAGTCTGCCTTCCACTCAGCTGGGGTCTGTCTGCTGTGACGGCTGTGGGTAACCTTGTGGCTTGGGTTGGATCAGCTCATTAACCTTACCAGCCAGCAGAGCCTGGGCACCTGTCTCCCCACCTCACCTGTCAGCACTTTCTCCCCCTTCTCCCTTCATGCCTAACAGCATTCCAGGCCTCTGAATGCTTGGCCTGGGGCAGGGGACAGGGGTTGCTGGAGCCTGCAAGATTGGGCCAGGCATTGAGGTTGGATGAGCCCCCAGGGCAGCCAGCCAGCCGGTCTGCCTGTCTAAGTAACACAGATTGCCAGTTCAAGCCATAACCGTTCTGTTGTCCCCCCAGGAGAGCTGATGATGAGCCTCCTGTGGTATTACAGACCTGAGCACTTACAGGGAGGCCGCAGTCCCAGCATGCACGAGGTGAGCTGCCTGGCACATGGGTTAGGGAGGGCAGGAGAGACAGAGGGAAAGGTTATGGCACTAAGACGTGGTAGGGGGAAGGCAGCCATGGGCTGTAGTCAGATCCCTGCGCTTGTCACCTTGGACTCCAGAGAACCTTGGAAAGGGCCCAGGGTTTGTTCTCTTTTCCCAGCACTGTCCCACGTCCTGTTTCAAAGGGGATAATAACCTTTGTCTTAAAAAGGTGACATAAAGGGAACCCTTAAGGGTAGCAGGTGCCAGTGGGAGCAAGTGGTTGTGTCCTCCTGGCAACTGGAAAGGCGAGGTGGAGCTGCATACCTGGTCCCTTTTGGTATTATCTGTAGTATGGGAGGCCGAGGGAGAAAAGACTCCTCCTAACACCCCGTAGGCTCTCCACCAAGCTGTGTGCTAAAAGAGCTGACTGCCAACTGTGTGTGCCCTGGGCTCACCTTTTATTTCACTTTCCCTTCCAGGGACTTTTCATCTAACTGGGAAGATGAAGAACATTTCCCCTCTCTACTAGGCAGGGCTGGGGGTTGGGAGGTCAGTAGCAATCAGGGACTAGAACAGGTACCTGGCTATTCTGGAGAAGAAGGGCACCTAGGAGGGACTTAGGAGGAATGCCTGGCAGTAGCTGAGGCATACTTAGGCTGAATTTCCAGGGAAGCTCCCTGGCTTGCTGGAGTCATCTCAGGTCAACATGCCCCAGCAGAGGGGTTAATACCTGCCTTGCTTCCTGGAATGAGGTGCTTTCCAGCCCTGGTAACAACCTCCACCTGTCTCCCTTTGAGCCCTTGCAGAATGAAGTCTTTGCATCGAGGCATCAGGACCAGAACAGTGTGGCCTGCATTGAAGAGAAGTGTTATGTGCTGACTTTTGCTGAGTACTGCAGGTGAGTGGTTCCCTGTACCCTCTGCCTGGCCTCTTCCCTCAGGCTCCTCCCCAGGCATATTTGGGGGCTGCCTGGAATTCACCAAGAGGATCTCATTCTGCTCTCTGCCTGATTTTACTCACTGAGCCTAATCTCCCAGAACTTACTTCCTTATTGCCTGCATCTACCATCTGATTTTTTTAGAAGGAAGAAGAAAAATTTGTTGCCTCACTGAGGTAGAATGGTTGGAGCAGAGTTCATTACTGCGCTTGGAAAAAAATCTAGGAGAATTAACAGGCAAATGGAGGGAGGCCCTGGCAGATGTGGTTCTTCAGTGACAGAAGATACCCTGGTGGTTGGCAGAGCAGACATCACCCCTGGGATGAGTAAAGACAGCACCACCCCTGGGGAGCTAGGATAGCCCAGCTCTCTGGGTAGGGTAGGAAAGGAATTGGTCTTCCTGCAAAGGTGGCTGGAGTAAAGACAGTGAATGGTATCTCTCTGCAGGTTCTGTGCCATGGCCAAGCGCCGAGGCGAAGGCCTCCCCAGCCGAAAGACAGCACTGGTGCCCCCCTCCGCAGACTACTCCACCCCACCCCACCGCACAGTGCCGGAGGACACGGACCCTGAGCTGGTGTTCCTTTGCCGCCATGTCTATGATTTCCGCCATGGCCGCATCCTTAAGAATCCCCAGTAGCCTCCTCGTGCCCACGCTGGGGCTACCCATGGGCAAGTGGGGCTCAGGGTAGGGGGCACTGCTTGAAGCACAGCACTTGGTTAGGGGGCCATAGAGGCCTAAGTTTGCTGGCCTGTGGTTTTCTTGGGTGGGGGGAGGGCAGGGGCCCCTGTGGGTTCTGGGCCCCATGGGAGGGAACTGGGGAGGCCAGGGTATAAGAAAAGCATCAGAGCTCTCAGCTTGCCCCAAGGTACCTTCTGTGGTTCCCCTGGGTGGTGATTTCTGAAGAAGTAAGTCTTCTCTGAGGCTGGGCCAAGCCTGAGAGGGACGTGGGGCCCTAGGAGGGTGGGCATGGGAAGGAGGGGCAAGGGCCTCCAGGAACCAGATCCTACAGGGCCTTCTGTAGCCTCTCCCAGGTCCTCAGAGGGGGGAGTGGGAGCCAGCTTTACCTCACCCACTGTGACCCACTGCTTCCCCTTCAGCCTGGGACCAGGCTTTTCTAGAACCCAGCACAGCTCTGAGCTTGTTCCTTTGAGGCAGAGAGAGCCAGAGTCTGGCTTCCAGAGCATTGACTTCCTCTTCCTAGACTTGAGGCCTTCTCTGGCTTTCCTCCTTTGCCCTGCAGTAGCCACTTGGTGCTGGGACAAGTTGACCCACCCCTCAAAGTCATGGGTGTGGCCCACTTGTGGGAGTCTCCTATCCAGCTCCCAGAGAGGGTCACCCAGCAGGTCTGGCTTCCCAGAAAGTTAACTGATCAATGTGGGGTTTATCATGTCTGGGAGGGAAGATGGGTGCTGGGAGAGGGTTGGGGGCAGGGGGCAAGGAAAATTGCTACCTGATTTGTTGAAGATTTTTCCTCTTGCCTTACACTTGGAGGTTCCAGGAAACCTCTTGCAGAACTTCACACATGACTCTTTAAGCCACACCTACCTGAAATCAAACCAAAGGAGTGCTGTGGCTCCCCTTGCCCTGTCACCCTTACCCTAGTCTTTTGTAGATTGCACTAATTTACATCCCAGCGAGAATCAACACTGTATCAGTCCACAGACCTGCTGAGCTGCAGCCACTTGCTCTAGGAGCTACGGACCTGCATTTTCAGTTTGTTCCTGTTGCCCAGAGACCCTGTTCTCACCTCATGCTGCTCCGCAGAGTAGACTTAAGAGACTCAGTCCCCTGTTGTCCTTGTGGAGACTAGGCCTTGGCCTTGACCCTGAGACTCTGTGAGGGGGCTGGAGCAGCCTGGTTATTTCCTATTTGTACCAAAGAGGAACATGGTGGGAGAGGGAGTGGAGTGCAGTGTGGCTTGGGCCTGGCACTGGGAACCTGCTAGCTGAGCACTTCTGCAAGGGCATACTCCCAGGGGCAGGGGCGGAGAACTGCAGCCCTGGGTCTTCCCGTAGGGAGGAGGGGCAGACGAACCCAGCAGGCTGAGGTGGCGGCACTGGGTGAGGACAGTTGGGCAGGGGCTGCAGAGGGAGGTGGAATTGAATCCTGAGGGCTCCCCCGACATACCCTGTCCTGCCCTTTAGTAGATGAGTTGCTCCTGTTGGTCACTGGGTTTGGGTGAGGCCGGGAGGCTTCAGAGGTGAATTTATGCTTGGGAAGCCTGACCCCAAACCTGAAGGGAAGAGACTTGGGTCTCCTTGTATTGAATAAGCTGTTTGGAGGAAGGTGTCGGTCTGGGAGGATGGGGCAGTAAAAGAGGTTGGCAGAGTGGCGGTGGGGGCTGTGCAGAGCCAGCCTTGGAGCCTGCTCATTCTGGGCCCTTGCTGCCAAGGAGCCCAGTCTCACCTAGCAGGAAAGGAGATCAAGGCCCTCCTCCCAGGAGGTAGGGTCTGCTGCCCAGAACCTAAATGCTTTTGAAATCTCTTAGATGTGGAAATATTTTTTCGAACCTGAAAATGCAGCTGGTAGAATTTCAATGGAAGCATAATCCATGTAAAATATATTTTAGTTGATATTTTGTAAAATGCACTTTTTGTGTGTGTTGATCCTGGTTTCCCAGATCTGTATTTCAGTGTTTACAAGGGAGGAAGGACCTTTCCTCACTTCCCTTTTGACAAGAGATTAGAAGTACTTCTTTAAGAAAAAAATAAATTTGAGAAATTGTATTGATTTAGAAAAGGATCATTTCCTGTGTGTCCTGTCATCTTTTGGTATGTGGGTGTGGATTCACTATTCTTTCTTCAGAGGTTCCTCTCAACCCCTGTGGCATGGATGCTCACCGAGGCCAGTAAACCAAGAGGGCAGCGAAGCAGGGGGAAAAGAGAGTGAGGGGAGAAGACAGAGACTGGGAACTTGGAGTTGACTTCTTGATTTCATGGTAGCCACAGCTGTCTGCTGAGGTCTGTGTGGTTGCCATCCGCCACTCACCTGGCAAGTGACCTGGAAATTGGTCCCCAAGTAGGTACATAGTAAAAATACCTTCTCATCACTGGCCTCACACAGTGGCTGCTGCCTATAATCCCAGTGCTCTGGGAGGCAGAGGCAGGGCGGTCACTTGAGCTTAGGAGTTTGAGACCAGCCTGGGCCACACAGTGAAGCCGTGTCTCCAAAAAATTTAAAAATAAGCCAGGCATGTTGGTGCATGCCTATAGCTCCAGCTAGTCAGGAGGCTAAGGTGGGGGGGATTGCTTGAGCCCAGGAGTCTGAGGCTGCAGTGGAGCATGATCATACCACTACAGCCGGGATGACAGAGTGAGATCCTGTCTCGGGGGGGGGTGGGGAAGAGAATCTCCTCCTCACCTTGGGAAACTGGCCAGCACTATCCTAGAGCCTCAGTGTCTTGCAGCAGGTGCTTCTTTCTTGCTGAGGAAATGAAGGCCTATCATGGGACCAAGGGCTTGTGGCCAGTTGACCTGGGCTTCAGCCCAGCCCTGGTCCCAGCCTGGAAGCCTCAGTGTTAACCGTTATGTTCCAGATGGGGCAGTTCTAAGGCCATAGAGGTTCTTGGGAGGTACAGCACACCTGTCACACCTGCCTTTTGCTAAGGCATGGTTTTGGGGGCAGGAACATTTCCTTAGAAGTTTCTGGTGGCACAAACACCACCATGGACTTTTCTAGCTCTGTGTTCAACGTGCAGTCCACAGACTCCCTTGAGATGAGTGGTAGCCCGTCCTCAGTTTTGCAGAAAGGAAATTGGTATGGAGATGAGTACCAGGCCCAAGGAGTCCCCCTGCCTCACCCTGACTGCTAACACAAAAAACTACCCTCTAACAAAGAAAGGAGCACACGTCGCCACATTATCAAAAAGTTTCAAGATCTAAGGTCTTTTTTTCCTCTCCTAGCTTAAAAGACATACTTACTGGAAAACATGATTTTAATAGAAAACCCATCACCAGAAATGTATACCTTTAGGGCTATTGGAATCAAGAAGCAGTGTAGTCAAGGCTGAACCTTCAGATAAACTTCTGATGCAGCAAATGAACATGTGGTGGCCTGTAGATGCACCAGGGCAATCAGATGGATCTGGAGAAATGGAAGGCTGCAAGGCTTTGCCGGTCCTTCCCCTGGCGCATAATGTGTGCTTTCCTGTTACTGGGATTGGGGGGGGCCATCAGTGAGCCCTCTGGTATCATCTCATCCCTCAGAGTCCCCTCACCCTTCTGAATTCATCAGATCACTGGTAGCTCCATTCTCCTACTGGTATATTTTCCATCACTCCCTCTGTACAGTCTGCCCTCAAGTCAGCTGCTGCTTCCCTTCTTAGCCATTCCGTGATACGCTCCATTAACCTTTGAAGGATCGTGATTAGGAATTTAGGTTTTAGAATCAGAACGACCCATACTGAGTCTCAGCTTCCCTCAGCCTCTTGTTACTTCCGCTCTACAATCGGAATTCCCACACTAGCTCCCAGCCAGGGTGGCTGTAACAACTAAAGGAGATAATGAATACAAAACACTTAGCGGGCGCTGTCCTCAATACACTTGGGCTCTAATCATATTGCTCCACTGCTTCAGAGCCTTGCTGGCTCCCACACGCAGCAAGCGTGTAGCTGGGCGAAGTCTGGCTGCTGAGCCAGGTTCCCAATGGGAAATGATGGCTGCTGATATCCAAAGCACTTGGGGTCTGCTGTCTGCCCAAGTGACCAGCCTGGTGCCATGGAGCACACGTTTAGCTCCAGGCAAGGAGACCGCGTGCTGTTTCCCTGCTGTTATGTGCCACCAGCTCCTCACCCTTCCGAATGTGTGATCGCCACACCAGCAGCTGACAGACCAATGTGTCATTAGCCCCTCTCCAGAATCCCCCAATTATTCCGCTGCCTCATGCCTAGTGGGGAGAAGGCAGAGGAGGGGAGATTCCTTTTCCAGACATTTTAGCATTACCTAGTGGGTAAGCACTGCAGTCAGTCCCCAGGTATTGCTAAACACAGGGGTCGCCATGGAGACACTGGTCAGTGCCTGACAGTCCTGCTTCTCTTTCCTGGAGTGGCCACGACCTGCGGGACGGCGGGAGGTAAGGGTGGCAAAGGGGAGGACACCGGGGACTCTGCTTCCAGCTGGAAAGACCGGCCTCCGGCAGGTCTGAACTGAGAGAGAGCGCTGCTAGCCTCCCTGCCTCCAGACTCGTTGCTGGAGGCAGGGCTACCACAGGCCTGAGTTTGTGGCGGATCCCCCCTGTCCAGCTCCCTGAGGACACACACTGCACGAGAGCGGCCTCGTCTTTTCCGCCTTCGAGGTCTCAGCAGCTTTTGTCCCCAAGCCCAGAGGACAGGGGTAGCCTTGACTCAGGGGCCCTCTTCCGGGTTGGGGTCCGCGCGCGCCCCCCCTAGACCGCACCCCACAGGGGCTCCCGCCTGTCTCCCCGCCCCCGGCGTGGGCCCGCCCCCGCGCCTGTGTCACGGCGGGGCCGGGGGTGGAGAGCTGCCGGGCGGGACATCCGGCCCAGGTCCCTTGCCGCGCCCGCCTCGCCCACCGCCCGCTTCGGCGCCGCAGCCTGGGAGCCAGGCACCTCTGCACACACCGGGGCCGCCCCCTGCCCTCCCCTCCCCAACTCCCTCCCGGCTCAGACCCTCCTCCCGCCCCAGCCCGAGCCTGCCTCCTAGGCCGCCCTCAAATCGGCTGGGCCCGCGCAGGCCCCCACCCCGGGAGCACCATGTTCCCCCGCCCGCTGACCCCGCTGGCAGCCCCAAATGGCGCCGAGCCCCTGAGCCGGGCGCTGAGGCGGGCCCCTCTGGGCAGGGCCCGGGCCGGGCCTGGGGGGCCGCCCCTGCTGCTGCCGTCCATGCTGATGTTCGCAGTGATCGTGGCCTCCAGCGGGCTGCTGTTCGTGATCGAGCGGGGCATCCTGGCCGAGATGAAGCCCCTGCCCCTGCACCCCCCCGGCCGCGAGGGCGCAGCCTGGCGCGGGACAGCCCCCAAGCCTGGGGGCCTGTCCCTGAGTGCTGGGGACTCGGACCTGCAAGTGCGGCAGGACGTCCGGAACAGGACCCTGAGGACGGTTTGCAGACAGCCGGGCATGCCCCGGGACCCTTGGGACTTGCCGGTGGGGCAGCGGCGCACTCTGCTGCGCCACATCCTCGTGAGTGACCGCTACCGCTTCCTCTACTGCTACGTGCCCAAGGTGGCCTGCTCAAACTGGAAGCGGGTGCTGAAGGTGCTGGCAGGCGTCCTGGACAGCGTGGACGTCCGCCTCAAGATGGACCACCGCAGTGACCTGGTGTTCCTGGCAGACCTGAGGCCTGAGGAGATTCGCTACCGCCTGCAGCACTACTTCAAGTTCCTGTTTGTGCGGGACCCCTTGGAACGCCTCCTCTCTGCCTACCGCAACAAGTTTGGAGAGATCCGAGAGTACCAGCAGCGCTATGGGGCCGAGATCGTGAGGCGGTACAGGGCTGGAGCAGGGCCCAGCCCTGCAGGCGACGATGTTACATTCCCTGAGTTCCTGAGATACCTGGTGGACGAGGACCCTGAGCGCATGAATGAGCATTGGATGCCCGTGTACCACCTGTGCCAGCCTTGTGCTGTGCACTATGACTTTGTGGGATCCTATGAGAGGCTGGAGGCTGATGCTAACCAGGTGCTGGAGTGGGTGCGGGCACCACCCCACGTCCGGTTTCCAGCTCGCCAGGCCTGGTACCGGCCAGCCAGCCCTGAAAGCCTGCATTACCACTTGTGCAGTGTCCCCCGTGCCCTGCTGCAGGATGTGCTACCTAAGTATATCCTGGACTTCTCCCTTTTCGCCTACCCACTGCCTAATGTCACCAAGGAGGCGTGTCAGCAGTGACCATGGGTGTGGGGCCAGCAGCTGGTGGGGACTGGTTTCAACACCAGCTTTCTGTGCTTCTTCCTGTCATTCAGAGAAACCCTGGCTCTGGGGCTTGGGGCTTCTCAGGATGCCTGGATGGCAGAGACTGCCCTCAGAAGTTCCTTATCCAGGGTGGGTGCCCTCAGTGGCTCAGAGGACAGGGCTAGTCAGGAGGCCTGCTGCTCCTCACTGGGAGAATCTCTTGGGAGGTAGACACCAGTTTGCCAGTGAAGCAACATATCTGATCTAAAGACTGGCTCCAGACCCTGGGCTGCCAGGATTATGCAGCCCACTCACTCTACCTTAATTTAACCTGTGGCCAAACTCAGAGATGGTACCAGCCAGAAGCAAGCAGGACGGGAGCCAGGAACCCTGTGGCTCTGATCCCCCATTTATCCACCCCATGTGCCTCAGGACTGGAGTGAGCAATCCTACCTTATAAATGACTTTTGTGCCTTTCTGCTCCAGACTCAAAATTTCCTACACCTGCCAGTTCTTTCCATTTTTCCAAGGAAAGGAAAACGGAATCAGGGTCCTTGCCTGGTAGCTCCAGGACCCAGCTCTGCAGGCACCCAAAGACCCCCTGTGCCTAGCCTCTTCCTTGAGTTCTAGGAACGTCCTCCCTAATCCTTCCTTCCCCACAACACCTTTGAGGTTGTGACTGTGGCTGGTATATCTGGCTGCCATTTTTCTGATGCATTTATTTAAAATCTGTATGTTTTGTTAGAACCCTTGTAAGGGCTTTGTTTTCCTAATAGCTGACTTTTTAATAAAGCAGTTTTATATATAAGGTGAGCATTTCTGTGATTTCCCTCTGAGCTCCTGTGGGCCCAGCAGATCTCCTCAGTGCCTATCTCTCATGTCCGGGGCGGCAGCCTGTAGGTAGAGAAAGATGTAACTTGGTTGGGTTGGTCCAGTAGGCCGCTGCCATTCCGTGGAGACTTTGGGGGCTTTCTAATGGGCCACACCAGATCACAGACTCAGGTTCTGGGATGTCACCAAAGGGCAAGCCCAGTTAGGAATAGCCTCAGGTCCAGAGCATACGTACATGGATTATTCCCTAAAAAAGCAGGTGGACAGGAGAAACAGGATCCTCCTCCTCTTCTTACTCAGTGAGAGTTGAATGAGAAGTTCCCACAGAGCATTTTCTTTCTTTCTTTTTTTTTTTTTTCTTGAGACAGACACCGGGTCTGGAGTACAGTACCACCATTTTGGCTCACTGCAACCTCCACCTCCCGGGTTCAAGTGATTCTCGTGCCTCAGTCTTCCAAGTAACTGGGATTATAGGCAGCGCCACCACGCCCAGATAATTTTTTTTTTTTTTTTTTTTTTTTTTTGAGACGGAGTTTCGCTCTTGTTGCCCAGGCTGGAGTGCAATGGCATGATCTCGGCTCACCGCAACCTCCGCCTCCTGGGTTCAGGCAATTCTCCTGCCTCAGCCTCCTGAGTAGCTGGGATTACAGGCACACGCCACCATGCCCAGCTAATTTTTAGTATTTTTAGTAGAGACGGGGTTTCACCATGTTGACCAGGATGGTCTCGATCTCTTGACCTCGTGATCCACCCACCTCGGCCTCCCAAAGTGCTGGGATTACAGGCTTGAGCCACCGCGCCCGGCCACGCCCAGATAATTTTTATATTTTTAGTAGAGATGGGTTTTGCCCTGTTGGCCAGGCTAGTTTCAAACTTCTGACCTCAGGTAATCCACCCGCCTTGACCCCAAAGTGCTAGGATTACAGCACTTTGAGCCACTGTGCCTGGCCCCAGAGCATTTTCAAATGAAAAAGAAAATTTTTGGGTCAGCAAGGAGAGATTCTTTTCTGGCATTACAAGGAAGGAAGGCAAGGAGGTTGAGTGAGGGTGAGGCTCTTGTTAACTTAGGTCCAAAGAATGTTGTGGAAGGAATACAGTTGGAGCAGCAGAGGACAGGCCTCAGTGTGGCCCAATGCCCCATTGCTCTCCAGAGATCCCAGGCCCGCCAGCGGTTGCTGGGCCTATGGGAGAGATGCAAGGCCAGAGCCGGCCCTTCTCTGTTAGTCTGTTTCACATACCCGCGGTGGGAACTGCTGCACTTTAGGGACCTGAGGCTATGGTAAGAGGTGGGGCCCAAGGAAGGGAGGCAGGGAAGGCCACCTTGCAGGTGCTACCTGTCCCTAGCTTTGCTATTGGTTGGACTTTGGAGAGGAAAACTAACGCTATTTCCTAAATTTGGGGTAGGGGCTTCTATAGGCACTTGTAGCTCTCTACCATGACTCATCAGGCAATGCTGCTTCCAGGAGGCCTTACCTGACCAGATGTCTGGCTCAGATGTCCTTCCTCAGGGTCCCCTTGGCTCTGGGGACTTTACCTAGACCTACCAAGTCCCAGCCCTATCCCTCACCAGCTTACTATCTCTCAGAGCCTCTGTTTTCTCCAATGCGTTGTGGAAATAATAACACCTATCTCATGTAGATTGTGGGAGAGGGGGAATTAATTAAGACAAAATGAATAAAAGGGCCCATCCCTGCACCTGGCTCAATGGATGTTCTTTTGGATGCTGGTTGAACATGTGACCCCTCAGAGGCCGATGGGGACAAGGGAGAAGCCAGGACACTGTGTCCAGCCCAGCACTGGAGGTCCCTGCTGCCCCTGGGCAGGGCCCCTTTGACCTCTGGGTTTACTTCCTCTCCCAATGAGTCAGTCCTTCTCTGAGCGTCCAATCCCACGGGACGCCCCTACTACACCCTCTTTTTCTTCTTTGCCTGAGACCTTTAGCAGCTCCAGACCTACAGCAGCTAATCAGTCTCCCTCAGGGGGCCTGCAGCACAAACCCCGAGAACCTGGACAACGCTGGGCCCGGCTGCTGTCCTCATTCCATTTAATCCTCACTACGGCCACGTGTCAGTGGAGTCATCCTGTTTTACAGACCTGGAAACCGGCACAGAGAGGATAAATGACCTGCCCAAAGTGTCCCACCCAGGTCTGTCTGCCTCCCAAATTGGAGGAAAGAAGAAAGACTTATGAAAGGTGGGGGTAGGGAGAAGAAGGAATAGAAACACAAAGTTAGGGCCGGGCGCGGTGGCTCAAGCCTGTAATCCCAGCACTTTGGGAGGCCGAGGCAGGTGGATCACGAGGTCAAGAGATCGAGACCATCCAGGCCAACATGGTGAAACCCCGTCTCTACTAAAAATACAAAAAATTAGCTGGGCGTGGTGGTGCGTGCCTGTAATCCCAGCTACTCAGGAGGCTGAGGCAGGAGAATTGCCCGAACCCAGGAGGCGGAAGTTGCGGTGAGCTGAGATCGCGCCATTGCACTCCAGCCTGGGTAACAAGAGCGAAACTCCGTCTCAAAAAAAAAAAAGAAACACAAAGTTAGAGGAAGGGTAGGTGGGCTGGAGTCAGGGGCATTTGAAAACATTCTCCTTCCTCAGTTTTTTCATTCCTTCATTTGCAAAGAACCCAGTTGAGCCCAGCTGACTTTTACTAGTTCCTGCCCTGGACGAGTGGGAGACAGACAGTGCTCTTGATGTGGTTAAGTAATTGGCTGCTCTCCTCTCAGGCAGAAAAGGGGTGCTGGGCCATAGAGAAATCTGACAGCCACAACGGGACACCTGTGGTGTGGGGCGGAGGCTGTGGGGAAGAGGAAAGGATAGGGACAGGGGAGACAAATGCCACCTCCTGGTTCATTATTTTTCCTCTAGTCAGGCCCTGAGGAAAATAATTTGTCATGTAGCCTTCCTTTCAGGAAAACGGACTTCTTAAAAGAAGCTGCCAAGGAGGTGGCATAGAATTGTGGGGTCCAGCGGGCCCTGGTTAGACCTGCTTTACCCTGGGTACCCAGGCCAGAGCTGGAGGCACTACCCGCTGTGGGTCACCGGGGCGGGGGCGTTCTCAGGACTGGACACCTGGACTGTGTCTTCTGGGGAGTCCTCCTTTTTACTGCGTCTACTCAGACTCCCCACCCTCTGGAGCCAAGCCCTACCCTACCACCTAGCCCCTCAAAAGACAAGGGGCCCCTTTAGAACTTAACTCCCTGGATAACCCAACCCAGGTGCCCTAGGCACAGGGGCTAGCAGTTAACTTCTCACAGCTGAGGCCCACGAGCAAAGGGAAGGGGAGGAGCCCAAAGCACGCTGGCCTCTCTCGATTCGGCCCTGACTCCGCTTTCAGGCTCCAGTTCGTGTCGGTTTCTCGTCCCATCTGAAGCTACTGCCCAGAAAGCGTCGTAAATTTGGAGGCTCTTCCGCTCCTCTTCCCACTCTCGCCTCTGCCCCGACATCCCCGGAGGAACACACCACACAGGTCCCTGCAGGACGCAATAAGGGCAGAGTGGGGCAGTTTGCCCACCCCCCGGCTCAACACTGAACGCTTACTTTCCTCGGGCCTCCTCGGGCCTATCACCGCAGCGCCAAGCTCCCAAGATCCTGCCCAGGATAGCTCTTTCTTTTCTTTTCTTTTTTTTTTTTTTTTTGAGACGGAGTTTGTTCTTTGTTGCCTAGGCTGGAGTACAGTGGTGCAATCTCGGCTCACTGCAACCTCTGCCTCCCAGGTTCAAGTGATTCTCCTGCCTCAGCCTCCGGAGTAGCTGGGATTACAGGTACCCCACGATGCCTGGCTAAGTTTTTGTATTTTTAGTAGAGATGGGGTTTCACTGTTGGTCAGGCTGGTTTCAAACTCCTGACCTCATGATCCACCTGCCTCAGCCTCCCAAAGAGCTCGGATTACAGGCATGAGCCACCATGCCTGGCCGTTGTTTTTGTTTTTGTTTTGTTTTTTGTTGTTGTTGTTGTTGTTGTTTTTTAACAGACTCTTGCCCTGTTGCCCAGGCTAAAGTGCAGTGACACAGTTATGACTCACTGCAGCCTCAACTTTCCAGGCTCAAGCAATCCTCCCACCTCAGCCTCCTGAGTGGCTGGGACTACAGGTGTACACCACTATGCCTGGTTAATTTTTTCTATTTTTTGTAGAGACAGGGTGTCATTATATTGCCCCGGCTGGAAGGATCTTTCTTTTTGAATGAGCTCCTGCTTGGCTTTAAACAAGAGGAAGGCATTCTTTCTCTTCCTAATCAGGAAAGCTAATAATGAACAATAGCTGCCGTGAACGGGAGAGTGCCGGTGCCTTCCACGCGTCATCCGCTCCGTTCTTACAACAACCGGCAAGGTAAGTAAAATTATTTTCATATTCTAGATGAGGACATTGAGCCTAAGTGACTTGTCCAAAGAGATGGCGGGTTGGGATTAAAACTCAGCTCCATCTCAGGTTTTTCTTTCTCTATTTTTCTTTCCAACTTTTAGGTTCAGGGGATACATGTGCAGGTTTGTTCTGTGGGTAAATTGCGTATTGCAGGGGTTTAGCATACAAATTATTGCATCGCCCAGGTAATGAGCGTAGCACCAAATGGGTAGTTTTCGGATCCTCACTCTCCCACCCTCCACCCTCAAGTACTCCCAGTACCTATTGTTGTCTTCTTTGCGGCTGCGTATACTTGATGTTTAGCTCCCACTTGTAGGTGAGAACATGGAGTATTTGGTTTTCTGTTGCTGGTGTTAATTTGCTTAGGATAATGGCCTCCAGTTCCGTCCATGTTGCTGCACAGAACGTGATTTTGTTCTTTTCTATGGTTGTGTAGTATTCTGTGGTGTGTATGTACTACATTTTCTTTACCCAATCCACTGTTGTCCATCTAAGGGTTGCTTTCCTCAAAATGAATATGCATTATACACTACCCAGCTTAGTGGATTTGCTGATGTGCCGCAGGTTCCTTTTCTCTGGTTCATGTACCCTTCTCCAGCCCTACTTCTCAACACCGCACAAATGATTGGGTTCACAGGTCTCTCCAGCTGTTATAAAATCCCCTAGATTTGCCTACCTGAAGATCAACTTTCCAGTACTGTCGGACTTAGACCATGAATGTACTAGACTATTAGTTCAGATCCTCTGAGGAGATACAAAGACAGAATTAAATGTGCAAGAGATTGGAGAAAATAGCTGTGAAGGATAAAGGAGACGGAAAGAGCCTGCACTTGTGAAAGGAGAGAAAGCAGGAAGCATCGGGTAGGAAGAGTCGAAGATGACAGAGCAGCTGTGAGAAAGTCTCTGTAAGGCCAGCAGAGACCCACAGGCAAACACTGCCTATTAGAAGGGTCCTCTGTGGGCAGAAATGGTGCAGCGTTAGCACTTCAGGCATGTTCAGGCGCTGGGTGGAAGCAGCTAGGGGAAACGACTACTGAGCCAGACAGAAAGGTGTGGCAGCTGGGGGTTCTCAGCCAACAGCGCTTCTCCTAGCAGGTTGTCTTGAAGAACAAGCTAAGCAGTGCACGTCTGTGCAGACCCGGTATGGCTGCTGTGACTTATGGGTGTGGGCCCCCAGGGGTTTTGTTGACACAGTGACCTTTCAAACAACCAGAAAACAACTGTAGGTCTAGCAAGAGCCCTGGGTGTCCTGGGGGTACTGAACTGAGCTGTCCCCATGGCCAGCCCCTGGCTTTCTAGCTGGACCGCTGCCTCTGCCCTTCCTTTGTTGTTGGTTGGTTGGTTGTTTTTTAAGATGGTGTCCCACTCTGTTGCCCAGGCTGGAGTGCAATGGCGCGATCTTGGCTCACTGCAACCTCTGCCTCCCAGGTTCAAGCAATTCTCCCGCCTCAGCCTCCTGAGTAGCTGGGAATACAGGCGCCTGCCACCATGCCCTGCTAATTTTTTTTTTTTTTTTTTTTTTTTTTTTTGAGGCAGAGTTTCGCTCTTGTTACCCAGGCTGGAGTGCAATGGCACGATCTTGGCTCACTGCAACCTCCGCCTCCTGGGCTCAGGCAATTCTCCTGCCTCAGCCTCCTGAGTAGCTGGGATTACAGGCACACGCCACCACGCCCAGCTAGTTTTTTGTATTTTTAGTAGAGACGGGGTTTCACCATGTTGACTGGATGGTCTCGATCTCTTGACCTCGTGATCCACCCGCCTTGGCCTCCCAAAGTGCTGGGATTACAGGTTTGAGCCACCGCGCCCGGCCAATTTTTGTATTTTTAGTAGAGACGTGCCTTCGTCATATTGGCCAGGCCAGATGTGGTTTCACCATATTGGTTTCAAACTCCCTCCTCAGCCTCCCAAAGTGCTGGGATTACAGGTGTGAGCCATAGCGCCTGGGCTTTTTGTATTGTTTTGTTTCATTTTTGAGATTGTCTCACTCTGTTGCCCTGTCTGGAGTAAAGTGGCATGATTTCAGCTCACTGCAATGTCTACCTCCTGGGTTCCAGCATTTCTTATGCCTTAGCCTCCTAAGTTGGTGGGATTACAGGCGCCCGCCACTGGGCCCAGCTAATTTTTGCATTTTTCGTAGAGACATGATTTCCTCATGTTGGCCAGGCTGGTCTCAAACTCCTAACCTCAGGTGATCCACCCACCTTGGCCTCCCAAAGTGCTGGGATTACAGGTGTGAGCCACTGTGCCCAGCCCCTGCCCTTCATTCGAACATGGAAGACATGAGGCACCACTGTGCCAAAATGCCCATGCTATGATTTTCAGGATATTTTCTCTGCAATTTATCCAACTCGCTGCAGATTTTGATTATGTTTGGTTTGTGTCTTTGTCATTAACTGGTGGATATCGATGCTCACTTTTGTCTATTTTCCTCTCTTATGAGCTCACATCCTTAGCTGGGGGGTAGGGAGCAGACTCATCCAGAGGCCAAATCTAGATGCTAGTGTCACGGACTTCCCAGGGATATAGTTCAGCTTTCCTCTCAATGTGATTATCTGGATGACTTAAACTCCAGGGGCAGCCTGAGCGGGAAGGGAAATTCCCTGAAAGAGAGTGTCTAGGAAACTGCATGCATATGAGTGTCAGATTTTCTGTAGCATCCTTCTACTGAGCTCTTCAGCTCATTACTGCCTGATCCTGGCTTCAGCGGACTCATCTACAGCGGAGAAGTCATAGAGGCAAAGGGAATCACAGGATCAGCCCTGATCTGCCATTGTGACGGGAAGAGGAGGACCAAGTTTAGGCCAGGTCATTTGCTGCCCCCTGAACCCTCCAGGAGGGAAGCTGTGTTAGACTCAGCCTTGGGGTAGGGCACTGGAGAACAGAGAGATGAGGAGCTTCAAGGGTTTAGGAAGGAGGAGTCTGTGGTGCCATCACTGCCAATGGCCCAGCAGTGTCCCCAGACTTGCTGGGCTGCTGCCTCACTGCTGGGTTGCAGATGGAGAAAAGCAGATATTCAGCCTCACAGCAGCCCGAGAAGCAGGAGCCCACCAAGCATCACCTGATTATATTTCTGTTCCCAGTGCTGGAGAGATTGAGCTGCCTCTGTGACTCCCGCCAGAGCCCTCAGATTCCAAGTACCGTGGCCAGAGAGGCCACCACAGCGGAGGAGTCCACGGGAGGTGGAGATCAGGCTGGGCTCTGAATGTGCTGCTTCGAAGAGCCACAGGCTACCCGGAGGAAGGCACTGGAAGCAGATCCGAGAATAACGGCGTTGGCTGGGTGGGGCCAGGCTTTCTGGTTGAGGAGCTAAACAGAGTTGGGGGTGAGCTGACTCCTGGTAGCACAGGCATCCCTCTTTCCCCTGTGAGAATCTATAATGAGCCTCTTCCATAGAAGCTACTGGACAAAGTGGCAGGCCAGTCTACTGGAACTTCTGCTACCTGGGAACAAGTGTCCAGTTATATAAAGAAAAGAGAGAGCTGTTCTGACAGATGAAAGAGAATGAGCTGGCCTAACTACAGCAGGAAAGCCAGGAAGGAAAACGCTAGCTCCTGTGCAACTTTTGGGGAGGGGTCTTTGATTTTTGCCCACTGAGACTATCCTCAGCCCAGGTAGCAACAGATAAAAAAAGTGACGAGGGAGAGGACTGGAGGAGCGATGGCCACAGAGGAGGAAGAGAAAAGGAAGGAAGCTGATAATTGCAGCTCAGATCCTGGTCCTCCCTGAGGCCTTTGGCAGCTACTGTCTAGTTGGCCCTTTCTTCCTCTGGAGTCCCAGGGTTCCTAGTGCATACTTCTAGGAGAACTTTCAACACATGCTGTTACTTGTCTATCCTACAAACTGAGGACCTTCCAAAGGCAGGAGCCAGGTCTTGTTTCTCTTTTTACTTTGTACATAGTAGTAGCAGGTGCTTGATACATGTTGAATCAGGGGAAGGCCTGATGATTGATTGGATGGATGGATAGGTATGTGTGTAACATATGTGAATGGAAGGACGGATGACCAGATAGATAAATAGTTGGATGGATAAATGGATGAATAGAACAACGGATGGAAAGAGGAACTTCCACAGGAAGAGAAATCACAAATCTCAATGGACACCTGATGGTTGGCATATTGCCTCTTAAAGTGAGGCAACTGGAAGGAAGGAGAGGTGTTCCACTAAAAAAGCGGTAGCAAAGTCTTGGGATCCAGGATGGAAGGAGTGGTGAAGGCAGGGCTGGGTCCTGGGCTTGTCCTCCTATGGTCGTTAAAGAGTCCCTTGGTTATGTAAAGGAGACAGAGCAAGCAGAGTCTGGCATTCCAATCCAGGCTCTGCCACTAACCTCTGCTGACCTTGAGCAAGTCCCTTCTCTGACTCTTGGTCTCCTCACTCATGACCTTCACCACCTTATGGGATCTTGCGGCTCACACGAGGAAAGGAGTTTTGCACAGCATAAAACTCCACACACAGAAGAATGGAGTGCAGTAGCGCCATGAGAGCTTTGAAGTCAGGAAGTCCTAGATTCAGATTCTTGTCCTGTTGCTCTGGCAGTTACTGGCTGGGCTGACTGAACAAGCCTCTAAACCTTTTTGAGTCTGTTTCCTCACATGTGAAATGAGCAAAATAATATCTATCTTGATGAATTGTTGTGAGGTTTCAAAATATGTCACAGAAAGTGCCTGACATTCAATAAATGGTAGCCAGCCGGGCGCGGTGGCTCAAGCCTGTAATCCCAGCACTTTGGGAGGCCGAGGCGGGTGGATCACGAGGTCGAGAGATCGAGACCATCCTGGTCAACATGGTGAAACCCCGTCTCTACTAAAAGTGCAAAAAATTAGCTGGGCATGGTGGCACGTGCCTGTAATCCCAGCTACTCAGGAGGCTGAGGCAGGAGAATTGCCTGAGCCCAGGAGGCGGAGGTTGCAGTGAGCCGAGATCGCGCCATTGCACTCCAGCCTGGGTAACAAGGGCGAAACTCCGTGTCAAATAAATAAATAAATAAATAAATAAATAAATGGAAGCCAATATTACATACAATGGATTGATCAGGGCTGGTGTCTGTGTCTGTGCAGCTGGTACCAGGACACAGGTGGGGTCTCCAGATGAAGGAATCCTCATTCTCACAAAGGTACCAACTGCTCTCTGAATTCCATACCTAGGAGGCTGACTCCAGCAAGCCTGGGATGAAAAGTGTCATTTTCAGTTCTAATTCCTTACCTTCCACAGAGAAGTCTGAAGGCCAGGCTCTGAACTTGGCTGATGACCTAATCTGGTTGGGCCCAGACAGCTTCGTTCTACATTGTGCAGATCATGATGTTGCCATCTGCGGCGGGGGGAGCCCTCTGTGTCTGGAAGTACTGTTCGCACTCCTTGAACAGCCAGTCAGTGTGGGGAGGCTCCAGCACCCAAAGCCCTGCCACCATCCCATGCCAGGAGCCTGTCATTCCACTGTTCGACGGCATTGTTCTCTTGGTTTAGAAAATTACCCCCATGTAGATACCAACATCAACTCATCATAGCAAGGAGCCAGCATTTGCTTATTGCCTCTTTGTGCCAGGCCCTGTTCTAAGAGGGGTCAGTACACTCACCTTTTTCCTTCTCTTTGTTTGAGATGAGGTCTCTGCCGTCCAGGCTGGGGGTGCAATGGCACCATCTTGGCTCACCACAACCTCTACCTCCTGCATTCAAGTGATTCTCTTGCCTCAGCCTCCCAAATAGTTGGGATTATAGGCGTGCGCCACCACACCTGGCTAATTTTTGTATTTTTACTGGAGATGGGGTTTCACCATGTTGGCCAGACTGGTCTTGAACTCCTGACCTCGGGTGATCTGCCCACCTCAGCCTCCCAAAGTGCTGGGATTACAGGCAAGAGCCACTGTATAAATTTTGAAGATGCCCCTTGAACTATTTTTATAACTATTTTATAACAGTGAACATCCATGATCTACATTCACCACTGCACATCTGCCATATTTGTGTCATCTCTCTATATATGTACGTTAGGCTAAACCATTTCAGATTCCATTATAGACATCGTGATGCTTCGTCCCAAAAAACCTTCTGCCTGTGTCTCCTAAGGAAAAGAATACTCTGTTAACGGAATACTGTAATCAAAACTAAGTCATTTTACATTAATACGATAGTATTACATAAATCCACATTCAAATTTTCCTAATTGGCTGAATAATATGTGTTATGACTTTTTTAAAAATCCAGGATTTAGGCCAGGCGTGGTGGCTCACGCCTGCAGCACTTGGGGAGGCCAAGGAGGGCGGATCACTTGAGGCCAGGAGATAGAGACCAGCCTGGGCAACTTAGCGACAACTTATCTCTTTAAAAAAAAAAAAAAAAATCAGCTTTTGATCAAGGATCATGCACTACATTTTGTTGTCATGGCTTCGTAGCCTCCTGTAATCTAAAACAAGCCTTCATTTTATTATTATTATTATTATTATTTGGTCTTTCATTCCATTGCCATTTTGAAGGATTCAAATCTGCTATTTTGCAGAATATCCCTTAATTTAGATTTTCTGATGGCTTCCTCATGTTGGATTCCAGTGTACCTGCACATTTCATCCTCATAGTAACTCTGACAAGTTTTTTACTTCATTTTATAGAAATGGGGGCTGGAGCTCAGAGATGGCTGTCCCCTAGCTGCTAAGTGGCTGCCCTGGGTTTGGAGGCTGGTGGTTTGCTTTGTGCACTCCTATCTCAAGCAGCTGTGAAGTCTTAGCAGTTGAATTCTTTTTATGATTACTTCATTTATCAGCCCCCTTTAGCACCTTGGCCACAAATGAACAGCAGAGTTTCACAGGGTCTGGCTTGGGAGAAACGAGGGTATCCCAGGGGAGGGGACATCTGCAACATATTCTCTGCAGTGAACCCCATGGTCAGCTCTGTTTGGAACCCCTCCACCCCAAGTGGTCCCTTTAGGCTACCTTAGAAATATGACTTTTTCTGCCCCTTGTAGACCTCCAGGGAAAGTGATACATCACATCATATTACATCACACACACACACACACACACACACACACACACACACACAACCCAGGATGTAACGATCCTCTGGTTACAATAGTCACTGAATTCTGTCCCGTTGCCTAGCAACCTTAGGACATTTCAGCCCTTTCCAGCCAGAGAGTGGGTGGAGGGGGCAACCACATGACTGGCTGGTACCTTCTTACTCTGAGGGTCTCCTCATGACCAGTTGTGTAACAGCCATGGTGGTCCTTGCACTCTGGGAAGTTACCCTCCTCCTCCCGGGGATGAGCAATCTCTTTAGGGTCTTTCTTCCTGGCCTGGGAGCCACACAGGTGTCCCCTGGAATGTGGAGCTCCTTCCTGGGTGGAGTGACTGAGAGCTAAGGGGGGGATGACACCTCCCCCTGCAGTGGCTCTTTATGAGAAAAGGATAAAAGGAGAAGGTCCAGGTAAGAACCTCATCATGCCAGGAGAGTTAAGCTTCTCAAAGAATGGTTCCACCGACGTTCAGAGACCTGCTGGCCAGAAGTGCAGGGTTTGGGGCCTGGCCATGCTTCTCTGTGAAAGGAGAGAGACGGATGGTCCATACGCCTGGACAGATCCTAATCATCCAAGACTGCAGTTACTCTTGAGTACATGTGTATTATTTTAACCATCTCACTTCGGCAAGTTTTAGGCCAAGAGTCATTACCTGGGGTCTTCAGAACCCCTTAGGGGTATGTGGACAGAATTCATGGGGTGGGTAAAGTTGGGGGAAAAGTTACCTCTTTATTTTCACTAACCTCTTCTGAAAGGTATAAAATATTTTATGAAATAGTAAAACCTGTGACTTTATCATTTATAGAAATCATAGATATTTTTACATCACTTTACAGTTGCTGAAATGTCAATTATACACACCACCACTTGGAAATTATGGGAATTATTCAATCTGTCGATAGATCCTTAATGTATTCATAGGTATAGTCATCCCCTTCTACCCACAATGTTTCCAAGAGTCCCAGTGGAACTGTAACTAGTACCAAACCCTATATATACTATGTTTTTGTTTTTTTGAGACGGAGTCTTGCTCTGTCGCCCAGGCTGTAGTGCAGTGGCATGATCTCAGCTACTGCAACCTCTGCCTCCCGGGTTCAAGCAATTGTCCTGCCTCAGCCTCCTGAGTAGCTGGGATTACAGGCATATGCCATCACACCCAGCTAATTTTTGTATTTTTAGTAGAGATGGGGTTTCACCATGTTGGTCAGGCTGATCTCGAACCCCTGACCTCAGGTGATCCGCTGACCTAGGCCTCCCAAAGTGCTGGGATTACAAGCATGAGCCACAATGCCCAGCCCATATACTTTGTTTTTTTCTACATATATATATATATATATATATATATATATATATATGTACATATATATGTAGAAAAAAACAAAGTATATATATATATATATATATATATACACACAAAATATATATATATAAAAACAAAATATATATATATATACACATAACTATGATAAAGTTTATTTATGAGGCATAGTAAGAGACTGACAACAGTAACTAAAAAATAGAAAAATTATATATATATTTTTTTGTTTTGTTTTGTTTTGTTTGAGACGGAGTTTCGCTGTTGTTACCCAAGCTGGAGTGCAATGGCACGATCTCGGTTCACTGCAACCTCCGCCTCCTGGGTTCAAGCAATTCTCCTGCCTCAGCCTCCCGAGTAGCTGGGACTACAGGCGTGCACCACCATGCCCAGCTAATTTTTGTATTTTTAGTAGAGACGGGGTTTCACCTTGCTGACCAAGATAGTCTCGATCTCTTGACCTCGTAATCCACCCGCCTCAGCCTCCCAAAGTGCTGGGATCATAGGCGTGAGCCACCGCGCCCGGCCTATAGTTTATAATAAAAGCTATGTGAAATGTGATAGCGCTCTCAAAATATCTTATTGTACTGTATTCACTTTTCTTCTTGTGAAGAGAAAGGGACGGTGCAGGATGGTGCCAGCTTTCATCATGCTGCTCAGATGGTGTGAAATTTTAAATTTATGAATTGTTGATTTCTGGCATTTCCCACTTAATATTTTTGGACCATGGTTGATGGCAAGTAACTGAAATTACAGAAAGCAAAACCACAGATAAGGGGGTGGGGAATGCTCTACATGTCAATATTGTATTAAAATATTTTTAATATTCCGATAACTGAATTTCAATAGAATTAGTTTCATTTGCAGTCTGATGTACTTTTTTATACAAAGCATTTTTCTGAGGCTTCACCAGACCACCAAAGGGGGCTGTGGTACAAAAAAAGGTTAAGAGCCTTGGGTTTAGGCTATGGAAGTTTTTGTCAAACGAGGACTCAAGGAAGTATTTTTGGGAGTCTTCTAATTTTGAATTTTGAATATTGATGGTAATCTAAACAAATTATTATATAATATTCCTAGTGGCTGGAATGACTGCCTTATAACAGAGCACTGCCACTCCATTGCGGCTTCTGAGTTTACATTTACAACGGGGGTAGTGCCAAGCAGCTCCACCCAAATTGTTCCATTCTGATTAGGAAAAAGCAGTCAGACCTAATAAGTAAATGGTGATGATATAAAAAAAATTGGTGGAGAAGTTGAACCCTTGGTAAAACGAAGTTACTAAACTCCAAAACCCCGTACTCCAGCAGTTGGCACCATAGTTAAGTGGGTAGAATTCAGTTGCAGAAAACATAGTATCATTTGCCATATGAAGTTAATGATGTTAATTTGAATTGTTTCTGTTGTAATTTTGTTTGAATTTGTAAGGTTTTTTTTTTCTTAGCATAAGTGTCCTCAGCTTCATATTCGTGCTTGCTTGAGTACGTGCCCAGAGATCTGGGCATTTTTTCTTATTCTTTAATTCGGGGTACGTTACTCAAGTATGAGAAATGCTGTGCTCTGTTACTTACTGATAACTCTTCGTGTTTCCTTCTTTAGTTCACCCGTTTCTTTTGAATGACTGAGTTCAGGTTTCAAATATTAGAGTGACTTGATTTCTGAGTCTTCCCAGATACAGGATTAAAGAGCAAATTACCTAGTAATTTCTAGAGATGTCAAGTGTGTGATTCCTGGATTTGTCCGAAGTCACTTTTCCACATAGTAGAACAGAAGCTTATTGGTAGTTTTATTACAGGAAGTCTTGTTGGACTGCTGTTTGAATTTCTCAAGGTACAGCTTCTTTGTAATGTAAGCACCAAGTATGAGGTGAAGGGACCACAGTGTCATGCTGCCCAGTGGACAGGTTGGGCTGAACATGTTGGACATAAATATTCTCCTTTCCTAGTCTACTTCTGGGAAGCATTTATGTTTTCTATAGTTATATTCATATAACTATATAAAATATATAAATATGTGTGAATCTATTCTTTTTTAAGTCTGTGGCCTGGCCTGTAATTGTTAAAATGAAAATTAGAAAACATGGCAGGTTCGTGCCCTCAAATAGTTGAAAAAAAAACAAAGAAGAAAATCAGAAAATCTACAAAATGTCAGAGGATTCAACTTTAAAGTGTATCTCAAAGGACTCACAAAGTAATAATTCATTTTGACACCCTCAAAGATCAAATATCAAGGAATTTACCAGTTAGTGTTTTAAAACGGTGTGTAGCCCTAATTGGACTCTAGGTTCCATTCAGTATGGCATTGTCATTCCCAGAACTGCAGGCTCTTCTCCATCCTGCTCCCTCAACTAATCTTTTGAACGTCCCAGTTGCTCACATTGCCCCTCCACGACATGATTGCTTTTCCAGTTGTTCTGGTGACCTCACTGTATGTTTCTGTGCTACTAAACAGCCTGTGGAGTGGCGTCCAGCCTTGGACAGTGTTCTAGTCCCATGGCTGTGCCTTTCTTTGGGGGTAGCTTCCTCCTGGCATTGCCTCCTCCCTACCCTCAGGGCCCACTCTCTTCTCTGCCATCTTCCTCTGTGTCCTTATTCAAAAATACAAGTCCCTGTCCCACCACACCTAACTCTTTGACAGCGGGTGGTTTCTCTTCTCTCATTTCAGCTCTTGAAGTGTCTAGAAAACTAAGTTTTACATTCCTTTTCTAGAAGAAACCTGGAAAATAAGTCTTCCAGGGCCTGGCTGGAGGATACAGCTTGAGAAACATCACCCAGAGCAGCATTAAAGGATGTTTCTAGACCACAATTTTGTTTTTCTTTTAACTGTGATTTTTTTTTTTTTTTTTTTTTTTTTTTTTGAGACGGAGTTTCGCTCTTGTTACCCAGGCTGGAGTGCAATGGCACGATCTCGGCTCACCGCAACCTCCGCCTCCTGGGTTCAGGCAATTCTCCTGCCTCAGCCTCCTGAGTAGCTGGGATTACAGGCACGCGCCACCATGCCCAGCTAATTTTTTTGTATTTTTAGTAGAGACGGGGTTTCACCATGTTGACCAGGATGGTCTCGATCTCTCGACCTTGTGATCCACCCGCCTCGGCCTCCCAAAGTGCTGGGATTACAGGCTTGAGCCACCGCGCCCGGCTTAACTGTGATTTTTAAAAATGTAACATCAATTTTCCCTCTTAATTTAAAAATGTACAGCACAGTATTAACTACATCCAGACTCTTTTTTTTGAGATAGAGTTTCACTCTTGTTGCCCAGGGTGGAGTGCCATGGCGCCATCTCGGCTCACTGCAACCTCTGCCTCCCCAGTTCAAGTGCTTCTCCTGCCTCAGCCTCCTGAACAGCTAGTATTACAGGTGCCTGCCACCATGCTCAGCTAATTTTATATTTTCAGTAGAGATGGGGTTTCTCCATGTCGGTCAGGTTGGTCTCAAACTCCTGACCTCAGATGATCTGTCTGCCTCAGCCTCCCAAAGTAGTGGGGTTACAGGCGTGAGCCACTGCTCTTGGCTACATCCACACTCTCATACAGTAGAGCTCCATACTTGTTCATTTTGGGTGACTGAAACTCTATGCCCATTGAACAATTCCCCATTCCCCTCCCTTGCCACCATCCCCTGGCAACCACCACTCTACTTTCTGTTTCTATGAGTGTGATTACTTAAGATACCTCATGTAAGTGGAATCATACAGTAATTTGTCCTTTTTGACTGGCTTATGTTGCTTAGCATAATGTCTTCAAGGTTCATTCATGTTGTAATATGTACTTGAATTTCCTTCTTTCTAAGGCTGAGTAATATTCCATTATTATACCAGATTTTCTTTCATCTAGCAACGGACATTAGGTTGTTTTCACATCTTGGTTATTGTGAATAATGCTATAATGAATGTGGGCGTGCAAATATCTCTTTGAGATATTAATTTCGAGTCTTTGGGATATATTCCCAGAAGTGGGATTACTGGATCATATGGTGGCTCTATTTTTAACTTTTTGAGGACCCTCCATAGTGTTTTCCATAGTGGCTGCATTATTTTACAACCCTAACAACAGTGTGCAGCGTTTTCAGTTTCTCTACATCCTCATCAACACTTGTTAGTTTGAGATGGGATTTCCCTCGGTTTCCCAGGCTTCGCTCACATTCCTGGACTCAAGCAGTCCTCCTGGCTCAGGCTGCTGAGTAGCTGGGAATAGAGGTATGTGCCACCGTCCATGACTATCACTGTTTTCTGGTGATGTTTTGTTTTTTACAGTGGCCATCCTGGGATGTGAGGTGATAATTCATTGTGGTTTATGATTTACATTTCCCTAATTAGCCTTTTATAGGCTTGTAGGCCATTTGTATATCTTCTTTGGAGAAATGTCTGTTCAAGACCTTTGGCCACTTTTTAATCAGGTTTGTTCGTTTGCTATTGTATTGTAGAAGTTCTTTATATATTCTGGGTATTAACCGATTATCAGACATAGGCTTTGCAAATACTTTCTCCTCCTCCATAGGTTGTCACTTCACGTTGTTGACAGTTTCTTTTGCTGTGGAGAGGTTTTTAAGTTTGAGGTAGTCTCATTTTTACTTTTGATGCCTGTGGTTTTGGTGTTCCATCTGAGAAACCAGTGCCTATTCCAATGTCACGAAGCTTCCCCCTACGTTTTCTTCTTATAGTTTTATAGTTTAAGATCTTATGTTGGCTGGGTGCGGTGGCTCATTCCTGTAATCACAGCACTTTGGGAGGCCAAGGTAGGCGGATCACGAAGAGATCAAGACCATCCTGGCCAACATGATGAAACCCCGTCTCTACTAAAAATATAAAAATGAGCTGGGCGTGGTGACGCTTGCCTGTAGTGTAAGCTACTTGGGGTGGCTGAGGCAAGAGAATTGCTTAAACCCGGGAAGCGGAGGATGCAGTGAGCCAAGATCACGCCACTGCACTCCAGCCTGGTGACAGAGAAAGATTCTGTCTCAAAAAAAAAAAAAAAAAAAAAAGATTTTACGTTTAGGTCTTTAATCCATTTTGAGTTAATTTTTGTATATGACGTAAGAGACCATCTTCATTCTTTTTTTTTTTTTTGAGACGGAGTTTCGCTCTTGTTACCCAGGCTGGAGTGCAATGGCGCGATCTCGGCTCACCGCAACCTCCGCCTCCTGGGTTCAGGCAATTCTCCTGTCTCAGCTTCCTGAGTAGCTGGGATTACAGGCACGCGCCACCATGCCCAGCTAATTTTTTGTATTTTTAGTAGAGACGGGGTTTCACCATGTTAACCAGGTTGGTCTCGATCTCTCGACCTTGTGATCCACCTGCCTCGGCCTCCCAAAGTGCTGGGATTACAGGCTTGAGCCACCGCGCCCGGCCCAAGCCTTCTCTTCATTCTTTTACATATGAATATTGTTTCTCAGCACCATTTGTTGAAAAGACTACCCTTTCCCCATTGTGTAGTCCTGGTATCTTTGCTGAAGATCATTTAACCACATATATGTGGGCTTATTTCTGGGCTCCCTATTTTGTTCCATTGATCTATATGACTGTCTTTATGTCGACATCATATTATTTTGTTTACTTTAACTTTGTTATGTTTTGAAACCCAGAAGTATGACCTCTAGCTTTGTTCTTCTCTCTCAGATTGTTTTTTTTTTTTTTTTTTGGAGACGGAGTTTCGCTCTTGTTACCCAGGCTGGAGTGCAATGGCACGATCTCGGCTCACCGCAACCTCCGCCTCCTGGGTTCAAGCAATTCTCCTGCCTCAGCCTCCTGAGCAGCTGGGATTACAGGCACACACCACCATGCCCAGCTAATTTTTTGTATTTTTAGTAGAGACGGGGTTTCACCATGTTGACCAGGATGGTCTCGATCTCTCGACCTCGTGATCCACCCACCTCGGCCTCCCAAAGTGCTGGGATTACAGGCTTGAGCCACCGCGCCCGGCTCTCAGATTGTTTTGTACTATTTGGAGTCCTCTTAGATTCCATATGAATTTTAAGATGATTTTTTTCTATTTCTGCAAAACATGCCATTGGTAGACAAGGTTTTCTTTTCTTTCTTTTTTTTTTTTTTTGAGACGGAGTTTCGCTCTTGTCACCCAGACTGGAGTACAATGGTGCGACCTCAGCTCACCGCAACCTCCGCCTCCTGGGTTCAGGCAATTCTCCTGCCTTAGCCTCCTGAGTAGCTGGGATCACAGGCACTTGCCACTAATTTTTTTTTTTTTTTGTATTTTTAGTAGAGACGGGGTTTCACCATGTTGACCAGGATGGTCTCGATCTCTTGACCTCATGATCCACCCGCCTTGGCCTCCCAAAGGCAAGGGTTTCTTAACCTGTGGTCTCAGAATCCCTGGATGGCATTCAGGGTACTGAGGGCCCCTGACACTGTGTGTTTCTTTTGCTAAGCATTTTTATCTGGTCTCTGCTGAGATATATAAGTATTCTCAGGAGCCTGCAATCTAGGCTTCTAATTCCATACTTCACAAAGTCAAGAGTGATGGTCATGGGCAGTGAATTTGTCATGATGCAAGGGGAAAATCACAGATAGGCATAAAATCCAAAGGAGCTCATGGAATACAAATCTGGCTTTGTTTTTATTTATTTATTTATTTTGAGACAGGGTCTCTCTGTCACCTAGGCTGGAGTACAGTGATATGATCATAGCTCACTGCAGCCTCGGACTCCTAATTGCTTGCTTAGGCTCAGCAATTCTCTTGCCTCACCCTCCTGAGTAGCTAAGCCTACAGGTACACACCACCATGCTTGGCTAATTTTTTTTTTTTTCTTTTTGAGATGGACTCTGGCTGTGTCACCAGGCTAGATTGCAGTGGCGCAATCTTGGCCCACTGCAATCTTTGACACCCTGGTTGAAGCGATTCTCCTGCCTCAGCCTTCCAAGTAGCTGGGATTACAGGAACACGCCACCATGCCCAGCTAATTTTTTTATTTTTAGTAGAGACAGGTTTCCCCATGTTGGCCAGGATAGTCTCCATCTCCTGATCTCCTAATCCACCTGCCTCAGCCTTCCAGAGTGCTGGGATTACAGACATGAGCCACCCTGCCTGGCCTGTGCTTCACTAATTTAAAAAAAAAAAAAAAAAAAAAAAAAAAGGCCGGGCGCGGTGGCTCAAGCCTGTAATCCCAGCACTTTGGGAGGCCGAGGTGGGTGGATCACGAGGTCAAGAGATCAAGACCATCCTGGTCAACATGGTGAAACCCCGTCTCTACTAAAAATACAAAAAATTAGCTGGGCATGGTGGCATGTGCCTGTAATCCCAGCTACTCAGGAGGCTGAGGCAGGAGAATTGCCTGAACCCAGGAGGCGGAGGTTGCGGTGAGCCGAGATCGCGCCATTGCACTCCAGCCTGGGTAACAAGAGCGAAACTCCGTCTCCAAAAAAAAAAAAAAAATGTGTAGAGATTCGGGGGCTCACTATGTTGCCCAGGTTGGTCTTAAATTCCTGGCCTCAAGTGGATCTGCCTGCCTTGGCCTCCTAAAGGGCTGAGATTACAGGCATAAGTCACTGCACCTAGCCCTGACAGTATCATTTTTAGTTGTCCTTGCTTTCATCCTGTTAGGTGTAGGTGTTTGTGATGAAAATGTTACTTGTGCCAGGCACGGTGGCTCACACCTGTAATCCCAGCACTTTGGGAAGCCAAGGCGGGTGGATCACAAGGTCAGGAGTTGGAGACCAGCCTTACCAACATTGTGAAACTCTGTCTCTACTAAAAATACAAAAAATTAGCTGGGCGTGGTTTTGCATGCCTATAATCCCAGCTACTCGGGAGGCTGAGGCAGGAGAATCACTTGAACCTGGGAGGCAGAGGTTGCAGTGAGCCAAGATTGCATCACTGCACTCCAGCCTGGGCAACAAGAGCAAAATTCCATCTCAAAAAAAAAAAAAAAAAAGAAAGAAAATATTACTTACGTATGTTCCCTGGTGGTGTCCAGCAGGTTGGGGAGCAGCTTCACAATTTGTTTATGTATTTTGTTCAGTAACTTGTATTTTTTTTTTCTTTTTTTCTTTTTTTTTTTTTTGAGACGGAGTTTCGCTCTTGTTACCCAGGCTGGAGTGCAATGGCGCGATCTCGGCTCACCACAACCTCCGCCTCCTGGGTTCAGGCAATTCTCCTGCCTCAGCCTCCGGAGTAGCTGGGATTACAGGCATGCGCCACCATGCTCAGCTAATTTTTTGCACCATTAGTAGAGATGGGGTTTCACCATGTTGACCAGGATGGTCTCGATCTCTTGACCTCGTGATCCACCCGCCTTGGCCTCCCAAAGTGCTGGGATCACAGGCTTGAGCCACTGCGCCCGCCTTTTTTTTTTTTTTTTTTTAATATACCACCTCAGAACATGCCACATTAAGTAGCTTATATTCTTTTTTTTTTTTTTGAGACGGAGTTTCGCTCTTGTTACCCAGGCTGGAGTGCAATGGTGCCATCTCGGCTCACCACAACCTCCGCCTCCTGGGTTCAGGCGATTCTCCTGCCTCAGCCTCCTGAGTAGCTGGGATTACAGGCACGTGCCCCCATGCCCAGCTAATTTTTTGTATTTTTAGTAGAGACGGGGTTTCACCATGTTGACCAGGATGGTCTCGATCTCTTGACCTCGTGATCCACCCGCCTCGGCCTCCCAAAGTGCTGGGATTACAGGCGTGAGCCACCGTGCCCGGCCTCAGTAGTTTATATTCCTAAGCTGCTACTGGAACAATAACATTTTAAAAACAATCATTAATTTAATCATTGTTAATGAGACTACTGCTGATTAAAACACAAGTCAAATAACAAGATCTTATGCTTTATTTTTCATAATTTAAGGCACTCCTTTCCTCCGGGAAAGCACCACCTGAAATGTTAGAATAATGCTTCCTTGCACCCACAAAGTAAATTTGCCAGTCTTGTGATGGTTTCCTCCTCTGCACCTCTCTTTGACTACATCGGCTATGGCTTTGTCCTCATTGCCTTTCCTTCCTGAGCCACAACTTTTCTCAGGGGTTTAAGCATATTTTACCATTTAGAGTGGCATCGCTGGTCAGGAAACCATTCATGCATGCCAAGGTCATTACTGAGTGCCGACCTTGGGGCAGGGAGGTGCTAGCATTTCCCCAGAGGAACACTGCAAGTAGCATTCTGTTGACATACCTAGTGAAAAGTTTTGGTGGTTAAATATGTTAGGGAAATCCAGAGTTACACAACATTTAGAAGATGACTACAGGCCGGGCGCGGTGGCTCACTCCTGTAATCCCAGCAACTTTGGGAGGCCGAGGCAGGCGGATCACGAGGTCAAGATCCAGACCATCCTGGCCAACATAGTGAAACCGCGTCTCTACTAAAAAACACAAAAATCAGCTGGGCGTGGTGGCGTGCGCCTGTAGTCCCAGCTACTAGGGAGGCTGAGGCAGGAGAATTGCTTGAATCCAGGAGGCAGAGATTGCAGTGAGCCGAGATTGCGCCACTGCACTCCAGCCTGGCACCTGGCGACAAAGCAAGACTCTGTCTCAAAAACAACAAAAAGACTACAGAATGTTTCTTTTTCCTAATACGTTAATGTGTCTCCTATATTTGCGTAAGAGTTGGAGACAACATAACGTACAACGTTCTTCTTCCCAGCTTATTTGGCCACGTAATCCTTTTTTTTTTTTTTTTTTTTTTTTTTTTTTAAACAAGCCTGAGGTTCCTCTGAATTCTCTTTGGGAAAGATAAGTTTCTAGGAGGCTCACATCAGCTCCTAAACCAGCTTTGCCATTTTTACTGTTTCCTGTAGATAAACACATATACTTAATGTTTTCATCTTTTGTTTCCCCTTTATCTGGTGAGACAGGATCCCTCTCTGCCACTCAATCTGGAGTCCAGTGGTGCAATCAAAGCTCACTGCAGCCTCGACCTCCCTGGCTCAAGCGATACTCCCATCGCATCCTCCCGATCCCCAGTAGCTGGGATTACAGACACGCACCATGGCTAATTGTTGTATTTTTAGTAGAGACTGCGGGGGTGAGGTGGGTGTGTCACCATGTTGCCGAGGATGGACTCGAACTCCTGCCCTCTGGCAGTCCTTCCGCCTGGGCTTCCCACATTTCTGGGATTTGGAGCATGTACCGGATGGCCGCCTCCATCTTCTAATTTCTGGCAGAGCCGAGATGATTCAGCGAGAAAGGGGACATGCGGTTTTAAAATGGCGGCTTGACTACTTCCCCGCCCCCCAGAAAGCCAAAAACAAATATGCAGCCCGAGATTTTTCCCTGTGACAACTGGGGAGCTCAGATTTCAGGGTGAGAGAGATCCCGGGGGCATGAAGTGAAAATATTCCAAGCAAGCGGTAGGAAGATCGGACTTCCTACAGCTGCCACGCCCCTCCCACCACTGATCCCCGCACTAGCGCAAGGAAATTTTTCCACTGGTACGGGAGTTCACGGGTTCCATGGAGGGGAAAATGTCCCAGTGTCAACCACCTTTCCCACCACGTTGGGTTTCCTGGCACGAGACCTGTCCTTGTCTCAGCGACGGAAAACGTACTTGCTGAGGGGAGCCACGTCCCCAGAACAGGCGGAGACAAGGGGCAGTGGGTAGACCACCATACCCGATCCTGGAAACTGATCTGTAGCCAGCAGAGACAAGCAGAGCGGGTACTCAGCAGCGCCTCACTGGAGGAGGATGGTTCCCAGGTGCTTGGGCGCCAACCCCTAGGCAGCCTTCCTGCCCAAGTAGACAGGAGGTGGGTACCTGAGCATTTATTACTCTTCAGATTGTGCACATATTTTATGTATACTCCCTTGAATATATACATATTTTCTGGCTTGGCATGGTGGCTCATGCCTGTAATCCCAGCACTTTGGGCGGCTGAGGCGGGCGGATCACCTGAGATCAGGAGTTCAAGGCTTGCCTGGCCAACATGGTACAACTTATCTCTACCAAAAATACAAAAATTAGCTTGGCACCGTGGCTCATGCCTGCAATCCTAACACTTTGGAAAGCCACGACCAGCAGCTCGCTTGAGTCCAGGACTATAAAGACCAGCCTGGGCAACATGGCCAAACCCCGTCTCTACCAAAAAAACCAACCACCACCACCACCCACCCACCCACCCCCAAACCAAAACATTAGCCAGGCATGGCTGCTGCCCACACATGTGCTCCCAGCTACTTGGGAGGAGGGAAGATTGTATGGCCGAAACCGTACCACTGCACTGCAGCCTGGGCGACAGTCAGGGTGACAATGTGAGAACTTGTCTCCAAACATTTATTCATTCATTTTTGTAGACGTGAGGTCTCGCTGTCTTGATCAGGGTGCTCTTGAACTACTGGGCTCAAGCGATCCTCCCACCTCAGCCTCCCGAATAGCTGGGATTACAGAAGCACATCACTGTCCCACCCCCCACCGTTTCTACAAGAAATTCTAATCTTTGTATTTCTTGTAGAAACGGTGGGGGTTGGTGTTTCTCCATGTTGCCCAAGCTGGTCTCAAACTCTTGCCCTCAGGTGATCTTCCCGCCTGGGCCTCTCACATCTCTGGGATTCCTGGCATGAGCTTTTCCGGCGCCTCCATCTTCTAACTTCTGGCCGAGCCCAGATGATTCAGCGAGAATGGGGACTTCTGGTTTTAAAATGGCGGCTTGACTTCCCCGCCCCCTAGAAAGCCAAAAACAAGTATGCAGCCCCAGGATTTTCCCCAGCAACAACCTGGAGCTCAGATTTCAGGTTGAGACAGATCGGGGAGTGGGGGGTGGGGGTGGGGAGGGAGAAGTGAAAATATTCCGAGCAAGCGGCAGGAAAATCGGTCTTCCACATCCGCCACGCCCCTCCCACCACGGATGCCTGCACAGGCGCACGGAAACTCTTCGCTCAGTGCGCGGGTTCCGTGGGGGAAAAAGTGACTCCCAAGCGTCAACCAGCTTTCCCGTCATGTTGGGTTTCCTGGTCGGAAGCCTGTCCTTGCTTCAGCCATGGAAAATGTGGTGCCTGCTGAAGGGAGCCACGTTCCCAGGACAGGCAGAGACAAAGAGGTCGGGAGGTGGAAACTGCTCTGTAGACGGCAGAGACCTCAATCGTAGCGGGTACTCAGCAGTGCCTCGCTGGAGGATGGTCCCCAGGTGCTTGGGCGCCAACCCCTAGGCAGCCTTCCCGCCCAGGTAGAAGGAGAGGATGGGTACCCGAGGGTTTATTTTATTCGTCTTAGAACTGTATACTCCTTTAACTGTATTTTTTTTCCCCAAAAGTTAAGTTTTTCGACCAGGCACAGTGGCTCACGCCTGTAATCCCAGCACTTGGGGAGGCTGAGGTGGGAGGATCGTCTGAGGTCAGGAGTTCGAGACCAGCCTGGCCAACACAGTGTAAACCCGTCCCTACTAAAATTATAAAACTTAGCTGGCACCGTGGCTCATGCCTGTAGTCCTAACACTTTGACAGGCCAAGGCTAGCGGCTCGCTTGAATCCAGGACAAAGACCAGCCTGGGCAACACAGCAAAACGTCGTCTCTTAATAAAACCACCACCCCAACCCAAAACATGAGCCAGGCGTGGCTGCCCACACCTGTGGTCCCCGCTACTCGAGAGGAAGGAAGATTCTTTTGAGTCCGCGAGGTGGAATTTGCAGTGAGCCGAAGTCACGCCACTGTATTCAGCCAGGGCCACAGCCTGGATGAAAGAGTGAGACCTTGTCTCCAAAATGTTATTTACTTATTTTTTTATAGAGGTGAGGTCTGGCTATGTTGATCGCGCTGCTGTGGAACTCCCCGGCTCAAGGGATCCTCCTACCTCAGGCTACCGAGTAGCCGGGATTACAGATGCGCGCCACCATCCAGCTCATTTTCGTATTTTTTGTAGAGGGGGCGGGCGGGGCTGCGGTGGGCGGAGTCTCTCCTTCCGCCTGGGGCTCCCACATCTCTGGGATTCCGGGCAAGTGTCCCGTGGACTCCTCCATCTTCTAACTTCCGGCCGAGTGGAGATGATTCAGCTAGAGAGGAGACTTCCCGTTTTAAAATGGCGGCTTCCCCGCCCCGTAGAAAGCGGAAAACAAATACAAAGCCCCGAGATTTTCCCCAGCAACAACCTGGAACTCAGATTTCAGGATGAGACAGATCCCTGGGGGAGAATGGGTCGGGGGGCATGGAAAAGTGACAATATTCTGAGCAAGCGGTAGAAAAACCGGGCTTCCACATCCGCGACGCCCCTCCCACCACCGATGCCTGCACCAGGCGCGGGGAAACTCTTCCCTCAGTGCGCGGGTTCCGTGATAGAAACAATGTGTCCCAAGCGTCAACCAGCTTTCCCGCCTCGTTGGGTTTCCTGGCCGGAAGCCTGTTCTTGCCTCAGCCATGGAAAACATGGTACCTGCTGAAGGGAGCCATGTTCCTAGGACAGGCAGAGAGAAAAGTGAGGTCTCGCTGTGATCAGGGTGCTCCTAAACTACTGGGCTCAAGTGATCCTCCCACCTCAGCCTCTGGAATAGCTGGGATTACAGAAGCACATCACCCTCCGGCTAATCTTGTAGACACGGTGGGGGGTGGGTGGGCGGACCCCCTGGAAACTGCTCTGTAGCGGGTGGAGATGCTCAATCAGAGCGGGTACTCAGCAGCGCCTTGCTGGAGGAGGATGGTACCCAGGTGCTTGGGCGCCAACCCCTAGGTAGCCTTCCCGTCCAGCTAGACGGAAGGTGGGGATACCTGAAGGTTTATTGTGTTACGCTTCAAACTGCATATATTTTACGCATACTCCTTTGCATGTATTTTTTCCCCCCTAAAAGTTACGTTTTTCGGCCAGGCACAATGGCTCTCGCCTGTAATCCCAGCACTTTGGGAGACTAAGGCGGGCGGATCACCTGAGGTGAGAAGTTCAAGGCTAGCCTGGCCAATATGGTGCAATCCTGTCTCGACTAAAAATACAAAAATTAGCTGGGCACCATGGTTCACGCCTGTAATCCTAACACTTTGGGAGGCCAAGGCTAGCGGATCGCTTGAGTCCAGGACTAGAAAGACCAGCCTGGGCAACATGGCAAAACCCCATCACTACCAAAACAACAACAAAAACCCAACAACCCAAAACCAAAAAATGAGCAAAGCATGGCTGCCCACACCTGTGGTCACAGCTACTGGGGAGGTGAGTCCGATGAGGTGGAGTTCGCAGTTAGCTGAAATCACGGCACTGCACTCCAACCACGGCGATAGCCTGGGTGACAAGAGATCTTACTCCAAACATTTATTTTTTTTTTTTGTAGACGTGAGGTCTCGCTGTGTTGATCGGGCTGCTGTTATGTCCTGGGCTCAAGCGATCCTCCCACCTGAGCCTCCGGAGTAGCTGGGATTACAGATGCGCGCCACCGTCCGGCTAGTTTTGTATTTTTTTAGAGACTAGGGGCAGGGAGGCGGGGTCTCTCCTTCCGCCTGGGCCTCCCACATCTCGGATTCTGGGCATGAGTTACGTGGGTGCCTCCATCTTCTAACTTCTGGCCGAGCTGAGATGATTCAGCGATAAAGGGGACTGCTGGTTTTAAAATGGCGGCTTGACTTCCACGCCCCCTAGAAAGCCAAAAGCAAATATGCAACCGAAATTTTCCGCAGGAACAAACCTGGAGCTCAGATTTCAAGATGAGACAGATCCCCGGGGAGGGGGGAGGTATGGAGAAGTGAAAATATTCCGAGCAAGCGGCAGGAAAATCGGGCTTCCACATCCGCCACACCCCTCCCGCCACTGATGCCTGCACCTGGCACAGGGAAACTCTTCTCTCAGCGTCTGGGTTTCGTGGTGTAAAAAATAAGTCCCAAGTATCAACCAGATTTCCCACCATGTTGAGTTTCCTGGTCAGAGGCTTGTCCTTGCTTCCACCATGGGAAACGTGGTGCTTCCTGCTGAAGGGAGCCACGTTCCCAGGACAGGCAGAGGCAAGGACGGTGGTGGGCAGACCACCCTCCCCCACCCTGAAAACTGCTCAGCAGAGACGCTCATTCAGAGCATGTACTCAGCACTTCCTCGCTGGAGGAGGATGGTCCCCAGGTCCTTGTGCGCCAAGCCCTAGGCAGCCTCCCTACCCCAGGTAGACGGAGGGGATGGGTAACCAAGGGTTATTTTACTTGTCTTAGAACTGTATACTCTTGAATGTATTTTTTCCAAAAGTTAAGGTTTTTTTTTGGCCAGGCACAATGGCTTACGCCTGTAACCGCAGCACTTTGGAGGCTGAGGCGGGTGGATCGCCTGAGGTCAGGAGTTCAAGGCTAGCCTGGCTAACATGATGCAACCCTGTCTCTATTAAAAATACAAAAATGAGGGCTGGGTGCGGTGGCTCACGCCTGTAATACCAGCACTTTGGGAGGCCAAAGCGGGTGGATCACGAGGTCAAGAGATCGGGACCATCCTGGTCAACATGGTGAAACTCCGTCTCTACTAAAAATACAAAAAATTAGCTGGGCATGGTGGCGTGTGCCTGTAATCCCAGCTACTCAGGAGGCTGAGGCAGGAGAATTGCCTGAACCCAGGAGGCGGAGGTTGCGGTGAGCCGAGATCACGCCATTGCATTCCAGCCTGGGTAACAGGAGCGAAACTCCGTTTCAAAAAAAAAAAAATAGCTGGGCACCGTGGCTCACGCCTGTAACCCTAATACTTCGGGAGGCTAAGGCTAGTGAATCGCTTGAGTCTAGGACTACAAAGACCAGCCTGGGCAACAAGGTGAAACCCCATCACTACCAAAAACAAACAAAAAAACAACCCAACAACCCAAAACCAAAAAATTAGCCAAGCGTGGCTGTCCACAGCTGTGGACTACTCAGGAGGAGGGAAATTTGAGTCCAACCACCTGGAGTTTGCCGTGAGCCGAAATCACACCACTGCACTCCAGCCACGGCAACAGCCTGGGTGACAGTGAGACGTTACTCCAAAAATTTATTTACTTATTTTTTTGTAGAGGTGAGGTCTCACTGTGTTGATCGGGCTGCTGCCGAACTCCTCGGCTCAAGCGATCCTCCCACCTGAGCCTCCCGAGTAGCTGGGATTACAGATGCACGCCACCGTCCGGCTAATTTTTGTATTTTTTCTAGAGACCGGGGCGGGGGGCAGGGTCTCTCCTTCCGCCTGGGCCTCCCACGTCTCTGGGATTTCGGGCATGAGTCCCGTGGGGGCACCTCCATCTTCCAACTTCTGGCAGAGCCCAGATGATTCAGCGAGAAAGCGGATTTCTGGTTTTAAAATGGCGGCTTGATTATCCCCGCCCCCTAGAAACCCAAAGACAAATATGCAGCCCCGACATTTCCCCCAGCAACAACGTGGAGCTCAGATTTCAGGATGAGACAGATCGGGGAGTGGGGTGGGGGAGGGGGTCTTGGAGAAATGAAAATATTCCGAGCAAGCGGCAGAAAAATCGAGCTTTCACACCCGCCACACCCCTCCCACTACTGATGCCGGTACCGGGCGCAGGGAAACCATTCTCTGACTGCGCACGTTTAGTGGTGGAAAAAATAAGTCCCAAGCGTCAACCAGCTTTCACACCATGTTGCATTTCCTGGTCGAAGCCTGTCCTTGCCTCATCCTTGGATGACGTGGTGCCTCCTGATGAAGGGAACCACGTTCCCAGGACAGGCAGAGAAAAAGATGATGGTGGGCGGACCACCATCCCCCGCCCTAGAAACCGCTCTGTAGTTGCCAGAGTCGCTCAGTTAGAGCGGGTACTCCACAGTGCCTCGCTGGAGGATGGTCCCCAGGTGCTTGGGCGCCAACCCCCAGGCAGCCTTCCTGCCCAGGTAGACGGAGGGGATGGGTACCTGAGGGTTATTTTATTCGTCCTAGAACTGTGTACTCCTTTGAATGTGTTTTTTTTCCCCCAACAGTTACGTATTTCGGCCAGGCACGGTGTCTCACGCCTGTAATCCCAGCACTTTGGGAGGCTGAGGCGGGCGGATCGCCTGAGGTCAGGAGTTTGAGACCAGCCGAGCCATCATGATGCAACCCCGTCTCTACTAAAAATGCAAAACTGGCCGGGCGCGGTGGCTCAGCCTGTAATCCCAGCACTTTGGGAGGCCGAGGCGGGTGGATCACGAGGTCGAGAGATCGAGACCATCCTGGTCAACATAGTGAAACCCTGTCTCTACTAAAAATACAAAAAACTAGCTGGGCATGGTGGTGCGTGCCTGTAATCCCAGCTACTCAGGAGGCTGAGGCAGGAGAACTGCCTGAACCCAGGAGGCAGAGGTTGCGGTGAGCCGAGATCGTGCCATTGCACTCCAGCCTGGGTAACGAGAGCGAAACTCCGTCTCAAAAAAAAAAAAAAAAAAAAAAAAAAGCAAAACTTAGCGGGCACTGTGGCTCATGCCTGTAATTCATACACTTCGGGAAGCCAAGGCTAGGGGATCGCTGGAGTCTAGGATTATAAAGACCAGCCTGGGCAACATGGCAAAACCCTATCTCTACCAAAACAACCACAGCAACCTAAAACCAAAAAAACTAGCCAGGCATGGCTACACCTGTGGTCCCAGCTACTTGGGAGGAGGCAACATTCCTTGAGTCCGTGAGGTGGAGTTTGCAGTGAGCCGAAATCACGCCATTGCACTCCAGCCAGGGTGACAACCTGGGAGACAGAGTGAGACCTTGCCTCCCAAAATTTTATGTACTTATTTTTTTGTAGCGGTGAGGTCTCGCTGTGTTGATTGGGCTGCTGTCGAACTCCTGGGCTCAAGCGATCCTCCCACCTCAGCCTCCCGAGCAGCTGGGATTACAGATGCGCGCCACCGTCCCGCTAATTTTTGTATTTTTTGCAGGGGCGGGGGCGCGGGAGGCGGGGTCTCTCCCTCCGCCTGGGCCTCCCACGTCTCTGGGATTCCGGGCTGAAGTTCCGTGCGCACCTCCATCTTCTAACTTCCGGCCGAGCCCAGATGATTCAGCGAGAATGGGGACTTCTGGTTCTAAAATGGCGGCTTGACTTCCCCGCCCCCTAGAAAGCCAAAAGCAAATATGCAGCCCCGAGATTTTCCCCAGCAACAATCTGGAGCTCAGATTTCAGGATGAGACAGATCCCTGGGGATATGGAGAAGTGAAAATATTCCGAGCAAGCGGCAGGAAAATCGGGCTTCCACATCGGCCACGCCCCTCCCACCACGGATGCCTGCACAGGCGCACGGAAACTCTTCGCTCACCGCGCGGGTTCCGTGGGGGAAAAACATGACTCCCAAGCTTTAACCAGCCTTCCGGCCATGTTGCCTTGCCTGGTAGGAGACCTGTCCTTGCCTCAGCCACGGAAAACATGGTGCCTGCAGACGGGAGCCACGTTCCCAGGACAGGCAGAGACAAAGCGAGCGGTGGGCGGAGCCATCCCCCTGCCCTGGAAACTGCTCTGTAGTCATCAGATGCTCAATCATTGCCGGTACTCGGCAGTGCCTCGCTGGAGGATGGTCCCCAAGTGCTTGGGCACCAACCCCTAGGCAGCCTTCCCGCCCCGGTAGACGGAGGGGATGGGTACCCGAGGGTTATTTTATTCGTCTTAGAACGGTATACCCCTTTGTATCTTTTTTCCCCCAAAAGTTATGTTTTTCGGCCAGGCACAGTGGTTCACGCTTGTAATCCCAGCACTTTGGGAGGCTGACCTGGGCGGGTAGCCTGAGATCAGGAATTTAAGACCAGGCCGGCCAACGTGGTGCAACCCCGTCTCTACTAAAGATACAAAAATTAGCTGGGCACCATGGCTCACGTCTGTAATCCATACACTTTGGGAGGCTGGGGCTAGCGGTTCGCTTGAGTCTACAAAGACCAGCCTGGGGAACATTGCGAAATCCCGTTTCGTCGAAAAACCACCACCACCACCCAAAACTAAAAAATTAGTTAGGCGTGACTGCCCACATCTGTGGTCCCAGCTATTCCAGAGGAAAGATTCTTTAGTCCGCGAGGTGGAGTTTGCAGAGAGCCGAAATCATGCCACTGTATTCCAGCCAGGGCGACAGCCTAAGTGACAGAGACAGACCTCACCTCTATAAAAAAATTGAGCCGGGCACGGTGGCTCAAGCCTGTAATCCCAGCAGTTTGGGAGGCCGAGGCGGGTGGATCACGAGGTCGAGAGGTGGAGACCAACCTGGTCAACATGGTGAAACCCCGTCTCTACTAAAAGTGCAAAAAATTAGCTGGGCATGGTGGCACGTGCCTGTAATCTCAGCTACTCAGGAGGCTGAGGCAGGAGAATTGCCTGAGCCCAGGAGGCGGAGGTTGCCGTGAGCCGAGATCGCGCCATTGCACTCCAGCCTGGGTAACAAGGGCGAAACTCCGTCTCAAAAAAAAAAAAAAAAATTGGAATTTACTTATTTTTTTGTAGAGGTGAGGTCTCACTGTGTTGATCGGGCTGCTGTCCAACTCCTGGGCTCAAGAGATCCTCCCACCTGAGCCTCCCGAGTAGCTGGGATTACACATGCGCGCCACCGTCCGGCTAATTTTTGTATTTTTTGTAGAGACCGGGGACGGGGACAGGGGGCGGGGGGAAGGGGAGGCGGGGTCTCTCCTTCCGCCTGGGCCTCCCACATTTCTGGGATTTCGGGCAGGAGTCCCTTGGGGGCGCCTCCATCTTCTAACTTCTGGCAGAGCCCAGATGATTCAGCGAGAAAAGGGATTTCTGGTTTTAAAATGGCGGCTCGATTTCCCCGCCCCTAGAAATCCAAAAACAAATATGCAGCCCTGAGATTTTCCCCAGCAACAACGTGGAGCTCAGATTTCAGGATGAGACAGATCCCCGGGGGAGTTGGGAGGGCATGGAGAAGTGAAAATATTCTGAGCAAGCGGCAGGAATATCGGACTTACACATCCGCCACGCCCCTCCCACCACTGATGTCTGCACCAGGCGCGGACAACCTCTTCGCTTAGTGCGCGGGTTCCGTGCTGGAAAAAAATATATCCCAAGCGCCAACCAGCTTTCCCACCTTTTTGGGTTGCCTGGTAGGCGCCCTGTCCTTGCCTAAGCCATGGAAAACGTAGTGCCTGCTGAAGGGAGCCACGTTCCCAGGACAGGCAGAGACAAAGGGGGCGATGGATGGACCATCATTCCCAGCCCTGGAAACTGCTCTGTAGCGGGTGGAGATGCTCAATGAGAGCGGATACTCAACAGCGCCTCACTGGAGGAGGATAGTCCCCAGGTGCTTGGGTGCCAACCCCTAGGTAGCCTTCCCGGCCAGGTAGACAAAGGGGGTGTGTACCTGAGGGTTTATTATATTATTCTTCAAACTGTGCATATTTTAGGTATACTCTTTGGTATTTTTTTTCCCCCAAAAGTTATGTTTTTCGGCCAGGCGCGGTGGCTCACACCTGTAATCCCAGCATTTTGGGAGGCAGAGGTGGGCGGAACATCTGAGGTCTTAAGTTCGAGACCAGCCCGGCCAACAATGGTGCAACCCGGTTTCTACTAAAAATACAAAAATTAGCTGGACACCATGGCTCACACCTATAATCCTAACACTTTGGGAGGCCGTGATTAGTGGATGGCTTGAATCCAGGACTAGCAAGACCAGCCTGGACAACATGGCCAAACCCCATCTCCACCAAAAACACCACCAAGGACAACCCAAAACCAATAAATTAGCCAGGCATGGCTGCCCACACCTGTGGTCCCAGATACTCGGGGGGAGGGAAGACTGTTAGAGCCCGCAAGGCAGAGTTTGCAGTGAGCCACGATCACGCCACTGTACTCCAGCCTGGGTGACACAGTGAGACTTTGTCTCCAGAATTTTTGTTTATTTGTTTTTGTAGAGATAACGTCTGGCTATTTTGTTCAGGCTGTTCTCAAACTCCTGGACTCAAGCGCTCCTCCTACCTCGCATCCCGAGTAGCTGGGATTACAGATGTGCGCCACCGTCCGGCTAATTTTTGTATTTTTTGTAGAGACAGTATGGGGAGGTGGTTGGAGGGGTTTCTCCATGTTGCCCGGGCTGCTCTCGAACGCCTACCCTCAGGCGATCCTTCCACCTGGGCCTCCCACATCGCTGCGTTTCCGGGCATGAGCCAGGTGGCTGCCTCCATCTTCTCACTTAGAGCGGAGCCGAGGTGATTCAGCACGAAAGGGGAGTTCCGGTTTTAAAATGGCGGCTTCTCTAGTCCCTGCAAAGCCAAAAGCAAATATGCAGCCCCGAGATTTTCCCCAGCAACAACCTGGAGCTCAGATTTGAGTATGGGATATATCCCAGGGGCACAGAAGTGAAAAGCCTCAGAGCAGGGGGTAGGTAAATCGGCCTTCCACATCCGCCACATCCCACCCCACCGCTGAGCCCACTGGGTGCGGAGAAACTTCCCTCAGCGCGCAGGTGCCCTGGTGGGAAAAGAGAAGCCCACGTGTCAGCCAGCTTTCCCACCATGTTGGGTTTCCTGGCAGGAAGCTGTCCTTGCCTCAGCCATGGAAAACGTGCTGCCAGCTGAGGGGAGCCACATCCCCAGGGCGGGCAGAGACAAAGCGGGCAGTGGGCGGACCGCCATTCCCGGTCCTGGAAACTGCTTTGGAGCCGGCAGAAACACTCAGAGCGGGTACTCAGCAGCGCTGCGCTGGAGGAAGCCGGTTCCCTAGCGCTTCGGCGCCTACCCCTAAAGCAACCTTCCTGCCCAGGTAGATGAAGGGGCTGGGTACCTGAGCATTTATTTTATTACTCCTTGAACTGTGCATATATTTTATGTGTACTCCTTTGCATGTTATTTTTTCGGTTTTCTTTTCTAAAAGTTATATATTTCGGCTGGACACTGGCTCACGCATGTAATCCCAGCACTTGGGGTGAGGCGGGTGGATCACCTGAAGTCAGTAGTTGCAGACCCGCTTGACCAAAATGGAGGAAAACCCGTCTGCACTAAAAATACAAAATTTAGCCTAGCCTGGTGGTGGGCACCTGTAATCCCAGCTACTCGGGAGCCTGAGGCAGGAGAATCACTTGAACCAGGGAGGTGGAGGTCGCAGTGAGCTGAGATCACACCACCGCACCTCAGCCTGGGCGATAAAGCAAGACATCAAATTTAAAAAAAAAAAAAAAAGGGTTATGTTTTCCTCCTTAATGATAAGCACTATAGCTTTTATAATCCCCATGTCGTTATTTGTTGTTTCCAGAAATGTAGAACCGGGTGGGCGTGGTGGCTAACACCTGTAGTTCCAGCATCTCTAGAGGCCAAGGTGGAAGGATTTCTTGGGCCCCGAGGGTCTCGTTTTTTTTTTTGTTTTTTTTGTTTTTTTTTTTTTTTGTAGAGACAGGGCAAAACCCCATCTCTGCAAAAAAATACAAAAATTAGCAGGGAGTGGTGGTGGACAACTGTAGTCCCAGCAACTCAGGAGGCTGAGGTGAGAGGATTTCTTTAGCCTTTGAGGTCAAGGCACCGGGGAGTTGTGATCTTGCCACTGCAGTTCAGCCTGGGTCACACAGTATGACCTTATCTCGAATAATAAATAAATAAATAGAAATGGAAAATCAACTTCCTGAAGGTTTTTGTTGTTGTTTAGAGATGGAGTTTCGCTCTTGTTGTACAGGCTGGAGTGCAATGGCGCGATCTCAGTTCGCCACAACCTCCGCCTCCCAGGTTCAAGTCATTCTCCTGCCTCAGCCTCCCAAGTAGCGGGTATTACAGGCATGTGCCACCACCATGGCTAATTTTGTATTTTTAGTAGAGACAGAGTTTCTCCATATTGGTCAGGTTGGTCTCCAACTCCCGACCTCGGGTGATCCGCCCGCCTCGGTTCCCCAAAGTGCTGGGATTACAGGTGTGAGCCACTGCACCTGGCCTGAAGTTTTTAAATTATTATTTATTTATTTTGAGATGGAGTTTCGCTCTTGTTACCCAGGCTGGAGTGCAATGGCGCGATCTCGGCTCACCGCAACCTCCGCCTCCTGAGCTCAGGCAATTCTCCTGCCTCAGCCTCCTAAGTAGCTGGGATTACAGGCATGCGCCACCACACCCAGCTAGTTTTTTGTACTTTTAGTAGAGACAGCGTTTCACCATGTTGACCAGGATGGTCTCGATCTCTCACCCTCGTGATCCACCTGCCTTGGCCTCCCAAAGTGCTGGGATTACAGGCTTGAACCACCGCGTCCGGCCTATTTATTTATTTTTAATAGAGACGGGGTTTCACGATGGCCAGCATGGTCTCGATCTCTTGACCTCGTGATCCGCCTGCCTCGGCCTCCCAAAGTGCTGGGATTACAGGCGTGAGCCACCGCGCCCGGCCGAAGTTTTTAAATTATCATAAACATTGACCCTTTTTGGTTTGTGCTTAAAAAAAATAAGTCTAAAAGTTGGTAAGAACAAATTTATTTTCTCACCTACTATATTATTTTTTTCAGACTATGCATAAAAAGATTTTGATGCTTGGAATACCTGTAAATTTTATTTCGTTGAACTGTACCACAGAATAGAACACTTTCACCCCTTTCCTTGTCAAGGCATATTGTCCTTGGGGTGTTTGGCATAGTAGTTAAGAGCACAGAGTGGGAAATAGGGCAGATTTGTGTTCAGATTCCCTGATCGTGACTTCTCTGGATGGCACTGGGTAAATTGCTTCACTTCTTGCAGCCTTGGTTTCTAGATCTGTAGAATGGGGTTTGAAGACTTAGATTGGGATAATGCATGTAATACTCTATAAATTGCGGCCATTTTTCTAAAGTACTTACCGGCACCATTGTTGGATGTAATCTTGTGAACTAGCCGGTAGAATGAATGAATGTTGGTTTTAGGTGCAGCAGCAGGTCTTCCTGTGCTCTATTTTTGTAATGGTTAATCTTACCTGTCCACTTGGCTGAGCCACAGGGAGCCCTAATATTTGGCTAAACATCATTCTGAGTGTGACTGTGAGAATGTTTTAGGAAGAGATTAACATTTGAATGGGTAGACTGAGTAGAGCAGATTGCTTTTCCTAACATGGGTGGGCCTCATTCACCCAGTTTAGGGTCTCAATAAAACAAAAATGCTGGCTGGGCACGGTGGCTCAAGCCTGTAATCCAGCACTTTGGGAGGCTGAGGCAGGTAGATCACAAGGTCAAAAGATCGAGACCATCCTGGTCAACATGGTGAAACCCCGTCTCTACTAAAAATACAAAAAATTATCTGGGCATGGTGGCACGTGCCTGTAATCCCAGCTACTCAGGAGGCTGAGGCAGGAGAATTGCCTGAACCCAGGAGGCGCAGGTTGCGGTGAGCCGAGATCGCACCATTGCACTGCAGCCTGGGTAACAAGAGCAAAACTCCGTCTCAAAAAAAAAAAAAAAAAAAAAAAAAAAAAAAAAAAAGCTAGCTTTCCCTCCACAGTAAAGGGATAACTCCTTCTGCCCAGCTGCCTTGAGTGGGATCCTGGTCTTTTCCTGCCTCAGACTCGAATTGAAACATAAGCTTTTACAGGTCTAAAGCCTGCCAGCTTGCAGACTAGAATTTACACTCTTGGCTCTCTGGCTTTTCAGGCTTTTGGACTCCAAATGAAACTATACTTTTGATACTCCTGGGTCCCCAGCTTGCCAATTACAGATCTTGGGACTTCTCATTAGGATAACTCTTTCTATATTATATATATCCCATTTGTCCTGTTTCTGTGAAGAACCTGACTAAAACAAATTTTAATAGCTCTTCTCTTTAAATTTTTTTTAGACAAGATCCCACTCTGTCACCCAGGCTGGAGTGCAGTGACAACAGTCTCAACTCACTGCATCCTTTGACCTCCTAGGCTCAAGCAGTCCTCCCACCTTAGCCTCCTAAGTAGCTGGGATCACAGGTACCTGCCACCATGTCTGGCTTTTTTTTTTTTTTTAAATTTAGGGCCAGGCACAGTGGCTCATTCCTATAATCCTAGCACTTTGGGAGGCTGAGGCAGGCAGATCACTTGAGTCCAGGAGTTGAGACCAGCCTCGGAGATGTGACAAAACCCGGTCTCTACCCCCGCCAAAAAAATTATTCGGATATGTTGGCTTGAATATGTGGTCCCAGTTACTCAGGAGACTGAGGTGGGAGGATTGTTTGAGCCTGAGTGGTAGAGGTTACAGTGAGCCAAGAGCATACTACTGTATTCCAGCCTGGGTGACAGAGTGAGACCTTTACCCTCCTCCCCCCAATTTTTTTTTTTTTTTTTTTTTTTTTTTTTTTTGTAGAGAAAAGGTCTTGCTTTGTTGCTTGGGTGGGTCTTGAACTCCTGGGCTGAAGTGATCCTCCTACCTTGGCCTTCCAAAGTTGAGATTACATGCGTGAGCCACTATACTTGGCTGATAGATTTTTTTTTTTTTTTTTTTTGAGATGGAGTCTAGCTCTGTCACAGGAGTGACACGATCTCAGCTCACTGCAACCTCTCCCTCGTGGGTTCAAACCACTCTCCTGCCTCAGCCTCCCAAGTAGCTGGGACTACAGGTGCATACTACCATGCCTGGCTAATTTTTTTGTATTTTTAGTAGAGACACGGTTTCACCATGCTGGCCGGGCTGGTCTTGAACTCCTGACCTCAAATGATCCACCACCCTCGGCTTCCAAAAGTGCTGGGATTACAGATTTTTCTTTTTTTATCTTTTTTTTAAGTAATAAAAGTTATAAGGTAATAATGGCAAGTGTATCCATACACATATATATACATACCATAGTGGCTCACACCTGTAAGCCCGACACCTTGGGAGGCCAAGACAGGAGGATTGCTTGAGGCCAGGAATTTGAGACCAGCCTAGGCAACATAGCACGACTTCTGTCTTTATACATACATACACACATTAAAAAAAGATATGTGCAGATGCTAAAACCATAATATTAAAGCTGAGATTGAAGAAAGAGTACAGTGGAATCATTCCTCCAAATCTGGTATGGTCCCCACCAATTCCTTCAAAAAATGAAAGTGGTAAACAGGATTGATTGTCTTGAGCACATGCTGCATAGAAGAGGTCTTGCTATAAACCTTAAGGTCCTATGTTGATAAGGAAGACAGATGAAAAGAGGTTGGAGGCAGCATTGTGAAAGCAAGAGCCTGAGGCTTACAGAGAGGGCAGCCAAAGGGTGGCACCTTTTGGACATGCCTATGTCCTATAACCCAACCAGCCAAGCCCAGCACCCACACCTTGCTCAGGCCCCCAAAAGTAGAAAGAACTCACTCCCATCTAACAGTCTAGAGATCCAGTCTTCTTGGACCCAGCGCTGATCTAAAACCAAAATGTAAATTTTGGTCTGGTAAGGTGGAGGGGTGATTGCTGGAGGCCAGGAGTTCGAGACCAGCCTGGGCAACATAGTGAGGCCCTGTCTCTACACATGGTGGCTCTTCCCACCTACTCCGACGGCTGACTTCTTAAGTGGCTTGAGCCTGGGAGGTTGAGTCTGCAATGAGCTGCGATCTTAACACTGCACTCCAGCCTCCATGACAAAGCGAGACCTTGACTCTAAAAAAAAATTTTTTTTTTAATGTAGATTGTGGCTGCTTTGTGTGGACCTTCTCCACTGCAACACTCCTGGCCTCTGAGGGTCTTTCTCCTACTCTCCTTGAGTCCAACTCCTTTTTCTGGAAGCACCATTTACAGGTGAGTGAATTAAAAAATCTGAATTACCTCTGCAAGGGCAGTAACTACTTACATTATCTCTAACTCCTGTTAGAAGGATTCCTGATTTGCACCCAGTAGGGAAGTTTTGTGATTGCAGTTTGTCACTGTCCCCACTCTTCTGCCAGGGGTTCCTTTCCACATCTTGCTGTGCAGCCCAGGCTGGAGGCTGCCATCTGCCTGTGGAAATAGGTGGCTCTTCCAGGGGACCCCAGGGTCATCTGCACACAGGCATCCTGCCTTGACCCACTTGCCTCATTCATCTCTCCTGGAGACATGGAAACATTGTTATTTTCCCTCCAGCCTTACTGAGGTATAACTGACAAAAATGGTATATACTTAAGATGTACAACATCATGTTTTGATATTTATATACATCGTGAAGTGATTAATGCAATCAAGCTAATGAACATATCCATCACCTCATATAGTTACCTTTGTGTGTGTGTTGAAAATGTTTAAGATCTACTCTTTCTTAGATGACACAGCAGCCTTGGGAGACCAAAAAAAAAAAAAAAAAAAAAAAGATCTGCCCTCAGCAAATTTCAAATATAATGCATTATTATTATTCTAGTTACCATGTTGTACATTAGAGACATCAGTATTTGTTAAAGTGAATCTGCGGTAGGAACCAGATACTTTGACAGGTCCTGTATCTTGTTTTTTGTTTTTTTTTTTAAGACGGAGTCTTACTCTGTCACCCATGCTGGAGTACAGTGAGGCTCACTGCAGTGTCAACCTCCCAGGCTCGAGCAATCCTCCCACATCAGCCTCCCAAGTAGCTGGGACTACAGGCATGTACCACCATGCCTAGCTAATTTGTTTAATTTTTTTGGTGGAGACGGGGGTCTCCCTGTGTTGCCCATGCTGGTCTCAAACCTGTAGGCTCAAGTGATCCTCCCGCCTCAGCCTCCTAAAGTGCTGGGATTATAGGAATGAGCCTGTGATAAACCTGGTGTGGATTTTTTTTTTTTTTTGAGACAAAGTCTCACTCTGTCACCCAGACTGGAGAGTGCAATGGCGTGATCTCGGCTCACTGCAACCTCTGCCTCCCAGGTTCAAGCGATTCTCCTGCCTCAGTCTCCCAAGTAGCTATAACTACAGGTGTGTGCTACCATGCCTGGCTAACTTTCTTCACAAGGAGGAGCTTACAGATGGGCAGAAGCAAATACCTGATGTATGAATATAGATAACTGTCACTGTCAAATAACTGTCCCTGAAAACTCTTCCCTTTAATATATGCTCAGCCTATGAATAAATATGTTCAAGTGTGCCCAAAGCCGTTTTTAAGTACCAGTGCTCTTAGTGCGAGGCATGGCTGGTGTCAGTATGATGTGCCATTGAGATACTTGCCTTAATGAATACCAGTTTGAAAGTTTCAAACATTCTCTATTCTTCTGACATATATATTTCAACTTCTCAGGATCTGTTTTCTGGGTAAAAAGGATAAAATAAAAGGGGTACCTGCCACTGAAACAGAAACTTCAGGTATGAGAAGTTAGGTTAGGAGATTTTTGGCATGTGCACACAGATCAGGAAAGTGTGCTGATTTCCTGTTCAGTACCAAGTGAATGTTGTCAGTGTCTTCAAATTGGTCAAAATGTCTCCAGTATTGAGATCCAGAATGACTGAAATAATCTCCTGCTTCTGACATGATCAAGTATCAAAGTGTGGGTTTCAGTGTATGTTTCAGTCCCCAAATCTCCCATTCCCTCGTTGTTCTTATTTGTGAATTGAATGAATGCCGCATGCCTGTGTTTCCATAGCAGACCTTGCCTCAAGGTTTTGAAGTGATCTCCGTGCTATTTGACGTGTCACAGGTAATGGTGGTCAGACCTGGGTGCTAATACATGGCGTGAATCAGGAGTTCTGATTTGTGCATCCATCACAGCCATTAATCTCTTTTTCTGCCACTTCCTGTTCCTAGTAGCTCAAAGGGCTAAAAATGCCCTTGTGTCAGTAATTGTCTACCAAACCATCTGTACATACAGATTGTGCTGTGTAGGTTTACAGGTGTGTGCCCAAAATGAAGACCATTTGTCTTGTTGCTGTCATGATATATGTAGCATTTCTACCAGAATCAAGGCTCCACAGATTCATTAAGAGGAGCACCAATTCTGTTTTAGCATGTGGGTTTCCTATGGACAAACAGTGGCTCTCTTTCCGTTGAAATACGGTTTTCGCCTCAGTGAATCCATACAGTGGTTTCAACTTCACAATTGCATGTGCTAATAGAATACCCAAGCTTCTAGAAAGAGTTGTTTATATGCATTGTCTCCATTTCGGAACTTCCTATTCATTCCTCGACTCCAGCCCCCATCACTCCATAAAATCATTTTCCCCAGGATCACCAATGACCTCTGACTCACTAGATCCACTGGGCATCTCAGGCTTTGTTCTTGACCTGCCAGCAGGATTCAGCCCTGAGAATCACACTGTCTCTGCTGAAATACCCTCTTACCTTAGCTTTCTGGACAGCCTCTCTGCTAGTGTTGCTCTTCACTCTCTGATCCCTCCCTACTCCTCTGGCCCTTTTGTGGGCTAATTTCCCACATTCAGTCGCTGAATGTTGACGCTTGTCAAGGTCTTCCCCAGGCCCCTTTCTTTTACTGTATGTTTTTCCCAGCTCGCTCATTCTTGCCCACTGTTTCCTTTTTCTTCTCTTTTTTAGAGATGAAGTCTCACTTTGTCACCCAGGCTGGAGTGCAGAGGTGCAATAATAACTGACTGCAGTCTCCAACTCCTGGCCTTGAGCAGTCCTTCCTCAGCCTCCTGAGTACTGGGACCACAGGTGTGCATCACCACGCCTGTTTTATGTTGTTGTTTTTGTAGAAATGGCGTCTTACTTTGTTGCCCAGACTGACCTCAAACTACTGGCTTCAAGCAAATCTCCTGCCTCAGCTTCCCAAAGTGTTGGAATTACAGGCATGAGCCACCATGCCCCGCCAAATGCCTGATGTTTCAAATACCATATATGCCATTGATCTCAAATACAGATCTGTAGCCCAGGGTTCACTCTTTATGTTACAGAGTCATGTATCTGGATGCTAATTAGCACCACCACTTAGGCATCTCAGAGGTACTTACAATTAGACATGTTCAAAATTCTTGTTTTTTTCCCCAAGAAAAAGGAGTAGAGGAGGAAGTGTGTTAGTCTGTTTTGCATTGCTTATAAAGGAATACCTGAGACTGGGGGATTTACAAAGAAAAGAGGTTTATTTGGGTCACAATTCTGCATGCTCTACAAACACAGCACCAGAATCTGCTCAGCTTCTGGTGAGGTTCCAAGAAGTTTTTACTCAGAGTAGAAGGTGGAGGGGGAGCAGGTGTGTCACATGGTGAGACGGAGCAAGAGAGAAAGAAGGAGGTGCTAGACTCTTTTTTTTGAGATGGAGTCCTGTTTTGTCACCAGGCTGGAGTGCAGTGGCATGATCTTCGCTCACTGCAACCTCATCTCCCAAGATCAAGCGATTCCCCTGCCTCAGCCTCCCAAGTAGCTGGGACTACAGGTGCATACCACCACACCTGGCTAATTTTTGTATTTTAGTAGAGATGGGGTTTCACCATATTGGCCAGGATGGTGGTCCACCCACATCAGCCTCCCAAAGTGCTCGATTATTGGTGTGAGCCACTGCACCTGGCCTGGCGCCAGACTCTTTAAAACAACCTGATCTTGTATGAACTCACAGAGTGAGAACTCACTCATTACCATGGGGACAGCACTACCAAGCTGTCCCACTCATGAGGGATTGGCACCCATGACCTAAACATCTCCCACTAGGCCCACCTCCAACATTGGAGGTCACATTTCAACATCAGATTTGAAGAGGAAACAACATCCAAACCATATCAGGAAGGGAAAGAGGAGAAAAGGGAAGGGGAAGGAAAGGGGCAAATAAAGCAAGCAAGCCTTGCTTTTTAAACATTATTATTATTATTATTATTAAAGACAGGGTCTTGCTCTGTTGCCCAGGCAGCATCGTGATCGTGTCTCATTGGAGCCTTAAATTCCTGAGCTCAAGTGGTGCTTCTCCTGTAGCCCCGAGTAGCTGGGGCAATAGCCATGTGCCACCACACCCAGCTAATTTTTTTTTTTTGTAGAGACAGAGTCTCCTTATGTTGTGCAGGCTGTTCTTGAACTCCTGGCCTCAAATGCTCATCCCACCTTGGCCTCCCAAGGTGCTGGGATTATACGCATGAGCCACTGCACACAGCGCAGGCCTTGCTTTTGTACTCTATTCCTGTCACGATGAACAAGACCTCTATTCATCCAGTTCCACACACCTGGGAATCTTACTTAACCCCTTTTTCTCCCCATGTTCCAGTCAGTCATCAGTCTTGTTTTATCTTCAAGATGCCTCCACTTCTCTATATCTCTACTCCATCTCTCTAGTGCCACAATTAAGGTGATGGCTAACATTGTCTTGTGTCTGAATCATTGCAATAGCCTCCTTTCTATCTCCTCATATCTCCATTGTCCCATTCCAGCCCAATTCTGCTTACATCCTTTAATAGCTCCACTCTTAGGATAAAGACCTATATACTCAGCACAGCTGTAGAATAAAGACCTACATACTCAGCACAGCCATAGACCCTGCATGGTCCACTCTCTTTTCCTTTCTTACCTCCACTTCCTAAAACACTTCCTCTAGCCACATCAGCCTTTCTGGTACTCAGTTACACCTGCTCCCCTGCCCACCACAGAGCCTCTGAAATGCTTTCCCTCCCCTGCTTCTACCTTGCATTGGCCGGTTAACTCCTTCTCATCCTTCAGACTTTCTCAATTGTCGCTTCCCCAGGGGAGCCTCCTTGACCGCATCCAGTAGATAAGTTGGCCTGCCATAAGCTCTCACAGTGAGATATACCTCATCTTTATGGCTCTCCTGTCTATTTGTGATTATATATCTCTTAGGGCAATTATTTAATTAATGGCTGGCTCCCAGTTAACCAATTAATTTCAAGGGATAGAGACCTTATATCTAATTCTGCTTCCTTTGTACCTTTAGGTTAGCTATTGCAAAAACTAAGAATGTTAAACTGTTGAACGATAAAAGTGGTTTTTCAATTTTGCTTTAAAAAAGTACTTTAATGGCTGTGCAAGGTGGCTCATGCCTGTAATCTCGGCACTTTGGGAGGTGAGATGGGAGAATCACTTGAGTCCTGGAGTTCAAGACCAGCCTGGGCAACATAGTGAGCCCTCATCTCTACAAAAAAAAAAAAAAAAAATTTAAACAGGCCGGGTGCGGTGGATCATGAGGTTAAGAGATCGAGACCATCCCGGCCAACATAGTGAAACCCTGTCTCTACTAAAAATACAAAAAAATTAGCTAGGTGTGGTGGCGCAAGCCTGCAATCCCAGCTACCAGGGAGGCTGAGGCAGGAGAATCACTTGAACCAGGGAGTTGGAAGTTGCAGTGAGCTGAGAATGCACCACTGCACTCCAGCCTGGATGACAGAGTGAGACTCCGTCTCAACAAAAAAAAATTTTTTTAACATTAGCCAGGTGTGATGGCATGTGCCTGGAGTCCTTGCTACTCAGAAGGCTGAGGAGGGAGGATTGCTTGAGCCTAGGAGTTAGAGGCTGCAGTGAGCTGTGATCGTGCCACTACACTCCAGCCTGGGTGACAAAGCAAGACTTTGTCTCTTAAAAAAATAAATAAGTGTTTTAGTGGGTTTGTATTTGCATTTCCTTAAATAACCATAAATATAAAGGTTTCCTACTTGCTTCTTTTGATATATTTTTCAAGCATGAATGGCTCTCCAAAAAGGGAGGAAGTTGTGGCCACCCAAAGAGCCAGAGCTTGCAGTAAATGAGGTTTTTGATGTCCCAGGTCTTATTTAAATCCGGAATGTCACAAGTGTTATTGTACTTCTGACTCATCAGTCCTGCTGAAAATGTCCCCCAAGAGACTGCCACTTGTTTCAAGGGACCATGAGCCATGTTACCTCCCAATTCTGGACATTTTCCAAACTATATCATCATGTTTTCGTAATCTGACAACCTATGGGTCAGTTAAGGACGTAAAACAATTCTGTGATCTCTTAGACAAGCCCCCAACACATCGAAGTCACTAGGTGAGATCTCAGCACCAGGGGCCTATCCTCTCCACAAGACTGACTGTGCAGCTCACTCTCAGCTGAAGCTTCCCTTGGCTTTCCCATGTCTACTACTCTGTGTAGCTGCCCTTTTTTTTTACTGCTCTAGCCACGGGCTGTCAGAAAGAGACTAGGGCTAGAATCCTGGCCCTCGTGACATTCAACTGCAGCTGGCATCTCTGCTAATGTGAGGGGAGGGATGGTTCCTCCACTGTCATCAAGCCCAGCTCTCTTGAGTGTGGGCCAGACCCTGAATAGTCTGGCTTGTGGACGAGATACCAGCTAGTTCTTCCAGGTGGTGTTCATGTGGCCTAGTGCACTCCTACCTTAGGACGAGTTCCTGCCCACCCAGCTTGCTTCCCTCAGAAGTTTGGGGCAACATTTTTCTACTTTTCTTATTTAGGAGCCCAGCCTGTTTTTGAAATGGAGTCTCACTCTGTCACCCAGTCTGGAGTGCAGTGGCGCGATCTCAGCTCACTGCAACCTCCGCCTCCCAGGTTCAAGCAGTTCTCCCGCCTCAGCCTCACAAGTAGGTAATGGATAATTAGTAGATAGTCGATAATTTTTGTATTTTCAGTAGAGATGGGGTTTTGCCATGTTGGCCAGGCTGGTCTTGAACTCCTGACCTCAGGTGATACACCTGCCTCAGCCTCCCAAAGTGCTGGAATTACAGGCGTGAGCCACCGCGCCTAGCCCCACAGCCCAACCTTGAATCCCAGCATCTTCTCTGCCATTTCCCCAAGACACACAGTGGGCCTCTGGATAAAAGACGTTTTAGATAGACAGTTTTGTTGCCCCAGACCTCAAGGTGACCCTAGTGTAATCTGTGGACACTCTCCCCTATACTGAGGCTTCTTCCCTAGATCCCCATTCTATCATGTACTCTGTGTACTCATTACTTTCTCTGGGCAGCCTCCTTTGACCTGTAGACCAGATCAGATCTCTGTGGTTTGCTCCCTAATCACTGTGTCCCTCTCCTCTGTAGCTTTTACCACAGCTTATAATTCTATATTTGTTGCATATCTATATCCCTCTCTAGAAGATAAGGTCATCAAAGGCAGCAATTCTGTCTTTTTTGCCCACCACTGTATCCCCAGCATGCTGCTCATCTGGTCCATGGTAGGGCTCAGTGAGTATTTGTTGAAGGAGTGAATGAACTATAATTCACTTCATTATGTATCAGTCTTTTGAAAACCTTTATCTTCGGGCCCGGCGTGGTGGCTCACGCCTGTAATCCAAGCACTTGGGAGGCCAAGGCGGGCAGATCACCTGAGGTTGGGAGTTCAAGACCAGCCTGACCATCATGGTGAAACCCTGTCTTTAAAAAAGAAAAAAAAAACTAATTAAAAAAAAGAAGACATTTATCTTCAATAAACCCATTTCTCTATGATGGCAAGTAAAACATTTTTGGAGCTGGTCATTAATCAGCATGCATTGCATGTGTGAGCACCACAATATTTTTATATTTGTGGGTTTGATAGTGAAACCACATACTTTATTTAAGTATTTCTTTCAGGGTTATAAAAACACTTCATTACTGGCTTGAGGGCAGCCTGGCTCTGAGAGAAAGGGTCATGTTACAACACAGTAGATAGGTGAGGATACCAGTGCCAGGCAGGGAGGAGGCTGTGAGGATGTCTAGCTCCTGCTTGGCGACACTACTTCTTCCCCTTCAGTTTTGCAGATTGCAGAGGGCTTGAAGAAGGGACATAGGCAATTCTAACACCAAGTGGCAGGTATCTCTACAATCCCCAAAGTTATGAGGGGGCTTTTTGGAGGGGGTCTCAGAATGGAACTGTGTGGTTTGACTTCAGATATTTCCGGGTTTGCTTTGTAGTTTGTCAAGTCATGATACTGTATGCTACTGGCAGATGATATGTTCAACTAAAAAATGATAACAAAGCAGTTGTGATGTAGAAGGATGAGGCTAGACATGCAGTCAGAATCATCATTCGGTTCATTGGTTCTTAGCACATATTGAGAATGAACCCTTGTGGAATGGAAGGAGAAACTCCTGGGAATCAGTGTGCAAAGGTGAAAAGGGTCTCGTTGCCAAGGCAATAACCAATCACTTCCATGGAGCACTGGCCATGGGCAGGCGCTGTCCTGAGCACTTTGCGTGCATTATCTCATTTAACCCCACAGTAACCTATGAGAGTTTTTTTTTTTTTTAATTTCTCTTTTTTTCTTTTTTAGAGAGAGGGTCTTTGTCATCCAAACTGGAATGCAGTGGTTTGATGATAGTTCATGTAGTGTCAAACTCCTGGGCTCAAATCATCCTCCCACCTCAGCCTCCTGAGTAATAGGGACTACACATGTATGTCCCCATGTCCAGCTAAGTTGGATTGTTTGTTTGTGACAAGAGTCTTGCTTTATCACCCACGCTGGAGTGATGTGGTATAATCTCAGCTCACTGCAACTTCCACCTCCTGGGTTCAAGAGATTCTCCTGTCTCATCCTCACAAGCAGCTGGAATTATAGGCACAGACCACCACACCCAGCTAATTTGTATATTTTTAGTGGAGACAGGCTTTCACCATGTTGGCCAGGCGGGTCTCCTGACCTCAGGTGTTCCACCTGCCTTGGCCTCCCAAAGTGCTGGGATTACAGGTGTGAGGCACTGTGCCTGGGCTTTTTTTTTTTTTTTTTTTTTTTTTTTGATTCTTGTAGAGACAGGTCTTGCTATGTTACCCAGGCTGGTCTCAAACTCCTGGGCTGAAGCATTCCTCCTGCCTCAGCCTTCTGAGTCCCTGGGATTACAGATGAGAGCCACTGACGTGGTCAATGTGGGTTCTTAATGAAGCCAAGTGTCAGAGTGAAAAAAATGTGCTTGAGATAACACAGCTAATAAATGTCAGAGCCAGGACTTGAAGCTAGTTCTGTTGGACTCCCCGTCAAGCCACTTAATCTTGGGGTACACTGGTTATCAGGTAAGTTGGGTTCAAGCCCTGGCTCTTCCATTATGGCTGTGTGTCTTTATCACATTTCTGTGAAAACATTATGTGTAAAATGTGAATAATAATACCTATGGCAGAATATTTCTGCGAAGATTAAATGAGACAGTGTGGATGAATGCTTTAGAACTGCACTGTCTGATACAGCAGCCATTAGCCACATGCGGCAGCCATTAGCCACGTGAACTTGAAATGTGGCTAGTCTGGATTGAGATGTTTTGTAAGTATAAAAACATACACTGGACTTTGAATACTTACTGGGGAAAAATGTAAAATATCTCAATTTTTCTATATTGAATACATGTTGAAATAATATTTTGGATATACTGGGTTAAATAAAATATATTACTAAAATTTCACCTGTTCCTTTTTATTTATGTATTTATTTTTGAGACCGAGTTTTGCTCTTGTTGCCCAGGCTGGAGTGCAATGGCGTGATCTCGGCTCACCGCAACCTCCGCCTCCTGGATTCAGGCAGTTCTCCTGCCTCAGCCTCCTGAGTAGCTGGGATTACAGGCAGGCGCCACCATGCCCAGGTAATTTTTTGTATTTTTAGTAGAGACGGGGTTTCACCATGTTGACCAGGATGGTCTCGATCTCTTGACCTCATGATCCACCCGCCTCGGCCTCCCAAAGTGCTGGTCCTTTTTATTTTTTAAACGTGGTTACTAGAAATTTAAAATTACTTATGTGACCCACATTACATTTCTATGGTACAGCACTGCTCTGGAGCCCTATAAATATGATTTATTATTGTTATGGTAATTTCTTTTTTTGTTATGGTAATTTCACTCAGAACAATATTCCATTTCATCACTGAGGTCAGCACTTAGACTGAGTCTTCCATAGAATGAGTCTCCATTATTTTATAAATATGAGTTTTAGCATATAAAAAAACTATAAGTATTCCTCTTTTGAATCCAGTCCTTCTCATGTGTATTTTATTTTTGTTTTTAAAATATACAGGGTCTTCCAAGGAGACAGAAGTCCCTGTGTCTGGAGAAATTAATCCACTCAAATATATAAATGACAGTTTAAAACATTCTGACCCACATACTTTATTTAGATAACTGGAGAGTAACCATCTTGTGGAGCAGAGAATCACTTTTCCCTTGCACATGGTAGAAATAATTCCCTTTTCCACCCACATTACTTATAAAATGTTGCATATTGCAATTCAAAATAAGGTCTGAATCATTACTGTTTCAAACCACTATCTGTGAAAGCATATCACTTTAATGCATGCTTAAAGTTTGTGTTCTTACTTTGACCCATCATTCCAGCCTGGATACTTTCGGATCCTGATTTTCTCATTGAACATCATACTGTCCCTTTCTACCTTATGTTTGTATGCAAATTTTATTTTAGACTTTCTGTTGTTCTTTCAGGTCACTAAATGATAATAGAAGACATGGCTAAAAATAGACCAGTTAACTAAATTCTAATATCCATAAGGACAGAGGTCTCAAATTTACATACCTGAAATAGAGTACTGGTCTATATTCCACATTGAAGTTAGATTCTAAGAAAATGCATTTACAAATCCCAGCACTTTGGGAGGCCGAGGCGGGTGGATCATGAGGTCAAGAGATCGAGACCATCCTGGTCAACGTGATGAAACCCCGTCTCTACTAAAAATACAAAAAATCAGCTGGGCATGGTGGTGTGTGCCTGTAATCCCAGCTACTCAGGAGACTGAGGCAGGAGAATTGCCTGAACCCAGGAGGTGGAGGTTGCGGTGAGCCGAGATTCTGCCATTGCACTCCAGCCTGAGTAACAAGAGCGAAACTCCGTCTCAAAAAAAAAAAAAAAAAAAAAAAAAAAAAGGAAAAGAAAAGAAAATGCATTTACAATGAAAGGATGTTTGGTTTTCTTTAGGGTAACACTGGATATTTTAACACATAATCCCAACACCTAAGAGGTTTAATGTAACACATTTATTTCTACCACCGTGACAGTCCAGTGCTAACATTCCTGGTCAGTTGGGTGCCTTTCCTCTAGTGATTCAGGCCCAGGTGATTCCCCATCGTATAGCACCATTATCTCGTTGGCTTTGTCATCCACGCAGCCAATCAGCAAAGAGAGAACTTGGAAAAGGCACACATATTTCTTTAAACTGGCCTGCAAGTGGCATGCAATTACTTATGTTTATATTCCATCATGTGCATTTATCACTTGGCCCCACCTAGACACAAGGGGAGTGGGAAAGACATTTCCTGGATGGGAAGCTTTTTCCTAGCAATATACTATGCTACAAAGAGGAGCATAAAGTCTGGTAAACATATCCTCCATCTCTGCGATAAATTTTTTTTTTCTTTTTTTGAACTGAAGTCTTACTTTGTCTCCCACGCTGGAGTGCCATGGGGCGATCTTGGCTCACGGCAACCTCTGTCTCTCAGATTAAAGCAATTCTTCTGCCTAAGCTTCCCGAGTAACTGGGACCACAGGTGCATGCCACTGCACCTGGCTAATTTTTTGTATTTTTAATAGAATGAATGGAATGAGGAGGCATAGGAGGATAAAGGAGTGGCAAGATGACCAGTGTCCATAACCATTCACGCAATTGGGAGGCAGATGATGCAAAGACAGGGCAAGAAGGTTCTATATGAGGGAGGCTGTAGTCTGGTGTCCTTATTGCTCTTAAAATTAGTAAAGAAGTATCAACTGTTTTCCTCTCTTAATTTTATTAACAAAAATCGCATGGTTATTCATATTTGCTCTCTCCTGGCCAAAGTTTCTAGATGACTTGCTAGGTGAAAATCTTGGAAAGATGGCTTAACACCCACATTGTCATGTGTCATATTATTATGTGCAAATTTATGTAAAATGTGAAAGGGTAAACATGAACAATGACCCCTCACTTCTTTATATTCCCCATAGTGCCTGGCAGTGCCTTACCACAGCAGGCGCTTGCTAGATGTGTATTGATTTTTGGTGGTTTTAAGTGGATCCAGTTTGTTATGATTGTGCCTTACCTGAGTCTTCTGTTCTAAAATATTTAAGTTTTACATATATTATAGGCATCAGTCCTCTTCATAGATACTTCTTTCTTTGATGTGAAATGAATGCATTCTATTAAAATGTCCTTAGGCCAGGCATCGTGGATCACGCCTGTAATCCCAGCACTTTGGGATGCTGAAGTGGGTGGACCACCTGAGATCAGGAGTTTGAGACCAGCTTTGCTAACATGGTGAAACCTCATCTCTGAAAAAAAAAAAAAAGTCCTCTAAATTGAGGTATCCCCATGTCTTTAGTTCTGAATCTGCTGTACAGCTCTGAATCTGGTTATTGACTAAGGAATTAAATTTGTTTTTTATGTAAATTAGAACATGATAAAGAAAAGTATCTTTTTAAAATCTGAATATGGACATTTGTTTAAAAAGGCAGTCAGAGCTGGGTATGGTGGGTCTTGCCTGTAATCCCACACTTTGGGGGGCTGAGGCAGGCAGATTGCTTTGGGCTCAGGAGTTCGAGACCATCCTTGGCAATATGGTAAAACCCCATCTATACAAAAAACACAAAAAAGTTAGCCAGGCGTGCTGGCATATGCCTGTAGTCCCAGCTACTCCAACTACTTGGGAAGCTGAGGCAGGAGGATCACCTGAACCTGGGAAGATCAAGGCTGCATTGAGACGTGATTGTTCCACTGCACTGCAGCCTGGATGACAGAGTAACACCCTGTCTCAAAAAAAGTCACCTTGGGGCCAGGCACAGTGGCTTATACCTGTAATGAGGCCAAGGCAGACGGATCACCTGAGGTCAGGAGTTTGAAACCAGCCTGGCCAACATGGCGAAACCCTGTCTCTACTAAAAATAAAAAAACTAACCGGGCATGGTGGTAGGCACCTGTAATCCCAGCTACTCGGGAGGCTAAGGCAGAAGAATCACTTGAACCAGGGAGGCAGAGGTTGCAGTAAGCCGAGATTGCACCATTGCACTCTAGCCTGGGTGACAGAGCGAGACACCGTAAAAAAAAAAAGTCCCCTTGGATCATATTATCGTATCATATGCTTATTTATCATATGTAATAATGTAGGGCAGGAGTAGGGATCAACATTATGCAATAAATACTTCGTTTTATGTAGTCTTAAACAAATATAATATGTTGGCCAGGAGTGGTGGCTCATGTCTGTAATCCCACCACTTTGGGAGGCTGAGGCAGGCAGATAACCTGAGGTCAGGAATTCAAAACCACCCTGGCCAACATGGCAAAACCCCGTTTATACTAAAAAAAAAATACTAGCCAGGTGTGGTGGCGGGCGCCTGTAGTCCCAGCTACTCGGGAGGCTGAGGCAGGAGAATTGGTTGAACCCGGGAGGTGGAGGTTGCAGTGAGCCGAGATCATGGCACTGCACTCCAGCCTGGGTGATAGAGTGAGACTCTATCTCAAATATATATATATATATATATATATATATATATATATATATATATATATATATAATCTGTTGTTTTAACAAACTCCTCCCTTAAAACGGGAGACCTTTCTATCTATGACTAAACTCCAGCAGCCACAGAAAGAAAGAAAAAAGAAAGCTGGACATATTTAACGCACTAAAAAGAAAAACTTCCCTGCATGGAAAGAATACTATAAGCAAAGTCAAAAGACAATGTAATATTTGTGGAAATATTTGCAACTTGTATCACAAAAACTTAATTTCTCTGTTACATGGGAATTCTTAGAAATAAACAAAAACTGGAAACTAGTAACCCAGTAAAAAATGAGTAAAGTGTTTAAGAGTCTGTACACAGGGGGAAAAAAATACAATGAGCTTTAAATATATGAAAAGATGTACGGCCTCATTCATAAGATATATATAAATTAAAACTACACTGAAAAGCTTCATGAAAAGTTCAGCAAACATCCAAACCTTTGATAATATAGTCTGTAGGTGCGGGCCTAGGAGGGCGATGTGAGACAGCCTCTGCAGAGGGCAATTTGACAGTATCTCTCAAAACTGAAAATATACTTCTTTCCACCCAGCAAACTCTGTTTTAGAAATTTACCATAGATGCCGGGCACGGTGGCTCAAGCCTGTAATCCCAGCACTTTGGGAGGCCGAGGTGGGTGGATCACGAGGTCAAGAGATCGAGACCATCCTGGTCAACATGGTGAAACCCTGTCTCTACTAAAAATACAAAAAATTAGCTGGGCATGGTGGCGCATGGCTGTAATCCCAGCTACTCAGGAGACTGAGGCAGAAGAATTGCCTGAACCCAGGAGGCGGAGGTTGTGGTGAGCCGAGATCGCGCCATTGCACTCCAGCCTGGGTAACAAGAGTGAAACTGTCTCAAAAAAAAAAAAGAAAGAAATTTACCATAGAGATAAATTTATGTGCAAAATGACATGTTATAATAGGTTATTCACTGCTTTATTGTTTGTAATGGCAAAACATTGGAAACAACCTAAATGCCCACAGATAAAAGGACTGGATGATAAAAGGACTGGATAATTATGGTACATTCATACAGTAAGATACTATCATATTATGAGAAAATTATTTTTTAGTGAGACAGCTCTCTAAGCTGACATGAAGATTTTCATCTGGGCGAAGTGGCTAACCCCCTATAATCTCAGCACTTTGGGAGGCTGAGGTGAGAGGACTGCTTGAAGCCAGAAGTTTGAGACCAGCCTGGGCAACAAAATGAGCCCCATCTCTACAAATAAAATAGCTGGGCCTGGTGGCGCATTCGTGTAGTCCCAGCTACTCGAGAGGCTGAGGTGAGGATCCCTGGAGTCCAGGAGTTTAAGGTTACAGTGAGCTATGTCACCGCACTCCAGCCTGGGCAATAGGTGAGACCTTGTCTCTAAATAAATACATTTTTAAAATAAATGAGCCAGGCATGGTGGCTTATACCTGTAATCCACGCACTTTGGGAGGCCGAGGTGGGTGGATCACCTGAGGTTGGGAGTTTGAGATGAGACTGACCAACATGGAGAAACTCTGTCTCTAGTAAAATACAAAAAATTAGCTGGGCATGGTGGCACATGCCTATAATCCCAGCTATTCAGGAGGGTGAGGCAGGACAATTGCTTGAACCTGAGGAGGCGGCGGTTGCGGTGAGCCGAGATCCCCCCCATTGCATTCTAGCCTGGGCAACAAGAGCGAAACTCTGTCTCATAAAAAATAAATAAATAAATAAATAAATAAATCGATCTTCAAAATATATTAAGGGGAAAAAGCAAGATATAGAGCAGTGTGAAGAGTGTGCTATATTTTGTGTTAAAAGGAGGTAGATTGTTCCTATGTGTGTGTTGGTACATAAAGCAACTCGGATCAGATTAATAAAGTAGAAGGAAAACAGATGGGAAGGGTGGCTAAGAGATGCCATAGGAGGGAGACTTTTGTGAACATGTTTTAAATATCTCCTGACTGTTGAATCTTGTTAACAGATTGCCTATGCAAAAAGTTAAATGTAAAAAATTCACATGATTTCAGTGAATTTTTTTTTTTTGAGACGGAGTCTTGCTCTGTCACCATGCTAGAGTGCAGTGGCACGATCTCGGCTCACTGCAGCCTCTGCCTCCTGGATTCAAGCGATTCTCCTGCCTCAACCTCCCAAGTAGCTGGAATTATAGGCATGAGCCACCATACCCAGATAATTTTTGTATTTTTAGTAGAGATGGGGTTTCACCATGTTAGTCAGAATGGTCTTGATCTCCTGACCTCGTGATCCACCTGCCTCAGCCTCCCAAAGTGCTGGGATTACAGGCTTGAGCCACTGCACCTGGCCTTCAGTGAACTTTTAATTCTCCTTTGGTAGGATGATGGTGGTGTTAGGAAAATAAGAATCTTCATGACTAGTGACATAATTACATGATACCAGACCATCGTGTATAGCTAATTGCTTCTTGTGCCTAAGTCTTATCTCTCAGTGAAATCAATCACCAGCCCTCCTCACCTCTTTTGGAACCTTTGTGGTGTTTAACATGGGAAACCAGTGAACGTCTGAGGACAACTGGTTGGTTGATTAGGGTTCCCAAAACTTTCATCCCATTTCATCATGAGCACTTCTCATACATTTACAACTTTTCTTTTCAAGTAAATCAAAATATTAACACACAAGGACAAGTCATGCAGAAAGGCACATAGTTGCCAGGTAAATTGGGCCTTCTCAGAATGTATCTTCTGGGGGAAAAAAAAAGACAGTTTCCATCTTTTTTTTTCTTTTTTTTATCTTTTTTCTTTTTTTTCTTTGTATTGTTCCCCCACAATGTAGGCAGTTTACATCTTGTTGACGAAAATGTGTTTGTTTTCTAGTTAATTACCTATTGTTTGTTAGATGGTATTTCTTGGCTCCAATGGCTGTCTGTATAAAATGCCAGCATTTAAAAATCTATTTCCTCCACTCCTGTTTTAATGTCAACAACTCTGTTGTTAGAATCTGCAAGTTGGTGTCTCTGGAACCAAAGGATAATTCAGCTGAGATTTTTGATTTTACGATTCGATGTGATCTCACTTCTTCATGTGAGCAGCTTCCAACAAAATCACTTCCTGGAGAAAAGAGAAAAAGATGCAGCAATCCAGCACGCTGTGCAGACCGCGGGGGGCTGTGTCGGGAGCCCGTGTCTGGAACACTCCCGCCAAGGCCAGAGGGGCTCACCGCCTCCCCTTCAAGTAGTGGAAACGCGCCCTCTGCCAGCCTCTGGTGGTGGGAGTGGCTCCCCCTGCGGGTTCTGCAGAGACGCCTCCTGAGCTTTCCATTTGTGCCTTGCGTTTCCCTGGTGCCTCGGGTTGAAGGCAGCTTAGCTTAGCGTTGTGCCCTTCTGCTCACTGCTTCCTACTGGGGGAGTTTGGGTGAGCAACGGCAAGCCAGGAGGCCCGAGAAGCTGGCAAGGAGTGATGTTGTCGGCCAACCCCTAGGCAGGACCCCAGAGCTCAGCCAGGACAGCCCTGCCCCTGCCTACACCCGCAGCTCCTCCCCCAGCACACAGAGAGGACAGTTCAAGGCCAGCTCTCCCAGGTTAGCATCTCGTCCCTCCCACCTCTCAATCTTTTCCCAGCGCCAGCTTTCCTGCTTTCCCATCTAGAGAAACTCGAGAACACATATGCTTGGGCGAATTATTCTGGGGCAATTAACGTGGCTGGGTCTCAGTTTTGTTTTAGAAAACTATTTGGTAGTGTCTTATAAAGGTAGGCTGGGGGTGATGGCTCACACCTGTAATCCCAGCACTTTGGGAGGCTGAGGCAGGAGAATCGCTTGAGTCCAGGAGTTGGAGACCAGTCTGGGCAACAAAGAAAAAAAGGATTAGCAGAGTGAGGTGGCACACACCTGTAATCCCGGCTACTCCAGAGGCTGAGGTGGGAGGATCGTTTGAATCTGGGAAGTTGAGACTGCAGTAAGCTGTGATTGCACCACTACACCCAGCCTGGGTGACAGAGTGAGACCCTGTCTCAAAAATACAATAGTAAAATATAAAAAAAGAAGTAAAATAGTTAAACAATATGCTTTACTGTATGCTTGGCAATTCAACTCTTAAATATTTACCTAAGATAAATTAAAATCTATGTCCACCAAATCACTTGCCCACAAATGTTCATAGCAGGTTTATTTATAATAGCCAAAGACTATAAACAACCAGATATCCATAAACAAGTAAAGTCATAATACATCGTGATGTAGTCATATGATGGAATCAGCAGTAACTCAGCAATAAGAGGCACAAACTATTGATACGTACTATAGCATGAATGAATCTCAAAAACGTTGGATTAAATCAACCACTCTATAAATCCATATAACGGTCTGAAAACATTAAGCTGGCCGGGCACGGTGGCTCACACTTGTAATTCCAGCACTATGGGAGGCCGAGGCAGGCAGATCACAAGGTCCAGAGATCGAGACCATCCTGGCCAACATGGTGAAACCCCATCTTTACTAAAAATACAAAAATTAGCTGGGCGTGGTGGCTCGTACTTGTAATCCTAGGTACTTGGGAGGTTGAGGCAGGAGAATCACTTGAACGTGGGAGGCGGAGGTTGCAGTGAGCTGAGGTCGCACCACTGCATTCCAGCCTGACTACAGGGTGAGACGTCATCTCAAGAAAGAAAGACACTAAGCTACTCTGTCATATTAGAAATCGTAACAGTGGCTTCTTTGTATAGTACAGACTGAGAAGGGCACAGGGAACTTTCTGGAGTGATGGAAATGTTCTATATCTTGACTGAGGTGACGGGTATATGAGTATATACATTTGTCAAAACTCAGAATTATACTTTAAATTTTTTGTATGTAAATTAAGCCTCAAAAATAAAGCCAAGACTGTGCCTTAAATAAAGGTACTTTAAATTTGAGGCTTAATTTACATACAGTGAAATGTATGTTAAAGTACCTTTACTTATTTTAAAGTACTTTTATTTATTTGAGGCAGAGTCTTGCTCTGTTGCCCAGGCAGGAGTGCAGTGGTGCAGTCATGGCTTACTGCAGCCTCTACTTCCTAGATTCAAGCAGTCCTCCTGCGTCAGCCTCCTGATTAGCTTGGACTACAGGTATGTGCCACCACACCCAGCTAATTTTTTCATTTTTTTTGTGGAGATGAGGTCTTGCTTAAAATGCCTTTATAAGCCAGGCATAAAATGATAGACTTTGCATGTTCTCATTTGTGGGAGCCAAAAATTAAAACAATTGAACAACTCATGGACCTAGAGAGTAGAGCCATGGTATGAGAGGCTAGGAAGGGGAGTGGGGAGGGTAGTAGAGTTAATGGGTGTAACAATACACTTAAAATGAGTAAGGTCTAGCATTTGATAGTTCAACGGGGTGACTGTAGTCAGCAATAATTTATTGTACATTTAAAAATAACTAAAAGAGACCCGGCCCAGTGGCTCATGCCTGTAATCCCAGCATTGTTGGAGGCTGAGGGGGGCAGATCACCTGAGGTCAGGAGTTCGAGACCAGCCTGGCCAACATGGTGAGACTCCATCTCTACTAAAAATACAAAAATTAGCCAGGTGTGGGGGCACATGCCTGTAATTCCAGCTACTTGGGAAGCTGAGGCAGGAGAATTGCTTGAACCTGGGAGATGAAGGTTGCGTGAGCCAAAATCATGCCACCGCACTTCAGCCTGGGCAACAGCGAGGCTCCACTTAAAAAAAAAAATAGCTAAAAGAGAATTGGAATGTTTGTAACACAATGAAATGATGAACACTTAAGGTAGTAGATAACTCACCCTGATGTGATTATTATGGATTATATGCCTGTATCAAAATATCTCATGTACCCCTAAATAGATATACCTATTATGAAGACATAAAAGTTAAAAAATAATTTTAAAATATCTTTCAAAAAATTAATAGTTTCTACTTCATAGGGTTGTTGTAGTTATTCGATTAGTTACTATGGAAAGTATTTAGAGCAGTACCTGGCATATAGATGTTACAATATAAATATTCACATAGAATTTATAGTGTGTGTGTATATATAGTATTTACATAGCATTTATATATAGTATTTATAATTAGTCTGAAATCTGTGACATTGTGGGGAAGATTTACCTTTTGAAGTACTATTTGTTCAGAATTTTCTGTAAAGGAAATTCACACTGTGGAAGGAGGAATCACTTTACCACTGTTTCAATCTCATAAGGGGTTGTGAGGCTCAAATGAGGCCATATACCTCAGCTACGCTGGTATTTGATTAATAGAAGAAAATACAAGTGTAGATAGTTGTCATCAGCTTAACTTGCCAACATAATTTCTGTATCTGAGAAATACTGCTTCAAGTCCAAACACCAAAGAAGCATAAAATGATGCGAGAAGATCACACATTCTCATGACCTGCACACCACGTATGCAACAATTCGATGAATGCTCATAGATGCACCAGAAGATATCACCCAGATATGGTTTTTTATTTATTTATTTATTTATTTATTTATTTTTATTTTTTGAGACGGAGTTTCGCTCTTGTTACCCAGGCTGGAGTGCAATGGCGCGATCTCGGCTCACCGCAACCTCCGCCTCCTGGGCTCAGGCAATTCTCCTGTCTCGGCCTCCTGAGTAGCTGGGATTACAGGCACGCGCCACCATGCCCAGCTAATTTTTTGTATTTTTTTTTAGTAGAGACGGGGTTTCACTATGTTGACCAGGATGGTCTCGATCTCTTGACCTCGTGATCCACCCGCCTCGGCCTCCCAAAGTGCTGGGATTACAGGCTTGAGCCACCGCGCCCGGCCAGATAGGTTTTTTAAACTGCTGCTCCGTAAGACTCCTTGGGGAGGGTAAAGAACTTGACTGCCTGGGTTTGAATGCTGCTTCTGTCACTTATTTTTTTTTTTTTTTTTTTTTTTTTTGAGATGGAGTTTCGCTCTTGTTGCCCAGGCTGGAGTGCAATGGCGCGATCTCGGCTCACCGCAACCTCCGCCTCCTGGGTTCAGGCAATTCTCCTGCCTCAGCCTCCTGAGTAGCTGGGATTACAGGCACACGACACCACGCCCAGCTAATTTTTTGTATTTTTAGTAGAGGCGGGGTTTCACCATGTTGACCAGGATGGTCTCGATCTCTTGACCTCGTGATCCACCTGTCTCGGCCTCCCAAAGTGCTGGGATTACAGGCTTGAGCCACCGCACCCGGCCGCTTCTGTCACTTATTACATGTGATACTGGGGAAGTTACTTAATCTCCCTAGGCTTCTGTTTCCTCATCTGTAAAATGGGAATGATATCTACCTCCTGGATTTCTGGACAAGTTGGATGAGAGAAGCTATGTGTTTCAGAAATAAAAACTGTTACTGGCTGGGCGCAGTAGCATGTGCTGGTAGTCCCAGCTACTCTGGAGGCTGAGGTGGGAGGATCGCTTGAGTCCAGAAGTTCTGGGCTGTAGTGCACTATATGCCAGGTACTGCTCTAAACACTTTTCCATAGTAACTAGTTGAATAACTACAACAACCCTATGAAGTAGAAACTTAATTTTTTGAAAGATTTTTTAAATTATTTTTTAATTTTTATGTCTGCATAATAGGCATATCTATTTAGGGGTATATGAGATATTTTGATCAGGTGTGCACACTAAGTTTGGCCTCAATATGGTGACCTCCCAGGAACGGGGGACCACCAGGTTGCCTCAGGAGGGGTGAACTGGCCCAGGTCAGAAACGGAGCAGGTCAAAACTCCCATGCTGATAAGTAGTGCAGTCGCGCCTGTGAATAGCCACTGCGCTCCAGCCTGGGCAACATAGCGAGACCCCTTCTCTAGTTACAAGGAAAAAAAAAAAAAATGTTGCTGACCTCTGCAGAGACCGTGGATGCTGGCAATGCAAGTCCTCATTGAGCAGGCTGTCAGATGTGGGTGAGAGTATGTGTTCCCACTAGCAGTCTTGGAAAGGCAGGACTCGAATGATCTTAGGGAAAGGGGAGACTTGGAGAGTCCAGAGGAAGATTATGGAAGGAGCACTTGGGCCTGGGCAAGATTCAGAGACTGCTCAGAGAAGTATGAGCAGTGTTTCCTTGAGAAATAGCCAAAAAGGAAAACAAGGGAAGAGGTATGTAGTGGAAAGAAATGCTTCACCCTGTTGCTGTAGGTATGTAAAATCTCCTCTTCCCTTGGCTTCACCCTGTTGCTGTAGGTATGTAAAATCTCCTCTTCCCTTGGTCTCCTGTATAAGCCTTCAATAAAATCCACTTGTATGAATGGATTATTTTGGAAGGGGTGAGATAATTGTTAAACCCTGCTTGCAGGTTACCATAGGAAGGAAAGGTAGGTTGCAAAACACTCACATCTGAGTTACTTCTGTAATGTGCCTGGCACAGTCCTAGGTTCAGAGTATGTGCATAATAAGTGACGGACGTTTTACGTCGTGTTACATGTGTGCACACATTCTGGTAAAACCTTGCCTCAGTCCATGCCACAGGCTCATGTCAGCTGCCCAGCAAGAGTGTTTCTATGACAACCATGTTGTCTCTGAGCCTTCAAGGTGGGAGTTTGTGGATGGGGATGTGGGTATAGTGGGTTCCAGTTCCGTGTCTCTAGTAGATCAGCAAATCCTCCCTGTTTTGGAGGTAAATTATTCCCTTCCACGCGACACTTAGCTTCAGGCTGGTCGTAGGCTCTGGGCAGTGAGCTACATCTCCGCTCTCCAGTACCGTAGTGGCTGCGCAGGTCCAGGGCCTCCTCGAGGGAATCTGGCCACGGTGGCTCCTAACCTGGCCGGTGACAGGCCCTTATGTGCTCCGCTTGACCCCGGCGTGGCTCCGAGAAGGGCTGGGGGCGTTCTTACTGTGCTCCCTCTGCTCATGGCTCTGACCTCAAGCTGCCAGCCGCTGCGTGAGAGCCGGAGTGCGCAGGGGCAGGCTCCCCGGCCAGACGCTCCCTCCCCAGGGCCCCGGCCTGGGTCAAGGACTCGAATCTGCCAGCCCGCAGCGCCGCCCCCTGGCGCGGAGCCCGCGGGAACGTGCGGGCCGCCCCAGCGCCGACCTTGGGCAGCCGGTTCCGCCGCGGCTGCCAGGGCGGAGACTGGCCGCCCACTTGGACCTGGCAGGGTGGAACGGAGGCCGCGGGCTGGGCAGCAGCGTGTTGTGGTCTATATGTGCCTCACCGCCACGGTCCGTGGGGCCTGCGCTCTGCCTGATCGGACGGAAGGGAAAGTTTTAGGTTGGAATTTTAAGACGACCCTCCTGACGCCTCTTGGATTGGGTACAGGCATGTGTAAAAACAGGGTCACAGACTCAGTGTACTCAGTGGTGATGCAACTGTGACTGAGCGCCAAGCCCTCCGACAGGCCTCCAAAACCACAGAAGAGCGCGACCCCTCCCCATGTCTGGCCCCCACCAGCCTCTGCCCTCCTCTCTGCTCCCCAAACCTCTACTTTGGAGATAAGTGTGAACTCTCCTGGCTCTGCCGTCCCCACCTGGTGAAAGTCTATCTCCAAGGACCTGGGGTTGCCCTACATGTTTTTGGGCCCTCTTTTTTCGGGCCTCTGGCTTTAGCCGTGGACCTTGGTGTTTGTCCTCTTCCTCCTCCGTCTCCCTATCACCCTGTTTTCCCTGTGACCCAATCTCCCCCCAACGCCCCCGTCTCTTCATCACCCCCACTCCTGATGCCTGAGCAACTTCATTAAAAATAACTACCATGGGGAGAAATGCCAGATAGGTGATGGGGAAGACGGCAGCAAATCACACTGCCACGAGTATATCTGTTCAACAATCTTGCATGTTCTTCACATGTACCCCAAAACCTAAAATGCAAAAAAAAAAAAAAGTAACTAACATCCACCATCAGCCCAGTATCACTCAGCTCCTTCAGCTGTAACCCTAGATTCAACTCTCACAGCCATCCTCGCCTTGGTTTCTTAGACTTGACAATTTTGTGATTATTTCTGGCTCTCTATTCCCCATCTTCACTAATCTCCATCCTTAACATGCCCCCACACTCTGCCCTCCAACTTTTTGTCTTCATGGTCCCTGACTCAGACCTTCCTTCCTGAGTGGGGCCCCCACCTCCCTTGAATCTGAGATCATTGGCCCAGCCCAGCACAGTATCTTCTCCTGATTTTGGCCTGATGGAGTTTGTGTGTCCTGTTGGTGTCCTCACGGTGAGACTCAGTTGCTGCCCTGCTCTAAGCCCCAGCCCCAGCCTGCATCCTCCCAGACCTGTCAGTGGAGTCCAGAGGCTTGGCCGGACCCTATTCTGTCCAGCAGGCCTGCTACAGTCCACAGAACAGATTCCAGTTCCTGCTGCTTCTGCTGAAGGAATTGGAATCCCATTTCTTTTTTTTTTTTTTTTTCTTTCTTTCTTTTTTTTTTTTTGAGACAGTCTTGCCTTGCTCAGGCTGGAGTGCAGTGATGCATTCTCAGCTCAATGCCACTTCTGCCTGCTCGGTTCAAGCAATTTTCATGCCTCAGCCTCCGAGTAGCTGGAATTACAGGTGGGCACTACCACATCTGGCTAATTTTGTTTTCTGTATTTTTAGTAGCGACAAGGTTTTACCATGTTGGCCAGGCTGGTCCCAAATTCCTGGCCTCAAGTGAACCACCTGCCTCAGCCCCCCAAAGCACTAGGATTATAGCACTTTGTGTGTGAACCACTGTGCCTGACTGGAACCCCATTTCTTTTTTTTTTTTTTTTTTTTTTTTGAGACGGAGTTTTGTTCTTGTCACCCAGGCTGGAGTGCAATGGCGCGATCTCGGCTCACCGCAACCTCCGCCTCCTAGGTTCAGGCAGTTCTCCTGCCTCAGCCTCTTGAGTAGCTGGGATTACAGGCACGCGCCACCATGCCCAGCTAATTTTTTGTATTTTTAGTAGAGACGGGGTTTCACCATGTTGACCAGGTTGGTCTCGATCTCTCGACCTTGTGATCCACCCGCCTCGGCCTCCCAAAGTGCTGGGATTACAGGCTTGAGCCACCGCGCCCGGCGGAACCCCATTTCTTAATCTCACCTGTCATTGAGAGTCCTGCATCCTCCTGGGTCAGAGGTTATACTAGCCTTCATGGTGAAGGAGGAGCAGCGAGTGCTTTGCCTCATCCTTCCTCCCAGCACACCCAGGGATGCTATTGGGTCAGCCAAACATTCTCAACCATGAATTGGTAAAGGAAACAAAGGCTGGTTTGATCTTCAGAGTCTTGGCTGCCCTGGTTTTCTAAAATTGATAGTGGCTACATCGTCACTCTCCGAGTACCTACTGAGTATAGTGAGGGACTCGCAGAAGGGGAAATCATTGTGCTATCCCCTGGCTTAACTAAATCCTATTCCTTCCATTAAGGTCCAAGTCCTGCACAGCTGAGGGCTTAATTAGAGCCTGCCTTTATCACTTGCCATGATCTTCTCTGTCATTGCTGTTTCTAGAAAGAGACAGTGGTGTCAACTCTGTCTCTCTGGTCAGCTCTGGAGCACCTGCCGCATCTTAAGCTGGACAGCCAATCACATGCCAAGGGAGGCTGGACTCCCCTTTCTAGGGGCTCTCAGGGTGTGTGCTATGGACATGAGCCCAAGAAGGTCTGTGCTCATGGGTCTCTCCTATCCCAAGAAGCTCTTTGGAGTTGTTCTTGGCCCATCGCTGAGGACACACTGTGTCCTCCCTCTGGATTCTGGCCAGAGAGCAGTAGTCCATCGGAGATTCATGCTAAAATACTGCCTCCCACATTTGAGGATTTCTTGCACCATGAAAGACTTTGTGGGAGGGGTCATCAGGGGAGGCTAACTTACTTTGCCAAGCAAGTTCATTCAAAATAATTATTACTGGCTGGGTGCAGTGACTCATGTCTATAATCCCAGCACTTTGGGAGGTCAAGGTGGGCAGATCACTTGAGGTCAGGAGTTCAAAACCAGCCTGTGAAACATGGAGAAACCCCCTCTCTACTAAATATACAAAAATTAGCTGAACTTGGGGGCACATGCCTGAAATCCTAGCTACTCAGGAGGCTAGCACACAAAAAAAATCATTTGATGGCCGGGCGCGGTGGCTCAAGCCTGTAATTCCAGCACTTTGGGAGGCTAAGGTGGGTGGATCACGAGGCCAAGAGATTGAGACCATCCTGGTCAACGTGGTGAAACCCCGTCTCTACTAAAAATATAAAAAATTAGCTGGGCATGGTGGCACGTGCCTGTGATCCCAGTTACTCAGGAGGCTGAGGTTGAATCCAGGAGGCGGAGGTTGTGGTGAGCCGAGATCACGCCATTGCACTCCAGCCTGGGTAACAAGAGTGAAATTTCGTCTCAAAAAAAAAAAAAAAGTCGTTTGAACTGGGGAGGCAAAGGTTGTAGTGAGCCAAGATCCTGGCAGTACACTCCAGCCTGGGTGACAGAGCAAGATTCCATCTCAAAAAAAAAATAAACAAAACACCATCTATTGTCCCATCAGTTCATAGATAAAAGACTTTCTTTTCTTTTTCTTTTTTTTTTTTTCTTTTCTTTTCTTTTTTTTTTGAGGTGGACTCTTGCTCAGCTGCCCAGGCTGGATTACAGTGGCGTGATCTTGGCTCACTGCAGCCACTGTCTCCTGGGTTCAAGCAATTCTCCATCTCAACCTCCCGAGTAGCTGGGATTATAGGCATGTGCCATCATGCCTAGCTAATTTTTGTATTTTAGTAGAGACAGGGTTTCACCATGTTCATCAGACTGGTCTTGAACTCCTGACTGCAGGTGGTCTGCCTGCCTCAGCCTCCCAAAGTGCTAAGGATTACAGGTATGAGCCACTGCACCCAGCCCTGAACAGACTTTCTAATTCCAAAAATATGGAAATGACATCATTTTCAAATTAATAACAATTTTTTAACTTTTTATTTTGGAATAATTTCACACATAAAATTTGCTGCAGTAGTACAATGAACTTCTATATATTTTTCACCGAGATTTACCATATTTTACTATATTTGGTATATGATTTTCTCTTTTTAAAAAAGTTTTTTGTGAGACAGAGTCTCACTCTGTCACCCAGGCTGGAGTGCAGTGGTGCGCTCTCAGCTCACTCCAACCTCCGTCTCCCAGGTTCAAGCAATTATCCTGCTTTAGTCTCCCAAGTAGCTGGGATTACAAGCTTGTACTACCATGTCCATCTAATTTTTGTCTTTTGAGTAGAGACAGGGTTTCACCTTGTTGACCAAGCTGGTCTGGAACTCCTGACTTCGAATGATCCACCACCTCGGCCTCCCCAAGTGTTGAGATTACAGGTGTGAGCCACTGTGTTCGACCTTGGTTTATGATTCTCCTTGTCTGTACATTCCCATACACAGAGAAAGAGAACAGGTGCACAATACAGAATGCTCTCTGTATATATAAATTTCTTTAATTCTTTTTTTTTTTTTTTTTTTGAAGACGGAATCTCACTCTATCACCCAGCCTGAAGTACAGTGGTGCAATCGTGGCTCACTACAACTTCTACCTCCCGGGTTCAAGTGATTCTCCTGCCTTAGCCTCCCAAGTGGCTGGGATTACAGGCATGCACCATCACACCTGGGTAATATTTGTATTTTTAGTAGAGACAGGGTTTCACCATGTTGGTCAAGCTGGTCTCAAACTCCTGACCTCATGATCCACCCTCCCAGGCCTCCCAAAGTGCTGGGATTACAGGCATGAACCACCAAGCCTGGCCCTTACTGAATCATTTGAGAGTAAATTAGAGACATTGTACTTCTTTACCCTGAAATACTTACGTACTATCAGCAAAACCAGGAAACTTAATATCATTAATACAATATTATAATCTACATACCTTATTAAAATTTTGCCAATTATCCTAATAATGTCCCCCCTCCCTCCCCCTGCTGCTACTGTTCTCTCTTCCCCTCTTCTCCCCCTCCACACCTTCCTTTTCTTCCTCTTTCTCTTCACCTTCTTCCCCTCTTTCCTCCTCTTTTTCTTTTTTTCTTCCTCTTGTAGGCATTGATCTCTCTGTTCCAGAATCCATTCTAGGGTCACATGTTGCTTTTGGTTGTCATGTCTCTTCAGTTTTCTTCGATCTGTGACCGTTTCCTCAGTCTTTCTTTTGTCTTTTATGACATTGACATTTGTGTGGATGAAAAGTACAGGCCTGTTACTGAGTAGAAGGTCCCTCAGTTGGAGTTTGTCTGATGTTTGCTCATGGTTATACTCAGGCAGTGCATTTTTGCCAAAATACCACAGGCATATGACATTGGTTTGTCCTATTTAAGAGATGTTAACTTTGATCTCTTAGTTAAAAACGTGGCCACTATATTTCTCCACTGTCAAATTACTATTTACCTCTTTATAATTAGTAAATAATTTAAGTGGATTAATAAGTCTTTTTAAAGGAAATAAAATCTTCATTTTAAGTCTTCCTAAATAAATCTTTTAAAGGAAAAAAAGCTTTTTGAAAAATTCATAACATAGTCCTTATTTTGGACTGACTCTTTTTTTTTTTTTTTTTTTTTTTTTTAATTGCATTTTAGGTTTTGGGGTACATGTGATGAACATGCAAGATTGTTGCATAGGTACACACATGGCAGTGTGCTTTGCTGCCTTCCGTCCCCTCACCTGTATCTGTCATTTCTCCCCATGCTATCTCTTCCCACCTCCCCACCCCCCGCCCCTCCCCCATTTCCCCCCAACAGACCCCAGTGTGTAGTGCTCCCCTCCCTGTGTCCATGTGTTCTCATTGTTCAACACCCGCCTATGAGCGAGAATATACGGTGTTTGATTTTCTGCTCTTGTGTCAGTTTGGACTGACTCTTAAAAACTCTGGCACAAGGATGCAAGCAAATTACTCATTTATCTTTCAAGTCCTTGAATACTGCACATGCCAGGTACTGCTCCAGACCCTGCCTTCTCCATTTAATTCCCTCTTTAGTCATCCTGGACAGACTGGCCCCAGGCTTGGGTCCCCAACGCTGTTTCTTGAGCTGCTTGGGAGGAGGAACTGATACAGAGACACAGTAGGTAGTGGTTCTGGAATCTAGGGAACCCAGAAAGTAGCAAGGAGACCTCCCCTCAAGTCTATGGATACAGCAAGGCTTTTCTGTGATGAAAGAAATAATGTTGCCGACATATGTGTTTATGTTTTAATTAGCTTTCCCTGAGTTGTACTTTAGTAACAACCCAAATATCTCAGTGGCTTACAATAAGAAAGGTTTATTTGTTATACACATGTTATGTCAGCTCTGGTCATTGGTGGTTCTACTCTGTGTTGTCGTCTGCATTCTGGGATCTGGGCAGAAGACGTTGCCTCTGTTTGGAATGTGTCATCTTCATGGCAGAGGGAAAAGGAAAGTGATAGAAGTCTGCCATAGTTCTTTTTTTTTTTTGAGACGGAGTTTCACTCTTGTTACCCAGGCTCGAGTGCAATGGCGCGATCTCGGCTCACCGCAACCTCCGCCTCCTGGGTTCAGGCAATTCTCCTGCCACAGCCTCCTGAGTAGCTGGGATTATAGGTACGCGCCACCATGCCCAGCTAATTTTTTGTATTTTTAGTAGAGAGGGAGTTTCACTATGTTGACCAGGATGGTCTCGATCTCTTGACCTCATGATCCACCCACCTCGGCCTCCCAAAGTGCTGGGATTACAGGCTTGAGCCACCGCGCCCGGCCTGCCATAGTTCTTAAGCCTTCTGCAGGGAAGAGCATAGTCATTTCCACTTACATTTATTGGCCAAAGCAAGTCGTGTGGCCCTGCCTGCCATTAATAGGGCAGTGAAGTGTATTCCTCCTAAAAAGAAGTGCTGCAATTCACATAGCAAAAGGAGAGGATGTATAATCACCTCACAGGAAAGGACAGAATAAATCAGAACCGATAGTGCAAGCAACTATGGTAGAATTCTCTTTTTTTTTTTAAATTGAGGCAGAACTTCACTCTTGTTTTGCAGGGTGGAATATGATGGCATGGTCTCAGCTCACTGCAACCTCCACCTCCTGGGTTCAAGTGATTCCCCTGCCTCAGCCTCCCGAGTAAGTGGGATTACAGGCGTCTACCACCACACCCGGCTCATTTTTTAGTAGAGACAGGGTTTCAAAACGTTGGCCAGACTGGTCTGGCCTGCCTCAAGTGATTCACCCCTCTCAGCCTCCCAAAATGCTGGGATTACAGATGTGAGCCACCGGATCCAGCCGTTAGAATTCTTCTATACAGGTTCTCTAGACCAACCTTAACAATTCACACAAAACAGAGAGGGACAGAGGAACAAGTTAACACAAGGAAGAAATAATCACTCAATCCAAAATGTGGAACATTCTGTAAGAAAGCTGGCTTGGAGCCCTTCAAAAAGACAATGTTATAGAAAAAGAAAGAAGAGACTTCCAGCTTAAAGGAGACAACAATTCATAAACTTGGATTGAATCTGATTTTTTAAAATCTATAATTAGGGACAATTGGGTAAAATGTTATATAAACTAAATATTAGATGATATTAGATAATTATTGTTAATTTTTTAGGGGTGATAATGATTTTGTAGTTATGTAAGGGAATGCCCTTCTTTTAGGAGATGCATGCAAATATATTCAGAGGTGAAGTGACGGAACATTTGCAATTTACTTTCAAAAGGTTAAGCAAAAAAAGTATTCATATATGTATATTAAGAGAGCGAACAAAGTTGTATAATGCTTAAAATGATGAAGGTTGGTGGAGGGGTGTTAATACAATTCTTTCAAATTTGCTGTTTTAGAAATTTATAAAAATGAAAAGAAAAGAAAAATTTATAAAAATTAAAAAATAGGAAAAGTATATAGGTGTAGTTGTAACTGGTAAAAATAAAGCTCACTTTTAAAACGTTTCTGGCCAGGCGCGGTGGCTCACGCTTGTAATCCCAGCACTTTGGAAGGCCGAGGCAGGTGGATTACGAGGTCAAGAGATCGAGACCATCCTGCTCAACATGGTGAAACCCCATCTCTACTAAAAATACAAAAAATTAGCTGGGCATGGTGGCACGTGCCTGTGATCCCAGCTACTCAGGAGGCTGAGGCAGGAGAACTGCCTGAACCTAGGAGGCAGAGGTTGCGGTGAGCCAAGACCACACCATTGCACTCCAGCCTGGGTAACAAGAGCGAAACTCCGCCTCCGCCTCAAAAAAAAAAAGTTTCTGATGCCAAGCAAGTGGCTCACGCCTATAATCCCAACACTTTGGGTGGTGGAAGCTGGTGGATTGCCTGAAGTCAGGAGTTTGAGACCAGCTTGGCCAACATAGTGAAACCCCATCTCTACTAAAAATGAAAAAAATTGGCTGGGTATGGTGGTGGGCACTTGTAATTCCAGCTACTTGGGAGGGTGAGGCAGGAGAATTGCTTGAACCCAGGAGGCATAGGTTGCAGTGAGCTGAGATCATACCAATACACTCCAGTCTGGGCAATAAGAGCGAAACTCTGTCTCAAAAAAAAAAAAAGATTCAGCAACAAGGAAGTTCATCTCAGCATTATTTACTTCAGTGGAAAAAAAATAGGTATAATTTAAATATTCCAACAATAGTTGGTTAAATAAACTATGGTCCAGGCACCCAAAGAGAGGAATACAGCACGGCCATCAAAAATGATGTCGTGGGCCGGGAGTGGTGGCTCACTCCTGTAAACCCAGCATTTTGGGAGGCTGAGGCAGGTGGATCACTTGAGGCCAGGAGTTTGAGACCAGCTTGAGCAACATGACAAAACCCCATCTCTACAAAAACTACAAAAATTAACTGGGTATAGTGGTGCCTGCCTATAATCCCAGCTAACTTAGGAGGCTGAGGTGGGGGGATCGCTTGAGCCCAGGAGGCTAAAGCTGCAGTGAGCAGAGATTGCACCACTGCACTCCAGCCTGGGTAACAGAGCGAGACCATTTCTCAAAATAATAAAATAAAAGGTACTGCAGAACAACAGGTGAAAGATACTCATTCAGTATATTTTAAAAGTGAAGAGATACTTGTTCAATATATGTAGTTTATAAAACAACAGTATGTACTGTATAATCCTGTTTTTGTTGAAAAAGAAAACTTAGAAAAAAGACCAGAAGAATATACACCAAGTGCCTAAACTTGGTTATCTCTGGAGGTTGGATTTACAGATAATTTTATTATTTTATTTTTCCTTATACATACTTAACAAACTTTATAAAGTGAACATGAATTACTTTTAAATTAAGAAGAAATGTAAAAATGATATTTGAAGGAATGCTACTGAATTGCCAGATGTTTTCTTCTGAAGAACATGAAAGAGCCCCCTTGAGGGCCACTGGGGCCTTAATCAGAGGTGAGACCAACCCGAGCCGCAAGGTGGCAGTGCTGCTCAGTGAGGCTGCCCTCCAGCTGACACTCTTGGGCCACACCCCCAAGAGTGGCCCCTCCTCCAGCTTCCCTTTTGCTCCAGCACACATGGGCACCCCCTGAAAGAAGAGATAACCTGTTGTGCACAGCTGCTCCGCCCTGTCTCACCGAAGTCGAGGGTGACAGGGAAGTGGAGATGACAAATCGAGAAATATCCTTTCCTTGGAGGAAACTGGTAGGCTTCCCCCAACAACTGTTATCTTTAGATGTGGCTCCCGTTGCCAGAGAGAGAGAGAGAGAGAGAGAGAGAGAGAGAGAGAGAGAGAGAGATTCCAGCTGCCAGATTTTGTGTGCGTGTATTCTGTATGTTTTGCTTATTATATCGTTTTTCTTGGATGTTCTGTATTTGTTTAAATGTTTAGAACCTGTTCTTTTATTTCAGGACAATATGAACAGAACATAATGTTGAAGAAAATACATTTACTTTGTATCCAATTCTGTGCATATTTTCTTCTGCTTTTCAGTCCACACATTGTTCATATTGGAAATCCTTTCTATACCTGCTTTGAAGCAGGATTAATGAACTATACTGATATAATTTCAGCAAATAACCACTGACATGAATGCATAAATGGCATCATTTTGCACTCTGCTCTGTAGAGTTATAATAAAAGTACTTTGTCTACAAAGCAGTAATGCAACTATATAAAATCATTTTCTAATTAAGAAAATGTTCAATAATTTATAAAAGTGGACATTTGCACAATCTTTTTTTATAGTTCATGAAATTGTTTGAAGTGTAAAATTGAATGTTTTTTAGTATATTCACAGAGTTCTGCACCATCACCACAATCAATTTTAGAATACAGTTGAGCTTTGAACAACGTGGAAGTTAGGGGTACCAGCCTCCCTGCAGCTAAAAATCTGTGTATAATTTTTAACTCCCCCAGACCTTAACTACAAATAGCCTAATGTTGACCAGAAGTTTTACCGATAACATAAACAGTTGATTAATACATATTTTGTATGCTGTGTGTATTATACTCTTACAATAAAGTAAGCTAGAGAAAAGAAATGCTGTCGGGAAAATCATAAGAAAAAGTATGTGTACTATTCATTAAGTGGAAGTGGATCATCATAAAGATCTTCATCCTTGTCATCTTTGTATTGAGTAGGCAGAGGAGGAGGAAGAGGAGGAAAAGGGTTTGGTCTTGCTGTCTCGGGGCAGCACAGTCAGAAGAAACTTCATGTATCGGTGGGCCAGTGCAGTTCACACCTGTGTTGTGGGGTCAGCTGTATTTTCATCACCCCCAAAAAGAAACCCTATATCCATTAGCAGTCACTCCTGATTTCCCCCTATACATTTGGCTATTCTAGACATTGCATAAAGATGGAATTATTCAATGTGTGGTCTTTTGTAACTAGCTTTTCTCACTCAGCTTGCTTCCAAGGTTCATCCATGTTGTAGCATGTATCAGTACTTTATTCCTTATACTGCCAAATCATATTCCATTGTATGGAATTTTATGTATCCATCCATCAGTGGATGGATATTTGGGTTATTTCCACTTTGGGCTACTATCAATAGCACTGCTATGTATATTCATATACAAGTTTTTGTGTGGGATATATCTAGGAGTGAAATTGCTGTATCATATGACTCTTTTCCAAAGTGTATGCACTATTGTACATTCTCACTAACAATGTATGAGGGTTCTGGTTTCTCCACATCCTGGCAGACTCTTGTTATTGTCTGTCCTTTTGATAATAGCTATCCTAATGAATGTTAAGTGATATCTCATTGTAGTTTTGATTTGCATTTCCATGATGGCTAATGGCCATTTCCTTATCTTCTTTGAAGTAATGTCTATTTAGATCCTGTGCCTATTTTTTTTTTTTTGGAAGACAGTTTTGCTCTGTCGCCTTGGCTGGAGTGTAGCGGCACTGTCTCAGCTTACTGCAACCTTCGCCTCCTGAGTTCAAACAATTCCCTGCCTGACACCCCTTGTTTCTCCTTTAAGCTTTGAGTGCAGAGACCCAGGACATTCAGGATTCAGCCACAGGTGCCCAGGGAGTACTGGGTGGCTCTGGCCTGGGTTCTCTAAGTCTTAGAAGCCACTCGCTCACAATGTCTGGCGCATCCAAAGCCCAGGCTCTTGGCAGCTCATACTTTGGTGTCTCTCATTGGGTATAAATAAAGCAGTGTCAGGCGGGGCAGGGTGGCTCATGCCTGTAATCGCCGCACTTTGGGAGGCTGAGATGGCTGGGTCACCTGAGGTGAGGAGTTCGAGACCAGCCTGGCCCACATGGTGACACCCCATCTCTATTTTTTAAAAAAATATACAATAAATAGATAAAACAGTGTCAATAATTACGTATCTTATCTTTGGCTTCCTTTTTCTCCATGACCCTGCAAGTCACCCTGGATGGTGGCTGGGGTAGTTGGGCTTTACTGTTCTTTCCCACTGAGAGAGGGGACGAAAGACCCCTGCGAGCTGCCTGGTTCTATGTGGGCTACCCACTGTGGCCTCACCTCACACAACATGGGCTGTGCAGACCAGAGCCAGAGAAAGCTAAAGCTGCTCATAACCTAGGGATAAACACAGTTGACAGTGGTCGCTATCTTTCCAGAACTTTTATTTCATGAAAATACGTGGACTTATTTATAAGTGTGTGTTGAGGGTGTCATTTGTTTTCAACAGGCTAGGCTCATGCTCTTTCAGCTCAACAAATATTTATTTAGCTACTTTATGCCAGGCACTGTTTTATGTATCTGAAAATAATACTGTAACTTCCTGTTTTTTGCTTAAAAACATAAAATCTTTCCACATCAGTACATATGATCTCCATCATTATTATTGACAGTCATGTGGTATTCCATAGCATGGCAGTATCACAGCTCCAGAATTTCTTTAACTAATTTTAGACATTCACATTGTCTCCATTTACTTTTTCATTATAAATAATGCCGCAGTGAATGCCTTTGTCATATAACCTTGTGCACATTTGTAAATATTTCTAATAGACTCCTAGGCTTCCAGCTTAGGAGCAAATGTACTGGCTGGGCCTGGTGGCTAACGCCTGTAATTCCAGCACGTTGGGAGGCTGAGATGGGAGGATCGCCTAAGGTCAGAAGATCAAGACCAGCCTGGCCAACATGGCGAAACCCCATCTCTACTAAAAATACAAAAATTAGCTGGACGTGGTATGTGTCTGCAGTCCCAGCTCCTCGGGAGGCTGAGGCAGGAGAATCACTTGAACCTGGGAGGGGGAGGTTGCAGTGAGCGCCCCTGCACTCTAGCCTGGAGGACAAAGCGAGACTCTGACTCAAATAATAATAACGTAAAATAGAGTGAATATACTGAATGTTCTTTTTTTTTTTTTTTTTTTGAGACAGAGTCTTGCTTTGTCACCCAGATGGCAATCCAGTGATGTGATCTCAGCTCACGGCAACCTCTGCCTCCCAGGTTCCAGTGATCCTCCCATTTCAGTCTCTCAAGTAGCTGCGATTACAGGTGCAGGTCACCATGCCCAGCTAATTTTTGTGTTTTTAGTAGAGAGAGAGTTTCACTGTGTTGCTTAGGCTGGTCTGGAACTGCCTTTTTTTTTTTTTTTTCTGACATAGTCTCATTCTATCACTGAGGCTAGAGTGCAGTGGCATGATCTAAGCTCTCTGCAAACTCCCGTCTCCCAAGTTCAAGGGTTTCTCCTGCCTCAGCCTCCCAAATAGCTGGGATTACAGATGTGGGCCACCACGCCCAGCTAATTTTGTATTTTTAGTGGAGACAGGGTTTCACCATGTTGCCCAGGTTGATCGTAAACCCCTGATCTCAAGTGATCCATCCATCTCAGCCTCCAAAAGTGCTGGGATTACAGGCGAGAGCCACCACACACCACTGAATATCCTTGTTGTACATAGGTGCTATGGTTTGAATATTTGTACCTCCAACTTAATCCCCAGTGTGGCAGTATTGGGAAGTGGGACCTTTAAGAGGTGACTGGATAATGAGGGAATGAGGGCTCTTCTCTCACAAATGGGTTCTTCCATTCATAAATTAATGGATTAATGGGTTATTGCAGGAGGGGAGCTGGTGGGTTTATATGAAGAGGAAGAAAAACCTGAGCTAGCGCATTAGCACGCTCAGCCCCTCACCATGTGGTGCTGTGCAGTGCCTTGGGACGCTGCAGAGTTCCCACCAGCAAGAGGGCTCTCACCATGTACAGCCCCTTGACCTTGGACTTCTCAGCTTCCATAAGTGTAAGAAATACACTTATTTTCTTTATAAATTGCTCAGTTTTAGATATTCTAAGCAGCAGAAAACAAGTCTAAGATACCAGGTATCAAGATTGTACCCATTCATTCTGCTGCTACTAGTGTACGAGAGGACCCTTTCCCCTACTCCCTGTGGCCTGTCTTAGTAATTTTGTCAGTTTGATGGATGAAAATGGACAATCATCTTTTCATCAGAAATCAGCCTCAGCAGTTGATACTGACTGAGCAGTTTACATATAGCCTTCAGCACAGGGCACTTCTAGAGTGTAAACTGAGAGAGGCAAAGCTCTAGCCACTCTCATGAGGAAGATTCAGATTTGGCTAACAGTTGAGCGGTCAGTCATGTACTTTCACACAGTTGGTCTTCTTTCTCCCTCACCACCACACTCTAAGGTAAATATCATTATCTAATTTTTTTTTTTTTTTTTGTGAGACAGAGTTTCGCTCTTGTTACCCAGGCTGGAGTGCAATGGTGCGATCTCGGCTCACCGCAACCTCCGCCTCCTGGGTTCAGGCAATTCTCCTGCCTCAGCCTCCTGAGTAGCTGGGATTAAGGCACACGCCACCATGCCCAGCTAACTTTTTGTATTTTTAGTAGAGATGGAGTTTCACTGTGTTGACCAGGATGGTCTTGATCTCTTGACCTCATGATCCACCCACCTCGGCCTCCCAAAGTGCTGGGATTACAGGCTTGAGCCACCGCGCCAGGCCATTATCTAATTTTTACAGATGAGGAAACAGTCATGAGACTGACTTCTCCAAATCAAAAAGTTAAGAAGTAACAGCCTGTGGGGAGGGGTCTGAGAGTAAAGGGAAGAGTAGCAGAGGCAAGGCCATCATTAACCCTGGAGCTTGTGTGGAGCCAGGGCTAAGTCTCAAGGCCAGGCCAGACCAAGGGAGGAGTGGAGGAGAGGAGGATACGAAATTCTTTGCCTTGGGCTACAGGCTGTGAAATCTGTTTTGCCTGTGCTCAGGGCTTGTCCTGGTGGGGCATAATGTAGAGGCTGCAAAGAGTCCAGGGCCCTCAAATCCAGGGAGTGGAAGGCCCCAGGTCTGGTAATGCAGAGGGGAGAATGCGCAGGGACGTTAACCTGGTGATGGCGGAGGTGTATAGGAGTTTATTATATCGGCTCAGGCCTTGTCCACAAGCTAATGGGAAACTTCTATCCTCCAAGCTGGCCTGCCCAAAGCCCTTAGCACAGATCCCATTTCTCAAAAACCTAAATTAAAAAAAAATAAAGTACAAGAAAACCCCTGAATAGTACTCTTTGCATAATGGTGGCTCTGAGCCTGGGAGTTCCAAGGATAGACTAGTGTCTAACTACCTCTGGCTTTAGCATGTGCTGACTGGTCCTCAGCGCTTGGCATTCTGAAGAAATATTTTCAGCAGTTTCTGGGTGGGGAAGACAGTAGGCAGCTAAGTGCCTTTCTCTGGAGATTCTGTTCCCCAGCAAAGGTCACCTCAAGCGACAGGCTTCCAGGGTCACAGAAACCTCTGTGGACCTACATATACAAGAGGAGCAGCCGCTCTGCAGGGGTGGCTTCATTTCAGCCCCTTTTCCCACATAACTTGGTGCACAATATGCTACTCTCCTCTGCCAGGGGTCTTAAGGGGAAGCTTAACATCATGGCAGCATCACTGGACTGGTGGTTTGCCAGTGTTTTCAGATGACAGAGGTCCAAAGAATACAGAAAAGGGCCTTGCATCCTGAAACTGGTGAAATTGTGGCCCAGGATCACAGGAAAAGAACACACATTTTTTATTTGTAAAAATAGTACAAATAATAGAAACTCTATTCTTTTGTTGGTTATGTGTTTATTCTTAGGAAATGCATATATAGGCAGAGAGAGAAAGCAGAGGGAGAAAGAGCGCAAACACGTGCAAATGTAGTAACATCAGTAAATCAAGGGAAAAGGTATTTGGAAATTCCTTATACATTCAACTTTTCTGAAGTTTGAAATTGTATCAAAATGAAAAGCAAGTAGTCTCTTCTGCAGCGCATATACTGAAGTTGGAACATACAGAGATTAGCATGGCCCCTGTGCAAGGATGATCAGATGGTTTGGATATTTTGTCCCTTCCAAATCTCACATTAAAATGTGACCTCAGGCTGGGTGCTGTGGCCCATGCCTGTAATCCCAGCACTTTGGGAGGCCAAGGCAGGTGGGATCAGGAGTTTGAGACCAGTCTGGCCAACACGATGAAACCCCATCTGTACTAAAAATACAAAAAATGAGCCAGCCGTGGTGGCACATGCCTGTAATCCTAGCTACTCAGGAGACTGAGGCAAGAGAATCCCTTGAACCTGGGAGATGGAGATTGCAATGAGGGAGATGATGCCGTTACACTCCAGCCTGGGAAACGAGCAAAACTCCATCTCCCCCACCCCCCAAAAAAGGCCAGGCACAGTGGCTCACGCCTGTAATCCTAACACTTTGAGAGGCCAAGGCAGCTGGATCACAAGGTCAAGAGATCGAGACCATCCTGGCTAACATGGTGAAACCCTGTCTCTACTAAAAATGCAAAAAATTAGCCGGGCGTGGTGGCACAGGCCTGTATTCCCAGCTGCTCAGGAGGCTGAGGCAAGAGAATCACTTGAGCCTGGGAGCTGGAGGTTGTAGTAAGCTGAGAGTGTGCCATTGCACTTCAGCCTGGGTGACAGAGCAAGACTCCATCTGGAAAAAAAAAAAAAAATGACCTGCAATGTTGGAGGTGGGCCTAATGGGAAATGTTTGGGTTATGGAAGCGGATGCCTCATGAATGGCTTGGTGCTGTCCTCAACAGTAGTCATTGAGCTCTGATTCTGAGTTCACGTGAGATCTGCTTGTTTAAAAGAGCCTGGCTCGCTCTCTCTCGCTCTCTCTCTCGCTCTCTCTCTCGCACTCTCACTCTCTCTGTCTGTCTCTCTCTCTCTCTGTCCGTCTCTTGCCATATGACACACTAGGACCACTTTGCCTTCCACCATGATTGTAAGCTTCCTGAGGCCTTGCCAGCAGCAGATGCTGGTGCCATGCTTCTCATACAGCCTGCAGGACCATAAGCCAAATAAACTGCTTTTCTTTATAAATTACCCAGTCTGAGGAATTCCTTTTTTTAATTTTTTTATTTTTTTGAGACAGGGACTTACTCTCACCCAGGCTGGAGTGCAGTGGCACCGTCTTGGATCACTGTAACCTCTGACTCCTGGGCTCAAGTGATTCTCCTACCTCAGCCTCTTGCGTAGCTGGGATTACAGGTGTGTGCCACCATGCCTGGCTAACTGTTGTTATTTTTTGTAGAGACAGCATTTCACAATGTTCCCCAAACTGGTCTTGAACTCCTGAGCTCAAGCAATCCACCCGCCTCAGCCTTCAAAAGTGCTGAGTTTACAGGTGTGAGCCACCTCATACCTGGCCATATACTCCTTTAGAGCAACGCAAAGTGGACTAATACAGATGACATGCAAATCTGTGAAGTGTTCCATATTTTTTACTGCATGTTCTCATTTGTAAGTAGGAGTTAAATAATGTGTACACATGAACATAGTAGGCTGTTCATGAAGGCTCGGGAGCATAGGAGGGTGAGAAGACATTGGAGGCTTTGGAGGATAGGAGGGTGGGAAGTGGATGAAGGATGTGAAATCAGGGGGTACAATGTGCATTATTTAGATGATGGCTACACTAAAAGCCTAGACTTCACCACTGTGCAATATATCTATGTAACAAAACTCCACCTGTACCCCTTAAATTTATATATACACACACACACACACACACATACACACACACACACACACACACACACACACACACATATATATATATTTCTTTTTTTTTTTTTTTTTTTTTTTTGAGATGGAGTCTCACTCTGTTGTCCAGGCTGGAGTGCAGTGGTGGGATCTTGGCTCACTGCAACCTCTGCCTCCTGGGCCCAAGTGATTCTCCTGCTTCGGCCTTCTGAGTAGCTGGGATTACAGGTGTGTGCCACCACACCCAGCTAATTTTTGTATTTTTGTAGAGACAGGGTTTCACCATGTTGGCCAGGATGGTCTTGAACTCCTGACCTTGTGATCCTCTTGCCTCAGCCTCCCAGAGTGCTGGGATTACAGGCGTGAGCCACTGCACCTGGGCTAATTTATATTTTTAAAAAGTAACAAAAAGAATTACAAAAACCAAAGAAGCATTTTTAGGTAAGTTAATCTTCATTCCCACCAGACTAGCCCAAGCATGGGTTTAAATTTTGCATAGATTTTGATTTTTGTTGTCGTTGTTAGAGATAGGGCCTTGTCACTTTGGAGGCCAAGGCGGGCGGATTACCTGAGGTCGGGAGTTCAAGACCAGCTTGACCAACATGGTGAAACGCCGTCTTTAAAGAGAAAAAAAAAAAGAGAAAGATAGGGCCTTGCTTTGTCACCAAGGCTGGAATGCAAAGGCATGATCACTGCTCACTGCAGACTCAACTTCTTGAGCTCAAGCAATCCTCCTACCTCAGCCTCCAAAGTGGCTCGGACCATAGGCACATGCACCACACTTGGCTAATACTTTTTAGAGATGGGGTCTCACTAGGTTGCCCAGGATACTCTCAAACTCCTGGCTCAAGCAATCCACCCACCTCAGCCTCCTAAAGATTTTTTGGAGTTTTTTTTTAATATGAAAAGACTTTTTTTATTATTAGTACATACACCAGATTGCACTTTCTCCAATGGCAAATGAGGCACAGGGTAATATTTCTCTTTAATTCCCTGAGAACTTCAATATCATCTGTCTTCTGAAGGATCCAGTTTCTTCTGACATCTGTGATACTGTCTACAAGGATAGCAACAATACTTAGTAGTAGAGAACATTTTGCAGAAAATTTTTTAAAAAAAGAAAAGAAAAAATATATTGGATGCTGATTCAGAGAAGAAAATGAAAAGAAAAAAGAAAAAAGAACATTTTGCTAAGTTGTTCTATTATGGGTTCTTGCTCAAGGTGTTCACTTTTTTCTTCTCTAGTTTTCAGCACTTGACCATGTGTTTCTTCATTATTATATACAGGATCAGGTCATGGGATAGGTTTTGTGCGTTCATATGGAATGTCTATAAAAGGATGGAAACATACTATTCTCCTGCCATCAGATGTCAAAGCAAAGTCTACTTTTTAATTATAATCATCTGAAAAGAAGAGTATGTAGATTTATGACAAACATAATATAAGATTCCATTTTGGATTGAAGATAAATGATTTCCAGATAGTTCTCTTTGATATCACCCATCTTACTGCTGCTGCTGCCATGTAGCAAGATGCTTATCAGGTGGTATGAAAAAAGATGCTTCAGAGAGAATCTGCTTTTAATATCTGCATCTGGGCACATCAATTTTCATCCCTGCTTAACAGCTCCTCAACATGAGCCTATCATCTTGTCTCCTTATTTTTGTATAGATCTTGAATTATTTTTACCCAGTTGTAATCATGGACACATTTGTAGTCTGCTTTTTTTAACTTAACATTAGTTATAAACTGTTTTCCGTACTGCTGCACGTTCTTTGTAATTATCATTTTTATTATATATATATATATATATATTTTTTTTTTTTTGAGACAGTCTCTTTTTCACCAGGCGCCGGGCTGGAATGCAGTGGCACAATCTCGTCTCGCTGCAGCCTCTGCCTCACGCTTCAAGCATTCTCCTGCCCCAGCCTCCTGAGTAGCTGGGACTACAGGCACGCCCCATCATGCCCAGCTAATTTTTGTATTTTAGTATAGATGGAGTTTCACTATGTTGGCCAGGATGGTCTTGATCTCTTGACCTCGTGAGGGAGGTCCACCTTGGCCTCCCACAGTGCTGGGATTACAGGCATGAGCCACCACGCCTGGCCATTTAATTCTTTTAGTTGAATTTTTTTTTTTTTTTTTTTTTTTTTTTTTTTTTTTTTTTGAGACAGAGTCTCACTCTGTCATCCAGGTTGGAATGCAATGGCATGATCACAGCTCACTGTAGCCTTGACCTCCTGGGTTCAAGTGATCCACCCACCTCAGCCTGGCATGTGCCACCAGACCTGGCTATTTTTTTTTCTTTTTTTTTTTAATTGCATTTTAGGTTTTGGGGTATATTTGAAGAACATGCAAGATAGTTGCATAGGTACACACATGGCAGTGTGATTTCCTGCCTTCCTCCCCTTCACCTATATCTGGCATTTCTCCCCATGCTATCTCTCCCCAACTCCCCACCCCTCACTGTCCCTCCCCCGTTTCCCCCAAGTAGACCCCAGTGTATAGTGCTCCCCTCCCTGTGTCCATGTGTTCTCATTGTTCAACACCCACCTATGAGTGAGAACATGTGGTGTTTTTCTGCTCTTGTGTCAGTTTGCTGAGAATGATGGTTTCCAGGTTCATCCATGTCCCTACAAAGGACACGAACTCATCATTTTTGATGGCTGCGTAATATTCCATGGTGTATATGTGCCACATTTTCCCTGTCCAGTCTATCATCGATGGGCATTTGGGTTGGTTCCAGGTCTTTACCTTTGTAAACAGTGCTGCAGTGAACATTCATGTGCATGTGTCCTTATAGTAGAACGATTTATAATCCTTTGGATATATACCCAGTAATGGGATTGCCAAATGGAATTTCTGTTTCTAGGTCCTGAAGGAATCGCCACACTGTCTTCCTCAGCGGTTGAACTAATTTACACTCCCACCAACAGTGTAAAAGTGTTCCTGTTTCTCCATATCCTCTCCAGCATCTGTTGTCTCTAGATTTTTTAATGATCACCATTCTAACTGGTGTGAGATGGTATCTCAATGTAGTTTTGATTTGCATTTCTCTAATGACCAGTGATGATGAACATTTTTTCATAGGTTTGTTGGCCTCATGTATATCTTCTTTTGTAACATGTCTGTTCATATCCTTCGCCCACTTTTGAATGGTCTTGTTTTTTTCTTGTAAATCTGTTTTAGTTCTTTGTAAATTCTGGCTATCAGCCCTTTGTCAGATGGGTAGACTGCAAAAATTTTTTCCCGTTCTGTTGGTTGCTGATTCACTCTAATGACTGTTTCTTTTGTTGTGCAGAAGCTGTGGAGTTTGATTAGGTCCCATTTGTCTATTTTGGCTTTTGTTGCCAATGCTTTTGGTGTTTTGGTCATGAAGTTCTTGCCTACACCTATGTCCTGAATGGTTTTGCCTAGGTTTTCTTCTAGGGTTTTTATGGTGTTAGGTCTTACGTTTAAGTCTTTAATCCATCTGGAGTTAATTTTAGTGTAAGGTGTCAGGAAGGAATCAGTTTCTGCTTTCTGCACATGGCTAGCCAGTTTTCCCAACACCATTTATTAAACAGGGAGTCCTTTACCCATTGCTTGTTTTTGTCAGGTTTGTCAAAGATCAGATGGTTGTAGATATGTTGTGTTGCCTCCAAGGCCTCTGTTCTGTTCCATTGGTCTATATCTCTGTTTTGGTACCAGTACCATGCTGCTTTGATTACTGTAGTCTTGTAGTATAGTTTGAAGTCCGGTAGTATGATGCTTCCTGCTTTGTTCTTTTTGCTTAGAATTGACTTGGCTATGCGGGCTCTCTTTTGGTTCCATGTGAAGTTTAAGGTGTTTTTTTCCAGTTCTGTGAAGAAGGTCATTGGTAGAGGCCTGGCTATTTTTTTGTATTTTTTGTGCAGAGGGGGTTTCACTGTGTTGCCCAGGCTGGTCTCAAACTCCTTTGCTCAAGTAATCCTCCTGCCTCAGCCTCTCAACGTATTGGGATTACATGCATGAGCCATCATGCCTGGCCAATTTATAATACTATATGTCATAATTCATATTCTCTTGTCGGTGGACATGTAAGAGGAAGAAGACACTGGTTACTGTACCGGGTGCTGCCCACGACAGGCTATGTACAGGCATTATCTTGTTTGACCCTCACTATCCTGCTTAGCCTCAGGAACACATCAGCAAATTAAATAGATAAACTGGAGCTTACATTCTAGTCAGGGTCAGGGTCGGGGGGAGATGTACAATTAAAAGTATGTATAATGCTGAAGAATTAAATGTTGAAGGAGTTTAAATTTTGAAAGTGTTTGCTATATATACTTGTCCTGCATTATTATAAAGAGTTTTCAGCACGTTTTTAAAACAAGGATATACATAATAAATAAGAAAAATATGTGTTACATTATAAGATGCCAAATAATATGGAAAAACAGCAGAATAAGGAGAGTAATAGGTACCGGAGAAGGGAGTGTTTTCATTTTAAGTAGAGTAGTTGGGGTAAATCACACCGAGAAGTTAACCTTTGAAGAAAGACTTGATGAGAGCAATCCCTGAATAACAAATGAACAAATATGCCGGGCGCGGTGGCTCAAGCCTGTAATCCCAGCACTTTGGGAGGCTGAGGCGGGTGGATCACGAGGTCGAGAGATCGAGACCATCCTGGTCAACATGGTGAAACCCCGTCTCTACTAAAAATACCAAAAAAAAACTAGCTGGGCATGGTGGCGCGTGCCTGTAATCCCAGCTACTCAGGAGGCTGAGGCAGGAGAATTGCCTGAGCCCAGGAGGCGGAGGTTGCGGTGAGCCGAGATCGCGCCATTGCACTCCAGCCTGGGTAACAAGAGGAAAACTCCGTCTCATTAAAAAGAAAAAAGAACAAATAATGACTTTTATGATACATTTTAACTATGCCATTAGGAGCCAGGCATTAGAAGGACTAAGATCCCAAGAGGGGCTGGTGAAACCTGTATATATTTATATCATTGCCTAAAACATAAATCAGCCCAGTTCCTTCCTTCCTTCCTTCCTTCTTTCTTTTCTTTTCTTTTCTTTTCTTTCTTTCTTTCTTTCTTTCTTTCTCTCTTTCTTTCCTTTCTTTCTTCTTTTTATAAAGACGGGGTTTCACCATGTTGGTCAGGCTGGTCTTGAACTTCCACCTCAGGTGATCTGCTCGTTTTGGCCACTTACACAGCTGTGAGCCACCACGCCCAGCCAATCAGCCCAGTTCTTTTGTGAAGCATTATGTCAATTCACACAGCCATTTAAAATATTAATGTCTTTTTTTTTTGAGACGGAGTTTCGCTCTTGTTACCAGGCTGGAGTGCAATGGCGCGATCTCGGCTCACCGCAACCTCCGCCTCCTGGGTTCAGGCAATTCTCCTGCCTCAGCCTCCTGAGTAGCTGGGATTACAGGCACGCGCCGCCATGCCCAGCTAATTTTTTTGTATTTTTAGTAGAGACGGGGTTTCACCATGTTGACCAGGTTGGTCTTGATCTCTTGACCTTGTGATCCACCCACCTCGGCCTCCCAAAGTGCTGGGATTACAGGCTTGAGCCACCGCGCCCGGCCCTATTAATGTTTTTTGACCTGGTAATCCCACTCCTGGGAATTTGTCCTAAGGAAATCTTTGCAAAGAAGAGAAAAAGCTCTGTGTGGAAAGATGGCTGCAGCAGTATCCTTTTGTCTTAGTAGGTCTAACCTTAGTCAGGTTTATTTCTCACAGTTCTGAGATTGGAGTCTGAGATTTGGGAGACAGCAGGGTTTGGTTCTGGGAGAAAGCCCTCTTCTGGGTTAGTCCATTCTAACACTGCTATAAGAACATAGTGGAGACTGGGTAATTTATAAAGGAAAAAGGTTTAATTGGCTCACAGTTCAGCATGGCTTCGGAGGCCTCAGGAAACTTACAATCATGGCAGGAGGGGAAGCAAACATGTTCTTCACAGGGCAGCAGGAAGGAGAAGAATGGAAGCCGATTGAAGAGGGAAGCCCCTTATAAAACCATGAGAACTTACTATCACAAGAATAGCATGGGGGAAACTGCCCCTGTGATTCAGTTACCTCCCATTGGGTCCTTCCCACCACACATGGGGATTATGGGAACTACAATTCAAGATGAGACTTGGGTTGGGACACAGCCAAACCGTATCACCAACTGTCCACTTCTCATTGTATCCTCACATGGCAGAAGAAAACTAGCTAGATCTCTGGCCCCCCTTTTTTTAAATTGAGATGGAGTTTCGCTCTGTCGCCAGGCTGGAGGGCAGTGGCACAATCTTGGCTCACTGCAACCTCTGCCTCCCGGTTTCAAGCAATTCTCCTGCCTCACCTTCCTGAGTAGCTGAGTACAGGCATGTGCCACCACACCCAGCTAATTTTTGTGTTTTTAGTAGAGACGTGTTTCACCATGTTGACCTGGATGGTCTCCATCTCTTGACCTTGTCATCTGCCCGCCTTGGCCTCTCAAAGTGCTGGGATTACAGATGTGAGCCACCACACCCAGCCTCTGGCCTCTTTTTGTAAGGGCACTAGTCCCATTGATAAAGGCTCCACTCTCATGACCTAGTTACCTCCCCAAAGTTCTACCTTCATATGTCATCACATCAGGATTAGTGTTTCAACATATACGTTTTAAAGGGATACAAACACACAGTACATTGCACCATCAAAGTAAGAAAGTGGTGGGTCAAAATGGCCTTGGAGTCAGGTGTCAGGGTCTGAAGGTTTGGCTCTATGATCTGCCACAGGGTATCTGTGTCATCTTGGGTTTAGTGACTTGATCTTTCTGAGCCCATGCTGGCTGTGATCGAAGGAGAGAAGTCAGGTTGGGAAAGTTATGGGGGACCAGACTGTGGAGGGTCTTGACTGCTAAGCCAGTGACTCCAGGCTCTGTGCAGTCAGCAAGAGAAACATTACAGGTATTTGGTCAGAGCTGTGCATCAGGAAGAAGAATGTGATGGTAGCATAGAAGATGAATGGAAGAGGGGAGAATGCAGAGGCGGGGAGGCCACTTAGGAGGCTTCTGTAGTAGTCTACCTGAGAGGCAATGACTAATTAAATGAAACAGCCCAAACTGTGTGAGCACCTTGTGGGTAATGAGCCATTATCATAAATCTCCAGTCTTCCCATAGCATCTTTTTAAAAGGCTGCACTGAACAGAAATATTACAGAATAATGCTTTATATTTCTAAAGCCTGATGCAGTTCAAAAAGTGCTTTTATGAGCATTATCTCATTTGATCTACGGTGTTTACAAATTGATATTTTGAAAGAGTTTTTCCAGATACTGAAATTGGGCCTATAGATTTATAGTTTTCAGGGCCTACCCTTTTCTCTTCCTCCACTCAGCTTCCTTATGTTCAGTCTTCAGGCACTTACCGGTTCTTCATTCCTTTTCACAACCAAAATAAAAACAGTGCATGCTGAACAATATACCAGGCTCCTTGCTAAGTCCCTCCAAAAGCAGGGAAGTCATCAGTGTGCTGGCGTTGAGCACATTTGGTTTATTTAATCATTTGTTCATCTTTCTCTGATTGCAGTGGAGTTTCACATGTTCCACCATATGCTGTCCCTGAAATGCTCTGCACACACCAATGAGAGCCCACAAGGGGGACTAGGCTTCACCTTTCCTCCTTGTCTGACAGAATTAAAGCAGGAAATCAGGTTGGGAAAGTCCTGTGGGACTAGATTGTGGAGGAGCTTGACTGCTAAGCCAAGGACTCCAGGCTCTATGCTGTCAGCAAGAGAAACATTATAGGGATTTGATCAGAGCTGTGCATGAAGGTTAATCCAGCAGTGACTCCCTCCAGCTTCCCAGTCTCAGGGGCAGGGGGGAATGTCTTTTGCTAGAGTCCCCCAAATACCCCCAAGTCACACAGACACAATTCAGCAGACACAGGACTAGCAATCACCCAGGAGGCCTGCAGCCTGGGTCTCCACTGTGACTGAGGCTTCCTAACTCTGGCTTCTTGGGCTGCGAGAGGCACTAATGAGCAGGGCTGAGCAGTAATTAAGACTGTGCTCTGTTGCACATCATGCAGCACAGCTGCAGCTGCTAGGAGGAAGGGGAAGGAGAAAAGACTGTTTTCCTGCTCTGAGCCCACTTGCTCTCCAGGCTTTCCAGTGCAGCAAGGTAAAGCCGTGGGTTGAGGGAACAGCTACAGGAGATGGCTGCCCAGGGCTGGGGAAATAGTGTTCAGACGCCAGCCAGCTGTTGCTACTCCATCCTGCATCCCAGGTGGGGTGCCAATGGGCCAAGCCATGGTTTTCTCAGAGGTGAAGAGCCCCTGCCTTCCAACCAGCCTGGCACTACAGGCCCTGCAGCAGGGAGAAGCTGTGATCTGGCCGGGGAAAGCTGGTAGAGGGCAAATATGACACACGAAGGTATGCCCATTGTCTCCAAGGAGTCTGGGACCTTCTCTGGCTCACATCCCAGAACAGGGGCCTCTCTCGGTGAGGGCCAACTGCAAGAACAAATACTCAGTGAACAACATGGGGCCAAGCTCTAGAGGTTCACAGGTCACACTATAAGCCAGTTCATCCATGGAACACACTCTGCAGTGGAGAGGTGGAGGTCAAAACAGAATCACGACTGCTACAGTGATGATGAGAAAAAGTTCCATGGGGCCACAGCGTCGCCTAGGGTAGACTGAGGACAGCTTCACTAGTATTCTGGCATTTGAGCTGAACCTTGAAGCAGAAGAGGGATTCACCAGAAAATACAGTTTTGGCAAAGGGAGTAGAGAACAAAGGCAGGTGGCATGAGGTAGTTGGCAGCCAGACATGGTGGGCCTGGCCCAGAGCATGAGTGGAATGAGAAGCGAAGGATTCTAGACAAAGGAACCTAGAGAATCGAGAATTCTAAAGGAACACCAGGGGTTCCAGGCCTGGCAGGAGTACCTGACAGGATGACCCACCTTCCCCAGCTTATACCACCTCAGGCATTGAGCAGATGCTCTGTGACTTCATCAGGATCCCTGGGGAGCAGTGCCAGCCCCAGGTGCTGAGCTGGGGAAGGGATCACAGAAGAGTCAAGGGACTCACAGAGGGAAGGCAGCTGGAGGGAAGGGGCTTGGCCCTGGACCCTCATCCACTCCTGAAGCCCACGCAGGGAAACAGTGAATGACGCAGTACCTGTGTCCCAAGGTCCCGGCCTCATGTGAGGCCCTCAGAGTGCCAGCAGCCTCTGTCGCCTGCCCACTGCTCTGGGGGCCAGAGGTACCTGCACGTTTCCAGAATCCAAGGAAGAGGCCAGAGGTTCAGTAATAGCTCTGTAGGGGCTGAACTAGAGAATGATGACCAACTCCCAAAATACATAACCTGTATTTTGTCAGAGAAGAAAGGTTTGAGTCTCAGAAAAGCTGGACCTTGGCTGGAGGTGGTGGCTCACACCTGTAATCCCTGCACTCTGGGAAACCAAGGCGAGCGGATCACTTGAGGTCAGGAGTTTGAGACCAGCCTGGCCAACATAGTAAAACCCCATCTGTACTTAAAATACAAAAATTAGGCATGACAGTGGGCACCTGTAATCTCAGCTACTGGGGAGGCTAAGGCAGGAGAATTGCTTGACCTGGGAGGTAGAGGTTGCAGTGAGCCAAGATGGTACCACTGTACTCCAGCCTGGGCAACAGAGTGAGAATACATCTAAAAAAAAAAAAAAAAAAAAAAGGCCGGGCGCAGTGGCTCAAGCCTGTAATCCCAGCACTTTGGGAGGCCAAGGCGGGTGGATCACAAGGTCAAGAGATCGAGACCATCTTGGTCAACAAGGTGAAACCCCGTCTCTACTAAAAATACAAAAAAAAAAAAAAAATTAGCTGGGCATGGTGGCACCTGCCTGTAATCCCAGCTACTCAGGAAGCTGAGACAGGAGAATTGCCTGAACCCAGGAGGCGGAGGTTGCGGTGAGCCCTGATCGTGCCATTGCACTCCAGCCTGGGTAACAAGAGCGAAACTCCGTCTCAAAAAAAAAAAAAAAAAAAAAAATGCTGGAGCTTCAGTAATGCTGACCACTTTCTTTTTTTTTTTTGAGACGGAGTTTCGCTCTTGTTACCCAGGCTGGAGTGCAATGGCACGGTCTCGGCTCACCGCAACCTCCGCCTCCTGGGCTCAGGCAATTCTCCTGCCTCAGCCTCCTAAGTAGCTGGGATTATAGGCATGTGCCACCACGCCCAGCTAGTTTTTGTATTTTTTAGTAGAGACAGGGTTTCACCATGTTGACCAGGATGGTCTCAATCTCTCGACCTCGTGATCCACCCGCCTCGGCCTCCCAAAGTGCTGGGATTACAGGCTTGAGCCACCGCGCCCGGCCAACCACTTTCAAATATATGTAATCAGCACTCATTTTAAATAGTTTTTTTTTTTTTTAGACGGGGTTTCACCATGTTGATCAGGCTGGTCTTGAACTCTCAATCTCAGGTGATCTGCCTGCCTTGGCCTCCAAAGTGCTTGGATTACAGGCGTGAGCCACCATGCCCAGCCATTTCAAATAGTGTTTTTAGCAGCATGCTAACTTACGATTACAAGGTCTGTGGTCCCCTGTCCTGCCAAGTGTCCCCTTTCCTTGTCTGAGTGCCTGTGCCGGAGGCAGTTCTTCAACGGGACTTGGGGTTGTACTCCTGTATGAAAGAAAGCCTGTGATGCTGCTGTGTTAAGTCACCCACCTGATGGCTGGTGAGCGCCCCCTTCATGTCTTTGCTGAAGGTGGATTTTCAGTAAATAAGAAGACTATATTTTTTATTCTGAGGCTGTGGTCTTGTTTTCCATAGCAGTGTGTCCCAGAAAGCTTGAAATCTTTTGCATGGCCATGATTTGAAAGTCTGGAAATGGGATCCACCTGTAAGCTCTGTTCTCCATGGAGCTTACCTGAGGCTGCCCTGCACTCCTCGCATCTCCCTCTAGGGGTCTCAGCGTGCCTATGGGCACTTGTAGGGCTGAGGGCCCCACAGGGTCATGGGGTGAGCCTTATGCTGTGCTGAGGCGTAGGTTCCGAGAAGTAAAGAGGACACAGAAGTACAAAGAAAATGCAGCTGTGCTCGGGGGGGGCCACATCACCTATAAGCAGAGTCAGGTGAGGCCCCAAATGTCCAGAAGCATGAGTATTTATTGTGTATAGGTTAGGGGGCAGGGCAGTGAGTGAAATCATCTTTAAGGATAGCGATAGGGTCATGAGCAATAAAACATGGGGTCCACCCCCATTAGGTCACCTAGGCCACCCCCATTAGGTCACCTAGGCCAATTTTCAAATTGCAGGTAGACAGTGTGCAGCAAGGGGCCCATTCCCATGAAGGCAAGGGCCATGTGCAGTAAGGGGTCCACCCCCATTAGGTCACCGAGGCTTGAAGGTGGGCCGTGCTCAGTAAAGAGGGTGCAGTATGCAATACTTCTATCTATGGGCAAACTACTTCTAAGATTTATAGGAGGATGCTTTAAGTCACACAGCAGTGACAGAGCCGTCAAGGTTACCACCACCTTTTGGCAGCTTCCAGTGGGTTCTATGGGAAGATGCTTTTCAAGTAGCACAATAGCAAGAGCTGATAAAGTTCACAGTCACCAAGGTGGATTGCTGTTCCGAGGGCAGCCTTCCACAAGAATTGGAGCAAGGTCCTGCAACTCCTTTATCAGGAGGAGTGGCTCTTGCTCCAAGCCTGTCATACAGTCAGTATCTTTACGATACTGAAGGCTGCTGCCTGGGCCCTGGATTCTTGTCCTGGTATAACTGTTTTTCCCTTAAATCATGCTCTGCACTGTGTCTGTCCTGGTATAACTGTTTTTCCCTTAAATCATGCTCTGCACTGTGTCTGCTCTAGGCATTCCTCTGATTATCAGCTACTTATCCCTTAATTCATGCTCTGTACTGTGTCCACTCTAGGCATTCCTCCGGTTATGAACTAAGATATAATTATAGGTATATATGTAGGGAAATATTCTTTAGGCACTCATACTATCAACTATTATATGATTATATAGAGAGGATTATATAAAGGGAGCTCTATTTCTATAAACTAATACATGATTATGTAAAGGATTATATAAAAGGAAATAGCTGAGTAGTAACACTATAAAGTAAGATATTCCTCAAGCCTTAACTGTGCCAGGGTTCTGCTTAGATCTCATTCCTTGGTGCCTATATGGGGGGTTACCCACAGGCACCTCTTCCTGTTGCCTGTACGTCCACCCCAATAGGAGAAAGAGAGGGCATGGAAGGAAATGAGTCTCCTTCACTCGTTCAAATTAGGGAGAAACCTGTCAGTCCAAGTCCCTTCACATTCAGGCAATGACTGATCTGGCTTCCCTTCCTGTGTCTTTGTCAGAGAAGTGTGGGCCCAGGACTGTCCCTCCAACCTGGCAGTCATGGGAGGCAACTGTAGAGGAATTTTTTTTTTCTTTTTTTTATTTTTAAGACGGGGTTTCACCATGTTGGCCAGGCTGTTCTCGAACTCCTGACCTCAAGTGATCCACCCACCTTGGCCTCCCAAAGTGCTGGGATTACAGGCGTGAGCCACCATGCCCGGCACTGTGGAGGAATTTTAGAGCCGGAAGAAGCAGAGGGAGGATTGGAATACCTTTTAGTTTTTTTTAAGTTTTCCATTTATAATATTTCTCTTTTTAAAAGAATCATTTGGCTCTTTTTAATTTAGTATATTTTCCTTAGAGCAATAAAGGCTTTTGCAATATGGAAAAAGTGACATTTGATCTGAGGGAGTCTGGAGGAGCTCTGAGTATAGGGAACTGACCTTTAATACCTGCCCATGAGCGCTGCCACCTGGGGGCCTAATGTCTAATGCTTGCCACTGGTCGGCTCACCACAGGAGCCTGCTGGTGACCACCCTGTCTCTCTTCCCATGGGTTCTCTAGCTGGCTCTGACTAAAGCTCTGTCTCTCTCATCGCTCTCTCGCCAACTATCCCAACTTCTCAGCTTTCCCCTTTTGCCAATCAGCCCAGCCCAGAAGTGCTGAGGGGTAGGCCAGAGGGAAGTAGTCCCTGCCATTTTTCCCCAGCTCCCGCTCAAACCTGACACCCACAGAAAGGTCAAGCCCACGTGGTTCTGCACATCCCCTGCCTGGCCCGCCCTGGCTGTTACCATGACGACTGCTGGGCTGGAAATGTCCTTCACTACCTCTATTCAGCACATTGGTGGCTGTCCCACGCTCCATGCTTAGAAAAGCCACTCCTGCCGGGGGTTCTGGAGTTACAAGGCCTTTGGGAATAAGGCAGACAGAGACCAGGAAAACAGATAAAGTCAAAGGCACACACACTAACAGAGCCAAACAGACAGGCCTACATAGGGGCATGGAGAGTGTGAAGGTGCGAGGAAGTGAGATGGCAACACAGCCTCAGCCATGCAGGACTGCAGGACAAATAAAGCAAAGCAGAGCCTGAGACAGAGACAAAGGGAGGCACGGGGGACACGGGGGCCCATGGTGCTACAGTGAGAGAAGCTAGGCAGAGGAAGAGAGGAAAAGCAGAGACCAGGGCACTCAGCTCTCCACTGCCCCTGCTCCGATCCCAGGAAATGTCCTTGCCCAATAGGTCTGTCTTGGTCTCATCCTCTCTCATGTCAGGCAGGGTCTGTCTGAGTTGATTTGCTGGCCAGGCTGTTTTTCTGGCTGGACAACATTTGCCGCCGTAAGAGGGGCCCTCGCCTAATAACAGGGATGAAATTGTTGCCACCCTGACATACACGCACACACACACAGACACACACCCACTCTGCTCCTTACCCTTGATTCCATGTCACCCCAAACTTACTATAAATATCTACTCAGCCTCACTTCACCTAGGTGATGAAATGGGCACTAGCATACTGAGCTGGGTTGATTTTCAAATTGCAGCAAAATAGTGTGAACCTCAGAGATGAGGAAGCCCCTGGAAGTAGTGAATGGGCAAGAGGGTGGAAAAGACAGTCTCAACAGCGAGTACCAGACAGGAATGTGGGGGCAAGAAAGTGGGAGAAGGGATCAGGGAAGAGAGAGATGGGATCCGACCTCTGACCGGGGTAAACCAGAGGCGTGGTAACAGGAGTGCTGGGCCAACTGGCTTGGCCTTCAGGGCCTGGCAGGGAGACCTGCCTCCAACATCAGTGCCATGATTTCCCATCTTTGAGGGAGTTTTTGAAGGTCTCTGAATTTTTAGGCTTTCTTCTTAGCATTTTTTTTCTTTTTTTCTTTTTTTTTTTCAGATGGAGTCTTGCTCTGTTGCCCAGGCTGGAGTGCAATGGCACAATCTTGGCTCACTGCAGCCTCTGCCTCATGGCTTCAAGCATTCTCCTGCCTCAGCCTCCTGAGTAGCTGGGATTACAGGTGGCTGCCACCACACCAGGCTAATTTTCTTGTATTTTTAGTAGAGATGGGGTTTCACCATCCTGGCCAGTATGGTCTCAAAACTTCTGACCTCAGGCGATCTTCCTGCCTTGGCCTTCCAAAGTGCTGGGATTACAGGTGTGAGCCACTGTGCCCAGCCCAGCATTTTTTTTCTTAGAAAATGATTAGGCTGTCAGCACAGGAAACTCTGGGGTCTGGCCAGTCTCTCACCTGTCCTAATTTTGACCACAGTGTGGAAGGACAGTAGAGTCAGTGCCCCTAATGTCACCATGTTCCAAGGTCACATATGAATATTGAACAGGTACCAGCCTGGAGCACCCATTACCCTGGTGCCCTTAGTCCAGAGAGCCCAGTGAGGAAACTGGGCTGAGAAGGAAGACATGAACCCAAGAGAGCTGTGTGTGGACATTCAGACAAGGCTGGGCTGAACTCACCAACCGGAGAGAACCACTCCCCACACTGGGCCACAGAGGCCGAAATGTCAAAACCAAGAGTCCCACACTGCCCTGGAAGGTGGATCCTGGCCTGGGTGGGAAAGGATCTATGCCAGATGCTGACACATTGCCCCACATCCCTCCAGCCTATCTCTGACCAGCTGCAGCTGTGGCAGATGCTTCTGGTACATGTTCGGTTTCTCACTTCTCTTCTTCTCTGCATGAGGTTTTTCTCAGCCCCTGCAGGGCTACCTGAAAGTGGCAGGGGCTTAATACCTCCAAAAAGCAAACCTCAGCCAGTGAAGGATGGACATTGGTGGAACTATAACCCAGACGGCCCCCATCAGTCAGTGGCAAAATTCTGAGCCGTGATCTTTTTTTGAGATGAAGTCTCGCTCTGTCACCCAGGCTGGAGTGCAGTGGCACCATCTTGGCTCACTGTAACCTCTGCCTCCTTGGTTCAAGCAATTCTCCTGTCTCAGCTTCCCAAGTAGCTGGGACTACAGGCGCACAGCACCACACCTGGATAATTTTTGTATTTTTAGTAGAGACAGGGTTTCGCCATGAAAACCATGTTGGCCAGGCTGGTCTCGAACTCCTGACCTCAGGTGATACATCTGCCTCAGCCTCCCAAAGCGCTGGCATTACAGGCAAGAGCCATCACGCCCAACCTGAGCCATGATCTTTGGTCTTCTCAGAGTGATCCCAGGGCGACAGCCCTGACTACCCATAGTGGACCTATTCAGCTCAAGGAGCTGTCTCATTTTCCTCACTCCCTCACTCCTGCTCACCCCGTCAGCCACCTGCACACAGGTCCTTGTCTGATGGTACACATTCAGAGAACATAAAACAGCACAAGAGCAACCTTTTTGTGATCTTCCATCTCAAGAGTCTGTCCCTCAGGGTTGAACTAAAATAACTGTTGGAGGGCTCTGCCTCTGACCACTGGTTGATAGGTGATCAAGTGTTTGTCATTATTATCTAGGGAAGTAAAAGAAGAACTTACCAGCTCTCCCTCCTAAATACTGAGGAGACCAGGGCTGACTTATTAGCAGCAAGCCCCTATAGATCTCCAGTGGCCAACAACAGATTTTCATAACTGGGAAGGACCTTAGAGGTAACCTGATCCAGCACTCTACCCGATGCAGGAATCCCCTTTACAACCCCTCTGACGTCTGCTTACACACCTCCAGTGACAGGGAACTCACTATCTTCTACAAGGCCACCCTGTGGTTGAACAGCTATTAGAAAGTTCTCCTTAACACTGAATGGTAATTGGTCTTCCTGCAACTCCCCAACACTGGTCCTAGTGTGTCCTTGGTACTTCAGTGTCTCAGCTTTCTACCCAATACTCCAAATATTTTAAAGCCAACCAGATCTCTCTTAAATCTCTTTTCAAGGGAAAACAATCTTATTTCCTTGTCCTGTCTTCAGATGACTCGATCTTCTGAGCCTGTTCACCCTGGACCCCTCCTCTAGGGAGCATTACAGTTTGTCAGTGCTCCTCTGCAGGAAAAGAGCCTGTCACATGGCAAGAGTGGCACCTTCTTGAAGCAAGACTACCATAATGACTGATGTTTGACTCCTACATACCAAAGTATTCCTGTGGCAAGGTCAAGAAACAATGCCTGGGCCAGGCACAGTGGCTCATGCCTATAATCCCAGCAGTTTGGGAGGCCGAGGCAGGTGGATTATCTGAGGTCAAGAGTTCAAGAACAGCCTGGCCAATGTGGTGAAACCCCGTCTGTACTAAAAATACAAAAATGAGCTGGGTGTGGTGGTAGGTGCCTATAATCCCAGCTACTTGGGAGGCTGAGGCAGGAGAATCACTTGAACCCAAGAGGTGGAGGTTGCGGTGAGCCAAGATCATGCCATTGCACTCCAGCCTGGGTGACACAGCAAGACTCCATCTCAAAAAATAAAAATAAAAAAACTAGCCAGGCTTGTAGTCCCAGCAAACTCAGGAGGCTGAGGAGGGAGGATAGCTTGAGCCTAGAAGGTTGAGGCTGTACTAGGCTGTGATAGTGCGACTACACTGTAACCTGGGTGACAGAGCCAGACTGTCTAAAAAGAAAAAGAAAAAAAAATGTAAAAGAGAGAGAAAAAAAGAAGCAATACCTGTAGCATAATTAACCCCTCACAAAGATGCTTATCTAAGCTCCCCAGTGATCATGAAACTTGGAAGAAAGTCTGAGGTATGACCAGCTGCACATGTGTTCCCCTAAAAACTTGCTATACAAAGGATACTTTCTGGAGGCCGGGCACAGAAATTCACCATCTCATGACCACCGAAGATATGACTTCTATGCATAAGTTCCTATTAAACAGTTCTTCCTAAGAAACTAGATTTCTCAGCCTCTTTCTCTGGCCCCTCAGCTCTCTTGGTGTTTAGGGGTAGGTTTGCATAGACCTGCTCGCTGCAGAGCATCCTCCTACAATGTGGTGCCCAGACGATGCTTTCAGAGAGGTATGACCATTGCAGAATGTACTTTTATACTCTGTCCCAAGCACATTTCCACTATTGATTCCCAGAATGGTAACTTTTTTTGCAGCACGTAACACTGCTGACTCCATTGAACTGTTAAGACCCTGAACACCTGTTGTTTGGGGTTTTCCATACCACTTTCCCCTTTCTTCAGGTAACAGCAGTCGCCTTCCACTTCCTAATTCTTATATGGTTCTGGTGGGACTGTTAACCACAGTATCCTGTACCCCTAACCATAGGTCTTACCCTGGTCATAGTCATTGCTCCAACCATGAATGAGCATGTGACCCAGGTCAAGCCAATCAGAGTCCTTCCCCTGTAATTTATTTATTTAGACAGGGTCTTGCTCTGTCACCCAGGATAGAGTGCAGTAGAGAAATCATGGCTCACTGCAGCCTCAACCTCCTGGGCTCAAGCAATCCTCCCACCTCAGCATCCTGAGTAGCTGGGACTACATGCATGCATTACCATGCCAGGCTAATTTTTAAAATTTTTGTAGAGACGGGGTCTTGTTGTGCTGCCCAGGGCTGGTCTCAAACTCCTGGGCTCAAATGATCCTCCAATCTTGGCCTCCAAAAGTGCTGGGATTATTAAGCCTAAACCACTGTGCCAAGCCCCCTGGGATTTGTTGTATGGGGTTGGAAAGCATTGTCTTTCCTCTGGAGTTCCTAAACTGGAATGATGTCAGCCCAGAGCTCCCTGTGCTACCAACACACAGAGTAGAGTCAACAGTGGGAGGAAGAGGAGGCTGAAGATACTGCTGGAATCCTTGGATCCAGCTAACTGAGGCCAGCTCTGTATGTCTTAGGCTAGAATTAAGTCTGGCTTGGATTTTTTTTTTTTTCAATAGCCTTGGAAAACTTGCCAGAGTCTGGCTTCTTGGCTTCTGTCAATAGAACAAACTAATAAATACTCTGTTCTTCTCTGTCCTCTAGTTGTGTAATTTTTGATCCCAAATGAAAGATTTCACATTTCTCTGTATTATGTTTCATATTTGTCCCATTACTCCAGTCTAGAAAAATTTTAGAACTGTCTCCTTTCCTGTGCACACATACACAATTCCTCTCACCCACCCCCACCTTTGCTTCCTCCTTCCCTACTTACCTGCTAAAGAACCAATTTTAAAAGTGGATTAGGTCAACATGAAGGGAAAAGAGAGTCCGTTTGGGAAAAAACCTTTACTTTAGGGCAATGTGTGACACAACACTTGGGACAGAGGAGGTAGAGAGAATGGAGGAAGATGCATCTCTCTGCCACATGTTGACTAATTGGAACAATACATTGAGGGCTTACGAAAGCCTGGGGCTGGAGGCTAGGGAATCCAGGAGCAGAGCCTCACTACTGCTCCACTCTGCCCTGTAGGAGGTGGTGTAGGGTAGCAGCAGAGAGCACAGGCGCTGGAGAACTAGCCTTGGCTCTCCATCCTGGCACTACAGGTACTACCTGCTGAGAGCCTGCAGCTCCCAAGACAGACACTCAGGTGACACACTTCCCTCCACTCAATGACCAAGCCCCAGTGGTTCTCCTTGCAAATGCCCCCATATCCACTTCTCTCTAGCCTTGCCCCCGGGACACCTCATTCTAAGAGATAGTTATTTAAGAGATAAATATTATCTCTTTTTTTTTATTTTTTATTTAAGACCTTTATTAACAGGTGCTTGCAGTTTGTTGACTTTTTTGAAAAAATCAAGTTGTAAACTTTTATTACAAATTAAAAATGAAGTTCTTAAAAATCTCAACTTGACCAGATATGAAACAACTTAAACACCTTTAAAGGCGTACTGAGAAAAACCAGGCTTTTTTAAAAAACATGTTTGTTATTACCAAAAAGAGACATCTTTAGGTAAAAATAATAAAAACCCCATGCTGCATAGATAATGCAGATAGTTCAGCGGGCAAAAGCAAGCACTTAAGGTCTTCAGCTCCAATCTTTTGTTCATTTCTTGTTGCTGGAATTTCTTATTTCTTCTTGTTGGATGACTAAACCTGATGATGGTAGAGATGTTAAGCCCGCATTTACTCAGCCCCGCCCTGCTCAGCCTCGGGAGCGGACGAATTCTCAGCTGGTGGATCGGCTGCTTTTGTCTCTTTGCCATCTTGTGGTTGAGGGTTTTCTGGGCATCTGCGTCTGTGATTGAAGTCGCGGCGGTCCCGACGTTGAGGTGGCTGCTGACCTTGGGTCTCATCTCCTTGAATTTCTTTCTCCTCTTCACCGCCGTCCTCCCTAGGCTGTCTTTGGCGAGGAGGGCCCCTGCGGAATCGTGGTCTATATCCCCGATACATACGCTGCCTCACTGGTCTCCCTTGTTCTGCACCCTGGTTGTCAGCACCCTCCATCACTTCTCCCTGCACAGGAGGGTTGGAATATTGTGGTCGACGCCCACAGGGTCTCCGCCTGTAGTCAGGTGGGAACCTTCGCCTGCGGCAGGGCCGGCGTTGTTGGGCCTGGCCTTCGGGAGCGCTCTCTGATCTCTCGTTCTTTTCCCACTCTCACTATTCTGGTAATTTTGCTGGTAATTGTGTGGAGGACCCCTACGACGTGGATAGCGTCTGTAATGGTTACGGTCTGCTGCATATTTACTGCCTTGAACTGGAGCCACCAGGACCTGTAACATTTGCTGCCTCCGCACCCTTTTCTCCTTCAACAACATCAAACTCCACAGTCTCTCCCTCCTACACTGCGAAGGTACTTCCTGGGGTTATTCCTCTTTATGGCAGTCTGGTGTACAAATACATCTTCCTTGGTGTCATTCCTGTTGATGAAACCATATCCGTTCCTTACATTGAACCATTTTACTGTTCCCAAAACCTTCGTTGCGATGACCTTGTCCCCGCTGGCAGGCGCCGCCGATGGGAGGCCGCCCGGGCCACCGCTCCCTGCGCCACTGCCCGTAGTGCCGGGCTTGGTGTCGGCGGCGCTGAGGGCGGGGGCGGCGGGCGGCTGCTGGGTCTCGGCCTCGCTGCTCATGGTTGCGGTGATGGTGACTGGGGCCGGCTGCGGCAGCTACGGCTCCTCCTGGGATGTGATGGTAACTAGGCCAGCGGCGGCGGTGGGGCTGCTCAGGGCTCTCTGGGGTCCGCTCTCGAACTCTATCTCTTAAAGATTTATTTTGCCCCATTCTCTCTCTCCTCACCTTCTGAGACTGGCATCACGTGTATATTAGACTGTTACTGTCCCATAGCTCTTACAGGTTTTGCTTTGTTGTTTTGCTTTTACCCCATCCCATTTTCTCTTTGTGTTTTAGTTCAGAGGACTTTTACTGACATGTTGAAGTTCACTGGTTCTTCACCTACGCCTACCTACCGAAAGCCTTTGGAATCAGTTCATCTCTGATACCATGTTTTTTATTTCTAGCATTTCCGTTAGAGTTTTTCTTTTTCTTTCTTTTTTTTTTTTTCTGAGACAGGGTCTCACCCTGTTGCCCAGGCTGGAGGACAGTGGTGTGATCTTATCTTGGCTCACTGCAACCTCCGCCTCCTGGGTTCAAGCAATTCTCTTGCCTCAGCCTCCCAAGTAGCTGGGCCCACAGGCATGAGCCACCATGCCTGGCTAATTTCTGTCTTTTTTGGTGAGATGGGGTCCCATGTTGCCCAAACTGGTCTCAAACTCCTGTGCTCATGCACTCCTCCTGCCTTGGCCTCCCAAAGTGCTGGTATTACAGGCATGAGCCACCATGCCCAGCCTCATTTTACTTTCTCTTAGTTTCCATGTCTTGGCCAAAATTCCCATCTGTTTGTGTAAGTTGCTCACCTTTCCCCACTATACTTCATAGTATATTCTAATTCTCTGATAGTTCCAATATCTGTGTCATCTGAGTCTGGTTCTGCTGATTCATCTTTTGAGAATGGATTGGTTTTTTTTTTTCCTTGCCTTTTTGTGTTTTGCAAAAAAAAAAAAAAAAATGTTTTTGAGACAGAGTCTTGCTCTGTTGCCCAGGCTGGAGTGCAGTAGGGCCATCTCCGCTTATTGCAACCACAGCCTCCCAGGTTCAAGCGATTCTCCTGCCTCAGCCTCCAGAGTAGCTGGGATTACAGGCACATACCACCACACCTAGGTAATTTTTGTATTTTTAGTAGAAACAGGGTTTCACCATGTTGACCAGGCTGGTCTTGAACTCCTGACCTCAAGTTATCCACCTGCCTCAGCCTGCCAAACTGTTGGGATTATAGGCATGAGCCACAGGGCCCGACCTGTATTTTGCAATTTTTTTTTTTTTTTTTTTTTTTGAGACAGAGTTTCTCTCTTGTTACCCAGGCTAGAGTGCAATGGTGCGATCTTGGCTCATTGCAACCTCCACCTCCTGGGTTCAGGCAATTCTCCTGCCTCAGCCTCCTGAGTAGCTGGGATTACAGGCATGCGCCACCATGCCCAGCTAATTTTTTTTGTATTTTTAGTAGAGACGGGGTTTCACCATGTTGACCAGGATGGTCTCGATCTCTTGACATCATGATCCACTCGCCTCGGCCTCCCAAAGTGCTGGGATTACAGGCTTGAGCCACCGCGCCCGGCCATTTTGCAATTTTTAAACTAAATGCCCATGATGTATTGAGCAGCAGAGACTGAGGTAAATAGTATCTGTGTCTGGGAGTGGGCCTGCCTTTTCTGTCAGCCCGTTGATCTGAGGGGTTGAATTAGCCTTGTTAGGAGTTGGGCAGGGTTTGGGTTTGGTTGTGCCCTCATTAACTTCAGTGTACCCCAGATTTTAAATTCCTTTAGTGTTGGGCTGCTTAGAGTGAGGATTGGGGTGTTAGGGCTTCCTTTTTTTTTTTTTTTTTTTTTGAGACGGAGTTTCGCTCCTGTTACCCAGGCTGGAGTGCAATGGTGCGATCTTGGCTCATTGCAACCTCCACCTCCTGGGTTCAGGCAATTCTGCCTCAGCCTCCTAAGTAGCTGGGATTACAGGCATGCACCACCACGCCCAGCTAGTTTTTTTTTGTATTTTTAGTAGAGACGGGGTTTCACCATGTTGACCAGGATGGTCTCGATCTTTCGACCTCGTGATCCACCCGCCTCGGCCTCCCAAAGTGCTGGGATTACAGGCTTGAGCCACCGCGCCCGGCCTGACTCGGCAGGGCTTCCTTAATGTTGCTGTCCCACCCTCAGCTTTTCAGCCAAAAGGAGATTTCTGTTGCTTATGATCTGGTGCCAGGCTCAGGCAGGGCAGAGCAGGGTTGATTCTGTTACCCTGGCCCAGCATCAGTCTTAAACAGGTCCGAGGCAACTGAAATTCAGCAGTGGGTTTTCGCCATGTTTCTGCTCCTCTTCCCCTGGGCAGCCGAACTCTGCCTTACGCCTATGGTTCATCTGGGATTGACCAGAGTTCTCGTCCTCCCCACGAGTGGACCTTTGCTTGAATCCTCAGGCCAGGACAGTTTCCTGCTTCTGCCCCTGGGTAGGGGGTTTCTGCTTCTAGTCCCAGGACCAATGGGTCTTTGCATGTGTTCAAGAAGGGCAAGGTTTTGACACCTCACCAGAAGCAGGTAAGTTTTGCTTTTATTCCCCTGACTGAAGCAGTAGTTTGTTACCCCTCCCCCAGCAGATTAAGGCTTTGCTTAAAGGAGAGGATTGTGGAAGTTGAGGCTTTTTGCTTTCCACCAGCAGCCACACGCATGCGTCACCAAGGAAGAACATCGCCTCCTTGCCTCCTGTGCTCCCACTTTTCCCATGAACCCCAGGGGAAGCCTGTAGAAGAAAAGTTGCCTTTATGTGCAGACTCCTCTCTGTTTTGTTTTTTTTTTTGAGACGGAGTTTCGCTCTTGTTACCCAGGCTGGAGTGCAATGGCGTGATCTCGGCTCACCGCAACCTCCGCCTCCTGGGTTCAGGCAATTCTCCTGCCTCAGCCTCCTGAGTAGCTGGGATTACAGGCACGTGCCACCATGCCCAGCTAATTTTTTTGTATTTTTAGTAGAGACGGGGTTTCACCATGTTGACCAGCATGGTCTTGATCTCTTGACCTCGTGATCCACCCGCCTCGGCCTCCCAAAGTGCTGGGATTACAGGCTTGAGCCACCGCGCCCGGCCTGACTCCTATTTGTTAACATTTTTATAGTTTTTTTCTTACCGACTTGTAATGACAGCCACATCTTTGCCAAAGTTGAAACAGTTTATCTGTCCCTATCTCTCCTTGGAGGACTTTATTTGGTTGCTTTGTGACCTTGGCTTTCTGATGGGCTCAAGAAAAGTTATGATTTTGTACCTGGCTTTTTCACATTGTTAGGATGCGAGGGACATTTTCTTGCAGTATCTACATCCTAAGTGGGAAAAGTTCTCAAGTACTGTTACCTTTTTCTTAGACAATTGCAGCCACCTCACAACTGGTCTCCTGTGTCCAGTTTTGCCCTCTCCATACTGTAGCCAGTGTATTAAATTCTGCAACCATCACAAACTAGAGGGGGCTGCAAAATAAAATACTTAAAACTTAGCTACTTAAAACCTGACACTTAGTGGGCCAGGCACGGTGGCTCAAGCCTGTAATCCCAGCACTTTGGGAGGCCGAGGTGGGTGGATCACGAGGTCAAGAGATCAAGACCATCGTGGTCAACATGGTGAAACCCCGTCTCTACTAAAAATACAAAAAATTACCTGGGCATGGTGGCGCGTGCCTGTAATCCCAGCTACTCAGGAGGCTAAGGCAGGAGAATTGCCTGAACCCAGGAGGCAGAGGTTGCGGTGAGCCGAGATTGCGCCATTGCACTCCAGCCTGGGTAACAAGAGTGAAACTCCGTCTCAAAAAAAAACAAAAACAAAAACAAAAAAACCTGACACTTAGCTTATGGTGCACTGGTTATCTATTGCTGAATAACAAATCAACCCAAAACTTACTGGCATAAACCATGGTATTTATTTTGTTCATGAATCTGTAGGTCTTTGCAGGAATAGCATGTCTCTGTACCAGCTGGTGTCAGCTGGGACAGCTTAAAAGCTGGGGGATTAAATCATTTGAATCACTTACTTATATGTCTGATGCCTGGGGTAGGAAGACTCAGGCAGCTGGGACTCCCTGGTCTTCTCTTGCTCTCTGTGGCGGACTTCTTACATGCTGGCTCCGAATTATCAAGGAGCATGGTGAGAGATAGAGACCCTGGGTGGAGTGCTTTTATGACCTTGCCTCAGAAGTCCCATTATTTGTGCTGTACTCTATTAGCAAGGTAGTTACATAGGTCTTCCCAGGTTCAAAGGGAGGGAATATTGACCCAACATTTCAGTGAAGGAGTGTCCGCACCACACTGGAACATGAATGTGTGGGATGGGATACACTGATTTGGCCATCTTTGGAAAATACAATCTGCCATACATGATTCTACTTGTTCTGCAGCAGTGAAAAAATAACAAAAATTGAAGTAGAAAATAAAAAGAAAAACCATTTCACGTAGACATGTATCACTGCCAAGTGTGAATAACTTGTCTACCCTCAATCACTTTAATTATGGCAAATCCCTGGTAGCCATAACCTTCTAGATGTAAATCTTATCTTGTCACTGCCCCTCTTAAAAGCAGCCATTAGCTCCCTGTTCTCCCACAATAAACTCCTAACTCCTTAATATGGTCTATAAAACCCTTCGCACCTGGCCTTGTTTATTAATTTCCACCCTCACCTCTTGTCTCTCCCTCTTTTGTTCTTTATGCTCCAGCTACACTGAACTACCTTCCATCCTCTCAAGTTTTCTTTTGCCTTTAGGCCTTTGTACATGCTGTTTTCCTTCTGGGACTCCCCTTGGTCCCCACGCTCTTACTCTTCTGTTTCCTCTCATTCCTATTCATTTCTATGGATTCAGCTCCCTAACACAGCCTCTTTCCTACCCCACCCCAACTAGTCTAGGGCTCTCATATCTCCTTCCCACATGCTCTCAAAGCACCTCTGCTTACACCTTCCACAGAATTAATGAGGTTGGCTCTATTCCCCCTCCATCATTCTATGTGGGAAGATGCTGTTCTGCTTTATTTAACACCTTGCATAGTGCCTGGAGCCTGGCAGGGTCTCAACCAATATTGTTTAGATGAATGAATCTCTACCCTAAACAACCTATTCCTGGGTTCCAGTAAACAGCCCTTGAACAAACCTAAGATGGCAATGGCAGTATTCTATCTTGAGTCTTTTTTTTTTTTTTTTTTTTTTTTGAGACAAAGTCTTGCTCTTGCACCCAAGCTGGAGTGCAGTGGTGCAGTCTAGGCTCACTACAACCTCCATCTCTCAGGTTCAACCAATTCTCCTGCCTCAGCCTCCCAAGTAGCTGGGATTACAGGTGCCTGACACCATGCCTGGCTATTGTTTTTATATTTTTAGTAGAGATGGGGTTTCACCATGTTGGTCAGGCTGTTCTCGAACTTCTGACTCAGGTAATCTGCCTGCCTTGGCCTCCCAAAGTGCTGGGATTACAGGTGGTGAGCCACTGCACCTGGCCTATCTTAAGTCTTATAACTGAAGTAGGGCCAAAGCTGGTTGGGATAATTTAGAATTTATGCTTCATGTGGTGGGGCTGTTCTCAGCCTTGGAGGACTCCTTCCAAAGCAGGGCCAGGGAGTGGTCTTTCAGCAATGGTCCTGGTGGGCAGATCTGCCTGGGAGGGTGCATCTCAGCCACAGCTGGCAGGACGTTTGTTTACTGGCTGCGCCTACAGCCAGGGACTATTTCTGGATCAGACATTGGATTCATGCCTGTGTCACTCCAGCTCTGATCTCCTGGCGCTGGGTGATGAGCACGTGTATGTGCCGGGAGAGAATAGTGGTAGTCACTTAGGTTATCTGCCTGGCTCCAGCTCAGCCTTCTCTGGGTGTACCAAGTCATTACAGCTTGGCTCCTGTTGATTACCCTCCCCAGGCTCTAAGGCTTAGCACTAAATATTGCTCCATTTGCTCTAACTTGCTGCCTGTTTCACTAAGGAGGAGGAAGGAAGAAAGCTAGGGGTGATAAGTAAGACTCTACCAACTTATAAATCTTACCGAGTTGAGGAAGCCCTCATTGGAGTTCTGTAGTTTTCAGGGTCAGAAGAAACAGATCAGCATTTTGGGCCCAAACTATTTTTTCCTATGGTTAATCCAATCACTAAAAAGGAACTGGAACATGAAGAGGTCACTTGACTTATTTATGACCATTCAGGAAGCCACAAGACAGATAAAGACGGCACCCAAGATTCTCAGTTTCAAATTTAGTGCCACTTTACTCGCATAAGATAAATCTATATTAACAAGTTAGCTTTGGGATCCAAGGTCAAATATGGTTTTGATAAAGGGAGCTTCACCTTCTTTTAGAGCCATTGTTTAAACGGTCACCTCTAAACCAATTAAGAAACTACAGTTACATGGGGTACAGTGGCTCACACCTATAATCCCAGCACTTTGGGAGGCTGAGGAAGGTGGATCACCAGGTCAGGAGATCGAGACCATCCTGGCTAAAATGGTGAAACACTGTCTACTGAAAATACACAAAATTCGCTGGGGGTGATGGCACGCGCCTCTAGTCCTACCTACTCAGGAGGCGGGGGCAGGAGAATTACTTGAACCCGGGAGGTGGAGGTTGCAGTGAGCCGAGATCACGCCACTGCAATCCAGTGCCTGGGCTACAGAGCGAGACTCCATCTCTTTAAAAAAAAAAACTATAGTTACAATTCACTGGGTTCCGTGGAGTGGTGCCTGTATTGCAGAGCTCCTCTCACACCTTACGCAGGTTTACACATAGGCTAGAAACTGCTCAGTCTTATAACTCCATTTCAGTTCCTCTAAAGCAATTCTCCACCCTCTCATATTCCAGTTTCTGTTTCTGAGGTAGAAAATGGGAAGTAGGGCGGGGCGCAGTGGCTCACACCTATAATCCCAGCACTTTGGGAGGCTGAGGCAGGCAAATCACCTGAGGTCAGGAGTTCAAGACCAGCCTGACCAATATGGTAAAACCCCGTCTTTAAAAAAAAGAAAAGAAAATGGGAAGTAAGGAAAAGGCAAAGCTAGGATTTTGCTTGAATGACAGAAACTCTTGTCTTCGGGTACAGAAACATTCTCTTACCCATGATCTGCACTTCGGGAGAGTGTTTTGGGACTTCACTGCTTTTTTTTTTCCCCCCTTAAATTGTTGTTTCTGAGGAAGAATAATTTTTGTGTGTTTATCATGTAGGGAGAATAAAAATTTTAGTTTTTCTTTCTTTAAAAAATCTATCCTGGGCTGGGTGCAGTGGTTCACGCCTGTAATCCCAGCACTTTGGGAGGCTAAGGCAGCTGGATCACCTGAGGTCAGGAGTTCAAGGACAGCCTGACCAACATGGTGAAACCCTGTCTCTACTAAAACCACAAAATATTAGCCAGGTGTGGCGGTGCAGCTACTTGGGAGTCTGAGGCAGGAGAATCACTTGAACCCAGGAGGTAGAGGTTGCAGTGAGCCGAGATTATGCTATTGCACTCCAGCCTGGGCAACGAGAACAAAACTAAGTCTTGCACACACAAAAAATCTATCCTGAAAGCCATCAGATGGCCCTGGAGAGGAGTGAGGCCTGGCATCTGAACTCCAGGTGGAAATGGCAGCCTGCAAGCCTGGACCAGGGCTGGATGACCAACATTACTCTGGCTCCCTCTATGTGCCCAGGGGCTACAGAGAGCCAGTCTCTGTGTCACATGTACCCTACCAATAAAAAGCAGTAGGAGGCTGGGGGCTGTGGCTCACACCTGTAATCCCAGCACTTTGGGAGGCCAAGGTGGGTGGATCACAAGGTCAGGATATCAAGACCATCCTGGCCAACGTGGTGAAACCCTGTCTCTACTAAAATGCACAAAAATTAGCTGGGCATGGTGGCACACACCTGTAGTCCCAGCTATTTGGAAGGCTGAAGCAGGATAATTGCCTGAACCCAGGAGTTAAGAGATTTCAGTGAGCCAAGATCGCGCCACTGCAATATAGCCTGGGTGACAGTGTGAAACTCCGTTTAAAAAAAAAAAGCAAGGCTGGGCGCGGTGGCTCACGCCTGTAATCCCAGCACTTTGGGAGGCCGAGGCGGGTAGATCACGAAGGTCGAGAGATCGAGACCATCCTGGTCAACACGGTGAAACCCCGTCTCTACTAAAAATACAAAAAATTAGCTGGGCATGGTGGCACATGCCTGTAATCCCAGCTACTCAGGAGGCTGAGGCAGGAGAATTGCCTGAACCCAGGAGGCGGAGGTTGCGGTGAGCTGAGATCACGCCATTGCACTCCAGCCTGTGTAACGAGAGCGAAACTCCGTCTCAAAAAAAAAAAAAAAAAAAAAAAAAAAAAAAAAAAAAGCAGTAGGAATAAGGCTACTAAATCTACTAATAATGAGAGGCCAGGGCAACATGGTGAAATCTCATCTCTACAAAAAATATAAAAAATTAGCCAGGCATGGTGGTGTGCACCTGTAGTCTCCCAGATACGCATCAGCCTGAGGTAGGATCACTTGAGCCCAGGAGGTCAAGACTGTGGTGAGCTGAGACAATGCCACTGCCCTCCAACCTGTTCAATAGAGTGAGACCCTGTCTCAAAAAAAAAAGTTAACCATTAGTCAATGAAAAGAGAGGAAAGAGCCAGGCATGGTGGCTTGAACCTTCAATCCCAGCACTTTGGGAGGTCACGGTGGGAGGACAGCTTGAGCCCAGAGGTTCGAGACTAACCTGGACAAAATAATGGGGCCCTGTCTCTACAAAAAAAAATTTTTTTAATTAACCAGGCATGGTGGCACACGCCTATAGTTGTACCTACTCAGGAGTAGCTGAGGCAGGATGGATTCAGCCTGGGAGGTTGAGGCTGTAGTGAGCCATGATTGTCACTGCACTCCAACTTGGGTGACACAGTGAGGAGACCTTTGTCTCAAAAAAAAAAGGAAAGTGTATCTGAATATTACAATTAAAATATTCATATCACTAAGCAAGTATATGGAACCACCTACTTGGTTCCTGTCCTTTTGGGCAAGGAAAATACTTGATTTACAAATGAGCAAACAGTCGTGGGGTGTGGTGGCTTGCACCTGTAATTCCAACTGCCTGGGGGAGGCTGAGGCAGGAGGATCACCTGAGCTCAGGAGTTTGAGGTTACAGTGCACCACTGCACTCTAGCCTGGCAACAAAGTGAAACCCTGCCTCCAAAAAAAAAAAAAAAAAAAAAAAAAGCAAATGTTCTCAGAAGATTTATTTATTTATTTTTTCTTTTAGCTCCTCTCTGGATCAGATTTTTATAGCCACCCTACTGATCATTAGGGATTTGTAAACTGTTACCCGGAAAGAAGGTCCATGGAGCTAAGGCCTCAGACCCCTACCCTCAGAACACCAAAGTCTGGACTGTCAAAGGGCACATGCTAGTAACAGGAGGCTGGCAAAGGTAGCCAGCTCCCGTGCCTTGACATGCATGTGTTTTTACCTCCTGCTGCGTGGCAGCATCCCTCTGGGAGGAGTCGTGTTAAGATCACCACAGACACTGCTATTCCATGGAGAAAAGTTTTACGTGGACAACACATACTGAACATGAACACAATAAACAGGGAGGGAAGCTCGAGCTCAGCCAGGAAAGCTGCCACAAGGAAGACATTTGGAACTGTCCGGGGTAGTGTCAAACACTAACACCATATTTACAAGTCTAATTTGGAACCTGGCCCTTTTTTTTTTTTTTTTTTTTGAGACAGAGTCTTGCTCTGTTGCCAGGCGCCAGACTGGAGTGCAGCGGCGCAATCTCGGCTAACTGCAACCTCCGCCTCCTGGGTTCAAGCAATTCTCCTGCCTCAGCCTCCCGAGTAGCTACGACTATAGGCACGCGCCACCACGCCCAGCTAATTTTTGTATTTTTTAGTAGAGACAGGGTTTCACCACATTGGCCAGGATAGTCTTCATCTCTTAACTTCGTGATCCACCCACCTCGGCCTCCCAAAGCACTGGGATTACAGGTGTGAGCCACTGTGCCCAGCCAGTACCTGGCCCTTTTTTTTTTGTTTTTTTGTTTTTTTGTTTTTTTTTTTTGAGACGGAGTTTTTGCTCTTGTTACCCAGGCTGGAGTGCAATGGCGCGATCTCGGCTCACCGCAACCTCCGCCTCCTGGGTTCAGGCAATTCTCCTGCCTCAGCCTCCCGAGTAGCTGGGATTACAGGCACGTGCCACCATGCCCAGCTAACTTTTTGTATTTTTAGTAGAGACGGGGTTTCATCATGTTGACCAGGACGGTCTTGATCTCTTGACCTCGTGATCCACCCGCCTCGGCCTCTCAAAGTGCTGGGATTACAGGCTTGAGCCACCGCGCCCGGCATACCTGGCCCTTATTAAGTGCAGGAGGAAATTGGAAGAGAAGCCATGCATGAAATAAAAATATATATATACACAGACATAAACACCCACATTTTCACACTTCTATTGCTTGTTTTCTCCATAAGGAACAAATGAGAGAAAGAAGCCCAGCCTCTCTCCCTGGAGTCCCTATACTTACTACACATTTGTTACAGAAGCCCCAGATGGGGCTTGGATTCAAGAAGCAGACTTCACTCTTCCTGGCCCCACTCACCCCTGACAATTCACCAAGGAATGCTTGGGACACAAGCAGTAATGTCCAGAAGAGGCAAGAAAAAATATGGCTCACTTAACTTACACATTACACATGAGGGGCCTTAGTTTCTCCAAGTACTTTCACATTCAATCCTTAGCAAGCTTCTAACCTGCAGTGACAGAGCTCAGCCAAGCTGTGAGACACGGAGGAAAGCAGCATTTTGATCCAGCGCACACTGGGTCAGTCACTTCATCCAAGACAGTCACACATGCCAGCCCCAAGTAAATCCCCAGGGGCTTGCAGCTATTTTCTTTATGGAGTGGAAACTTGGGTATTTTTCCCTCAGTGGATGTCTCCCTGTTTCTGCTGCCGAGCTCCATGCTGCTCCCTCTGGACCTGAAACAGCTGCTCGGCATGGGGGGGTGTGTGTGTCATTTACTGTTCTGCTGCTGCTGGCTTGTCCGCAGCTGCTGGCTCGTTCTCAGCCACTGGCTTCTCAACCTGTGACTCTGGAGGAATCAGATACTGGACCTCTTCTGTGCTGATGGCTACTTTATCTGGCTGGAGCCACCTCTTGAAATGTTCCAAGGTGCTGAAAGAGCAGAAGAAAAGGGTGGTAGTGTCAGACCTCAATGATTAATTACTTAGTGATTATCTCAGTTACTCAAACACTACCTTCCCACCAACTACCAATTTCTTTCTACAGTGGTTTTTTACTGCTAACTTGGGGAGAAGAAGGAAACTCCTCTGGCAGCTGTGCATCCTGGCAGCTCTGCATATAATTTACCCCATACTGGGCACTTTGGCTACAGGCAGCACCCCTTAAAATGCAAAGCCTCTGAAGGCTTGATGAGAACAGTTAAAGAGTTTATGCGTCAGTCCTAAAGACCTAAAGATAGGTCTTTTTTCATTCAAAACAGGAGAGGAGAGAAATTGTCAAGGAAAAGAAACACTCAGAAAAATACCAAATTATGGCCGGGCACAGTGGCTCATGCCTATAATCCCAACACTTTGGGAGGGCGAGGCAGGCAGATCACCTGAGGTCAGGAGTTTGAGACCAACCTGACCAACATGGTGAAACCCCGTCTCTACTGAAGAAAAAACGAGCTGGGTGTAGTGGTGTGCGCCTGTAATCCCAGCTACTCAGGAGGCTAAGCAGGAAAATTGCTTGAACCCAGGAGGTGGAGGTTGCAGGAAGCTGAGATCACCCCATTGCACTGCAGCCTGGGTGACAAAGCAAGATTCTGTTGCATAAATAAATAAATACCAAATGATTACTGAGGTAGAAATCTGAGCATCTTTTGCCTCTTATAGCTGAGGCAATCTGGGACTCCATTATACCACTTTTTTGTGCGTTTGTTTTGTTTATTTCATCCTATAGCGAGTCCCTAAGATAAAAACATCTGAGCAGCAAATATCTCCCACAATGACTACTATGCCAGAGGCCCCTCGTTTTGTCTGGATCTGTAGGGAGAGGGGAGATGGAATTGTCAAGCTCAAGGTCCCCCACCCGCCTTCCTTACAGGACCCTATACCCTAAAGCTATTAGTCACAGTAAAATATAAGTGAGTAGAAATAATGTAAACCTTATTCTATGTTCCTCAATAAAACAAAGTCTTAAGAAAGAATACCATAACAGCAGATTTTAGACATCTCTGGGTGTATAAGGGAATCATGTTTTGGACAGTTGGATTTCCCAGCCCATTACTCCCTTGCCAAAAGCACACCACAAGGAGGGTCATGTACCTGGCCCTCACATATGTGAAGACCTGTACAACCCCATTGCAAAATGGCCTCTGCTTAAAAGATAAATTTTTAAGTTTGAAAACACATGTACAGCTAGTGTTTCCTGGTGTTTATTCTGAACAATGATAGAAACATTCCCACAGATGTAGGCTCTGGGGAAAAATCCAAATGGGAGAGGGCAACGAGAATAGCTGATTGACTCTAGTGCTCACAGCTCAGGGGAATCAGGTGTGACACAGCATTTAATCTTCATTTACCGTGGTTTTCATAGAATAAATTGTTCAAATTATTTCCATAGAGAAGGGAAAAACCACATTATTTTACATATTGATAAATCCACAGGAACATGCTGATCTGATTTCAGAGAAAGAGGATTTCTACTTGAGAATGACACAGGAGAAGTTTTGTCTTTTTTTTTTTTTTTTTTTTTTTTTGAGACGGAGTTTCGCTTTTGTTACCCAGGCTGGAGTGCAATGGCGCGATCTCGGCTCACCGCAACCTCCGCCTCCTGGGCTCAGGCAATTCTCCTGCCTCAGCCTCCTGAGTAGCTGGGATTACAGGCACGTGCCACCATGCCCAGCTAATTTTTTTGTATTTTTAGTAGAGACGGGGTTTCACCATGTTGACCAGGATGGTCTCGATCTCTCGACCTTGTGATCCACCCGCCTCGGCCTCCCAAAGTGCTGGGATTACAGGCTTGAGCCACCGCACCCGGCCAGTTTTGTCTTTTATTCTCAGAGCTGTAGAGGAGGGAATTATTCAGGGGGAGAGATAATATAAGTAAATACCAAATTATCAGTGGGTCAGGAGTCTGCATCTTCAAATCTCCTATGTTTGGAGCAATTTAAGACTTAATTAGGTTGGACCTTTAAAGATAGAAAAGAGCAAAATGGATATGATTTCCTGAACCCCCAGAGGGTAGTTGGCCTGACCTTAGATGCTACGCTGATTTCTGAAGCAGCTATAGGCATGCTGATTCAGCATTTGAGATAATGTAAGTGAAAGTATTTTGTAAATTTGTAAGTAAATGTGCCTATGAAGTTTTATTCACATACTGTCCTGATTTCCACAGCATTACTTCCTCTGACATGATGGGACTCTCATCACCAATCTACCAATCTCCATATGTTACAAACTCAAGTTAAATCACATTTCCTCAAGACCTTTTGTTAACATTCAATTTTTTACTCCCCCGTTGATTTTTATTTTGAATAATTTCTTTCAAAACTCTAAAATTCTGTTAGGAAGAATAATGTTATTAACAGCCAACACTTCCATAGTGCTTACCATGTGCTAGGCATTATTCCCTTTACAAATAGTAACTCATTTAACCTTCATAACAACTTATGAGGTAAGAGCTGATTGCTCCCATTTCACAGATCAGGAAACTGAGGCACACACAGGTTACTTACCCAAGAACATACAACCAGTAAGTGGCTGAGCCGATTTCCTGAGTGTCAAGCCCCATTCCTGTTCACTGTGGCAGCAGGCTCTCTCTGTCCTTCTGCATCTAAACCACCTGCAGATACTGTTCAAGTCCTGCCTCCCTCTATGGCAAAACACCAAAGCCAGGAGGGAGCTCAGTGGTCTTTAAATTCCCAAAGCACGTTCTGTCACTTCTCAACTGGCCTTCTCTTATTGCTGCCTGGTATTGTTAGGTATCTCTTCATATATATTTGTCAACTGCCCGCAAGTAGTTCTGAGGACAAAACCAAATGGGTCTAAAACTTCCTTATACCATTCCCTCCCTGATGCCAAGCACAGTGCTATCACACAGTGGATGTTTCATAAATTCATTCATTTAGTCTACATAAATTCATTGAGTGGCTACAATTTGGCAACAATTCTGTAACCACGCTGGGCACAATGGCCCACACCTGAAATCCCAGCACTTTGGGAGGGCAAGGTGGGTGGATCACCTGAGGTCAGAAGTTCGAGACCAACCTGGCCAACATGGTAAAACCCCATCTCTTTTAAAAATACAAAAAGTAGCTGGATGTGGTGGCATACTCCTGTAGTCCCAGCTACTCGGGAGGCTGAGGCACAAAAATCACTGGAACCCAGAAGGCAAAGATTGCAGTCAGCCGAGATCGTGCCACTGCAGTCCAGCCTGGACAACAGAGTGAGATTCCATCTCAAAAAAAAAAAAAAAAAAAAATCTGTAAGGCGGTGGAAATTCAGAGGTAAGAAGAGAGAAAGAAATAGTTCTAGCAAATAATCTGAGGAGTAAATGGTTTTTTCTTTTGTTACAGTAACATGGTTTCCAAACCTCATGAGAAAGAATTCAAGAAAATAAGAGAGAATGATTACTACTTTCTCAAGTGCATCGAATACTTAAAAATGAACACAATGGTTTATCCTTAACTCTATTCAATCTGTGACCAACATGTAGCTGCAGCATTTGCCTTTTGGCAAAAAAAGTCCGTTCTTAAAAATCTGCTGGGCTAAAAACAAATAGAGCAACTAAAGTATGATTTCAGCTGGAACTAGCGTGGGAGTCTATTACCTCTCATCAGAATCAAGTCCATCCACAAAGAACTCTGAGGCTAACTTCTCCTGGAGGAACCGATCCCAGCATTCCTTCTTGGCTTGGGCCAGGGTTCGAAGCATGTCCTTAGAAGTCACTTCCTGATTTAAACCTTTGATTCTTCTTAGCTTTTTCTCTAGAGAGAGAAGTAGAGCTTAATAAGGAAAGTGAGTATGAGATGAAATTTTAACTAAATCTAAAACTCAAAATGCCAACTTAAAAATTCTCTCACTGATTAGGACATCCACATTCCCTGCAAAAGAGGTCATTTTTTAAGAACATTCTTCTTCTTCCCTTTACAAAGTCCTCACCTTGCATTGTATCAAATAATGTTTAACCCCAGAAAAGGTAAAAGCCATAGGTTCTCATAAATAAATCAATGACATGTTTTCTTTGAAATCACATAAGCCCAGCAGGTATCTCTCTGAGGAATGCTTGCTTTGACATATGTATACTACTGTCTTTTTCAACTCCTTGAAAATAATCTCTCTGAGGAGTAAGTGGTTTTTCTTTTTGTTACAGTAACATGGTTTCCAAATGTAATGAGAAAGAATTAGAGAAAATGATGAAAGATCCATGGCTCATTAGATATTAAAATTGACTTAAGGAGAACTCAGTAATAAGAGACCTTTAAAACCTCTGTGTGATTAAATTCTTGTTAAAAGAAAAGAATCTCCCAGCCTGGTACGGTAGCTCATGCCTGTAATCCCAGCATTTTGGGAGGCCAAGGTGGGCGGATCATGAGGTCAGGGGATTGAGACCATCATGGCTAACACGGTGAAACCCCGTCTCTATTAAAAATACAAAAAATTAGCCGGGTGTGGTAGCATGCGCCTGTAGTCCCCGTACTCAGGAGGCTGAGTCAAGAGAATTGCTTGAACCTGGGAGGCAGAGGTTGCAGTGAGCCAAGATTTCACCACTGCACTCCAGCCTGGACGACACAGTGAGACTGTCCCCCAAAAAAGAAAAAGGATATCCCAACGTTTTTTTTTTTGTTTTTTTTTTTTGTTTTTTGTTTTTGAGACGGAGTTTCGCTCTTGTTACCCAGGCTGGAGTGCAATGGCGCGATCTCGGCTCACCGCAACCTCCGCCTCCTGGGTTCAGGCAATTCTCCTGCCTCAGCCTCCTAAGTAGCTGGGATTACAGGCACGTGCCACCACGCCCAGCTAGTTTTTTTGTATTTTTAGTAGAGACGGGGTTTCACATGTTGACCAGGATGGTCTCGATCTCTCGACCTCGTGATCCACCCGCCTCGGCCTCCCAAAGTGCTGGGATTACAGGCTTGAGCCACCGCGCCCGGCCACAAATACCTTTTGTTCCTGTTATTACCACCGAGAGCTCACCCATGTAAAAAAAACCTACAACTGATATACATTAAATATTTGCGGGGTTTGTCGTCTCCTTGAGGATATAAAAAGGGTTATGGATAGCATACATTTAACTCAGATTTTAATTACTGGTCTTATCAGGGGATTCTCTTTGATGTAGGTTATTTAGCAACAAAAACTTCGTATTGTCTGGCCTCAGTTGTCAAGTTGGAAAGTACTCTTTTGGGCTGGAAAAGATCTTCTCCTCTCTAAGGATGCTGAGTCCCTGGTCAGGTGTGATTTCAATAGGGCAAGCAGATATGGGCGTTAACACGTACCTGTCTGCCACTGTCTCCTAGTCCATGTCATAGGCAACAGAAATGACTCTTATTTTCTTCAAGATGAAAACTTCTTAACTGACTTTAGCAAAGATCAGTTAACTTTCCAAGCCAGTCTTCACTAATGAAAATCATCACTGTCTTCATTAAATTTTTCTTTCTTCTTTCTTTTCTTTTCCTTTTTTTGAGACAGAGTCTCACTCTGTGTCACAAGCTGGGGTGCAGTGACACGATCTCGGCTCACTGCAACCTCCGCCTCCTGGGTTCAAGCAATTCTCCTGCCTCAGCCTCCCAAGTAGCTTGGATTACAGGTGCACACCACCACACCTGGCTAATTTTTGTATTTTTAGTAGTGACGGTTTTGCCATGTTGGCTAGGATGATCTTGAACTCCTGACCTCATGTGATCTGTCTACCTTGGCCTTCCAAAGTGCTCTCTCTCTCTTTTTCCTTCTCTTCCTCTCTCTCTCTCTCTTTTTTTTTTTTTTTTTTGAGATGGAATCTTGCATTGTCACCTGGGCTGGAGTGCAATGGCAGGATCTCGGCTCACTGTAACCTCTGCCTCCCAGGTTCAAGTGATTCTCTTTGCCTCAGCTTCCTAAGTAGCTGGGATTACAGGCACCCATCACCATACCTGGCTAATTTTATTTTATTTTTTTTGTATTTTACTATAGACGGGGTTTCACCATATTGGCCATGCTGGTCTCAAACTCCTGACCTTGTGATCCGCCTGCCTCAGCCTCCCAAAGTGCTGGGATTACAGGTGTGAGCCACCACGCCTGGCTTCTCTCTCTCTGTCAACATGGTCTTGCTCTGTCACCCAAGCTGGAGTGCAATGGCACGATTACAGCTAACTGTAACCTCAAACAACTGCTGGGCTCAAGCAGTCTTTCCACCTCAGCCCCCTGAGTAGCTGGGATTACAGGCATCCACCACTTCAGGCTAATTTAAAAAAATATTTTTGTAAAGACAGTCTCGCTATGTTGCCCAGGCTGGTCTCAAACTCTTGGCCTACATGTGATCCTCCCACGTCAGCCTCTCAGAGTGATGCGATTATAGGTGTGAGCCACCATGCCTGACTTTCATGAACGTTTCTTAGAAGCCCTGGGCATAGAAAACCAACAAGCCACGGGATCTGGTTGTTCAGCTTTCTCAGACTGTTGCTTCTTCTCCTTATCATCATTAAAGAGATGATCTTGCTACCACATACAGAATTTTCATCCCCTAGCCCATGGCTGCAAGCATTACTATCCTATCTTTGGTGGCTTCCTGGCAAATTTCACATTACTTCCTATCTTTCTATCATTCCACCTATGTTTATGTCATATCTTTCTCCTCCAGTACATCATTAACAAAATCCCTTTTGTTTTCCCAAGATATTTCTTAGCTATCATGCAAGCCCTCTTCTGACTCGTCTTTCTGTCTTCCCTCAGAAGTTCCTTCTACCTGAATTGCCTTTCCTTCCTCAAATAATTCTTCCCAGGTTTGCAGCTGATCTTTGACAAAGCATACAACAACATAAATTGGGGAAAGGACACCCTATTTAACAAATGGTTTTGGTCAACCAGAACCATTGGGAAAATTGGCCAGCCACATGTAGAAGAATAAAACTTGATCCCTATCTCTCATACAAAAATCAACTCAAGATGGATATAAAACTTGAAATCTTCAAAATTATAAAAGAAACTCTTCCAGACATTGGCGTAGGCAAAGAATTTATGACAAAGATCCCAAAAGTAAATGCAACAAAAACAAAAATAAATAAATGGGACCTATTAAACTAAAAAGCTTCTGCACAGCAAAAGAAATAATCATCAGAGCAAACAGACAACCCACAGAATGGGAGAAAGTATTTGCAAACTATGTATCTAACAAAGGACTAATACCCAGAATACAAGGAGCTCAAACAAATCAGAAAGAAAAAAACAAATAATCCCAACAAAAAGTGGGCAAATGACATGAATAGACGCTTCTCAATGGGATTTGAGAAGATATACAAATGGCTAACAAACCTATTAAAAAATGTTCAAGGCCGGGCACGGTGGCTCACGCCTCTAATCCCAGCACTTTGGGAGGCCGAGGGGGGCAGATCACGAGGTCAAGAGATCGAAACCATTCTGGTCAACATGGTGAAACCCCATCTCTACTAAAAATACAAAAAATTAGCTGGGCGTGGTGGCCCGTGCCTGTAATCCCAGGTACTCAGGAGGCTGAGGCAGGAGAATTGCCTGAACCCAGGAGGCGGAGGTTGCGGTGAGCCGAGATCATGCCATTGCACTCCAGCCTGGGTAAACAAGAGAAACTCCATCTCAAAAAAAAAATTCAGGATCACTAATCATCAGGGAAATGCAAGCCAAAACCACAAGATACCATGTTAACCAGAATGGCCACTATCAAAAAGTCAAAAAACAATAGATGTTGGCATGGATGTGGTAAAAAGATAATGCTCATACACTGCTGATGGGAATTTAAATCAGTACAACCTCTATGGAAAACGTAGGGAGATTTCTCAAAGAACTAAGAGTAGATCTACCATTTGATCCACTAATGTTTATCCAAAGGAAAAGGTGTTTTACCCAAAGGAAAAGAAGTGTTTACCCAAAGGAAAAGAAGTCATTATATCGGCCGGGCGCGGTGGCTCAAGCTTGTAATCCCAGCACTTTGGGAGGCCGAGGCGGGTGGATCACGAGGTCAAGAGATCGAGACCATCCTGGTCAACATGGTGAAACCCCGTCTCTACTAAAAATACAAAAAATTAGCTGGGCATGGTGGTGCGTGCCTGTAATCCCAGCTACTCAGGAGGCTGAGGCAGGAGAATTGCCTGAACCCAGGAGGCGGAGGTTGCGGTGAGCCGAGATCGCGCCATTGCACTCCAGCCTGGGTAACAAGAGCGAAACACCGTCTCAAAAAAAAAAAAAAAAAAGAAGTCATTATATCAAAAAGACACCTGCATGCATGTTTCACAATTCACAATTGCGAAATAGAGAACAAACCTAAATGCCCATCAAGCAATGAGTGTTTAAAGAAAATGTGGAATACTGTATATACTCAATGGAATACTACTCAGCCATAAGAATAAAATAATGTCTTTTGAAGCAACTTAGATGGAGCTGGAGGTCATTATGCTCTAAGTGAAGTAACTCAGGAATGGAAAACCAAATGCCGTATGTTTTCACTTATAAGTGGGAGCTAAGCTATAGGTACATACACAAAGGTATACAAACTGGTATAATGGACTTTGGAGATTCAGAGTGGGGAGGTTCTGAAGTGGGAAGGAAACCAAGTTTGATGTAACAGAACTTCAATATGCTTCCCTAGAGCCATCAAACTTACCTAGAGATGCTAAATACACTTCTGAATCCTGCAAGGGAGCCCAAGGCTTTACAGCTGTCTGGACAGCAAAGTCGGCCACCTCCCTCTGGCATTCACCTTCAGGGCAAGAATCCACAAAGGAGTCAGAGAAGGCATTGTTGGCACCATCTTCTTGGTCAGGATTTGGCAGACAGGAACAAATTTCAGCCCAGAGATCCTGGCCAGATCTTGTGGCTGCAGAGTCAGCACTTTCAAACATTTTCATTTGGAATCTAAGCTATAAAACAGAAATTCAGGTGAGTAAGAACTGGCTTTAAGAATACAGCATAAAAAATAAAAATAAAAATAATAATAATAATAAGGCCGGGCGCGGTGGCTCAAGCCTGTAATCCCAGCACTTTGGGAGGCCGAGACTGGTGGATCACGAGGTCAAGAGATCGAGACCAGCCTGGTCAACATGGTGAAACCCTGTCTCTACTAAAAATACAAAAAATTAGCTGGGCATGGTGGCGTGTGCCTGTAATCCCAGCTACTCAGGAGGCTGAGGCAGGAGAATTGCCTGAACCCAGGAGGCGGAGGTTGCGGTGAGCCGAGATCGTGCCATTGCACTCCAGCCTGGGTTAACAAGAGCGAAACTCCATCTCAAAAAAAAAAAAAAAAAAAAAAATGCCGGGCACGGTGGCTCAAGCCTGTAATCCCAGCACTTTGGGAGGCCGAGGCGGGTGGATCACGAGGTCAAGAGATCGAGACCATCCTGGTCAACATGATGAAACCCCATCTCTACTAAAAACACAAAAAATTAGCTGGGCATGGTGGCGCGTGCCTGTAATCCCAGCTACTCAGGAGGCTGAGGCAGGAGAATTGCCTGAACCCAGGAGGCGGAGGTTGCGGTGAGCCGAGATCGCGTCATTGCACTCCAGCCTGGGTAACAAGAGTGAAACTCCATCTCAAAAAAAAAAAAAAAAAAAAGAATACAGCATAGGCCAGGCGCGGTGGCTCACGCCTCTAATCACAGCACTTTGGGAGGCCAAGGTGGGCGGATCACGAGGTCAAGAGATCGAGACCATCCTGGCCAACATGGTAAAACCCCGTCTCTACTAAAACAAAAATTAGCCGGGCGTAGTGGCACGCGCCTGTGGTCCCAGCTTCTCAGGAGGCTGAGGCGGAAGAATCGCTTGAACCCAGGAGGCAGAAGTTGCAGTGAGCCAAGATTGCACCACTGTACTCCAGCCTGGCGACAGACCAAGACTCTGTTCAAAAAAAAAAAAAAAAAAAAGAATACAGCATAAAACAGGGAGAGGCGAGTGTAAAAAATAAAAAATAATACAGCATAAGGTTGGGCACGGTGTAATCTCAGCCCGTAATCCCAGCACAGCACTTTGGGAAGCCAAGGTGGGCAGATCACTTGAGGCCAGTTGTTGGAGACCACTCTGGGAAACATTGCAAAATCCCAACTCTACTAAAAATACAAAAATTAGGCTGGGTACAGTGGCTCACTCCTGTAATCCCAGCACTTTGGGAGGTCAAGGCAGGCGGATCACGAGGACAGGAATTCAAGACCAGCCTAGCCAACATAGTGAAGCCCCCCTCTCTACTAAAAATACAAAAATTAGCTGGGTGTGGTGGCACGCGCCTGTAGTCCCAGCTACTCAGGTGGCTGAGGCAGGAGAATTGCTTGACCCCAAAAGGGGGAGGTTGCAGTGAGTCGAGACCATGCAACTGCACTCCAGGCTGGATGACAGAGACTTCATCTCAAAATAAAATAAAAATAAAAATACAAAAATTAGGTGTGGTGGTGCATGCCTGTAGTCCCAGCTACTCCAAAGGCTGAGGTGGGAGGATCACCTGAGCCCAGGAGATAGAGGCTGCAGTGACTGATCACACCACTGCACTCCAGGGTGACACAATGAGACTCTGTCTCATAAATGAAAAACAACAACCAAAAAAATGGAATTCCTACACACCACACACAAAAGGCAGATACTGTGATTCCACTTATGTAAGGCACCTAAGTAGTCAAATTCATAGATACAGAAAGGATGGTGGGAGCTGGGAGGTAGAAAGAATGGAGAGTTACTGTTGAATGAGTACAGGGTTTCAGTTTGGGAAAATGAAGAAGTTCTGGAGACCGATGGTGGTTATGGTTGTACAACAATGTGAACACCACTGAATCATACACACAAAAATAGTTAAAACGGTCAATTTTATGCTACATACATTTTACCACAGACACACACACACACACACACACACACACACACACACACACACACACAAATCTCTAAGGCATTTCCAGTGTGGACAACCAGCCTCCACTTTGCTCCAAAAATCTCGAAAATGCAACAGTTATATCCCCAATCAATTAAATTCTGTTTTCAACAGAACACAAACTAAAGGTCTTTCACAGTTCCGCATACATGAATATCCTGCTTGGCAAAAAGTGTCACAGAGTACTGTCACAATGCAAGGGCTATGTGCTCAGCGCATGCAGTTCAGCCATATGCCTCATGTTCTTATTTTAATACAAACACGGAAAGATACGTATTTTCACCATGTTACAGATGCATATTACTGATACGTGGGGAATTGTTGACTGGAACCAGATCTGTGCCGCTCCAGAATCCATGTGTTTTTTTTTTTTTTGTTCTGTTTTGTTTTGTTTTATTATATTGTATCAGCAACTACATCTGCATAGAATCCATGTTTTTATCAAATACCATCCTGCCTGTTTGGAAAACAAAGAAAGCAGCCCAAGCAAAGGCAGGTAGGAAAACCTACGCAAAGAGCTTGGAGGCTTTTGAGGGGACTTAGAGATCTGGAAGGCTGCCTGAGGCAAGGTCTGAATAAGGCCAAGAGACAGAGCCCAGCCAGCCTAAAGGCCCGGAAGTAAAAGGGCCAGATGTGCCACGGCGGTCCTGGGTGAACGATGTCAAGGGCGCCAGTGAACCCCCACCCAAAGTCGTCTCAAGCCACCCAAAACCGAGACTTTGCTAACACCAGAGCCCCACATGCCCCCTTACCCCAGCGCAGAGCGTCCAGACCCGCGCAGGAAATTCCGGCGTTCAGACCCCAGGCCTCAGTCGCTCAGATCTCTAGGGCTGTCTGGATGGGATGAATCAGGTCCCAAGGCTTCTATGTGGTATTTCGGGGCCGGGCCAGAGTAGGAGATCCAAAACCCTAGGCACCCCAGCCCCAACTCACTCACCGCAACAGCTGCCCAGCAAACGCTTGGCTCAGCTCTGTCGCCCGCAGTTCAGAGGAAATCGGGAGGGGCGGAGTCTCCGAGTGACGGAGTCCAGGAGTCCTCCAACTACCTTCCTACCCGACGATGTTCTGTGCCTTGATTGGTCGAGAGGAGCTCTGCGGGTGAAGAAATGCGGAGCCGCGAGCGGTGGGCGGGGCTCTGGTTGCCGGGAAACGGATTGCCCCTCCCGACGGCCGAGTTGATTCCTTGCAGATCCAAGGTTCCAGCCCCTGCTTGGATAGGGAAGCCTAATTTCCAAGCTTTTTGACTTCGTGGTCTCGGGAGCCAGTTCACCTTCGCAATTATCTCCGCCTGTGTTTGTCTTCCAAAAGTTTCATCCCTTGGTTCCCGTAGATAGAGCACTTAAGAGGCTTCTTTCCTTACTCTGAGGAGACCCATGTCTCATTTATCAAGTTATGAAGCTTTTCTTCATTTAGTCAATAGATAGCAAACTCCTGCTGTGTTCTAAGCATCGTGTCAAGCTTGATTTCAAGACACATGTGATGTGGTATACGTCCCGGATATCCTTACAGCTTAGTTGTTTAGAACGGGGGTCCGCCATGGAGGCATAAAAGTTAACAAAAAAGCAGTAAAGAGTTATAGACGGCTGGGCGCAGTGATTCACGCCAGCAATCTCAGTACTCTGGGAGGGCGAAGCAGGTGGAATACCTGAGGTCAGGAGTTCGAGATCAGCCCGGCCAACATGGTGAAACCCCATCTCTACTAAAAATACAAAAATTAGCTGGGCGTGGTGCTACTCATGAGACTGAGGCAGGAGAATCCCTTGAACACAGGAGGCGGAGTTGTACCACCGCCCCTGGCCTGTAATCCTAACACTTTGGTAGGCTTATGTGAGCCCATTTCGAGACCACCCTAGGCAATGTGGCAAAATCTCGTCCCTACTAAAAATACAAAAAATTAGCTGATAACGGTGTTTTATGTCTGTAATCTCAGCTGCTAGGGAGGCTGAGGTGGGAGGATCACCTAATTTGAGAAGTTGAGGCTGCAGTGAGCCAAGATCATGCCACTGCACTCCAGCCTGGATGATGGGAGTGAGATCTTGTCTCAAAATTTTTTTAATGTTAATGAATTTAAATTTCATTAGCCACATGTAGCTATTTTACGGCACATAGCTAATGGTGACCCTATTGTGTTTTGTTTGTTTTGAGATGGAGTCTTGCTCTGCCACACAGGTTGGAGTACAGTGTTGCAATCTCGGCTCACTGGAACTCCGCCTCCTGGATTCCAGCGATTCTCCTGCCTCAGCCTCTTGAGTAGCTGGGACTACAAGCGCATGCCACCATGTGTAGGGCTGAGGGCCCCACAGGGTCATGGGGTGTCCCTTATGCTGTGCTGAGGCACAGGATCCGAGAAATAAAGAGACAGGACACAGAAGTACAAGAAAAACTCAGATGGGCTCAGGGGGCCCACGCCACCTATAAGCAAAGTGAGGCCCTGAATGTCCAGAAGCGTCAGTATTTATTGTGTATAGGTTAGGGAGCAGGGCAGTGAGTGAAGTTATCTTTAAGGATAGTGATAGGGTCGTGAGCAATAAAACAAGGGGTCCATTCCCATTAGGTCACCTAGGCTAGGAGGTGGACAATGCGAAGCAAGGGGTTCGTTCCCATTAGGTTATCAAGGCAAGGAAGTGGGCCGTGTGCAGTAAGGGGTCCACTCCCATTAGGTCACTGAGGCATAGAGGTGGGCTGTGTGCAGTGAAGAGGGTGCAGTGTGCAATACCTCTATCTATTGGCAAGCTACCTTTAAAAAAAATTTATAGGAGAATGCTTTAAGTCACACAGCAGTAACAAAGCTCTCAGAGTTACCGCCACCTGCTGGCAGCTTCCAATGAGTTATATAGGAAATGCTTTTCAAGCAGCACAGTAACTTGAGCTAATAAAGTTCACAGTCACCAAGGTGCAATTATCCAGAGGGGTTTAAGCCCTCAGATCCTCAAAGGATTGCCAGTCTCAGAGCAGCTTTCCACAAAAACTAAAGCAAGGTCCTACAACTCCTTTATCAGGAGAAGTGGCTCTTGCCCCAAGCCTGCCATGTAATGGGTGTCTTTACAATACTGAACGCTGCCGCCTGGGCCATAGCTTCTTGTCCTGGTATAACTGTTTTTCCCTTAAATCATGCTCTGCATTGTGTCTGCTCCAGACATTCCTCCAACTATATTAAGTAGTTCACAGAACCTCAAGGTGGGTGGAGAGTCAGGCTTTAGGTCTATACAGCCAGGAAGAGTATCTAAACCTCACTGAGAGACTGCACAGTGGCCGCTGAACATAAATAGCTGGCATCATTTGTTGTGGGCACTGGTCATGAGAACCTCCCCTACTGTTGGCCTCCCAGATTAGATGCCTCCAATGCTACCTTGTTAGACATAGATTTCACACTGGGCCCTCTTCCTCGGCTGTGTGCCTCTGAACCAAAGTCTCTGCCTGAGAGCCGGAGCCCAGGTCCGGTGCCTCTGTCCAAGCTCCCAACAGAGTGTGGGAAGGCTCTAGCTTCCACCTCTAGGGGGCAGTAATGTAATGTGAGAAATTTCCCCACCCAAAAGAAGGGTGTTCAGAAGATGCTGTTTATAGAATATGACAAATGTCTACTCTACATGGTCTATGCCAGTGCTTCTCAAACTTTCACATGCAGAAAAATCACCTGGGGACCATGTTAAGGTGCAGATTCTCATCTAGTAGGTCAGAAGGGGAGGGGGAACAAGATTCTGCTGTTTTCTGTCTTCACAGTTTTGCCAGGCACTATTCAAAGTACTTTACTCATTTAATTATCCCACCCCAATCCTATGGAGCAGAGAAGCTAAAAGAATAAATACTTGGGCCGGGCGCGGTGGCTCAAGCCTGTAATCCCAGCACTTTGGGAGGCCGAGGCGGGTGGATCACGAGGTCGAGAGATCGAGACCATCCTGGTCAACATGGTGAAACCCCGTCTCTACTAAAGATACAAAAAATTAGCTGGGCATGGTGGCGTGTGCCTGTAATCCCAGCTACTCAGGAGGCTGAGGCAGGAGAATTGCCTGAGCCCAGGAGGCGGAGGTTGCGGTGAGCCGAGATCGCGCCATTGCACTCCAGCCTGGGTAACAAGAGCGAAACTCCGTCTAAAAAAAAAAAAAAAAAAAAAAAAAAAAAAAAGAATAAATACTTTTCTTTTGTTTAAGGTTCTACTCTCACTGTAAATATCTTAATAAGATGACAGAGTTGAGGGATGATGTCTCTCCTGTGAAGTAATTTGGTTCTAATACACCCCACAATCAATGGAAAATTCTACCTCTTATTTCTGGAGGGAGTCAGGAATCAGGCATTTCAGCATATGGAGTTCTGCAGCTGTGAATTTCTCAGCTGCAGCTCCTCAGTTAGTTTAGTGAGACTGATGACATGAAGAAATTTAGCTAAAAAAGATGTTCCTGGCTGGGCGCGGTGGCTCAAGCCTGTAATCCCAGCACTTTGGGAGGCCGAGGCGGGTGGATCACGAGGTCAAGAGATCGAGACCAACGTGGTCAACATGGTGAAACCCCGTCTCTACTAAAAATACAAAAAAATTAGCTGGGCATGGTGGCGCGTGCCTGTAATCCCAGCTACTCGGGAGGCTGAGGCAGGAGAATTGCCTGAACCCAGGAGGCGGAGGTTGCGGTGAGCCGAGATCGCGCCATTGCACTCCAGCCTGGGTAACAAGAGCGAAACTCCGTCTCAAAAAAAAAAAAAAAAAAAAGATGTTCCTTTTTCCTCTCCAGAATCCAAATGCATAGGATGAGAATTAGACTGTGTCCAGTTTTTTTTTTGTTTTTTTTTTTAATAAACATTGAAATGCCTCCTTATTTGGAGGAATCCCACTCTGAATACTAAAGGGGGTTACAGTCTTGGCCAGGTACTGTGGCTCATGCCTGTAATCCCCAGCACTAATAATTCAAAAATTAGCTGGGCGTGGTGGCAAGCGCCTGTAGTCCCAGCTACTTGAGAGGCTGAGGCAGAAGAATCGCTTGAACCCAGGAGGCAGAGGTTGCAGTGAGCCAAGATCAAGCCACTGTACTCCAGCCTGGGCAAGAGCGAGGCTCCGTCTCAAAAAAAAGGAGGGGTTAAATTCTTCCCCAGGCACCTGGAAGTGAGGGCTCAGACCAATGAGGTTTGCCTGGTGGGAATCCTCCCCCGCAGGACTCTGAACCTTGGGAGAGGGACAGAGAGACACAAGGAGATTTACAGGCCTCCAAGGGGTGGCAGGGCTGCAGGAAAAAGGGTCCTTTGGCACGACATAGTGTCTGGTGTCTGCAGCACCCCAACTGAGTTTCTTCCCTGACATCCCTGAAGCCAGGCTTTCAAAAGACTTGGTTTTCCTTGATTTGGCCTTTTTCCGACAGTATTCTCCAGCTGTCTTTTGAATTCTATGAGGCACTAATATTCTTTCCATAATTCCGTCTCTAATGAAGTTAGCCAGAATTGGTTTATTTTGCAATATATCCTCTCATCTATTTGCAGTTTTAATCTCAGGATGGAACCATATGGGAGGTGAATGGGGATCTCTATTCCTTCTCATGCTGTTAGGGGGAAACACAGGTGTGAACACATTGCTTCTGGGGTGCTTGTGTGTGTGTTGTAAATACATATATAATAATCTTGTTGAGATATGTCACATACTATAATATTGACCCTTTTAAAGTATACGGTACAGTGGGTTTTAGTACATTCGCAGAATTTAGCAATCTTTATTCTGGTTTGTTAGTTTTTGTTTTGTTTTAAATAAAGCTCCTTTCAAGCGTTTCTCCAGACCCAAGGGACGAATCGGAAGCTACACGACCAACTGCTGCCATGGCCTTTACACGGAGCAATTCCAAGGGTTTCCTATATAAATAACGTCGTATCTCCTAATAGGAAGACGTCTGCGGAAGGTCACTTTTGGTGAGACATCTAGAGTCTTAATGCCGCTCACTCAATTCACCTCATTCAACTCGAGTAACTCACTCATTCGCTCACTCAACGTAGACCCCGCCCCGGGGCTGGACCTCTCTGATTTGCTGGGGCCGAATGACGTCCTCAGATCGCGACGCCGAAGTGGGGGCAGCGTGGTTATGTGGCTGAGCCGCCGCGGATTGCCCGGGGTTCTGGGACTGTGGTGCTACGCCCTCCAGCGCCCTAGCTTTGCCAGGACCTGGAGTGGCTATAAAGGCCCAATGGCAGAAACACTGTCTACCCAGGTTGGGACAACCGGCGGGCTAAAGGCTCTGCATCAGCAAAATGGTGACGCTAGTGGCGACGCGATGGTTGAGCCTCCCCCGGAGGCCCCGAAGCCGGCGGGCCAGGAAGTGGAGCCGGCCCCAGTTTGCGGGGAGCATGCCTCGACTGCAGCCCAGGGCCCGGGCAAGCGTAGGAAGCGCCGCGGCGCAACCGGTGAGCGTGTCGTGCCGCCCCCGAAGAAGCGGCGGACCGGGGTGAGCTTCGGCGATGAGCACTTTGCAGAAACCAGTTATTACTTCGAGGGCGGCCTGCGTAAGGTGCGGCCCTATTACTTTGACTTCCGGACCTACTGCAAAGGCCGCTGGGTGGGCCATAGCTTGCTGCACGTCTTCAGCACGGAGTTCCGAGCTCAGCCCCTGGCCTACTACGAGGCCGCGATCCGGGCGGGCCGCCTGCATCTCAACGAAGAGCCGGTGCAGGACCTCAGCATCGTGCTCAAGGTGGAGTCCTGTTGGGGCTGGCCAGAAGCCGGCGAGGAAAAGGGGTGGTTTTTTGTGTTTGTTTTTGTTTTGGCTTAGTAGAGCATAGGTACTGGATTAAAATCATGGCAACTCTAAAGCTTTCGCGCTTTCATTTGGAACACTTTTTTAGTCCCCGTTTTCCCCCCTCGAAAGTGGACAGAGTCTCTTCAGGGCAGCTTCCTTGTTACCAAAGGACAGAAGTTGGAATTGTCATAATTCCTTTAAACACTGTCTTGTGGCAAGGGCAGTGATCTCTGTGCAAATAGTAATAATAGGGGCTATCATTTATGTCTCTTTACTGTGTGCTGGGCACAAAGTTAACCCTTTTATGTCCCTTAACGTCTAATTCTAATGACAACCTTGTGAAGTAGGAATTGCCACTTCATTTTACCTATGAGGAAACTAAGGAATCTCAAAGAGTAAGGCCAAACAGTGCCACTACCAAAGCCCGTGCTCCTTGTAACTCAAACTGTTTAACGTAGAGCCTGATACGTTAATAGAATTGAGAGATGTCAGGGATAAAGACTAGAATTGTTTAGCCCAGTGCTTTGACTCCTTTCAAATTCCATCACAGGTATGAGATAGCAGACACCCCTGTCAGAAGTTACACTGTTTACCTTTGAGTAACAGTGGTTTACCATGTTGTGAGTGGAGGAAAACATTCGGGGAATGGATGGTTTTAGAGTAACTTGTCCCACTGATCAAGCAATTTGAGTCAATATGTAATAGATTTACCTTGACGAATTCCCTCTCCTATCCCAATTCTGAAAGCACAGTTCTGGTCTAACCCTCACATTCCACAGGAAATGGAGACCCAGAGAAGATAAACGACTTGCCCAAGAGCATGTAGTGAGCCTGTGCCAAATCCTGGTCTAGAGCCCACATCCCTGGACTTTAACTTAGTTTTGTTTGTTCGAGATAGTGATAAGTGATGTTTTATGGACGTTTTCCTCCATTAAAAAAGTTTTACCTTGCCAGGCGCGGTAGCTCATGCCTGTAATCCCAGCACTTTGAGAGGCCGTGGTGGGTGGATCACGAGTTCAAGAGATCGAGACCATCCTGGCCAACATGGTGAAACCCCGTCTCTACTAAAAAATAAAAAATTTGGCTGGGCGTGGTGGCACACGCCTATAGTCCCAGCTACTTGGGAGGCTGAGGCAGGAGCATTACTTGAACCTGGGAGGCAGAGGTTGCAGTGAGTGGAGCTGGCGCTACTGCCCTCCAGCCTGGCAACAGAGCGAGACTCTGTCTCAAAAAAAAGAAGTTTTACCTTTAAAATACCTTTATTGTAGAGAAAATATAATCAGCAAAACCAAGAAACATTCATAATCTCACCATGAGATACCACAGTTAACATTTTTGTGTCTGTTCTTCCAGTAACTTCAATGCCAGCTATATGCCTGTGTCTGTCTGTCTTTATAAATTGAGGTCACACTGTGCACACTGCTCTTTCTGCCTAAGGATGTGCTATCACCATTTTTCCATGTCAGTAGGGAACAGGGGAAGCTGGGTATGGAGTTGACTGATTACAGGCTGCTGGTCCCTGGGCCGACTTGTTATCTTTGTCTTTGACAGGACAATGATTTCTTGCGGAACACAGTGCACAGGCATGAGCCACCAGTCACAGCAGAGCCCATTCACCTGCTAGCTGAGAATGAAGATGTGGTAGTTGTAGACAAGCCTTCCTCCATTCCTGTCCACCCGTGTGGCCGCTTTCGACACAACACAGTTATCTTCATCCTAGGCAAGGAGCACCAACTCAAGGAGCTACACCCATTGCATCGGCTTGACCGCCTTACCTCAGGGGTACTTATGTTTGCGAAGACAGCTGCAGTCTCTGAGAGAATTCACGAGCAGGTTCGGGACCGGCAGGTGAGTCAGACTTTTGTCTCCTACGGGCCATTTCTTGGGCTCTCCAATGCTCTGTTTCAAAAGGACATCACGGAGTTCTGAAGTGAGCCTTTATATTTGACCTTCCTTCTTACCTTAAGGCAGGTCAACGCCTAAAGTGCCAAACGCAGGATATCTCATAATGTTTCCAAAAAATCTTTAGAGTTGACTTGCACTTTGTCTCTTAGTAGTTTGCTGTTTTGAGGTTTTAAAATGCTGACAAGGCCAGGCACAGTGGCTCACACCTGTAATCCCAGCATTTGGGGAGGCTGAGACAGTGGGGTGGCTTGAGCCCAGGAGGTTGAGACCAGCTTGGACAACATAGGGAGACCCTGTCTGTTCAAAAAAAAAAAAATATATAGCCTGGCATGGTGGCACATGCCTGTGGTTTCTGCTACTTGGGAGGCTGGGTAGGAGGATCTCTTGGGCCTGGGAGGTTGAGGCTGCAGTGAGCCATGATCGTGTCACTGATGTCCAGCCTGAGCTATAGAGCAAGAACTTGGTCTCAAAAAAATAAAATAACATAAGAAAATAAAAGGCTGACAGGCTGAGCAAGGCTTTTAAGATTGTTGGGAGAGCCTGCTTGGTGGAAAGATTATAGATGTAGTTGGAAAAGGCTTGATACAGGAGTTTAATGGTAATAATTGTTGTCTTGAGACTTGTAATTCTGGATCTGAATCGTAATACATTTATTGAGTGCATACTGTATACCAGGTTTAGTACCATACACACTAGAGCCTAACTTACTAAATGCTTATCATAGCCCAATGAGGTAAATGCTTTTCTTTTTCTTTTTTGAGACAGAGTTTCACTCTTGTTGCCCAGGCTGGAGTGCAATGGTGCAGTCTCAGCTCACCACAACTTCTGCCTCCCAGGTTCAAGCGATTCTCCTCCCTCAGCCTTCCAAGTAGCTGGAATTATAGGCATGAGCCACTATGCCTGGCTAATTTTGTATTTTTTAGTAGAGATGAGGTTTCTCCATGTTGATCAGCCTGGTCTGGAACTCCCAACATAAGGTGATCCACCCACCTCGGTCTCCCAAAGCACTGGGATTACAGGCATGGGCCACTGCACCCAGCCAGTAAATGCTTTTCTAATTTCACATTTTCTAGGTGAGTTAGTAGGATTTAGAGGTTAAGTAATGTAACCAAGATCACAAAACTGGCAAATGGTAGAGCTAGAATTGGAATCTTCTGTCTGGCAATGGTCATTATCACCCCACAGAGGGTTTGGACTCCATGAATGTAGGCTTTGTACTGACTTTCTTCCTCTTTCCTCCTATATAGCTGGAGAAGGAGTATGTGTGCCGGGTGGAAGGGGAGTTCCCTACCGAGGAAATGACCTGTAAAGAACCCATCTTAGTGGTGTCTTACAAAGTAGGGGTGTGCCGTGTAGATCCCCAGGGCAAGCCCTGTGAGACAGTGTTCCAGAGGCTGAGCTACAATGGCCACTCCAGTGTGGTACAGTGCCGGCCACTCACAGGCCGCACACACCAGATTCGAGTCCACCTTCAGTTCTTGGGCCATCCTATTCTCAATGACCCCATCTATAACTCAGCTGCCTGGGGTCCCTCCCGAGGCCGGGGTGGCCACATTCCCAAGACAGATGAGGAATTGCTACGGGACCTGGTAGCAGAGCACCAGGCCAAACAGAGCCTGGATGTACTAGATCTCTGTGAGGGCGACCTGTCCTCAGGACTCACAGACTCTACGGCCCCCTCCTCAGAGTTGGGCAAGGACAACCTGGAAGAGTTGGCTGCCGTAGCCCAGAAGATAGAGGAAGTAGTTGAGGCAGTGCCTCAGGATTTGGACACACTAGCATTGGCACCAGAGAAGGCAATTGAAACAGACGTCATGAATCAAGAGACAGACCCACTCTGTGCAGAGTGCCGGCTGGTACGACAGGATCCCTTGCCCCAAGACCTTGTGATGTTCCTACACGCCCTACGCTATAAAGGGCCAGGCTTTGAGTACTTTTCGCCAATGCCTGCCTGGGCACAGGATGACTGGCAAGAAGACTGAGGGCTGTGGACATTGGACGGATTGCTTCTTGGGTTGTGACAAGGATGGGCCATAGGGGCAAGGGCTGACCCCATGGGCTGGTACTTGGGGTTTCTACGAGGGACCTGCTCCTACTTGCTACCTCCTTCCAACAGGAATTTGGAGACTTTTTGGTTTGTAAATAGATCCCTTTTTCTAACATCTTTTGTGTCTGTTTTTCTTACTTCTGGTTTCTTTTTTATTATGATTGATGTTAAATTCACATAACCTAAAATTAACCACTTTAACTGGCCAGGCACCGTGGCTCATGGCTATAATCCTAGGACTTTGAGAGATAGAAGTGAAAGGATCATTTGAGGCCGGGAGTTCAAGGTTAAAGTCAACTGTGTGCTGCTGCACTCCAGAGCCTGGGTAACAGAATGAGACTGTGACCCTTTGGAAAAAAAAAAAAAAACAAAAACATCTCCTCGTGTGATCCACAGCCTGTGGGCATGTTCCACCTTGCCATGACTTCCTACAGCTATTGCCAGTCATGGGCCACATTGTCCTTCAGGGGCCTGGGTGACGGCTCCGTGTGATCTCCTACCTGGAGGAGATACACACCCTTGAGGTGGCAAATGGTGAGCTGGAGGTGAAGATCTGTGACTGGTACCAGAAGCATTGGCCCGGGCCTTCCTGCCACTACAGACACTACTACAAGACCATCTAGGACCTGTGGACCACACCCAGCAGGAATTGTTATCTTAATTTCATGTTTTGAGTATTTATTCATTGCTGCTGTATAGAAATATGATAGATTATTGGCTGGGCACAGTGGCTCATGCCTGTAATCCCAGCACTTTGTGAGGCTGAGTGTGGTGGATCACCTGAGGTCAGGAGTTCAAGACCAGCCTGGCCAACATGGTGAAACCTCGTCTCTACTAAAACTACAAAAAATTAGCCGGGCATGGTGGCATGCATCTGTAGTCCCATCTACTCAAGAGGCTGAGACAGGAGAATCACTTGAAGCCAAGAGGTGGAGGTTGCAGTAAGCCAAAATCATGCCACTACACTCCAGCCTGGGCGACAGACTGAGATGCCGCCTCAAAAAAAACAAAAAGACTGATTTTTTTATGTTGATTTTGTACTCTGCAATTTTGCTGAATTTGTTTATTAGCTTTTTTTGGTGGATTCTTTAGGGATATATACGTATTATATGTAGATTATACTATGTATATTATATATTTATACATATGTAATCCATGTCATCTGTAAATAGAGAAAATGTTACTTCTTCCCTACCCATTTAGATGCCTTTTCCTTCTGTTTCTTGTGTAATTGCCATGGATAGAACTTTCAGTACAATGTTGAATAGAAGTAGCATAGGGAAACTAGGAATCCTTGTCTTGCTCTTGATCTTAGGCAGAAAGTTTTGAGTTTTCACCATTGTGTGTGATGTTACCTGTGGGCTTTTCATAAATGCCCATTACCATGTTGAGGATGTTCTTGCCCTGAATTTCTGCCTAGACAGCCCTTCGACTTCTGCTCAGGCAGAAACCTTTTCTGTCCTGTTCCTTCTGTTGTACATCTGTCATGTATATTCTATTTTTTTGGAGTACTCATAAAGAGGACCATGGAGTTTTGTTTTCAGGTAACTTCCTTGTGAATAACAAAGGCTTATTCATACCAAATCCATTGTCTTTGACCAGCACAAGGAGCAGAAGTAGTGTTGGGGAAAGTGATTGTGTTTATATTTTAGTGGTTCATAATTGTCATTAACTACCTTCTATATGCCAAACATTATTGCTGGGATACAGAGATGAATGTCTGGCCCCTGCGCTTTTAGAATACACATAATGAAATGTGCAAGTACAAAGGGAACCAGTGGAAGTATATAATTCTGTCTAAAAGTACCAATATAGATTTCCGAGGAAAGAGGCATTTCACAGTGACTTAGAATTTGCCTAGTAGAGATATAAGAGAATTCCAGATAGAGGGGCAATTTGAGAGAAGGGAGTCATATTCCAGAACTTCAGAAGACAGAGGGGGAGGGAGATACCCAAGGAGAGCATTTAACCCTGGGGCTCCAGTATATGGCTCCCATACTATCACTTACTATTGAAGCCTTTGGGTGATTTTTATATCACAAGGCATAGAAACAGTCCCAGTGATACAGGATTCTCTTTTTAATTTTTCTCTTTTGAACCTGAAGAAAGAGAGATCGGATTCTCATGGATGTGAGTATTTGCTCAACTTCAAGGAAACTCTCTTTATTCCCTGAGCCAGCCAACTCTCCTTATCACCAAGACCCTCCGTAACTCAGGAGCTGTGATCTCCTAGGACTGGAAAGAATCAGATATCCAATAAATTCATCTGGCAGATATTTGAAAGCCAACTATGTGCTGGATTCATACTAGGCTCTAGGTACATAATGGTGAGTAAGACAAATACAGTCTCTGCTCTTATGAAGTTTGCAGTCTGAATGTCTAGCATAATGTGGTAAAGTAAACAACGTGGCAAATGTTCTGTGTGACGAAAGAAGGAGAGAGGCAGAGGCTATCTTCATACCTAGTGCGGTTCCTTCCAGGATCCCAGGGTTCTGAACTGGGGGGGCTTTAGCATTTGCCCGTTTTCTATCTCATCTCTTCAGTTCTGAATTTTGCCCTCTCTAGTGCTGTTTATTCCATTCTCATTATTTCAGAGGTTCTTGAGCTAGAGACACATGGATGGACTTGAGAGGATCCCTGGATCTCCTGAAATTTTATGTAAAATTTTGTATATGTGTGTACTTTTCTTTCTTTCTTTTTTTTTTGGAGACAGAGTCTCAATCTGTCACCCGGCTGGAGTGCAGTGACACAGTCTCAGCTCACTGCAACCTCTGTCTCCTGGGTTCAGGTGATTCTCCTGCCTCAGCCTCCCGAGTAGCTGAGATTACCAGCATGCGCTACCATGCCCAGCTAACTTTTGTATATATATCTTTTAATACAGATGGGGTTTCACTATCTTGGCCAGGCTGGTCTTGAACTCCTGACCTCGTGATCCACTATATTCGGCCTCCCAAAATGCTGGGATTACAGGCATGAGCCACCATGCCCAGCTATATCTTTTTTTTTTTTAGCAGAGACGGTTTCACCATGTTGCGCCAGGATGTCTTGACCTCCTGACCTCATGATCTGCCCACCTTCGCCTCCCAAAGTGTTGGAATTACAGGCGTAAGCCACCGTGCCTGGCCATGTGTATACTTCTCTGAGAAGAGTCTATATATTAATATTACAACAGTTTTTTTTTTTTTTTTTTTTGAGACAAAACTCTCACTCTGTTGCCAGACTGGAGTGCACTGGTATGATCTCTGCTCACTGCAACCTCCGCCTCCCAGGCTCAAGCAATTCTCCTGCCTCAGCCTCCTGAGTAGCTAGAACTACAGGTGTGCACCACCATACCCAGCTGATTTTTGTATTTTTAGTTCAGAGAGGGTTTCACCATGTTGGCCAGGCAGATCTCGAACTCCTGACCTCAGGTGATCCGCCTGCCTCAGCCTCCCAAAATTCTGGGATTATAGGCATGAGCCACCACGCCCAGCCTTCAGCAGATTTTTAAAGCTTCATGGTCCAACGCTGGCCACATATGGCTATTTGATTAAAAATAAATAAAATTAGCTGGGTGCCATGGCTCACACCTGTAATCCCAACACTTTGGGATGCCAAGGCGGGCAGATCATGAGGTCAGGGGCTTGAGATCAGCCTGACCAACGTGGTGAAAACCCATCTCTACTTTAAAAATACAAAAATTAAGCCGGGCGCGGTGGCTCAAGCCTGTAATCCCAGCACTTTGGGAGGCTGAGGCGGGTGGATCACGAGGTCAAGAGATCAAGACCATCCTGGTCAACATGGTGAAACCCCGTCTCTACTAAAAATACAAAAAAAAAAAAAAAGTAGCTGGGCATGGTGGCACGTGCCTGTAATCCGAGCTACTCAGGAGGCTGAGACAGGAGAATTGCCTGAACCCAGGAGGCGGAGGTTGCGGTGAGCCGAGATCGCGCCATTGCACTCCAGCCTGGGTAACAAGAGCGAAACTCCGTCTAAAAAAAAAAAAAAAAAAAAATTAGCCAGGTGTGGTGGCACGCACCTGTAATCCCAGTTACTTGGGAGGCTGAGGCAGGAGAATCACTTGAACCCAGGAGGTGGAAGTTGCAATGAGCGGAGAGCACGCCATTGCACTGCAGCCTGGGTGACAGAGCAAGACTCCCATCAAAAAAAAATTTTTAGGGGCCAGGCACGGTGGCTCAAGCCTGTAATCCCAGCACTTTGGGAGGCCTAGGCGGGTGGATCACGAGGTCAAGAGATCGAGACCATCCTGGTCAACATGGTGAAACCCCGTCTCTACGAAAAATACAAAAAATTAGCTGGGCATGGTGGCGTGTGCCTGTAATCCCAGCTACTCAGGAGGCTGAGACAGGAGAATTGCCTGAACCCAGGAGGCGGAGGTTGCAGTGAGCCGAGATCGTGCCATTGCACCCCAGTCTGGGTAACAAGAGCGAAACTCCATCTCAAAAAAAAAAAAAAGAAAAAGAAATACCTGCCTTTATTTAGTTTCTTTCGCTGCTTCATTCTTTCCTTGCTTTGCTGTAAGTTTTGTTCAATTATTTCTTAAAAATGCCAAGAACCGGGACAACTTGCAGTCAAAACCAGTAACAGAAGGAGGTGGGAACAATAATGATAAAAATTCAGAGTTCTTCTGTGTGTTTTCCTAAGATACACAAATCTACATTTATTTCCTTTAACAAAAATGAGATCATGGCTTACAAATTATTCTGCAAGTTGATTTTTTTTTTCCATAGCTGCAGTGTGTTCCATTGTAGTATAATCCTGTTGGTGGAATTATAGGTGTTTGCAGTTTTTCACTATTCTCAGACCATAGTAAACATGCCTATACCCTTCCATACTTGTAGTGTAGTTTCTATAGGACAGTTTTTTTAGGGTAATTATTGGGTCAATGGCTTTAAATATAAATAGGTAATAGGAAACTGCCCTCCAAAAAGAGTATAACAATTTTCATTCTCTCCAGTCATGTGAGAGGCTGAGGCAGCTGAATGTAGCAACTGAAAATGCAGCTGGTCCAACAGCTGCATTATCAAAGTTAGCATTGGTTCCAGCCAGGGGTTGGAACTAGGGGTTTCCCTGAATGTCTGTATCTTTTCATGGATGACCTAGACTTGCTCCAGTCAATCTTGCCTCCAAAGATGGTAGAGAAAACGGACTCATTTCAAAGCCGTTTTGAGCTTTGGATTATTGATCCTCAAGACTCACATATTCTAGAACATAGGATTATTGAAAACCAAAGATAGAAGCAGAGCAGCCATGGAATGTGACCAGCTTTTAGGTGGATAAGTTTACTGCGGTCCTGACGACGTATCAGCAAAGTCACTCATTCTTCATAGGACACTGTCCTGTACATGGTGAACAATATTGTGTATGATTATGATTATTGTTTTCTTTCCCTCCAAGTCCTCTGTCTCTCTCTTCTTTTCATTTGAAGCTTGTCCTCGTTTTCAAAACTGCAATGTTATAGTCAACCATTAACCAGGTCAAACAGTTAAGAATTGCCTACTAGGCTGGGCGCGGTGGCTCACTCCTGTAATCCTAGCACTTTGGGAGGCCGAGGTGGGTGGATCACCGGAGGTCAGGAGTTCAAGACCAGCCTGGCCATCATGGTGAAACCCCATGTTAAAAAAAAAAAAAAAAAAAAAGAAAGAATTGCCTACCAAAGGCGAACATGCCATAACCAATGACTACTTCTAGCTATCTACCCACAGAAACATTTCTACATGTGTCCCAAGAGACGTATAAAAACACTCACGGCAGTATTCTGGTAGCAAAAAACCTGGAGATAACAAAAATATCCATCAATAAAAGAATGAATACCTATTTGTATGTTCAGACAATTGTAAACTAAACAGCAGTGAAAATGAAGTAATTATGTGGATAAAACTGTGTTGAGTGAAAGAAGTCACAGAAGAATATATTATTTAAAATGAATACATTATATAAAATTCAAAAACAGACAAAACATATTTTAGGACTACAAATTTGAATATTTGGTAAGAAAAACAAGAAGATGATTAATATGAAATTCAGAAAAGTAGTTATCTTTTTGGTGGGAGGATGCCTTCAGGAAGGGACACACAGGAATCATCAAAGGTGCTAGTTGGCTGGGCATGATGGCTCACACCTGTAATCCCAGCACTTTGGGAGGCTGAGGCGGGTGGATCACGAAGTCAAGAGATTGCCTGAAACCCCATCTCTCCTAAAAATGTAAAAATTAGCCAGGTGTGAAGGTACATTCCTGTAATCTCAGCTACTTGGGAGACTGAGGCAGGAGAATAGCTTGAACCTGGGAGGCGGAGGTTGCATTGAGCAAAGATCATGCCAGTGCACTGCAGCCTGGCAACAGCGAGTCTCTATCTAAAAAAAAAAGAGGTGCTAGTAATCTGGCAACTGCCAAGAGGTTAGGAAAAATAATAGTAATAATATATTTTTTTGAGACACAGTCTTGCTCTGTTGCCAATGGCAGCATCTCACTCACTTCAATCTCCACCTACTGGGTTCAAGCGATTCTCCTGCCTCAGCCTCCCGAGTAACTGGGATTACGGACACAAGCCACCTCACCCAGCTAATTTTTGTATTTTAGTAGAGACTGGCTTTTGCCATATTGATCAGGACAGTCTGGTCTCGAACTCCTGACCTCATGATCCGCCCACCTCGGCCTCCCAAAGTGCAGGGATTACAAGCATGAGCCAATGTTCCCAGCAAATAAAATAATTAAAAATATTTTTTTAAAAAAAGAAACAAGCCAGGCGTGGTGGCTGATGCCTGTAATCCCAGCACTTTGGGAGGCTGAGGCAGGTGGATCACGAGGTCAAGAGATCGAGACCATCCTGGTCAACGTGGTGAAACCCTGTCTCTACTAAAAATACAAAAAATTTGCTGGGCATGGTGGCACATGCCTGTAATCCCAGCTACTCAGGAGACTGAGGCAGGAGAATTGCCTGAACCCAGAAGGCAGAGGTTGCGGTGAGCCGAGATCGTGCCATTGCACTCCAGCCTGGGCAACAAGAGGGAAACTCTGTCTCAAAAAAAAAGAAAAGAAAGAAAAGAAAAGAAAAAAAGAAACAAAGGGACTGGTAATGTTCTATTTCTCAAGTTGGGTTGCTTTTTCTTTATTTCTTTTCTTTTATTATTATTATTATTATTTTGGAGATAAGCCTTGCTCTGTCACCCAGGCTAGAGTGCAGTGGCATGATCACAGCTCACTGTAGTCTTGGCCTCTCAGGTTCAAGTGATCCTCCCACTTCAGCCTTCTGAGTAGCTGGGACCACAGGCACATACCACCAAGCTCAGCTAATTTTTGTATTTTTGGTAGAGACAGGGTTTTTGCTATGTTTCCCAGGGTGATCTGGAACTCTTGGGCTCCCACGATTCACCCATCTGAGCCTCTTGAGTAGCTGAGAATATAGGTGCATACCACCACACCTGGCTAATTTTTATTTTTTTTGTAGAGACAAGATCTTACTGTGTTACCCAGGCTGGTCTTGAACTGCTGGCCTCAAGCGATCCTCTCCGACCTTGACCTCCCAAAATGTTGGGATTACAGGTATGAGTCTGTGCATCTGGACTTGTTATTTTTAAACCATACATACATATTACATTATACATGTATGTCTTGTATCATTGTTTAATACTTTCAAGATAAAACTTTTTTTCTTTTTTTCTTTCATTTTTGTTCAAGATAAAACTTTTAAACAACAAACATTAAAATATCTCACCTCTTTTTTTAACCTTTGGTTATCTCTGAAATAATGACTCTCCTCTTTCAGTCCCTCACTACAGAACTCTTTTTTTTGAGACAGAGTCTTGCTCTGTTGCCCAGGCTGGAGTGCATTGGTGCAATCTTGGCTCACTGCAATCTCCGCCTCCCAGGTTCAAGCATTTCTTCTGCCTAAGCCTCCTGAGTAGTTGGGACTACAGGCGCATGGCACCATGCCCGGCTATATTTTGTATTTTTAGAAGAGACAGGGTTTCTCCATGTTGGTCGGGCAAGTCTTGAACTCCTGACCTCGTGATTCGCCTGCCTCAGCCTCCCAAAGTGCTGGGATTACAGCCATGAGCCACCATGCCTGGCCAGAACTTGCATTTTCTAACACTTCATTACCAAGGCATCTAGACACAAGATTATTGAAACTGTTTCAGTAATTCAAGTAAATAATAAGTGATGCAATTATTCTGGTTATTTTTTCTTTCCAACATTCCAAATTTTGAAGTTAAGATATGTTAGAAACTGAGGCCGGGTGTGGTGGCTCACGCCTGTAATCCAAACACTTTGGAGGCCAAGGCGGGCGGATCACCTAGGTCTGGGAGTTCAAGACCAGCCTGACCAACATGGTGAAACCCCGTCTTAAAAAAAAAAAAAAAAGAAGAACTCAGGGAAGATATGTTAGAAACTTTAAAAGAAAAGCTTTATATCTCATCTAAATGCCAAATCTTCCAGAATCACAACTGATGCAAAATTGCAACGATTAGTAATTTTATAAGCCAAGATACACCAGAGACTGCCAATAAACTACAGAATCCAGGAGAGAGATATGAAATAGATTCTCCCTCACCCTCCTAAGGAAACAACCCTGTTGATTCCTTGGTGTCAGACTTCTAGCCTCCAGAACTGGGATACAATAATTTTTGTTGTTTAAGCAAAATTTTTTGTTTTTTTATGTTTTTGTTTTTTTGAGACAGAGGCTCGTTCTGTCACTCAGGCTGGAGTGCAGTGGCATGATCACAGCTCACTGCAGCCTGGAATTCCTGGGCTCAAATGATCCTCCTGCCTCAGCCTTCTGATTAGTTGGGACCACAGGTGTGCACACCCATGCCTGGCTAACATTTTTTTTTTTTTTGAAACAGAGTCTCACTCTGTCTCCTAGACTGGAGAGCAATGGCATGATCTTGGCTCACTGCAACCTCCATCTCCTGAGTTCAAGCAATTCTGCCTCAGCCTCCCGAGTACCTGGGATTACAGGCACATGCCACCACCCCCAACTAATTTTTGTATTTTTAGTAGAGACTGGTTTTCTCTATGTTGGCCAAAATGGTCTTGAACTCCTGACCTCAAGTGATCCGACTGCCTCAGTCTCCCAAAGTGCTGGGATTACAGACATGAGCCACCATGCCCTGCCGTCCAGCTAATTTTTTTAATTTTAATTTTATTTTTTGTAGAGACAGGGTCTCACTGCATTACCCAGGCTGGTCTCGAGCAATCCTTCTGCCTTTGCCTCTCAACATGTTGGGATTATAGGCATATGCCACAGCACCTGGCCTCAAAAAAGAATTTTTTTTTTTTTTTTTTTTTTTTTTTTTTTTTTTTTTGAGACGGAGTTTCGCTCTTGTTACCCAGGCTGGAGTGCAATGGCACGATCTCGGCTCACCGCAACCTCCGCCTCCTGGGTTCAGGCAATTCTCCTGCCTCAGCCTCCTAGTAGCTGGGATTACAGGCATGTGCCACCATGCCCAGCTAATTTTTTTTGTATTTTAGTAGAGACGGGGTTTCACCATGTTGACCAGGATGGTCTCGATCTCTTGACCTCGTGATCCACCCGCCTCGGCCTCCCAAAGTGCTGGGATTACAGGCTTGAGCCACCGCGCCCGGCCTACAAAAAAGAATTTTAAAGCCTTGCATCTCGGGCTGAAAGAAAGGCCACCTCTGATACTCCTAGGTTATATAAAAAATAACTACTGACAGTCATTGAAAGGAGAGTTGATTGGAAGTGATCTTTTCTGTGAATACCCAGAAACCGACATTAAGGAACAATTCTAGTTTTTTTGCTGTTTTGTTTTGTTTTGTTTTGAGATGGAATCTTGCTCTTGTCACCCAGACTGGAGTGCAATGGCACAGTCTCGGTTCACTGCAACCTCTGCCTCCTGGGTTCAAGTAATTCTCCTGCCTCAGCCTCCAAGTAGTTGAAATTACAGGTGCATGCTGTAGCAGGAGCAGCAGGGAACAAACCTTTTGAACATCGAACTGAGGAAGGAAGTGGCTTTTTATTTGGCCGGGAGCTGCAGGGTGCTTCAGCCTTATTTACTGAGCTTCCCAACCTACAACTTCTTTTCCTTTTATAGGCTTACAATGCTAAAGGGGAAATTGAGGTGGAACTATGTTATTGTCCATTTGCTGGATGTCTGACCTTACAGTCTTTTGGCTTCATTGATTTGATAATTTATTTGCAGTGCCAGCGAGGACCAGCAAGGGAGGGGGGCTTACAGAGACAAGACAAAAGTAAGGCCGGGCGCGGTGGCTCACTCCTATAATCCCAGGACTTTGGGAGGCCGAGGCGGGTGGATCACGAGGTCGAGAGATCGAGACCATCCTGGTCAACATGGTGAAACCTGTCTCTACTAAAAATACAAAAAATTAGCTGGGCATGGTGGCTCGTGCCTGTAATCTCAGCTACTCAGGAGGCTGAGGCAGGAGAATTGCCTGAATCCAGGAGGCAGAGGTTGCGTTGAGCCGAGATCACGCCATTACACTCCAGCCTGGGTTCTGTCTCAAAAAAAAAAAAAAAAAAAAAAAAAAAAAAAAAAAAGACAAAAGCAACAAGCTGTTTATTGGCAGAGGTGTCACCAGGGGGGAGCAGGAGGGAGCCTGGTCTGTGGAGACATGGGGGTATGAACCAGTGCCAGGCTCCAGCTGGCAGAGATAGCATTCAGTTGCAGCTCTTTCAAGGTTAACAGATAGCAGAGAAGCTGGGAACTAAAGAGGGAGTTATTTTCCCAGCTCTTTGGTATTTTATTTCATTTTTTTTTTTCTTCATCACTCTCTTTCCCATCTGGAAGGTGGGGGAAGAGGTGAAATTGAAGGAGGTAAAGGGGTCTCCCTTCTCAATGCCACCACACCTGGCTAATTTTTGTATTTCTAGTAGAGACGGGGTTTTGCCACTTTGGCCAGGCTGGTCTCAAACTCCTAACCAGCCTCGTGATCTGCACTCCTTGGCCTCCCAAAGTGCTAGGATTACAGGTATGAGCCACCATGCCTGGCCTGTTGTTTTTTTTTAAGCTAAAACAAAACAAAACAAAACACATTTTTTCAGATGTCAGGTTTCTGTGTTATTCAATAATTTAAAAATCCGAATTCTAGGCTGGGTATGGTGATTCATACCTGTAATTCCAGCACTTTGGAAGGCCAAAGCAGGTGGATCACCTGAGGTCAAGAGATCGAGACCATCCTGGTCAACATGGTGAAACCCTGTCTCTACTAAAAGTACAAAAATTAGCAGGGCATGGTGGTGCATGCCTGTAGTCCCAGCTACTCGGAAGGCTGAGGCAGGAGAATCACTTGAACCCACGAGGTGGAGGTTGCGGTGAGCTGAGATGGCACCATTGCACTCCAGCCTGGGTAACAAGAGTCAAACTCCATCTAAAAAAAAGAAAGAAAAAAGAGGCCGGGCGCGATGGCTCACGCCTGTAATCCAAACACTTTGGAGGCCAAGGCAGGTGGATCACCTGAGGTTGGGAGTTCAAGACCAGCCTGACCAACATGGTGAAACCTTGTCTTTGGAAAAAAAAAAAAGAAAGAAAAAAGAAAGAAAGAAAGAAAGAAAAAAGAAAAAGAAAGTTGACGGTTGAGATGACATGATTTTTTTTATTGGCCTATTTTAAACAACTGGCTAACTATCCATCACTACCTCAGCATGAGATATACTATCAAGTGTTACAGTGTTATTCCCTGTTTCCCCAAGTCTTTGGCATCTGCTCATTTGTCTTGGCTTTCCTAAACAATGTTACTAAAACTGGATTTCTGTTTTGCTCTACTGCTCTACAATATGAAAGTGCTAGTTTTCTGCTCAATACACATTCTTAGAAGCTGTTGTAGTGTTTTCACATGATGGCATGCAGCTCAGGGAATGATTTTAGCAAAGAAAATGTTTTCGGTTGGTGTTGCAGACTCAGAGAAGAATGCCTGGATTCACTATGGAACCTCTCCAGACCCTGTCATTACTGTCTTCCCAGAGATGGTTCTCCAGTTAGAGAACCTAATAGTGAGGAACAAATTGACTTCACTTCTGTCATTGACTGCCTGTCAAAACCAGTCTTTGCACTGGGCGCAGTGGCTCATGCCTGTAATCCTAGCACTCCGGGAGGCTGAGGTGGGTGGATCACCTCAGGTTAGCAGTTCAAGACCAGCCTGGCCATCACGGTGAAACCCTATCTTAAAAAACAAACAAACAAACAAAAACAGTCTTTGCAACCCTTGGAGCCTGAGATCTGGGTTTTTATTGCAAGAGTTAAGAAATAAATTTTAAGGGCCGGGCGCGGTGGCTCAAGCCTGTAATCCCAGCACTTTGGGAGGCCGAGGCGGGTGGATCACAAGGTCAAGAGATCGAGACCGTCCTGGTCAACATGGTGAAACCCCGTCTCTACTAAAAATACAAAAAAAAAAAAAAAAGAAAAGAAAAGAAAAGAAAATTGGCTGGGCATGGTGGCGCGTGCCTGTAATCCCAGCTACTCAGGAGGCTGAGGCAGGAGAATTGCCTGAACCCAGGAGGCGGAGGTTGCGGTGAGCCAAGATCGCGCCATTGCACTCCAGCCTGGGTAACAAGAGCAAAACTCCATCTCAAAAAAAAAAAAAGAAAGAAATTTTAGACATGTCAAAAAAAAAAAAAAAAAGAAAGAAAGAAAGAAAGAAAGCCAAACCAAACAAAAACAAAGCATTGATTTCAATTATTCCTTCAGAGCTGTGTTGTATAAGGGCTGTTGACACATAACAACCTGTCTGGGCTTTGGACCAATTTATTATTTCATAATAAATAATGAACACTGTTTATTATTTCATTATTTCATAATCAACATTAGCCATTGATTTCCAGAGAACCTCATTTTCAAAATATAGAATTGGTCCTCTTAATGCTGGCCCTAGATAATGAAGTCCCATTCCTGACACTAAGTAGTAAAAGAGCTGCAATATCTTGGTAACATATTTAACTATGCAACAGTCCTTTCTTGTGGTCTTCCAGAGGTTGAGGTGTCTGCAATAGTTCAGGATAGTACTTGCAAGGAAGAACCTTGGTGTTACAAGAGAATGGTTTCTTTGAGCTGTGGTTTGTTGAAGAATTTGGGGAGTTAATGGAGATCTCCTTAGATTAGAACATCCATCCATCCCTGTAGATTAGAACATCTTGTCCAAGTTTTGCAGTTGCAGCTGCTCCAGTAGATGGCGCCTCTAACTCTTTTACTGTCAGCTTCTTATAAGTTTCTCTTCCGTTTCTAATTCAAATATTTCTTTCTTTGATTTTTATTTTATTTATTTATTTATTGACACGGGATCTCACTCTGTTGCCCAGGCTGGAGTGCAGTGAAGCAATCACAGCTCACCGCAGCTTAGACCTCCGGGGCTGAAGCTATCCTACCACCTCAGTCTCCCTAGGACTATGGGTGCTAGCCACCACACCCGGCTCTTTTCTCTTTCTTTTTCTTTTCGTTCTGTTTTTTTTTTTTTTTTTTTTTTTTTTGCGACGGAGTTTTGCTCTTGTACCCAGGCTGGAGTGCAATGGCGCGAATCTCGGCTCACCACAACCTCCACCTCCTGGGGTTCAGGCAATTCTCCTGCCTCAGCCTCCTGAGTAGCTGGGATTACAGGCACGCGCCACCACGCCCAGCTAATTTTTTGTATTTTTAGTAGAGACGGGGTTTCACCATGTTGACCAGGATGGTCTCGATCTCTTGACCTCGTGATCCACCCGCCTCGGCCTCCCAAAGTGCTGGGATTACAGGCTTGAGCCACCGCGCCCGGCTTTTTTTTTTTTTTTTTTTTTTTTAAGTAGAGACGGGTTCTCCCTCTGTTGCTTGGGCTGGTCTTGAACTCCGGGATTGAAGCAATCATCCCACATCAGCCTTCCAGAGTGCTGGAATTACAGGTGTGAGTTACTGTACTCAGCCTAAAAAAGTGAGTTTTCAACTCACAATTCTTTCTCTTTTTTTTTTTCCCTTCTAGATTCTGTCAGTACATTTCATTTTCACAACTTCTACAGCTGAAGATTTTCCTTTTAAAAAGTAATCTTCCCAGCCCATGCAGCATGTCATCCTATCCAGCTTGACCAACATGGTGAAACCACGTCTTTCCTAAAAATAGAAAAATTAACGGGCATGGTGGCAACGCACCTGAAATCTCAGCTACTCAGGAGGCTGAAGCAGGACAACTGCTTGAACCTGGGAGTTGGAGATTGCAATGATTGGAGATAGTGTCACTGCACTCCAGCCTGGGAGACAGAACAAGATACTGCCTCATTTAAAAAAAAAAAAAAAATCTGGCTGGGCGCAGTGGCTCATGCCTGTAATTCCAGCACTTTGGGAGGACAAGGCAGGTGGATCACAAGGTCAGGAGATCAAGACCATCCTGGCTAGTATGGCGAAACCCCATCTCTGCTAATAATACAAAAAATGAGCCCAGCATGGTGGTGTGCGCCTGTAGTCCCAGCTACTTGGGAGGCTGAGGCAGGAGAATCATTTGAACCCAGGAGGCGGAGGTTGCAGTGATCCGGGATCACGCCATTGCACTCCAGCCTGGGTGACAGAACAACTCTGACCAAAAAAAAAAAAAAAATCCACCAATACTTTGCACAGACATTGATAGACCTATAGTCATCACACCAAGAAGCTGGCAAACCTCAGGAAATGATGCGGTTGTGGAGTCTTTTTTTCGTTTTGTTTTGTTTCATACCCAATTCCTGCAGAGCGGTCGTGGAGTCTCTAAAGAAGTTGCGGCGTGGGCCTGGGCCGGAGGCCAAGGCGGGTGGATCACCTGAGGTCGGGAGTTCAAGACCAGCCTGACCAACATGGTGAAATCCCATCTTTAAAATAAAGTAAAATAAAAAGAACTAAAAAAACGGCAGGGCGCGGTGGCTCAAGCCTGTAATCCCAGCACTTTGGGAGGCCGAGGCGGGTGGATCACGAGGTCGAGAGATCGAGACCATCCTGGTCAACATGGTGAAACCCCGTCTCTACTAAAAATACAAAAAACACTAGCTGGGCGTGGTGGCGCATGCCTGTAATCCCAGCTACTCAGGAGGCTGAGGCAGGAGAATTGCCTGAACCGAGAAGGTGGAGGTTGCGGTGAGCCGAGATCGCGCCATTGCACTCCAGCCTGGGTAACAAGAGCGAAACTCCGTCTCAAAAATAAATAAATAAATAAATAAATAAATAAATAAATAAATAAATAAATAAATTAGCTGGGCATGGTGGCGCGTGCCTGTAATCCCAGCTACTCAGGAGGCTGAGGCAGGAGAATTGCCTGAACCCAGGAGGCGGAGGTTGCGGTGAGCGGAGATCGCGCCATTGCACTCCAGACTGGGTAACAAGAGCAAAACTCCATCTAAAAAAAAAAAAAAAAAAAAAAAAAAGAAGTTGCGGTACTAATGGGCAACATAAATAAAAACGTATTTACAAATGCGTTCCCAGTACTTCCCTAGCAAGTGCTGGGAAAAGCCTAGCAGGCTACAGAAGCATCTAGGAAGGTTACAAAGGTGCAGAAGCAAGAAAGAGCAGAGGGGCTAATTGAGGGAAATGCAAGAGGGAGCTGCAGGCTGCAGGGCTTGTTGATGGGGGTGATCTCTAAGCTGAGATCTGAAGGAGGAGCAGGAGCCAGCCAGGCAGTGATCTGATGGTAAAGAAGAGGGGTGGGTCAGGGTTATGTTGCAGGGAGAGGAGCAGAGACAGTATCTACCGTTCAGAAAAGAGAAAAAGTCCTAGTTCAAGGAAAGGTAAGATCTGTGTCTCCAGGGAATTTTAGTAGGGTATCTCTCGCCAGGCACAGTGGCTCCTGTGCGTAATCTCAGCTCTCTGGGAGGCCGAGGTGGGCAAACCATCTGAGGTCAGGAGTTCGAGACCAGCCTGATCAACATCGAGAAACACCATCTCTACTAAAAATATGAAAATTAGCTGGGCATGGTGGCACATGCCTGTAATCCCAGCAATTCGGGAGGCTGAGGCAGGAGAATTGCCTGAACCCGGGAATCGGAGGTTGTAGTTAGCTGAGATCACGCCACTGTACTCTAGCCTGGGTAACAAAGCAGGCTCCATCTGAAAAAAGAAATCTGTTATTTCTATTGGTGACAAAATAATGGATAAGGCTAATATTACTATAATAGTTAGTTGCTTACCATTTTTGAAGAATATGCTTTCAATTAGAGAGTATGGAAATAAGGATGAAATCTTTTTTTCTGAACCAAATAACCCACTGAATTCTATCCATGGATCCCTTGGAAATGTGTGGAACTGGCCAAAACCCTTCCTAGTAGCAAGGTGAGCAAGGCTAAGGATGGGTATCTCAATGTCCTGAGCCCAGGGAGGTATCAACATTCCCAACGGATTTGGATCTATAACAGGAAGGAGCCACTGGAGGCAGCAGAGAAGGGGCCACTGCCTTCCACACTCAGTGGCCAAACCTTGCTGAAGCACCTGTCAGGTGCTGGGTTGTGGAGCATGATGTAATGCAGACAGCCTCGTGGAGGAGAGAATCTATAAACCATTACTGCAAGAGATTGATAAGTACTGATTTTTATTTTATTTTATTTTATTTTATTTTATTTTATTTTATTTATTTATTTTTTGAGGCAGAGTATTGCTCTGTCACCAGGCGCCAGGCTGGAGTACAGTGGCGCAATCTCGGCTCACTGCAATCTCTGCCTCCTGGGTTCAAGCAATTCTCCTGCCTTGGCCTCCCTAGTAGCTGGGACTACAGGCGCACGCCACCACGCCCAGCTAATTTTTGTATTTTTTAGTAGAGAAGGGGTTTCATCATGTTGGCCAAGATGGTCTTGATCTCTTGACTTCATGATCCACCTGCTTCAGCCTCCCAAAGTGGTGGGATTACAGGCGTGAGCCATGGTGCTCAGCCTGATAATGATTATTAATCTACAGCGCAGTATAGGTGGGTGATTCAGTCAGTGTCCAATTGATTTGGATTACACTGTCCTTTCTGCAATTTAGAAGTTGTATAACCTTGGGCAAACTAATGTTTTAGTCTCCTCATCTGTAAAACGGAGTGATAAATATATCTTTCATGATCATGGGTTATGGTGATGTAGTTCACATAAAACATGCGGTGCTCCCAGCACTTTGAGAGGCCGAGGTGGGTGGATCACGAGGTCAAGAGATCGAGACCATCCTGGTCAACATAGTGAAACCCCGTCTCTACTAAAAATACAAAAAATTAGCTGGACTTGGTGGCACGTACCTCAGCTACTCAGGAGGCTGAGGCAGGAGAATTGCCTGAACCCAGGAGGCGGAGGTTGCGGTGAGCCGAGATCGCGCCATTGCACTCCAGCCTGGGTAACAAGAGCGAAACTCCGTCTGAAAACAAAAAAACAAAAAACAAAAAACAAACAACAACAACAAAAACACGCGGTGCCTGTAGATTAAAAATACTGGGTAAAGTGTCTGGCGGTAGCTTTTGAAGTGAAAACTGGTATTTCGTAATCAGGACAGGTATTAAACACCCCAGAGTAACAGTCCACAATAATTGAAACTCCTCAGTGAGGAGCTAGGTTAAAGTTGGAACAGAGCAGCACTGAAACATATGGGATGGTAATCATTGTGGAATTCTATGTACTGTTGTTAACTTCATATAAAAAGGAATTAAATCCAGTACATTTTCTGATTCCCCGAATGTCTCTTTCCCTCCTTTTTTCTTATCTGTGATGTCAGACTGTTTAAAACACTGTATTTCAAGCATTCCAGACTTGAGATTGATGATGCCAGATTAATTGGGTAATAAATAATGAGTGGAATATTCAACTTTTTCCACTGAGCAAATTTACATTGACTATAAGCGGAAAAAGAGGGCGTTAACACATCGACGAGGATGGGATTCGAACCCACGCGTGCAGAGCACAATGGATTAGCAGTCCATCGCCTTAACCACTCGGCCACCTCGTCTCCGAAGCCTACTGTTTCCCGATTGCTATAGGGAGTAATATCAAGGGGATGTGACGCAATGTTATGGAAGCCACCATTTTGTACGGAAGCCGAGGTTCAAAAACTTCTATAGCAAGCAATCGAAAGAAGATGGCGGCTCCCATGACTGTGAGGAAGGCCTGCACTGGGGAGGGGCAAAGGAAATTCGGTCGAAAATGAGGTAAACCTGAAGCAAATGAAATTGGCACGGAGGCTGGGAAACTAGTTTGATTTAAGCAGTCTTAGAAATGGGGTTCGTCTGGCGCCTAAGGGGCGGAGCCGAAGCGTAGAGCTGCTTTGCGCGTGCGCAACACCTAGGCGGTTAGATTTGAATACTTCTCTGAGGCAAGCTGGGCGTTGTGGGGTGACGGCGAGAGGCGGCGGTGACTTTCCGCTCTCAGAAGCGTGTAGAGCCCAGACAAGTCGGCGCAATATTTGTCGGGCGTGTGAGCCGCGGCAGGTAAGGAGAGTGACCCTTCAGTTCTGGGCTCCAGGGAAGGCTTCGGGTTTTGTCTGGACCCCCCGAAGTTCCGGCGGTGGGAGGTGGGGGACGCTCCCTCAGCCTGGCGGCCTCTGTGAGCCCCGGGCTAGTAGACCCCTCTGTCCCCGGCCGGGCCCTGGGCCTGTCTTCGGCCTGCACGTCGCGCCGCCTCCCTCTTCCCTAGCGCTTCTCCGCCCGCACCTGGGCCCCTCCGGCCACCCGGCTCGCGTTGCGTGTCCGTCGCTCTCTGGGCTCCCCTTCCGCTCCGCCCTGCTTGCTGTCTTCTGTTAGGGCTCGCGAGCTCTTCCTGCACCCCTGCCGCTCTTCCCTAGGGACCTCTCGGCTGTGTGTATTTCTCACTTAAGCTTTTCTTGGCTCTAAATGAAATGACACCAATGAGTGATTTAAAAATTCTCAGCCTTTTGTGGTTTAAGGTGTCTGCTCAGAGTGCCGGCGGCACATAACAGATTTCTCATTTCCTGCAGATATAATAGTATTAACAAATAAAGTAAAAGTACGCCGCACATTTGTCTTTAAAAATCCTCCTCTGTTCATTATTCCTCAGGATTTGAGCCCCTATTCTTGGTGTTTACTCAAGTTTGAGGGGAGAAAAATCTTGCCAATTGGAATTTTACAGATAGGTTTAATAAGCATTAATAGATGAAGGATGTGGATGAAGACCAAAGGAGACTCTTTTTTTCCAGTGTGGATATTAAGATTGAAGTTTTCACTTAGGTTGAATTCCGTAGATATTTATTGGGTTCGTTATCTGGTGATAGGACTGGGGACAAATGATACAGGGTCCCAAACCTAGAGAGGTTTACAGTCCAGAAAGGAAAATAACTACTATACACAAATAACTATAATAAGACAGAACTTAAAAGATTATAGGACATTGTAAAGTGGTGTGGGAGCACAGAAAAGGGAATGCTTATTTGATGCTTTTGGAGGTAGATTCTTGGAGAAGACCGTATTTGAGGTGGATCTTGGAGAGATGATTTACAGAGATAGGAGTTAATATATGATAAAATTTTGGTAATTAACGGTTGGGTTCAATGCAGTATAATTCTCACTTTGAATGGCTGGAAATGTTTACAAGATGATAAATACATGTAAATTAAAATGTTTGGAATGGTAGAATTATGGATGTGTTCGATGTTAAACAATAGACTGTAAAAAATACTAACTGTAGATATTGACGGTAAAGCAGTGCTGTCCAGTAGGACTTCCTGTGAAAATGGTAATGTTATATCTGCACTTCAGCATGGTATCCATTAGCCACATGGGACTATGGAGCACCTGAAATGTGATTTTTGTGACTGGAGAACTGAATTTTAAATTTTATTATTATTATTATTATTTTTTTTTTTTTTTTATTTTTTTTGAGACGGAGTTTTCGCTCTTGTTACCCAGGCTGGAGTGCAATGGCGCGATCTCGGCTCACCGCAACCTCCGCCTCCTGGGTTCAGGCAATTCTCCTGCCTCAGCCTCCTGAGTAGCTGGGATTACAGGTACACGCCACCATACCCAGCTAATTTTTTGTATTTTTAGTAGAGACGGGGTTTCACCATGTTGACCAGGATGGTCTCGATCCCTTGACCTTGTGATCCACCCGCCTCGGCCTCCCAAAGTGCTGGGATTACAGGCTTGAGCCACCGCGCCCGGCTACTATTATTATTATTATTATTATTTTTTTTTTTTTTTGAGACGGAGTTTCGCTCTTGTTACCCAGGCTGGAGTGCAATGGCACGATTTGGCTCACCGCAACCTCCGCCTCCTGGGTTCAAGCAATTCTCCTGCCTCAGCCTCCTGAGTAGCTGGGATTACAGGCACACACCACCATGCCCAGCTAATTTTTTGTATTTTTAGTAGAGACGGGGTTTCACCATGTTGACTAGGATGGTCTCGATCTCTTGACCTCGTGATCCACCCACGTCGGCCTCCCAAAGTGCTGGGATTACAGGCTTGAGCCACCGCGCCCGGCTATTATTTTTTTTATTTTTATTTTTTTTTGAGACGGAGTTTCGCTCTTGTTACCCAGGCTGGAGTGCAATGGCGCGATCTCGGCTCACCACAACCTCCGCCTCCTGGGCTCAGGCAATTCTCCTGCCTCAGCCTCCTTAGTAGCTGGGGTTACAGGCACGTGCCACCATGCCCAGCTAATTTTTTGTATCTTTAGTAGAGACGGGGTTTCACCATGTTGACCAGGATGGTCTCGATCTCTCGACCTCGTGATCCACCCGCCTCAGCCTCCCAAAGTGCTGGGATTACAGGCTTGAGCCACCGCGCCCGGCTTATTATTATTTTTTAATAGAGACAGGGTTTCACCATGTTGGTGAGGCTGGTCTCGAACTCCCGACCTCAGGTGACTCTGCCTCCCAAAGTGCTGGGATTACAAGCATGAGCTACAACGCCCGGCCTATTTTATTTTATTTTATTTTAATTAATTTAAATGTAAATAACTACTGTATTAGCACACTTCTATAGTCTATCATTTCACTCTTATCCTTCTATAGTCCTGGAAAATACTAACTCTAGATACTGGTTTTATAAGTGCAGGAGTCGGGAAAGAGCCAGAGAGTAAATATTTCAGGCTTTGCAGCCTACATGGTCTTTGTCACATATTCTCTGCTTGTTTGAAGATCTACAGATTATTTAGATTAGTGGTTCTCAAACTTTCTTGATGCATGGCACCCTTAGATAAAAAAAAAAAAAACCTAACAGTTCTATTTATTGAGTTCGGTGGTTGTTGGGTCCAAACATTAAGTACCTATGTCACGAACTTAGTAGTAGCCATTTAAAAAAATACGTAAATTGAAGGAAAAGATGATTTTGAAAATGTTATTATTATTATTATTATTTTTTTTTTTTTTTGAGACGGAGTTTCGCTCTTGTTACCCAGGCTGGAGTGCAATGGCAGGATCTCGGCTCACTGCAACCTCCGCCTCCTGGGCTCAGGCAATTCTCCTGCCTCAGCCTCCTAAGTAGCTGGGATTACAGGCACGCGCCACCACGCCCAGCTAATTTTTTGTATTTTTAGTAGAGACGGGGTTTCACCATGTTGACCAGGATGGTCTGGATCTCTCGACCTTGTGATCCACCCGCCTCGGCCTCCCAAAGTGCTGGGATTACAGGCTTGAGCCACTGCGCCCGGCCTGAAAATCTTATTCTTAAATAATCACACTTACTCATTTGGATATGTATGCCTGTTGGACACTGCACAACTTCCCAAACTTTGGAATCAGTTTATACACTGCCACCCTCATTTCCTGTACCACTTTAATAAAAGTACTTGTTTTTTATCATAGCAACTGTGAACAATTTATCTTTACAGTGGTGTTATTAAAACTAATGTAATGCACATGGTACTGTTTTGAGGTAGTAGTTTATACAATACCTGACAGATGTTCAGAATTGCTGCACATCTCAAAAATTTTTTTTTTTTTTGAGACGGAGTTTCGCTCTTGTTACCCAGGCTGGAGTGCAATGGCGCGATCTCGGCTCACCGCAACCTCCGCCTCCTGGGTTCAAGCAATTCTCCTGCCTCAGCCTCCTGAGTAGCTGGGATTACAGGCACGTGCCGCCATGCCCAGCTAATTTTTTGTATCTTTAGTAGAGACGGGGTTTCACCATGTTGACCAGGATGATCTTGATCTCTCGACCTTGTGATTCACCCGCCTCGGCCTCCCAAAGTGCTGGGATTACAGGCTTGAGCCACCGTGCCCGGCCCTCAAAATTTTTAAATATCCCAGGACACCACTGTGAGTATGCTGCAGCACCCTTGGGTGCCAGGTACGCAGTTTGGAACCAGTAACTTTTTTTTTTCTTGAGATGGAGTCTCACTCACTCTGTTGTCCAGGCTGGAGTGCAGTGGTGCCATGTCAGCTCACTGCAACCTCCGCCTCCTGGGTTCAACGTATTCTGTCTCAGCCTCCCAAGTAGCTGCGAGTAGCTGGGATTACAGGAGATTGCTACTACACCCAGCTAAACTTTTTGTATTTTTAGTAGAGACAGAGATTTCACCATGTTGCCCAGGCTGATTTTGAACTCCTGGCCTCAAGGATCCACTGGCCTCAGCCTCCCAAAGTGCTGAGATCGCAGGCGTGAGCCACTGCACCTGGTCCCTGGAACCAGTAACTTAATGTGTCAATAACTAAGAGTCTGGCCATAACGGTGTTTTATAAATGAAGCTTAATCTGTGAGTCTGGAGTCTCCCATTTGTGTTGAAAGTGTAACTTTGGCCGGGCGTGGTGGTTCACACCTGTAATCCCAGCACTTTGGGAGGCTGAGGTGGGCAGATCACCTGAGATCAGGAGTTCGAGAACAGCCTGGCCAAAATTATGAAACCCTGTCTCTACTAAAAACACAAAAATTAGCCGGGCGCAGTGGCTCAAGCCTGTAATCCCAGCACTTTGGGAGGCTGAGGCGGGTGGATCACGAGGTCAAGAGATCGAGACCATCCTGGTCAACATGGTGAAACCCTGTGTTTACTAAAAATACAAAAAAAATTAGCTGGGCGTCGTGGTGCATGCCTGTAATCACAGCTACTCAGGAGGCTGAGGCAGGAGAATTGCCTGAACCCGGGAGGCGGAGGTTGCGGTGAGCCGAGATCGCGCCATTACACTCCAGCCTGGGTAACAAGAGCGAAACTCCGTTTCAAAAAAAAAATAAAAAAAATTAGCTGGGTGTGGTGGCGTGCCTCTGTAATCCCAGCTACTTGGGAGGCTGAGGCAGGAGAATTGCTGGAACCCGGGAGGCGGAGGCCATAGTGAGCCAAAATTGTGCCACTGTACTCCAGCCTCAGTGACAGAGCAAGACCTTGTCTCAAAAAAAAAAAAAAAAAAGAAAAGAAAAATAGAACTTAACAGTTATAGAATATTTAAAAAGAGGGACTTCAGTAACCTTTGAATTTCATCAGTTAATTAAGTGCCAACTGATAGGTCTACAGATTGGACAGGAATTATGCTTTTAATGACTATTTTATTTTATTATTTTTTTTTCGAGACGGAGTTTGGTTCTTGTTACCCAGGCTGGAGTGCAATGGCACGATCTCGGCTCACCGCAACCTCCACCTCCTGGGTTCAGGCAATTCTCCTGCCTCAGCCTCCTGAGTAGCTGGGATTACAGGCACGCGCCACCACGCCCAGCTAGTTTTTTGTATTTTTAGTAGAGACGGGGTTTCACCATGTTGACCAGGATGGTCTCGATCTCTCGACTTCGTGATCCACCTGCCTCGGCCTCCCAAAGTGCTGGGATTACAGGCTTGAGCCACCGCCCCCGGCCCTAATGACTATTTTAAACAGCAAAGATCTTTAGGTGATCTTGAGTTTATAGTAGTTAATATTTTTATCTGTGAATTTTGTTGTTTTTTTTCTTTCTTCTTTTTCGTTGTTGTTGTTTTTTCATCTGTGAATTTTGAACATGTACGTTGAATTTGAAAATATTTTCAAAGGAGAAAAAGTACGAAAGTTGGTGGTCAAATAATTGTTTCTTAATTGCTCATTCAGCAAATGTTTATCGAGGCGGGGCCTCCTGCCTTATACTTGTAATCCCAGCATTTTGGGAGGCAGAGCTGGGTGGATCACTTGAGCCCAGAAGTTCCTCACAAGCCTGGGCAACCTAGTAGACTCCAACTCTTCAAAAAATAAATAAATAAGTAAATAAATAAAATTTTAGACAGGCATGGTGGCAGATTCCTATAACCCCAGCTTCTCAGGAGGCGGGGGCAAGAAGATTACTTGAGCCCAGTAGTTTGAACCTGCAGTAAGCTGAGGTCACACTACTGCACTTCAGCCTGGACAACAGAGCAAGACCCTGTCTCCCCGACCCCCAACAGAAAAAAGAAAAGAAAAAATGAAATGAGTGGATTGGGGATATTGGGAGCATATATTGGAAATAAAATTAGATGAGAAATTGAATAGACGTAAATGGGTGTCATATTTTTTGGGTTTTAGAGGGAAAGTTTTCAAAGTTTAGCTATTAAGTTGATCTTTGCTATTAGTTTTTTGAATAGCTACTGTTAATCTTCTATTTGTAGTTTACTATATTTTTTAAAGTATTTTTTAAAATTCGTTTTCAAGACAAGGTATATAGCTCTGTGGCCCAGACTGGAATAGCGTGGCATGATCATGGCTCACTACAGCATCTACCTCCCAGGCCTAAGCTATTCTCCTGCCTCACCCTCCCCAGTAGCTGGAACTACAGATGTGTGCTACCACGCCTGGTTAATTATTTTTATTTTTAGTAGAGACAAGGTCTCACTATCTGGCCACTCTCAAACTCCTGGAGTCAAGCAGTCCTCCCTCCTTGACTTCCCACAGTGTTGGGATTATAGGCATGAGCCACTATGCCTGGCCCATTAAAAAAAATGTTTTTTTTGTCGGGTGCAGTGGCTGACGCCTATAATCCCAGCACTTTGAAAGGGTGAAGCAGGCAGATCACCTGAGGTCAGAAGTTTGAGACCAGCCTGACCAACGTGGTGAAACTCCATCTCTACTGAAATGCAAAAATTCGCTGGGCATAGCAGTGGGTGCCTGTAATCTCAGCACTTGAGAGGCTGAGATAGGAGAATTGCTTTAACTTGGGAGGCAAGGATTGCAGTGAGCCGAGATCACGCCACTGTACTCCAGCCTGGACAGCAAGAGTGAGACTCCGTCTCAAAAAAAAACAAAAAAAAAACCAACTATAGCTTTAAAAAAAGAGTACTTTTTTAAAAACAGGAAAGGATGTTAAAATGTTCATTAAGCATCCCCTCCACCCTCCCCCAGAGTCTCTTTCTGCTGCCCAGGCTGGAGTGCAGTGGTGTGATCTCTGCTGGCTGCAACCTCTGCCTTCCAGATTCAAGCGATCCTCCCACCTCAGCCTCCGGGGTAGCTGGGACTACATATGGGAGCCACCATGTCTGGCTAATTTTTGTACTTTTTGCAGAGATGGGGTTTTGCCATGTCGTCCAGGCCCCTCCTGAACTCCTGAGCTCAAGTGATAAGCCTGCGTCGGCTGCCCAAAGTGCAAGGATTACAGATGTAAGCCACCACGCCCGGCCCTAAACTTTTTTCTTCATCTGTTGAGATGATCACATCATTTTTATCTTTTTTTAGGGGGGACGGTGTTTTGCTCTTGTTCCCAGGTTGGAGTGCAATGGTGCAGTCTTGGCTCACTGCAACCTTTGCCTCCCGGATTCAAGTGATTCTCCTACCTCAGCCTCCGGAGTAGCTGGGATTACAGGCATGCACCAGCACGCACTGCTAATTTTGTATTTTTAGTAGAGATGGTGTTTCTCCACGTTGATCAGGCTGGTCTTGAACTCCCAACCTCAGGCAATCGCCTGCCTCAGCCTCCCAAAGTGCTGGGATTACAGGTGTGAGCCACCGCGCCTTGCCTCATTTTTATCTTTTAATCTGTTAGTGTGGTAAATTGCAAGGTTGATTTTCTGATATTAAACCAATTGTGCATTCCTTTTTTTTTTTTTTTTTTGAGACAGTTTCGCTCTTGTTGCCCAGCCTGAGTCTCGGCTCACCACAACCTCTACCTCCCAGGTTCAAGCGATTTTCCTTCTTCACCCTCCCTAGTAGCTGGGATTACAAGCATGAGCCACCATGCCTGGCTAATTTTGTATTTCTAGTAGAGATGGCGTTTCTCCATGTTGGACAGGTTGGTCTGGAACTCCTGACCTGAGGTGATCCGCGCACCTCAGCCTTTCAAAGTCCTGGGATTACAGGTTTAAGCCACCACGCCCAGCCTTTTTTCTTTTTTTAAAGAGATAGGGTTTCACTATGTTGCCAAGGTTGGAGGACAGTAGCTGTTCACAGTTGCCATCATAGTGCACACAGCCTGGAACTCCTGGGTTCCAGAGATCCTCCTGCCTCAGCCTCCCAAGTAACTGGCACTGCAGGCACACTGCCCCATAATCTGCCCAACCAATTTTGCATTTCTGAAATAAAACCACTTGACTGTGATATGTTATCCCTTTTTACAAATTGCTGGATTCTTTTTGCTGATATTTATTTGGGATTTTTATATTTTTAAGAATGGCATGTAATCTTTCCTTGGTGTGTGTGTGTATGTGTGTCTCTGAGGTGGTTGCAGGAAAGGGAGTTAAATTTTTATCTCCCATGGTGGGAAGACAAACATTTTAATAGCTAAAAGTAGAAAAATAGCTGGCTTAGTGGCTCATGCTTATAATCCCAGCACCAGCACTTTGGGAGGCAGAGGCAGGTGGATCCCTTGAGTCCAGGAGTTCGAGACCAGCCTGGGCATCAGCGAAACCCCATCTCTACAGAAATTACCCAGGCATACTGGCACATGACTATGGTCCCAGCTACTAGGGGGGCTGAGGCACAAGAATCGTTTGAGCCAGAGAGGCAGAGGTTACAGTGAGCTGAGATGGTGCCCCTGCACTCCAGCCTCAGCAACAGAGTGAAACCCTGTCTCAAAAATAAATAAATTATATTAAATTATTAAGTAAAACTATAAAAATTGAAAACTAGCAATACGAATAAGTTACCTATGTTAACAAGGTAAATGCAAAAATAATTAGCTAAAAGTAAAAGTGGTTGCTTTGGGGGAGGGAGGAAAGGACCGTGCAAGGAGCTGCTTATTTTATTTATTTATTTATTTATTTATTTATTTATTTTTTTTTTTTCCAAGTTTTTAGTTTATTAAGCTTCTCGTGAAAAATCCACAACGGCCATAGATAACATCATTGCAGCATCTTTACTCCTTCGGCTGTGATCCAATCTCCAGCTCACTTTTTGCCAGCACCAACATTGGCCTTTGCAGTCCCCCTGACTTTCTTCATTCTGTTCTTGCGTTCCTTTCGTTGCTTTCTTGAGGTCTTTTTCTTCTCATACAGGCCATGTCTTGCAAGTCTATGTTTGGGTTCATTTTTCTTTGCATAATCCAGGGAATCATAAATCATGCCAAAGCCAGTTGTCTTGCCACCACCAAAATGAGTTCTGAATCCAAATACAAAGATGACATCCGGTGTGGTCTTGTACATTTTGGCTAGTTTTTCCCGAATTTCTGTCTTAGGCACTGTTGCCTTCCCGGGGTGAAGGACATCAATGACCATTTGTTTCCTCTGAAGCAGTCGGTTGGTCATGAACTTTCTAGTGCGGATAGTTACTGTGTCGTTCATGATGGTGGCCTATCCTTACGAAGCCGAGGAGGGAAAGATTTATTTATTTTTTTTTTGAAATGAAGTCTCAACTCTCTTGCCAGGCTAGAGTGCAGTGGCATGATCTCGGCTCACTGCAGCCTCCCCTTCCCAGGTTCAAGTGATTCTCTTGCCTCAAGTCTCCCAAGTAGCTGGGACTACAGGCACATGCCATCACGCCCAGCTAATTTTTATATATTTTTTAGTACAGATAAGATTTCACCATGTTGGCCTGGATGGTCTCCATCTTTTGACCTCGTGATCTGCCTGCCTTGACCTCCTAAAGTACTGGGATTGCTGGCGTAAGCCACCACACCCAGCCGGAATTGCTAATTTAAAAACAGCAATTTAGCCAGTCTTATGTAATCAGCTCCTTATACTGGCAGATGAAAGCTAAAATTAAAACTGTTATTTGTGAACAAGAGGTAAGTAAAACCAGAAGAGTGGAAAAGCATACTGAGAAAATGATCAAGAACAAGAGGAGAGGATCAGAGATTAGATCCTAGAACATCATCTTACTTATCTTAGTAGCTGATTGAATTCAGAGATAATAAAAAATAAGCAGGCTTCTGTTTCAGTTGTAATTTCAGATTCACTGTGAAGTACTGTTCCCTAATTTGGCTTTTGTTACGTATGACCGAAGCACCTAAAATATCTTCCAGTTACCTGTTTACTTATTGCTAAAACCAAGAACATTGATCCTGTTTATGTGTATTGTATTAATTTAGTGTTGTGGCAGAATGCTAATACGGTTGAATCAAAATGTCTAGTTATTCTTTTTTTTTTTTTTTTTTTTTTTTTTTGAGACGGAGTTTCGCTCTTGTTACCCAGGCTGGAGTGCAATGGCGCAATCTCGGCTCACCGCAACCTCCGCCTCCTGGGTTCAGGCAATTCTCCTGCCTCAGCCTCCTGAGTAGCTGGGATTACAGGCACGCGCCACCATGCCCAGCTAATTTTTTGTATTTTTAGTAGAGACGGGGTTTCACCATGTTGACCAGAATGGTCTCGATCTCTTGACCTTGTGATCCACCCGTCTCGGCCTCCCAAAGTGCTGGGATTACAGGCTTGAGCCACCACGCCCGGCCTAGTTATTCTTTTTTGAAATCTGCAGTTGCATTTTTTTCTTACCCAAGGATGAGGTTCTAAAGTTAATACATAAAGTGAAAATCAAATATAGTTATAGGGAGGCAGGAACTGAGCCCAGTTGAGGAAACTTTACATTATGCCTCTTAGTTCATATTCTTTCCAGGGCAAATACTCACTGAGTGAAATTTAAAGCATTATTGGCTGAACTAATAGGATGTTATTTTTGGCCAGTTGTGGTGGCTCACACCTGTAATCCAAGCACTTTGGCGGCCAAGGCAGGTGGATCACCTGAGGTTGGGAGTTCAAGACCAACATGGTGAAACCCCGTAAAAAAAATTAAAAAAAAAAAAAAAAGATGTTATTTTCATGTCTGAAATTTTTTGGCTGGGTACAGTGGCTCACCCCTGTAATCTTAGCACTTTGGGAGGCTAAGGTGGCTGGATCACCTGAGGTTAGGAGTTCCAAACCAGCCTGGACAACAAGGTGAAACCTCTTCTCTACTGAAAATACAAAAACTAGCTAGGCATGGTGGTGTGCATCTGTAATCCCTGCTACTTGGGAGGCTGAGGCAGGAGAATTGCTTGAACCCAGGAGGTGGAGGTTGCAGTGAGCCAAGATCGTGCCATTGCACTACAGCCTGGGTAACAGAGGAGACTCTCTCAAAATAATAATAATAATAATAATATTTTTTTTCTTTTTTTTTTTTGCTGAGTACTTAAAGTTGACTTTTCCTCGGATAAATATACATATGATGCAAATGCACTGTATTTAGATATCTAATTCAGATGTCCCCAGCTCCCTGGGCTTCAGAACAGTATAAGTCCACTGACTGGGTGGCCCAGCAGTAGGTCAGCAGCAGGCAAGCATTAGCGCCAGAGCTCCGGCCTCTGTTGGATAGCGGTTGCATTAGATTCTCACAGGAGCACAAACCCTGTCTTAAACTGTGCGTGAAAGAGATGTAGTTTGTGGGCTCCTTATAAGAGTATAATGCCTGATGACCTGAGGTGGAACAGTTTCATCCCGAAACCATCCCCCACCACACCCTCATGGTCTGTGGAAAAATAGTCTTCCACAAAACCGGTCCCTGGTTCAGGAAAGGTTGGGGACCACTGACCTAATTGCCGTCCTTTTTGGGAGTGGATTATTAGATAATATGCAAACTCTTAGAAGCTAGGCCAAATTTTTATTTGAGCCAGTAAAGTCCCTATCATCCTGATCAAAGTTAGTCACAGATTTTATTTTGAGTATGAAAATTTTCCAGCAATATTAATTATAATAGTGATTTAAACTCCTTAAAATGAATGATGTTTTATATCCTCATAAGTATAGTTTTTTCCTTCCCATTTTTGGTCTTCTCTCAGAAAGTAACCCTGAAGTCACCAACTGTATTCTTTTTTTTTTTTTTTGAGGCAGAGTCTTGCTCTGTTGTCAGGCGCCGGGTGCCAGGCTGGAGTGTAGTGGCATGATCTCAGCTTACCACAACCTCCATCTCCCAGGTTCAAGCAATTCTCCTGCCTTAGCCTCCCGAGTAGCTGGGACTATAGGCGTGCGCCACCACGACCAGCTAATTTTTATATGTTTTTTAGTAGAGACGGGGTTTCACCATGACCAACTGTACTCTTAATCTCTTCATAGATTGTAGTTGCTCTTCCTTTTTTCTCACCTTTTCTTACATTGTATATTTGTTACAGAAGAGTTTTCTTCAAAAATGGATGGGGTGTCTTCAGAGGCTGGTGAAGAAAAGTAAGTACATTTAATGCAGCTAAAAATGTTATATTCTGTCAGAGAAAGATATTTTTTTTTAACTAGTAAAACCTGTCCATAACTTCTCACATCTTTTTCCATTGTGTGGCAAGAAAAAGAAGTAGATGTTTCACTGGTCAGCATGGTGAAACCCCACCTCTACTAAAAATACAAACATTAGCTGCATGTGGTGGCACGAGGGAGGCTGAGGCAGGAGAATCCCTTGAACCCGAGAGGTGGAGGTTGCAGTAAGCCAAGATCGTGCCACTGCACTCTAGCCTGGCAGTAGAGAGAGACTCCCTCTCAAAAAAAAAAAAAAAAAAAAAAGTAGATGTTACAAACTGATAGCTCCCCTTGCCGTTGCCGTATCTTTGTATAAACTCATCTACTCTGAGCACAGTGGCTTACACCTATAATCCCAGCACTTTGAGAGGCTTACGTGGGAGGATATCTTAAGCTCAGTAATTTGAGACCTGCCTGGGCAACATAGTAAGACACCTTTACCCCATCTCTACAAAAAATAAAAAAACATGTTTTAACCCCCCTACTCCCCCAAAAAATAAAATTTTAAAAATGGAGGACTTCTGGCTTTACCAGCCAGGGAAGGTGTTTAGCTTTGCCCAGGAAAGAATTCATGGGCCAGCAAGTGGTGCTATATAGTACTTTTTTTTTTTTTTTTTGTATTTTTAGTAGAGACGGGGTTTCACCATGTTGACCAGGTTGGTCTCGATCTCTTGACCTCGTGATCCACCCGCCTCAGCCTCCCAAAGTGCTGGGATTACAGGCTTGAGCCACCGCGCCCGGCCTATAGTACTTTTTTTGAAGTGTTAGTGTAAAGCAGCAGCACAGGTAAAGCTCCTTGCAGAGCAGGGCTACCCTAAACGTAGTGCTCAGAGGCTGTTCTGCACTCATACACCCACTTTTAACGATATGCAAATTAAAGGGTGTTTTATGCAGAAATTTTTAGAATTAGGGTGGTAACTTCCAGGTTGTCAGGTCATTGCCATGGAAAGGGCAGATGACTGCTGGGTTTTTGCCATAGCAGTGGTAAACTGACAAGGCACACTGGTGGGTGTGTCTTGTGGGGAGGTGCTTCTGCCCCAGACCTGTTTAGCTAGTCCTCAATTTGGTCCTGTGTCCTAGCCCCACCTTGCAGTCAAGTTCTGCCTCCTACCTCAAGAGTCTGTCTCAAAAATCATCATCATCATCATCTCATCTCGAGTCAAATCTGAGAGGGACTTTAGACACTACCTCCCATCTCTTCATGTAAGGATGAGAGAATTGAGGACCAGGAAAACAAAATGATTTGTCTAAAATTGCCGTTACAGTCTGATGGCTTGTTTGCAGTTTGCAGTCATAAGTTGTTGGCCTACACATAGCATTTTTTGGTGGTTGTTTTTTAAGAGACTGTGTCTTGCTCAAGCTAGATTTGGACTGCTGGGTTCAAGTGATTCTCCTGCCACAGCCTCCTGAATAGCTGGAACTATAGTTCTGAGCAACTTTGGCTGGCTTTGGCCTACACACGGTTTTTAGTTTTTGAATTAGTTGCCAAAATTTCAAAATCATAAAATTTTGTACAACAATTGGGTTTTCAGCTTCTCTTGAAAAATTGAGTGTGGCATCATTGGGCTCCTATTACTGTTTGGCAGCAACTAACCACAGCAGAGCAATGATTGACCTTTAGGTGAAAGAGGAATTCTCTAGGTCATTATAATCTCACACTACCTATTTTTCTTAGTCCTAAAAAATTATCTGTTTATTAGCCTCATAGGCATTTGAATTTTCAAAACCTGGTCTAAAAATCATGTAGTAGTAAAACCAAAACTAGAGCCCATTTTTCTTATTATACCTCTATACATATGGTAAATTACGTTGTACTGATTATTATTCAGGAGATAGTCTTGTAGTACATAATATGTATTTTAAAACACTGAATTCCTAACTGAATTTAAAGTCTTGTAATACAAATTTTGCTTGCCGGAGTGCTGAGTGAAAGTGGTGACCAGTTTGAAAGCATATAAGGGGTGCTGTGATAATGGCTTTGGGAATTCAGTTTTTTATCAATGTATGTTTAAGTTGTTTTTTCCTTTTTTCAGTGACAATACAGAGAGACCTGTTAGAAGACAGCATTCCTCAGTAAGACTGACTTGAATTAATAATTATCAGTTTTTATTTAATAATAACTATATATCATGGTAGTTTTGACTGTGGCTTCACCATCCTACCCTCACTGGCTTCCTGTTGCTCTCTGGATAAAGACTCAAATATTTAACATGGTTATACAATTCTGTAAACATACTAAAATTCATACTTTATGAATTTTTTAAGTAATTTTATGAATTTTATGGTATATAAGTTATACTTCAGTAGAGCTGTTTAAAATGTATGTTTAACCTGTTGTACAAAGCTGTTGCAAGAGACAAAAATCCAACCCAAATTGCTTTTGTTTTTTGAGACAGAGTCTCGCCCTGTCGCCCATACTGGAGTGCAGTGGCACAGTCTTGGCTTACTGTAACCTCCATCTCCTGGGTTCAAGCGATTCTCATGTTTCAGCCACCCAAGTAGTTGGAATTACAAGCATGCACCACCACACATGGCTAATTTTTGTGTTTTTAGAAGATACGGGATTTCACCCTGTTGCCCAGGCTGCTCTCAAACTCCTGGCCTCAAGTGATCCTCCCACCTCAGCCTCCCAAAGTGCTGGGATTACAGGTGTGAGCCACTGTGCCCCGCCCAAACTGCTTTAAGCACAAGATGTATTGGGTTATGATACTAAAAAATCCAAAGAAAGAATGGTTTTAGGCACAATTTTACTGACCAGCAGTTCCAACAATGAGAACAGTACTAGGATTTCCTTTGTTTTTTTCTGCTCTTAGTGCTTTCTCTGGATAATCTTCATCAGATAGATTCTTCTCCCATAATTACCGTGGTACGTTTAGCTCTCTTACTTCCAGGCTCAAGTCCTATGTGAAGAATAGTGAGTATCTTTCCACATACAGAAACGACTTAGAACTGAATCATGTTAGCTCGATTATCTTGATGTGGGTCAAGTCCTCATTCCTGAACCAATCATCATTGACAAGAGAATATCAGATTGTTTTAGATAGGGCTATGTGTTTTACACTAGAGTTGGTGTGGAGTTCACTCAGACCACATGGGATGAGAGTGGGTAAATTAATAGGGGAGAATGGGCAGGTAGAAGGGAATAGATGTCTGTTACTTAAATCTGCCACACAGTATAACATTGAGCAGAATGAATTTGAGGAGTTTCAGAGGTTTTTATGAAAATTTTAGCTTTCTATCTATAACTTGAAATAAACTGAGTCTTAATGCATATGCCAGATTTTTTTTTAATAATTCTAATTGTTAACCTAGATTTTGAAACCCCCAAGAAGTCCTCTTCAGGACCTCAGAGGTGGGAATGAAGCAGTTCAGGTAAGTCTCTGGTGGAAATATTTGATAGATGACTATTTTCCGTGATACTTGTAAGTCAGGAACTTCATTAGCTATATGAAGAGGCAATATCATAAATGATTACAAGTTGAATGTGTAAGCATCCCATGGCTTTTAGGTTAAAATCCAAACACTTGAATATACTGGCATTCATTATTTTTCTTTTTCTTTTTTTTTTTTTTTTTTTTCTAGGAATGGTATCTCCCTCTGTTACCCAGGTTGGAGTGCAATGGCATGATCATAACCCCCTGCAGCCTTGAATTCCTGGGTTCAACCAATCTTCCCCCCATCAGCCTCCTGAGTGGCTGGGACTGTGGCAAATGCTACCATACCTGGCTATTTATTTATTTATTTATTTAGAGACAGGATCTCACTCTGTTGCCCAGACTGTAGTGCAATGGTGTGATCATGGCTTACTGCAACTTCCTCCTCCTGGGCTCAAGAGATCCTCCCACCTCAACCTCCTGAGTAGCTGGGACTACAGGAATGTACCACCATGCTTGGCTGATTTTTGTATTTTTTGTAGAGATGGGGTTTTGCCATGTTGTCCATGCTGATCTTTGAACTCCTGGGCTCAAGTAATTCATCCACCTTGGTCTTCCAAAGTGTTGGGATTACAGGCGTCAGCCACTGTGCCCAGCCCTTTAAAACGATTTGTTTTTTTTTTTTTAGTACAGACAGGGTCTTGCTATGTTGATCAGGCTGGCTTTGAGCTTCTGGGCTCAAATGATCCTGCCTAGGCCTCCTGAAGTATGGGTATTACAGGCATGAGCCACTGTGCCAAGCCTTTCATGTCAGATGTATAATATGCCAACATTGTAACAAAATTTGAGGAAAGCACATCTCACACATGCATGTGAAAACCCTATAATCACACTTATGAACTATGAGAAGATCAGTTTCCTTTTTTTTAGTAAGAAATATATTAGTCTCTGTTAGTCCCAGTGTTTTTCCCATGTCTTATTATAATTGTCATGTTAAGCTTAAGGCCACTACCTGTAGTGTCTTCTGGGGCCTTAACCAGGTACACTGCTTTGATGCAGAGGTGATACCATTCCTGATTCTTTATTACAGCAAGACTTATGGTCAGGTATTCAGAATTAACCCAGTAAAATCTCTGTGGATTTTGTTTGTTTCTGTCTTTTGGTTTATTATTATTATTTTATGTTTTTACTTAACGGCAAGCTTGGGCCGGGCGCAGTGGCTCACGCCTGTAATCCCAGCACTTTGGGAGGACGAGGCAGGTGGATCATGAGGTCGGGAGTTTAAGACCAGCCTGGCCAACATGGTGAAACCCCATCCCTACTAAAAACACAAAAAAATTAAGCGGGCATGGTGGCAGGTGCCTGTAATCCCAGTTAATTGGAAGGCTGAGGCAAGAGAAGTAAGCCAAGATTGCACCAGTGCACTCCAGCCTGGGCAACAGTGAGCCTCTGTATCAAAAAAAAAAAAAAGAGCCGGGCGCGGTGGCTCAAGCCTGTAATCTCAGCACTTTGGGAGGCTGAGGTGGGTGGATCACGAGGTCAAGAGATCGAGACCATCCTGGTCAACATGGTGAAACCCCGTCTCTACTAAAAATACAAAAAATTAGCTGGGCATGGTGGCACGTGCCTGTAATCCCAGCTACTCAGGAGGCTGAGGCAGGAGAATTGCCTGAACCCAGGAGGCGGAGGTTGCGGTGAGCCGAGATCACGCCATTGCACTCCAGCCTGGGTAACAAGAGCGAAACTCCATCTCAAAAAAAAAAAAAAGGCCAGGCGCGGTGGCTCAAGCCTGTAATCCCAGCACTTTGGGAGGCCGAGGCGGGTGGATCACGAGGTCGAGAGATCGAGACCATCCTGGTCAACATGGTGAAACGTGTCTACTAAAATACAAAACATAAGCTGGGCATGGTGGCGCGTGCCTGTAATCCCAGCTACTCAGGAGGCTGAGGCAGGAGAATTGCCTGAACCCAGGAGGCGGAGGTTGCGGTGAGCTGAGATCGCGCCATTGCACTCCAGCCTGGCAAGAGCGAAACTCCGTCTCAAAAAAAAAAAAAAAAAAGAAAAGAAAAGAAAAAAAACCCAGCAAGTTCATTCTTAATGTCTTTTGGTGTTTGTGTGTGGTATTTATGTGAGTAGAAATGTTTGCTCTTATTAAGGAAGGTGGGGAAGGAAAGTAAAAATAGTATATTCTAATGAAAAGATGCTTAACATCATTGGCCATTAGGGAAATAAAAATCAAAACCACAATGAGATACCGCCTCACTACTACCCATTAGAATAGCTAAAATAAAAAACAGATGGCCAGGCACAGTGGCTCACACCTGTAATCTCAGTATTTGGGGATGCCTAGACAGGCAGATCATGAGTTCAGAAGATCGAGACCAGCCTGACCAAGATGGGGAAACCCTGTCTCTACTAAAAATATGAAAGTTAGCCAGGCACAGTGTTGCACACCTGTAATCCTAGCTACTTAGGAGGCTGAGGCAGGAGAATTGCTTGAACCCAGGAAGTGGAGGTTGTAGTGACCCGACGTCACACCAGTGCACTCTAGCCTGGGTGACAGAGTGAGACTCCCTCTCAAAAAGAAAAAAAAGACAGATAATAACAAGTGTTGTTGAGGATGCAGGGAAATTGGAAACCTTGTGCTCTGTTGGTGAGGATATAAAATGGTACAGCTGCTATTGAAAACAGTACGGCAATTCTCAAAAAATTGGAACTGGAAGTACCATATGATCCAACAATTCCACTTCTGGATATATATCCAAAAGAATTGAAAGGAGAGTTTCAAAGAGATATTTGTACACCCATGTTCATAGCAGCATTAATCACAGTAGCCAGAAGGTGGAAGCAACTCAAGTGCCCATTGATGGATGAATGGATAAACAAAATGTGATAGTATATACATAAAATGAAGTATTATTCAGCCTTGAAAAAAAGAAGGAAATTCTGACACATAGTACAACATCTGAAGAAGTAATTCAGAATAAGACATGATCTCTGGCCAGGGGCAGTTTTTCGCTTTGGGAGGCCAAGGTGGGAGGATCACTTGAGATCAGTTCGAGACCAGCCTGGCCCACATGGTGAAACCCTGTCTCTACTAAAAATAAAAAAAATTAGCTGGGTATGGTGGCATACTCCTGTAATCCCAGCTACTTGGGAAGTTGAGACATGAGAATTGCTTGAACCGGGGAAGCAGAGGTTGCATTGAGCTGAGATTGAGTTATTGCGCTCCAGCTTGGGTGACAGAACAAAACTCTGTCTCAAGGCAAAAAAAAAAAAAAGAGTTGATATCTGTCTGTAGTACTCTGAGATGTAATTCACAGTGATTTTTCTAAGACTTAATAGCATATATTCTCTGCCTTTAGGAATCCAATGCTTTGAGAAATAAGAAAAACTCGCGTCGAGTCAGCTTTGCAGATACTATCAAGTAAGTTGAAAGCAGAAGTAACTATTACAGGTACTACTAGTATTTTATGTATCAAACCAAATGTATTGGTACTGACTCGATTAACTGTTTTGATTAAACATTAGTTGTTATTTAAAAGGTTATTCAGTATTATGTTTAAAAGAGAAACAATGAAGAAATTCCCTCTAAAGTCAGGAACAAAACAATGATATTCAACTATTGTTTAACATTGTACTAGGGGCCAGGTGTGGTGGCTCATGTCTATTATCCCAGCACTTTGAGAGGTCGAAGCCAGAGGATTACTAGAGGCCAATGGTTTGAGGCCAGCTTGAGCAACTTAGCAAGATCCCATCTCTACCAAAAAAATAAAAATTAATCAGGCGTGGTTGCTTGCGCTGCAGTACGAGATATTCGGGAGGCTGAGGCTAGAGGATTGCTTCAGCTCAGGAGTTCCAGGCTGCAGTGAGCCATACTAGTGTCATTGTACTCCAACCTGGGCAAGAGTGAGACCTTGTCTCAAAAAAGGAAAAAGAACAGCCTCTATATGGTGAGTGATACTTCATATTAGCAGAATTAGAATTAACTGGTCAGATTCAAGGCAGGTGTCAAATGCTCGACAAAGCTTTTTTTTTTTTTTTGAGACGGAGTTTCGCTCTTGTTACCCAGGCTGGAGTGCAATGGCACGATCTCGGCTTACCGCAACCTCCGCCTCCTGGGTTCAGGCAATTCTCCTGCCTCAGCCTCCTGAGTAGCTGGGATTATAGGCACGCACCACCATGCCCAGCTAATTTTTTTTGTATTTTTTAGTAGAGACGGGGTTTCACCATGTTGACCAGGATGGTCTCGATCTCTTGACCTTGTGATCCACCTGCCTCGGCCTCCCAAAGTGCTGGGATTACAGGCTTGAGCCACCGCGCCCGGCAGCTTTTTCTTAATAATACCAGTGAAAAGGGATCCTTTCCTGTGGAGTCCATGCTACGATACCATAACTGTTAATAACGAAAGCCAGTGAAATAATGTTTATAATCACTGTTCCACCTCTGTATTTATAGTGGAAGCCCCTTGAGTCAAGGATCATGTGTTTGTATCCCAGACTTTAGTATAGTACCAGGTATATAGTGAGTGTTTAATAAATACTTGTTGAATTAAATTAATATTTTAGGCTATTGAAAGAGAAAAAATAATTACTAAGTCAGAGCTCATTTAAAAACTATAACCTCCAGAGTAACAAATGGCTCAGAATCTTAGTTAAAAATTAAAAAATAGGGCCGGGCGCCGTGGCTTATGCCTGTAATCCCAGCACTTTGGGAGGCTGAGGCAGGTGTATCATGAGGTCAGGAGTTCAAGACCAGCCTGGCCAAGATGATGAAACCCCATCTCTACTAAAAATAGAAAAATTAGCTGGGCACAGTGACACGCACCTGTAATCCCAGCTACTAAGGAGGCTGAGGCAAGAGAATTGCTTGAACCTGGGAGGCAGAGGTTGCAGTGAGCCGAGATCGCACCATTGCACTCCAGCCTGGGTAACAGAGTGAGACTCCGTCTCAGAAAAAAAAAAAATTAAAAAATAAGACCGGGGCGGTGGCTTACTCCTGTAATCCCAGCACTTTGGAAGGCCAAGGTGGGTGGATCATGAGGTCAAGAGATCAAGATGATCCTGACCAACATGGTGAAACCCTGTCTCTACTAAAAATACAAAAATTAGCTGGGTGTGGTGCGCCTGTAGTCCCAGCTACTTGGGAGGCTGAGGCAGAAGAATTGCTTGAACCTGGGAGGTGGAGGTTGCAATGAGCCAAGATCCTTCCACTGTACTCCAGCCTGGCACCTGGCAACAGAGCAAGACTCTGTCTCAAAAAAACAAATAAATAAAATAAATAAGTAAATTGTAACAGCCTTGTCTCTACTAAAAATAAAAAAAATTAGCCAGGTATGTTGGTGAGGCTTCTTGGGAGGTGGAGGTGGGGTGATCGCTTTAGCCTGGGAGATTGAGGCTACAGTGAGCTGTGATGGCATCATTGCAATCTAGCCTGGGCAACAAAGTGAGACCCTGTTTAAAAACAAAAACAAGGCCGAGCGCGGTGGCTCAAGCCTGTAATCCCAGCACTTTGGGAGGCCGAGGCGGGTGGATCACGAGGTCAAGAGATCGAGACCATCCTGGTCAACATGGTGAAACCCTGTCTCTACTAAAAATAAAAAAATTAGCTAGGCATGGTGGTGCATGCCTGTAATCCCAGCTACTCAGGAGGCTGAGGCAGGAGAATTGCCTGAACCCAGGAGGCGGAGGTTGCGGTGAGCCGAGATCACGCCATTGCACTCCAGCCTGGGTAACAAGAGCGAAACTCCGTCTCAAAAAAAAAAACAAAAAAACAAAACTATGATAGATTTTATTGTAGTAAACTAATTTTGGCATTTGAAATATTAAGAGGATATGGTAATAGCAAAGAGGCAGCTAAAATCAAAGTATTATCTTTACCTATAAATAAGTGTTAATTTGTAGTCTGTGTTGAGTCTGTGGCTCAAGCCTGTAATTCCAGCATTTTGGGAGGCTGAGATGGGAAGATCACAAGATTAGGAGTTTGAGACCAGCCTGGCCAACATGGTGAAACCCCATCTTACTAAAAAAAATATAAAACTTAGCCAGACATGGTTGTGTGTACCTGTAATCCCAGCTACTTGGGAGGCTGAAGCAGGAAAATTGCTTAAACCCAGGAGGCGGAGGTTGCAGTGAGCCAAAATCATGCCACTGCAGTCCATCGTGACAGAGCAAGACTCCGTCTCAAAAAAAAAAAAAAAAGATTACAAATTGCAGATTTTCAATAATCTTTATTTTCTTTTCCAGGGTATTCCAAACAGAGTCTCATATGGAAATAGTGAGAAAGTCAGAAATGGCAGGTAAGTGTGTTACTGTAATTCCTGCTAAATCTGCTTTCTTTAAAATTTTGCTGTGGCTATCTAACCAGACAACTGATACAACTTATTGTCTATCTTATTGCTTAAAAAGTATATGATGGGCCACGCATAGTGGCTCACACCTGTGATCCCAACACTTTGGGAGGTTGAGGTGGGGGGATCGCTTGAGCTCAGGAGTTCACAACATGGTGAAACCCCGCCTCCACAAAAAATAAAAAATTAGCCAGGTGTGGTGGTACATGCCTGTGGTCCCAGCCACTTGAGGGGGCTGAGGTGAGAGGATAACTTGAGCCCAGGAGATTTCGACTGCAGTGATTACACCACTGCACTACAGCCTGGGCAACAAGGTGAAACCCTGTCTCAAAAACAAAAAAAGTATACCTTGAGTCTTGGGGGATATAGACTAGAGTGGATAGTTAATAATTTTTTTTTTTTTTTTTGAGACAGAGTCTGTCTCTGTCGCCAGACTGGAGTGCAGTGGCTTGATCTCAGCTCACTACAACCTCTGCCTCTCAGGTTCAAGCAATTTTCTTGCCTCAACCTCCTGAGTAGCTGGGACTACAGGCATGTGCCACCATGCCTAGCTAATTTTTGTAGTTTTTGAAGAGAAGGGGTTTCATCGTGTTGGCCAAGGTGGTCTCGATGTCTTGGCCTCATGATCTGCCTGCCTCGGCCTCCTGAAGTGTGTTTGGGATTACAGGTGTGAGCCACTGCACCCAGCCCTTTTGTTTTTTTGAGACGGAGTTTCTCTCTTGTCCCCCAGGCTGGAGTGCAATGGCAAGATCTTGGCTCACTGTAACCTCTGCCTCCTGAGTCCAGTTGATTCTCCTGCCTCAGCTTCCCTAGTAGCTGGGATTACAGGCATGCACCACTAAACCTAACTGATTTTTTTTTTTTTTTTTTGAGATGGAGTTTTGCTCTTGTTACCCAGGCTGGAGTGCAATGACTTGATCTCAGCTCACTGCAACCTCCGCCTCCTCAGTTCAAGCAATTCTCCTACATCAGCCTTCCAAGTAGCTACGACTACAGGCGTGCGCCACCATGCCCAGCTAATTTTTTGTATTTTTAGTAGAGACTGGGTTTCACCATGTTGACCAGGATGGTCTCGATCTCTTGACCTCGTGATTCACCCGCCTCAGCCTCCCAAAGTGCTGGGATTATAGGCGTGAGCTACCGCGCCCGGCCGATTTTTATATTTTTAATAGAGGCAGGGTTTCACTATGTTGGCCAAGCTGATTTCCAACTCATGGCCTCAAGTCACCCAAAGTACTAGGACAGGTGTGAGCCATCGCACTGGGCAGTTAATAATTCTTTAAAACATTGTCGTTAATGTCCTTCAGTAATTTTTCTAATGCTTTATCAGTGTGTCCTTGGACAAATTTAATTTTTATTTTATTTTTAGAAACAGAAGCGGGAGAAAGTCTCTTGATACAGTAAGTAATATTCAAATTGTATTTAAAAGGTTATAAGTTAATATATTTGTTACTTATTTTTGTGTTTCTTTTATGGAATACCTAGAATTAATTCAGAAAACAAGTGCTTTGCAGAATTTAGTATACTGCTATATCTGATTAATATGGCCATTGCACAGATTATAGGTTTTTTTTTTCCCCCCAGACAAATTCTCAATTCTGTTGCCCCGGCTGGAGTGCAGTGGCACGATCTCAGCTCACTGTGACCTCCACCTCCCAAGTTCATGTCCTCCTCCTGCCTTAGCCTCTGGAGTAGCTGGTATTACAGGCACCCGCCCCTACACCCAGCTAATTTTTTCTATTTTTAGTAGAGATGGGGTTTCACCATTTGGCCCGGCTGGTTTCAAACTCTTGACCTCGTGATTTGCCTGCCTCGGCTTCCTAAAGTGCTGGAATTACAGGCATGAGCCACTACGCCCAGCCTAGTTTATAGTTTTAATAGTGATGAAACCATATAATACATAAATCCTTATATTTATTAACTAATATAAAATAATAGATAACAAGTCTTTAGTTTTTTAAGTTCATTTTTCTTATTATAATGTTATTACATAGAAAAGCCAATACCAGTCACTCTTTAACAAATGAAAAGATGTTTTTTATCATGAGAAGTATAAATTTAACTATATTTATACTTAAATTTAGTTTATTGAGATATATTTATACTTAAATTTAGTATATTGAGATATTTTTGACCAGGAATGGTGACTCATGCCTATAATCCAAGCAGTTTGGGAGGCCAAGGCGGGTGGATCATCTGAGGTCAGGAGTTCGAGACCAGCCTGACCAACATGGTAAAACCCTGTCTCTACTTAAAAAATGCAAAAAGTTGGCCAGGCTCGGTGGCTTGCACCTGTAATCCCAGCACTTTGGGAGGCCATGGCAGGTGGATCATGAGGTCAGGAGAATGAGACCATCCTGGTCAACATGGTGAAACCCTGTCTCTACTAAAAATGCAAAAATTAGCAGGTTGTGGTGGCAGGTACCTGTAGTTCCAACTACTCATGAGGCTGAGGCAGGAAAATTTCTTGAACCCCAGAGGTGGACATGAGTTGAGATCACGCCACTGCACTCCAGCCTGGGAGACAGAGCGAGACTCCATCTCAAAAAAAAAAATAAATAGCCGAATATGGTGGCACTGTGCCTATAATCCTAGCTACTTGGGAGGCTGAGGCACGAGAATCGCTTAAACCCAGGAGGTGGAGGTTGCAGTGAACTGAGATCATGTCACTGCACTACAACCTGGGTGACAGAGGGAGACTCTGTCTCAAAAAAAAAAAAGATACTTTTGGCCTGGCGCAGTGGCTCAAGCCTGTAATCCCAGCACTTTGGGAGGCCGAGGCGGGTGGATCACGAGGTCGAGAGATGAGACCATTCTGGTCAACATGGTGAAACCCCGTCTCTACTAAAAATACAAAAAACTAGCTGGGCGTGGTGGTGCGTGCCTGTAATCCCAGCTACTTAGGAGGCTGAGGCAGGAGAATTGCCTGAGCCCAGGAGGCGGAGGTTGCGGTGAGCCGAGATCGCGCCATTGCATTCCAGCCTGGGTAACAAGAGCGAAACTCCGTCTCAAAAAAAAAAAAAAAAGATACTTTTATTTAATCAGTTAAGGAAATAGGTAAAAAGTCACTCTTTGCTAGTGGGAGTATAATTTGTAGACAGCAACCTGGTAATATTAAAAATTTTAAATGCACATGTCCTTTGAATTCAGTTTTTTGTCTGGAAATTATTTCACCAATATACTTTTAAATGTTTGAAATGATGAGTAGATAAGGTTATTCACTACAGTGTTTTTTTTATAATAGTAAACATTGTGAAAGGTCCTGAAAGTCCAGTAAGGGACTGGATAAATAAATTGTACATTTTCCATATAATTGACTACTGTGCAACCAGAAAAAAAAAAAAATTATGCTAAATAGAGAAATCTCTAAGCCATATTACTTAACATAAAAAACAAGATGCAAGCCAGGCGCAGTGGCTCACACCTGCAGTCCCAGCACTTTGGGAGGCCGAGGTGGGCGAATCATGAGGTCTTGAGTTCAAGGCCAGCCTGCCCAACATGTTGAAACCCCGTCTCTGCTAAAAATACAAAAATTAGCCAGGCGTGGTGGTGGGCGCCTCTAGTCCCAGCTACTTGGGAGGCTGAGGCAGAAGAATTTCTTGAACCTTGGAGGTGCAGGTTGCAGTAAGCCAAGATCAGTCCACTGCACTGCAGCCTGGATGACAGAGTGAGACTCCATCTAAAAAAAAAAAAAAGCAAGATGCAAAATAAAGTACATCGTGTATTCCCCACTTATACAACAGGGAAAAAGAAAAGCATCTGTGTGTAGATGTATATGTGTGTGTGTGTACATATATGCATTGCATGCATATGTAGTGACTTCTGCATTATGCATAGTATCTCTGGAAGAAACTAGTAAGATTTATTGCCTACAGAGAAGAGAACTTTACTATAGGTTACATGTTGGTTTTGTGGTTTATTAATTTAAAACTGTATGAAAGTATTGCCTATTACATTCTTTAAAGTAAAATTGTTGAAGAAATTGAAAAATAGTAGTCATGGCTTAAAAAGGCACAGAATTAAGTCCAATAGAGCTTAAAAGAAAAAGACATTTTAAAATAAAAAGATGCACAAGTGTATACGTTGCAAAGTAATTATTCCCTCTTTCCCTCTTCATTTTTTTTTTTTTTTTTTTTTTGAGACAGGGTTTTGTTCTTGTTGCCCAGGCTGGGGTGTAATGGCACAATCTAAGCCCACTGCAGACTCCGCCTCATGGGTTCAAGTTATTCTCCTGCCTCAACCTCCTGAATAGCTGGGACTACAGGTATATACCATTACACCTGGCTAATTTTTTATTTTATTTTTTTGGAGTCTCGCTCTATTGCCCAGGCTGGAGTGCAGTGGCACGATCTTGGCTCACTGCAACCTCCACCTCTTGGGTTCAAGCGATTCTCCTGCCGCAGCCTCCTGAGTAGCTGGGATTATGGGGTTATAGGCATGTACCACCACGCCTGGCTAGTTTTTGTATTAGAGAGGGAGTTTCACCATGTTAGCCAGGATGGTCTTGATCTCTCATCCTCATGATCCACCCACCTTGGCCTCCCAAAGTGCTGGGATTACAGGTGTGAGCCACCATGCCCAGTTGATGAGTCTTTTTAAAAAAGATATCTTTATAAATATTTTGTGCATTAGTTAAGTCTTTTTTTAAAAAATGTCTTTATAATTTTTTGCTAGTCATTCTATGAAAGTCTTTTACCTTCCCTATTCTTTCAACTGTTACTAAAGGTTCTTAGTAATTGTTTGGGATATAGATTATAAAAATACTTCTTAATTTCTAGGAATAAGAAATTAGAAGATAACGACTGTGAAATTACTGGTGAGTATGACTAGACTACAATTCTATAGTAAGATAGTCTCTTTATCTATGTTCCACGAACCATGAAAATAAAGCAAACAGAGGTTGGGCACAGTGGCTCACGCCTGTAATCCCAGCACTTTGGGAAGCCCCGGGCGGGCAGATCATGAGGTCAGGAGATAGAGACTATCCTGGCCAACATGGTGAAACCTGTCTCTACTAAAATACGAAAAATTATCTGGGCGTGGTTAACACTTGTACTGCTAGCTACTCCAGAGACTGAGGCAGGGGAATCTCTCGAACCTGGGAGGCGGAGATTATAGTGAGCTGAGATCATGCCACTGCACTTCAGCCTGGACGACAAAGTGAGACTCTGTCTCAAAAAAAAAAAGCAAACAGAGCTTTGTTCTTTACAAAATGTCTTCAGTTTAAAATTTCACAGACTCACTATTATGTCTTTTGTTTTTTGAGACAAAATTTCACTCTTGTTGCCCAGGCCAGAGCACAATGGCTCGATCTTGGCTCACCACAGCCTTCACCTCCCAGGTTCAAGTGATTCTTCTGCTTCAGCCTCCTGAGCAGCTGGGATTACAGGCACCTGCTACCACACTTGGCTAATTTTTTTGTATTTTTATTAGAGATGGGGTTTCACCGTTTTGGCCAGGCTGCCCTCAAACTTCTGACCTCAGGTGATCTACCTGCCTCAGCCCCGCAGACTGCTGGGATTACAGGCAAGAGCCACCAAACCTGGACGACTCACTATTCTTTCTTTTAAACCTCTGCTTCTCCTGTTTTTTTCTGTCTTGGATTCGTGCTCGTTCAGTTATTCACTTAAGTCAGGAATCAGGAAGTCATTTTCTACTCTTCCTTTATGCCTCATATCTATTTGGCCTACTTTCTATTTTATTTTATTTTTTATTTTTTTTGAGACGGAGTTTCACTCTTGTTACCCAGGCTGGAGTGCAATGGCGCGATCTCGGCTCACCGCAACCTCCGCCTCCTGGGTTCAGGCAATTCTCCTGTCTCAGCCTCCTGAGTAGCTGGGATTACAGGCCCGTGCCACCATGCCCAGCTAATTTTTTTTTGTATTTTTCGTAGAGACGGGGTTTCACAATGTTGACCAGGATGGTCTCGATCTCTTGACCTTGTGATCCACCCACCTCGGCCTCCCAAAGTGCTGGGATTACAGGCTTGAGCCACCGCGCCCGGCCTACTTTCTATTTTGTCTCCTAAATGTCTTGAAAATCTATTACCTGTTCTCTATTCCTTCTGCCACTGCTTTAATTCAAGTCCTCATTATTTTTTCTTGGGCTATTGTATTTCATGTATTATCCTTCCCAATCCATTCTCCGTATTTCTAAATTTGATTGTATTCCCTTCCAGCTGAAAATGGTTTGATGACTCTTTTTTGCCTACAGAATAAAGCCCATACTCCTTAGCAGTGAGTTAGAATGTACTTTATCGTTTGGCCTGTCTTCTCCCAACTTATCTCCTGCCCTTTATAGGTATCCTATGCTCTAGCCAATGTTAAATTGTTTGTAGTTCACCATATAAACTCTCTTTCTGCCTATATGCATTTGATTTTTATTTTATTTTATTTCATTTTATTTTTTTGAGACAGAGTCTCACTCTGTCACCCAGGCTAGAACGCAGTGGTGCAATCTTGCTCACTGCAACCTCCACCTCCCGGGTTCAAGTGATTCTCTTGCCTCAGCCTCCCAAGAAGCTGTGATTACAGGTGCGTGCCACCACACCCAGCTACTTTTCTATTTTTAGTAGAGATGGGGTTTAACCATGTTGGCTAAGCTGCTCTCGAACTCCTGACCTCAGATGATCTGCCTGCCTTGGCCTCCCAAAGTGCTGGGATTACAGGCATGAGGCACCGCACCTGGTCCCTATATGCATTTATAAATGCTATTTTCACTATCTAAAGTGATCTTTCTACTCCCGTTTGCCTGTCAGGCTTTTCATTTTTCACTTCACTTAGTTCAACTTCAATGCTATTCAGAGTAGCCAGTCCACAAACTAACTGCCCAGTCGATGACAGAAAAGGAACTTGCACCATAATGTGCGTTAACTGTGGCACTAAGCCACCGTTTTGTTTAGCTTATACTTTTTTCTAGCAATTATTATTTTATGATTTATGTTTGCCTCGAGTTCCTTATCTCATTATGTATTGGTAATAAGCAGTTCACAGTCTGGCACCATACTTCAAGTAGCACTGGCTTAAATGACAAAACTAAGGAGTTAGTCACATGTTCTGTGCTTTCATAGCACCTCTTTTATTTCGCAGTATATTTTAGAATTTATCACATTATATTTTGAGTATTTCGCAGTATATTTTAGAATTTATCACATTATATTTTGAGTATTTCGCAGTATATTTTAGAATTTATCACATTATATTTTGAGTATTTCTGGCTCTCTTACTAAAGAAGCTAAAACTTTTTTGGGGGGTGGGGGAGTACTGCTCCTTGAGGAGCAGGGCTACCCCATAGGCACTGTGCCCAAAATAGCTGAACCACCATATCTGGGAGTCCAGAAATTTTGTCTTGTTCTTCTTTGTACCTTAATAGACAGTTGAGGTTTTTTTTGTTTTTTTTTGTTTTTTTTTTTTTTTACTTTTTTACTTTTGGTTCTGAATCAATATTTGTTGAATAAATGAATGGAAGCCTGACATATAGAAAAGGCTTTTTTTTTTTTTTTTTTTTTTTTTTTTTTTTTTTTTGAGATGGAGTCTCACTCTGTTGCCAGGCTGGAGTACAGCGGCACGATCTTGGCTTACTGCAGCCTCGACCTCCCAGTTTCAAGCAATTCTCCTGCCTCAGCCTCCTAAGTAGCTGGGACTGCAGGCACCGCCACCACGTCCAGCTAATTTTTTTGTTTTTAGTAGAGACGGTGATTTATCATGTTGACCAGGATGGTCTTGCTCTCTTGACCTTGTGATCTGCCCGCCTCAGCCCCCAAAGTGCTGGGATTACAGGCGTGAGTCACTGTGCCTGGCCTAAAAAAGGCTTTTAGTAAAAAAAGCTTATAATTATTTCATTATATGTGCTCAAGGTTGCCATAAATTCTTTTTTTTTTTTTTTTGAGACGGAGTTTCGCTCTTGTTACCCAGGCTGGAGTGCAATGGCGCGAACTCGGCTCACCGCAACCTCCGCCTCCTGGGTTTAGGCAATTCTCCTGCCTCAGCCTCCTGAGTAGCTGGGATTACAGGCATGCGCCACCACACCCAGCTGGTTTTTTATATTTTTAGTAGAGACGGGGTTTCACCATGTTGACCAGGATTGTCTCGATCTCTCGACCTCGTGATCCACCCGCCTCAGCCTCCCAAAGTGCTGGGATTACAGGCTTGAGCCACCACGCCCGGCTCATAAATTCTTTATTATGTTCTAAGGATTTGCCTTTAAACTTTAAAGTATTTTAAAATGTATTTCCTGTTTTAATATATCCTTTTCAATCCCTTCTTTATTTACAAAGTCTAATTTGTAGTTTTAAAGTAAATCTTTAGTCTAATCCTTTATTCCCTTTTTAGTTGCTCTGTTGCCCTAACATGAACTCGTTTGTTAATCTGAAGTATTATAGTAACTTCCCAATTGGTTTATCTTCTCTTGAATCTACTTTCTTCTCTTTATTACTTTTTGTTATTTTTCTTAAACGCATTATATTTTATAAGGGGATTAATTTTGTAAAGCGCATCTGTCTTATCATGGGAATGTTTAGACTCCTTAACACAGAATAAAAGACCCTTTAGAATCCTCCCCTAACCTTTCAGTCTCATCACTTGATGCTCTTCTCCATGGGACTTCGACTATCCAGGAAATAAAAATAGAGAAATAAAAAAATAATAATAAGTAGTAGTCCAAACTTTCCACCTTTAAAGTCACTGCCACATTATAAAAAGATTTCAGTCACACGGAGGATATATAATAATTACTGATCTCTCTGTCACTAACATAGGACAATTAAAAGTCATGAAATTTAAAATGTTCCCAACACAAAAGATAAATGTTTCGGGTGGTGAATATTCCAATTACCCTGATTTGATCATTACACATTGTATACAGGTATCACATGTAACACAAAAATATGTACAACTATTAATATATCAATTTTTAAAAATTAAAAAAATTAATACATAAATTCTTAAGGGCTTACTTACTGGTAAATTCTTTTAAATACTTGTAACTGGTGAAGAACCTAAGAAAGGGAAAATGAGGCTCAGTAATATATTTTCTGACTATAGTTTTTTCTTTTTTCTAAATAGGGATGAACACATTGCTTTCTGCTCCCATTCATACCCAGATGCAACAGAAGGAGGTATAAGTTCATGCAAATGCCTTCATATTTTAATGTCTTCTGATTGTTAAAACAGAAAACATAATTCAATGATAATGGCATAATTTAGGGATGCCTTAATAAAATGAATCAGCCTAAACTGGAAAGCCTTCCTACCTTTCCAGTTAACTTAAGGATAGTTGAATCACTGCCAGTTTAAATAATGGGAGATACAGTATATGTCTCAAAGATTAAAGAACATATGAGTCTTTATTTCTGTTTTCTGAGTGATACTAGTACACAAGTCCATAGGCAGTGTTTTCAGTAGCAAGGAGTTAATCTGTGTCCTTGCCAAAAAGAAAAAAACTGTTGTAGCATAGAATGTAATATGCATATATGTGTGTGTGTGTGTGTGTGTATATATATATATATATATATATATATTTTTTTTTTTTTTTTTTTTTTTAAGCTATCTCCTACAGGAAGGATTTTTTTTTTTGAGACAGAGTCTTACACTGTTGCCCAGGCTGGAGTGTGGTGGCACAATCTTGGCTCACTGCATCCTCAACCTTCTGGGCTCAAGCAGTCCTCCCACCTCAGCCTCCTGAGTAGCTGGGACTACAGGCATATGCCACCATGCCTAGCTAATTTTGTTCATTTTTTATAGAGACAAGGTCTCATTATGTTGCCCAGGCTGGTCTTGAACTCCTGGGCCCAAGGGGTCCTTCTGCCTCAGCTTCCCAAAGTGCAGGGATTACAAGTGTGAGCCACCACACCCAGTCTAGAATATAATACAGATTAGTCACCATGCACTTAATGCCTTTCCTAGTCTTTTAAAATTTAGGATAAGAATGACCTTCTATTCAATATAGTAATTAGAATTTTCATTATGTTTACATTTGGTGCTGTCAGTATTTTTCATTTTTTAGTCATTCTAGTGGGTATATAATTAACCTTGAATTTTTAATTTGTCCCCAAACACTAAAAAGTAAATTACTCACAGATGCACAGATTTTAGAATTTTTCTTTTGTTTTTTTTTTTGAGACGGAGTTTCGCCCTTGTTACCCAGGCTGGAGTGCAATGGCGCGATCTCGGCTCACCGCAACCTCCACCTCCTGGGCTCAGGCAATTCTCCTGCCTCAGCCTCCTGAGTAGCTGGGATTACAGGCACGTGCCACCATGCCCAGCTAATTTTTTGCACTTTTAGTAGAGACGGGGGTTTCACCATGTTGACCAGGATGGTCTCGATCTCTCGACCTCGTGATCCACCCACCTCGGCCTCCCAAAGTGCTGGGATTACAGGCTTGAGCCACCGCGCCCGGCTCTTTTCTTTACCTAAGAGACTGGGTCTTACTCTGTTGCCAAGATTGGCGTGCAGTGGTGTGATCCTAGCTCACTACAGCTCAAACTACTACACTCAAGCAGTCCTCCCACCTCAGCCTTCCTAGTAGCTGGGACTACAGGCAAGCACCACTGTGGCTAATATTTAAATTTTTTGTTGTAGAGACAGGATCTTACTTTGTTATGCCTGGCTTCAGGCAATCCTGCCTTGGCCTCCCAAAGTGCTAGGATTACAGGCGTGAGCCACTGTACCCAGCCTAGAATAATTTTAAATGGCAAATTTTAGGCAACATACTACATTATTGATTCAAACAAACCAATGTGTTATGAAGCCATCACTGAGGATTTTTTATATAATACGTGTTACAAAATACCTTTTTAATAGTTTGCATTTGTTCTTATCTCTTATATTTTGTTTTCATTATAGTTTTCAGTTATAGAACATAACCATGAAAGGAAACATGCAAATGACGAGACAGTCATCTTTTCAGATGAAAACCAGATGGATCTGACATCAAGTCACACTGTAATGATTACCAAAGGCCTTTTAGATAATCCCAAAAGTGAAAAGTTCACCAAGATAGATACCACATCATTTCTAGCTAACTTAAAGCTTCACACTGAGGACTCAAGAATGAAAAAAGAATTAAATTTTTCCATGGATCAAAACACTTCTTCAGAAAAGAAAATAAATTTCAATGACTTCATAAAAAGATTGAAAACAGGAAAATGTAATGCTTTTCCTAATGGGCCTGATAAAGAAAATTTTGAGATACCTATTTATTCTGATGAGTCACATAGCACCTCTTCTTCACATCAAATGCATGTCTCTCTTAATGAAGATGAGAATAACAGTAATATTACTAGGATCTTTAGAGAAAAAGATGATGGGATGAATTTCACTCATTGTCATACAGCGAATATTCAGACATTGATTCCCACATCCAGGGAGACTAACTCACAGGAATCTAAAGGTAATGATATTACAATTTATGGCAGTGATGTTATGGACTTGACATTGAACCACACTATACAGATTTTACCTGCAACAGACAATTTTTCTAAAATAGAAAATCAAACTCAGAATGCCATAACGGATGTAACAAGAGGTTATGGGACTAAAGCTTCAGGAAAGAAAAAAATTTTTAAGAGTAAACAAAATGCTGCTTTTCAAGACCCTTCCATAAACCCTGCAGACAAAATACCTATTACCACTAGGGGAGCAGAAACTCACATAGTCTCACATACTTGTACTCAAGATGACAGAATATTAGCCATGACCCCAGAATCTATATGTTCTAATTCAGCTATTCAAGGTTGTAAGACAGTTTTCTATTCCAGTCGTAATGATACCATGGAAATGACCAAGTGTCTCTCAAGTATGAGAGAAGAGAAAAATTTGCTAAAGCATGACAGTAATTATTCTAAAATATATTGCAATCCAGATGCTATGTCTTGTGTCACAGAGAAAACTATTTATTCTGAAGAGGATATCATGGATATCACCAAGAGTCACACGGTTGCAATAGATAATCAGATTTTTAAACAGGATGAATCAAATGTGCAGATAGCAGCTGCACTACCACCTGAAAAAGAAATGATGCTCCAAAATCACATGACCACATCAGAAGATGGGAAAACGAGTGTAAATTGTAACTCAGTTCCTCTTGTATCTAAGGAAAGAATACAGCAGAGCTTGTCAAATATTCTATCAATTTCATTGACTGATAGAAAGACTGAACTTTTAGCAGGTGAAGATATGGATTTGACTGAAAGTCACACAAGTAACTTAGGAAGTCAGGTTCCTCTTGCAACTTACAGTCCAGCACCGGAGAATACCAGTGAATCTCACTCTCACAGCAAAAGCTATTCAGATAAATGTCAAAAAATGACCAAAAGTCATACTGAACCATTTCAACAACCAGACATAATATCTAAAAACAGCCTAACCAATGCCTCTAACAAAGACAAAGAGCAGATTTTGAAGATTTTGCCATACCTTGATAAAGATTTTCCTCAGTCAGCTGATTGTAATCAGGACATGGCAACAAGCCATAATATAGTCTACCCTGGTGGAGTTCTTGATAAACAAGTAGCTAATAGAAATACAGTTTCATGTGAACAGTCTTTGTTTTCTACTACAAAGCAATTTTCATCAGGACAATCTTCTATGAAAATTCGTAATACTACTATTAGTAGTCATACGGTGAAATCTCTACTAGGTCCGAATTCTAAACTGGCTGAGCCACTGAGGAAAAGTTTAAGTAATCCCACATCTGACTTTTGTCATGACAATATGATTATGTGTTCTGAGGAAGAGCAAAATATGGATCTAACAAAGAGCCACACTGTTATCATTGGATTTGGTCCTTCCGAACTACAAAAACTTGGTAAAACTAATTTAGAACACACTGTTAGCCAACAAACAACAAGCAGACAGACAGCTGTAAAAGTTGAAAAATGTGGTAAAAGTCCCATAGAAAGAAGTGGAGTACTTATATCTAACAGTATTATGGATGTGTTAGAGGATGAAAGTGTACAGAAATCTGAATTTCCTGAGGAAAAGCAAAATGTCAAAATTTGGGGAAGGAAAAGTGTTGGTGGACTAAAAATTGATAAGACTATTGTATTTTCAGAAGATAAGAATGATACGGATATCACTAAGAGTTATACAGTGGAAATAAACCATAGACCTTTATTAGATAAACATGATTGTCATTTGGTGCCATTGGCAGGAACTTCTGAAACTATTTTATATACATGTGGGCAGGATGACATGGAAATGACTAGAAGTCACACAACTGCCTTAGGATGTAAAACTGTCTCACCAGATGAAATAACTACTAGGCCTATGAACAAAACTGTATCGTTTGTAGATAATCATGATGAACTAGAAATGACAAAGTCCCATACTGTTTTCATTGACTACCAAGAAAAGGAAAGAACTGTGCTTCCAAACAGACCTAACTTTGAACTATCCCAAAGGAAAAGCCTAGGAACACCAGAAGTGTTAAGTACTCCTACTGAGGAGAGTGTTTTTTTGCCAGAAAATGATGAAAATGACAGTCTAGTAGCAAGTGACAGCCAGCTAACACCTCTGGAGGAATGGTCTAATAATAGATGTCCTGTAGGGGTTGCCGATAACATGGAAATATCTAAATCAACCACTTGGAAAAACTTCAAAGATGTGCAAAATCGTGGATTTCTGAATGAACCTCTATCAGCCAAAAGTCAGAGAAGAAAAAGCTTTAAGCTAAAAAATGACAAGACCATTGTATTTTCAGAGAATGATCAAAATGATATGGATATTACCCAGAGTTGTATGGTGGAAATAGATAACAAAAGTACCCTGGAGGATAAAGAGGACTTCCATTTGGTGCCTTTGGCAGGGGCTTCTAAAACTATTTTGTATTCATGTGGGCAGGATGACATGGAGATCACTAGAAGTCACACAACTACCTTAGAATGTAAAGCTGTCTTGCCAAATGAAATAGTTACTAGGCCCATGGACAAAACTGTAATATTCACAGATAATCACAATGATCTGGATGTCACTACATCCCATACTGCTTTTATTGAATGTCAAGCCACAGAGAAAATACTTGAAGAGAACCCTAAATTTGGAATAACAAAAGGAAAAAACTTGGGTGTTTCCTTTCCTAAGGATAATAGCTGTGTTCAAGAAATCACTGAAAAACAAGCACTGGATGTAGAAAACAAAATTGTTCTTCACACTGAGCAAAAGCAACAGTGCTTTGCTTCTGCTAATACATTGTCTGGGGATCAAGGTGAAATGGAAATCATCAAATTCCATAGTGCTGCTATGGATGAAAAGGTCACAGGGAAAGTTGTAGACCAGGCCTGTACATTGGAAAAAGCCCAAATTGAAAGCTGTCAGTTAAATAATAGAGATAGAAGAAATGTAGATTTTACAAGCAGTCATGCAACTGCTGTTTGTGGATCCAGTGATAATTATTCCTGTTTTCCAAATGTTATTAACTATACTGATAATTTGGAGGGTAGTGCAATGCCCTTATGTGATAAAGATAAGGAAAAAGCCAATAATTGCCCAGTGCAGAATGATCTTGCACCCATATGTGAAAACAAGCCTAAAATGCTCAATAATGAGAAGTGGTTTGCTGAAGCCTATAAAAAAGAACTGAAGGAAAATACTCAAACAACTAACTATAATACAGCTCTTGATTTCCACAGTAACTCAGACTTGACTAAGCAAGTCATTCAAACTCATGTGAATGCTAGAAAAGCACCAGATCCTGCCATGACATCTAATATTCACTGTTTGCATAGAGTCAAACCAAATCTGAATGATTTGAATGGAAAAACTGAAGCTTTTCAAACTGTTCATGTACCGCCTCCTCCAGAGCAATTACTTGAATTGGGAAATAAGGCACACAATGGTATGAGTGTAGTGCAAGCTACAGAAAAACTTAATATTAACATAATCTTCAGCAATGCTAAAGATAGTAGAGGTGAAGAAAATAAAAAGACTCGTAATGGAGCTGAAACCACCTCTCTACCGTTAAAGACAGTTATTAAAGATAAAGTGAGGAGATGTTCTTTGGGAATCTTTTTGCCTAGATTGCCAAACAAGAGAAATTGCAGTGTCACTGGTATTGATGACCTGGAACAGATTCCAGCATACACAACTGATTTAAATCACTTAGAAACTCAGCCAGTCTCTAGCACAGATTCAGGCATTGGATCTGTTGCAGCTAAACTGAACCTAAGTCCTTCTCAATATATAAATGAGGAAAATCTTCCTATATATCCTGATGAGATCAATTCTTCAGACTCTATTAACATAGAAACTGAGGAAAAGGCTTTGATTGAGACATACCAAAAAGAGATTTCACCATATGAAAATAAAATGGAGAAAACTTTAAATAGCCAAAAAAGAACCTGGGTACAAGAAGAAGAAGAAGATACTCAGAAGGAGAAAAAAATCAGAAAAAATGAGATTACGTTTAGTGATACTGCACAAGATCAGGAGGTGAGCTCTGTCTTGAATCAAGGAATGTTCTTGAGTTTTGGGTTTTTAGTTTTTGTTTGTTTGTTTTTTTTAAATTGTGGGTATTCTCAAATTTTAATCTTAGTCTTGGGTGACAGAAAATGATTATTTCCACTTACAGGACTGGAGAAATATTCTTTTGTAGAACCTTCAGGAATTAATTGCCTAACAGCTAGACTTCAAAGCAACTTAAAGTGACAAATAGTCACAAAAAAAATTAAATGAAAAATTGTACAAGAAGTAGTGTTAAAATAGTATGATTTCAAAAGGCAAATATTGTTACCTCTAGTGTTTTGTCAGTTGGGGTTTATATAAGACTCTCTAGGGAGGGGTATATATAGTTTGAAAAGTCATCTTCAGTGTTGTTATATTTGAGGAGTAAAAAGCCTTTCTGTTTTGTAAACTGCATAAAATAAAGCTTGACTGAATTTTCTTGGCTGACAAGGATATGTAGAAGTTAAGATTGAGAGTCCATTTCTTTTTATTTTATTTTACTTTATTTTTGAGACGGAGTCTCTCTGTTGCCCAGCCTGGAGTACACTGAAATGATCGTGGCTCACTGCAGCCTCCGCCTCCCAGGTTCAAGCAATTTTCCTGCCTCAGCCTCCTAATTAACTAGGATTACAGGCACCCACCACCATACCTGGCTAATTTTGTGTGTGTGTGCGCGTGTATGTGTTTTTAGTAGAGATGGGTTTCCCCATGGTGGCCAGGCTGATCTTGAACTCCTGACCTCAGGTGATTTGCCTGCCCCAGCCTCCCAAAGTGCTGGAATTACAGGCATGAGCCACTGTGCCCGGCCTTAGAGAGTCCATTTCTTTAGTGGGCAGGAGAATGCCTAGGTCATTTTTTATGAAAAGAAGCACTATTTTTTTTTTTTGAGACGGAGTTTCGCTCTTGTTCGGCTCACTGCAACCTCTGCCTCCTGGGTTCAGGCAATTCTCCTGCCTCAGCCTCCTGAGTAGCTGGGATTACAGGCACGCACCACCATGCCCCAGTAGAGACGGGGTTTCACCATGTTGACCAGGATGGTCTCGATCTCTTGACCTCGTGATCCACCCGCCTCGGACTCCGAAAATGCTGGGATTACAGGCTTGAGCCACCGCGCCTGGCTGTAGCACTATTTTTTTAAGAAGACAAATTTTATTTATTTATTTATTTATTTTTTTGAGACGGAGTTTCACTCTTCTTACCCAGGCTGGAGTGCAATGGCGCGATCTCGGCTCACTGCAACCTCCGCCTCCTGGCTTCAGGCAATTCTCCTGCCTTAGCCTCCTGAGTAGCTGGGATTACAGGCACGTGCCACCATGCCCAGCTACTTTTTTGTGTTTTTAGTAGAGACGGGGTTTCACCATGTTGACCAAGTTGGTCTCGATCTCTCGACCTTGTGATCCACCCGCCTCGGCCTCCCAGAGTGCTGGGATTACAGGCTTGAGCCACCGCACCTGGCCGACAAATTTTTTTAAGTCAAGAAGCACTATTTCCATAACTTGGGGAGAAAAAAATCTGTCACTTAGATCAAATTTTGTAGGTGGAGAAATAAAGATTAGGAAGTATCAGAGGTTCACAGAAAACAAGGCTTCAAATCTGTTCAATACATAAGTAAGCATAGAAGGTAATTTGAGTGGCTCTATAAGATAATGTCATGAGGCAGTGGTTAGTCATAAAATTATGAGAAAGCAGTAATATAAAATTTAGCAATAGCTTTTATGGAAATTTGCATTCTATTTTTTTTTTTTTTTTGGAGATGGAATTTTGCTCTTTCCCAGGCTGGAGTGCAATGGTGTGATCTCGGCTTACTGGATCTTCTGCCTCCTGGGTTCAAGAGATTCTCTTGCCTCAGCCTCCCGAGTAGCTGGAATAACAGCTCTACTAAAAATACAAAAATACATCCAGAGTAGCTAAGATAAAGTCTCTACTAAAAATACAAAAAATAGCTGGGCATGGGCCCACCACCTGTTGGCCAGGCTGGTCTTGAACTCCCAACCTCAGGTGATCGCCAATCTCAGCCTCCCAAAGTTCCAGGATTATAGGAGTGAGCCACTGTGCCTGGCCTGCATTCTATTTTTCAGTAAATATATAGAGTATCTGCTATGTCTTTTTTTTGTGTCTTTTTATTTTTGAGACAGAGTCTCTGTTACCCAGGCTGGAGTGCTGTGGTGCAGTCGGCTCACTGCAGCCTCTGCCACCCGGGTTGAAGCAGTTCTCCTGCGTCAGCATCCTGAGTAGCTGGGACTACCGGCACGTGCTGCCTTGCCCAGCTAATTTTTGTATTTTTAGTAGAGACGGGGTTTCACCATATTGGCCAGGATGGTCTTGATCTCCTGACCTCATGATCCACCCACCTTATCCTCCCAAAGTGCTGGGATTACGGGTGTGAGCCACCACACCCATGCAGGGAATCTGCTGTGTCTTAGGCACTGTTGTATGTGCTAGGAATGCTGACAAAACTCTGCTCTCATGGAGCTTACATAATTATTTATTTATTTATTTATTTAGAGACAGAGTCTCACTCTGTCGCCCAGGCTGGAGTGCAGTGGTGTGATCTCAGCTCACTGTAGCCTCTGCCTCCCAGGTTCAAGCAATTTTCCTGCCTCAGGCTCCTGAGTAGCAGGACTACAGGTGTGTGCCACCGCGTCTGGCTATTTGTTTGTATTTTTAGTAGAGACAAGATTTCACTCGGTTAGCCAGCATGGTCTCCTGGCCTCATGATCCACCTCGGCCTCCCAAAGTGCTGGGATTACAGGCATTAGCCACTACACCTGGCTATTTGTTTTTGAGACAGTCTTTGTCATCCAGGCTTGAGTGCAGTAGAGTGATCTTGGCTTACTGCAAGCTCTGTCTCCCTGGTTCAAGTGATTCTCATATCTCAGCCTCCCCATTAGCTGGAAGGATGGTTGCATGCCAACACGCCCTGCTAATTTTTGTGTTTTTAGTAGAGATGATGTTTCACCACGTTGGCCAGGCTGGTCTCAATCTCCTTGCCTCAAGTGACTCACCCACCTGGGCCCCCCAGGGTTCTGGGATTACAGGCATGAGGCACCACAACCAGCCCATAATGGCATTATTTATTTGTTTATTTGCTTATTTTTTTGTTTTGTTTTGAGATCAGGTCTTGCTCTGTTGCCCAGGTGGGAGTGCAGTGGCTCGATATCAGTTCACTGTAACCTCCGCCTCCCATGTGCAAGAAGTTCTCATGCCTTAGCCTCCTCAATAGCTGGGATTACAGGCATGCACCATGACACCTGGCTTTTGTATTTTTATTAGAGAGAGAGTTCACAATGTTGGCCAGGCTGGTCTTAAACTCCTGACCTCAAGAGATCTGCTCTCCTCAGCCTCCCAAAATACGGGGATTACAGGCCCGAGCCATTGCATCCGGCCCCCATAATGCATTTAGATAAAAGAATATATTTTTTCCAAAAAAACATGTAAGAAGGTAGATGAAGATGACATTTAAAGCTGTGAAGTCAAATGGTTAAAATGATAAAAGCAGGACCACATAACTTATTCAGCCAAAGAAGTCTTGGTCAGCTGGGTAGGAAAGTAGAAGAACTGGGAAATAAGTTTATTGTCTGGATTCTAGCCAGGGCCACCACATGAAGCTGATATTCGAGTCTGATTTTCTGCAATGTGGTAGACCTGCTATTGGTGGCTAGTAGTTGGATATGTCAACATTTGGTAGCTTACAGGATCTGATTATAACTTAGATACATAATGAGAAATAATTTGCATACACAGTATAATCCATAAAGTTATTTTTAATAAAATTACTTTTAAACTCTAATTAAAGGCCTAAGATGCTTGTTACTTATTCTGATTCTTTACTGAGATTATTTCACATGAATTATAGATAAATTGTATGTTAGAAGTACTTCTGTTAGTGTTCATCTTAAGTATACAGTGTATACTTTATTCTGATGATATTCCTTAATTGACAATTTCAGATTTTTGATCACCGTACTGAAGAGCATATAGATAAAAATGCTAACAGTGTATTGATAAAAAGCCTGAGCAGGACCCCATCTAGTTGCAGCAGCTCTCTGGATTCGATCAAGGCTGATGGGACCTCCCTGGACTTTAGCAGTAAGATCTTCATGAGGGCTAAATAATACCAGCCATCTGCTTACTTGACTAATAATAAATATATCTTAGTTCAGGAAATATTTGAATGTTGTATATGCCATTTGGGGGTTATAAACAGTTGATTAGTAAAATAGTATTTGGTTTATTTTGAATTCTTAGTTATTTTAATGCATTAAGAAGTGACATACTGCCGGGCGCGGTGGCTCAAGCCTGTAATCCCAGCACTTTGGGAGGCCGAGGCGGGTGGATCACGAGGTCGAGAGATCAAGACCATTCTGGTCAACATGGTGAAACCCCATCTCTACTAAAAATACAAAAAACTAGCTGGGCGTGGTGGCGCGTGCCTGTAATCCCAGCTACTTAGGAGGCTGAGGCAGGAGAATTGCCTGAGCCCAGGAGGCGGAGGTTGCGGTGAGCCGAGATCGCGCCATTGCACTCCAGCCTGGGCAACAAGAGCGAAACTCCGTCTCAAAAAAAAAAAAAAAAAAGAAGTGACATACTATGGAGAAATAGAGTGATTTCTTTCATGGGCTTATAATTAATGGATAAACATTGGATTTTAAAACTATGTGTACTTTGCACTGCTACATGACTTCCTTCCCAGAAAGATCACAGTGGATGGCTTCAGGATTATAAATGATCTGAATGATAACTACAATTAAGTTCACAGTTTAGTTTTGACTTGTTCCTCACCAGAATTTCCTTTACTTTTAGCTTACCACAGTAGTCAAATGGAATCACAGTTTCTGAGAGATACTATTTGTGAAGAGAGCTTGAGGGAGGTATGTTAAAATTATTTTTATTTATTTACAAAGGAAAAGAAGTTTAAATGTCTCATTTCTAATACAAGTAATTTTCTTGGTTTAAATTTTTTTTTTAATTATGAAATATTTTAAATCTATAGAAGACTACTTTTCTTTGTTAAAGATCCAACATAGCAATTAATTAAATGGAGTACAAGTCATGATTAAAAGGTATTTGTTTTGGCTGGGCATGGTGGTACATGCCTGTAATCCCAGCAACATGGGAACCTGTGGCCTGCGAATCACCTGAGCCCAAGAGTTCAAGGCTGCAGTGAGCCATGACCACACAACTGCATCCCAGGCTGAGCGATAGAGCAAGACCTTGTCTCAAAAAAAAAAAGGGAAAAAAAGGTGTATGTTTTGGGTTTTTGGATTTTTTTAAAGTCTATTGTTATTTAATAACCTTAAGAAATAATCTTGGATAAAATCTGCTGATTTATAGCCTGCAGATATCTGGATAATATTTTCATAAATATATACAAGGTACTTTAAGCTTTTAGAAACAAAAATGAGCTGGTTATATCAAAGTGAGATCATACTGAATGGTCATGCAAACTTTTTTTTCTTTTCTCAGAAACTCAAAGATGGGAGAATAACAATAAGAGAGTTCTTTATACTTCTCCAGGTCCACATCTTGATACAGAAACCCCGACAGAGCAATCTTCCAGGCAATGTAAGTGCTGTTTCTTGGCAAACTAGTTATTTCAGTTAAATATATTGCACTTTTTATTAAACTGCATCAAAGCAAACATTTATTTAAAAGCATAAAAAGGGCCGGGCGCGGGGGCTCAAGCCTGTAATCCCAGCACTTTGGGAGGCCGAGGCAGGTGGATCACAAAGACAAGAGATCGAGACCATCCTGGTCAACATGGTGAAACCCCGTCTCTACTAAAAATACAAAAAATTAGTTGGGCATGGTGGCGCGTGCCTGTAATCCCAGCTACTCAGGAGGCTGAGGCAGGAGAATTGCCTGAACCCAGGAGGCGGAGGTTGCGGTGAGCCGAGATCGCGCCATTGCACTCCAGCCTGGGTAACGAGCGAAACTCTGTCTCAAAAAAAAAAAAAAAGCATAAAAAGAATGAAAGCAAATTTTCCTGTAGTTTTCTTATAGTAGATACATTTGTGGTTAGCATAAACAAAACCCAAAAATTTTCACATGGATTTTCTTTAATCGTGGATTTTGATAAGATAAAATTTTAATTTCTTCTTCATTCCTTGCCATCTTTTTTTTTTTGAGAAAGAGTTTCACTCTTGTTACCCAGGCCGGAGTGCAATGGCGCGATCTCTGCTCACCGCAGCCTCCGCCTCCTGGGTTCAGGCAATTCTCTTGCCTCAGCCTCCTGAGCAGCTGGGATTATAGGCACGTGCCACCATGTCCTGCTAATTTTTTTTGTATTTTTAGTAGAGACGAGGTTTCACCATGTTGACCAGGATGGTCTCGATCTATTTTTTTAATACAGTTTCCTGATTATAAAACTAACGTGGTTTTTCATCCCTTATAAAAATCTAAGAGTAGCAGAGGTTTTTAATTAACAGTTTTCAGAATCAAACATATGTAAACTGAATACAGTGGCAGGTACTTGTAATCCCAGCTACTTGAGAGGCTGAGGTGGAAGCAGCACTTCAACCCAGGAGTTTGAGGCCAGCCTGGGCAACATATCAATGTTCCATCTCAAAAAATTTAAGATCAAAAAATGAAAAAAAAAATTTAAGATCATAGAATATTTGAATAATATAATCAACAAACTCAATTTAATAGAAAAACTTGTATTCCTTACATGGGAATATTTTTTTCTCTTAAGTCTATCAAACATTTCCAAAAGTTAGTTGTACTCTTGGCCACAAAGAAAACATTAATAAATTGAAAAAAATGGAGGTTTTATACAGACGACATTTAATCTTGATCCAATAAAATTAAAACTAACAAAAGAACCAAAATATTGTGAGATTCTTAAATATTAAGAAACACACTATCTTTCAGACGAAGGGTCCTGAACCCCTGGGGTTCGGAACTGGGTCACACAGCAGAAGGTGAATTGTGGTGAGCTAGCAAAGCGTCTATATTTACAGCCACTCCCCATTGCTTGCATTACCACCTGAGCTCTGCCTCCTGTCAGATCAGCAGTGGCATTAGATTCTCATAGGAGTGTGAACCCTGTTGTAAACTGCACACACAAAGGTCCCATCTGAGGGTGATGAGAGGCACTGACAGATTATCACGCATTAGATTCTCATGAGGAGCTGGGACTACAGGCGCCCGCCACCACAGCCTGGAAAACAGAGCAAAACTCTGTCTCAAAAAAAAATAAAAGATTATATTGGAGCTGGAAAATTTTTATTGCCTAGTGACACTGTAATGTAGCACAACGAATTACATGTTTGTGGTGATGCTAATGTAAACAAACCTGCGCTGCCAGTCCTGTTAAAGAATAGGACATATAATTATGTACAATAACATAATACTTAATAATGATGACAAGCCATTAAGTATTTACTGTATGTATTTACCATTATGTATTTACTGTAATATACCTTTTTTTTTTTTTTTTTTTTTTGAGACGGAGTTTCGCTCTTGTTACCCAGGCTGGAGTGCAATGGCACGATCTCGGCTCACCGCAACCTCCGCCTCCCGGGTTCAGGCAATTCTCCTGCCTCAGCCTCCCGAGTAGCTGGGATTACAGGCACGCGCCACCATGCCCAGCTAATTTTTTGTATTTTTAGTAGAGACGGGGTTTCACCATGTTGACCAGGATGGTCTCGATCTCTTGACCTCGTGATCCACTCGCCTCGGCCTCCCAAAGTGCTGGGATTACAGGCTTGAGCCACCGTGCCTGGCCTGTAGTATACTTTTTATTGTTACATTATTTTAGTTTTTTGAGCCAGAATCTTGCTTTGTCACCCAAGCTGGTTGGCTTACTGCAGCCTCAACCTCCTGTGCTCAAGTGATTCTCTTGCCTCAGCCTCCCAAGTAGCTAGGATTATACACTCACGCCTATAATCCCAGCCACTACACCTGGCTACTTTTTAAATGTTTTGTAGAGAGATGGGGTCTTACTATGTTGACCAGGCTGATCTCAAATTCCTGGCCTCAAGCAATCCTGACTTGCCTCTCAAAGTGCTGGGATTGCAGACACAAGCCACTGTAGCTGGCCTTTATTGTTACTTTAGAATGTAATCCAACTTATAAATAAAACAAGTTAACTATAAAACAGCCTTAGGCAAGTCCTTCAGGAGTTATTTCAAAAGAAGGCATTGTTGTCATAGGAGATGATAGCTCTATGGGTGTTGTTATTCTTTAAGACCTTCCAGTAGGACAAGAAGTGGAGGTGGAAGACAATGATATTAATGACCTTGACCCTGTGTAGGCCTAGGCTAATGTGTGTGTTAGTATCTTAGTTTAAGTTTGAAAAGCTTTAAAAAATTTTAAATTTTAAAATAGAAAAAAGTTTATAGAATAAGGATATAAAGGAGAAATATTTCTGTACAGCTGTACATGTTCATGTTTTAAGCTAAATATCAATATAAAAGAGTCAAAAAGTTAAAAAGTTTGGAAGTAAAAAGTTATAGTAAGACCAGGTGCGGAGGCTCACGCCTGTAATCCTAGCACTTTGGGAGGCCGAGGTGGGTGGATCACCTGAGATCAGGAGTTCAAGACCAGCCTGGCCATCATGGAGAAACCCCATCTTTAAAAAAAATAATAATTAAAGCCAGGAGCGGTGGCTCAATCCTGTAATCCCAGCACTTTGGGAGGCTGAGGCGGGTGGATTACGAGGTCAAGAGATCGAGACCATCCTGGTCAACATGGTGAAACCCCATCTCTACTAAAAATACAAAAAAATTAGCTGGGCATGGCGGCGCATGCCTGTAATCCTAGCTACTCAGGAGGCTGAGGCAGGAGAATTGCCTGAACCCAGGAGGCGGAGGTTGCGGTGAGCCGAGATCGCACCATTGCACTCCCGCCTGGGTAACGAGCGAAACTCCATCTCAAAAAATATATATATATAATATAATAATAATAATAATAATAAAGTTGTGGCTGGGCACAGTGGCTCAAGCCTGTAATCCCAGCACTTTGGGAGGCCGAGGCTGGTGGATCATGAGGTCAAGAGATCGAGACCATCCTGGTCAACATGGTGAAACCCCGTCTCTACTAAAAATACAAAAAACTAGCTGGGCGTGGTGGCTCGTGCCTGTAATCCCAGCTACTTAGGAGGCTGAGGCAGGAGAATTGCCTGAGCCCAGGAGGCGGAGGTTGCGGTGAGCCGAGATCGCGCCATTGCGCTCCAGCCTGGGTAACAAGAGCGAAACTCCATCTCAAAAAAAAAAAAAAAAAAAGTTGTAAGCTAAGGTTAATTTATTCTTAAAGAAATACAAGGCCAGGCATGGTGGCTCACGCCTGTAATCCCAGCACTTTGGGAGGGTGAGACAGGTGGATCACGAGGTCAGGAGTTCAAGACCAGCCTGGCCAAGATGGTGAAACCCTGTCACTACTGAAAATAGAAAAACTAGCTGGGCGCAGTGACCGGCTAAAATCTACTAAAAATACTACTAACATCTACTAAAAATACAAAAATTAGCGGGGCATAGTGGCACATGCCTGTAACCCCAGCTACTCAGGACGCTGAGGCACGAGAATCACTTGAACCCTGGGGGGTGGAGGTTGCAGTGAGCCGAGATCGGGCCACTGCACTCCAGCCTGGGTGACAGAGTGAGACTCCGTCTCAAAGAGTAGCCTAAGAGTACAGTGCTTATGAAGTCTACAGTAGTGTACAGTAATCTCCTAGCCCCTTACATTCACTTACTGACTCACCTGGAGCAATTTCCAGTCCTGCAAGCTCCATTCATGGAAGTGCTTCATACAGGTGTAAAGTTTTTTTTTCAAGATAGGGTCTCAGTCCATCACCCAGGCTGGAATGCAGTGATGCAATCTCAGCTCACTGCAACCTCTAGCTCCCGGATTCAAGCAATTCTTTTGCCTCAGCTACCCAAGTAGGTGGGATTATAGGTGTGTGCCACTATGCCCAGCTAATTTTTGTAGTTTTAGTAGAGAAAGGGTTTCATCACATTGTCCAGGCTGGTGTTAGACTCCTGACCTCAAATGTTCCACCCACCTCTGCCTCCCAAAGTGCTGGGGTTATATGTGTGAGCCACCACGCTGGCCCTGTTTTTTTCATTTATACCATATCTTTACCTTTCCTATGTGTAGATATGTTTAGGTATGCAAATACTTAACATTATATAACAATTGCCTATAGTATTCAGTATAGGACAGATTTGTAGGCAGTAGGCTATACTGTATAGCCTAGGTGTGTGGTAGGTTGTACAATCTAGGTTTGTGTAAGTATACTCTGAAATCACCTAACACAGGATTTCTCAGAACTATCCCCATTGTTAAGCAACACGACTGTATACAAATGGTCAATAAACACATAATGATATCTTTAGCATCATGGGCTGGGCACAGTCTTACGCCTGTAATCCCAGCACTTTGGGAGGCTGAGGCGGGCAGATCACAAGATCAAGAGATCGAGACCATCCTGGCCAACATTGTGAAACCCCATCTCTACTAAAAATACAAAAGTTAGCTGGGGGGGGTGGTGCGTGCCTGTAGTCACAGCTACTTGGGAGGCTGGGGCAGGAGAATGAATCGCTTGAACCTGGGAGGTGGAGGTTGCAGTGAGCCGAGGTCGCACCACTGCACTCCGGCCTGGTGACAAAGCAAGACTCTGTTTCAAAATATATATATATATATATCTCTTCAGCATCATTAGCCATTAGGAAATGGTAGTGAAAACAAGTTACAACTTACTTCATAGCCACTAGGGTGGCTATAATAAAAAAGACAGAAATAACAAGTGTCAGCAACAATACTGTATAAAGAAACAGAAACCTGGCTGGGCGCAGTGGCTCATGCCTGTAATCCTGGCACTTTGGTTGACCAAGGTGGGCAGATTGCCTGAGCTCAGGAGTTTGAGACCAGCCTGGGCAACACAGTGAAACCCTGTCTTTACTAAAAAAATATTAGCCAGGCATGGTGGTGTGCGCCTGTAATCCCAGCTACTCGGGAGGCTGAGGCCGGACAATCGCTTAAACCCAGGAGGTTGCAGTGAGCCAATATTGTGCCATTGCACTCCAGCCTGGGCAAGAAAGCGAGACTGTGTCTTTTTTTTTTTTTTTGAGACGGAGTTTCGCTCTTGTTACCCAGGCTGGAGTGCAATGGCGCAATCTCGGCTCACCGCAACGTCCGCCTCCCGGGTTCAGGTAATTCTCCTGCCTCAGCCTCCTGAGTAGCTGGGATTACGGGCACGCGCCACCATGCCCAGCTAGTTTTTTGTATTTTTAGTAGAGACGGGGTTTCACCATGTTGACCAGGATGGTCTCGATCTCTTGACCTCGCGATCCACCCGCCTCAGCCTCCCAAAGTGCTGGGATTACAGGCTTGAGCCGCCGCGCCCGGCCGAGACTGTGTCTTGAGAGAGAGAGAGAGAGAGAGAGAGAGAGAGAAATGGAAGCCTTTATTCTTTGCTGGTGAGAGTGTAAAACGGTACAGACACACTGGAAAACTGTTTAACAGTTCCTCAAAAAGTTAAACATGAGACAATAATTCCATTGCTAAATATATACCCAAGAGATATGAATAACCAAATTCACTCAAAAAATTGTACACAAACACTCATAGCAGCCAAAATAGCCATAGTAGCCAAAAAGTAGACTGATTGGTGATTACTTAGGCTGGGTTTAGGAATAGAGGAGAATGGAGAGTGGAAGCTAAAGGGCACTTGGTGGGGCGGGGGGATGAAAATGCTTTATAATTAAATTGTGGCCATTGGTTGCACAACCTTATGAATATGCTTTAAAATTCCTTTAATTGTATTACATTATATGTGAATTATGTCTCCATAAAGCTGTTTAGAAACAAATCAATTCCAGGGGAATTATATGTTTGAATACAAAAGGTAAATCAAGGATAGAAATTAGGAAGATGGGCACAGTTCTTTTAGGCCTCAGCCTCATTACCATGGCAGCTCCCCCTTTCCAGTAGAGCTTTCTTGCCTCAGCTGTAGCTAGCGAGGAGAAAGGAGCTTAGGTGTGCATCCATGTGCATCCCGGGTCTGAGACTCTTTCTACTTTCCCTTTATAAGAAAGTACAAAGAGTATCAGGGAACCAAGAGCAAACAGGAGAGCACAGGGAAAGGATAGGAGTAGAGAGGATGCTGGCAGGGCAAAGGAGGAAGAGGAAGCTTTAGGAATTGGGAGAGGAAGCTTTAGGAATTGATCCTTGACAAACCGATGTTATGAATCTTTCCCTTTCCCTCCAGGTCTTACTGAAGTCAAGAGGGGCAGTGATGGGAAAATATATCTGGGAACAAACTCTTAAAAATGGAAAGAAAGTTCATGGTACTTCAGGAAAGAAGTCTGAAAATCCCAGAATAGGAAAAGGCCAAAAGAGATGAATTATGGCTGGGCGCGGTGGCTTAAGCCTGTAATCCCAGCACTTTGGGAGGCTGAGGCAGGTGGATCGCGAGGTCAAGAGATCGAGACCAGTTCCTGGTCAACATGGTGAAACCCCGTCTCTACTAAAAATACAAAAAATTAGCTGGTCATGGTGGTGCGTTTCTGTAATCCCAGCTACTCAGGAGGCTGAGGCAGGAGAATTGCCTGAACCCAGGAGGCGGAGGTTGCAGTGAGCCGAGATCGCGCCATTGCACTCCAGCCTGGGGAGCAAGAGCGAAACTCCGTCTCAAAAAAAAAAAAAAAAAAGAATTATGAATGGACCACAGGAAATGAGGTTCATGGCTGTGGGCATCTATTTGAGGATTTGAATGACTGTGGCTCTTTTAGGGTGAAGGAATTGGGGAATGTATTCCTGAGGCAGGGGGAAGATGTGTGCCAGCCCTCATAGACATGTAGTACACAGATCCCATATATATGTGCAGTTGCAGGAACTCAGTTGGCAGCACCAGCAGAAGGTGCTAGTGTAGAGGCCCATAACCCCCTGCATGTTCATGGAGTGACTCAGGCCAAAGCACATCCCATAGTAAGGTTGAAGACCTATATTATTTATTTATTTATTTATTTTTGAGATGGAGTCTCCCTCTGTTGCCCAGGCTGGAGTGCAGTAGCACTCAGCTCACTACAGCCTCCGCCTCCCAGGTTCAAGTGATTCTCTTTGCCTCAGCCTCTTGAAGAGCTGGGATTACAGACGCTCGCCACCATGCCTGGCTAATTTTTGTGTTTTTAGTAAAGACAGGTTTTTGCCTTGTTGGCCAGTCTGGTCTTGAACTCCTGACCTAAGGTGATATCCCTACCTCGCCCTCCCAAAGTGCTGGGATTACAGGTGTGAGCTGTCATGCCCTGCTGGTTGAGGAACTATTGCAGGTCCTCCTTCTAGGCTTGAAGTTCTCAGGTGCTGATTATGTATGAGTTGTATACTACTTAATTATAATAAGTCCAGTAGAGGAGCTTGGCTTTACACATGGTGCTGAATTCAAGGTGCTGCAGTTAATGTACCCACTGCATATAGCATGGGCAACTGCATCCAATATGTGACCACTGTGCATGAGCATAATATTCACTGGCACTTTTATTCTTGGCAGATCTCTGGGAACGTGGTCTTGTACTTCCCTTTATGTGTTATGAAAGTTTGTGATGAAACCTTTTTTTTTTTTTTTGAGATGGAGTTTCGCTCTTGTTACCCAGGCTGGAGTGCAATGGCGCGATCTCAGCTCACCGCAACCTCCGCCTCCTGGGCTCAGGCAATTCTCCTGCCTCAGCCTCCTGAGTAGCTGGGATTACAGGCATGCGCCACCATGCCCAGCTAATTTTTTGTATTTTTAGTAGAGACGGGGTTTCACCATGTTGACCAGGTTGGTCTCGATCTCTCGACCTCGTGATCCACCCGCCTCGGCCTCCCAAAGTGCTGGGATTACAGGCTTGAGCCACCGCGCCCGGCCCGATGAAACCTTTTTAAAAAAAATTTAGTCTCATAGAAAATTTCAAACATATCCAAAAATAGAGTGGTTTTATTAATCCTCGTGTGTCTGTCACCCCGCTTCAAAAATTACCAACTCTTGGCCTGGTGCTGTGGCTCATACCTTTAATCCCAGTACTTTGGGAGACGTAGGCAGGAGGATCACTTGAGGTCAGGAGTTCGAGACCACCAGCCTGGCCAACATGGTAAAATCCCCCTCTACCAAAAAAGTACAAAAATTAGCTGAAAGTGGTGGTGCATGCCTATAGTCCCAGCTACTTGGGAGGCTAAGGTGAGAGAGTTACTTGAACCCAGGAAGTGGAGGCTGCAGTGGGCTGAGATCACACCAGTGCACTCCAGCCTGAGCAACAGAGTGAGATCTTGTCTCAAAATTTAAAAAAATTATCAACTCCCAAAAAAAAGAAACACAGAAAGAAAAAAAAAAAATCTACTCTCATTTTTTTCTCTACCTAACCTTCTATTTCCCCTCCTGCATTATTGTGAATCACATCCCAAGCATCATCAATCAATCTGTGAGTATTAAAATATGTATCCCTAAGAAGACGAAGACTCTTATTTTAAAAACATATCCAATACCATAGTCATACCATAAAATGGTTATTCAGTCAGTGTTTATATTTCCCTGATCATCTTATGCCTTTTTTTTTCCAGTCTGTTATCTTGGGATCCAAATGAGATTCAAACATTGCAGTTAGCTGAACTCTCTCTCTAGTCTTTTTTTTTTTTTTTTTTTTGAGACGGAATTTCACTCTTGTTACCCAGGCTGGAGTGCAATGGCACGATCTCGGCTCACCGCAACCTCCGCCTCCTGGGTTCAGGCAATTCTCCTGCCTCAGCCTCCTGAGTAGCTGGGATTGCAGGCACGAGCCACCATGTCCAGCTAATTTTTTGTATTTTTAGTAGAGACGGGGTTTCACCATGTTTACCAGGATGGTCTCGATCTCTTGACCTTGTGATCCACCCGCCTCAGCCTCCCTAAGTGCTGGGATTACAGGCTTGAGCCACCGTGCCTGGCCCCTCTCTCTAGTCTTATAATCTATAAGGTCCTTTTCCATCTCTCTTTTTCTTCTTTTTCTTATTTTGTATTTAAAATTTTTTTAATCTTTATTTTTTCTTCCTTCCTTCCTTTTAATGAAGAAACCAGATTTTTCCTGTAGAGTTTACCATAGTCTGGATTTTGCTAATTGTCCATACCCTATATTTTTCTGCCCTTGTGTTTTTTGTAAATTGATAGAGGCTTGATCAGATTAACAGATTTGGGTTTTTTTTTTTTTTTTTCAAGTTTATTGTAATTCCATTAGAAGATAGATAATATAATGTCTGGTGATGATATGTATGCAGCCATTAATTCATTAGGGATTGTGAAGTAGTGATATGCTCCAGGTTGAGCATCCCTGATCCAAAAAATCAAAAATCTGAAATCTCTAAAACCCAAAATTTTTTAGTGCTGTCATGATGCCACAAGTGGAAAATTTCATACTTGACCTCATGTAATGAGTTGCTGTCAAAATGTACTGTGAGTCAGGAATGATGGCGATGCCTAACAACCACAGATAGTCCACATGGGTGGCTGAGATAGTGATATCTTTGCTTTATGATGGTTCAATGTATATAAGCTTTTTCATGCAAATTATTTAAAATACTGAATGAAATTACTGTCAGGCTATGTGTATAAGATATATATGAAACATAAATGAATTTAATGTATAGACAGGTTCCATACCCAAGATATCTCATTGTGTATACATAAATATTCCAGAAATTTGAAAAAAATCCAAAATACTTGGCCAGACTTGGTGGCTCATACCTGTATTCCCAGCACTTTGGGACGCCAAGGCAGGCGGATTGCCTGAGCTCAGGAGTTTGAGACCAGCTTAGGCAACATAGTGAAACCCCGTCTCTACTAAAAATACAAAAAATTTAGCCAGTGTGGTGGCATGCACCTGTAGTCACAGCTACTCAGGAGGCTGAGACAGGAGAATCACCTGAACCTGGGAAGCAGCAGTTGGAGGTGAGCCAAGATTGCGCCACTGCACTCCAGCATGGGCGACAGAGCGAGACTCTGCCTCTAAAAAAAAAAAAAAAAAAAAAAAAAAAAAAAAAAACAAAATACTTCTGGTTCAGGCATTTTGGATAAGGGATACTCAACCTATAATTCTGTAATTTTTTATTTATTGTCTAAATACTTCTATAAAGACATATTTTTTTCATGAATTGTTTGGCTCCTGTAGGAAAGGCAGTCCATTTCTCCAAGGACTCCTGATTTCTTTTAGTGGGGGAAATGGTATTTAGAAAGCCTAATCTGTCATTTATTTATATTTAGAGAAGGCTCACTTCGTCACCATGCCCAGCTAATGTTTAAAAACTTTTTTAGCTGGGCGCGGTGGCTCAAGCCTGTATTCCCAGCACTTTGGGAGGCTGAGGCGGGTGGATCACGAGGTCAAGAGATTGAGACCATCCCGGTCAACATAGTGAAACCCCGTCTCTACTAAAAATACAAAAAATTAGCTGGGCATGGAGGCACGTGCCTGTAATCCCAGCTACTCAGGAGGCTGAGGCAGGAGAATTGCCTGAACCCAGGAGGCGGAGGTTGCGGTGAGCCGAGATCGCACCATTGCACTCCAGCCTGGGTAACAAGAGTGAAACTCCGTCTCAAAAAAAAAAAAAAAAAGAGGCCGGGCGCGGTGGCTCAAGCCTGTAATCCCAGCACTTTGGGAGGCCGAGGCGGGTGGATCACGAGGTCGAGAGATCGAGACCATCCTGGTCAACATGGTGAAACCCCGTCTCTACTAAAAATACAAAAAATTAGCTGGGCATGGCGGCGCATGCCTGTAATCCCAGCTACTCAGGAGGCTGAGGCAGGAGACTTGCCTGAACCCAGGAGGCGGAGGTTGCGGTGAGCTGAGATCGCGCCATTGCACTCCAGCCTGGGTAATGAGCGAAACTCCGTCTCAAAAAAAAAAAAAAAAAAAGAAAAACTTTTTTAAAGACAAGGTCTTTAAAGAACAGGGATCTGGGAAATAAAAAAAGATAATAAAAAGAATAATAATAAAGACAAGGTCTTGCTGTGTTTCTCAAGCTGGTCTCAAGTTCCTGGCCTCAAGTGATCCTCCCTTCTCAACCTCCTGGGATTACAGCATGAGCCACTGTGCCCGGGTCTGCATTTCTTTTTTTTTTTCAGAGTCATGCTCCAGGATGGTCTGGACCTCTTGACCTCATGACTTGCCCACCTTGGCCTCCCAAAGTTTTGGGACTATAGCTGTGAGCCACCGTACCCAGCCACGATTTATTTTTTAACCAGTACATAAAATTTCAATTTTTATGTATAATTCTAACCTTAAAAACTTTTTTTTTTTTTTTTGCTGGGTGCAGTGGTTTATGCTCATAATCCCAGCACTTTGGGAGACCAGAGCAAGATCACTTGAGCCTAGGAGTTTGAGACCAGCTTGGCAACATAGCAAAACTCCATACCTAAAAAAAAATTTTTTTTTTGGCCAGGTGTGATGGCTCACGCCTGTAATTTCAGCACTTTGGGAGGTTGAGGCGTGTGGATCACCTGAGGTCAGGAGTTTGAGACCAGCCTGGCCAACATAGTGAAACTTCATCTCTACTGAAAAGACAAAATTAGCTGGACGTGGTGGTGCACACCTGTAATCCAAGCTGCTCAAGAGGCTGAGGCAGTAGAATCACTTGAACCCAGGAAGTGGAGGTTGCAGTGAGCCATGGTGGTGCCACTGTACTCCAGCCTGGGCAACAAGAGGGAAACTTAGTCTCAAAAAAAAGGGATAGTAGCTGGCATGCACCTGTAGTCCCAGCTACTTGGCAGGCTGAGGTCGGGGATTGCTTGATCCAAGAAGGCTGAGGCTGCAGGGAGCCACAATCATGCCATTAAACTGCAGCCTAGGTGACAGCCAGACCCCAACTCAAAAAAAAAAAAAAGGCTAGTTGTAGCTGGGCACAGTGGCTCATATCTGTAATCCCAGTGCTTTGGAGGTTGAGGCAGGAGAATCATTTGAGGCCAGAAATTTGATACTATCCTGGGCAACGTAGTAAGACCCCATCTCTACAAAAAATTTCAAAATTGTCACCATGCCTGCATGGTGATACACACCTGTAGTTCTAGCTACTGGAAAAGATGAGGAGGGAAGATCGCTTGAGACTAGGAGTTGGAAGTTCAGTTGTGGGGTTTTGTTAGATTTTTGTAAATAAGGAGCTGACTTGATTTTTTTCTTTTCTTTTTTCTTTTTCTTTTTTTGAGATAGTCTTGCCCTGTTGCCCAGGCTGGAGTGCAGTGACACAATCTCGGCTCACTGCAACCTATGCCTCCTGGGCTTAAGCAATTCTCCTGCCTCATCCTCCCAAGTAGCTGGAACTACAGACGTGTGCCATCACACCCAGTTAATTTTTGTATTTTTAGTAGAGATGGAGTTTCACCTTATTGGCCAGGCTGGTCTCAAACTGCTGACCTCAAGTAATCTGCCCACTGCCTCCCAGAGTGCTGGGAATACAGGTGTGATCCACTGTGCCTGGCCCCAACTTGATTTTTTTCAATACTGCATCAAGGACGTCAAAGCCATTGGATTAGTGCTATAAAACATTTTTAAATAACCCAAATTTTCACTGCCTTATTTTATAAATGGAGGATATGTCAGAAAAGTTTGAGTTCAGCCTGGGGTAGAGTAAGGATTATGGCTAGAGAATTGGAATAGTTACGAGGAAACTGGCTTAAAAAGAAAAATTAAAAAGGATTCCTGGTAAGTTTGAATTTTTAGGTAGTGTTTATTTTCTTTCTTTTTTTTTTTTTTTTTTAAAAAAGATGGGGTTTCACCGTGTTGGTCAGGCTGGTCTTGAACTCCCAACCTCAGGTGATCCGCCCGCCTTGGCCTCCAAAGTGCTTGGATTATAGGCGTGAGCCACCACACACGGCCGGTAGTGTTTATTTACTTAACGCATAGCCATTTTTCGAACTACTTTCATTCCTTTGTGAGTGAGACAGCCACAGTTCCATAAACATCTATGGGTAAATGGACTTAGAAGTCAGAGACTTGAATTCAGATTCAAATTTTTTGCTTACTAGCATTATGAACTTCAATGGAGTATTCAAATTTTTCTTTGTAGAATGTTTTAAAATAGGCACTCTGAAATTTGAGTTAATTCTTATATATGGTTTTGTCTGCAAGATACCAGTTCACAAGCACTGATTTTTTTTTTTTCCAGTTTACCGTAAACACACCACCTACTCCAGAAGACCTGATGTTAAGTCAATATGTTTACCGACCCAAGATACAGATTTATAGACAAGATTGTGAAGCTCGTCGCCAAAAGATTGAAGAGTATGAAAGCTGTAATGTTTATATGCGGTGTTTTTTTTAGGGGAGGGATCAGTGAATAGTTTGTGTGGTAAGGTTTTGATTAGAATAACACTGGCACGGGGAAAAGTGGATGGTATTAGTTGGCAGTTTGATGACATTGATTGGCTGTGTGATGTGGGGAAAGAGTTTCGGTCTTGGCAGATTGAAGCTCAGTCTTGGCTTCAACACTAGCTATATACCTTTGGGTAAGTCATTTAACCTTCGTATCTAAATCCATAAAGTGGAGATAATAAAACCTACCCAGCCAAAAGATATGAACAGTAGAAATGGCATACATGAATTGTTTTCATACCATTCTTAGGAAAAAGTAGGTCCTTAATAAGAATAAACAGTAATTATTAGATTACAATATTGTAAGTTGATTGCTAGAGAACATCTTTGAAAGAAAATATCTTTTAGAGATTTATGCAAGTTGAGTAACTCTAATCTGGAAATTGGAAATTTGAAATGCTCCAGAATCCAAAATGTTTTAACCACCAATATGATGCAGGTGGAAAATGCCACACATAAATATAAATGCTTTACACAAACTTTGCTTCATGTACAAAATTGTTTAAAATATTGTCTAAATTGCCAGGTGCAGTGATGCATGCCTATAGTCCCAGCTACTTGGGAGGCTGAGGTGGGAGGATGGCTTGAGCCCGCGAGTTCTGGGCTGTATGCGCTATGCCAAGTGGGTGTCTGTACTAAGTTTGGCATCAATATGGTGACCTCCCAGGAGCAGGGGACCACCAGGTTGCCTAAGGAGGGGTGAACTGGCCCAGGTTGGAAACAGAGTAGGTCAAAACTCCTGTGCTGATCAGTAGTGGGATTGCGCCTGTGAATAGTCACTGCACTCCAGCCTGGGCAACATAGCAAGACCCTGTCTAACAAAACAAAAAAATTGTGTAAATTTACCTACAAACTGTGTGTACAAGGTATATATGGAACATAAATGAATTTCATGTTTAGGCTTGGGTTTCACTTGCAGGATATCTTGTATATTCAAATATTCCAAAATCCAAAACACTTCTGTTCCCAGGCATTTCAGGTAAGGGTACTTAACCTGTATGTAGTGCCTGAAATCAGATTGCCTTTGACTTTGTAATTTTACCACATTTACTCTTGTTTACATATATAAAAGAACATGGTTTTACTTAGAAGATAGCTTATTGTTATGGTATACGTAAATACTGCAGACTGATTTACAAATTAGATATATCTAGACTCCCTTCAGTAAATCAGACTTTAAAACTCAAAATAATGTTTATGTCATACTTATCTGGGACTATCCAACTAAATTTGAACCAATCTAACAAACAGAAAAGAAATAAAACAATCTTTAAGAATTATTGGCCGGGCGCGGTGGCTCAAGCCTGTAATCCCAGCACTTTGGGAGGCCGAGGCGGGTGGATCACGAGGTCAAGAGATCGAGACCATCCTGGTCAACATGGTGAAACCCCGTCTCTACTAAAAGTGCAAAAAATTAGCTGGGCATGGTGGCACGTGCCTGTAATCCCAGCTACTCAGGAGGCTGAGGCAGGAGAATTGCCTGAGCCCAGGAGGCGGACGTTGCGGTGAGCCAAGATCGTGCCATTGCACTCCAGCCTGGGTAACAAGAGCAAAACTCCGTCTCAAAAAAAAAAAAAAAAAAAGAATTATCTGGGTTTTGGAAGTAGAAGAAAAAGAATATTTAAATTTTTTTTTTTTTTTTTTTGAGACGGAGTTTCGCCCTTGTTACCCAGGCTGGAGTGCAATGGCGCGATCTCGGCTCACCGCAACCTCCGCCTCCTGGGCTCAGGCAATTCTCCTGCCTCAACCTCCTGAGTAGCTGGGATTACAGGCACGCGCCACCATGCCCAGCTAATTTTTTGCACTTTTAGTAGAGATGGGGTTTCACCATGTTGACCAGGATGGTCTCGATCTCTTGACCTCGTGATCCACCCGCCTCGGCCTCCCAAAGTGCTGGGATTACAGGCTTGAGCCACCGCGCCCGGCCACCATTTTCTCCGTTTTTTAACAAAAGACTAAGATTATAATAGCTTTGCTGCTTTTATAAATGCTGTTCTAAAAATGTGAGATAAGACTTTGAACTGAATTGGGAACTTTTATTAAAATAATAGCTACAACTTCAAAGCATAGATCATTGATAGACCTTAAGGATTCTTTGTAAGCAAAGTGTTTCACATTGGAACAAGTTGGTATGTTGAGATGAGAATTCTGTTAGTGATAGAAGGTTTTTTGATTTGTGACATTCTTAAACTGCCATTTTTCAAGTGAATAATCAGATTGAATAATCAGGCTTTTATAGAGTGAATTCCCCTCTTTTTTTTTTTTTCCTTTTTTTTCTTTTTGAGACGGAGTTTTGCTCTTGTTGGCCAGGCTGGAATGCAATGGCGCAATCTTGGCTCACTGCAACCTCTGCCTTCTGTGTTTAAGCGATTCTCCTGCCTCAGCCTCCCAAGTAGCTGAGACTACAGGCATGCTCCATCACACCCGGCTGATTTTTGTGTTCTTAGTAGAGATGGGTTTCTCCACGTTGGTCAGGCTGGTGTTGAACTCCCGACCTCAGGTAATCCACCTGCCTCAGCCTCCCGAAGTGCTGTGATTACAAGCATGAGCCACCAAGCCCGGCCAAATTCCCCTCTTTTTATGTAGAAAAAAAAACTAGGAAGAGTTAAGCTAAGCATGACTGTAGATCAGAGCTGGTTCATTAAAGCTGGTTTTGAATCCTGTGCTAATTAACTTTTTTGTATTTTAGGTTAAAGCTTTCTGCCTCAAACCAAGATAAACTGTTGGCTGATATAAATAAGAACCTGTGGGAAAAAATGAGACACTGCTCTGATGAAGAGGTACTTTTGTCTTATTTTCTGAATGGGAATCCGTAAAGACATTCTGAACAATGTCTCTTGGGAAATAAGTAACTGCTACTTGGTCGTTAGTGATGAGTCATTTAACTTATTTTTTAGGTGTAATGTGGTACCAAGGTCTTATTTAATTATACGCTATTTTTAATATGTAATATTTACAAACCTGAGATGATCAATTTATCAATTTAAACTTCAATATATAGTTGAAGTTTAGAGTTCCCTCCTTCCTATTTGCCTTTCACTTAGATTTAGACGAAGAAAAGATTTGTTTTAATTGATTAAATAGTAATCAGCCCATTTTATATGTGCCCTAATATATTAAAAGTTTCTTGGCCGGGCGCGGTGTCTCAGTAATCCCAGCACTTTGGGAGGCCGAGGCGGGTGGATCACGAGGTCAAGAGATCGAGACCATCCCGGTCAACATAGTGAAACCCCGTCTCTACTAAAAATACAAAAAATTAGCTGGGCATGGTGGCACGTGCCTGTAATCCCAGCTACTCAGGAGGCTGAGACAGGAGAATTGCCTGAACCCAGGAGGCGGAGGCTGTGGTGAGCCGAGATCGTGCCATTGCACTCCAGCCTGGGTAACAAGAGCGAAACTCCGTCTCAAAAAAAAAAAAAAGTTTCTTTAAGAGCCTGTCATTTTCTAATTAATAATATGAATAAATCAATTAAAGGTGGGAATCAAAACTAAAATCTTTTTTTCTGGTCTTAGACAATTATATAGAATTAAATTTGCAAATGACAAATATCCTGCCCTTAGGATAGGCAAAGTGTAGCCTTCCTAGACCATTTACCTCTTGTGACTCATTTGTTTTAGTTTAATGTACTCTGTAATTTTCCTTTTCAGCTACAGGCCTTTGGAATTTACCTTAACAAAATAAAATCACGTTTTACCAAGATGACTAAAGTCTTCACTCACCAAGGAAAAGTGGCTCTGTATGGCAAGCTGGTGCAGTCAGCTCAGGTAATTTGAGACAATTAACATCATAGAAAGAAAGAGATACCAAAAATACTTTATAGTGGTTATAGAATATGAAGAATCTTCCTTAGAAGACATGTGAATAAGACTTGGGCAGAAACTTAAGAGGTAAGGTTTAATTGTCAAAAGTGGCCAATCCTGGCATCTTAATGAATACTGGAATATAATTACCAGTGTGGATCTATGTCTCATCTTAAATACTATTATCCATCATACATACTGAAATAAAATACATAGGATTCTGGTCTCCCATTGCTAAGGACTATACCATAGTATTATCTTCTTCATAGTCCATACCTAGCTCTTTATGTATATACATGTGTTTAAAGTAGCATTTCCCAAAATAATTAGCTTTTTTAAAAGGCTCTGGATAAAAAAACTTTGCACCAGGTGTGGTGGCTCACACCTGTAATCCCAGCACTTTGGGAGGCTGAGACAGGCAGATCACAAGGTCAGGAGTTTGAGACCAGCCTGACCAACATGGCAAATCCTCATCTCTACTAAAAATACAAAAATTAGCCAGGCATGGTGGTGTGCACCTGTAATCCCAGCTACTCGGGAGGCCGAGGCAGGAGAATCACTTGACCCGAGGGGCAGAGGTTGCAGTGAGCTGAGATTGCACCACTGCACTGCAGCCTGGGCAACAGAGTGAGACAAGTGAGACTCTGTCTCAAAAAAAAAAACCAAAAAAAAAAAAAAACTTCCCAGTGGCAGATAAGTTTGGAAATGCTGCAAGCAATATGCCCTTTCAGAGAAATACAAATTTTTTTAAGTCAAAACATAAATGGTAAATTCTTTTTGACCAGTGTTTCCCATGTTTAGTTCATCATAGAAATATTTTTAATAGATATTAATATATTATATTCCATGGAACACATATAGAAATGCTAAAATAAAGTACCAAAATTAGTTTTATGTCAATATACTTTTTATAGGATTTTATTTTTTAATGAAATATTTTATTAAATTTATAAAATAAACTTATTTTCCAGAGTTCTTTTGACTAAAACTTATTTTAATAAAATTTACTTTTGTTTTTTAAGTTCCAACTTAAAGCTTTGACTTTAATTTTAAGATTTACCTGTTCATGGGCCGGGCGCGGTGGCTCAAGCCTGTAATCCCAGCACTTTGGGAGGCCGAGGCGGGTGGATCACGAGGTCAAGAGATCAAGACCATCCTGGTCAACATGGTGAAACCCTGTCTCTACTAAAAATACAAAAAATTAGCTGGGCGTGGTCGCGCGTGCCTGTAATCCCAGCTACTCAGGAGGCTGAGGCAGGAGAATTGCCTGAAGCCAGGAGGCGGAGGTTGCGGTGAGCCGAGATCGCGCCATTGCACTCCAGCCTGGGTAACAAGAGCAAAACTCCGTCTCAAAAAAAAAAAAAAAAAAAAAAAAAATTTACCTGTTCATGATCCTGATAGAGCAATTATGTGAGCAGTTTGAACCATTTGTAATACTTTGGAGGTTTAACTTGACAGTCTATAATCTTTTGTATTTAGAATGAGAGGGAGAAACTTCAGACAAAGATACATGAGATGGATAAAATACTTAAGAAGATCGATAACTGTCTCACTGAGGTGGAAATAGGTAAAGTATTTTAAATTCTTTTCCAAAAGAAAATTTAATTTTATATAAATGCTTTTCTACAGTAGAGTGTTGGTGTCACTCTACTGAAGACTTGTATTAGCAGCTTGAGATATTAAATGAGAGCAAATTGGCTGGGTGTGGTAGCTTATGCCTGTAATCTCAGCACTTTGGGAGGCCAAAGCAGGCAGATCACCTGATGTCAGAAGTACAAGACCAGCCTGGCCAACATGGTGAAACCCCATCTCTACTAAAAATACAAAATTAACTCTGGGTGGTGGTGCCTGCCTATAATCCCAGCCACTCAGGAGGCTGAAACAGGAGAATTGCTTGAACCCAGAGAATTGCTTGAACCCGGGATGCAGAGGTTGCAGTGAGCTATGGGTTGCAGTGAGCTGAGATTGTGCCACTGCACTCCAGCCTGGGCAACAGAGCAAGACTCCATCTGAATGAATGAATAAATGCAAATTAAAGTTCCTTTACTATAGTCATCTGTAATACAGTCAACAAGAGCTGCTCAAGATAACCTAGATTAATTTTGTGTGTTTTTGTTTTGTTTTGCTTTATTTTCTGAGACAGAATCTTACTCTGTCACCAGGCTAGAGTACAGTGGTGTGATCTCCCCACACTGCAACCTCCACCTCTCGGGTTCAAGTGATTTTCCTGCCTCAGCCTCCCAAGTAGCTGGGACTACAGGCGTCCGCCACCATGCCTGGCTAATTTTTGTATTTTTAATGCAGCTAGGGTTTCACTATGTTGGCCAGGATGGTCTCGATCTCCTGACCTCATGATCTCCCTCACCTCAACCTCCCAAAGTGCGGGGATTATAGGCGTGAGCCACCATGCCCAGCCAGTTTTGTGTTTTTTAACAGATAAATTTATCTCAGTTTGAAAACTGTCTATCCTTTCAGTTTGGCCTTTCAGAAGCCCAAGTTGTTAGTGTTACTCTGAAACTCCTTTCTCAAAAAAAAAAAATCACGTAATTCTGCTTAGTCATCACATTTTGTTCTTCCTAGTCCTTAGCCATTTTGACCTCTTTCAGAATTTGACATTAATGAATGTTTTTTTTTTGCCTGAAACATTCATCCCCTTAACCTGTGTGATAGTATACTACCCTGACTCAGTTGTTGTCTCCTGGCTGCTGCATCCAACTTCTCTGTTGGCCTATTTTTTTTTTTTTTTTTTTTTAAGGTGGAGTCTCGTTCAGTCGCCCAGTCTGGAGTGCAGTGGCATGATCTCCAGCTCACTGCATCCTCCGCCTCTCAGGATTAAGCGATTTTCCCACCTCAGCCTCTTCAGTAGCTGGGGTTACAGGCACCTGCCGTTGAGCCCGGCTACTTTTTGTATTTTTGTAGAGATAGGGTTTCATCATGTTGGCCAGCCAGGTCTTGAGCTGCTGACCTCAGGTGATCTGCCTGCCTTGGCCTCTCAAAGTGCTGGGATTACAGGCATGAGCCACTGTACCTGGCAGCCTCTCTTTCTCTAACTGACCCTTTGTGGGATTTAAATTTTATCATCTATTATTTTCTATATTATCTCTCCCAGTGCTTTCGTCTGCCTTAATAATTATGTGACTGATTCCCAAATTCAGTTAAATCTCCAAGCATTTGTTGAGCATCTACTGCTTGCCAGATACTGTGCTTAGTATTAGAAAAGAAATAAAAATATTTAAGACACAAATTATGCCCTAAAGTAGCTTGTAATCATTTCAGGTGAGGACATCTTTAGCCTCTCATTCTTGAGTTCCAGGCTTAATTTCTAGCTTCCTTCTGAACCTCTATGCAGAGGTATCCTTAAGCTCCTTAAACTCTGTGAATAAAATGAAATGTATTAGCCTGGCAACATAATGAGACTCTATTTCTACAAAAAAAAAAAAAAAAAGTTAGCTCAGCATGGTAGCACATGCCTGTAATCCTAGCTACTTGGGAGGCTGAGGTGGAAAGATCTCTTGAGCCCAGGAGGTCAAGGCTACAGTGAGCCAGGATCACACCACTGCACTCCAGCCTGTGCAACAGAGCAAACTAAATAAGTAAATACATTTAAATGTATTATCTTCTCCCAGCTCCAAAATAAATCCAAAAATTTGTTCTCTCTTAACGATGTTTATCATCTTTATAGTAGTCACAATTCTTACACATTATAAGAGGCTCAATACTTTCATTGTCTTTGATGCTCTCTTAACAAGTCCTGTCACAGCAGCAGCTTCAGCATCTCATGTGTTTTTTTCCCTTTCGCATTAAGGCTCTCATTAATTCTGACATGTGCAATTTCAGTCTTCTAACTCATCTTTATACATTTTTACCATTATTCTGCCTCCTTTTAGTCCAACCTGCACGTTCCTGCCAAATTAATAATAATGAAAGACAGTTTTCATTAATGTTACTCCTCTGAAAAACTTCTGTCCTTCCATTTATTACAAAATAAAATCCAAACTTAACTCTCTGTGGTTGGCTTCAAGAAAAAAGAAGGCTCGGTGCAGTGGCTCAAGCTTGTAATCTCAGGAGTTTGAGACCAGCCTGACCAACATGGTGAAACCCCGTCTCTACTAAAAATACAAAAATTAGCTAGGTGTGGTGGTGTGAGCCTGTAGTGCCAGCTACTCAGGAGGCTGAGGCAGAAGAATCGCCTGAACTCAGGAGGCGGAGGTTACAGTGAGCCGAGATCACACCACTGCACTCCGGCCTGGGTGACAGAGTAGGACTCCGTCTCAAAAAAGAAAAAGTCCAAACTTCTGAGCTGGGCATTTCATGTTCTCTACAGTTGTATTCAAATTTACGTGGTTTGTTACTACTCCCATGCACATCTTAAATTCCAATCAAACATTGCTGTTTTTATGCAGTTCTGCCACTTTTTTGAGACAGATTCTCTGTCACTCAGGCCAGTGGTGTGATCTTTACTCACTGCAACCTCTGCCTCCTGGGTTCAAGTGATTTCTTGTGCCTCAGCCTCCCAAGTAGCTGAGATTATAGCATGCATCACCGCCCCCAGCTAATTTTTGTATTTTTAGTAGAGATGGGGTTTCACCATATTGGCCAGGCTGGTGTCGAACTCCTAGCCTCAAGTGATTGCCCACCTCAGCCTCCCAAAGTGCTTGGATTACAGACATAAGCCACTATGCCCGCCTTTTTTTTTTTTTTTTTTTTAAAGAGACAGAGTCTCACTCTGCTGCTTAGGCTGGAGCGTAATGGCGTGATCATAGCTCACTGCAGCTTCAAACTCCTGGGCTCAAGGAATCCTCCCTCCTTAGTAGTTGAGACAACAGGTACACACCACTAGCCTGACCATTTCTACCACTTTTGTTTTTGCTACTACATTCTCTTCTGTTTTTTCACCAAAAGAAATAGTCTATATTCCGCCGGGCGCGGTGGCTCAAGCCTGTAATCCCAGCACTTTGGGAGGCCGAGGCGGGTGGATCACGAGGTCGAGAGATCGAGACCATCCTGGTCAACATGGTGAAACCCCGTCTCTACTAAAAGTGCAAAAAATTAGCTGGGCATGGTGGCACGTGCCTGTAATCCCAGCTACTCAGGAGGCTGAGGCAGGAGAATTCCCTGAGCCCAGGAGGCGGAGGTTGCGGTGAGCCGAGATCGCGCCATTGCACTCCAGCCTGGGTAACAAGGGCGAAACTCCATCTCAAAAAAAAAAAAAAAAAAGAAAAAAAGAAATAGTCTATATTCCTTGAGCTCCCATGGCTATTTTGTTAGTAATTTTTTTTTTTTTTTTTTTTTTTTTTTTAGATGACCATTCGTCTGGATTTGTTAGTACTTTTTATATCACTCATCAATCACATCATATACTTGTATTATAGTTATTTGGATAGTTTTTCTTCCTGATTAAATTATGATTTCTATGGAGTGAAGAATTAGCTCTTTTTCTGCATATCCTTCAGAGTCTCTAGTTTCATACAGAATAAGTGCCTAGTACATGTTTTTGGCACTGAATTGACAATGAGTACATGAATTCCATGGTCTAAACTTCATCCCTTTGTTGACTACCTTACTTTTTCTTTCACAGAAAAAGAAAATAGAAGCCATCAAACTGGAACCTCTAAACTCCCTACTACTAAAGAAACAATCTCTTGTTGTTTAGTAAACTGTTTTTGACTGAATTATTTTTTTCCCTTATTTTGTTTTCTGTTTTACTTATTTTTTATTGAGTTATTCTAACACATGTTGTCTACTTTAGAAACTAAGAATTCGGAGGATGAAGAGAAAGTTTTTGACTGAATAGTTCTATTTTTTCCTTATTTTTTACTGAATTATTGTAACACGTGTTGTCTACTTTAGAAACTAAGAATTTGGAGGATGAACAGAAAGACAATCTTGTGGAAGAATGGGATTCTGAAATGAGAACTGCAGAGAAAGGTAAATGAAGTAGTTAAGGAGATAAATGGGGGGTGGGGGAAGCCCTTCTGTTCTGAGTTTGTTTATATACTTAGATGAGATTAAGTCAGATAGACTTTTTAGTAAAACACATAATTTTTTGGGCAACATTCTAATGTGTTTGTTATTTTTTTTCTTTTTTTTCTTTTTCCAAAGAACTGGAACAGCTGAAAACTGAGGAAGAGGAGTTTCAAAGGTCAGCCTTCAATCCAACTGTCAGAAAATATAATATCAAACTACAGAAGGCTAGATGACTTCTTGCTTCCAGGGACTGACAGGACTGGGGACATGAGTCTTGACAGGCTGACTCAGGGCTTCTCCACTTTGAATGGAACCCTAGAGTCCATCTTTGTCAACAATAGTTTTGAAGCACTTATTGTTTACAGGGCATTTATCTAAAACAGTGTTTCTAAAGCTTGAAAACTACCAGTATCCTTTTTGTTTAATAAATATAAAAATAAACAAGTGTAAAATGAAGTATACTTTCTTAGGCCTATGACTCTTACTCAGCTATCAGTCTAAAATCAAGTAAATAGAAATAATGACTAAATCTCTAAATTTCTAGTTGACAACATTGATTTGACAAGGGATAGTGTTTGGCTGAAATTAACTGTGACATGTCTCAGTTTTAAGGTAGATCTTATGATCTACATTATGCTTATATCTTTATATTTTTGCTTTTTATCAAAAATAAAAATACCTTCATGGATCCTAATTTGAAACACAATGATTTATGCATTTCTCAGGTAGATTAATGCTTATTTAAAAAAAAAAAGAATGCAGAAATGGATGCCATACACCTAACATTATTACCTCAGTGGGGAGTCATGTAGCATGTGACTTCTTATCATAAACCTTTTATATTGATAGTTTGAATTCTCTAAGAAAAGACTTATCTCTCTGTGAATACCTGCTTTTTTTTACAGAAATCTCTTAGAACTGGAGGTACAAAAAGAGCAGACCCTTGTTCAAATAGACTTTATGCAAAAACAAACAAATAGAACTGAAGAGCTACTGGATCAGTTGAGGTAAGGAAATGCAAGTGTCATTTGTTTGTGTTTTAATCTGTACCTTGTGGTTGTCTGAAACCACTGGAGCAGTTGATGTATTTTTAATGTGTTGCTGTTTTTAACCTATACAGTGCAGTCTCAAAAAGAGTCTGTACTCAGCAGTAAGCTGAAAATAGAGTAGAAGAACTATGGACTTACAATTTTTCAGTATTTTACATCGTTCATTGCCTAGACTTGGTGTTTCTCCGATACACAACTCAAAATTGGGTTCTTCTTTCAAAAGCTTAAGTTTGGACATTGAATATTTGAATTGAAATATTGATTGTCTCCCAATCAGTGGAAATATTGATTGTCTCCCAATCAGTGGAAAAACATTAGCAGCTGCTATTGGTACTGTTTGGGTGGTATCAGAAGTTTGGTTTTATCTTGTTTCCAAAAATGCTTTTTAAAAATCTTGTTTATCTCTCTTCAGCTTGTCTGAGTGGGATGTTGTTGAGTGGAGTGATGATCAAGCTGTATTCACCTTTGTTTATGACTCGATAGAACTCACCATTACCTTTGGAGAGTCAGTTGGTAAGGAGCCAAAGTGAGATAATTCTCTACAGAAAAATTAATGGCTATACTAACTAAAGATTCAAATCTTTATTTTGCTATACTGATAACTATTGACTTGATGAGAGCACTGCTGAAAGTCTTAGAAGAGTCATCTTTAGTGATAGCAGAATTTTATTTTGTAAAGAAAATAAGCCGGGCATGGTGACTCAAGCCTGTAATCCCAGCACTTTGGGAGGCCGAGGCGGGTGGATCACAAGGTCAAGAAATCGAGACCATCCTGGTCAACATGATGAAACCCCGTCTCTACTAAAAATACAAAAAAACCTAGCTGGGCATGGTGGCACGTGCCTGTAATCCCAGCTACTCAGGAGGCTGAGGCAGGAGAATTGCCTGAACCCAGGAGGTGGAGGTCACGGTGAGCCGAGATCGTGCCATTGCACTCCAGCCTGGGTAACAAGAGCGAAACTCTGTCTCAAAAAAAAAAAAAAGAAAGAAAAAAGAAAAGAAAAATGCAGTTAGTCAGAGTTGCCCTTTTTTGAATTACATTAAATGATAAAAATTTTGCTATCCAAATAATGGATAAACATGCTACTTATTTCCAATTAACTGTGAGCTTCTTTCTTTTTTTTTTTTTTTTTTTTTTGAGACAGAGTGTCGCTCTTGTTACCCAGGCTGGAGTGCAATGGCACGATCTCGGCTCACCACAACCTCCGCCTCCTGGGTTCAAGCAATTCTCCTGCCTCAGCCTCCTGAGTAGCTGGGACTACAGGCACGTGCCACCATGCCCAGCTAATTTTTTGTATTTTTAGTAGAGACGGGGTTTCACCACATTGACCAGGATGGTCTCGAACTCTCGACCTCGTGATCCACCCGCCTCGGCCTCCCAAAGTGCTGGGAATACAGGCTTGAGCCACCGCGCCCGGCGAGCTTCTTTCTTTTAATCTCCATCTATTGTTATAGAGAATAGAATAATTTACTCTAATGGCTATGGCTAGTGTTTCTTCTTTTTTTTTCTTTTTTCTTTTTCTTTTTTTTGACTTAAGAGTGAAGCCCTAACAAGTTATTTGGAAGTTGTGTGTATAGGTGGGTTTTTCATTTAAAAAGATGAAATCACCATATAGGGTAGAAATCACTATATGGTAACTGGACAGAGGCCCAGCTGTTTTGTTGGAGTGTCCTAATTGTCAAGTGTCTTTTCTCTTTAACCAATCAGCTTCAAGTGGCCAACCAGGGACAAACATGGCTGTTTTAGAATTTAGGATCTTCACAATCTCTGGGCCTCTAAAACTGATTCTCCTTAAAAGTTTCTTTTCTCAATGACTAGCATTACCTTCTGTCCAGGTTCAAAATTAAAACTTAGGAGTCACTCTATACCTCTTTCTCCCTCGATGTACATATTCAAATCATCAGTAAGATATACTGTGGGGTTTTTTTGTTTTTTGGTTTTTTTTTTGAGACAGAGTCTCACTTATTCTGCCACCTAGGCTGGAGTGCACTAGTGCAATCTCTGCTCACTGCAATCTCTCCTTCCGGTCCAAGGGATTCTTCTGCCTCAGCCTCCCAAATAGCTGGGATTACAGGTATGTGCCACCACGCCTGGCTAATTTTTGTATTTTTTGTGGAGATGGGGTTTCACCATGTTAGCCAGGCTGGTCTTGAACTCCTGACCTCAAGTGATTCTCCCAACTTGGCCTCCTAAAGTGCTAGGATTACAGCACCCAACCTACTGGTTAAATTTCCTAATATTCATCCACTGTTTTTCATCTGTTCTGTCAATAATCATCTTTAACCTAGATGACTGCAGTAACATTCCAACTGGACTTTATGGATCTTCTCCTTCTCTTCCCTGAAGTTATGAAGCTATAGTGATTATTGAAAATTTGACTATGCACCTATTACTCTTAGGCTAATGATCAGAGTATTTGATCTAGCACAGGCGTCCCCAAACTACAGCCCGCAGGCCACATGCGGCCCCCTGAGGCCATTTATCCAGCCCCCCGCCACACTTCAGGACGGGGCACCTCTTTCATTGGTGGTCAGTGAGAGGAGCACAGTATGTGGCGGCCCTCCAGCAGTCTGAGGGACAGTGAACTGGCCCCCTGTGTAAAAAGTCTGGGGACACCTGATCTAGCCTATGAAGCCCTGCCTGAATTGAATTTTTCTCCTTTTCCTATCTCATACTACCTTCCTACCTCTGCATGTTTTGGCCACAGTAGACTTCTTTTATTTCCTTAAATGATTGTGGTCTTTCCTGCTCAGTCGTATTCATCCTATCTCAACACCTTCATGCTGTTGTTTCTTTTATTTATTTATTTATTTATCTTATTATTCTTTTTAATTTTTTTAAATTTCATTTTAGGTTTTGGGGTGCATGTGAAGAACATGCAAGATTGTTGCATAGGTACACACTGGCAGTGTGATTTGCTGCCTTCCTCCCCTTCACCTATATCTGGCATTTCTCCCCTTGCTATCTCTCCCCAAATCCCCACCCCGCATCATGCTGTTGTTTCTTATGCCTAAGAGCTCTTTTCCCCTGCTTCACTAATGAACTCCTACTAATAATTGTAAGAGCTCAGCTCTCAGTGATCACTTTCTTTTTTTTTTTTTTTTTTTTGAGACGAAATCTCGCTCTATCAACAGGCTGGAATGCTGTGGCACAATTTCAGCTCACTTCAGCCTCTGCCTCCTGAGTTAAAGTGATTCTCCTGCCTCAGCCTCCCAAGTAGCTAGGACTACAGGCACACACCACCACACTTAGCTAATTTTTATTTTTATTTATTTATTTTTTTTTTTAATTTTTTTTTTTTTTGAGACGGAGTTTTGCTCTTGTTACCCAGGCTGGAGTGCAATGGCGCGATCTCGGCTCACCGCAACCTCCGCCTCCTGGGTTCAAGCAATTCTCCTGCCTCAGCCTCCTGACTAGCTGGGATTACAGGCACGCGCCACCATGCCCAGATAATTTTTTGTATTTTTAGTAGAGACGGGGTTTCACCATGTTGACCAGGATGGTCTCGATCTCTCAACCTCGTGATCCGCCCACCTCAGCTTCCTAAAGTGCTGGGATTTCAGGCATGAGCCACCTCACCCAGCCTCACTGATCACTTTCTCACCCTTCTATTATATGTTCTCCTTGTGTCCTGTGGTTTTCCTTAATAGTTCTTATTAGATTATAGTTATAGCTTATTATATAGTTATAGCTTATTATATAGCTTATTATATAGTTATATAACTTATTATAGTTATATATAGCTTATATATATTATATATATAAGCTATATATAATATATATATAAGCTATATATATAATATAAGTTATATATATAAAATATATATAAGCTATATATAATATATATAAGCTATATATATAATATATAAGCTATATATATATAATATATATATAAGCTATATATATAATATATAAGCTATATATATAAGCTATATATATATAGCTTATATAGTTATAGCTTATTATATAGTTATAGCTTATTAGATTATAGTTCTGTGTTTATTAGTGCAGTTATCTGTATGTCTCCCTTAATTGTAAGCTTCTTGAGGGCACAGGTTGAGTATATCTGCTTTTCTCATGGTGTCCCCGGTGCCTAACACATAGAAAATATTTAACAAAGCATTCAACAAATAGAAAAGAATCAATTTAAGAGACAGAGATAACCCTAGTCTGGAGGAGTGAGCAGCTATCTCAGCTACCCAAAACATAGCAATGCTAAAAGCATAACTCATTTTTACTGTATTTATACAAGGAGTATAGGTATAGGGAAGTTATAGCCTTTTTAAAAAAAATATGCAATTCCTAAAAAATAAATTTATCTTTGCACAGATGTTAGGGGTTAAGAGAGGAGGCCAGCCGGGCGCGGTGGCTCAAGCCTGTAATCCCAGCACTTTGGGAGGCTGAGGCGGGTGGATCACGAGGTCGACAGATCGAGACCATCCCGGTCAACATGGTGAAACCCCGTCTCTACTAAAAATACAAAAAATTAGCTGGGCATGGTGGCACGTGCCTGTAATCCCAGCTACTCAGGAGGCTGAGGCAGGAGAATTGCCTGAGCCCAGGAGGCGGAGGTTGCGGTGAGCCGAGATCGCGCCATTGCACTCCAGCCTGGGTAACAAGAGCGAAACTCCGTCTCAAAAGAAAAAAAAAAAAAAAAAAGAGAGGAGGCCTTAACAAATATAGCTGTGTACTACGTATTAAATTTCCTTGAAAGACCTACCAATCAGTGTAGTTGAACAGTCTCAGAAGAGCCTTTATGATATACAGAGAATAATAATTCAAGGATAAACCTTCAACTTCCTGTGGAAAAAACTATGCTACACAGAAGGAATAGGTATCTAAAGTACTGTGTTTTATGTGGCTTCAAATCAGGTAGTTAAAAAGAAAAAAAAACATCAATCATGTAGCATTATTCTGGTTCTTTCTAGTTGGTCTCCCTTTCCTGGACAACCGTTACGTAAGGAAGATTATTGATGTGAATTTTCAATCTCTGTTAGACGGTAAGTTGAAAACATTTAAGCCTCTAAAAATTGTTGGGGCCGGGGACTGTGGCTCATGCCTGTAATCCCAGCACTTGGGGAGGCCAAGGCGGGCAGATCATGTGGGGTCAGGAGTTCAAGACCAGCCTGGCTAACATGGTGAAACCCCGTCTCTACTAAAAATACAAAAACTATCTGGGCCTGGTGGTGCCTGCCTGTAGCCCCAGCTACTCTGGAGGCTGAGGCAGGAGAATTGGTTGAACCAAGGAGGTGGAGGTTGCAGTGAGCCAAGATTACACCACTGCACTCCAGCCTGGCGACATAGTAAGACCCTATGTCTCAAAAATAAAAAAAAAATCAAAATTAAATAAAATAAAAATTCGTTGGGCCATGTACAGTGCCTCACATCTATAATTGCAGCACTCTGGGAGGCCAAAGTGGGCAGATCATTTGAGCTCAGGACTTTGAGACCAGCCTAGGTAACATAGCAAGACCCTGTTTCTACAACAATAAAAATGAGGTTTTTTTTTTTTTTTTTTTTTTTTTTTTAATTAAAAAATAAATTTGGGCCGGGCGCGGTGGCTCAAGCCTGTAATCCCAGCACTTTGGGAGGCCAAGGCGGGTGGATCACGAGGTCAAGAGATCGAGACCATCCTGGTCAACATGGTGAAACCCCGTCTCTACTAAAAATACAAAAAAAATTAGCTGGGCATGGTGGCACGTGCCTGTAATCCCAGCTACTCAGGAGGCTGAGGCAGGAGAATTGCCTGAACCCAGGAGGCGGAGGTTGTGGTGAGCCAAGATCGTGCCATTGCACTCCAGCCTGGGTAACAAGAGCGAAACTCTGTCTCAAAAAATAAATAAATAAATAAATAAATAAATTTGGCCAGGTGCTATGGGTCACACCTATAATCCCAGCACTTTTCTTTTTTTTTTTTTTTTTTTTTTTTTGTTTTGTTTTGTTTTGTTTTTTTTTGAGACAGAGTTTCGCTCTTGTTACCCAGGCTGGAGTGCAATGGCGCGATCTCGGCTCACCGCAACCTCCGCCTCCTGGGCTCAGGCAATTCTCCTGCCTCAGCCTCCTGAGTAGCTGGGATTACAGGCACGTGCCACCATGCCCAGCTAATTTTTTGTATTTTTAGTAGAGACGGGGTTTCACCATGTTGACCAGGATGGTCTCGATCTCTCGACCTCGTGATCCACCCGCCTCGGCCTCCCAAAGTGCTGGGATTACAGGCTTGAGCCACCGTGCCCGGCCCAATCCCAGCACTTTTCGAGGCTGAGGTAGGCGGATCACCTGAGGTCAGGAGTTGGAGACCATCCTGGCCAGCATGGTGAAACCCTGTAAAAATACAAAAATTAGCCAGGTGTGGTGGTGAATGCCTATAGTCCCAGCTACTTGAGAGGGTGACGCAGGAGAATCCCTTGAACCTGGGAGGTGGAGGTTGCAGTGAGCCAAGATTCCACAACTGCACTCCAGCCTGAGCTACAGAGTGAGATTCCATCTCAAAATAAATAAATAAATAAAAATTTATTTATTGGTGATACACAGGTATAAAGTGCTCCTTGAGAACTCTTTAACAAAGTACGTTAAAGATAAGCAACAATGGCCGGGTGGGGTGGCTCACGCCTGTAATCCCAACTACTGAGGAGGCTGAGGCAAGAGAATTGCTTGAACCTGGGAGGCGGAGGTTGCAGTGAGCCGAGATTGCGCCATTGCACTCCACCCTGGGTGACAGAGTGAGACTCTGTCTCAAAAAAAAAAAAAAAGAAAGAAAGAAAAAATAGGAGAGGGCCGGGCGCGGTGGCTCAAGCCTGTAATCCCAGCACTTTGGGAGGCCGAGGCGGGTGGATCACGAGGTCGAGAGATCGAGACCAACCTGGTCAACATGGTGAAACCCCGTCTCTACTAAAAATACAAAAAATTAGCTGGGCATGGTGGTGCGTGCCTATAATCCCAGCTACTCAGGAGGCTGAGGCAGGAGAATTGCCTGAACCCAGGAGGCGGAGGTTGCGGTGAGCCGAGATCACGCCATTGCACTCCAGCCTGGGTAACAAGAGCGAAACTCCGTCTCAAAAAAAAGAAAAAATAGGAGAGAATACTTAGGTACCTGGTAGTTTGAGAGTATTTCTAGCTTATATATTAGGGTATTTTTTGCTTATATAAAATATGTGAATCATGAGTAATAACCTGCTCTTGCGTTTTTTTCCCTCCCCAGAGGATGAAGCTCCTCCTTCCTCCCTTTTAGTTCATAAGCTTATTTTCCAGTACATTGAGGAAAAGGAATCCTGGAAGAAGACATGTGCAACACAGCATCAAGTACCCAAGGTAAAGTCTGAAGTATTTAAAGGAAAATTTGTATTAGCTTTCCAAAAAAAAAAGCAGAATTGAAACTTTACATATATAATAGTAAATGATAAATGTATTCAATTGTTTAACTTGTTTGAATTCTTTATAAGTGAGCCACTAAGCATTGAAATGTTTTCATAATTTCATTGGATTTTTATTTCCATTTTTTCTAGATGCTTCAAGAATTCTCACTGGTAGTGAACCACTGCAGACTCCTTGGAGAGGAGATTGAGTATTTAAAGACATGGGGACCAAATTATAACCTAATGAACATAGATGTTAATAATATTGAGTAAGTGTAGTAGTTCCTAAGGACTGCCATGACAGAGTACTACAAATTGGGTACCTTAAACAGCAGGAATGTATTGTCTTATGGTTCTAGAGGCTGGAAGTCTGAGATCAAGGTATAAGCAGTGGTGTTCTTTCTGAGGGCTGTTAGAAGGAATCTTCCATACCTTCTCCCAGTTCCCAATGTCTGGTGATTTGCTGGCAATCTTTGGCATTCCTTGGCTTGTAAATGCATAAACTTGATCTCTGCCTTCATCTTCACATGGTGTTCTTTCATTGTGCATGTCTGCATTCACATTCCTCACCCCCCTGACTTTTTTTTTTTTTTTTTTTTTTTTTTTGAGACAGAGTCTTGCTTTGTTGACCTTGTTCTGTCACCCTGGGTAGAGTGTAATGTCATGGTCTCCTGTCATACTGCAACCTCCATCTGCTAGATACAAGTGATTCTCCTGCCTCAGCCTCCAGAGTAGCTGGGATTACAGGCACCAGCCACCACACCTGGCTAATTTTTGTATTTTTAGTAGAGATGGGGTTACACCATGTTGGCCAGGCTGGTCTCAAACTCCTGACCACATGATCTGCCTACCTCTGTCTCCCAAAGTGCTGGATTACAGGTGTGAGCCACCGCGCGACCAGCCCACATTTCCCCTTTTTATAAGGACACTAGACATAGGGTGATTAGGGGCCCACCTTACTCTAGTAGGACTTCATGTTAACATATTACTTGTGTAGTGTCCCAATTTCCAAATACGGTCACATTCTGAGGTATTAGGGGTTTGGAATTCAACATATGAATTTTGGGGAATACAGTTCAACCCAACAGTAAGTACTTGGTCAACAGTTTATTAAGTGAATATATGTATGTGTATATATATATATATATATATATATATATATATATATATATTCATTTTATTTAATAAAAAAATATAATAATATATACATATATTTTGAGTCAGAATCTCACTCTGTCACCCAGGCAGGAGTGCAATGGCGTAATCTTCAGCTCATAGTAACCTCCACCTTCCAGGTTCAAGCGATTCTGCCTCAGCCTCCCAACTAGCTGGGATTACAGGCTCCCACCACCATGCCCAGCTAATTTTTGTATTTTTAGTACAGACAGGGTTTCACTGTTACACAATATTGGCCAGCCTGGTGTCTTAGCCAGGCTGGTCTCGAACTCCTGACCTCATTATCTGCCCACCTCAGCCTCCCAAAGTACTGGGATTACAGGCATGAGCCACCGTGCCTCGCCTTAAATGAATATATTAGTGCATTTCATGACTAGCAATGAAAAAGCAGTCATTATAATACCTTGTTCCAGGTGTTTTGCCTTTGCTCACTAGATGAGGATAAGAAATAATGGGCCAGGCTGGGCACGGTGGCTCAAGCCTGTAATCCCAGCACTTTGGGAGGCCGAGGCCGGTGGATCACAAGGTCGAGAGATCGAGACCAACCTGGTCAATATAGTGAAACCCCGTCTCTACTAAAAATACAAAAAATTAGCTGGGCATGGTGGCGCGTGCCTATAATCCCAGCTACTCAGGAGGCTGAGGCAGGAGAATTGCCTGAACCCAGGAGGTGGAGGTTGCGGTGAGCCGAGATCACGCCATTGCACTCCAGCCTGGGTAACAAGAGTGAAACTCTGTCTCAAAAAAAAAAAAGAAAAGAAATAATGGGCCAGTCATGGTGGCCCACACCTGTAATCCCAGCACTTTGGGAGGCCAAGGTGGGCTAAATTGCTTGAGGCCAGGAGTTTGAGACCAGCCTAGCCAACATGGTGAAATCCTTGGTTTTTGGCAGGGCTCAGTAGCTCACGCCTGTAATCCCAGCACTTTGGGAGGTGAGGCAGGTGGATCATTTGAGGTCGGGAGTTCGAGACAATGTGGCCAACAAGGTGAAACCCCATCTCTACTAACAATACAAAAATTAGCTGGGCGTGATGTCGCACACCTGTAATCTTAGCTATCGGGAGAATCGCTAGAACCTGGGAGGTAGAGGTTGCTATGACCTAAGATAGGTGACACAGCAAGACTTCATCTCAACAAAAAAGAAATTGTGTTTCATGCTATGATTGTATTGCATTTTTAATTATGGATTTTGTCTTTTACAGATTGAGACTTTTATTCTCTAGCTCTGCAGCATTTGCAAAGTTTGAAATAACTTTGTTTCTATCAGCCCATTATCCATCTGTACCATTACCTTTCACCATTCGGAATCATATTGGGAACACTAGGTAAGTAAAGGGCCAACAGGCTGAGACACTGGACTACTTTTTAATGTTGTTTATTTTATTTGAAAGATTCCTCAAAATGGTCAGCAAATCAGTGGATCATAGTGGAGCTAAAAGTCAGTTCTTTGACTTCATTTTGAATAATTTTTTTCTTAAAGTCAGTTACCTTCATTACTATCTCCAGTGGATGCTGGAGACCATTGGTCTTTTCTTTTATACCTGCTTCACTTTTTGAACACGCCAACCTAAAACATGAATCAAGAAGGAAAAAATTCAATGTAAGAGTAGTACAGATTATATGTAAACAAATTTTATGGCCTTAAAAAGAGTTAGGGCTAGATATGATGGCTCACGCCTGTAAGCCCAGCACTTTAGGAGGCCAAGGTGGGCGGATCACTTGAGCTTAGGAGTTCCAGACCAGCCTGGCCAATACGGTGAAACACTGTCTCTACTAAACATACATAAATTAGCTGGGTGTGGTGGTGAGCACCTTTAGTCCCACTAATCCTGAGGCTGAGTTAGGAGGATTGCTTGAGCCTGGGAGGTAGAGATTGCCATCAGCCAGGATCATGCCACTGTCTCAAAACAAAACAGAGTCTGTGGAACCAGACCTAAAAATGTCTCATTCCTCCTAGGCTGTGATGTATTTTGTGACTTTTTAGACACACTGCTGACAAATTGGAAGATAGCAGAGTTAAAAATGTGCTCACCTAGGCCAGGTGCAGTGGCTCACGCCTGTAATCCCAGCCCTTTGGGAGGCTGAGGCAGGCAGATCATGAGGTCAGCAGTTTGAGAACAGCCGGGCCAACATTTGAAACCCTGTATCTACTAAATATACAAAAAACAGACCGAGGTGAGTGATCACTTGAGGTCAGGTGTTCAAGACCAGCCTGGCCAACATGATGAAACCTTGTCTCTCCTAAAAATACAAAAATTGGTTGGGTGTGATGATGGGAGCCTATAGTCCCAGCTACTAGGGAGGCTGAGGCAGGAGAATCACTTGAACCTAGGAGGCAGAGGTTGCGGTGAGCCGGGGTCACACCACTGCAGTCCAGACTGAGACTGGGCAACAGAGTGAGACTCTGTCTTTAAAAAAAAAAAAAATACAGGCCGGGCGCAGTGGCTCAAGCCTGTAATCCCAGCACTTTGGGAGGCTGAGGTGGGTGGATCACGAGGTCAAGAGATCGAGACCATCCTGGTCAACATGGTGAAACCCCCTCTCTAGTAAAAATACTAAAAATTAGCTGGGCATGGTGGCGTGTGCCTGTAATCCCAGCTACTCAGGAGGCTGAGATAGGAGAATTTCCTGAACCCAGGAGGCGGAGGTTGCGGTGAGCCGAGATCGCGCCATTGCACTCCAGCCTGGGTAACAAGAGCGAAACTCCGTCTCAAAAAAAAAAAAAGGAAAAAAAAAAGAAAAATTGATGAACCTTTGTTCTTTACAGCCAAGATGATATTGCTACCATTCTATCTAAAGTGCCCCTGGAGAACAACTACCTGAAGAATGTAGTCAAGCAAATTTACCAAGATCTGCTTCAGGACTGCCACTTCTACCACTAGACGCTTGGACCACCATTAGAACAACCCAGCGGAATGTCGTCGATACTATGTCAGGATGCCATTGCTCTGTAGCCTTTGTCTTTAGGTCATTACAAGCTGAGTAAAATTCCTTCTGATGATGTTATAGTTAATCTGTATGCTTTTTAGATCTTTGCGGAATGATGGTGATGAAGACTGGATTGATGAAAGGCCTGTTACCAACTTATTCATCTTTGTACCAAAGGTTTAAGTAATAGGACACTGAGGAAAAATTTCTCCTAACTAAGCTAGTGCTTTCTGCTTTAGTACAGGCCCTAAGGGTTAACTTTTAAGTATAAGAGGAAGTGTCACCATGGACAAAAACATTAGCTAGCCGGGCGCGGTGGCTCACACCTGTAATCCCAGCACTTTGGGAGGCCGAGGCGGGTGGATCACAGGTCAAGAGATCGAGACCATCCTGGTCAACATCATGAAACCCCATCTCTACTAAAAATAAAAAAAATTAGCTCAGCATGGTGGTGCGTGCCTGTAATCTCAGCTACTCAGGAGGCTGAGGCAGGAAAATTGCCTGAACCCAGGAGGTGGAGGTTGCGGTGAGCCGAGATCGCGCCATTGCACTCCAGCCTGGGTAACAAGAGCGAAACTCGGTCTCAAAAAAAAAAAAAAAAAAAAATGGCCCTTTTCCCACAAAATTTCTTTTTTTTTTCCCCCACACTAAAACAAAAAGAGAGAAAGCAGTAGCCCTCAGCCATAAATCCCATAGATAGAACTATTTTTAAGTAGCCTGGCTTCTGCCTAGCCATTATTTCTTCAGTAGAGATGTTATCTGTCTACAAACTATTCATCTTTTTTCTCCATTACTAAAATGCTATTAACAGAAAGCAGGGCCAGGCGTGGTGGGTGGCTCACACCTGCAATCCCAGCAGTTTGGGAGGCCAAGGTAGGCAGATACCTTGAGTCCAGGAGTTCGAGACCAGCCTGGGCAACATGGCGAAACCCCACCTCTACAAAAAAATACAAAAATTAGTCAGGCATGGTGGCTCGCATCTGTGGTCCCAGCTACTTGGGAGTTTAAGGCAGAAGGATCACTTGAGCCCAGGAGTAAGAGTTTGCAGTGAGCCAAGACCATGCCACTGCGCTCCAGCCTAGGCAACAGATCAAGACCATGTCTCAAAAAACAAAGAGAAAGCAGTAGCACTCCAGCTATTGAAATGGTTGCCATTTTTTTGAGGGCCTTGCTTTCTATTCTTTGGTGTCTATTAATGTTTTCTTAATAAGTATGGTTTTTCTAGGGAAAGTGAATTCATTTTTGTCTAGTATATATATGTAAATGTATTAATGTTGTTTTTGTGTTTGTGATGTAATAAGGAGATGTATATAGAAATTCATTGAGATATATAGATACTCATCTGCATAGCCAGTTTCCGTCTTTCTGAGGAATGTTTTACAGCAAAATTTTATATTTTCTTTTATTACATAATGCTACATCCAACAATATTACATCCAAATGACTAGTTTTATTAATTTCTAGCAGTGATAGACTTACTATTGCTGTTGTTTTCTGATGCCTACCCTTGTTATACATATTGTTAAATGACCAATATTATGTATGAAGTAGACTAAAAAAATTTTACTCAAACTTCAGTCATATCATAATTATGATAATTTTGATTTGCATTCTTAAACTAATTTGTCTCAGAATTTTGCTTTATGCTTTAGGATCAGTTTAAAGTCCTGTGGGTCCCATAAATGTTATTGTCCATCTTTCTGAGCTATACATCAAAAGACACCTAAGTTTCAAAAGTCAACACAAAACTCATTTGCCATAAAAATCAAGATACAGATGTTCCATAAATTCCTTGAAAAACTTTAAAGTCATCAGTATGGTCTGTTTCCCTTGAAACTTAAGTTAGCTTTCTTATTTGAGTTGTTTTATTTATTTTGTTAGTCTGAAAAGTAAAGATTTTGTTTTATGCAATTTAGTAACCTGCAACAACCAGCACTAAGAATGATTTGGCTTGTAGTAACGGTCTGTGTTTTTGGGGATTTGGAGTACGTAATTGTAATATTTACTTAGTTATGTGTTTTTCTTTGTTCAAGGTATTGGCTAGTTTCATGAATTTTTTGGAAGTTTTTCTTTCATTGGTTAGAAAGCAGATTACCTTTTACACTATTAAAATAAGTCTATTACTTGAAATCTTTTGTGAGTAGTGTTTCTTTATAAAGAGTATTTTAGCATTTATCCAATAGACCTTTGAAGATATACCAAAGAAACCTTCCTTTAGGGACACCCACCTATTTCAAAACTGAGTTTAGGTAAAGTGTAATGGCTCACACCTGTAATGCCAGCACTTTGGGAGGCCAAGTTGAGCAGGTAGCTTGAGGCCAGGAGTTCAAATCCAGCCCAGGCAACATAGCAAGACCCTGTCTCTAAAACAAATTTTTTCTTGGCCAGGTGCAGTGGCTTACACCTGTAATTCCAGCACTTTGGGAGGCCAAGGCAGGCAGATCACCTGAGGTCAAAAGTTCGAGACCAGCCTGACCAACATAGAGAAACCCTGCCTCTACTAAAAATACAAAATTAGCTGGTTGTGGTGGCACATGCCCGTAATCCCAGCTACGTGGGAGGCTGAGGGAGGAGAATCACTTGAACCTAGGAGGCAAAGGTTGCAGTGAGCTGAGATTGCACCATTACACTCCAGCCTGCGCAACAAGAGTGAAACTCTATCTCAGAAAAAAATGAAACTTTTTTTTTGATACGGAGTTTCACTCTTGTTACCCAGGCTGGAGTGCAATGGCGCAGTCTCGGCTCACTGCAACCTCAACCTCCTGGGTTCAGGCAATTCTCCTGCCTCAGCCTCCTGCGTAGCTGGGATTACAGGCACGCGCCACCATGCCCAGCTAATTTTTGTATTTTTAGTAGAAACGGGGTTTCACCATGTTGACCAGGATGGTCTCGATCTCTTGACCTTGTGATCCACCCGCCTCGGCCTCCCAAAATGCTGGAATTACAGGTGTGAGCCACCGCGCCCGGCCTTGTTGTTTTTGAGATGTGGTCTCATTATGTTGCCCAGGCTGGTCTCAAGACTACTGGTCTCAAGAGATCCTCCCACCTCAGCTTCCCAAATTGCTGGGATTACGGGTGTCAGTCACTGTACCCAGTTTGCTATTCTAATTTCTTGTGATAGTAGATGTCTAGCTCATTTATTTTCATACTTTTTTTTTTTTTAATGGGAAATCGTAGGGGTTAGCACATCCAGAGTGCAATGGATAAGCCTTGCAATGGGAAAACCACCTTCATGATCATGGTATCTCCCCTGCCAGATAAGTATATTTTCATACTTTTTTTTTTGAGACGAAGAAGTCTCACTGTGTCACCCAGGCTAGAGTGCAGTGACGGAATCTCGGCTCACCACAACTTTAGCTTCCCAGGTTCAAGCAGTTCTGCCTCAGCCTCTCAAGTAGCAAGGATTACAGGTGTGTGCCTCCACACCCAGATAATTTGTGCATTTTTAGTAGAGACAGGGTTCCACCATGTTGGCCAAGCTGGTCTCAAACTTCTGACCTCAGGTGATATATCTCCCTTGGCCTCTTAGAGTCCTGGAATTACAAGCACGAGCCACCGCGCCTGGCCTATTTTCATTCTTTTAACAAATACTTAAGGTGATACAGTTACTTTTTTTTTTTTTTTTTGAGACAGAGTTTCTCACTCTTGTCATCCAGGCTGGAATGCAATAGTGCCATCTCAGCTCGCTGCCTTTAGAGTTCAAGCCTCCCAAGTAGCTGGGATTACAGGCACCTGCCACCGCACCCAACTAATTTTTATATTTTTAGCAGAGACAATGTTTCACTATGTTGGCCAGGCTGGTCTCAAACTTCTGACCTCAGGTAATCGGTCTGCCTTGGCATCCCAAAGTGCTGGAATTACAAGCATGAGCCATCGTGCCTGGCCCAATATGTTTGTTTCTAAGGAATGTTTTTACCACTCATTCTCCTAATCTGATGTTTTTAAATATGTATGTCTTTTTTTTATTTCAAGAAAGACCAAGTCTAACTGTGTTGCCCAGGTTGGTCTCAAACTCCTGAGCTCAAGTGATCCTCTCACCTCAGCCTCCCAAAAGGCTGGAATTACAGGCCTGAGTCATTGTGCCAAGCCTTAAATAAATAAATAAATAAATAAATAAATTAAATAAATAAATATATTTTAATCAATAAGAAAATGAGATTATTGTTTCTTAGAACGTTGCTTCATAACAGAGTTCAGCCTCAAAGATCCAGATCAGACTTGAAGAACAAGAGTTTTGAGGTGGTTGCTCTACAAATAAAAAATTTTTGTGGGGCAAGAGATTGATATCTGGCACTAATATGTTTGCTTCTAAAATGTTTTTTTTTTTTTTTAGAGAGACAGGATCTCACTCTGTCACGCAGGCTGGAGTACAGTAGCACAATCATGGCTTACTACAGCCTTGACCTCCCTGAGCTCAAACGATTCTACCACATCAGCCTCTCAAATAGCTGGGACTACAGATGCACACTACCACCCTGAGCTAATTTTTGTAGAGATGTGATTTAAACATGTTGCTCAGGATGGTCTCAAACTCCTGGGCTCAAGCAATCCACCCACCCCGGCCTCCTAAAGTGCTGGGATTACAGATGTGAACCACTGCACCTGGCCTAAAATTTTCTTCAGCTCTACAGTTTGTGAAAAGGAACAGTGAATAACAAGTCAAACGGAGCCTGGTGGGACCTATAGCTGAGAATAATTATACTCACAGTTGAAGAAGGTGTTTAGACTGAATAACAGAATAAATCCGAAGTGGCAAAAATACACATTCCACTCCTATTAAAATATTTCCCCTGAGCCAGGCGCGGTGGCTCAAGCCTGTAATCCCAGCACTTTGGGAGGCTGAGGCGGGTGGATCACGAGGTCAAGAGATCGAGACCATCCTGGTCAACATGGTGAAACCCCGTCTCTACTAAAAATACAAAAAAAAAACTAGCTGGGCGTGGTGGCGCGTGCCTGTAATCCCAGCTACTTAGGAGGCTGAGGCAGGAGAATTGCCTGAGCCCAGGAGGCGGAGGTTGCGGTGAGCCGAGATCGCGCCATTGCACTCCAACCTGGGTAACGAGCGAAACTCCGTCTCAAAAAAAAAAAAAAAAAAAAATTTCCCCTGAAATAATTAAAGTAATAATATAAGAGGATTTTTTTTTTTTTTTTTTTTGAGACGAAGGCTTGCTCTTGCTGCCTAGGCTGGAGTGCAATGGTGCAATCTTGGCTTGCCGCAACCTCAGCCTCCTGGATTCAAGCAATTCTCCTGCCACAGCCTCTTGAGTAGCTGGGATTACAGGCATTTACCATCATGGCCGGCTACTTTTTGTTTCGTATTTTTAGTAGAGACGGGATTTCTCCATATTGGTAAGGCTGTTCTCGAACTCTGACCTCAGGTGATCCGCCCGTCTTGGCCTCCCAAAGTGCTGGGATTACAAGCCTGAGCCACCGCACCCAGCCGTAAGAGATTTGAATCACCAGGATATTATCTTTTTTGGAGAACACTCTCAAAACCAGAGTATTGTCCTCAGGCTTATTGCCACAGTTGTCTGTGGATAAATACGCAGATTTCACAATGCATAAGCAGATTCTGTCTAAAATCTTTTCCTGCCTCAAACCTTTACTGGAGCTCTGTAAGGTGTTTAGACTTGCACTAAGCAAACACAAGAGACTTCTACATAGCAGCTCTTATCTAACGTAACACCAACACAGCATATTATGGTTGTTAATAAAACTTTAACAAATGTATCCATATACTTTATTGTACATACAACTAGCATTCACATTACCAAAAGAGCCTTACTGCAGGAATTAATGTTAAGAGAAAGCAATTGCCATGATTTGAATGTTTTGTCTCCTCCAAAGCACTTGTTAAGACTTAATCCTCAATGTGCCAGTATTGAAAGGTGAGGCCTCATGAATGGATTTATGTGTTACTATCAGACTGGGACTGATGGCTTTATTAGAAGAGGAAGAGAGGCTGGTCAGGCATGGTGCCTCACATCCATAATCCCAGCAGTTTGGGAGGCCAAAGTGGACAGATCACTTGAAGTCAGGCGTTGGAGACCAAACTGGCCAACATGGTGAAATGCTGTCTCTAATAAAAATAAAAAATTAGTTGGGTGTGGTGGCACCTGCCTGTAGTACCGGCTACTTGGGAGGCTGAGGCCCGAGAATCGCTTGAACCCAGGAGGTGGAGGTTGCAACAAGCCAAGGTTGCACCATTGCAGTCCGGCCTGGGCAACAAGAGCAAGACTCCGTTTCAAAAAAAAAAAAAAAGGAAGAGAGGGCCAAGTATGGTGGTTCAGGCCTGTAATCCCAGCACTGTGGGAGGCTGAGGAGCGGTGGGAGGATTGCTTGAGCTGAGAAGTTTGAGACTAGCCTGGGCAATATGGCAAAACACTATCTGCACAAAAAATACAAAAATTAGCAGGATGTGGTTGTGCATGCCTGTCGTCCCAGCTACTTGGGAGGCTGAAGTGGGAGTATCACTTGAGCCCAGGAGGCAGAGGTTGCAGTGAGCCAAGAATCGTGCCACTCCACTCCATCCTGGGTAAGTGTGAGACCCTGTCCCCTACAGAAAAAGAAGGAAAAAAAAAACAGGAAACGAGACCTGAGCTAACACTCTCAGCCCCCTCGACCTGTGATGCCTTCTGCCAACAGGCACTCCCATCAGAGTCCCCATCATCAAGAAGGCCGTCATCATAGGTGTCTCATCAACCTTGGACTTTTCAGCTTCCAGAACTGTAAGAAATAGATTTTTGTTTCTTTATAAATGACTGAGTTTTAGGTATTCTGTTATCAGCAACAGAAAATGGACTAACATAGAAATATTGTTGTCCATGGCTAAGTACAAATATATTTCATGACATATAAGCTGATTCTGTCTAAAATCTGTTTGTATGCTAAACTCAGTATCACATACAATTCTGTATTATCATATGCTAGATTTTATTCTATCTAACTATATTTTCATGCCCATTAACTATCCACGCTTGCCTCCATCCCCATTACCCTCCAAGTCACTGGTAGTCATCATTCTACTGTCTTTCTCCTTGAGTTATTTAAATTTTTAGCTCCCACAAATAAGTGAGAACATGCAGTTTGCCATTCCACGTCTGCCATATTTCATTTACTGTAATGACCTCCAGTTTCATCTATGTTGTTGCAAATGATAGGCTCTCATTTTTTCTTACGGCTGAATAGTACTCCATTGTGTATATGTGCCACATTTTCTTTATCCACTTGTCTGTTGATGGGCACTTAGGTAGCTTCCAAATCTTGTCTATTGTGAATAGTGCTGCAGTAAATATGGAAGTACCAACATCTCTTTGATATACTGCTTTTCTTTCTGTTGGGTATAGCCCTAGCAGTGGGATTGCTCCATCCTATGGTAGCTCTATTTTTGGTTTTTAAGGAACCTTTGAAGTGTTGTATATAGAAGTTATACTAGCCAGGCACGGTGGCTCAAGCCTGTAATCCCAGCACTTCGGGAGACCAAGGCGGGTGGATCACGAGGTCAAGAGATCGAGACCATCCTGGTCAATATGGTGAAACCCCGTCTCTACTAAAAACACAAAAAATTTGCTGGGCATGGTGGCATGTGCCTGTAATCCCAGCTACTCAGGAGGCTGAGGCAGGAGAATTGCTTGAACCCAGGAGGCGGAAGTTGCGGTGAGCCGAGATCGCGCCATTGCACTCCAGGCTGGGTAACAAGAGTGAAACTCTGTCTCAAAAAAAAAAAAAAAAGTTATACTAACTACATTTCCACCAAGAGCATACAAGGGTTCCCTTTTCTCCAGATTCTTGCTAGCATTCATTATTGCCTGTCTTTTAAATAAAAGCCATTTTAACTTAAGTGATATGATTCTAATTGTAGTTTTAATTTGCATTTCTCTAATGATCAATGATGTTGAGCACTTTTTTATATACCTGTTTGCCATTTGTATGTCTTTTGAGAAATGCCTATTCAGATTTTTTTGCCTTTTTTTTTTTTTTTTTTTTTTTTGAGACTGAGTCTCACTCTGTCGCCCAGGCTGGAGTGCAGGGGCACACGATCTTGGCTCACTGCAACCTCCGTCAGCCGGGGTTCAAGCGATTCTCCTGTCTCAGTCTCGCAAGTAGCTGGGATTATAGGTGCCTGCCACCATGCCCAGCTAATTAGTAGAGCCAGGTTTTACCATCTTGGCTAGGCTGGTTTTGAACTCCTGACCTCGTGTCCACCTGCCTCAGCCTCCCAAAGTGCTGGGATTACAGGCGTGAGTCACGGTGCCTGGACTTTTGCCCATTTTTAATTGGATTATTAGATTTTTTTTCTACTGAGTTGTTTCAGCTCCTTATATATTCTGGTTATTATTATTACTATTGAGACAGATTCTTGCTTTTTCGCCAAGACTAGAGTGCAGTGGCCTGATCTTGGCTCACTGCAACCTCCACCTCCCAGCTTCAAGCAATTTCCCTGCCTCAGCCTCCTGAGTAGCTGGGATTACAGTTGCAAACTATGACACTCGGTTAATTTTGTTTTTTGTTTTGTTTTTGTAGAGATGGGGTTTCATCATGTTGGTCAGGCTGGTCTTGAACTCCTGACCTCAAGTGATCCATCTGCTTCAGCCTCCCCAAGTGCTGGCATTACAGATGTGAGCCACTGTGCCTGGCCTATATTCTGATTATTAATCCCTTGTCAAATGGATAGTTTGCAAAGATTTTCTCACATTCTGTGGGTTGTTTCTTCATTTTGTTGATTGTTTCCTTTGCTGTGCAGAAGCTTTTTAACTTGATGTGTTCCCATTTGTCCATTTTTGCTTTGGTTACCTGTTTTAATAGCTTCATAGTTTGAGGTCTTAGATTTAAATCTTTAATAGATTTTAATTTGATTTTTGTATATGGTGAGAGATAGGGATCTAGTTTCATTCTTATACATATGAATATACAGTCTTCCCGGCACCTTTCATTGAAGAGACTGTCTTTTCCTCAGTATATGTTCTTGGCACCTTTGTCAAAATGAGTTCACTGTAGATATATGGATTTATTTCTGGGTTCTCTATTCTGTTCCATTGGTCTATGTGTCTATTTTGCCACTATGCCACTATGCCACTACCATACTGTTTTTGTTATTATAGCTCTGTAATATAATTTGAAGTAAGAAAATGTGATTCTTCCAGTTTTGTTCTTTTTACTCAGGATAGCTTGGCTATTCTGGATCTTTTCTGGTTCCATATAAATTTTAGGTTTGTTGTTTTCTATTTCTGTGAAGAATGTCATTGGCATTTTGATAATGATTGCATTGAATCTGTAGATTGCTTTGGATAGTATGGACATCTTAACAATATTGATTCTTCCAATCCATGAACATGGAATAACATTTTTTCATGTGTCCCTTTTAACTTCTTGTGTCGGTGTTTTATAGTTTTTATTCCAGAGATTTTTCACTTCTTTAGTTAAAGTTTGTTCCTAGGTGTTTTATTTTATTTGTAGCTATTGTAAATGGGATTACTTTCTTGATTTCTTTTTTTTTTTTTTTTCATTTTATTTTTATTAAGCACTACATAACACACTGCATTCTACATAATATACTGTATGATCTTCTAGCAGGGGTAGATGACCATAACTGAGTTATTTTTTCATCAATCAGGAAAATGCTTCTTTAATCAATGTTCTCCAAACCCTTTGACTTATAGTAAAGATCAACTCCAGAGATGCGCCTATCTCTTTCCATCAAATTCCATGGATACAAAACATGAGCAATCCTTTTTTCCTTGCCGCCGTTAGTCAGCCTGTGGATGTACGTAGTAGACAGTCCTGGAATAAGCAAGCACACAGCCATGGCGGCGACTCCAGGGAGTATCTCGAACCACATCTCTGCCCGGTTACCTAGGCCAAAACCCTATTTCTACGTCCTTGAAAGGTGACGGATCTTCGGCTCTCTTCCCAGTAAGCCCCCGATTTCTTTTTCAGATGTTCACTGTTGGCATATAGAAATGCTGCTGCTTGGCTGGGCACAGTGGTTTACACCTGTAATTCCAGCACTTTTGGAGGCCAAGGCAGGTGGATCATGAGGCCAGGAGATGAATACCACTATCCTTGCCAACATGGTGAAACCCTGTCTCTACTAAAACTACAAAAATTAGCTGGGTGTGGTGGCATGTGCCTGTAATCCCAGTTACTTAGGAGGCTGAGGCAAAAGAATTGCTTGAACCCAGGAGCCACAGGTTACAGTGAGCTGAATGTGCCACGGCACTCCAGCTGGGCAAAAGAGCAAGACTCCATTTCAAAAACAAACAAACAAAAAAAGGAAATGCTGCTGTTTTTGTTGATTTTGTATCCTACAACTTTATCGACTTTGTTTATCAGTTCTAATAGTTTTTTGGTGGAGTCCTTAGGTTTTTCCAAATGTAACAGCCTGTCATCTGCAAACAGAATAATTTGACTTCTTCCTTTCAGTTTTGGGTTCCCTTTATTTCCTTCCTTTGTCTGATTGCTATAGCTAGGACTTCCAGTGCTATGTTGAATAACAGTGCTGAAAGTGATCATGCTTGTCTTGTCCTAGACCTTAGAGAAAAGGCATTATCAAAACACCAGGGGTTAAACCAGGCACATGGTTCACACCTATAATCCCAGCATTTTGGGAGGCTGAGGTGGGTGGATGACTTGAGCTCAGGAGTTTGAAACCAGCCTGGCCAACATGGTAAAACGCTGTGTTTACTAAACGTACAAAAATTAGCTGAGCATGGTGACATGCACCTGTGGTCCCAGCTACTCAGGAGACTGAGGCAGGAGAACCACTTGAACCTAGGAGGCGGGGGTTGCAGTGAGCTGATCATGCCGCTGCATTCCAGCCTGGGCAACAGACAGAGAATCTGTCTCAAACACACACACACACACACACACACACACACACACACACACACACCCAGGGGTTTGGTCTAGGTCCTGCTGCCTGTGGCACAGAAAGCCAATCACCGAGACAAGTATTGCCAAGGAATAATGCTTTAATCAGATTCTGCAGCCAAGGAGATGGGAGATCCGTCTCAAATCTATCTCCCTGGCTGACGTGGTGGCTCATGCCTGTAATCCCGGCACTTTAGCAGGAGGCTGAGGCAGGTGGATCACAGGGTCAGGAGTTTGAGACCAGCCTTGCCAACGTGGTGAAACCCTGTCTCTTCTTAAAAAAACTACTAAAATTAGCCGGGCATGGTGGCACATGCCTGTAATCCCAGCTACTCAGGAGGCAGAGACAGGATAATTGCTTGAACCCGGGAGGCGGAGGTTGCAGTGAGCCGAGATTGCACCATTGCACTCCAGCATGAGCAACAAGAGAAAAAAAAAAAAAAGACTGTCTCCCTGATGAAAATTAGGTGATTATGCAGCAGGAAGAAATGTAACTGTATGTGGTACATGTGGGAAAACAGGAACTAGGGAGGAGTAAGGAAGCAATTATGACATATGAGGAGTCTGGCATCTCATATGGATGTGGTGATCTGGTGAGTTTCAGTTATTTCATACTTGCTTTTTTTTTTTTTTTTTTTGAGACAAGGTCTCACTCTGTCACCTAGGCCAGAGTGCAGCAGTATAATCACAGCTCACCAAAGCCTCATACTCCCAGTCTCAAGTGATCTTCTCAACTCAGCATCTGGAGTAGCTGTGGCTACAGGGGTGCACCACCACACCTAGCTAATTTTAAAAAAAATTTTGGAGAGATAGGATCTCCCTCTGTGGCCCAGGCTGGTCTCCCTCTGTGGCCCAGGCAGTCCGCCGACATTAGTCTCCCAAATTGCTGGGCTTACAGATATGAGCCTACAGACACCCACCAGTTCTTTGATACTTCTTGAGAAGCTTAAGGTTGTTTCCCTTTAAGACCAAAAGAGCCTTAGCCGGGTATGGTGGCACATGCCTAATCCCAACTACTTGGGAGGCTGAGGCAGGAGAATAACTTGAACCCAGGAGGGGGAAGTTGCAGTGAACTGAGATCACCCTATTCCATTCCAGCCTGGGCAACAAGAACGAAAGTCCATTTAAAAAAAAAAAAAAATTCGCCCTTTGTGCAGTGGCACAATCTTGGCTCACTGCAACATCCACCTTCCAGGTTCAAGTGATTCTTCTGCCTTAGCCTCCTGAGTAGCTGAGATTACAGGCATGTGCCACCACACCCAGCTAATTTTTGTATTTTTAGTAGAGACGGCATTTCCCCATATTGGTTAGGCTGGTCTAGAACTCCTGACCTCAGGTGATCTGCCCACCTCAGCCTCCCAAACCTCTGGCATTAAGGACATGAGCCACCGTGCCTGGCTGTAGGATGAGTTTGGAAGTATTCCCTCCTCCTCTATTTTTTGGAATAGTTTGAGTAATATTGGTATTAATTGTTCTTTAAATGTTTGGTAAACTCAGCAGTTAAGCCATTGGGCCCCAGGCATTTCTTTGCTAGGAGAATTTTTATTACGGCTTTGATCTCATTACTTGTGATTGGTCTGTTGAGATTCTGAATTTCTTTTTTTTTTTTTTTTTTTTTGAGACGGAGTCTCGCTCTTGTTACCCAGGCTGGAGTGCAATGGCGCGATCTCGGCTCACCGCAACCTCCGCCTCCTGGGTTCAGGCAATTCTCCTGCTTCAGCCTCCTGAGTAGCTGGGATTACAGGCCCGCGCCACCATGCCCAGCTAATTTTTTGTATTTTTAGTAGAGACGGGGTTTCACCATATTGACCAGGATGGTCTCAATCTCTCGACCTCATGATCCACCCGCCTCAGCCTCCCAAAGTGCTGGGATTACAGGCTTGAGCCACCGTGCCCGGCGAGATTCTGAATTTCTTCATGGTTCAGTCTTACGTTTATTTATTTATTTTTTTTTGTCTTTTTGTTTTTTTCCTTTTTGTGGAGAACAGGGTCTCGCTATATTGCCCAGGCAGGTCTCGAACTCCTGGGCTCAAGCTATCCTCCTGCCTCTGCCTCCCTAAGAGCTGGGATTACAGGTGTGAGCCACAGCGCCCGGCTATGGTTCAGTCTTGATAGGTGGTATGTGTCTAGGAATATATTCATTTCTTTCAGATTTTCCAATGTATTGGCATATAGTTGTTCATGGAAGCCACTAACAATCCTTTGAATTTCTTCTGTATCAGTTGTAATGTCTCATTTTTCATCTCTGATTTTACTTATTTGGTTCTTCTTTCTTTTCTTCTTAATCTGGCTAAAGATTTGTCAGTTTTATCTTTTCAAAAAAACTAAAATTAACTCCAGATGGATTAAAGACAAACATAAGACCTAACATCATAAAAAGCCTAGAAGAAAATCTAGGCAAAACCATTCAGGACATAGGCATAGGCAAGGACTTCATGACTAAAACACCAAAAGCATTGGCAGCAAAAGCCAAAACAGACAAATGGGACCTAATCAAACTTCAGAACTTACAGCAAAAGAAATAATCATTAGAGTGAACCAGCAACCAACAGAATGGGAAAAAAGTTTTGCAATCCATCCTTCTGACAAAGGGCTGATATCCAGCATCGACAAAGAATTAAAACAGGGCCGGGTGCGGTGGCTCAAGCCTGTAATCCCAGCACTTTGGGAGGCCGAGGCAGGTGGATAACGAGGTCAAGAGATCGAGACCATCCTGCTCAACATGGTGAAACCCCGTCTCTACTAAAAATACAAAAAATTAGCTGGACATGGTGGCGCGTGCCTGTAATCCCAGCTACTCAGGAGGCTGAGGCAGGAGAATTGCCTGAGCCCAGGAGGCGGAGATTGCGGTGAGCCGAGATCGGGCCATTGCACTCCAGCCTGGGTAACAAGAGCGAAACTCTGTCTCAAAAAAAAAAAAAAAAAAAATTAAAACAGAAAAGAGAAAAAAAACAAACAAACCCATTCAAAAGTGGGCAAAGGATATGAACAGACACTTTACAAAAGAAGACATATATGAGGCCAACAAACATACGAAAAAATGCTCATCATCACTGGTCATTAGAGAAATGCAAATCAAAACCACATTGAGATACCATCTCACACCAGTTAGAATGGCGATCATTTAAAAAATCTGGAGACTGGGCCGGGCGCAGTGGCTCAAGCCTGTAATCCCTGCACTTTGGGAGGCCGAGGTGGGTGGATCACGAGGTCGAGAGATCGAGACCATCCTGGTCAACATGGTGAAACCCCGTCTCTACTAAAAATACAAAAAACTAGCTGGGCGTGGTGGCGCGTGCCTGTAATCCCAGCTACTTAGGAGGCTGAGGCAGGAGAATTGCCTGAGCCCGGGAGGTGGAGGTTGCGGTGAGCCGAGATCGCGCCATTGCACTCCAGCCTGGGCAACAAGAGTGAAACTCCATCTCAAAAAAAAAAAAAAAAAAAAAAATCTGGAGACAACAGATGCTGGAGAGGATGTCGAGAAACAGGAACACTTTTACACTGTTGGTGGGAGTGTAAATTAGTTCAACCATTGTGGAAGACAGTGTACCAATTCCTCAAGGAACTAGAAATAGAAATTCCATTTGACCCAGCAATCCCATTATTGGGTGTATACCCAAAGGATTATAAATCTTTCTGTTATAAAGCCACATGCACACATACATTCACTGCAGGACTGTTTACAATAGCAAAGACCTGGAACCAACCCAAATGCCCATCAATGACAGACTGGACAAGGAACATGTGGCACATATACACCATGGAATACTATGCAGCCATAAAAAATGATGAGTTCATGTCCTTTGTAGGGACATGGATGCACCTGGAAACCATTATTCTCAGCAAACTGACACAAGAACAGAAGATCAAACACCGCATGTTCTCATAGGTGGGTGTTGAACAATGAGAACACATGGACACAGGGAGGAGAGCATCACACACTGGGGTATATTGTGGGGGATGGGGAGGAACAGTGGGGGGTGGGGAAGTTGGGGAGAGATAACATGGTGAGAAATGCCAGATATGGGTGACAGGGGGATGGAGGCAGCAAACCACATCGCCATGTATGTACCTATGCAACAATCCTGCAAGATCTGCACGTGTACCCCAGAACTTAAAGTACAATTAAAAAAAAAGAAAACTTTGTGTTTTCTGGATCTTTTGTATTGTTTCCTTCATTTCAAATTCACTTATTTCTGCTGTGATCCTTATTATTTTCTTTTCCTAATTGTGGGTTTAGTTTGCTCTTACTTTTCCAGCTTTTTTTCTTTCTTTCTTTCTTTTTTTTTTTTTGTGAGACAGAATCTCTCTCTGTCTCCCAGGCTGGAGTGCAGTGGTGCAATCTCCGCTGATTACAGTCTCCGCCTCTGGGTTCAAGGGATTCTCCTGCCTCAGCCTCCTGAGTAGTTGGGATTATAGGTTCTCACCACCACACCCAGCTAACTTTTGTATTTTTAGTAGAGACAAGATATCGCCATGTTACCCAGGTTGGTCTCAACCTCCTGATATCAGGTGATCTGCCCAACTTGGCCTCCCAAAGTGCTGGGATTATAGGCGTGAGCCACCGCGCCCGGCTGTCTTTAAATCAATTTTGTCTGATATAAGTGTAGTGACTCCTGTTCTCTTTTGGTTTCCACTATTATGGAATATCGTTTTCCGTCCCTTTATGTTAAGTCTATATGTATCTTTATAAGTTAAATGTGTCTCTTGTAGGCAAGAGATCATTAGACTTTTTTTTTTTTTTTTTTTTTTTGAGACGCAGTTTTGCTCTTCTTACCCAGGCTGGAGTGCAATGGCGCGATCTCGGCTCACCGCAACCTCCGCCTCCTGGGTTCAGGCAATTCTCCTGCCTCAGCCTCCTGAGTAGCTGGGATTACAGGCACGTGCCACCATGCCCAGCTAATTTTTTGTATTTTTAGTAGAGACGGGGTTTCACCATGTTGAGCAGGATGGTCTCGATCTCTTGACCTCGTGATCCACCCGCCTCGGCCTCCCAAAGTGCTGGGATTACAGGCTTGAGCCACTGCGCCCAGGGAGACTTGTTTATTTGTTGTTTTTTTTTAATCGCTTCAGCCACTTTGCGTCTTTCCACTGGCGTGTTTAGTCTCATTTACATTCAATGTCATTGGTAAGTAGGGACTTATTCTTAGCTTTGTTTCCTGGTTGTTTGGCAGTCTTGTCTTCCTTCTTTCCTACCCTCCTGTGTTCCTTTTAGTGAAGGTAATGTTCTCTAGTAGCATGCTTTAAATTCTTGCTTTTTATTTCTTGTGTATCATTGTATGTTTTTCTATCGGAGGCTACTATTAGGGTTGCAAATACTGTCTTACAACCCATGATTTAAAATTGATGACAACATTGATTGCATATGGAAACACACAAAAATAAAATAAAATCTGCGCCGGGCGCGGTGGCTCAAGCCTGTAATCCCAGCACTTTGGGAGGCCGAGGCTGGTGGATCACGAGGTCGAGAGATCGAGACCATCCTGGTCAACATGGTGAAACCCCGTCTCTACTAAAAGTGCAAAAAATTAGCTGGGCATGGTGGCGCGTGCCTGTAATCCCAGCTACTCAGGAGGCTGAGGCAGGAGAATTGCCTGAGCCCAGGAGGCGGAGGTTGCGGTGAGCCGAGATCGCGCCATTGCACTCCAGCCTGGGTAACAAGGGCGAAACTCCGTCTCAAAAAAAAAAAAATAATAAAAAAAATAAAATCTGTACACTTTCACTTTTTCCCCTGGTTTTTAATATTTTGTTTGTCTTATTGTACTATGTCTTGAAAAGTTGTAATTATTCTTTTCTTTTTTTTTTTTTTTTTTTTTTTTGAGACAGAGTCTTGCTCTCACACCAGGCTGGAGTGCAGTCGCGAGATCTCAGCTCACTGTAATCTGCTCCTCCCGAGTTCAATCGATTCTCCTGCCTCAGTCTCCTGAGTAGCTGAAACTACAGATGCACACCACCATGCCCAGCTAATTTTTGCATTTTTAGTAAAGACAGGTTTCACCATGTTGGCCAGATGGTCTTGATCTCCTGACTTTGTGATCCACCTGCCTCGGCCTCTCAAAGTGCTGGGATTACAGGTGTGAGGCACTGTGCCCAGCTGCAGTTAGTATTTTCAGTTGGCTCCCTCCCTCCCTTCCTCCTTCCCTCTCTTTCTTTCTTCCTTCCTTCCTTCCTTCCTTCCTTCCAACAGAGTTTCACTTCTCTTACTCAGGCTGGAGTGCAATGGCGCAATATCAGCTTACTGCAACCTCCACCTCCTGGGTTCAAGTAATTTTTCCTGCCTCAGCTTCCTGCAACCTCCACCTCCCAGGTTCAAGTGATTCTCCTGCCTCAGCTACTCTCCTGAGTAGATGGGATTACAGGTACCCACCACCATGCCTAGCTAATTTTTTGTATTTTTAGTGGAGACGGGTCTTCCCATGTTGGCCTGGCCGGTCTGAAACTCCTGATCTCAGGTCATCCACCTGCCTCGGCCTCCCAAAGTGCTGGGATTACAGCCATGAGCCACCAAGCCCCAGTCATTATTTTGCCTTTCTTCCTAAGACAAGAGTAGTCTACATACCACTATTACAGTGTCGTACTAGTCTGTGCTTTTTTGTGTGTGAGCTTACAATTACCAGTAGGTTTTGTACTTTCAGCTTTCTTTCCTTCTTCCTTTCTTCTTTTTTTTCTTCCTTTCTTCCCTTCCCTCCTTGCCTCCTTTCTCTTTCCCTCTTTCTCCCCCTTCCCCTTCCCCTTTCCCATCCCTTCCTTCTTCTCTCTTTTCTTTTTTGAGACAGAGTCTCACTCTGTCACCCAGGCTGGAGTGCAGTGGTACAGTCTTGGCTCATTGCAACCTCTGCCTCCTGGGTTCAAGTGATTCTCCTATCTCAGCCTCCTGAGTAGCTGGGATTACAGGCACCCGCCACCACGCCCAGTTAATTTTTGTAATTTTAGTAGAGACGGGGTTTTGCTATGCAGGCCAGGCTGGTCTCAAACTCCTGACATTGTGATCCTCCCACCTCAGCCTCCCAAAGTGCTGGGATTACAGGCATGAGCCACTGTACCTGGCCCAGATGATTTCTTTTTTCTCATCAACTTTCTTTTCTTTCAGATTGAAGAGCTCTCTTTGGTATTTCTTGTAGGACAGGTCTGGTGTTGATGAAATCTCAGCTTTTGTTTGTCTGGGAAGGTCCTTCTTTCTTTTCAATGGAAACCTTATAAGCAAGGAAAGAATGGCATGACAAGGAGCACTTTAAATATGTCATGCCATTCTCTCCTTGCCTGTAAGGTTTCCACTGAAAAGTCTGCTGCCAGATATTGGAGCTCCCTTGTATTTTTTTTTCTTTCTCTTGTCATTTTTAGGGCCCTTTCTTTAACCTTGACTTTTAGGAGTTTGATTTTTTTTTTTTTTTTTTTTGAGACGTAGTTTCACTCTTGTTACCCAGGCTGGAGTGCAATGGTGCGGTCTTGGCTCACCGCAACCTCCGCCTCCTGGGTTCAGGCAATTCTCCTGCCTCAACCTCCTGAGTAGCTGGGATTACAGGCACGCACCACCATGCCCACCTCAGTTTTTGTATTTTTAGTAGAGATGCGGTTTCACCATGTTGAGCAGGATGGTCTCGATCTCTTGACCTCATGATCCACCCGCCTCGGCCTCCCAAAGTGCTGGGATTACAGGCGTGAGCCACCGTGCCCGGCAGGGAGTTTGATTTTTAGTAGTAGTCTTATTTGGATTAAATCTGCTTATTATTCTATAACCTTCTTGTACTTGAATTTTGATTTATTTTTCTTTTTGTTTGTTTGTTTGTTTGTTTGTTTGTTTTGAGACAGAGTTTCGCTCTTGTTACCCAGGCTGGAGTGCAATGGCGGGATCTCGGCTCACCGCAACCTCCGCCTCCTGGGTTCAGGCAATTCTCCTGCCTCAGCCTCCTGAGTAGCTGAGATTACAGGCACGTGCCACCACGCCCAGCTAATTTTCTGTATTTTTAGTAGAGACGGGGTTTTACCATATTGATCAGGATGGTCTCGATCTTTTGACCTCATGATCCACCCGCCTCGGCCTCCCAAAGTGCTGGGATTACAGGCTTGAGCCACCGTGCCCAGCCTTGATTTATTTTTCTAGGTTTAGAAAGTTCTCTGGTATCCCTTTACTTTGAGTAAATTTTCTTTTTTCTTTTACCTTTTTTTAGATGGTTCATTCTGAAAATTGTTCTATCTTTATCTCTTTCTCTGCCTCGTCTTTCAGGCCAAGAGTTATTGAACTCAGATTTTCCCTTTTGAGGCTATTTTGTAGAGCTTGTAGGTGTGCTTCGTTGGTTTTTATTCTTTTTTTTTTTTTTTTTTTTTTTGTCTTTTGCCTTGAATTTCTTTGAGTTTTCTCAAAAGAGCTGTTATGAATTTTCTGTCTAAAAGGTCAGAGATATATCTGTTCCTCCAGGATTGGCCCTTGTGCCTTATTTAGTTTGTTTGGTGAGGTCATATTTTCCTGGATGGAGATGATGCTTATAGACATTGGTCAGTGTGTGGGCATTGGAGAGTTAGATACTGTTTGTAGTTCACAGTCTCGCTTTGTTTGTAGCTGTCCTTTATGGGAAGGCTTTCCAGGTATTCAAAGGGACTTGGGCCCCAAGCCCAATAACGCTGTGGTTTTTGCAGACTCATAGAGGTCCTGCCTTAGTGGTCTTGGATGAGAGCTGGAAAAATACTTGAAATTACCAGGCAGAGACTCTTGTTCTTTTCCCTTACTTCTCCCAAACAAATGAAGTCTCTTTCTCTCTCTGTCCTGAGCCACCTGTAGCTGGCAGTGCAGTGATGCAGGCACCTGTGATCGCCACCACTGAGACTGCACTGGGTCAGACTTGAAACCAGCAATCACAGCACTGAGTCTTTTTTCTTTCCTTTCCTTTTCTTTTCTTTTTGAGATGGAGTCTTACTCTGTTGCTCAGGCTGGAGTGCAGTGGCATGATCTCACCGCAACCTCTGCCTCCCAGGTTCAAGTGATTCTCCTGCCTCAGCCTCCTCAGTAGCTGGGATTACAGGTACCCACTACCACAACCAGTTAATTTTTGTAGTTTTAATAGAGATGGGGTTTCACCATGTTGGCCAGGCTGGTCTTGAACTCCTGACCTCAAGTGATCCACCTGCCTCAGCCTCCTAAAGTGCTGGAATTACAGGCGTGAACCACCACACCTGGCCAGCACTGGGTCTTGCCCAGGACCTTTCCCTTCAGGGCAGTGAAATCCCCCAGGTGCCAGATGCGTCCAGAGATATTATCTGGGAGCCTGGGATTAGAGTAACAGATTTTAGCAGTTTACCTGATATTCTGTTCTACAAAGCTAAGTTAGCCCACCTCTAAGCCCAGCCTAGCACTAGGAATTGCCTACGAATTGCAGTCCTTGTGTCCTAGATTGCCTCTCAACTTTACCTAGGACCCCAGAGAAACTCAAGTTCCAACCACTGGGATGGGCAATTCCCCTCGGCTAGGACTGGTCCAAATGTTTTTTGCATGTGTGAGTGCTGGTTGAGCCCAGCATGGCTTTATTCTCTGCTGTGACAGGGTAGGACTGAGTTCAATGTAAAGTACCCCAGTCACTGTATTTTTCCTCCCCATATTGCACAGTCTCTCTTCCACATGGCTGCTGCCAGGGGATGGGGTGGGGTGACATTGGTGATTCAACACTGCCCTCCTCAATTGCCTTTTTAGTGATATGAGTCAAAAACATGTACTATGATTGCTCAACTGACTTTTTGGTTCTTGTTATGCTGCTTTTCTGTGTGTCGATAATTATTAAAATTTGGTGTTCCAGCAGAAGGGATAAACAGTGTAGCCTTCTAATCTGCCATCTTGCTCTGCCTTTTCATTTCCTTTTTTTAAAGACGGGTTTTCCAGGAGATGGAGGTTGCAGTGAGCCGAGATTGCGCCATTGCACTCCATCCTGGGTAACAAGAGTGAAACTCCGTGTCAAAAAAAAAAAAAAAAGTCGGGGTTTCGCCATATTGGTCAGGCTGGTCTTGATCGCCCGACATCAGGTGATCCACCCACCTTGGCCTCCAAAGTACTTGGATTACAGGCGTGAGCCACCATGCCCTGCCCTTATTTGGGTTAAATCTGCTTGATGTTTTATAACCTTCTTGTACTTGAACATTTATATCTTTCTCTAGGTTTGGGAAATTCTCCGATACAGTCCCTCTAAATAAACTTTCCACCCCTCTCTATCTCTCTACCTCCCTTTTAAGGCCAATAACTCTTAGATTTCCCGTTTTGAGGCTATTTTCTAGAGTCTGTAGGTGTGCTTCATTGCTTTTTACTCTTTTTCTTTTTCTTTCTTTTTTTTTTTTTTGAGATGGAGTTTCGCTCTTGTTACCCAGGCTGGAGTGCAATGGCGCGATCTCGGCTCACCGCAACCTCCGCCTCCAGGACTCAGGCAATTCTCCTGCCTCAGCCTCCTAAGCAGCTGGGATTACAGGCACACACCACCATGCCCAGCTAGGTTTTTTTTTTTTTTTTTGTATTTTTAGTAGAGATGGGGTTTCACCATGTTGACCAGGATGGTCTCGATCTCTTGACCTTGTGATCCACCCGCCTCAGCCTCCCAAAGTGCTGGGATTACAGGCTTGAGCCACCGCGCCCGGCCGTTTTTTACTCTTTATTATTTTGTCTCCTGTGACCGTGTTTTCTTTTCTTCTTTTCTTTCCTTTTTTTCTGTTTCTTTCTTTCTTTTTTTTTTTTTTTTTTTTTTTTTTTGAGACAGAGCCTCACTCTGTCACCCAGGCTGGAGTGCAATGGAACAATCTTGGCTCACTGCAACCTCTGCCTCCTGGGTACAAGTGATTCTTGTGCCCCAGCCTCCTGAGTAGTTGGAGCTATAGGTATGTGCCACTACACCTGGCTAATTTTTGTATTTGTAGTAGAGATAGGGTTTTGCCATGTTGGCCAGGCTGGTCTTGGACTCCTGATCTCAGGTTATCCACCCTCCTCAGCCTCCCAAAATGCTGAGATTATAGGCATGAACCACTGGGCCCAGTCTGACTGTCTATTTTCAAATAGCCTGTCTTCAAATTCATTAATTCTTTCTTCTGCTTGATGATTTCTGCTGTTAAAAGACTCTGATGCATTTTTCAGTATATCAACTACATTTTTCAGCTCCAGAATTTGTTTGATTCTTTTAAATTATTTCAATTTCTTTGTTTAATATATCTGATTGGATTCTGAATTCCTTCTCTGCATTATGTTGAATTTTATTGAGCTTTCTCAAAAGAGCTATTTTGAATTTTCTGTCTAAAAGGTCATATATCTCTGTTTCTCCAGGATTGGTCCTTGGTGCTTTAGTTTATTTGGTGAGATAATGTTTTCCTGGATGGAACTGATGTTTGTGGATATTGGTCAGTGTCTGGACATTGATCTGTTAGGTATTTGTTGTGGTCTTCACAGTCTGGGCTTGTTTGTACCTGCCCTTCTTGAAAGGCTTTTCAAGTATTCTTCTTTTTTTTTTTTTTTTTTTTTTGAGACGGAGTTTCGCTCTTGTGACCCAGGCTGGAGTGCAATGGCTCGATCTCGGCTCACTGCAACCTCCGCCTCCTGGGTTCAGGCAATTCTCCTGCCTCAGCCTCCCAAGTAGCTGGGATTACAGGCACGCGCCACCATGCCCAGCTAATTTTTGTGTTTTTAGTAGAGACAGGGTTTCACCATGTTGACCAGGATGGTCTCGATCTCTTAACCTTGTGATTCACCCACCTCGGCCTCCCGAAGTGCTGGGATTACAGGCTTGAGCCACCGCTCCCGGCCAGGCTTTTCAAGTATTCTAAGGGACTTATGTGTTGTGATCTAAGTATCTGGTCACTGTAGCTGTATCTGGATTAAGGGGCAGCCCAAGCTCAGTAATGCTGTGGCTCTTGCAGATTCTTAGAGATACCGACTTGGTGGTCTTGGGTAAGATCTGGGAGAATTCCCGGGATTACCAGGCAGAGACTCTTGTTTTCTTCCCTTACTTTCCCCCAAACAAACAGTCTCTGTTTCTTCGTGCTGAGTTGCCTGGGTCTGAGGAAGGGGTGACACAATCACTCCTGTGATCACCACCATTGAGACTGCACTGGGTCAGACCCAAAGCCAGTAGAGCACTGGGTTTCACCTGATGCCCATGGTGACCACTGCCTGGCTACTGCCTATGTTCCCTTAAGGCCCAAGGGTGCTACAATCAGCAGGTGGTAAATCCAGCCAGGCTTGTGCCCTTCCCTTCAGGGCAGTGAGTTCTCCGTGACCCCGGGTGGGTCCAGAGATGCCATCAAGGAGCCAGGGCCAGAAGTCAGGAATCTTGGGATTCTACCTGGTACCATATTGTACTACAGCTAAGCTGGTACCTAAGTTGCAAGATGAAGTTCTTCCCACTCTTCCCTCCTCTTTCCTCAAGCAGAGGAGTGTTTCCCCATGACTGCTACTGCCTCAGTCCCATGATTAAGTACTGCCTGGCTACCACCAAAGTTCACTCAAGGCCCAAGGGCTCTTCAGTCAGGTCGTGGTGAATGCTGCCAGGCCTGGTTCTCTCCCTTTAGGGCGATGGATTTCCCTCTGGCCCAGAGCAGTTCCAGAAATGCTTTCCAGGCCAGGCCTGGAACTGGGGACCCTGCTTGTCACTGTGACTAAGCTGGTATCCAAGCTGCAAGACAAATAAAGTCCCCTTTATTATTCCCTCTCCTTTCCTCAAGCAGAAGGAGTCTCTACCCATAGCCACCACAGCTGGGAATGTGCTGGGTCATACCTGAAGCCAGTGTGGCTCTGAGTCTTACCCCATGCCTGCGGTGAGTACCGCCTGACTATTCAGGGCCCAATGGCTCTTTAGTAAGCAAGTGATGAATGCTACCAGGACTGGGTCCTTCTCTTTGAGGCAGCAGGCTCCCTTCTAGCCCAGGATGTGTCTAGAAATGTCATCCAGCAGCAAAAGGCCTGGAATGAGGCCTCAGGACTTTGCCTGGTGCCTGAGTCTATGGTAGTTGAGCTGGTATCCAAGATGAAAGGCAAAGGCCTCTTTATTCTTCCCTCTCCTCTCCTCATTCAAGAAGAAGGAGTCTCTCCCAGAGCTGTGAGCTGCATTGCCTGGGGTTCTGGGATGGGTGATGCAAGTACTCCTTTGGCCACCCCAGCTGGTGTCTCACTAAGTTGTGTGCACCCCGAGTCCACAGGCTCTAAGCCGAGCACAGCAGCAGGACTTGCCCAGGAACTGCAGTCCCCGTGGCCTACACTGCCTTTCAAGTTTACCTAGGCCTCCAAAGCACTTCAGCCTGTGGGGCCTGCCAGAACTCAAGTTCCAACTTCTGGAATAGACAATTCCCCTCTGGCTAGGGCTGGTCTCAGTGCTGCCTCTGGGTTACTGGCTGAGTTCTTCCCTGTGTTGCTTTCTGCTGTGCCAGGGGAGCACTGAGTTCAGATGCAGAGTCTCATAATCGTTGTATTCTTCCTCCCCCAGGAGCACAGATTCTGTCTTCATGCCAAGTGCCCACTGCCAGGGGATGAGGAGGGACGATGCTGACAATTCGAGACTGTATCTCTTACCTCTTCAGTTTCTGTTTCCCTAATATAATGAAACCAGGTACTGTGATCACTCACCTGATTTTTGGTTCTTATGAAGGCGCTTTTGTAATGTAGTTGTTCAGTTTGATATTTCTGTCAGGGGGATGATTGCTGGAGGCTTCTATTTAGCCATCTTGCTGTGCCTCCTCCCAAGACAAAAAACCTGAGTTCCAGCTCAGCCAGTATCCCAGAGGGAGCATTTGGAACCTGTGTTCTGGCAGGCCCCACAGGCTAAAGTGCTTTGGAAGCCTAGTTTTGTGCAATTTTAAGTTCAAATGTTGGTAATTTTTTTTTTTATTTTTTGAGATGAAGTCTCACTCTGTTACCCAGACTGGAGTACAGTGGTGTGATCTTATCTCACTGCAACCTCTACCTCTCAGGGTCCAGTGATTCTCGTGCCTCATCCTCCCAAGTAGCTGGGATTACAGGCACCCACCACCATGCCTGGCTAACTTTTGTACATTTAGTGGAGATGGGGTTTTGCCATGTTTCCCAGGCTGGTCTTCAACTCCTGACCTCAAGTGAACACCTCCCTTGGCCTCCCAAAGTGCTGGGATAACAGGGGTGAGCCACCACACCCAGCCTAAATGGTGTAATTTTATTTATTTATTTTTTTTTGAGATAGAGTTTCGCTCTTGTTACCCAGGCTGGAGTGCAATGGCGCTATCTCGGCTCACCGCAACCTCCGCCTCCTGGGTTCAGGCAGTTCTCCTGCCTCAGCCTCCTGAGTAGCTGGGATTACAGGCACGCGCCACCATGCCCAGCTAATTTTTTGTATTTTTAGTAGAGACGGGGTTTCAGAATGTTGACCAGGATGGTCTCGATCTCTTGACCTCGTGATCCACCTGCCTCGGCCTCCCAAAGTGCTGGGATTACAGGCTTGAGCCACCACGCCTGGCCATGGTGTAATTTTTAACATTACTTATAGAAATTCTAATAGCTGTCAAAAAGATTTAAAAAGAAATTTTCAGCAGGGAGCAGTGGATCTCACCTGTAATCCCAGCATTTTGGGAGACTGAGGCAAGCAGATCACTCGAGCCGAGGAGTTCAAGATCAGCCTGGGCAACATGGCAAAACCCCATTTCTACAAAAAGTACAAAAGGTAGCTTAGCATGGTGGCATGTGCCTGTGGTCCCAGCTACTCGAGAGGCTGAGGCAGGAAGATCACCTGAGCCTGGGGAAGTTGAAGCTGCAGTGAGCTGTGATGGCACCACTATATTCCAACCTGAGTGACATTCTGTCTCAATAACATATATACATATATATATATATATATATATATATATATATATACACACACACACACACACACACACATACATACACACACATATATATCTTGCAAGTACAAATTCTTAGAAGCAGTCCTTTGTTGTTAACTGTAAGCATCATCAACTACTGTGGTTTTTATGTCATCCCAAGATGTTTGTAGAAATTATGAGAGAACCAAATCCAGCTGCACTCCCAAGGAAACACTCAACATTTTACATAAACAAATTACTTGCTGGGGCTCTGATGTTAACATTCCCATTCCCATCTTTTGCAAAAAATTGGTAGGGTGAATAAGGCGCTCCCAGGGTACTGGGGATAAAGGAAGCCTTTCTATCCCAGGTTGGCTAGTTGGGGACAATCACTGTTTGGGATGATCGGTGTGTCCATATTGGTCACTGTGTCCAGTGATACATCCAGAGTTGTTACCTTCTGGGTTACTGCTGAATCTGAGTTGATTTTATGCCATGTTGTCTGGCTCATGTGGTTTGTTTATTGAGTTCCTTCAAGTTTTTCAGCTGCTCCTCTACATTTCTCCTATATTTGGATAATAATAAGCTGTTTGGATTGGGAATGTGCCCAAGGCCAGCCCTAGCTGAGGCACGGGTGAAGATTTCCACAATCTGCTGCTAGGATTGGATTCCCACTGGCCCAGCAATGTCTCTACCCTGAGGGAGGAGTGGACGACTCTCTCTCCCTTTCTTTTTGGCCTTTTATGGCCTTTGCAGAGTTAGGGTTGTTATCCTAGGCAGCTTCACAGAGAGAGCTAATCCTGTTACAAGTTTTTGGCATAATCTGTGGCAACTGATAGTCACCATTAACCTCTTTGAGTCTTATTTTTCTCATCTGTAAAACTACAGTAGTACTTCCTTGTAAGTTGTAAGCATTAAATGAGCTCATGCATACAAAGTGCCAGAACAAAGTAAGCACTCAATAAATAGTAGCTATTACCTTCATATAAACATTTTTATTTTATTTTATTTATTTATTTATTTATTTATTTATTTATTTATTTAATTTTTTTTTTTGAGACGGAGTTTCGCTCTTGTTACCCAGGCTGGAGTGCAATGGCGCGATCTCGGCTCACTGCAACCTCCGCCTCCTGGGTTCAGGCAATTCTCCTGCCTCAGCCTCCTGAGAAGCTGGGATTACAGGCACGTGCCACCATGCCCAGCTAATTTTTTGTATTTTTAGTAGAGACGGGGTTTCACCATGTTGACCAGGATGGTCTCGATCTCTCGACCTCGTGATCCACCCGCCTCGGCCTCCCAAAGTGCTGGGATTACAAGCTTGAGCCACCGCGCCCGGCCAATTATTTATTTACTTATTTATTTTTGAGGCGGAGTTTCGCTCTTGTTACCCAGGCTGGAGTGCAATGGCGCAATCTCAGCTCACCGCAACCTCCGCCTCCTGGGTTCAGGCAATTCTCCTGCCTCAGCCTCCTGAGTAGCTGGGATTACAGGCACGAGCCACCACGTCCAGCTAGTTTTTTGTATTTTTAGTAGAGACGGGATTCCACCATCTTGACCAGGATGGTCTCGATGTCTTCACCTCGTGATCCACCCGCCTCGGCCTCCCAAAGTGCTGGGATTACAGGCTTGGGCCACCGCGCCTGGCCTATTTTATTTTTAATTGACAATAATTGTATGTATTTATGGGATACAAGATAATTTTAATTATGTTTATATTGTGAAATTATTAAATCAAGCTAATTAACAAATCCATCACCTCACATACTTACCATTTTTTGTGGTGAAAACATTTAAAATCTATCATGCACATATATGTTTAACACAGGGGATTTTTCCCAAGGTTCAGCTGGGCCTGGTTTTCATGGGAAAATTGGATTACAGTACTTACAAGTTTGGTGATATTTTTTGTTTTTTTTTTTTTTAGAAATGACCAGGAACAAGTTTATTTATTATGGCATTGAATATAATGGTTACGCATGTTTTCTTGAATTTTTTTCACCACAAAATAACAGTCTGATATGTTCTTTTTTCTTTAAAGCAATTCCACAGCTATATTCTTTGCCTTTTATATCTTAGAACAGTACAGTCTGTGGCCAGTGGGCCAACTCTAATCCATGGCTTGTTTTTGTATGGCAGTTGAACCAAGAATGATTTTTTAAAAATTTGTTTCACAATTTTAAAGGGTTGTAAAACAAACCCCAAAATGATGAGGAGGAATATAATACAGAGATCATAATATGGCTTACTAGGCTTAAAATGTTTATCTGGTCCTTCACAGAAAGTTTGTTGACCCTACTGCAAAAGCTCTTCACAACCCCTTATTATTTTACTCTTTTTATTTACTCTCTCTGCCTGGTAAGAAACAGGCTGAAAAGATTCTTCTTGCATCTCCTTACCTTTTTTTTTTTTTTTTTTTGAGACGGAGTTTCACTCTTGTTACCCAGGCTGGAGTGCAATGGCGTGATCTCGGCTCACCGCAACCTCGGCCTCCTGGATTCAGGCAATTCTCCTGCCTCAGCCTCCTGAGTAGCTGGGATTACAGGCACGTGCCACCATGCCCATCTAATTTTTTGTATTTTTAGTAGAGACGGGGTTTCACCATATTGACCGGGATGGTCTCGATCTCTCGACCTCATGATCCACCCGCCTCGGCCTCCCAAAGTGCTGGGATTACAGGCTTGAGCCACCGCACCCGGCCCAACTTCTTAAGGATTCTATTATTTTTGCACCTCCTGCAGAATCAACCTTATATTGGTGACCTTTTTTTTTTTTTTTTTGAGATGGGGTTTCGCTCTTGTTACCCAGGCTGGAGTGCAATGGCACGATCTCGGCTCACCGCAACCTCCGCCTCCTGGGTTCAGGCAATTCTCCTGCCTCAGCCTCCCTAGCAGCTGGGACTACAGGCGTGCGCCACCATGCCCAGCTAATTTTTGTATTTTTAGTAGAGACGGGGTTTCACCATGTTGACCAGGATGGTCTCGATCTCTTGACCTCGTGATCCACCCGCCTCGGCCTCCCAAAGTGCTGGGATTACAGGCTTGAGTCACCGCGCCCAGCCCTTTGGTGACCTTTTACAAGTCCTTAATTTGCAGAAAATCAAACACTGCATGTTCTCACTCATAGGCGGGTGTTGAACAATGAGAACACATGGACACAGGGAGGGGAGCACTACACACTGGGGTCTGTTGGGGGGAAATAGGGGAGGGACAGCAGCGGGTGGGGAGTTGGGGAGAGATAGCTTGGAGAGAGATAGCATGGGAGAAATGCCAGATATAGGTGAAGGGGAGGAAGGCAGCAAATCACACTGCCACGTGTACCTATGCAACAATCTTGCATGTTCTTCACATGTACCCCAAAACCTAAAATGCAGTAAAATAAAAAATAATAATAATACTTTTTATAAAATTTGGGTGAGGATTAAAAATAATACACATAAAGACACCTAGTACAGTAACTAAAACAAGTGATTATTATTATTACTCCTTTATTTCCAAGGTCTAAGATTGAGGGGTATAAAATCTTAGTAGCCAAATGCAGTGTTATTTCAAATGTACTACAAGTTAGTATCTGTTTAGTACATGTCTTAATTATTGCTAACCAAAATACTCGTTTGGTTTTTTTTTTTTTTTTTTTGGAGACAGAGTCTTGCTCTGTCACCCAGCTGGAGTACAGTGGCGTGATCTTGGCTCACTGCAACCTCCAATTCCCTGGTTCAAACAATTCTCCTACTTAAGCCTCCTGAGCAGCTGGGATTACAGGCACGTGCCACCATGTCCAGCTAAATTTTGTACTTTTAGTAGAGATGGGATTTGGCCCGATCTCCTGACCTGTGATTCACCCACCTTGGCCTCCCAAAGTGCTGGGATTACAGGCGTGAGCCACCACACGCGGCCCACAGGGTGGGCTTTCTAAGCTTTGGCTGGTGAGGCCACAGGCTCTTCTCTTTACTGTGTACCTCAAGCCAGGCTGGGCCTCTTTCAGATTCAAACTAGATATTCAAACTAGAGACTGCCAGTTCCCTGCCTTCTCCCTCCAGAGAGGCTATTAAACACATCACCTGACCACCTCACCTGGAAGCCCAGTACTTATAAGTTTAATGGATGTGAAATTGATTGAATTTTAAGGAATCATAGCAAACTATATTCAGTTGAACCTTGGGGAAATATACTTGTAGAAAGATACTCATTTAGGCCGGACGTGGTGGCTCACGCCTGTAATCCAAGCACTTTGGAGGCCAAGGTGGGTGGATCACCTGAGGTCGGGAGTTCAAGACCAGCCTGACCAACACGGTGAAACCCCGCCTCTAAAAAAAAAGAAAAAAAAAGATATTCATTTATTTACAACGCATGTCTGCTACTCAAGGACTCTCATTTTATAAGCATACTAGTGGAGCTGAATTAGCAAGGAGCAGATTGGGTCACTTGATACACATCATCTACATAATATTCTTTATATAGAGCTACCTAAAGAATACATATATATATATATATATATATATATATATATATATATACTTTTGTTTTTTTTTATACAAGGTCTGTCTTTCACCCAGGCTGGAGTGCAGTGGTGCAAGGTGCAATCATAGCTCTCTGTAACCTTGAACTCCTGGGCTCAAGCAATCCTCCCTCCTCAGCTTCCCAAGTAGCTAGGACTATAAGCATGCATCACCACACCTCGCTAATTTTTTTTTTTTTGAGACGGAGTTTCACTCTTGTTATCCAGGCTGTAGTGCAATGGCATGATCTCGGCTCACCGCAACCTCCGTCTCCTGGGTTCAAGCAATTCTCCTGCCTCAGCCTCCCGAGTAGCTGGGACTACAGGCGTGCACCACCATGCCCAGCTAATTTTTGTATTTTTAGTAGAGATGGGGTTTCACCATGTTGACCAGGATGGTCTCGATCTCTTGACCTCGTGATCCACCCGCCTTGGCCTCCCAAAGTGCTGGGATTACAGGCTTGAGCCACCGCGCCCGGCTTTTTTTTTTTTTTTTTTTTTTTTTGAGACGGAGTTTCACTCTTGTTATCCAGGCTGGAGTGCAATGGCGCGATCTCGGCTCACCGCAACCTCCGCCTCCTGGGTTCAAGCAATTCTCCTGCCTCAGCCTCCTGAGTAGCTGGGATTACAGGCACGTGCCACCATGCCCAGCTAATTTTTTGTATCTTTAGTAGAGACGGGGTTTCACCATGTTGACCAGGATGGTCTCGATCTCTTGACCTCATGATCCACCCGCGTCAGCCTCCCAAAGTGCTGGGATTACAGGCTTGAGCCACCACGCCTGGCCACCTCGCTAATTTTTTAAAAATTTTATTGCAGAGTTGGGGTCTCACTACTTGCCCAGACTAGTCTCTAACTCCTGGCCTCAAATGGTCCTCTCGCTTCAGCCTTTCAATGCGCTAGGATTACAAGTGTGAGCCACCACACTCCAAAATTTTTCAATTAACACATTTATAAATTTTCTCATAGATTGTCTATCAGAGAGAAATTTAGTTTGCCTTATTTCCAAGTTCTTAGTGGGTTGTTTTGGAGGAAAGGAACAAAAATTACTCAAACTAGTTTAATCAGAAAAAGAAACGGCAAATTTATTGGAATGTAGGGATCTCTCGTAACTTAAGAGCATTAACCCTTAAGAGTTCAAGGTTTGCCAGGCGCGGTGGCTCAAGCCTGTAATCCCAGCACTTTGGGAGGCCGAGGCAGGTGGATCACAAGGTCAAGAGGTCGAGACCATCCTGGTCAACATGGTGAAACCCCGTCTCTACTAAAAATACAAAAAATTAGCTGGGCATGGTGGCACGTGCCTGTAATCCCAGTTACTCAGGAGGCTGAGGCAGGAGAACTGCCTGAACCCAGGAGGCGGAGGTTGAAGTGAACTGAGATCACGCCATTGCACTCCAGCCTGGGTAAAGAGAGTGAAACTCGGTCTCAAAAAAAAAAAAAAAAAAAAAAAAAAAAGAGTTTGAGGTTTTAAAAAAAAAAAGTAAAAAAAAACCCAAGAGCAGGAGGAATAAGTGCTGCTAGGCTTCTGAGAAACTGGAAAGGCAATCTGGAAAGGAGTCAGAATTCAAATGGTTTATTTATCTTTGACTATCTCCTTTGTATCTCAACTTTTTTTTTGTGACAGTTTCACTCTGTCGCCAGGCTAGAGTGTTGTCGCACAATCTTGGCTCACTGCAACCTCCACCACCCAGGTTCAAGTGATTCTTGTCTCAGCCTCCCCAGTAGCTTGAGACTACAGGCGTTGTGCCACCATGCCCAGCTAATTTTTGTATTTTTAGTAGAGATGGGGTTTCACCATGTTGGCCAGGATGATCCCTCTGCCTCAGCCTCCCAAAGTGCTCGGATTACAGGCATGAGCCACTGTGCCCAGCCAGTTTCTCAATTTCTTAATCTCTCAGCAGATGTGTTTTCTCTGATTTGACATTCACACACACCTATCTGTGTACTTTGCCCCATAAATTCCTGAGGTCAGTCAGCAGATGTGTTTTCTCTGATTTGACATTCACACACACCTATCTGTGTACTTTGCCCCATAAATTCCTGAGGTCAGACTTCAATATAAAACCCAAGTCCAATTTTCCAGGAGCAGGAAGATGATTGGCTGATTTGGGGCCAGGTGAACACTGCTGGTACAACTGGTGGTCAGAAAGGTAAAAGTCTACAGTCAGATACGAGGAGGGTTGTAGATTTGCAGATGCTCTAAGGGTATGGAAAGTTCACTATTATCCCAGGTACTATCTATATCACAAAGTTAGGTTGTTTCTACATCCAGAATGCTGCCTGTGTCTGTTGTTATTCCTCTAATTCAGGGGACTTCAACGCCCAGGCCACACACCTGTGGCCTGTTAGGAACTGGGCTTCACAGCAGGAGGTGAGCATCGGGCAAGCAAACATTACTACCTGAGCTCTGCCTCCTGTTAGAGGATGGTATTAAATTCTCACAGGAGCTCAAACCCTATTTTGAACTGCACCTGTGAGGAATCTAGATTGCATGCTCCTTACGGAATCTAACTGATGATCTTGCAGTGCAGCAGTTTCATCCTGTTACCATCCTCTGCCCCACAGCCAACCCCTGAACCCTGTGGATAATTGTCTTTCACAAAATCAGTCCCTGGTGCCAAATGGTAGAATTGGAATCGAATTCAAATCTCTTTTTTTTTTTTTTTTTTTTTTGAGACGGAGTTTCGCTCTTGTTACCCAGGCTGGAGTGCAATGGCGCGACCTCGGCTCACCGCAACCTCCGCCTCCTGGGCTCAGGCAATTCTCCTGCCTCAGCCTCCTAAGTAGCTGGGATTACAGGCACGCACCACCATGCCCAGCTAACTTTTTGTATTTTTAGTAGAGACGGGGTTTCACCTTGTTGACCAGGATGGTCTCGATCTCTCGACCTCGTGATCCACCCGCCTCGGACTCCCAAAGTGCTGGGATTACAGGCTTGAGCCACCGCGCCCGGCCCGAATTCAAATCTCTTGCCTGAACTACTGCAAGAGCTTCCTTTTCGCTGTCTTCACTTTCTGAAATCTATCCTTCAATGCCACAAGGTAATAGTGTGAGGATTAACTAAAAACTTCGTCAACTTTAAAGCACTCCACAAATATGGGGTAGTAACAAGGCCGTTGCAATGGTTCACACCTGTAATCCCAACACTTTGGGAGGCTCAGGTGGGAGGATCACTTGAGGCCAGGAGTTCAAGGTCAACTTGGACAACAGGGCGAGATACTACCTCATTAAAAAAATAATAATAATAAATAAGGCCAGGTCAGGTGGCTCCCAAAGTGCTGGGATTACTGGCGTGAGCCTCCGCGCCCGGCCCTACTCAGCTTTTAAAACCGGAATCAAGAGTCAAAACTTTTTGGTAAACCACGGTACTGTTTAGGTTATCAAATTCAATGACTTCTTCCTCTAAAGTCCTGCAAATCTGCAGTAAAGCACCACAAATTGACGAATATTCCAGCCATTTCTCTCTCCCGTCCGCTAGCTCCATTTCCCAATTATGTCCATCTACTCGAGCTTCCTCAGCTCCTCCACCTTCATGAGGCCTGGAAAGCACCCGGCTCCAGGACTGTGAGTCAGAGGCTCAGAGCGAGCCTAAGGGCCAAAAGCCGACGTTCAGACACTGCCGAAAACAAACCACAAAAGAGCTAAGGGTCAGAGATGAAAATAGGTAGCCGCGGGCCCGCCGGAGGTGCATGCCGGGAGATGCAGTCCGGAGCCGACGCATTACCTCTTGGGAGTTGTAGTCTTTGATCTGGTAAACATAAAACGGTTTCTGTAGACACCTGAGAGAAAAAAAAAAAAGTAAAAAGATAAAACGGCAACTCGGATAAGTCTTCCTCCACGACCCCCTCAACCCACGCCCCACCCGCGAGGGACTGGGGTAGGAGTAGGGGCGTTGCTGTGGCTGGCCTCGAACTCCTAGGCTCAGGTGGTTCTCTAGCCCCTACGTCCCGAGTAGCCGGGCCTACAGGCGTGAGTCACCGCGCCCAGCATAAAGTTGAATTCGTCCTTATGCAAAAAGGGAAGAGGGCGGTCCGTAGCCTCGTGCTGGTTCAAGCTCTCGCGCTCCCGTCCTGCCCTGGGGCGCAGGCGGAAGCGGTGAGAAGGCGGATCCAGGAGGCGGGGAGACGTTACGCCGACGCGGGCGTGACCCCTGGCCGAGAAGCTTTGGCGGGAATTCTGAAAGATGCGGGCGGAGGGCAGACAGCAGCCGGAGACCGATACCTGACGAGAGCTCAGCGCTTGCGGAGGCGCCTAGCCGGGAGCTGAAACTCGCCTGGGTTGTGAGCAGAAGGCTGGGGCAAGCGAGTAGTGAAGTGGGGCGCAACCCAGGGGCTTCGGGTCCGCGCGGGTGGCGCGCGTGCTAGGCCCACAGGCTGAAGTTGGAGCGAGCGGCGCTGCGGGCCGAGGTGAGTGTGTGAGGCGCAGGCCGGGGCCTCCACAGCCGCGGCTCGTGCTAGCCCACCTGGGTGCGGGCCGGCTCGTTGCTCAGCGGCGGCTGGTGGGGCCTTCGCGCGCGGTGTGAAACCTGGACGTGGCAGGGCGTGTCGGCGCCCGACCGACCCTTAGCTGCTGGGGCGAAAACACAGTGGACCCCAGGCTTTAGGGCTAGGGGAGAAACAGTAGAACCGTCATTGCCAACCCCCATTTTATGGGCTTGATCGAGGAGTCCGCGGTCAGATCCGTGTAGCCACAGCTGTGCAGTATCACCGCCAGGGCTTCCGGATTCCTGGTCTTTCCGTTGCACTCCCCCCAAAAAAAGTCGTCATTTAATGCGGAAAACCATTTACGTGACGCCTAGAGAATGTTCTGAAGTGAGGTTTGGGCGTTTAGTTTTGTTTTGTTTTTGTTTGCATTTTTTGTTTTTTTGAGATGGTGTCTCCCTCTGTTGTCCAGGCTGGAGTGCAGTGGCCCGATCACGGCTCACCGCAACCTCCGCTTCCTGGGTTCAAGCGCTTCTCCGGCCTCAGCCTCCCAAGGAGCTGGGATTACAGGCGCTTGCCACCACGCCCGGCTATTTTTTTTGTAGAGACGGGGGTTCTGTTGACCATGTTGGTCAAGTTGATCTCGAACTCCTACCCTCAGATTTTCCATCCGCCTCGGCCTCCCAAAGTGCTGGGATTACATTGTGAGGCACTGCATACTGGTTTCTAATGCGATTATGTCGCCTGTTTTTGAATTTTATATACAAATATATCAGGAGTGTTATTGTTTCCCATGGTTGCCAATACGATATTTCGCTTTTATTTATTTTTTTTTATTGCATTTTAGGCTTTGGGGTACATGTGAAGAACATGCAAGATTGTTGCATAGGTACACACATGGCAGTGTGGTTTGCTGCCTTCCTTCCCCTCCCCTATATCTGTCATTTCTCCCCATGCTATCTCTTCCCACCTCCCCACCCCCCCAATATTTTTCAGTCTTATTAAAATTTTAACTCTTTTGCTAGGTACACAGTAATGTCTCATTATGATTTTGATTTTCCTGATTACTGATTAGGTTGGGCATTTCTTCATGTGTTTTTGGCCATTTGGATATCTTCTGTGGTCTTGTTAAAATCTCTTGCCTCATTTTCTGTTGATTGTCTTTTACCGATTTGAAGTTCTTTATATTCTGGTTATCAGGCCTCAGTTGTGTTTGTGCTAAATGTTTTCTCCTCTGCTGTGGTTTGACTTACCATTCTCTTAGTAGTGTCCTTTGATGAATAGAAGTGCTGAATTTGAATGTAGTCAGGCCAGGCGCCATGGCTCATGCCTATAATCCCAGCAGTTTGGGAGGCTGAGTGGATGACCAGGTCAGGAATTCAAGACCAAGAACCCCAAAGGTGGAGGTTGCAGTGAGCTGAGATCGAGCCACTGCACTCCAACCCTGAACAATAGAGCCAGACTCTATCTCAAAATAAATAAATAAATAAATAAATGAAATAAAAAATAAATGTAGTTCAGTTTTCAGCCTTTCCTCTTTGGCTAGTGCATTATATATCCAACTTCATGAAATCTTTTTCTGTCCCAAGGTTGTGAAAATATTATCCTATATTCTGAAAACTTTGATTTATCTCTTACATTTAGATTGGGTGGAATCTATTAATAAATTAGAAATTGGCCAGGCGCGGTGGCTCAAGTCTGTAATCCCAGCATTTTGGGAGGCTGAGGCGGGTGGGTCACGAGGTCAAGAGATCGAGACCATCCTGGTCAACATGGTGAAACCCCGTCTCTACTAAAAATACAAAAAATTAGCTGGGCATAGTGGCGTGTGCCTGTAATCCCAGCTACTCAGGAGGCTGAGGCAGGAGAATTGCCTGAAGCCAGGAGGCGGAGGTTGCAGTGAGCCGAGATCGTGCCATTGCACTCCAGCCTGGGTAACAAGAGGAAAACTCCGTCTCAAAAAATAAATAAATAAATAAATAAATAAATAAATTAGAAATTGATTTTTGTCTGTGGTATGAGAGAGGGACAGAGTTCATTCTTCTCTCTAAGGCTATTCAATCAACCCAGCACTACTTAAATTGAACAAAACCATCCTTTCCCCATTATTCTGCAGTACTGTATTCATAAATTGTAAAGGGAAATATTTAAATTGCACTGATGTGATTCTTGGCTGGGTGCAGTAGTGGCTCATGCCTGTAATCCCAGCACTTTGGGAGGCCGAGGTGGGTGGGTCACCCTGAGGTCAGGAGTTCGAGACCAGCCTAGCCAACATAGTGAAACCCCATCTCTATTAAAAATACTGCCGGGCGCGGTGGCTCATGCCTGTAATCCCAGCACTTTGGGAGGCCGAGGCGGGTGGATCATGAGGTTAAGAGATCGAGACCATCCTGGTCAACATGGTGAAACCCCGTGTCTACTAAAAATACAAAAAATTAGCTGGGCATGGTGGCGTGTGCTTGTAATCCCAGCTACTCAGGAGGCTGAGGCAGGAGAATTGCCTGAACCCAGGAGGCGGAGGTTGCAGTGAGCCGAGATTGTGCCATTGCACTCCAGCCTGGATAACAAGAGCGAAACTCCTTCTCAAAAAAAAAAAAAAAAAAAAAAAAAAAAATTAGCCAGGTGTGGTGACTGCATCTGTAATCCTAGCTACTTGGGAGGCTGAAGTAGGAGAATAGCTTGAACCCAGGAGGTGGAGGTTGGCAGTGAGCCAAGACAGCGCCATTGCACTCCAGCCTGGGTAACAAGTGGGAAATTCAATCTCTAAATAAATGACTAAGTAGCACTGAAGTGATTCATTCTTTTTCTTTTATTTCTTTTTTTTTTTTTTTTTTGAGTCTAAGTCTTGCTCTGTTGCTCAGGCTGGAGTGCAGCGGTATGATCTCAGCTTACTGCAGCTTCCACCTCCTGGGCTCAAGCAATCCTCCTGCTTCAGCCTCCCATGTAGCTGGAACTACAGGTGTGTGCCACCAAGCTCAGCTAATTTTTTAAATTTTTAGTGGAAATCTGCCTGCCTCAGCCTCCCAAAATGCTGGGATTACAGGTGTGAGCCACAGTACCAGCCAAGGTGATATTTCAATATATATGCGCATTGTATAATGAATGATCATATCAATTCAGTTCAAACACTTGTCATTTCTCTTTGTGGTGAGAACATTCAAAATATTCTTTCTGGCTATTTTGAAGTATATATTACATTAGTGTGCATTGTAGTCACCCAGCTGTGAAATAGAACACTAGAACTTATTCCTCTTGTCTAACTGAAACTTTGGCCTGTTGACCAACCTCTCTCCTTCCCACTGCCCCTCTAACAGCTGTGTTCTCCTCAGTCTCTGGTTACCAGTCTTCTATTTGCTCCTTGTATGTGATCACCTTTTTTTTTTTTTTTTTAAGACACGGTCTTGCTCTGTTGCCAGGCTGGAGTGCAGTGGCACGATCTCAGCTCACTGCAATCTCCGCCTCTCAGGTTCAAGCCATTCTCCTGCCTCAGCCTCCTGAGTAGCTGAGATTGCAGGCTCATACCACCATACCCAGCTAATTTTTGTATTTTTATTAGAGACAGGGTTTCACCATGTTGACTAGGATGGTCTCAATCTCCTGACCTTGTGATCTGCCCACCTCGGCCTCCTAAGGTGCTGGGATTACAGGCATGAGCCACCGCGCCTCGCCAAGATCAACTTTTTTAGACTGTGCATATGAGTGAGATCATGCAGTATTTGTCTGCAAACACATTTATAATGTATAATGGGGTATACAAAAATAAAAAAGATTTGGCCTCCACTCTCTTTTTTTTTTCTTCACTATTTCTAGTAATGGCTATAAACAAGGCCTCCACTCTCGAGGACTATAAAGCAGGAGAACAGGGAGGCATAATAAGAGAATGGCCTTGGCTCTTCCTAGTCTTTCTGATACGACTAGCTAGATAGAAGATGAAGAGATAGATGCACCTTATTTCTCTAGTGTTTATACTGGTAAGCATTTGTATTTTTCAGTAATGGCAATGCAGATGCAGCTTGAAGCAAATGCAGATACTTCAGTGGAAGAAGAAAGCTTTGGCCCACAACCTGTTTCACGGTTAGAGGTATGTGCTTAGTTGCTAATTTTGGAATTATATACTACATTCTTCTACCTAGAGGAAAGTATTACAATCTTTACGTAAACCATAGGTTTACTACCAAGATCAAGACCCAGATTAGACTTTTCAGAAACATAGTCAAGAATCTTGTGGAAAAGCTGAAGATTGTTACTAAATATGTCTGACAGGCGTATTCCTTTGTTAACAATTCTCTTCCTACTTTATCATTTTTATTTTTATTTTTTTTGGAGACGGAGTTTCACTCTTGTTACCCAGGCTGGAGTGCAATGGCGCGATCTCGGCTCACCGCAGCCTCCGCCTCCAGGGTTCAGGCAATTCTCCTGCCTCAGCCTCCTGAGTAGCTGGGATTACAGGCAAGCACCACCATGCCCAGCTAATTTTTTTTGTATTTTTAGTAGAGACGGGGTTTCACCATGTTGACCAGGTTAGTCTTGATCTCTTGACCTCGTGATCCACCCGCCTCGGCCTCCCAAAGTGCTGGGATTACAGGCTTGAGCCACCGCGCCTGGCTTACCATTTTTATTTTTGAGAGCTGGACTGTCAGCAAGTAAGGCCTAGGATCCCATGTTGGAATCTCTGTGCTCTTTTTTGGTTTATTTTTAAGAAATGGGTCTTACTGTGTTGGCCAGCTTGGTCCTGAACTCCTAGCCTTAACCTCCCAAAGTACTAGGATTACAGGCATGAGCCATCATGCCTGGCCAAAGCATCCTGTGCTATTTGCACTAAGTATGAAAGTGCTGTGCTCACTTTGGCAGCACATATACTAAAATTGGAACCATACAGAGAAGATTAGCATGGTCCCTGTGCAAGGATGACATGCAAATTCCTGAAACGTTCAGGTTGTTTGTTTTTTTTTTTTTTGAGACGGAGTTTCGCTCTTGTTACCCAGGCTGGAGTGCAATGGCACGATCTCGGCTCACCGCAACCTCCGCCTCCTGGGTTCAGGCAATTCTCCTGCCTCAGCCTCCTGAGTAGCTGGGATTACAGGTATGTGCCACCATGCCCAGCTAATTTTTTGTATTTTTAGTAGAGACGGGGTTTCACCATGTTGACCAGGATGGTCTCGATCTCTTGACCTCGTGATCCACCCGCCTTGGCCTCCCAAAGTGCTGGGATAACAGGCGTGAGCCACTGCGCCCGGCCGAAACGTTCAGTATTTAAAAAAAAAAAAAAGAAAGTGCTGTTCTGGGAATTACAGTGGCCTGGACCAATTGTGCAAGGAATAGAGGGGAGCACCTTCTCTTCATTGATGTAGATTGTGCTGTGAGCTGTCATTGGCAGGGAGAAGGGTATGGGGTTGTTATGGTATAAGAGACAAGCTCCAGTTCAGGATTCTGCACAAGAACATTAAGCACCAGAGCTGAGGCCTTACACTGTTTCTGCCCATTATATAATGCCCTGTGAGTGCAGCTGATTCGGGCTGAGATAAGTAGGGGGGAAAGCAGAGGAAGACTTGATTCTTCTCTTTATGCATATTTCCCATCGCCAACTAATCTTCAAGACTGTAGAAGTTAGGAAAAGGCTTATTTAAAAAAAAAATTCAAGGGCCGGGCGCGGTGGCTCAAGCCTGTAATCCCAGCACTTTGGGAGGCCGAGGCGGGTGGATCACAAGGTCGAGAGTTCGAGACCAACCTGGTCAACATGGTGAAACCCCGTCTCTACTAAAAATACAAAAAATTAGCTGGGCATGGTGGCGCGTGCCTATAATCCCAGCTACTCAGGAGGCTGAGGCAGGAGAATTGCCTGAATCCAGGAGGCGGAGGTTGCGGTGAGCCGAGATCGCGCCATTGCACTCCAGCCTGGGTAACAAGAGCGAAACTCCGTCTCAAAAAAAAAAAAAAAAAAAAATTCAAGAAGTTCCTTTAATGATTTGTAATAAACATTTGAAAGTTCAGAGTCATAACTTCTGGTGCCATTAACATCCTTATACTAACACATGCATGTTGCTTATCGCCTAAATATTCATAGCAGACATGGCTTCTGTTGGCAAGCTTTCCTCTTGTAAACTCTGCCAAACGCCGAATACATCCACATTTCCCTACTAACTCATGTTCTCTAAGAAGTTATGGTTTTGGTGGCTAATGAAACCAAAGCTGACTTGAATATAGGAAGAAAGAGGTATCTTTGGGTGGTTTGTTTTGAGAAGTGGTATAAAAGTCTCTGACAAAAAGTAATTTTCCTCACTCTTTTTTCATTATTTTTATTTGTATTTTTTAAGGGATGGGGTTTCTCCATGATGGCCAGGCTGGTCTTGAACTCCTGACCTCAGGTGATCCACCCACCTCGGCCTCTCAAAGTGCTAGGATTACAGGCATGAGCCACTGCGCCTGGCCTCAGTTTTCCTCACTCTTAATGTCAGTTGTTAGAGCAGAGCTTTCAGTCATTGTTCAGCAAAAAGGATATTGATAGGCCAAGATAGTTCTCATTTCAGTTCTGAGCAGCCTTATCTGTTTACCCTACCATAGTGTAAAAATATCGTTTTCTGGGCCAGGCGCGATGGCTCACGCCTATAATCCCAGCACTTTGGGAGGCTGAGACGGGTGGATCATGAGGTCAAGACATCGAAACCATCCTGGTCAACATGGTGAAACCCCGACTCTACTAAAAATACAAAAATTAGCTGGGCATGGTGGTGCACGCGTGTAGTCCCAGCTTCCCGGGAGGCTGAGGCAGGAGAATTGCTTGAACCCAGGAGATGGAGGTTGCTGTGAGCCGAGGTCGTGCCATTGCACTCCAGTCCGGGTAACAAGAGCAAAACTCTGTCTCAAAAAAAAAAAAAAAATCGTTTTCTATGTGTGTGTGATAGTTGAGCAATACTATCTTAAAATGGTCTTTTAGCATCCAAGGTCTCAGGGGTCATTTAGGGTCACAAAAAATGGTTGGGAGTAGCCGGGCATGATGACTCATGCCTGTAATCCCAGCAGTTTCAGAGGCTGAGGAAGGCGGATCACTTGAGATCGGGACTTTGAGACCAGCCTTGACCAACATGGTGAAACCCCATCTCTACAAAATATATTTTTAAAAAATTAGCCAGGTATGGTTGCCATACCTGGCTAATTAATATCTATTTAATGCCAGACAACATGACATAAAATCAACTCGGATTCAATACTAACCTAGAAGGTAAAAACTATGGACGTATCACTGGACAGTGACCAATATGGACACACTGATCATCCGAAACAGTGATTGTCCCCAACTAGCCAACCTGGGATAGAAAGGCTTGCTTTATCCCCAGTACCCTGGGAGCGCCTTATTCACCCTACCATTTTTTGCACCTGTAATCCAGCTACTCGGGAGGCTGAGGCAGGAAAATCGCTCAAACCCGGGAGGCAGAGGTTGCGGTGAGCCAAGATCGTACCACTGCACTTTAGCCTGGGTGACAGAGTGAGAGACTCTCAAAAAAAAGAAGAAAAAATGTTGGGAGTTACTTTTTAATTCCAATTCCTAATAAGAATTTATAAGAATTTTTTTTTTTTTTTTTTTTTTTTTTTTGAGACGGAGTCTTGCTCTGTCGCCAGGCTGGAGTGCAGTGGCGCAATCCCAGCTCACTGCAGCCTCCGCCTCCTGGGTTCAAGCGATTCGTCTGCCTCAGCCTCCTGAGTAGCTGGGACCACAGGCGCGTGCCACCACGCCCGGCTAATTTTTGTATTTTTAGTAGAGGTGGGGTTTTACCATGTTGGCCAGGATTGTCTTGATCTCTTGACCTCGTGATCTGCCCACCTCGGCCTCCCAAAGTGCTGGGACTACAGGCGTGAGCCACCACGCCCGACCGAAAATAATTCTTTTTAATATACATGGTATAGTGGTAGTTTAAAATTATTGATTTTGATGATGAAAAAGTTGTTACTTTGTTATTTAGTACCTCATACATAGGGCTTATTTTTCAGCTTTTGCTTATAACACAGTAGGCTCTCTATATCCCTGGATTCTGCATCAGGAAATTCAACAAACTACATATGAAAAATTCAATCAACTACATATTTTTAAAAAAGTATACAGGAGGATGTCCATAGGTTATATGCAGATAATATGCCATTTTATATAAGGTACTTGAGCATTCTTGGATTTTATTATCTGCTGGGGGTTCTGGAAGCAACTTCCCATCTCCCCACCCCTGGATTTAGGGACAGTTGTATTATAAGTCTTCAAGCACCTCTGTGAAGTATGTAGGACACATATTATCTGTGTTAGATTGGAGAACTAAAGCTTAAATTTATTTACGGTTTTCTTCATTTGCAGCAGTGTGGCATAAATGCCAATGATGTGAAAAAATTGGAAGAAGCTGGATTCCATACTGTGGAGGCTGTTGCCTATGCACCAAAGAAGGAGCTAATAAATATTAAGGGAATTAGTGAAGCCAAAGCTGATAAAATTCTGGTAAGTACTGCTCATTTGACCTAGGGAGGTATTAGTGGGAATAGGACAAAAGGGAATATCGTGAAAGACTTCTTCCTTCCATCTCTCCTTCTTCTGCTATCTTGTTTTCCTTTCCAGGGGTGACTGTTACCTCTGTTTCTTTTTTCGTTGTGGAGACATGTTCTTGCTCTGTCATCCAGGTTGAAGTGCAGTGGTGCCATCTCAGCTCACTGCAGGCTTCGCCTCCCAAGCTCAAGAGATCCTTTCACCTCAGCCTCCCAAGTACCTGGGACTACAGGCACATGCCATCATGCTGGGCTAGTCTTGAACTCCCAAGCTCAGACGATTCACCTGTCTCAGCCTCCCAAAGTGCTGAGATTACAGGTGTGAGCCACTGCACCCGGCCTATTTATTTTTATAGCTTCATGTAGTTCTTTAATATCCATAATTCCCCATGGTTACATTTTGTTTTATTAACTTAGTCCTTCAGTTATACAGTTTTACTACCTTTGCCCTTGAAGTTTTGTATAATATAAAGCAAATATTTATTTATATAATTGTATTTTTAAATATCGATTACTATTAGCATTAGAGAAATTTATTGGATTACTCAAATAAATGAGTATTTGTTAAAGTGGTTGGTTAATTGGAAATAAGAGTTCTGAGTTCCTAACATAGTACTTTTGTTAAACGATTGTGATATTGATGGCCGCATGTGGTGGCTCATGTCTGTAATCCCAGTACTTTGGAAGGCCGAGGTGGGTGGATCACAAGGTCAGGAGTTCAAGACCAGCCTAGTCAAGATGGTGAAACCCCCGTCTCTACTAAAAATACCAAAGAGAGGGAAAAAAAAAATAGTGATATTGACTAAGCCAGTAGGGGTCCCTAAAGTCTTTCTGTTAATCACTTTTTGGGCATCAGGTTTTTTTTTTTTTTTTTTTTTTTTTTTTTTTTTTTTTTTTTGAGACGGAGTTTTCGCTCTTGTTACCCAGGCTGGAGTGCAATGGCGCGATCTCGGCTCACCGCAACCTCCGCCTCCTGGGTTCAGGCAATTCTCCTGCCTCAGCCTCCTGAGGAGCTGGGATTACAGGCATGCGCCACCATGCCCAGCTAATTTTTTGTATTTTTAGTAGAGACGGGGTTTCACCATGTTGACCAGGATGGTCTTGATCTCTTGACCTCGTGATCCACCCGCCTCGGCCTCCCAAAGTGCTGGGATTACAGGCGTGAGCCACCACGCCCGGCCTTCAGTTTTTGTTAATGAACAAATGCTGACAGGATCTTTACTTTTGCCTTGTGAGATCTTGGGTTCAGAAATCAAGTCAGTTCTAGGCTTCTATGAACACAAAATTACAAACCTAGAATATGTGGTTTGAGATGCAAAATGATATAGACATATGTGTCTTTACTTTTAGATATTTTATGTTCTTAGTTTCTGTTCAGTAAAGATTATGATTATATTGTTTTCCTTTTTTAAAAAATTTATTTTTGGCCGGGCGCGGTGGTTCACGCCTGTAATCCTAGCCACCTCCCACCTCAGAGGCCGAGGTGGGTGGATCATCTGAGGTCAGGAATTCACCCTTGTTGCCTAGGCTGGAGTGCAATAGTGTGATCTCACCTCACTGCAACCTCCTCCGGGTTCAAGTGATTCTCCTGCCTCAGCCTCCCAAGTAGCTGGGATTACAGGCATGCACCACCACACCTGGCTAATTTTTGTATTTTTAGTAGAGATGGGGTTTCGCCATCTCAGGTAATCTGCCTGCCTCAGCCTCCCAGAGTGCTGGGAGCACTGCTCTGCAATGAATTTTTAAATAAAATATTAAGTATAAGCCGGGCGCGGTGGCTCAAGCCTGTAATCCCAGCACTTTGGGAGGCCGAGGCGGGTGGATCACGAGGTCATGAGATCGAGACCATCCTGGTCAACATGGTGAAACCCCATCTCTACTCAAAATACAAAAATTAGCTGGGCATGGTGGCGCGTGCCTGTAATCCCAGCTACTCAGGAGGCTGAGGCAGGAGAATTGCCTGAACCCAGGAGGCAGAGGTTGCGGTGAGCCGAGATTGCGCCATTGCACTCCAGCCTGGGTAACAAGAGCAAAACTCAGTCTCACAAAAAAAAAAAAAAAATTAAGTATATAAAAAAGTTCAGAGAATAAATTTGCATTGATTTTTCAGGTGTTTGTTTTTTTTTTTTTTTCCCATGGAAAATTTTAAAGTCATAAAAGTTTAATCTTTTTACTTTCTATGAGTCTATTTAGATTTTCTTCTTGAGTGAGTTTTGTTAGTTTAGCTTTCTATGAATTTGCTTATTTCATTTAAGTTATCTAACTTGTTGAGATCAAATAGTTTTCTTGTTTTACTTTTTATTTCCATAAGGTCAGTAGTAATGTCCCCTCTTTCATTCTTGATTTTAGTAATTTGAGTGTTGTCTTTTTTTCTTGGTTAGTGCAGCTGAAAGCTTGTCAATTTTGTTGATAATTTCAAAGAACCAGCTTTTGGTTTCATTGATTTTTTGTTTGTTTGTTTCTTTGTTTTGGAGACAGAGTCTTGCTCTTTTGCCAGGTGCCAAGCTGGAGTGCAGTGGCGCAATCTCGGCTCACTGCAACCTCCACCTCCCAAGTTCAAGCAATTCTCCTGCCTCAGCCTCCTGAGTAGCTGGGACTACACGCGCACAGCACCATGCCCAGCTAATTTTTGTATTTGAGCAGAGATGGGGTTTTACCATGTTGACCAGGATGATCTTGATCTCGACCTCATGATCTGCCCACCTCGGCCTCCCAAAGTGCTGAGCTTATAAGCATGAGCCACCATGCCTGGCCGGGTTCATTGATTTTTCTGTATAATTCTCTCCTCTCCTCAGTAGTTTCTACCCTAACTTGTATTATTTCTATTCTTCTGCTTGCTTTGTTTTGTTTGTTCTTCTTTGGAAGGTTAGGTTATGATTTATGTTTTTTGTTTTTAGAGGCAGAGTTTTGTTCTGTCATCTACATTGGAGTGCAGTGGTGTGATCATAGCTCACCACAGCCTCCCAACTCCTGGCTCCAAACCTTTCACCAGCCTCTCAAGTAGCTAGGACCACAGGCACCCAGCACCATGCCCTTCTAATTTTAAAACATTTTTAGAGACATGGTCCTGCTTTTTTGCTCAGGCTGTCTCAAACTTGTGGCTTCCAGCAGTCCAGCCACCTTGACCTCCCAAAGCGCTGGGATTACAGGCATGAGCCACCACACCCAGCTTTCTTCTCTCATATAGCTATGAATTTCTCTTTAAGCACTGCTTTTGTTGGATCCCATACGTTTCAGTATATCTTCATTTTCATTCATTGCAAAAGTATTTTCTGATTTCCTCTGTCATTTCTTTTTTTTTTTTTGGAGACAGAGTTTCACTCTTGTTACCCAGGCTGGAGTGCAATGGTGCCATCTTGGCTCACCGCAACCTCCGCCTCCTGGGTTCAAGCAATTCTTCTGCCTCAGCCTCCCCGAGTAGCTGGGACTACAGGCGCGTGCCACCATGCCCAGCTAATTTTTGTATTTTTAGTAGAGACAGGGTTTCACCATGTTGACCAGGTTGGTCTTGATCTCTTGACCTTGTGATCCACCCGCCTGGGCCTCCCAAAGTGCTAGGATTATAGGTGTGAGCCATGGTGCCTGGCCTCCCCTGTCATTTCTTAGACTGGTTAGTTATTTAGGAGTGTGTGGCTTTATTTTTGCATATTTGTGAGTGCATTTATTTTTCAATTTTAGAATCAGCCTATAGTGCTATCATAGAACACTTACTTATAATTACAAAATAGGAAGTGAATGTTCTCAACCAGACAATGTGAAAAAAAAGGTACAGCTGATTGAGGTGGGGAAGTAGCCATGGAGAGAGAGAAGATGAAAGGGCAAATATCCTCATTTTACAAAGTAGGAAGTTAAGAGATAGAGTGGTTGATGGAGCAGGAAATGAATGTGTTCTGTACTGTTATTTTTGTTATAAATTGGACCAAACACATATATATGGATCTATAATGTTTTTTTTTTTTTTTTTTTTTTTGAGACGGAGTTTCGCTTTTGTTACCCAGGCTGGAGTGCAATGGTGCGATCTTGGCTCACCGCAACCTCCGCCTCCTGGGTTCAGGCAATTCTCCTGCCTCAGCCTCCCGAGTAGCTGGGATTACAGGCACACGCCACCATGCCCAGCTAATTTTTTGTATTTTAGTAGAGACGGGGTTTCACCATGTTGACCAGGATGGTCTCGATCTCTTGACCTCGTGATCCACCCGCCTCGGCCTCCCAAAGTGCTGGGATTACAGGCTTGAGCCACCGTGCCCGGCCTATAATGTTTTTTTTAAACTATATTAATATATTACCTTGAATTGGCAATTAAAAAATTGATCTTCATGGAGTCTGTGAATTAGATTATCCTTTTTTATGACATTCTAACTTTCTTTTTTTTGAGACGGAATCTCACTCTGGTGCCCAGGCTGGAGTGCAGTGGTGCTATCTTGGCTCACTGCAATCTCTGCCTCCTGTGGGAGGTTCAAGTGATCCTCCTGCCTCAGCCTCCCAAGTAGCTGTGTGCCACTATGCCCGGCTAATTTTTTGTATTTTTTGGAAGAGATGGGGTTTCACCATCTTGGTCAGGCTGGTCTTGAACTCCTGACCTCGTGATTTACCCACCTCAGCCTCCCAAAGTGCTGCGATTACAGGCATGAGCCACTGTGCCCAGCCATTTTTTATGATTTTTCTAAAGAGAACTTGGCCTGGTATTTTTGTTAGATGTTTTCTCTTCCCATTGTATACCTGATTCTTGTTTTACTAATATATATATTGCCCTTGAGAGCACTCTGGTAAGGAATATTGTTTTGTTGATTTAACATTTCTTATTTTTCCCAGGCTGAAGCAGCCAAATTAGTTCCAATGGGTTTCACCACTGCAACCGAATTCCACCAAAGGCGGTCAGAGATCATACAGATTACTACTGGCTCTAAAGAGCTTGACAAACTACTTCAAGGTATCTGTTATCCTATGTTGTGAACCCTAGTTAGGAAAGCTTCCAGGTTATAGACAAAAACTGAAATATTTGGATAGCATTTACTTGCTAGGTATGATAAAGAGATAAAGAAAGTCCAGGCGAGGTGGCTCACGCCTGTAATCCCAGCACTTTGGGAGGCTGACGTGGGCAGATCACCTGAGGTCGGGAGTTTGAGACCAGCCTGATGAACGTGGAGAAACCCCACCTCTACTAAAAATACAAAATTACTTGGGTGTGGTGGTGCATGCCTATTATGTAATCCTAGCTACTCGGGAGGCTAAGGCAGGAGAATCACTTAAACCTGGGAGGTGGAGGTTTTGGTGAGCCAAGATCATCATGTTGCACTCCAGCGTGGACAATAAGAGTAAAACTGTCTCAAAAAAAAAAAAAAGAAAGAGATAAAGGAAGTGTCCGCATTGAAGAAGTAAGACTGCTGCAAGTTGGGACCTTATTTATGAAGTACTAAAATTATCTGCAAATTAAATAATTTAGTCTCCATTTAAGGTTGCATTAGAGAGTAAGCGCCCTTTGCTTAAGGAAGTAACTATAATTTTAACCGACTCTACCACAAGGTTGAAAACCTTATCAATGGTTAAAACATTCCATGTTTGAATACTACTCATTGTGTAGTACGCACTAATCTTCAAGACTTTAAGGAAAACTATAAAGCTTTTGACCTTATTTTTTTAAAAAGTTCATTTATTTTTGAGACAGGGTCTTACTCTGACACCCGGGCTGGAATGCAGTGGCATAGTCTCAGCTCACAGCAACCTCTGCTTCCTGGACTCAAGTGATCCTCTAGCCTCAGTCTCCCCAGGGCTAGGAATATACTCATTTACTACCTGGGTAATTTTCTTTTTCTTTTCTTTTCTTTTCTTTTTTTTTTTTGAGGTAGGGCTTCATTGTATTGCCCAGACTGGTCTCAGAATCCTGAGCTCAAGCCATCTCCCTGTCTCAGCCTCCCAAAGTGCTGGGATTACAGGCTTAAGCCACCTTACCCAGCCCAATGTCAGTTTTCTTTTCCTTTTTCTTTTTTTTTGAGACGGAGTTTCGCTCTTGTTACCCAGGCTAGAGTGCAATGGCGTGATCTCGGCTCACCGCAACCTCCGCCTCCTGGGTTCAGGCAATTCTCCTGCCTCAGCCTCCTGAGTAGCTGGGATTACAGGCACGCACCACCATGCCCCAGTAGAGACGGGGTTTCACCATGTTGACCAGGATGGTCTCGATCTCTTGACCTCGTGATCCACCCGCCTCAGCCTCCCAAAGTGCTGGGATTACAGGCTTGAGCCACTGCGCCCGGCTTTTCTTTTCTTTTTCTGAGACGGAGTCTTGCTTGGTCACCAGGCTGAAGTGCAGTGGCACGATCTTGGCTCACTGCAACCTCTGACTACCTGGTTTAAGCGATTATCCTGCCTCAGTCTCCCAAGTAGCTGGGATTACAAGTGTGCACCACTACGCCCAGCAAATTTTTGTATTTTTAGTAGAGATGGGGTTTACCATGTTGGCCAGGGTGGTCTTGATCTCCTGACCTTATGATCTATCTGCCTCAGCCTCCCAAAGAGCTGGGATTACAGGCGTGAACCACTGTGCCCAGCCAGTTTTCTTACATTTTTTTTTTTTTTTTTGAGACGCAGTTTCGCTTTTGTTACCCAGGCTGGAGTGCAATGGCACGATCTCAGCTCACTGCAACCTCCGCCTCCTGGGTTCAGGCAATTCTCGTGCCTCAGCCTCCTGAGTAGCTGGATTACAGGCACACGCCACTATGCCCAGCTAATTTTTTGTATTTTTAGTAGAGATGGGGTTTCACCATGTTGATCAGGATGGTCTCGATCTCTCGACCTTGTGATCCACCCACCTCGGCCTCCCAAAGTGCTGGGATTACAAGTGTGAGCCACCGCGCCCGGCCTCTTACTTTTTTTTTTTTTTCAGTCTCACTGTGTTACCCAGGCTGGAGTGCAGTGGCGTGATCTCAGTACACTGCAGCCTCTGCCTCTTGGGTTCAAGCGATTCTTCTGCCTCAATTTCCCAAGTAGCTGGGACTACAGGTGCATGCCACCATGCCTGGCTAATTTTTGTATTTTTAGTAGAGGTGAGGTTTTACCATGTTGGTTAGGTTGATCTTGAACTCCTGACCTCAGATGATCCACCCGCCTCAGTCTCCCAAAGTGTTGGGATTACAGGCATGAGCCACTGCACCCGGCCCCCAGTTTCAGTTTTCTGATATCAGTACTGTACTGTCATTATGCAATATGTTAACGTTGGTGAAGGCTAGGTGCATAGAACCTCCCTGTGTTGTTATTTTTTTTAAATTTTTTAAATTTTTATTTTGTTGAGAAGGAGTCTCACTCTGTCACCCAGGCTGGAGTGCAGTGGCATCATCTTGGCTCACTGCAACCTCCACCTCTCAGGTTCAAGCGATTCTCCTGCCTCAGACTCCTGAGTAGCTGGGATTACAGGCACGTGCCACCATGCCCAGCTAATTTTTTGTACTTTTAGTAGTGACGGGGTTTCACCATGTTGACCAGGTTGGTCTCGATCTCTCGACCTCGTGATCCACCCGCCTCGGCCTCCCAAAGTGCTGGGATTACAGGCTTGAGCCACCGCGCCCGGCCAGTTTTATATTTTTAATAGAGACGAGTTACCACCATGTTGTCCAGCTGGTCTTGAACTCCTGACCTCAGGTGGTAGCTCTGCCTTCGCCTCCCAAAGTGCTGGGATTACAGGTGTGAACCACCATCCCCAGCCTTATTTGCAACTTTCTGTAAATTTATTATTATTATTATTATTATTTTAATCTTTTTTAAAAATTCATTTTAAAAAAGCCTACGGCACCAGATATTCCCAGGCGGTCTCCCATTTAAGTACTAACCAGGCCTGACCCTGCTTTCCTTCCGAGATAGACGAGATCGGGCGCATTGAGGGTGGTATGGCTGTAGACTGTTATTTTTTTTTGAGATAAGAGTTTTACTCTTGTGTCCCAGGCTGGAGTGCAATGGCGTGATCTCAGCTCACCACAACCTCCACTTCCTGGGCCTCAGCCTCCTGAGTAGCTGGGATTACAGGCATGTGCCACCATGCCCGGCTAATTGTGTATTTTTAGTAGAGACGGGGTTTCTCCATGTTGGTCAGGTTGGTCTCGACCTCCCGACCTCAGGTGATCTGCCCACCTCGGCCTCTCAAAGTCTTGAGGTTACAGGCATGAGCCCCCACGCAGGGCCAATCTATAATTATTTTAAAATACTTTTTGTTTGTTTGTTTATCTGTTTTGAGACAGCGTCTCACTGTCGCCCATGCTGGAGGGTAGTGGCGTGATCTCAGCTCACTGCAACTTCCACCTCCCAGGCTCAAGTCATCCTCCCACCTTAGCCTCCTGAGTAGCTGGGACTATAGGTACCCACCACCGTGGTTGGCGAATTTTTATATTTTTGGTAGAGACGGCTTCACAATGTTGCCCAGGCTTGTTTCGAACTGCTGAATTAAGGCACTCCACCCACTTCAGCTTTCTAAAGCACTGGGATTACAGACATGAGCCACCATGGCTAGCCTCAAAATACATTTTTGAAAAATTAATGCTTGTTGGATATAAATTTTTAATTTATGTAAACATCTTTCTGATGATCTCCAGGAACATTTCTGTGACTACCATTTCTAAACAATTTGTATTATGCTGAGAGATATTTCTTATTGTTCTTTTAGGTGGAATTGAGACTGGATCTATCACAGAAATGTTTGGAGAATTCCGTACTGGGAAGACCCAGATCTGTCATACACTGGCTGTCACCTGCCAGGTGAGCTCTTGGGACTATAGCTAATCAAATAAGCCATCAATACTTGATTCCTGCTATTTGCAAGCATTAGTTAGGATGGCCATAAAAGGTACTTTCTCTGTCCTCAAGAATCTTATAGCTGTTGGCCGGGCGCGGTGGCTCACGCCTGTAATCCCAGAACTTTGGGAGGCCGAGGCGGGTGGATCACGAGGTCAGGAGATCGAGACCTTCCTGGTCAACATAGTAAAGCCCCGTCTCTATTAAAAATACAAAAAACTGGGCCGGGCGCGGTGGCTCACACCTGTAATCCCAGCACTTTGGGAGGCCGAGGCGGGTGGATCACGAGGTCAAGAGATCGAGACCATCCTGGTCAACAAGGTGAAACCCCATCTCTACTAAAAATACAAAAAATTAGCTGGGCATGGTGGCTCGTGCCTGTAATCCCAGCTACTCAGGAGGCTGAGGCAGGAGAATTGCCTGAGCCTGGGAGACGGAGGTTGCGGTGAGCCGAGATTGCGCCATTGCACTCCAGCCTGGGTAACGAGCGAAACTCCGTCTCAAAAAAAAAAAAAAAAAAAAAGAGATGGGGTCTTGCCATGTTGCCCAGGCTGGAGTGCAGTGGCTATTCACGGATGCGATCCCACTACTGATCAGCACAGGAGTTTTGACCTGCTCCTGTTTCTGACCTAGGCAGGTTCACCCCTCCTTAGGTAACCTGGTGGTCCCCTACTCCCGGGAAGTAACCATATTGATGCCAAACTTAGTGCAGACACCTGATGGGCATAGCACACTACAGCCCAGAACTCCTGGACTCAAGCGATCCTCCAGCCTCAGCCTCCCAAGGAGCTGGGGCTGCAGGCACGCACCACCATGCCCAGCAAGCTTTCAGTTTTTACTCTACTCTTTTTTTTTTTTTTTTTGAGATAGAGTCTCATCTGTCTCCCAAGCTGGAGTGGAGTGGTGAGATAGATCTTGGCTCACTGTAACCTCCGACTTCTGGGTTCAAGCAATTTCCCTGCCTCACCTTTCTGAGTATCTAGGTTTACAGTACACACCACCACACGTGTCTAATTTTTGTGTTTTTAGTAGAGATGGGGTTTCACCATGTTGGCCAGGCTGGTCTTGAACTCCTGACCTAAAGGGATCCGCTTGCCTTCGCCTCCCAAAGTATTGGGATTACAGGTATGAGCCACCACGCCTGGCCCTCTACTTCTATATTGTTTGGATTTTTAATATAAGCACATAGTTATTTTGTAATTTTGAAAAAAAATTCTCAAAAAAGAAATCTGGTTCTCCTAGGCCTTTAATGTAAAATGTTCTAAGGGATTTTTCTCAGATTTTAAAGGTGAATTTTGACTCCAAAGTAGATTTCCAGAGTGGAAATCATTCACTTAAAATTTGTAGAAAAATTCAAAGGTATCTGTTATGGGATGGGTAGCCTAAAGCAGAGGTTTCATTGAGAGTCTCATGAGACAGGTTTTGTGGCATTTCATTCACTTCTCTTTTCTTTCCTTTTTAAAATTGTTTGTACTACTTATTTTTCCGTTTTTCCAATTGTTCACTTTCAACATCTGTATGTATTATTGGAGTAATTGTGTTTTTCTTCTTTCTTGCTCACACTTTAAATTTGCTGTGGATACTCCAAGGGCATTGACAAGCCCCTTTAGTACCCCTGAAGAATGATCTGCTCAATACAGTGAAGTATAAGTTTGACCTAGACATACTAAAATTAACTGGTCTTTGGATCATGGCCCTTTATTGATTACAGCTAAGGTAAATGGTCTTCCAAATTTTTGTATTCTTCAATTATCAGTCTTGTGTTGGTATGTAGTTACAGAATTTTATTACCAGCCAGGTGTGGTGGCTTACTCCTGTAATCCCAGTACTTTGGGAGGCCAAGGCAGGTGGATCACCTGGGGGTGAGGAGTTCAAGATGAGCCTAGCCAACTTGGTGAAACCCTGCCTGTACTAAAACTACAAAAATTAGCTTGGTGTGGTGGCACACGCCTTTAATCTCAGCTCTTCTGGATGCTGGGCCAGGAGAATTGCTTGAACCTGGGAGGCAGTTGTAGTTAACCATAGTGCCAGTGCACTCCAGTCTGGGCAACAGAGTGAGACTCCATCTCAAGAAAAAAGAAAATAATTTTATTACCTAGTTTGGGCTATACTTCTAAGCAGTTCAGTTCTGACAAGACTAACTGTATGTACTGAGACACAATCAGCATTACATTTTTTTCTAGCTATATTTCTATTAATATCAGAAGAGAATGCCTCCTCCTTACTTACCACTGTCATTTTTTAGTGTTTTTCCCTTTGACTTGGAGTAATGATAAAGCTGTCATGAGGAATTTGGTCAGCTATAGCAGAAATAAAATGTTCATTTCCTCTGTTGTTTTTGTTCTCTATAGCTTCCCATTGACCGGGGTGGAGGTGAAGGAAAGGCCATGTACATTGACACCGAGGGTACCTTTAGGCCAGAACGGCTGCTAGCAGTGGCTGAGAGGTAGGTTACTGTTCAGATAAGAGAGAATATGGCTGGCTATACTTATCACTGTAGTGATTGGCAGGGTTTGGCTGAAGAATGTCTTTTCTATAACCCCACATCCCAAAGTTACATATGTGGTTCAAAAGAATGACTTTCTTAGTAGAAAAAGGCATTGATTATTTTTTTGAGATGGAGTCTCCTTTTTGTCACCCAGGCTAGAGTGCAATGGTGTGATCTCAGTTCACTGCAACCTCCGCCTCCCGGATTCAAGCAATTCTCCCACCACCACACCAGCTAACTTTTTGTATTTTTAGTAGAGACAAGGTTTCGCCATGTTGGCCAGTCTGGCCTTAAATTCCTGATCTCAGGTGATCCAGCCACCTTGACCTCCCAAAGTGCTGGGGTTATAGGCATGAGCCACTGTGCCCAGCCAGAAAAAGGCATTCTTTAGTCAACAATCTATGAGACGCTGTCAGACTGGATTAAATAAAAAATCCAACTGTATGTTTTCTTTCAGAGAAACCCTTTAGAAAGTAAAAGAATATAAAGATACTACATGCAAATAGTAACCATAAGAGAGACTGAGTGGCTATATTAATATCAGACAAAATACACTTAAAGACAAACACATTATATGCGAAGAGGAACATTTTATAATTAAAAGGTCAGTTTGTCAGGAAGTTATAACCGTTGTAAACATATACACATGCCTAACAACAAAGCCCCAAAATACACTAAACAAGAAGTGAATTAAAGGGGAAAACAGACAACTCAACAATAATAGTAGGGGACCGGTTTCTCATTTTTACTAATGGATAGATCCTTAAATATCTCACTCTCAATAATGAATGTAACATCTGTCAGCGGCCCTGCTAAAGGGCATCTGTGAAAAACCTACAGGTAGCATCATACTTAATGGTGAATATCTTTTTTTTTTTTTTGAGGCAAGATCTTGTTCTGTTGCCCAGGCTGGAGTGCAGTGGCTTCAACTCAGCTCATTGCAACTTCCATCTCTCGGGTTCAAGTCACATGACTCTCCTGCCTCAGCCTCCTGAGTAGCTGGACTACAGGCTTGGGACACCATGCCTGGCTACTTTTTAAAAAAAATTTTTTTTTTTTTTTTTTTTTTTTGAGATGGAGTTTCGCTCTTGTTACCCAGGCTGAGTGCAATGGCGCGATCTCGGCTCACCGCAACCTCCGCCTCCTGGGTTCACGCAATTCTCCTGCCTCAGCCTCCTGAGTAGCTGGGATTACAGGCACGTGCCACCATGCCCAGCTAATTTTTTGTATTTTTTAGTAGAGACGGGGTTTCACTATGTTGACCGGGATGGTCTCGCTCTCTTGACCTCGTGATCCACCCGCCTCAGCCTCCCTAAGTGCTGGGATTACAGGCTTGAGCCACCACGCCCAGCCACATTTTTTTTAATTTTTAATTTTTTTTTTTTGTTTATAAGATGGAGTTTCACCATGTTGGTCAGGCTGGTCTTGAACTCCCGACCTCAGGTGATCTGCCCGCCTTGGCCTCCAAAGTGCTTGGATTACAGGTGTGAATAACCACGCCTGGCCGTCTGGCTACTTTTTGTATTTTTAGTAGAGACGGGGTTTCTCCATGTTGGCCAGGCTGGTCTCAGACTCCTGACCTCAAGTGATCTGCCCACCTCGGCCTCCAAAAGTGGTGGGATTACAGGTGTGAGCCACTGTGCGTGGCCTTAATGGTGAAATTTTGAATGCTTTTCCCCTAAAGTCACTAACAAGGCAAGGTTGCCCACTTCACTATTTTACATTCAACAACGTACTGAAGATCATGGACAGTGTAGTCAGGCAAGAAAATGAAATAAACGACATCCAGATTGGAACGGAAGAAGGAAAACTATTTGCTGATTACATGGTGCTTTATATAGAAAATCCTAAGGAATATAACACAAGAAAAACTAGAACTAAATAAACTAGTTCAACAAAGTTGCAGAATACAGTATCAAAATACAAATATCCAATTAATTTCTGTATACTGAAAAATAATTCAAAAGTAAAACTTAAAAAACTTCATAGTAGCATGAAAAAGAATAAAACACTTAGGAATAAATTTAACACAAGAAATGTAAGATTTGCACAGCAAAACTCTAAAACATTGCTGAGAAAAATTGAAGATTTACATAAAGTGAGACATTCCACATCATGGATTGGAAGACTCAATATTAAAATGGCATTCTTTTTTTTTTTTTTTGAGACGGACTTTCGCTCTTACTGCAACCTCCGCCTCCTGGGTTCAGGCAATTCTCCTGCCTCAGTGAGTAGCTCGGATTACAGGCATGTGCCACCATGCCCAGCTACTTTTTTGTATTTTTAGTAGAGACGGGGTTTCACCATGTTGACCAGGATGGTCTCGATCTCTTGACCTCGTGATCCACCCGCCTCGGCCTCCCAAAGTGGTGGGATTACAGGCTTGAGCCACCGCGCCCGGCCCAAAATGGCATTCTTTGCCAGGCGCAATGGCTCACACCTGTAATCCCAACACTTTGGGAGGCCAAGGTGGGCATATCACCTGAGGTAAGGAGTTCGAGACCAGCCTGGCCAGCATGATGAAACCTTGTCTCTACTAAAAATACAAAAATTTGCAGAAATTCACAAACTAATTACAACATTTATGGAACATAACATATGGAAATGTAAAGGACCCAGAATAGCCTAGTCTGGGAAAAAAAAAAAAAAAGAAAATTTGAGGTCTTAGACCTTTCAGTTTAAAAATTCATTATGAAGCTATAGTAACCAAGACAATATGGTGATGGCATAAGGATAAACATGGAGAGTTCAGAAATGAAACCTGTATGGTCACTTTTTGACAAAGGTAACAAGGCAATTTTTTTTTTAATTTAAAATTTTTTACAAATACAGGTGGTCTCACTGTGTTGCCCAGGCTGGTCTTGAACTCCTGGCCTCAGGTGATCATCCCACCTCAGCCTCCCAAAGTGTTAGGATTACAGATGTAAGCCACCAAGCCTGGCTGACAAGGCAATTTAATGAGGGAAAGAATGGTCTTCTCAATAAATCGTGCTGATGTAGTCGAATTTCCAAATGCAAAACAATGAATTTAGAACTTTACTATACACCATATATAAAAATTAAAGTAGATAACAGTGTGGTCATTCCTTAAAAAATTAAACACAGAATGACCATGTGATCCAGCAATTCTGTTTCCGGCTATATATTCAAAAGAATCGAAAGCAGAGGCCAGGCATGGTGGCTCACGCCTGTAATCCGAGCACTTTGGGAGGCCAAGGCAGGTGAATCACTAGGGGTCAGGAGTTTGAGACCAGCCTGGCCACATAGTGAAACCCTTTAACTACTAAAAATACAAAAAATTAGCCGGGCATGGTGGCATGTACCTGTAATCCCAGCTACTCCAGAGGCTGAGGCAGGAGAATCATTTGAACCTGAGAGGTGGAGGTTGCAGTGCACCCGGATCCTGTGATGGCATTCCAGCCTGGGCAACAAGAGCAAAACTCTGGCACGGGTTTAAAAAAAAAAAAAAAAAAGGGAGGGGTTAAAAATTGTGTGATTCTGCCAGGCTCGGTGGCTCAAGCCTGTAATCCCAGCACTTTGGGAGGCCGAGGCGGGTGGATCATGAGGTCAAGAGATCGAGACCATCCTGGTCAACATGGTGAAACCCCGTCTCTACTAAAAATACAAAACATTAGCTGGGCATGGTGGCGCGTGCCTGTAATCCCAGCTACTCTGGATATTGAGGCAGGAGAATTGCCTGAACCCAGGAAGCGGAGGTTGCGGTGAGCCGAGATCGTGCCATTGCACTCCAGCCTAGGTAACAAGAGTGAAACTCCGTCTCAAAAAAAAAAAAAAAATGTATGATTCCACTAATAGGTGGTACTTCAAAACAGACACAAAGTAGAATGGTGGTTTTCTGAGGGTAGGGAGAATGGGGAGTTACTGTTTAATGGTGCAGTTTCAGTTTGGATCCAATGATGAAAAAGCTCTGGAGATGAGTAGTGGTGATGGTTACACAGCAGCACGAATGTCGTTAATGCGCCTGAACTGTACACTTTAAAATAGTCAAAATGCTCAATTTAATGTTACATGTTTTACTATAGTGTTTTTTTTGTTTTGTTTTGTTTTTGTTTTTTTTTTTTGAGATGGAGTTTCGCTCTTGTTACCCAGGCTGGAGTGCAATGGCACGATCTCGGCTCACCGCAACCTCCGCCTCCTGGGTTCAGGCAATTCTCCTGTCTCAGCCTCCTGAGTAGCTGGGATTACAGGCACGCGCCACCATGCCCAGCTAATTTTTTGTATTTTTAGTAGAGACGGGGTTTCACCATGTTGACCAGGATGGTCTTGATCTCTTGACCTTGTGATCCACCCGCCTCGGCCTCCCAAAGTGCTGGGATTACAGGCTTGAGCCACCGCGCCTGGCCTATAGTGTTTTTAGAAGGGTGATAGTCAAGGCCAGGCATGGTGGCTCATGCCTGTAATCCTAAAACTTGGGGAGGCCAAGGTGGGTAGATCATGAGGTCAGGAGATCAAGACCCTCCTGGCTAACACGGTGAAACTCCGTCTCTACTAAAACAATACAAAAAAATTAGCCGGGCATGATGGTGGGCGCCTGTAGTCCCAGCTACTGGGGAGGGTGAAGCAGGAGAATCGCTTGAACCCAGGAGGGAGAGGTTGCAGTAAGCTGAGAACACGCCACTGTACTCAGCCTGGGAGACAAAGCAAGACTCCGTCTCACAAAATGAAAAGAATAGAAAAGGGTGATGGTCCTAATTAAGTGCCTAAAGTATAATTTTTCGGAGAGAGCATGGGAGAAAATCTCAGTGACCTTGGGGTAGGCAAAGTTTTATTAGGTACAACACCAAATGCACAGTCTGTGAAAGAATAAATTGATGATAGAGTGAGTTTTCACTTCATCAAAGTGAAAAACTTTTGTGCTTCAAAGGACACTGAAGAAGTGAAAAGATAGCCCAAAGAATGTGAGAAAACATTTGCAAATCATGTATCTGATAAGGGTCTAGAATCAAGAATATATAAAGAACTATTATAACCCAACAATGAAAAGATAACCCAGTTTTTTTTTTTTTTTTTTTTGAGACGGAGTTTCGCTCGTTACCCAGGCTGGAGTGCAATGGCGCGATCTCGGCTCACCGCAACCTCCGCCTCCTGGGTTCAGGCAATTCTCCTGCCTCAGCCTCCTGAGGAACTGGGATTACAGGCACACGCCACCATGCCCAGCTGATTTTTTTGTATTTTTAGTAGAGACGGGGTTTCACCATGTCGACCAGGATGGTCTCAAACTCTCGACCTCGTGATCCACCCGCCTCGGCCTCCCAAAATGCTGGGATTACAGGCTTGAGCCACCGCGCCCGGCAATAACCCAGTTTTTTAAATGGGCAAAGGGTTTGAATAGACATCTCTCCAAAGGGGATATACAAATGGCTGGTAAGCATATAAAAAGATGCCCAACATCATTAGTCATTAGGAAAATGTAAATTGAAACCACAGTGAATTACCGCTTCACACCCACTATGAAGGCTGTAATAAAAAAGATGATAAATGTTGGGAGGATGTAAAGAAACTGGAACCCTCATATACTGCTGATTACAGTGATGGTCTCTTTGGAAAACAGGCAGTTTCTTAAGTTAAATATAAATTTACCGTATGATGCAGCATTTTCACTCTAGTTATATATCCCATCCCAGGAATTTGTTTTCTATCAGGTGTTCCAGGTTATTCTTATCTTTAGGGAAGTACAAGAGACACTATGAAAGAGGATGCTATTTCCAGCCAACTTTTTGCAAGCTGTGGAAATTCATGTCCTGCTTCTGGAGCCGAAGCCCAGAGGTTCTGTAGTCTTTTTTTTGTGAGTGCTGCTGAGAGAAAAGCTAGGGTAACTTTTTTCTGGTAAACCTTCTCTGTTCTTATAGTAAATAGATAATCTTCTCCCTTCCTTTTTTAATTTTTAATTTTTAAAAATTTTATAAATAGAGACAGGGTTTTGCCATGTCACCCAGGCTGGTCTTGATCTCCTGAGCTCAAGCAGTTCTCCTGCCTCAGCCCCTCAAAGTGCTGGGAGTACATGTGTGAGCCACCGTGCCTACCCTGTTCTCTGTTTCTGATAGATTATATCCATGTATTGTTTTTCTTTTTTCTTTTTCTTTTCTTTCTTTCTTTTTTTTTTTTTTTTTTTGAGACAGAGTCTTGCTCTGTCACCCAGGCTGGAGTGCAGTGGTGCAGTCTCGGCACACTGCAACCTGTGTCTCAGGGGTTCAAGCAATTCTCTTGCCTCAGCTTCCTAAGTAGCTGGGAAGCAGGGATTATAGGCGTGTGCCACCACACCCAACTACATTTTGTATATTTTGTAGAGATGGTATTTCACCATGTTGGTCAGGCTGGTCTCAAATATTTGACCTCAAGTGATCCGCCCATCTCAGCCTCCACAAGTGCTCAGATTACAGATGTGATCTACCACACTGGGCCATATCAGTGTTTCTTGAGGCAGAACTAGAAGACTTGTATAGTAAAGTACTTAGGCCTGTATATCTTTTTTTTTTTTTTTTTTTTTTTTTACCATACATTCATGATCTAAATAAAGAAAATGTTTTATCTCTTCATTCTTGTTTCATTTGGTCAGGACTGTAAGGTGTAACTCTAACCTTATGCCATCTGTTTATCCTTATGATAGAATCATGAACCTAAAACATAATTATAGCACATTGGGTTTATTTAAACATTCTTTTTTGGGGGCCAGGCACGGTGTCTCATGCCTGTAATCCCAGCACTTTGGAATGCTGAGGTGAGCGGATCACAAGGTCAAGAGATTGAGACCATCCTGGCTAACATGGTGAAACCCTGTCTCTACAAAAATTAGCTGAGTGTGGTGGTACATGCCTGTACTCCCAGCTACTCGGGAGGCTGAGGCAGAAGAATCACTTGAACCCGGGAGGCAGAGGTTGTAGTGAGGCCAGATTGCGCCACTACAGCTTGGGTGACAGAGCGAGACTCCCGTCTCTAAAAAGAATTCTCTTTTGAACCTTTTTTTTTTTTGAGATGGAGTCTCACTCGGTCGCCTAGGCTGGAGTGCAGTGGCGCCATCTAGGCTCACTGCAACCTCCATCTCGCAGGTTCAAGCGATTCTCCTGCCTCAGCTTCCTGAGTGGCTAGAATTACAGCCAGGTAACACCATGCTCAGCTAATTTTTTGTAGTTTTAGTAGAGACTGGGGTTTCACCATGTTGTCCAGGCTGGTCTTGATCTGACCTCATGATTCACCTGCCTCGGCCTCCCAAAGTACTGGAATTATGGGCATGAGCTACTGCACCTAGCCACATTTTTATATTTTTATTTAGCCTAATGTCCTAATTTTTTTTTTTTTTTTCAATTTTTTAAAATTGCATTTTAGGTTTTGGGGTACATGTGAAGAACATGCTAGATTGTTGCATAGGTACACACATGGCAGTGTGATGTGCTGCTTTCCTCCCTATCACCTATATCTGGCATTTCTCCCCATGCTCTCTCTCCCCAACTCCCCACCCCCCGCTGTCCCTCCTCTATTTCCCTGCTACAAACCCCAGTGTGTGATGCTCCCCTCCCTGTGTCCATGTGTTCTCATTGTTCAACACCCTCCTATGAGTGAGAACATGCAGTGTTTGATTTTCTGCTCTTGTGTCAGTTTGCTGAGAATGATGGTTTCCAGGTGCATCCATGTCCCTACAAAAGACACGAACTCATTGTTTTTGATGGCTGCATAGTATTCCATGGTGTGTATGTGCCACATTTTCCCCATCCAGTTTATCATCCGTGGGCGTTTGGGTTGGTTCCAGGTCTTTGCTATTGTATACAGTGCTGCAATGAACATTCAGGTGCATGTGTCCTTATAGTAGAATGATTTATAATCCTTTGGATATATACCCAGTAATGGGATTGCTGGGTCAAATGGAATTTTTATTTCTAGGTCCTAGAGGAATCACCACACCATCTTCCACAATGGTTGAACTAATTTACATTCCCACCAACAGTGTAAAAGTGTTCCCATTTCTCCACATCCTCTCCAGCGTCTGTTGTCTCCAAATTTTTTTAATGATTACCATTTTAACTGGCGTGAGATGGTATCTCAATGTAGTTTTGATGTGCATTTCTCTAATGACCAGTGATGATGAGCATTTTTTCATGTTTGTTGGCCTCAGGTATGTCTTCTTTTGTTAAGTGTCTGTTCATATCCTTCACCCACTTTTGAATGGGCTTGTTTGTTTTTTTCTTGTAAATCTGTTTTAGTTCTTTGTACAATCTGGATATCAGCCCTTTGTCAGATGGGTAGATTGCAAAAATTTTTTCCCATTCTGTTGGTTGCCGAGTCACTCTGTTTTTCTTTTCTTTCTTTCTTTTTCTTTTTTTTTTTTTTCCCAAACTGTATCCAGCTTTATTAAAGATACTTTCCATAAACAATCATGGTATTTGAGGCAGGACATGGGCAGACAGTCATTAACGATATACAACAACTTTCAAACTCCCTTCTTTGATGGACTACCGAAAATCAGAAAGCCACTATAAAACCCAATGAAATCTTCATCTGATGCTCTGAACAGGGAAAGTTATAGAGTGAGGATTTACATTTCACATTTAGCATGTTGTTTAACAGCTTTTCACTAGTCAACCCTGACTTTCAGGAAGTGAAATGAAAATGGCAGAATTTATCTGAAGATCCACAATCTAGAAATGGAATCACTGCTCTTTTGACAGGTGCCATCTCAGTGGCATCACTGGCAAGTCCAGATTGCCTGACACACTGGTAACCAATGACTGGGGGTCAGGTCTCAATAGATGTCTGGGCTTAAGGGAGTTAAGTCTATGCTGAAAGACGGAAAGGGAGAAGAGGACATAAGAATGAATTTGTTTTTTGATACCACAAGGCTTTTGTGTGCCAAGGTGGCCATGTGTGTCAAAGTCAGGGAATCCTTCCTCCTGGGAGCCAAGAGGAAGTCTCTCAAAACTAGAAGGGAAAGGCGTTTCCCCACATCAGTCCAGCTTTGGAGACATTCTATTAGTGACATATGCCCCTTCCCCCAAAACAACAATGAAACGTTCTGTGTGCTAACAACATAGCTTTAAAAAAAAAAAAAAAAGTCAAACAAAATTCTGCATTTTTTTTTCTTTTTTTTGAGACGGAGTTTCACTCTTGTTACCCAGGCTGGAGTGCAATGGCGCGATCTCGGCTCACCGCAACCTCCGCCTCCTGGGTTCAGGCAATTCTCCTGCCTCAGCCTCCTGAGTAGCTGGGATTACAGGCACGTGCCACCATGCCCAGCTGATTTTTTGTATTTTTAGTAGAGACGGGTTTCACCATATTGACCAGGATGGTCTCGATCTCTTGACCTCGTGATCCACCCGCCTCGGCCTCCCAAAGTGCTGGGATTACAGGCTTGAGCCACCGCGCCCGGCCCAAAATTCTGCATTTTTATAAAACTTGATAAAAAATAGTATTTCAAACTGTACAGTCACCAGGAGTACACAGTTACCAAAATTCCACACACTTCACTTGGCATCTCCAGCACCTTCGGCTTTCTGTGCCTGGTCTGTTTTGGCATCTTCATTTTCTGAAGGGTTATTCCCTTCCTTGCCAGCATCAGCTTTTCCCTTTTTCCCTTTGGGTACCTTCTCTCCATTCTTTGCAGGGGCCTTTTTAGGCTTGGGCTCTGGCTTTGGAAGAGCAGGTTTAGCAGATAACCTCACGGATATACTCTGTGGTTCGTCCTTCACCTTGGTTTTATCTCCTTTAGCATCCCCTTCAGCCTTTCTCTTGGGCATGGTGGTGACGGCAGTGGGACGTAGGCGTTGGCTGCAGGATGCAGCAGCACATGGGCCTTGGTTGGTCTAGGGGTTGTTCTCGCCTCTTCTTCTTCACACGGCTCCTAATGACTATTTCTTTTGCTGTGCAGAAGCTGTGAAGTTTGATTAGGTCCCATTTGTCTGTTTTGGCTTTTGTTGCCAATGCTTTTGGTGTTTTGGTCATCAAGTCCTTGCCTACGCCTATGTCCTGAATGGTTTTGTGTAGGTTTTCTTCTAGGGTTTTTATGGTGTTAGGTCTTACGTTTAAGTCTTTAATCCATCTGGAGTTAATTTTAGTGTAAGGTGTCAAGAAGGGGTCCAGTTTCTGCTTTCTGCACATGGCTAGCCAGTTTTCCTAACACCATTCATTAAACAGGGAATCCTTTCCCCATTGCTTGTTTTTGTCAGGTTTGTCAAAGATCAGATGCTTGTAGATGTGTGGCGTTGCCTCCGAGGCCTCTGTTCTGTTCCATTGGTCTATATATCTGTTTTGGTACCAGTACCATGCTGTTTTGATTACTGTAGGCTTGTAGTACAGTTAGAAGTCCGGTAGTGTGATACCTCCTGCTTTTTTTTTTTTTTTTTTTTTTTTTTTTGCTTAGAATTGACTTGGCTATGTGGGCTCTCTTTTGGTTCCATATGAAGTTTAAGGTGGTTTTTTCCAGTTCTGTGAAGAAGGTCATTGGTAGCTTGATGGGATAGTGTTGAATCTGTAAATTACTTTGGGCACTATGGCCATTTTCACGATATTGATTCTTCCTAACCATGAACATGGAATGTTTCTTCATCTGTTTGTGTCTCTCTTATTTCATTGAGTAGTGGTTTGTAGTTCTCCTTGAAGAGGTCCTTTACATCCTTTGTTTGTTGTATTCCCAGGTATTTTATTCTTTTTGTAGCAATTGTGAGTGGCAGTTCGTTCTTGATGTGGCTCTTTAAGTCTGTTATTGGTGTATAGGAATGCTTGTGATTTTTGCACATTGATTTTGTATCCTGAGACTTTGCTGAAGTTGCTTATCAGTTTCAGGAGATTTTGGGCTGAGACGATGGGGTCTTCTAGATAGACAATCATGTCATCTGCAAATAGAATTTGACTTTTTCCTTTCCTATTTGAATACCCTTTATTTCTTTTTCTTGCCTGATTGCTCTGGCTAGAATTTCCAATACTATATTGAATAGGAGTGGTGAGAGGGGGCATCCTTGTCTAGTGCCAGATTTCAAAGGGAATACTTCCAGAGAGGGCATCCTTGTCTAGTGCCAGATTTCAAAATGAATACTTCCATTCAGTGTGATATTGGCTGTTGGTTTGTTGTAAATAGCTTTTATTATTTTGAGATACATTCCGTCAATACCTGGTTTCATGAGGGTTTTTAGCATAAAGGACTGTTGAATTTTGTCAAAGGCCTTCTCTGCATCAATTGAGATAATCATGTGGTTTTTGTCTTTAGTTCTATTAATGTGGTGAATTACGTTTATAGACTTGTGTATGTTGAACCAGCCTTGCTTCCCTGGGATGAAGCCTACTTGATCATGGCGGATAAGCTTTTTGATGTGCTATTGCAATCTGTTTGCCAGTATTTTGTTGAAGATTTTTGCATCTATGTTTATCATGGATATTGTCCTGAAGTTTTCTTTTCTTGTTGAGTCTCTGCCAGGTTTTGGTATCAGGATGATGTTGGTCTGATAAAATGATTATGGTCTCATAAAATGATTTGGGAAGGATTCCGTCTTTTTGGATTGTTTGGAATAGTTTCAGAAGGAGTGGTACCAGCTCTTCTTTGTATGTCTAGTAGAATTTGGCTGTGAACCCCTCTGGGCCTGGGCTTTTTTTGCGTGGTAGGCTCTTAATTGCTGCCTCAACTTCAGACCTTGTTATTGGTCTATTCAGGGTTTCGGCTTCTTCCTGGTTTAGGCTTGGGAGGATGCAAGTGTCCAGGAATTTATCCATTTCTTCCACGTTTACTAATTTATGTGTATAGAGATGTTAGTAATAATCACTGATGATGGTTTTTATTTCTGTGGAATCTGTGGTGATATCCCCTTTATTGTTATTTATTACATCTATTTGATTATTCTCTCTTTTCTTTTTTATTAATCTGGCTAGTGGTCTGTCTATTTTGTTGATCTTTTCAAAAAACCAGCTCCTGAATTTATTGATTTTTTTTGAAGGGTCTTTTGTGTCTCTGTCTCCTTCAGTTCTGCTCTGATCTTAGTTATTTCTTGTCTTCTGCTAGGTTTTGAGTTTTTTTGGTCTTGCTCATCTAGCTCTTTCAATTTTGATGATAGGGTGTCGATTTTAGACTTTCCTTGCTTCTCCTGTGGGCATTTATTGCTATATATTTTCCTCTAGACACTGCTTTAAATGCGTCCCAGAGATTCTGGTACGTTGTGTCTTTGTTCTCATTGGTTTTGAAGAACACCTTTATTTCTGCCTTCATTTCATTGTTTATCCAGTCAACATTCAAGAGCGAGTTGTTCAGTTTTCATGAAGATGTGCAGATTTGAGTTAGTTTCTGAATTACGAGTCCTAACTTGATTGCACTGTGGTCTGAGAGCCTGTTTGGCTATGATTTCCATTCTTTTGCATTTGCTGAGGAGTATTTTACTTCCAATTATGTGTTCAATTTTAGAGTAGGTGCGTTGTGGTGCTGAGAAGAATGTATATTCTGTGGATTTGGGGTGGAGAGTTCTGGAAATGTCTATTAGGTTTGCCTGGTCCAGGTCTGAGTTCAAGTCCTGGATGTACATGTTAATTTTCTGTCTCGTTGATCTGTCTAATATTGACAATGGGGTGCTAAAGTCTCCCACTATTATTGTGTGGGAGTCTAAGTCTCTTTGTAAGTCATTAAGAACTTGCCTTATGTATCTGGTGCTCCTGTATTGGGTGCATATATATTTAGGATTGTTAGCTCTTCTTGTTGCATTGATCCTTTTACCATTATGTAATGTCCTTCTTTGTCTCTTTTGATCTTTGTTGTTTTAAAGTCTATTTTATCAGAGATGAGAATTGCAACTCCTGCTTTTTTTTTTTGTTCTCCATTTGCTTGGTAAATCTTTCACCATCCCTTTGTTTTGAGCCTTTGTGTATCCTTGCATGTGAGATGGGTTTCCTGGATACAGCACACCAATGGGTTTTGGCTTTTCATCCAATTTGCCAGTCTGTGTCTTTTGATTGGGGCATTTAGCCCATTTACATTTAGGGTTAATATTATTATTATTTTTTTTTTGAGACGGAGTTTCGCTCTTGTTACCCATGCTGGAGGGCAATGGCACGATCTCAGCTCACCGCAACCTCCACCTCCTGGGTTCAGGCAATTCTCCTGCCTCAGCCTTCTGAGTAGCTGGGATTATAGGCACGCAAGGCCATTACCAGCTAATTTTTTGTATTTCTAGTAGAGACGGGGTTTCACCATGTTGACCAGGATGGTCTCGATCTCTTGACCTCATGATCCACCCGCCTCGGCCTCCCAAAGTGCTGGGATTACAGGCTTGAGCCACCGCGCCCGGCCGGGTTAATATTATTATGTGTGAATTTGATCCTGCCATTTTGATATTAGCTGGCTGTTTTGCCCATTAGTTGATGCAGTTTCTTCATTGTGTTGATGCTCTTTACCATTTGGTATGTTTTTGGAGTGGCTGGTACTGGTTGTTCCTTTCTATGTTTAGTGCCTCTTTCAGGAGCTCTTGTAAAGCAGGCCTGGTGGTGATGAAATGTCTGAGTACTTGCTTGTTTGTAAAGGATTTTATTTTTCCTTCACTGATGAAGCTTAGTTTGGCTGGATATGAAATTCTGGGTTGAAAGGCTTTTTCTTTCTTTCTTTTTTTTTTTTTTTTTTTTTGAGACGGAGTTTCGCTCTTGTTACCCAGGCTGGAGTGCAATGGCGCGATCTCGGCTCACCGCAACCTCCGCCTCCTGGGTTCAGGCAATTCTCCTGCCTCAGCCTCCCTAGTAGCTGGGACTACAGGCACGTGCCACCATGCCCAGCTAACTTTTCTATTTTTAGTAGAGACGGGGTTTCACCATGTTGACTAGGATGGTCCTGATCTCTTGACCTCGTGATCCACCCGCCTCGGCCTCCCAAAGTGCTGGGATTACAGGCGTGAGCCACCGCGCCCGGCTGAAAGGCTTTTTCTTTAAGGATGTTGAATATTGGCCCCCACTGTCTTCTGGCTTGTAGGTTTTCTGCTGAGAGATCTGCTGTGAGTCTGATGGGCTTCCCTTTGTGGGTAACCCGACCTTTCTCTCTGGCTGCCCTTAGCATTTTCTCCTTCATTTCAACCCTGGTGAATCTGATGATGATGTGCCTTGCGGTTGCTCTTTTTGAGGAATATCTTTGTGGTGTTGTCTGTATTTCCTGTGCTTCAATATTGGCCTGTCTGTATTTCCTGTGCTTCAATATTGGCCTGCTAGGTTGGGGAAGTTTTCCTGGATAATATCCTGAAGAGTATTTTCCAGGTTGGATTGATCTCTCCATCACATTCAGGTACACCTATCAAACGTAGATTGTCTTTTCACATAGTCCCATATTTCTTGGAGACTGCTCATTCCTTTTTACCCTTTTTCCTCTAATTTTGCCTTCTCATTTTATTTCATTGAGTTGATCTTTGACCTCTGATATCCTTTCTTCTGTTTGATCAATTCAGCTGTTGAAACTTGTGTATGCTTTGCGAAGTTTTTGTGTTTTTTTTTTTTCAGCTTCATCAATTCACTTATATTCCTCTCCAAGTTGTTTATTCTTGTTAGCATTTCCTCAAATCTTTCTTCAGGGTTCTTAGTTTCTTTGCATTGGGTTAGAACATGTCCTTTTAGCTCAGAGAAGTTTCTTACTACCCACCTTCTGAAGCCTGATTCTGTCAATTCATCCAGCCTTGTTCCCTTGCTGATGAGGAGTTGTGATCCCTTGGAGGAGGAGAGTTGCTCTAATTTTGGGTGTTTTCATCCTTTTTGCACTGGTTTCTTCCCATCTTTGTGGATTTATCCACCTGTTGTCTTTGTAGTTGTTGACTTTCAGATTGGGTCTCTGAGTGGACGTCCAGTTTGTTGATGATGAAGTTATTTCTGTTTCTTAGTTTTCCTTCTACCAGTCAGGCCCCTCTGCTGTAGGACTGCTGAGGTCCACTCCAGGCCCTGCTTGCCTGGGGATCACCTGCAGCAGCTGCAGAACAGTAAGCATTGCTGCCAGTTTCTTCTGTTTCTTTGTCCCTGAAGGTTACCTGCCTGATGTTAGTCTGAGCTCTCCTTTATGAGGTGACTTTTTGGACATATGGGGGTCAGGGAGCTGCTTGAGGAGACAGTCTGTCCTTTATAGGAGCTCAAGTGCTGAGCTGTGAGCTCCATTGTTCATTCAGAGTTGCTGGGCAGGTACACTTAAGTCTGCTGCAGCTGAACTCATAACCCCCTCCCACTTTTTTTCCCCCGGGTGCTCTGTCCCAGGGATTTAGGGCTTTATTTATGAGTTGGCTTTTTTCAGGGTTGCCCTGCCCAGCAAGGAGGCAGCCTAGTCACTGTCTGCCTGCTGAGGTTTTGCTGAGCTGCTGTGGGTTCCAACCAGCTGCTGTGTGAACTTCCCTACAGTCCTGTTTATATGGATGTAGTTAGAACTGCCTCTGCAATGGCGGCCCACGTCTGTAATGGCGGACTCTCTTTAATGGCGGGTTGTCTCGGCAACAGCGTACTACCTCCATAGTGCTGGAGTGCCTCAGTAATGGCAGACACTCCTCCCCCACAGAGCTGGACTGTCCAGGGTTCAGCTGTGCTTGCTGTGAAACTCTCAATCCAGAGTGTTTTATATTGCTGTTTTTTGTGTGTTGGTGAAACCAGCCAAGCCTGATCACCTGGCTCCCTGCCTCAGAGCTTTTTTTTTTCTTTTGTCTCCCAGGTGTTCTAGTCACCTGTTGAAAAGGCACCGGGATCTGTGCGATTTCCCATGTGGGGACCCACTGTGCCAGCTAAAACAGCTGCGCTGAGATTCGTGGTGCTTTTTTGCCTGGGAATCTCTTGGTCTGGCTCCCTGTTTCAGTGCCCTTTTCTATCAGTTGAATGGGCGACTGTGTCTTCCCCGAGCTCCATTTGCCAGATAAAACAGTGCCTGTACTTATGTATTTTGTACTGAGAACCGCCGTGCCTGGGCGCTGGCCAAAACAGCTGCTCCAATCAAAACAGCCCCACTGGCGACCCTTGGGGCTCCTCCGCCTGGGACTCTCCTGGCAGTAAAAATCCATCTGGAAATGCAGTGTCCACTCACCGTCTGCACTTTGATGGGAGCTGCAATCCTGAGCTGCTCCTAATCGGCCATCTTGGATCTGTCCTTATATTTTTATTTTTATTTTTTGAGATGGAGTCTTGCTCACTTGCCCAGTCTGGAGTGCAGTGGTGTGATCTCGGCTCACTGCAACCTCCACCTCCTGGGTTCAACGATTCTCCTGCCTCAGACTCCTGAGTAGCTGGGATTACAGGTGCATACCGCCACCATGCCCAGCTAATTTTTATACTTTTAGTGGAGACTGGGTTTTGCTATGTTGTCCAGGCTGGTCTCAAACTCCTGACCTCAGGTGATCCACCTGCCTTGGCCTCCCAAAGTGCTTGGATTACAGGCATGAACCACGACACCTGGCCCTCAAAGATTAGATTTGATTTATACTGAAGACTTGCCAGGTAGAGCTCCAGAGTAATTGGATGCTATTATCTCTCTGCTTATAGTTGGCCTGAACTTCATAGAAAGGTAATTACATTTTTTAACCCTGAAACTATTGTCAGTACCACTTCTTCCCTACCTGTTCAGGTAATTTAAGTGTCAGAGATGAATTGCTCATCTGCCTGAGTTCTGTGTACAGACTATAAATGTTCTCTCCTCTCCTATAGGTATGGTCTCTCTGGCAGTGATGTCCTGGATAACGTAGCATATGCTCGAGCGTTCAACACAGACCACCAGACCCAGCTCCTTTATCAAGCATCAGCCATGATGGTAGAATCTAGGTATGTGGTCCATATAAGACACCAAATATGTTCTTAGAGTCCTTACCTGGATCCTGTAATGGCTATTTGGCCAGATTGATAGTAGCTTTAATCAGAAATGAGGTGGTTTAAGTTTAATTCCTGTTTTTACATTCTTGCTTTGTAGTTTAGGTCAAGTCACTATTAAAAATGAAACCATAATCTACCTCAATTTTGTAGAAATCTTGTTAAATCGTGCCTCAGTTGTTAGTGCTGTGCAAATATTTTAATAAAACATCTAGCCGGGCGCGGTGGCTCAAGCCTGTAATCCTAGCACTTTGGGAGGCTGAGGCGGGTGGATCACGAGGTCAAGAATTCGAGACCATCCTGGTCAACATGGCGAAACCCCGTCTCTACTAAAGATACAAAAAAGTAGCTAGGCATGGTGGTGCGTGCCTGTAATCCCAGCTACTCAGGAGGCTGAGGCACGAGAATTGCCTGAACCCAGGAGGCAGAAGTTGCAGTGAGCCGAGATCGCGCCATTGCACCCCAGCCTGGGTAACAACAGCAAAACTCCATCTCAAAAAAATAAAAAATAAAAAAAAATAAAACATCTATATGCAAGAAAAACTATGAATATGAGATTTTAGGGTAGTAAGGAAGGGGAGAGAATCTGCCTGACAGAGGCTAGAAAGAGGCTTCAGAGAATCCTCGTTTCCTGTAGGTATGCACTGCTTATTGTAGACAGTGCCACCGCCCTTTACAGAACAGACTACTCGGGTCGAGGTGAGCTTTCAGCCAGGCAGATGCACTTGGCCAGGTTTCTGCGGATGCTTCTGCGACTTGCTGATGAGGTAAGTTTTGGGATAGGGACAGAGAATGCCTACTTTCAGTGGCTGTGAATTCCAGGAGCCTTGCTAGGAGGCCAAGACATCAGTGTCTGAGATGATCAAGCTCTATTAGAAAAGGAGGAAGAGGACGGGCGTGGTGGCTCACGCCTGTAATCCAAGCACTTTGGAGGCCAAGGCGGGCGGATCACCTGAGGTCGGGAGTTCAAGACCAGCCTGACCATCATGGTGAAACCCTGTCTTTAAAAAAAAAAGAAAGAAAGAAACAAAAGGAGGAAGAGAGATGTTAGTCATTTGTTGCCTTGAGGGGAAAGTGGTGGCAGCATTAAGGCTCTTGGAATGTCTGTGGCCACAAAATTGACATTTATCCTTTCTCCATCAGTTTGGTGTAGCAGTGGTAATCACTAATCAGGTGGTAGCCCAGGTGGATGGAGCAGCCATGTTTGCAGCCGATCCCAAAAAACCTATTGGAGGAAATATCATTGCCCATGCATCAACAACCAGGTAAGGTGAGGGATTGATTCTTTTCAGAATGTCATGTTAACTGTGAAGTAGACATTAAGATAAAACATTGTCATTTAAGCCCTGTTAAAGCTACTGTTAATATATACACTTGGGAACTCTTGCTAATCTAATGGACATGCTTTTGTTGGTATAGATGTTTGCTCATATAAGAATTAAAAACCAGCCGGGCGCGGTGGCTCAAGCCTGTAATCCCAGCACTTTGGGAGGCCGAGGCGGGTGGATCACAAGGTCGAGAGATCGAGACCATCCTGGTCAACATGGTGAAACCCTGTCTCTACTAAAAGTGCAAAAAATTAGCTGGGCATGGTGGCACGTGCCTGTAATCCCAGCTACTCAGGAGGCTGAGGCAGGAGAATTGCCTGAGCCCAGGAGGCGGAGGTTGCGGTGAGCCAAGATCGCGCCATTGCACTCCAGCCTGGGTAACAAAAGCGAAACTCCGTCTCAAAAAAAAAAAAAAAAAAAAAGAATTAAAAACCCACAAGTGTGGAAGAATTTGAATAATTGATATACCTCTCCCTGGTTATTAAAAAAATGGGCTGGGCACAGTGGCTCACAGTGGTAATCCCAACACTTTGGGAGGCCAAGGTGAGAGGATAGCTTGAGGCCAGGAATTCCAGACTATTGAGGGCAATTTAGGGAGGCCAATATCTCTACAAAATAAACTAGCAGGTATAGTGGTGTGTGCCTGTAGTCTTAGCTACCCAGGAGAGTGAAGCAGGAGGATCAGTTGAGCACAGGAATTCAAGGCTGCATTGAGCTATGATCACATACCACTGCACTCCAGCCTGGGCCAAGGAATGGGACACTGTCCTGAAAAATTTTTTTTCTTTTTTTAATGATTGTTTCAGTATGGACAATCCACTTAAGAGGAGCCAGGGCAAAAATGGATTCTGCCAGGTTGGAAATGCATTTAAGGAAAATAGTACAGAAACATCCCCAGTGTTCTTCTAGGATGAATATATGTCTAAACAATTTTCAACTCTTTTATAGGAATGGAATTCTTTAATTATAATAACTTGATGCTTTGGTCTGTGTCTTTGGGTCAGATTGTATCTGAGGAAAGGAAGAGGGGAAACCAGAATCTGCAAAATCTACGACTCTCCCTGTCTTCCTGAAGCTGAAGCTATATTTGCCATCAATGCAGATGGAGTGGGAGATGCCAAAGACTAAATCATTGGGGTGTTTTGTTTTTTTTTGTTTTTTTTTTTTCTGTTAAAAACCTTAAGTGCTGTAGCCTAATGGGAGTGCACTGCACTGCTCCCTGGTGTTCTTCACAGGCCTCTTCCTGTTTTGACTACCAGGAAAAGGCTTCCGGGAAAACAGCTATTGTATCAGTTTTTTCTGATGTTGTAAACAGGAGACAGCTAAGTAGTCACAAACTAATCTAAACTGTGTATTCTTCTGGAGTGTATTAATCTCTGTGTTTTCTTTGGCTTTGGAGAAGGGGTACGAAGTATCTTTGACATGGTGCTTTGGGTCTTTATAAGCTGTCTACGGGACAATCTTATATTTCTAAGATAACTAAAGCTGGAGAGACTCGACCCTTCTGTCACTTCTGAATTAATGGTAAAATAAAATGCCTGAGCTATGTAGCAAAGGGAATGGATCTCTGCACAGATTCTTTTTTTCTGTCAGTAAAACTTTCCCCTCAAGCAGGTTTTTAAGTTGTATATCTGAATGATCTTGTGTAAGGTTTTGGTTATGGAGTCTTGTGCCAAGCACAGTGGGCCGTTAGCCCTTCACCGTCTATCTGCTTGGTCTTTTATTGCTAAGACTAACTCAAGATGATTCTGGAGTTTTAAGCATTTCACGCCAGGTATGGTGTCTTACGCCTGTAGTCCTAGCTACTTGAGACCCTGCGGTGGGAGGATCACTTAAGCCTAGAAGGTAGAGGTTGCAGTGAGCTGAGATTGTACCACCGTACTCCAGCCTGGGGTGACAGAGTGAGACTGTCACACACACACACACACACACACACACACACACACACAAAAGCATTTCAGAAGGTAAGTAATCAGACTGTGAGGCTTCTAATAAAGTAGTTAATAGTAGTGAATGTGCTGTTTATAGCAGATTGGGTCTCCATAATCGTTTTGGTTCTGCGTAGGGGTGATTAGTTTCTATTACTTTAAGATTTGAAACCAGAAAGGGAAGTCCTGTTTGAAGTTTATTTTGCTTGTTCTCTAACCTAATGGAAAATAAAAGAAAGATATACCATGGCTTGCCTTGTGGCCTTTGTTTTGGTTTTGTTGAGGCAAAGTTTTGTTCTTGTTGCCCAGGTTGGAGTGCAATGGTGCGATCTTGGCTCATGCAACCTCCACCTCCCGGGTTGAAGTGATTGTCCTGTCTCAGCCTCCTGAGTAGCTGGGATTACAGGCAGCTGCCACTAGGCCCAACTAATTTTTGGTATTTTTTTTTTAAGTAGAGACAGGGTTTCATCATGTTGGCCAGGCTGGTCTTGAGCTCCTAACCTCAGGTGATCCCCCTGTCTTGACCTCCCAAAGTGGTGGGATTACAGGGGTGAACCACCACACCTGGCTGTGGCCTTTGTTTCTATCTCATAAGTCTTTGGTTGTGCAGATCTGGTACTTGCCTGGATTATTTTACTTCAGAGTTTTGGGTTACTTCTTTTCCTCTCCTTCAGACTTCTACGTGGAATTTTAACTAGCTCTTCTAATTTCAAAGGGACTCTCAGCTAGTATTGAGAGAAGAGGCAGTTGAAATCTCTGCTGCTGTCTGTTGGTACCACTGCCTGCAGGGGCATAGAAAGACTCGACTCAAATTAATGTTGCATTGTTTCTGGGTTTTTTGTTTGTTTGTTTGTTTTTTTGAGGTGGAGCTTCGCGCTTGTCACCCAGGTTGGAGTGCAATGGCGTGATCTTGGCTTACCGCAACCTCTACCTCCTGGATCATGGAATTCTCCTGCCTCATCGCCCGGAGTATCTGGGATTACAGGCACCCACCACCACGCCCTCCCAATTTTTCTATTTTTAGTAGAGACAGGGTTTCACCATGTTGGCCAGACTGGTTTCCAACTCCTGATCTCAAGTGATCTGCCTGCCTTAGCTTCCCAACGTGCTGGAATTACAGGCATGAGCCACCATGCCCAGCCCCACAATGCTTTAAAAGCAGTTCTAGCCGGGCACGGTGGTCCATGCCTATAATCCCAGCACTTTGGAAAGCCGAGGTGGGTGAATTATGAGGTCAGGAGATTGAGACCTTCCTGGCCAATATGGTGAAACCCTGTCTCTACTAAAATACAAAATATTCGCTGGGCATGGGGGTGCACGCCTGTAGTCCCAGCTACTCAGGAGACAGAGGCAGGGGAGTCGCTTGAACTCTGGAAGCAGAGAGTGCTGTGAGCTGAGATGACGCCACTGGACTCCATCCTGGCGACAGAGCAAGACTCCATGTCAAATACAAAATAAAACAAAGCAGTTCTAGGCTATTTTTTTCTTTTTGTCCTGAGATGGAGTTTCCCTCTGTTGCCCAATGTGAAATGCAGTGGCACAACTCACTGGAACCACCACCTCCTGGATTCAAGCAATTCTGCTTTAGCTTCCTGAATAGCTGGGATTACAGGTGTGTAACATCACGCCCAACTACTTTTTGTATTTTTAGTAGAGACATTTCTCACTTTTTTGACCAGGCTGATCTCGAACTCCTAAGGTAATTTGCCTACCTTGACCTCCCAAAGTTCTGGGATCACAGGTGTAAGCCACCACACCCAGCTTCTCTTTAAAAGCGTAAGAAGAATCAGGGACTGGGCCAGGCATGGTGGCTCACATCTGTAATCCCAACACCTTGGGAAGCCAAAGTGGGTAGATCACTTGAGGCCAGCCTCTGCAACATGGTGAAACCCTGTCTGTACAAAAAATTGAAAAATGAAAGTTATTTGGGCATGGTGGCACATGCCTGTAGTCCCCAGCTACTCCGGTGGCTAAGGTGGGAAGGTCATTTCAGCCTGGGAGGTAGTGGTTGTAGTGAGCCCTGATCACACCATTGCACTGCAGCATGGGTGACAAAGCAAGACCCTGTCTCAAAGTCAAAGACTGAAAACTAGCAATGTGAATGTCCCTGGAAGCCACAGGCCAAATGGAGGTTATGGGACTCTTTTTTTTTCCCTTTACCTCATTTCACTAGTTAGGACTTCCAACCCAGATCCTACCCAGTGTGCTCAGTGACCATCCAAAATGTTTTCCTGTTTTTAAAATAACCTTAGTGTATGTTTAACATATACAACATGATGTTATGAGATATTAATACATATAAGGAGGCCGTGCATTTGATGGTTCATGCTTGTAACCCCACCACTTTGGGAGGCCAAGTTGGGTAGATCACCTGAGGTCAGGATGAGTCCAGCCTAGCCAACATGGTGAAACCCTATCTCTACTAAAAATACAAAAATTAGCTGGTTGTTGTGGCAGGTGCCTGTAATCCCAACTCTTTGGGAGGCTGAGGCAGGAGAATTGCTTGAACACTGGAGACAGAGGTTACAGTGAACTGAGATTCATGCCACTGTACTCCAGTCTGGGTGACAGTGAGACTCCATCTCAAAACATTGTATTATATATGTATGTATATATATACACATATATACACATGTATATACATATATATGTATATATGTGTGTATATATATACAATTTAAGATAGATTATATATGTGTGTGTATATATATAATCTATCTTAAGGGTCCTATGACACCAATTTCCTTGCCAGGAAGAGTCAGGTCCTCAGCCTGCTCTGGCTCAAGTACCTTTTCCTCTGAATGTGCATTATTGGTGCCTGGGCCAAACCCTGTTTGTTTTCCGTACAGAATAGTGTGTTCCTAAAAATAAAAAACATTTAAAACCTCGTATTCACACCTTAATATTTTGGTGGCAGGTCTCACCTGAGCTGACTAGAAATAAAAGCTACAGCCTTGCTGGAAAGCCCTCAGTGCCACCGTGCAAGATGTCATCCAGAGCTTCCTAAAGGTACTGAGGTGGACAGGGGGGTGTGGGTGACAGAAATAACAGGGTAACTTTGCTTTTCCCTATGAACATTATTGAGACCCTAATTAGGAAGGGTTTCTGGTAGGGGGCAATTTTGTGTTTGCTTGTTCCTTGGGAAAATCACTGGAGAAAGATGGATTCCCAGACCCACCGAATCTAGGTTTTAGACCAGAAAATATTACTAGAATTGAGTATATCTCAGGTCCTCTTTCATTACTATACCACAAAATAAATCTGAGGTGGTATAATAAAGACAGTGATATTCTGGAGTAGGAGTTTGGTTCTTAAATAAAAGCATCTTTTTTTTTTTTGAGACATAGCTTCGCTCTTGTTGCCCAGATTAGAGTGCAATGGTGCAATCTCGGTTCTCTGCAACCTCTGCCTCCCAGGTTCAAGCAATTCTGCCTCAGCCTCCTGAGTAGCTGGGATTACAGGCCTGCACCACCATACCCGGCCTTTTTTTTTTTTAAAGTAGAGATGGGGTTTCACTATGTTGGCCAGGCTGGTCTCAAACTCTTGGCCTCAAGTGATCCAACTACCTTGGCCTCCCAGAATTCTGGGATTACAAGCATGGGCTACCATACCCAGCCCAAGCATTTCAATCTTAAATACCTTATAAGTGAATTTGACCTAGAAAGTTGTCTTACTTTTTCTTCTAGGTCGAATTAGGGGTTTGTGCTGGTGGCTCTAAGAATGAACATGAGACTCGCAAGGGAGTGCCTGCTTAGTTGCAGTAGACCTTGTTTAGGCTAAAAATAAGCTCAATACCAGCTGGACAGTGGCTCATGCCTGTAATCCCAGCACTTTGGGAGGCCAAGGTGGGCAGATCACTTGAGGTCAGGAGTTTGAGAGTAGCCTGAGCAACATGGTGAAACTCTAACTCTACTAAAAATACAAAATTAGCTGGGTGTGGTGGTACATGCCTATAATCCCAGCTGCAGTCAGCTGAGATCATGTCATTGCACGCCAGCCTGGGCAAAAAGAGTGAAACTCCATCTCAAAAAAACAAAATAAGCTCAATACCTGTATTTTACATACTGGAAAGAGCATTAACTATAACCTGTCTGCAGTAGCCTCTGTAGTCAGAAACAATTATGGAGGTGTCAAGCAAGACTAAAGAGCTGATAACATCAAATTTGTTTTATTTCAAATTTGTAACAAAATATATTCTAGGCAACTTTTCTGACATTTGTAGCATCATCATAAACCCTGTACCACTGCTATCATTCCAAAAGCTGCTAGAACTCTGGAAGTCATCAAGTGGTCCAGCCCTTCAGCTCGGGAATACAGGTAGAATTCACATGATAGGTGATAAGAAAGCTATGTCTGTGGGCCATTCTGATCCCTCCTTTTTACCCTGGTAGGTAAGATACGATCTTAGATATATCTATCTATATCTAGATATAGATAGATATATCTGTATATCTATCTATATATACGTATATATATCTATATCTGTATATATAGATATATATACGTATATATAGATATGTATATATATATATTATACACACACACACACATATATATATATTTGTGTTGAATATTAGTCAGTGAAAAAGTTAAAGTGACAAGTTCTATGCTTTGTTCTTGTAGCTCTTTGAAGTTATCCACCTCACCAGCAATTGGAAGGTCTCAGGTCTAGCAGGCGCCACCCATGTGTAATCCTGGGGCAGGTGTGTATCTTGATTTTTTTCCCCCAAGAGATCACTCAAGGGAGAGAACAACAGAAACCCAGGCCACCAGTACTTCCCCAATTTTAGATTAGGTAAGAGGTTAGATTAAATTAACTGATGGGGAATGGTAGTGGGTGGCAGTCAGACCCAGGAGTCAGATTTGAGTAGTTGCCTGATCTCAGGAAGGTCTAAGGAAAAAAAGCTTTGACTTTTTTTTGCCCTCCTAAATAGTAGCATCCAGTCATGAAGGCCAGTGAAATGTGATTAGTCTCCTAAAATGACTTCTAATTCTTCCAGGTCCTTCTGGAGAGCCAAATCCTAGGGAAACAAAGAACAAATTTAGGACTCAAAATTTAAACCAGCATTTTCCCAAACCAGTGGAATCTGAGAACAGGGGCCCTCTGCTTCCTTCCTGAGCTCTGTTACATTCTTTTTCCTACTTCTCAGGATATCCTGGAGCCCATGAAATCTGTCTGATCCCCTAGAGGTAGAGTGTGTTTTGTTCCCTAGGGAACAAGATTTTTTTCTAAAAAATGTCACATGATGATTCAGTTAAGACAGGCAGTTTTTCCTTTTGAGATGGAGTTTTGCTCTTGTTGCCCTGGCTGGAGTGCAATCTTGGCTCACTGCAACCTCTGCCTCCCGGATTCAAGCGATTCTCTTGCCTCAGCCTCCCGACTAGCTGGGATTACAGGCATGTAACACTATTACCCATCTACTTTTGTATTTTTAATAGAGATGCTTTTCTCCATGTTGATCAGGCTGGTCTCAAACTCCCAACCTAAGGTGATCCACACAGACAGGGAGTATTTAAAAAGCCTTACCTCCAGCCGGGCGCAGTGGCTCAAGCCTGCAATCCCAGCACTTTGGGAGGCTGAGGTGGGCGGATCACAAGGTCAAGAGATCGAGACCATCCTGGTCAACATAGTGAAACCCCGCCTCTACTAAAAATACAAAAAATTAGCTGGGCATGGTGGCGTGTGCCTGTAATCCCAGCTACTCAGGAGGCTGAGGCAGGAGAATTGCCTGAACCCAGGGGGCGGAGGTCGCGGTGAGCCGAGATCGTGCCATTGCACTCCAGCCTGAGTAACAAGACTGAAACTCCGTCTCAAAAAAAAAAAAAAAAAAAAAAAAAAAAAGCCTTACCTCCTTAGTGACATCTGGGAGCTGCAGGGCCAACTTCATCCACCATCTAGCTTCAGAGTTTTTCCCAAGTTCTCTATAGCACTGAAAACAGACAACAGTGAAACCTGAGAGAAATAATATCAGGAGACTAGAAGGGGATGAGTATGTGTGCTTTCAGGAGTTTCCAGAACTATGTTGAAGTAGACAAGTGAGTTTACCTTGGAAATATATACCCTTCCTGCTTTGGAAAATCCTGGCTGTAGTTCTTCAGCCTGGGAAAAGGGACAAAGATATTTCAGTCAGAGGTTCCTATATTCTAATCAGGCTGAAGTTTATTAGAGATTTCTAGTCCCCAACCATGTGGCTGATTCAGTGGGTCTGAAGAAATCTGTATTTTTGATAAGGTGTGCAAGTGATTCTGATTTTCCCATAAAACAAGCAAACATAAAATTGCCCCCTACCAGGAAAACCCATCCCAGGAAAAAACAAGATCCCTGGTGTTTTTGCCTGCCACCCACCCCTCTCTGATACCTTTAGGAAGCTCTGGAGGGCATCTTCCACAGTGGCACTGAGAGGGCTTTCAAGCAAGGCTGTAGCAGTTTTTTTTTCTAGCCAGCTCAGGTGAGAGACCTGCCACCAAAAGATCAAGGTATGAATAAGAGGTTTTAAAGGTTTTTTTAATCTTTGAAAATGTACTTAAAACAGGGTCAAAAGGGGCTGGGTCCAACCACCAATAACACGAGCATTCAGAGGAAAGGGCATCTGAGCCAGAGTAGACCAAAAGATCTTGTTCTTTCTGGCAAAGAAATCAGTGCCAGAAGGCATTTAGGACCATTATGTTAAGCCCTGAAATGCAGCTTACCTGATAGCACCACCTGCCAAGAAGAAAATGAGCCATGGGATTTTCTGGCTGGAGAGCAATAGCTTTGTCCACATGCTCCTAAGGGGAAAATGTAAACTAACATCAGATACAAGAGTTGCTAAGAGCAGCAAGGGCCGGATGCAGTGGCTCATGCCTGTAATCCCTGTACTTTGGGAGGCTGATGCAGGTGATGCAGGTGGATCACCTAAGGTCAGGAGTTCGAAACCAGTCTTCGCAGTCCTAGCCAACCTGGTGAAACCCTGTCTCTACTAAAAATGCAAAAATTATCTGGGCATGGTGGTACATGCCTATAATCTCAGCCACTTGGGAGGGTGAGGCAAGAATTGCTTGAACCCAGGAGGAGGTTGCAGTGAGCCAAGATTACACCACTGCTCAAAAAAAAAAAAAAAAAAAAAAAGAGAGAGAGGCTGTAGAAAAGCCTTTGGCAGGGAGCCATAAAGGAGCAGGGAGTCTGGGATAGGCCAGTACAAGGAAGAAGCTTGTCCTCACCTTGAAGCTAAAGCCACTCTGGATGCGCCTCTGGATGTTCTCATGCTCAGCCAGCTGACCACAAAGCACTGCATACCTAGGGGGGAAGCAGCAAGCTCAGGGACAAGGACAAAGCATCACTGCAAGGAATGATGTCCCACCAAAAGCCTAGTGGCATTGTCCCCTGTCCCTCTACCCTCTTAGCTAGAGCTGAAAATGCCTAATTTTAATCTGTATGTAATAACCTCTCTTCACAGACCTCTGGCCCTAATTAGTAATCTTTAGTAGATATGGTAGGTTTAAAAGTCTCCAAGGTATTCTAGGTATAAAAAAGTTGGGACTACCACAGTATATCTCTTATACTTAAGAATATTTAGGCAAGTTCTCAGTCCAGATTTCCCCTCATAAAAAGTACTACCAAAGGCATTAATAAAAATTTAAAAAGCATCAAATAATAATCAGCATAAAAGTATAAGAGACCTGAGTATATTGCTTATCTTCTAAGCAGCCAAAAAAATGAGTCTCATTAGCCTTTAAGCATACAGATGTAGCACTGGGACTTAGGAAGCAATTTCTTAAGATAGTCACATTGGGAGGGTATGTTCTAGAAATTCCTAATATTAACCTGGGGACCAACAACCAGAGGAAGAAAGACTTATGTTTGCCCTCTCCCCCACATCCCCCCCTCCCAAGGAGAACCAACTAGCCAGCTTCCCATCTTCTATTCTCAGAAACAAACTCTTACTCCCCCATCCCCCAGCATTGTTCCCAGCAGCACAGCTGACATTACATGAGTAAACCAGCCAAAGTTGCTTTTTCACATATATGCTAAGTATCTGTGGGATATCGGACACTTCTAGAGGCTCATTTCCGTGTTTAATCCAAACAGCTGTTCATCAGGAATAGCTAAGAAAGCGTGGGGCCAATTTTCATCCTTGGAAGCCCAGGGAAGCAGTGACACCCAAGAAACAGTTACCTGGCCTCTGAGAAGAACCCCTGCAGAGACAAAAGTTTCAGCAACAGATGGAGAAAGACAGCCTCTCACTTAGCTCACAATCTGAGGGTGGAGATATAGAAAGCAAGGATGGCGGTGGGAAAGGAACATTTTCACTGAAACTCAGGTGCTGGAACCAGACCCCAGGACCTGAGTTTGCTCTGACACAAGTAAGATGACCAAACTTTCTATCACATGAGACCAGAAAAAGGGCTCATTTTTTTTAACCTAATAAATTGACCAATGAACTCCCAAGAGGTGAGCTCACATCTACTTTTCTTCATGCAAACCAAGCAAAGAAGCCAAAGTACCACCAGCCAGGGATCACACACAGGGGTAAGAAGAGCTTGTGCGGGAAAGGGCAGCTGCAGGTTGTCCCAGCCTCCCGAGAGCCAAGAACTTCAGGTTTGTAGCTAGGATGACTCTTACAAAGCTATTCATTTATCCAAGTTCCATCAGAAAAAAGCTTGCACTCCCCCACCTTGTCTCATTCCCAAGTCACCTCCCCGACCAGAAACTTCCCTTGTCTCTTACTAGGGGTAGACTGAGGTATGTGGAAATACAAGCCAGAGCTCCCTTTCCTGGATCTTTTGGAAAATGCCTCTGTGGCCCAGGCACAGAAAAGAGGGCTTTACTCTGCCATAGCCCTTGCTGGCTCTTCCCAAAACACTGCAGGATGTTATTACCACAGGTGGCAGTCAGCACTCTCCTCCCCCTTCTCTAGAGCAGCCTCTGCTTCTTCTTTTCCTGTAGGACAAAAGTAGACCCAGAGTTGACATGAGCTCTTACGCACATTTTCATGTGATGCCTTGTGGGAATAACTGCTTTAGCTCTCACCAGTCCCTACCCAACTTGGACTTGCTTGGAAATAGCTGTGAACTTAAGCAGAATGAAAGGCTGCATGGTGGCTGATGCGTGTAATCCGAGCACTTTGGGAGGCCAAGGTGGGTGGATCAACTGAGGTCAGGAGTTCAAGACCAGCCTGGTCAACATGATGAAACCCCCTTCTCTACTAAAAATACAAAAATGAGTTGGGCATGGTGTGGACGCCTGTAATCCCAGCTACTCTGGAGGTTGGGGCAGGAGAATCACTTGAACCCCAGAGGATGAGGCTGCAGTGAGCCAAGATCATGGTATTATGCTCCAGCCTGGGCAACAAGAGCAAAACTGACACACACACACACACACACACACACACACACACACAAATTGGGTGTGGTGGCACATGCCTGTAGTCCCAGCTACTCGGGAGGCTGAGGCAGGAGAATTGCCTGGACCCAGGAGGCAGAGGTTGCTGTGAGCAAAGATCGCGCCACTGCACTCCATGCTGGCAACAGAGTGAGACTCTGTCTCAAAAAAGAAAAGTATAAAAGGATCCAGACATGCATGGTGGTTTATGCCTGTAATCCTAGCACTTTGGGAGGCTGAGGCTGGTGGATCACCTGAGGTTAGGAGTTTTGAGACCAGACTGGGGAACATGGTGAAACCCTGTCTCCACTAAAAATACAAAAATTCGTTGAGCGCAGGGGCTCAAGCCTGTAATCCCAGCACTTTGGGAGGCCGAGGCGGGTTGATCACGAGGTCAAGAGATTGAGACCATCCTGGTCAACATGGTGAAACCCCGCCTCTACTAAAAATACAAAAAATTAGCTGGGCATGGAGGCACATGCCTGTAATCCCAGCTACTCAGGAGGCTGAGGCAGAATTGCCTGAACCCAGGGGGTGGAGGTTGCGGTGAGCCGAGATCGCGCCATTGCACTCCAGCCTGGGTAACAAGAGCAAAACTCCGTCTCATTAAAAAAAAAAAAAATTCCTGGTCCTGGTGGTGTGTGTCCACCATGATTCTGCTGCCTCAGCTACTCAGGAAGCTGAGGCAGGAGAATCAGTTGAACCTGGGAAGTAGCAGTTGACACGAGCCAAGATTGAACCACTGCACTCCAGCCTGGATGACAGAGTGAGACTCCGCCCCCTTCCCTCCAACCCCCACCCTCACCCCCGGCCAACTCAAAAAAGGGATCCAACACAATCAGAAACTGTCCCCAACAGACCTTACTCTGGAGGGGCAGTGTCTATGAATCTCAAGTTGTATAAAATTTTACTTAATTGAGGAGACGGTTCACAGCTTTGATAAAATTCTCTAAAGGGGACAGGTACATTGGCTCACAACTAGAGCTTTGAGAGGCCAAGGAGAGAGCATAGCTTGAGACCAACACCAATCTGGGAAACATAGCCAGACCCCTGTCTCTTAAAAAAATCCTCAAAAGGATCCATGATCCAAGAATATTAATTAGCTCTAGGCCAAACTCTCAAAAAGAGCTACGTGGACTGAGGTCTGACCAGAGATGACTTTCACTTAGTCTTACACACGTTTTCTAGGTTAGTGTTCTAACAAAGAAAGCCCAGACACATGAAGTTATGACAAGCATCATCAATATCGAGGCTTGAGCCTAGGACCTCCAGATAAGGACCATCATGCCTACGCACTGGAGAAGACGCTGCAAAATAGGATTTTTTTTTTTTTTTTTTTTTTTTTTTTAAAGAGTTAGGGTCTCACTTCATCACCCAGGCTGGAATGCAGTGCTGTGATCATGGCTCACTGCAGTTTTCAATTCCTAATTCAAGCAATCCTCTACCCTTAGCTTCCCAAGTAGTTAGGACTATAGATGTGCACCACCACACCCAGTTAATTTTTCTTACAAGGTGAGGTCTATCTTGCCCAGGCTGGCTTTGAACTCCTGGCTTGATGCCATCTTCCCAGCTCAGCCTCCCAAAGTGCTGGGGTTACAGGCATGAGCCACTGTACCTGGCCAAGACCTCTTTGAAGAAAACAGATGGCTTGGAAGGGAACATGGAGAAATAGAACAAATGTAAGTTGGCTAATCTGAAATGTTTTGTCTTTTTTTTGGGGGGTGGGGTGGGGGACAGTGTCTTGCTCTGTCACCCAAGTTGGAGTGCAGTGGGACAATCTAAGCTCACTGTAATCTCTGCTTCCTGGGCTGAAACAATCCTCCTGCTGGCATGTTCCACCATGCCTGGCAAATTTTTAAAGGTTTTTGTTTTGTTGTGTTGTGTTTGTAGAGACGAGGTCTCACTATGTTGCCCAGGTTGGTCTCCAACAACTGGGCTCAAGCAATCCTCTTGCCTTGGCTTCCCAAAGTGGTGAGATTACAAGGCATGAGCCACCACGCCTGGCCACAAATCCATTTTTAAAACAACTGGCTGGGCACGGTGGCTCACGCCTGTAATCCCAGCACTTTGGGAGGCCAAGGTGGGCAGATGATGAGGTCAGGAGTTCAAGACCAGTCTAGCTAACACGGTGAAACCCTGTCTCTACTAACAAAACAAAAATTAGCAGGGCATGGTGGCGCGTACCTGGCTACTAGCATTAATAAGAGATGATCAGTGATCAAGAGGGAAAGGAAAGGTGTTGACATGAAGAGTCCAAAAATCAGCCCAAAAGCTGATTGGGAATCCTCACCTGAAATTCAGGAGGGAAAACAGAAACTTGAGGAGAAACTAATTGTAATTAAGCATCTTTTGTTAAAACCTCCAAGAATTTTTCTGAGGAGCTTCAGAGACATCCTAATCAACTGGTCTGTTCTTTCTCCATCAACAGAATTCTACAAATGTTTAGAATGTTAACCTTGAGCTATTGTTAGAGTCTACACTATCAACAATTCGTATTTGTAAGTCCGTACTTCTAATAGAAAGGTGGACAAATCCGTTTTAGACAGTTAACTGAACCTGCCGGGCACAGTGGCTTATGCCTGTTATCCCAGCACTTTGGGAGGCCTAGGTGGGCGGATCACTTGAGGCCAGGAGTTTAAGACCAGCATGGCGAACATGGTGAAACTTTCTACTAAAAATACAAAAATTAGCTGGGCATGGTGGCACATGTTTGTAATCCCAGCTACTGGGTTGGCTGAGGCAAGAGAACTGCTTGAGCCTGGGAGGCGGAGGTTGCAGTGAGCTGAGATCACACGACTGAACTCCAGCCTGGGTGACAGAGTGAAACTGCTTTTTAAAAAAACAAGATATTAACTGAACCACACAGACCTAGAAACCCATTAATGGTGCCTCACTCAATTTGTGGAGTTCAGCAGGACACATCAGTCTCTTTCTAAAGTCCAAGGATTCTCTGAACTCATGATAGCCAAGGGTGAGCCATGAGCCTGGCACAGGTCAGATGCACCCTATTCTCCAAGGTGGAGCCTTTGCCAACAGACTTGCCAAGTGGATTCCAGAGTCTTCTAAGCTAGCTATATTCTTACAACACCTGCCCCACAGGCTCCATAACTGACACAAGATTCCTAGTAGCTGCAAAAAAACCTCATCAAGAAAGAAGATTTTGCCCTCTGTGGCTAGACAGTGAGAAAAACAAATAACACTGATAGGATACAACTACTCCTAAAAATATATGCACATGTGTTACTAATCAGCATGATGGATAAGCAAGGACTGCTCTCTTCCTCCAGAGGAGAAAGCAAGGGTCTTTGGGAGCCAGAGTTTGTCCCTAATGGGTAACCGAGCCACGACTGCTCTGACAGCATCTTGGTGCTTCCCTAGGGCCCCAGGCAGATGGGCCAGCCCCACCCCTGAATCAAGTCACCTTCCCACAGGAAGCTGTCAGCGCTTACCATCTAAGGCATATGACTTCTTCTCGCTGACCTCCTCAGTGAGCTCACACATGTCACTGTAGGCCCGGGCCAGGCGCCAGAGAAAGTCCTGCCGGCTTCCATACTGCAGACCAGACAGAAACAGGTAAGGCCCCTTTATCCTCAGCTGTGGAGAATGGAGGCCCTGGCCTTCCCCCACACCCTAGGTTTGAATTTGCAAGCTAATATGTTACAATCACCAGCATCACGCCAGCTCCTATGCACAGCCATCCCCCCAGTCATCCCTTCCCACGTGCAGTTAAAGTATGACACATTCTCTGTCTAGCCAGTGGGTTGCACAATCACAGGGTTAGGGCATTCTGGCCTCCTCAAACTGCCAGGAGGAAAGGTCAACTCTAAGAAGATGTCATAAGGGATGAGAGGTCTCTTGTTGACACATGAAGAAAGTGTGAAAGGAAAAGGGAGAGGCCGGGTGCGGTGGCTCAAGCCTGTAATCCCAGCACTTTGGGAGGCCGAGGCGGGTGGATCACGAGGTCAAGAGATCGAAACCATCCTGGTCAACATGGTGAAACCCGTCTCGACTAAAAATACAAAAAATTAGCTGGGCATGGTGGTGCGTGCCTGTAATCGCAGCTACTCAGGAGGCTAAGGCAGGAGAATTGCCTGAACCCAGGAGGCAGAGGTTGCGGTGAGCCGAGATCGGGCCATTGCACTCCAGCCTGGGCAACAAGAGAGAAACTCCGTCTCAAAAAAAAAAAAAAAAAAAAAAAAAAGAAAGGAAAAGGGAGACTTTTAACTTCCAGTGGGCGGAACGGGGGGATTGGTTATACCTGGGTGGGCCTAACTTTTGTCAGGGAACCTGAGAAGAGAATTGTGGTTGAGTGACCTACACAGTGGTCACTTGGGGCTGGCAGCTTGAACTCTGTATCAAGGGAAAAGAGGAGAAAAAAAATCCCATTTCTTTTCACATTTACCCCTAGAGGTAAGAGGTAGAGCTCTTTCTGCAGTAGCTCTACAGGAGGCAGAGGACTTTGCTCCCCCGACCTCAGCTGGGGAGTCCTCAGCTCTGGAGCAAACAGTACACTGGCCCTAGGGTCCACACTGGGCCTCATCGGAAGAGGATATGCTACCTGGGAACAGATGCAGAACCCGCTGTCTTACCCTTATTTCTTCCCCCATGTCACCTTGTTGGGGCAGTAACCACATGGGCGTTCATTTCCCAGGGTTCAGGAGCAGAGGGATGGAGGGAGGGAAGGAGTATCAGGCAGGCAGCTGGAGCCTCACCGCCAGCTTGTTGTTGAGCAGCAGCTGGAAGCCCTCCCGCTTGCCCTGCTCATCACCCTGGTGCATCTCATCCGCCTGCTGCAGGAGGGGCAGCACATCCTCCAAGCCTGAGGAAGCTCCAGGCTCCAGGGCACTGGGCACCAGACCCGAAGATGCCTCCACCTCCAGGTCCAGAGAATCCTTTCTCCCCATCTTCACAGTCTCACAGCTTGCTTCATCTTCCCCATCCTCACTCTCTTTGTCAGAGTCCCGCTCATTGTCAGACTCCGCATTGGCTGTTGTGTAACTGGAATAGAAATGTAAGGGACAATAAGGAAGATGGTTATTCAGCTCAGAGCCCTTAGGATCTATCCCTCACCTCCCTTACCCCCAAAGAAGTACTCTACATGGCATTGTCCAAAGCACCAAATCATAATCCAGACAGTCTTGCTCTGTTGCCAGTCGCCAGGCTGGAGTGCAGTGGCGCGATCTTGGCTCACTGCAACCTCCACCTCCTGGGTTCAGGCAATTCTCCTGCCTCAGCCACCTGAGTAGCTGGGACTACAGGCACGCACCACCATGCCCAGCTAATTTTTGTATTTTTGGTAGAAACGGAGTTTCACCATGTTGGCCACGATGGTCTCGATCTCTTGACCTCATGATCTGTCCACCTTGGCTTCCCAAAGTGCTGGGATTACAGGCATGAACCATTGCACCCGGACAATCATTCCTACCCCTTAAAGGCAGAATTTTTTTTAAAAATTTTGAGAGAGTCTCATTGTCACCCAGGTTGGAGTGCAGTGGCTCAATCTTGGCTCATTGCAACCTCCACCTCCTGGGCTCAAGCAATTCTCCCACGTAACTTTTTTTGTATTTTTAGTAGAGATGGGGTTTTGCCATGCTGCCCAGACTGGTCTCAAACCGTGGCTTCAAGTGATTCACCCACATCAGCCACTCAAAGTGCTGGAATTGCCAGGCGTGGTGGCTCAAGCCTGTAATCCCAGCACTTTGGGAGGCCGAGGCAGGTGGATCACGAGGTCAAGAGATTGAGACCATCCTGGTCAACATGGTGAAACCCCGTCTCTACTAAAAATACAAAAAATTAGCTGGGCATGGTGATGCGTGCCTGTAATCGCAGCTACTCAGGAGGCTGAGGCAGGAGAATCGCCTGAACCCAGGAGGCGGAGGTTGCAGTGAGCCGAGATCGCGCCATTGCACTCCAGCCTCGGTAACAAGAGCGAAACTCCATCTAAAAAAAAAAAAAAAAAGTGCTGGAATTACAGGTATGAGCCACCATGCTCAGCAGAAATCATTTGAGAGAAAGCTTCGTATGAGAACTAAGGGCTGGGAAAGTGAACTGGGTAGGAAAGAATAGCCAACCAACTGGGCCCTGTGACAGTCAAGGCAAATATCAAAAGCCCCTGCTCGTTTTGCCTTTTCAGTCAAAGACACTTGCCAGAACCAACGTGTGGGTGCAGCCTCAGGCCATGGGCAGCCACACACATCCACAGTCTCTTTCACAAATGCATAACCTCTGGCCCAAGTCAAAAACCAAACCTAAACTCCAACAGGAGTAGACCTTGGTAACCTTGGGAACTTAAGGTGTGGGGAGAAGTGAACAGGAACCACTTTGCAGCTGTAGGCAAGAAGGGGAAAACAGGCCAGGTGCGGTGACTCACGCCTATAATCCTAGCACTTTGGGAGGCCTAGGTGGGTAGATGATCTAAGGTCAGGAATTTGAGACCAGCCTGGCCAAAATGGTGAAACCCCATCTCTACTAAAAATATAAAAATTAGCCAGGTGTGGTGGCGAGCACCTGTAATCCTAGCTACTAGGGAGGCTGAGGCACAGGAATTGCTTGAACCTGAGAGGAGGAGGTTGTAGTAAGCCAAAATCATACCTCTGCACTCCAGCCTGGGCAGGAGTGAGACTCTGTTTCAAAAAAAAAAAAAAAAGGCAAAGGCTATGCAAGCCACCCCGTGAAAAGGTGTTTGGAGGGCTGCCAAATGCCAGGTGACTCCCAAGGAGCCCCAACCCTCATGCACCCACTAAAGAGGAAGCCAAGTTTCTCTTGGATCTCAGCCACCAGCAGCTGATTAGGGTGTTTTCCCTGAGTGCCTAAAATAAATCAGATAAGGACCGAGCAGGGAAAAAGGTAGGACTTCCAGAGGTCAGAAGCAGACAGAAAAAAAGCCCTCTAGACCAGGTGTCCCCAAACTTTTTACACAGGGGGCCAGTTCACTGTCCCTCAGACCGTTGGAGGGCCGCCACATACTGTGCTCCTCTCACTGACCACCAATGAAAGAGGTGCCCCTTCCTGAAGTGCGGTGGGGGGCCGCATGTGGCCCGTGGGCCGTAGTTTGGGGACGCCTGCTCTAGACTCAGGGAAAAATGCAAGGGCTGTTGGAGCTAGCAGCCCTGAAGCATAGGGGAGATTGTCACGTCATCTCAATGATAAGCCTTGCTCCATCTGGAAAAACGTTAAGAGTAGGCTCCCAGGCCTGGCGCGGTGGCTCAAGCCTGTAATCCCAGCACTTTGGGAGGCCGAGGCGGGTGGATCACGAGGTCGAGAGATCAAGACCATCCTGGTCAACATGGTGAAACCCCGTCTCTACTAAAAATACAAAAAATTAGCTGGGCATGGTAGCGTGTGCCTGTAATCCCAGCTACTCAGGAGGCTGAGGCAGGAGAATTGCTTGAACCCAGGAGGCGGAGGTTGCGGTGAGCCGAGATCGCGCCATTGCACTCCAGCCTGGGTAACAAGAGCAAAACTCCGTCTCAAAGAAAAAAAAAAAAAAGTAGGCTCCCTGAGGCTGGAGCAAAACAACTGAAGGAGAGATGAGACACACACCTACAAATAAAGTCAACACATGACAGCCTAACGCCAGGGCAGAAGTGCTGTCCTCCTTGTCCAGAAAACCAGAAACCATGGAGCAGCAGGCTGAAGACTCTAGAACTGAGCAGCCAGTCCTGGTGGCAATCTGTGCTGACTGCATCCTTACAGAGGAGCTTCTGCCTCAACTAAAAAAGAGGCCCCAGACACATCTACAAGGACTTGTAAGGTACTTAAAACCTTTCTTAGCTGCACCTTGTTTTTCAAAAGGTTATCCAAGTATCTTTCCCCGTTAGTTATTTGCAGGAAAAAAAAAAAAAACTTTAGAAATTAAAGGGACAAGGATAAGTGTCATCAAATTTCATAATCGACCTGGGTACTTATAAGCGAGACCACTCACAGGTAATCAAGAAAAACTGAAACTCCCAATGGCACCTGCCACAGACTGAAAAAAATCAAACCACAATTTCCTCTGCCCAGCCAGGCCCAAAGGCAAAATCGGTAAATGGTTTATCTGGAATGCAAAGCTGGAATCTCGTCATCTCCTTTTGCTAGAAAGAGGAGGAGACCCTATTTCCTGTTGGGTTGAGGGCTGCCTCAGCCAATCAGGAGCCCAAACAGGAGTCTCTCTGCCTCCAGTTCTCCCCCGGAGGGACCTAGTCCTGCTAGAGCCCAGGCATGAGTACAGAATCCCCTGGGACCAGAGCTGCAATACTGCCATCCCTCTGGATCCTAAAGGCCCAGCTCACAAAGCCAAGAAGAGAGGTCACAGGGCCTTGCTGCCACAAACAGAGTGAGAGCCAGCAGAGTCCCATGAGTCAGGGAGGCTCCAGGGAAGCTGACACACAGAGGGGACTTAAATTGCACCTCAGCCCCACTTTAAGGAGCTCTCCTCATCAATCTGAAACTCCACTGCCTGATATCAGCTTCTGGGGACTCAGAAAAGATGAATCACGTGCCAACAGCTACTACATTTATGCTATTATCTCTCACTTTTCACCTCAGACTAACCCAGCCAGCCTTTGGAGAAATCCACCAGAGGGGTGACCCTTTTTACATACCCTGAGGCTACTGAGATCTGCCAGGGATGAGCAGGGACCTTTGAAAAGACCCTTTAGTCCTGTCCACTCCAGAGGACAGGAGTTCCCACAGTGGGCCAGAGACCCAAGGCTCCCTCTAAGCAAGGAGACTGCCACTCTACTCTTAAGCAGAGGCCACAGTAAGTAATGATGGACTCAGTTACACACATCTCCCTTCCTGGCAATTAAGTTTCTCTTAACTTCACTTAAACCATATTAGAGGCTGAATATGAGACCTTCAAAAATGACCAAGCACATGGGCCTTGACCTTGAGATAGGACCCAACTTAATGAGGTCATAAATGCCAAGAAGGAGTCTTCAAAATGAGGCTGTAGGCCGGGCGCGGTGGCTCAGCCTGTAATCCCAGCACTTTGGGAGGCCGAGGCAGGTGGATCACGATGTCGAGAGATCGAGATCATCCTGGTCAACATAGTGAAACCCCGTCTCTACTAAAAATACAAAAAACTAGCTGGGCGTGGTGGCGCGTGCCTGTAATCCCAGCTACTTAGGAGGCTGAGGCAGGAGAATTGCCTGAGCCCAGGAGGCAGAGGTTGCGGTGAGCCGAGATCGCGCCATTGCACTCCAGCCTGGGTAATGAGAGCGAAACTCCGTCTCAAAAAAAAAAAAAAAAAAAAAATGAGGCTGTAGGCGGTCTCTCTTGGCTGAGATGCCTGGGAAGGCTGGAGGAGCTGGTGTTTTAAGGCAGTGGAGTTCTAACAGAGGTTGGAACTCAAGCTGTGTTTGGTACAATGCCTGGGGAACAAACTCACAGAGCTGCACAGTGATTCTGCCTCTGCCAGCCCTCAACATCCTGAGACCTCAAGGTTTTAATTTTATACAGAAGAAAGAAGGAATATAGCTTTCAGTGAAATCGAGCAGCCCATCAAATTTCTGCCCTTCATCCCTCAAAGCAGCTCTCCTTGCCCCAAGACCCACAAGTTCAAAGCCGTTTCAGAGTTCGTTGACTCCTAGAGCTCCCCCTTGACCTACATGACAGTGACGGTGGCATAAAGAATTAATCACCACAGCCACTACCCTAGATAGCAACTGGCTCAACCACAGAGTGTTGCACCATCACCTGCTCCCATGCCACGGGACTGGGCATGGGACAGAGCCTGATGGAACTATAATTAAGAAAGCTGACCTTTCCCTTGCCCCATCACAGATTGCTGGCAGCCCTGGCCTGCTCCTTGTGGCCTTGGGAGTCCCAGTGAGCACCCTAAGCAGTGAAGCACTCACAAGTGTCCCTGCTTAACTGCTCTGCCTCTCAATGACCCTAGAAGCTTGTACAACTTCCTTATTTTCTTGAGAGACAGTCTCTCTTTCGCCTAGACTGGAGTGCAGTGGTGCAATCTTGGCTCACTGCAACCTCTACCTCCCAGGTTCAAGTGATTCTCCTGCCTCAGCCTCCTGAACAGCTGGAATTACAAGAGCACACCACTATGTCCAGCTAATTTTTGTATTTTTAGTGGGACAGGGTTTCGCCATGTTGGCCAGGCTGGTCTCAAACTCCTGAACTCAAGTAATCCACCTGCCTTGGCCTCCCAAAGTGCTGGGATTATAGGCGTGAGCCACCATGCTTGGCCTCAAGTACAACTTTTTTTTTTTTTTTTTTTGAGACAGTCTGCTCTATTGCCCAGGCTGGCGCCCTCTCAGCTCACTGCAGCCTCCATCTCCTGGGTTTAAGTGATTCTTCTGCATCTGCCTCTTGAGTAGCAGGGATTACAGGTGTCTGCCACCATGCCTGGCTAATTTTCTTTTTTTTTTCTTTTTTCTTTTTTTTTTTTTTTTTGAGACAGAGTTTTGCTTTTGTTACCCAGACTGGAGTGCAATGGCGCGATCTCGGCTCACTGCAACCTCGGCCTCCTGGGTTCAGGCAATTCTCCTGCCTCAGCCTCCTGAGTAGCTGGGATTACAGGCATGCACCACCATGCCCAGCTAATTTTTTGTATTTTTAGTAGAGACGGGGTTTCACCATGTCATCCAGGATGGTCTTGATCTCTTGACCTCGTGATCCACCCGCCTCGGCCTCCCAAAGTGCTGGGATTACAGGCGTGAGCCACCGCGCCCGGCGCTAATTTTCATATTTTTAGTAGAGACGGGGTTTCACCATGTTGACCAGTTTGGTCTTGAACTCCTGACCTCAGGTAATCCATCCTCCTCGGCCTCCCAAAGTGCTGGAATTACAGGCACAAGCCACCACACCCAGCCTAGTACAACTTATTCAAATCATCACAAAGTGGATAAGCTGCAATGGGTCATGCCTGTAATCTCGGCATTTGGAGACCGATGTAGGAGAACTGCTTGAGGCCAGGAGTTCAAGACCAGCCTAGGCAACATAGGGAGACCCTATCTCGACAAAAAAATAAACAAAATTGGGAGGGCATGACGGTACATGCCTGAAGTCCCAGCTATTCAGCAAGAAGGCTGAGGCAGGAGGATCACTTGAGCCCAAGAGGTTGAGGCTGCTGTTCTGTGATCGCGCCACTCAACTCCAGCCTGGGCAACAGAGTGAGAGCCTGTCTTTTAAAAAGGCCGTGAAAAGCCTCAAGTTTTGTTTGATCTTGGGCAGAGCTGTGACCTCTCCTGTTCTTACCTCCTTACAGAGTTCAAACATCAATTCCCCACTCAAGAAGCCTGCTTCCTTAGGTTCTAGAGACATTCTTTACGTCTCAGTGGCCACTATCAATGACTTCCTCCGTCTCTCGCTTTGATTCAGATCTATCAAATATTAATTTCACTGTGCCCCCTCTTTAACACAACTTCTGGAAGCATCTCTTAGCCCAGAGCCATTTAGGTAAACGGAATTTTAAAAAGCCACTTCCGCTTGCCCTTGAGAATACAGGTAACAGGGATCTGACAACCCAAACAACAGCAGTCCCCCATGGAGGAGCAGTGCTCTTTACTACCACTCCACAGGTTTGGGGAGGCCCCTGAACAGTCATCAAATCCAGCGTTGGTGTTAACAATATTTCAGTCAACAATGGACTGTGCATACAACAGTGAGTGTATAAGGAATTTTTCAGCTCCATTATCATCTATCATCTAGTATTTACTTAACACCATTTTTCTCCTTTTTTTTTTTTGAGTCAGGTTCTCACTCTGTCACCCAGGCTGGAGTGCAGTGGCACAATTATGGTTCACGGCAGCCTCAAACTCCCAGCCTCCCAAGTAGGTGGGACTACAGGCATATGCTACCATGCCCGGCTAGCTTTTTTGTTATGTTTTTTAGTTGAAGTCTCACTCTGTCTCCCAGGCGGGAGTGCCATGGCTTGCTCTTGGCTCACTGCAACCTCTGCCTCCTGGGTTCAAGCAGTTCTCCTACCTCAACCTCTTGAGTAGCTTGGATGACATGTGCCACCATGCCTGGTGTAATTTTTTTTATTTTTAGTACAGACGGAGTTTAGACATGTTGGCCAGGCTGGTGTTGAACTCCTGACCTCAGGTGATCCGCCTGCCTCAGCCTCCCCCAGCTAGTTAATTTATGTAGAGACATGGTCTCCCTGCCTTGCCCGGGCTGGTCTCAGGCTCTTGGACTCAAGCAATCCTCCTGCCTTGGCCTCCCAAAGTGCTGGGATTACCCATGAGCCACCACTGCTCTTGGCCTGATTTTAACTTGTAGTTTCCATGTGCCCACTTATAGATAATTCCTCTGATCCACCATAAAACTTGGCTGTTCTTTGCACCAGTCTTTTCCTTGAAAAGAAGAAGGGCTGGATAAGGAGAAATCAGCCTTTAGGCTTCACACAGGCTACCCGAATGACTGGAGCTAGAAGCAGACAAGGGCAGTTGCTGCCACTGACAATATCAGACTCTGGCCTTGGGACCAAAGTTTCAAAGTGGTGCTAGTGGTTTAAACTCAAAAAGCCCTTAGCATGACCAGATTTGGAGGAAGCTGTCCACCAGAAACCTGCCAGCTGCCCTGCCTCACAGAAAGGTCTACTGTCATTCCTCCTGGGCCACTGAGAACTCAGAACAGCCACCTGCCACCTGTAAAGATTCAAGGGATCATAGGCAAGGCTCTTCTGTGGGAAGAAGGTGACTCCCAGGAAGAAGGAGCGTGCTTTGTGCTTAGAGATCTCTGTATACCAGCTCAGCCACCCAAGGAAAGGAACAAAGCCAAACCATGTTATAAAGTCTCTGTGATAACACAGAAAAATGCCCAAATAATGTATCATAATAACTGTAATAAACTGACTCAGAAAATAGCAGATGTAAGCAATAACTGCTATTAACATCTACAGTTGTCTGAATGACATAAACAGGATGGGTTTGTTTCAACTGTTCTGCACTTATCTGTTCCAAAAATTATTTACAGCAGCTTGGTTTGGATTTTACATTGATAATACTTTTACGAAACACAACCTGGCTGTAGCCACAACTGCCTCCAGGAAAGACAACTCACCCCCCTTCGCTCTCGGCATCTGTAAACGTAGCTCCCGAGGAGGCTGTGAAATAGACAGAGCTGGAGCCAGTGGAGTCACTCCTCTCCCGGACAAAAGGAAACCTTCGCCGCCGAGCCACTCTCTGGTTCTCTTCCATGTGGGATCTGAAAAGCAAGCCAGTCCCAGAGGGTACCATTAGGCCCCATCCAGCCTGTCTTTCCACTCACCATGGGGTGCCTCTTACTACCGCTTCTCATTAAAGGGCCAAGAACAGAGAAAACCCTAGGTCTCTACCCACAGGAGGGTAAGCAAGGGAGCTCCCTGGTCCCAGCCGACACAGACTAGGCTAGGCAGAACAGAGCGCTTCGGCTGCAGATGAACCATGAGAGTCCAGAAGCAGCAAGGAGCATGTGCAAGGCAAGGTACCAAATGTACAGCTTCTACCAGATTAGGCCAGAAGCTATAAAACTGGTTTCTTCCTTAGAGACAGAGAGCAAAGGCCAGAACACACCTCAGCTGAAAGCTACAGGGGAGGGATACAGCAGGAAAGGAAGCTGCATTACTCACCGGACCTCCCCAACAATCTCCCCTGCAAGCCCTCGCAGGCTGCTCCTCAACTCCTCCACCTCCTGCCGCAGCGCCACAAGGCTGGTCAGCACAAAGTCCAGGCGGTCCAGCACCTTCTCCTGACCTTCCCGTGGAAGAGTGGGCAGCACCGCGGCATCTCCAGCCCCACCAGGGACAGCCCGCAGCAGCATCACTGAAGAGCGAGAATGGGAAGCAGTAACACCCAGGAATATAGTGGGGGAAGAGATCTCACCCCTACCGTTCAAGAACACCTGCTTCTCATTGGAAGAGAAGGCCCAGTGAGGCTCAAATAGGACACACATTGACAGCCAAGACATGGTAACAAGTCCCAAGTAACTACCCAGGGATCTCTAAACAAGAGCCCTCTGCTCCAAGAACCTTCCATACCAGGGCCCTTCAGGAATGCTGCACACCATGACAGATAATGTAAAATGCTTGCCAGAGTGGAACCTGAACAAGGACAGTTGTCTTGCTAGAGTAAAAGAAAAACCTTCCCCTCACCATATAGTGCCCAATACCAGGGAGTCAATACTAACCACACAGCAAAACTAAAACTAAGCTCCCTCAAATTCTGATCTCTCACTTCACAAAGAATAGCAGGAAAAACCTGGAGCTTCTCCCAGAACTTAGTAACTGCCCCCCACTGAGAGAAGGGGGCCAGTTACTAAAAGAAAAGGTATACCAGAAAAAGCCCATCCAAACCATCTCAAAAAGACACCATTACTAAGCCCCACGGACCCAACCCTAAATCTCACTCTGAGTAAATTCCAGCAGTGAAATGCTAGCAAAGTGAGAGCCACCTATGGTAACTGGACTGGAAAATACAAAAACAAAAAAGAAACCAGAGAGGCAGGATCCACATACATCAAGCAAAATCCCTTATTAAAGGAAATCTGGTAAACCAGACCAGGCCACAACACACAGCCAATAATGTTCAAGAATGCAGAGCAAGAAAGAATCCTGGGAATGTGGCCACTTTCTTCTCATAGCAATTACAAACAAATGACAAGGAAATGGAAGGAAGCACAATTGCAATGCTAGATTATCACCAGGTTAGCAAATGCTGAGAGAGAGAGATCCAAGATGGCTGATCACTAGCAGCTCGGGATTGTAGCTCCCAGTGAAAGCACAAAGAACGAGAGAACGCCACACCTTCACATGAATTCTTGTTGCTCACGCACCAGGAGATTCCCAGTGGAGGAGCCTCACGGGTCGCCAGCACGACTCTTGTGACCGGCAAGGCGGTTTTGCTGGCGCCTCGGAGCGTCGGTTCTTGGTGCAGAGTCAGAAAAGCACCATCAATCTTAACGCCGCTGATTTAGTCAGCGCAGTGGGTTGCTCAGATTTTGGCGCTGAGAATCAATAAGTTGGACGTCCACTCGGAAACCCAATTACAAAGACGGTGATTATAAAGACCACAGATGGATAAATCTACAACGAAGGGAAGAAAACAGCCAAAAAAGGCTGAGAATACCCAAGATCAGAACGCCTCTCCCTCAGCAAGGGATCACAGTTCCTCATCAGCAACGGAACAAGGCTTGATGGAGAATGAGTGTGTTCCAATTACAGAAGCAGGCTTCAAAATGTGGCTAATAAGAAACTTCTGTGAATTAAAAGAACTTGTTCAAACCCAATCTAAAGAAACTAAGCACTTTGAAAAAAAGTTTGACAAATTTTAACAAGAATACACAATTTAGAGAGGAATATAAGTGAATTGATGGAGCTGAAAAACACAATACAAGAACTACGTGAAGTATGCACGAGTTTTAACAGCCGAATTGATCAAGCAGAAGAAAGGATATCAGAGGTCGAAGACCAACTCAATGAAATAAAACAAGACAAGATTAGAGAAAAAAGGATAAAAAACAACGAGCAAAGTCTCCAAGAAATATGGGACTATGTGAAAAGACCTAATCTACGCTTGATAGGTGTACCTGAATGTGACGAAAAGAATGAATCCAAGCTGGAAAATACGCGTCAGGATATTATTCAGGAAAATAATAGTAAGGCAGGATAATATACAACTCCAGGTAATACAGAGAACACCACAAAGATATTCCTGAAGAGCAACTCCAAGGCACATAATTGTCAGATTCACCAGGGTTGAAATGAAGGAGAGGCCGGGCACGGTGGCTCAAGCCTGTAATCCCAGCACTTTGGGAGGCCGAGGCGGGTGGATCAGGAGGTCAAGAGATCGAGACCATCCTGGTCAACATGTTGAAACCCCGTCTCTACTAAAAATACAAAAAATCAGCTGGGCATGGTGGCACGTGCCTGTAATCCCAGCTACTCAGGAGGCTGAGGCAGGAGAATTGTTTGAACCCAGGAGGAGGGAGATTGCAGTGAGCCGAGATCGCGCCATTGCACTCCAGCCTGGGTTACAAGGGCAAAACTCCGTCTTAAAAAAAAAAAAAAAAGAAATGAAGGAGAAAATACTAAGGGCAGCCAGAGAGAAAGGTCAGGTTACCCACAAAGGGAAGCTTATTAGACTTACAGCAGATCTCTCAGCAGAAACCCTACAAGCCAGAAGAGAGTGGGGACCAATATTCAACATCCTTAAAGAAAAGAACTTTCAACCAAGAATTTCACATCCAGCTAAACTAAGCTTCATAAGTGAAGGAAAAATAAAGTTTTTTGTGAACAAGCAAGCACTCACAGATTTCATCACCACCAGGCCTGCTTTACAAGAGCTTCTGAAAGAACTACTACACATAGAAAGGAACAAACAGTATCAGCCTTTCTAAAAAATACCAAAAAGAGCATCAATATAATGAAGAATTTACATCAACTAATGGGCAAAATAGCCAGCTAATATTAAATGGCAGTATTAAACTCACATATATCATTATTAATTCTAAATTTAAATTGATTAAATCCCCCAATCCAAAGACAGACAGGCAATTTGAATAAAAAACGAAAACCCATCAGTATGCTGCATCCAGACCCATCTCATATTCAGGGATACAGAAAGACTCAAAACAAGGGATGGAGAAAGATTTACCAACCAAACAGAGAGCTAAAATATATAAATAAAAAGTAGAAGTTACAATTTTTGCCTCTGATAAAATAGTCGTTAAAGCAACAAAGATCAAAAGAAGCAAAGAAGGACATTATATAATGATAAAAGGATCAATGCAACAACAAGAACAGCTAAAGATCCTAAATATATACGCACCCAATACAGGAATACGCAGACATACAAGACAATAAAGAGACTTAGACTCCCACACAATAATAGTGGGAGACTTCAACATTAATATTAGACAGATCAATGAGACAGAAAATTAACAACGATATCCAGGACTTGCTCAGATTTGGAACAAGTAAACGTAATTAACATTTATAGAACTCTCCACTTTAATACACAAAATATACACTCTTATCAGTACCACATCATATCAACTTAGAAGTTTAAACGAAATGTTGGTTGGCTCCTTGTTATTCTCTTCCCTCATTTTCTTTCATGACTCCATTATTAAGGACAATTATAGGCATACCCATATTTAGACTGCATTCTAGCCCGGGCAATAAAGCAATACCCCCATCCTCTCTCCCTCTTCCTCCTCTTTCTTCCTCTTCTTTATTCTTTAAAAAAAAAAAAAAAGAAAAAAAAAGAAAATGCTGACAATCAATTGCAATCTAAGGTGATAGCTCATTGAAGACTCTTCCAAACTATCTTTTCCAAACAAGCTAACATTGGTAATCAGAGAAAACACTCATTTCCAATTAGTATGGGGATGAGATAATCTAAACGCTCCCTCTGGCCAGGCCCAGTGGCTCACACCTGTCATCCCAGCACTTTGGGAGGCCGAGGCCAGTGCATCACTTGAGGTCAGGAGTTTGAGACAACCCTGGCCAATATGGTGAAATCCATCTTTACTAAAAATACAAAAATCAGCTGGGCATGGTGGTGCATGCCTGTGATCCCCGCTACTTGGGAGGCTGAGAAAGAAGAATCACTTGAACCTGGGAGATGGTGGCTGTAGTGAGCCAAGATCACGCCACTGCACTCCAGCCTGTGCAACAGAGCGAGACTCTGTCTCAAAAAAAAAGAAAAAGGCCGGGCATGGTGGCTCATGCCTGTAATCCCAGCACTTTGGGAGGCCAAGGCAGGTGGATCACAAGGTCAGGAGTTCGAAACCGGCCTGGCCAAAATGTTGAAACCCCGTCTCTATTAAAAATACAACAATTAGCTGGGCGCGGTGGCATGCGCGTCTGTAGTCCCAGCTACTCAGGAGGCTGAGGCAGGAGAATCACTTGAACCTGGGAGGTGGAGGCTGCAGTGAGCTGAGATCGTGCCATTGCACTCCAGCCTGGGTGACAGAGTGAGACTCTTGTCTCAAAAAAAAAAAAGAAAAGAAAAAGAAAACAGAAACACTCATCTCAAACAAAGATGGTAGTAGTTTGAACCAGCCCTAGATACTTTGCTCAAACAAGGAAAGTTCAGCAGATCTGAAAGAACTACTCATTTCAGCTGTGCAGGCTGCCAGCCACATTCAGCTTCAACTTCATGACGTGTGCTCCTAGCCTTATGCTGTACAAAGTCCACTGGACCAGGTGACCAAGCCCAACCTTTCCACTTAATCTGTGACCGCCTCAGGAAAGTTACACAATCTTTTTGAATCTCAGTTTCCTCATAGGACGAATTAAAAAAAAACTTGAATGAGATAGTTTCCAAGTTGCCTTCAAATTCTAATATATGATTTAATACATAAGCCTCAAGACTTTTAATCCCTACAAGACTCTTTTTGCCCTCTTTTGGACTCTTCCTCTACTTACTACACACCTCACACAACAGTAAGCAAGTGCCTTTAATATCCACATAGCATTATTGTGGCAAGAACTAAAAGTAAAAGCTAAGCAGACTTTTTGAAATATACTTTCTTGGTAACAGAGGGGAAAGAGTACAGAAAATGACGACTGCCTTTTCTTTTTTGAGATTGAGTCCGACTCTATCGCCCAGGCCGGAGTGCAGTGGTGCAATCTGGGCTCCCCGCAACCTCCGCCTACCGGGTTCAAGCAATTCTCGTGTCTAAGCCTCGCCAGTAGCTAGGACGACAGACCATGCCACCACGTCCGCTCATTTTTGTATTTTTAGTAAAGACGGGGTTTCACCACGTTGAAATCTGGTTGAATGTTAGCCAGGCTGATCTGGAACTCCTGACCTCAGGTGATCCGGCCGCCTCGACCTCCCAAAGTGATGGGATTACAGCCGTGAGCCATCGCACCCAGCCTGACGACTGATTTTTCAACAAGCTTCCAAAACAGTGAAACCGTAAGGCACTTCCCTCCGTTGCCCAGTCACACAGCCTCCACCAAAAGCAGCCCGGACCCCAGCCCATTAGTCTGCAGTGACTGCGGTCTCGGGACCGGCTCCTACCCTGGCGTCCAGGCTCTAAAGTCTGCGTGTAGTCCAGGGAGTTGGGCAGGCTCTGGTTGCGGCCATGGCGCGGGGTCCGTTTCCATCGCTTGCTGTAAAGGACGCACAGGAATCCAAGGCCGGCGGCGGTACCCAGCAACAGTCCCAGCCCGGCACGGACACCGCCCAGGGCCCCCAGTCTAGACATGCTGTACCTGCGGCCCGCAGAAGCCACCGGGAGCGAGCAGGCAGGCAGGCAGGCAGGCAGGCAGGCGCCGGTGGGCGGGCGGGGGTAGGAAGAGAGAGATTCGTGAGCCTGGTAAAGCTATCCCCAAGGCCGAACCCTAGCAGATATCCCCTTGCCCTAACCCTGAGCTCCCGACTCCCTGCACCCCAATGTGAACCCTAAAGCTTCCTCCAGCCCCCAAGGCCTCACTGCCGCTCCCCTCACCCAGCCTGGACGTAACAGCCCCTTCAGCACACCCCTCGACCCGGCTCAGAGTCCGGCTCCTGGGCCTTCAATCCCCACCTCAGCCTCACGACACTGCAGACCACAAACCCGCCGCCCTGGCTGCAAACTCCTGGTCTTCCCCCGCAGCCCCCGAAGGCGCTCTGGCCTGGCAAGAGAGCAATTCAGACCCTTACCCGGCAGCCAGCAACCATGGCAGCAGCCGCCGCGGGCTCACGCTATCAGTGACTGTGACGTCACGCAGACGACGCCAACGGCTCGGAGCGCCGCGGCGCGCCGCGGGAAGGCGCAGAGAGATGACAATGCCGACCCCGCCTCCTCTTCCCTCAGGGGCGGGGCGATGGGCGACGCCAGAGGGGCGGAGTCAGCACAGAGCGCGAAAGGGAAGAGGAAAGGGGCCGAAGGCTTGGGAAAGGCGGGAAAGCAGGGAGACATCTTGGGGAAGTCTCACGCAGTCACCCTCGCCGTCCGGCAGCCAGAGCTCCAGTTCCCTCCGGCCACACTGGTTTACTTGCTGCTCCCGGAATACGCTCAGCATATTCACACTTTCTACCTGCGCTTCTGCCTGGACCGCCCCTTCTGGAAAACGTCAGAAACCTAGAAAACGTCACCCTCTCCCCACATTTTATTTTTATTTTGTAGAGCCTGGGTCCCGCTCTCCTGGTCTCCAGCGATCCGCCCCGCCCGCCTTGGCCTCTCAAAGTGCTTGAGCCACCGCACCCGGCCGTAAATCTTAAACCTAGCGTGCCGTCTAATAATTCCATTTTACTCTTGTAATTGTATGCAACTTCTTAGCATGTTGGCAACTAAAAAGACCGATTTTATGAACAGTGATAATTTTATTGTGAACATTTCTTTCTTTTTTTTTTTTTTTTTTTTGAGACGGGGTTTCGCTCTTGTTACCCAGGCTGGAGTGCAATGGCACGATCTCGGCTCACCGCAACCTCCGCCTCCTGGGTTCAGACAATTCTCCTGCCTCAGCCTCCTGAGTAGCTGAGTAGATGGTCTTGATCTCTTGACCTCGTGATCCACCCGCCTCGGCCTCCCAAAGTGCTGGGATTACAGGCTTGAGCCACCGCGCCCGGCTTTTTTTTTTTTTTTTTGAGACGGAGTTTCGCTCTTGTTACCCAGGCTGGAGTGCAATGGCACGATCTCCGCTCACCGCAACCTCCGCCTCCTGGGTTCAAGCAATTCTCCTGCCTCAGCCTCCTGAGTAGGTGGGATTACAGGCATGCACCACCATGCCCAGCTAATGTTTTGTATTTTTAGTAGAGACGGGGTTTCACCATGTTGACCAGGATGGTCTTGATCTGTCAACCTCGTGATCCGCCCGCCTCGGCCTCCCAAAGTGCTGGGATTACAGGCTTGAGCCACCGCGCCCGGCGTGAACATTTGTTAAGAGTTAAAATTCAGTTTAGTGAAAGAAGAAATATCTAGGCTATGACCGGGCGTGGTGGCTCATGCCTGTAATCCAAGCACTTTGGAGGCCAAGGCAGGCGGATCACCTGAGGTGGGGAGTTCAAGACCAGCCTGACCAACAGGGTGAAATCCTGTCTTTTAAAAAAAAATTATATGTATACATATATATACGTATATATGTATATATATATATATGAAATATCTAGGCCAGGCCAGGCGCGGTGGCTCACTCCTGTAATCCCAGCACTTTGGGAGGCCGAGGTGGGTGGATCACGAGGTCAAGAGATCGAGACCATCCTGGTCAACATGGTGAAACCCCGTCTCTACTAAAAATACAAAAAATTAGCTGGGCATGGTGGTGCGTTCCTGTAATCCCAGCTACTCAAGAGGCTGAGGCAGGAGAATTGCTTGAACCCAGGAGGCAGAGGTTGCGGTGAGCCGAGATCGTGCCATTGCACTCCAGCCTGGGCAACAAGAGCGAAACTCCGTCTCGGAAAAAAAAAAGAAAAAGAAATATCTAGGCCAGTCCTCCCAATACCCTTGACTAGATCTTAAGTTTATTTACCCTTTAATTGTGAGATACTGTATGCATATAAGAATGCAGGAGGCCTGCAAGGGTGGCATGTGATTAGTCCCAGATAGTCTGGGGGCTGGGGTGGGAGGATCACTTGAGCCCAGCAGGTAGAGGCTGCAGTGAACCATGAACACCCTAGGCTCTGGGCAACAGAGTGAGACTCCTGTCTCTCTATCTTTCTTTTTTTTTTTTTTTAGACAGAGTCTTGCTTTGTCACCGGGGCTGGAATGCAGTGTGGCGCAATCTCAGCTCACTGCAACCTCTGCCCCCCGGGTTCAAACAATTCTCCTGCCTCAGCCTCCCAAGTCGCTGGGACTACAGGCGCCCGCCATTACACCCAGCTAATTTTATTTATTTTTATTTTTAGTAGAGACGAGGTTTCAACACGTTGGCCAAGCTGGTCTCTAACTCGACCTTGTGATTCGCCCATCTCGGTCTCCCAAAGTGTCAGGATTACAGGCATTAGCCACTGCACCTGGCTAGACCGTCTCTTAATTAATTTAAAAAATAATACATTTAATGTATACATACATTGTTAAGAAGCACTGTAAAACACTGAGATACCCACGTCATAGTTTAAGGAATAAAACTTCACCAAAAAAAAGAAAAACTTCACCAATACCTCCTACTCAACTTTTTTTTTTCTTTTTTTTTTTTTTTTCTTTTTCTTCCTACTCAACTTTTAAAATTCAGTTCAATTAGTGCCTTTTGAGATACATTAATGATTGCTTTGGTGGAGAGAAACATTTTATTATTATTATTATTATTATTGGTTATTTTTAATGACTCGGTTCCAATGAAACGAATGTTTTTAATATCCCTTTTCAGTATTCTCATTTTTCTGTAATTGCATGTATCACCTCCATAATAAAAAATATTTACTTGGCCACACGTGATGGCACACGTTGGTGATCCCAGCATTTTGGAATGAGGTGGGTGGATCACAATCTCAAGAGATCGAGACCATCCTGGCCAACATGGTGAAAACCCGTCTCTAGTAAAAATACAGAAATTAGCTGGGCGTGGTGGCCCATGCCTGTAGTCCTAACTACTCAGGAGACTGAGGCAGGAGAATCACTTGAACCTGGGAGGCACAGGGTGCAGTGAGCTGACATGGCCCCACTGTACTCTAGCCTGGGCAACAGAGCAAGATCCCCAAGACTCCCTCTCAAAATAAATAAATAAATAAATAACTTTAGAGGCCAGGCACAGTGGCTCATGCCTGTAATCCCAGAACTTTGGGAGACCGAAGTGGGTAGGTCAGTTGAAGTCAGCATTTCAAGGCCACCCTGGCCAACTTGGTGAAACCCATCTCTACTAAAAGTACAAAAATTAGCCAGGCATGGTGGTGTGCGCCTGTAATCCCAGCTACTTGGGAGGCTGAGGCAGGAGAACCCCTTGAACCTGGAAGGCAGAGGTTCCAGTGATCCGCGATCTCACCATTATACTCCAGCCTGGGCGACAGATATCAGATATATATTATAATTTATATATATATGTGTGTATATATATATGTATATATATAAAATATATATATAATTTATATATAATACACATGTAATTTATACACACACACACACACACACACACACACACACACACACTTTATTGTGGAGGAAATAAAAATTCATTTCCTCTGGAATTAAGCTTTTCACCCTGCTTTTCTCTTGTGGCTCCATTGTCTCCATTATACTCTTTTTTTTTTTTTTTTTTTCCAGAGACACTCTTGCTCTGTCACCCAGGCTGGAGTGCACTGACGCCATCTCAGTTCACTGCAACCTCCAACTCCCGGGTTCAAGCAACTCTTGTGTCTCAGTCTCCCAAATAGCTGGAATTCTGGAATTACAGGCATGCGCCATGACGGCTGGCTACTTTTTTTTTTTTTTTTGAGATGGAGTTTCACTCTTACTGCCCAGACTAGAGTTGCAATGGCTCCATCTTGGCTCACCACAATCTCCGCCTCCCGGATTCAAGCAATTCTCTGGCCTCACTCTCCAAGTAGCTGGGATCACAGGCATGCACCACCACGCCCAGCTAATTTTGTATTTTCAGTACAGATGGGGTTTCTCCATGTTGGTCAAGCTGGTGGTGAACTCGCGACCTCAGGTGATCCGCCTGCCTTGGCCTCCCAAAGTGCTGGAATTACAGGTGTGAGCCACCGTGCCCAGCCTACTTTTTGTATTTTTTGTAGAGATGGGAGGTCTCCATGTTGGCCACACTGTTTTTGAACTTCCAGCCTCAAGTAATCCGCCCACCTCAATCTCCCAAAGTGTTGGGATTACAGGCGTGAGCCACCACACCAGGCCCATTACACTGTGTTCTATGATTATTTGCTTTCTAGTCTGTCTACACCACTGGACTGCCCACTCTTTGAGAATGGGGTTCATTCCTGATTCATCCCAGGTTTTGTGGGCCCTGGCCCAGCTCTAATGCAAAAGCCATCCATAAAAGTGAATGGAGGAAGGATGAAAAGAAGGCATGACCAACATCACGCCCTGCCATTTTAGCAGTGTGTTCTTAACAGTGGCAGAAAAGAATAATTTCTCTTCTCTGCACCAGGGGAGGCAGCTATGCTAGATAAACTGATTGTGATGAGAGGCTAGGCCAAATGGGCGGACCAAGCGGGCGAATTCATTTCCCCCTGGATATTAAAGATGTTATCTGGCAGGCTGTGTCTGCCAGGGCAATCAGCAATGTGGCGGGTGGTTCTGGACAGAGCTCTTTATCATGTGCTGCATCTGCAGACCAGTTTTGCAAATGTAACAGAGGCCTGGCTGCCTAAGATATGCACTGCCCACCTTCCCACCCCCTCCACAACCCAGCGTGAAAAGGAAGCAGAGCAGACTCCAAACTCTTGTCCTGCCCTCCGCCCAGAACATCGGCCTCATCTACCCAGCTCTTTGAAAAGAGGTGACAAGTCAGATGCCTTGGGATGGTGGCCTCATTCTTGTGTATAATGTTTAAGGTTCTTGATGTCTTAAAAACATTTTTTAAATATTATTTTCATTACTTAGTGACCACAAAACAACATTAATACATGTGCAAAGATTAAGAATGCATTTATAAGCTCTTGCACCCAGCACCTAGTGTAAGAAAGAGAATATCACATGCCCTGCTTGTACCCCTCCTCATATCTCCTTCCCGCTTCTCTCAGAGGTAACTGATCCCTGAATATTACATTTATATTTATGATTCCCTTACTTTTCTTTATAATTTGACCACATTTTATTCACCCCCAAAATGTTTAATTTTGCATGTCTGTGAGCTCTATGTAAATAGTATTCTATACATTTTTTCAAGACTTGCTTTTTTGCTCAGCCTTTTCATTGTCATAGTTTCCATGTATGACTCTTCCAGAAACTTTTTTCTTCCTTTTTTTGTTTGAGACAGAGTCTGGCTCCTCTCCCAGGCTGGAGTGCAGTGACATGATCTCAGCTCACTGCAACCTCCACCTTCTAGGCTCAAACGATCCTCCCACCTCAATCTCCTGAGCAGCTGGGACTACAGGCACATTCTGCCATGCCTGGCTAATTTTTAAATTTTTTTGTAGAAAAGGTCTCACTGTATTGCCCAGGCTGGTCCTAAACTCCTGGGCTCAAGCAATCCTCCTGCCTCGGCCTCCCGAAACGCTGGGATTACAGGCATGAGCCACTGTGCCCTGCCCTTTTAGAAATAAATACTTTTTCTTTCCGATCGATGTGGTGATGTCAAAAAAAGAAAGGAAGGAAGGAAGACTTTTTCTTTTTTTTGAAACAGGGTCTTGCTCTGTCATCCAGGCTGGAGTGCTGTGGCACAGACACTATTCACCACTGCAGCTTCAAACTCCTGGCCTCAAACTATCTTCCTACCTCAGCCTCCCAAGGAGCTGAGACTACTGGTGTATGCCACCATGCACAGCTAATTTTTTAGTAGAGACAAAGTCTCACTATGTTGTCCAAACTGAGCTGAGACTACTGGTGTATGCCACCATGCACAGCTAATTTTTTAGTAGAGACAAAGTCTCACTATGTTGTCCAAACTGATCTCAAACTCCTGAGCTCAGATGATCCTTTTGCCTTGGCTTTCCAATACACTGGGATTATGGGCATAAGCCACCATGCTCAGCCAGAAACTTTTAATTTTTTTGTAGAAACGGGAATCTCACTGTGTTGCCCAGACTGGTCTCAAACTCCGGTGCCAAAGCAGTTTTCCTGCCTTGGTCTCCCAAATCATTGGGACTTACAGGTGTGAACCACCCAACCCTGCTAAAAAAGGTTTAGTCTAATTTTTATAGACATAAGGGCTGTTTCCAGGTTTTTACTGCTTACAGTGCTGCTGTGAACATTCTTATACCTGTATCCTGATGCCTGTGAGTTCTCCTAAGGTTTACTTAGGAGAGGTTTGGCTGTGGCACAGGGGTATGTATCATTCACACCAACTTGCAAGCCCAACAGTAGTGGGATTGTTGACATTTTCACCAACACTTGATATTTACAGATTTTAACATTTTTATTATATTTTTTTCTAATCTATGAAGCACCATCTCATTGCAGATTTAAAATATAGTCTGGGCATGGTGGCTTATGCCTGTAATCCCAGTACTTTGGGAGGCTAAGGCAGGAGGATTGAGGTTGAGAGTTGGAGACCAACCTGGGCAACATAGTAAGACTGTCTCTACAAAAAATTAAAAAAAAAAAAAATTGCCAGGCGCGGTGGCTCACGCCTGTAATCCCAGCACTTTGGGAGGCCGAGGTGGGCGGATCACGAGGTCAAGAGATCGAGACCATCCTGGTCAACATGGTGAAACCCTGTCTCTACTAAAAATACAAAAAATTAGCTGGGCATGGTGGCGCGTGCTTGTAATCCCAGCTACTCAGGAGGCTGAGGCAGGAGAATTGCCTGAACCCAGGAGGCGGAGGTTGCAGTGAGCCGAGATCGCACCATTGCACTCCAGCCTGGGTAACAAGAGCGACAATCCGTCTCAAAAAAAAAAAAAAAAAAAAAAAAAAAAAAAAAAATTGGGCATGGCAGCATGTGGGAGGCTGAGGTGGGGGATGCCTCAAGTCCAGGAGCTTATGGTTACAGTGGGCTTTGATTACACCACTGCACTCCAGCCTGGGTGACAGAGCAAGACACTGTCTCTATTAAAGAAAAAAGGCTGGTGACAGAGCAAGACACTGTCCCTATTAAAGAAAAAAAAAAAAGAAAGCCCTGGCGCAGTGGCTCACACCTGTAATCCCAGCACTTTGGGAGGCTGAGGCAGGTGGATCACCTGAGGTCAGGAGTTCGAGACCAGCCTGACGCCTGACCAACACGGTGAAACCCAGTCTCCACCAAAAATGAAAAATTAGCTGGGCATGGTGGTTCATGCCTGTAATCCCAGCTACTCGGGAGGCTGAGGCAGGAGAATTCCTTGAACCCAGGAGGCAGAGGTCGCAGTGAGCCAACATTGTGCCATTGTACTCCAGCCTGGGCAACAAGAGTGAAACTTTGTCTCAAAAAAAAAAAAAAAAAGGCTGGGCGCGATGGCTCAAGCCTGTAATCCCAGCACTTTGGGAGGCCGAGGCGGGTGGATCACGAGGTCGAGAGATCGAGACCATTCTGGTCAACATGGTGAAACTCCGTCTCTACTAAAAATACAAAAAACTAGCTGGGCATGGTGGTGCGTGCCTGTAATCCCAGCTACTTAGGAGGCTGAGGCAGGAGAATTGCCTGAGCTTAGGAGGCGGAGGTTGCGGTGAGCTGAGATCGCACCATTGCACTCCAGCCTGGGCAACAAGAGAGAAACTCCGTCTCAAAAAAAAAAAAAAAAGTAATTTAGTCTTCTGCCACTCCTGGTATTGCTTATTAGTTGTTTGATGTGGACCTAGTACTGTTACCGCAACATGACCTCAATTCTTTTTTATTTTCTTTTTTTTTTTTAAAGATGGGGTTTCACCATGATGGCCAGGCTGGTCTTGAACTCCTGACCTCAGGTGATCCACCCACCTCAACCTCCCAAAGTGCTAGGAATACAGGTGTGAGCCACCACGCCAAGCATTTTCTTTTTTTTTTTTTTCTTCTTGAGATGTAGTCTCGCTCTGTCACCCAGGCTGGAGTGCAGTGGTGTGATCTGTCACTGTAACCTCTGCCTCCTGGGTTCAACTGATTCTGTTAGTCTCCCAAGTAGCTAGGACTATAGACACGCATAACCATGCCTGGCTAATTTTTCTATTTTCATTTCATTTTATTTTTTTCAGATGGAGTCTTGCTCTGTCACCTCGGCTGGAGTGCAGTAGGGAGATATTGGCTCACTGCAATCTCCATCTCCCAGGTTCAAGTGATTCTCATGCCTTAGCCTCTCAAGTAGGTAAGATTACAGGTGTCTACCACCACGGGCAATTTTTTTTTTTTTTGAGAAGGAGTTTCACTCTTGCACTCCCAAGCTGGAGTGCAATGATGCAATCTTGGCTCACCACAACCTCTGCCTCCCAAGTTCAAGTGATTCTCCTGCCTTAGCCTCCCAAGTAGCTACAGGCATACACCACCACGCTCAGATGATTTTTGTATTTTTAGTAGAGAAAGAGTTTCTCCATGTTGGTCAGGCTGGTCTGGAACTTCTGACCTCAAGTGATCCACCTGCCTTGGCCTCCCAAAGTGCTGGGATTACAGGCGTGAGCCACTGTGCCCAGCCAAATTTTGTATTTTTAGTAGAGATGGGGCTTCACCATGTTTTCCAGGTGATCTCTTACCTCTCAGCCTCAGGTGATCTGCATGCCTTGGCTTCCCAAAGTGCTGGGATTACAGGTGTGGGCCACTGCTCTGGCCCTCAATTTTTTTTTTTTTTTTTTTTTTTTTTTTGAAACAGAGTCTCACTTTGTCACTCAGGCTGGAGTGCAGTGGTGTGATCTCGGCTCACTGCAATCTCCACCTTCCGGGTTCAAGTGATTCTTCTGCCTCAGCTTCCCAAGTAGCTGGGTTAACAGGCGCCCGTCACTACGCCTGGCTAATTTTTTGTATTTTTAGTAGAGACGGGGTTTTACCATTTTGGCCAGGCTAGTGTCAAACTCCTGGACCTCATGATTTACCCGCCTCAGCCTCCCAAAGTGCTGGGATTACAGGTGTGAGCCACTGTGCCCGGCAGCCGGCCCTCAATTTTTTCAGGAAGTCCCAAAACCTGCAAAATTAACCATCCTCCCAGCTGTGCTTGCTTACAGAAACAAAGGCCAGGTGCCAATAACCAGGAACCAACCACAAGTGAATTGAACTCAGCACTGCTGCCTTGCCCTGAATTCTTGCTTCACTGCTATACTAAAATCTCCACCCAGTGGGGAGAAACGTACCTTGCTCATCACAGAAAGTGCCATGTGCAAGAAGAATCTACACATTCCAGCTGCTCCTGAAAGAACCCACCTTTTTCCAGGAATCCCTATGCCAGTCTTCACCTACCTGCCCAAAAAGCCTTTAAGACCCTGCTTTATCTGATGTCCAGGGAGCAGATGCTTTGAGTAGAAGCTCCCCTTCTCCATTCCTTGACCAATGAACGTTTCTGCTCTGCTTTACTGAACCTGGTTTCATTCTATTGGCAAGAACTGCACTGGGCGGGTGGAGGGAGCCTCCCTTGAGGGCGGTAACAGTACCTCCTTTGGGGAGCAGCAGCTACAGAGACTCTGGTGCTTGCCATGACCAAGGAAGCTCAAGGAAGAAGTTAAGACTGAGAACAGGCCGGGCGCGGTGGCTCAAGCCTATAATCCCAGCACTTTGGGAGGCCGAGGTGGGCGAATCACAAAGTCAAGAGATCGAGACCATCCTGGTCAACATGGTGAAACCCTGTCTCTACTAAAAATACAAAAAAAAATTAGCTGGGCATGGTGGCACGTGCCTGTAATCCCAGCTACTCAGGAGGCTGAGGTAGGAGAATTGCCTGAACCCAGGAGGCGGAGGTTGCAGTGAGCCGAGATCGTGCCATTGCACTCCAGCCTGGGTAACAAGAGCGAAACTCTGTCTCAAAAAAAAAAAAAAAAAATACTGAGAACAACGATCATATTAATTTGAAGGTGGTGTAACAGGATAGTTATGTGGCACAGTTTAAAAGGCATATGTCACTTAGTAAACTGACGAGAGCCTATTGTAAATAATAGGGTTTGTCAATGGGGCAGATCAGATTTGGATTTGACAGGCAGCCAATCTATGAAACAGACATACCTGTACAGTTGGTAAGGGAGGATGAATACACACTTGACAGGTTCCTACAGGAGACCAGTGTCTACTAAAAAAGGAACCTGCTACCTTACTCCAGACCTCTGTTCTTGCAGACCAAGATTATATCCTCAATTAGAAAACTGCAATTTGGTTCCACAACATCCTGACCAATACAACATAGTTCTTTTTTTTCTTTTCTTTTCTTTTTTTTTTTTTTTTTTTGAGACGGAGTTTCGCTCTTGTTACCCAGGCTGGAGTGCAATGGCGCGATCTCAGCTCACCGCAACCTCCGCCTCCTGGGTTCAGGCAATTCTCCTGCCTCAGCCTCTCGAGTAGCTGGGATTACAGGCACGCACCACCATGCCCAGCTATTTTTTTTGTATTTTTAGTAGAGACGGGGTTTCACCATGTTGACCAGGATGGTCTCGATCTCTTGACCTTGTGATCCACCCACCTCGGCCTCCCAAAGTGCTGGGATTACAGGCTTGAGCCACCGCGCCCGGCCTCTTTTTTTTTTTTTTTTTTTTTTTTTTGAGATGGAGTTTCGCTCTTGTTACCCAGGCTGGAGTGCAATGGCGCAATCTCGGCTCACTGCAACCTCCACCTCCTGTGTTCAGGCAATTCTCCTGCCTCAGCCTCCTGAGTAGCTGGGACTACAGGCACGCGCCACCATGCCCAGCTAATTTTTGTATTTTTAGTAGAGACGGGGTTTCACCGTGTTGACCAGGATGGTCTCGACCTCTTGACCTCGTGATCCACCTGCCTCGGCCTCCCAAAGTGCTGGGATTATAGGCGTGAGCCACTGCGCCTGGCCAATGGCATGTTCTGATTGACATCAAGTGGAGATGGGATTGGGGAAAATACTAGTTCTGTGAAAATATCCGCTTTCTCCATTCGTGACATGCTCATTCAGCTCTTATCTATTTTTCATATATTTATTTGAGACGGAGTCTTGCTCTGTTGCCAGGCTGGAGTGCAGTGGTGCAATCTTGGCCCACTGCAGCCACCACCTGCCAGGTTCAAGTGGGACTGCAGCCATGTGCTACCACATCTGGTTATTTATTTATTTATTTATTTATTTATTTTTTGAGACAGAGTCTTGCTTGTTCACCCACACTGGAGTGCAGTGGCACAATCTTGGCTCACTGCAATCTCCACCTCCCAGGTTCAAGAGATTCTCCTGCCTCAGCCTCTGGAGTAGCTGGGACTACAGGTGCACACCACCATGCTGGCTAATTTTTGTATTTTTAGTAGAGACGGGGTTTCACTAGCTTGTTGGCCAGGCTGGTCTCGAACTCTGAACCTCAAGTGATCTGCCTGCCTTACTCTCCCAAAGTGCTGGGATTATAGCACTGAGCTGGGCGTGAGCCACCACGCTGTTATCTCTATATTCCAGTAATGCTTTAACTAAAAAATGACGACATAAAACTCCTTGCACACTTTGTTCAACTGAAGAATTTTAATGCTTTTCATTTATCATTGTAAAAATCAAGGACAGTTGCATAACTTTAAAAAAAAATCCTTCTACTCAATAGAGTATAACTTTTTCGTACATAGGTTTTACACGGAGGGTAATCTGTCTTTAAGCAAAGATGAATTACTCACAAAGAAACCTAGTGAATCACGGCTCATTGCAGCCTCAACCTTCTGGGCTCAAGCCATCCACCTGCCTTGGCCTCTTAAAGTGCTGAGATTACAGCGTGAGCCACTGTGTCTACAAAGTCTTGTGGTTTAAATAAATGTGGTTAAAATGAAAACAACTGCCTGGAGTGGTGGCTCATGCCTGTAATCCCAGCACTTTGGAGGCTGAGGTGGGCAGATCGCAAGGTCAGGAGATCGAGACCATCCTGGCCAACATGGTGAAACCCCGTCTCTACTAAAAACACAAAAATTAGCTGGGCATAGTGGTGTGCTTGTAATCCCAGATAATCAGGAGGCTGAGGCAGGAGAATTGCTTGAACCCGGGAGGCAGAGGTTGCAGTGAGCCAAGATCATGCCACTGCACTCCAGCCTGGTGACAGAGTAAGACTCCATCTAAAAAACAAAAAAAAAAAAGAAGAAAGAGAAAAGTGAAATTTAGTTTAATTTGCATTTTCTGGATTTCTAATGATATACTGGGCATCATGTTACATGTTTATTGGTCATTTCTTTTTCTTTTCTGTTTTTTTTTTTTTTTTTTTTTTTTTTTTTTTTTTTTTTTTTTTGAGACAGAGTCTGGCTCTGCTGCCAGGCGCCAGGCTGGAGTGCAGTGGTGCAATCACATCTCACTGCAACCTCCGCCTTCCAGGTTCAAGCAGTTCTCCTGCCTCAGCCTCCTGAGTAGCTGGGACTACAGGGCCATGCCACTACACCCAGCTAATTTTTGCATTTTTGAGTAGAGACAGGGTTTCACCATGTTGTCCAGGATGGTCTCGATCTCTTGACCTTGTGATGCACCTGCCTCAGCCTCCCAACTGCTCCCAGCCTGCTTTTTTTTTTTGACTCGGTTCCAATGAATTATTGGTCATTTCTATTTCCTCTTTTGTGAAGGGCCTATTCAAGTCAGTTACCCCTGCTTTTTCTGTTCATTTTTTTTTCCTCACTGAGTTGCAGGTGTTCCTGGACGTTAATCTTTTGTCACTTTTTTTTTTTTTTTTTTTTTTGTGGGACGGAGTTTCGCTCTTGTTACCCAGGCTGGAGTGCAATGGCACGATCTCGGCTCACCGCAACCTCCGCCTCCTGGGTTCAGGCAATTCTCCTGCCTCAGCCTCCTGAGTAGCTGGGATTACAGGCACGTGCCACCATGCCCAGCTAATTTTTTTGTATTTTTAGTAGAGACGGGGTTTCACCATGTTGACCAGGATGGTCTCGATCTCTCAACCTCGTGATCCACCCGCCTCAGCCTCCCAAAGTGCTGGGATTACAGGCTTGAGCCACCGCGCCCGGCTATTGTCACTTTTTTTTTTAACTGAGCACAAATTTCCCTGAATCTTTTGTCAGTTTTAACACATACTTTTGTTTTGTTTTGTTTTTTGTTTGTTTGTTTGTTTGTTTTTTTGAGATGGAGTCTTGTTCTTGTTGCTCAGGCTGGAGTGCAATGGCACGATCTCAGCTCACTGCAACCTCCACCTCCTGGGTTCAAGCAATTCTCCTGCCTCAGCCTCCCAAGTTGCTGGGATTACAGGTGCCCGCCACCACACCCAGCTAATTTTTGTAATTTTAGTAGACACGGGTTTTAGCCATGTTGGCCAGGCTGTTCTCAAACTCATGATCCACCCATCTCAGCCTCCCAAAGTGCTGGGATTACAGGTGTGAGCCACCCGGCCCAGCAACACCTCCTTTGTTAAGCATGAATGTGTTTTATCTCTCTGGCTAACCTGTTAGTCCAGTGGGTAACAGGGCAGGGGTAGGAACTACAGAATTAGACTAGTCAAGGGACCTTTAGGGTTACAACTTCCTACTTCCCTTATAGCTTTCTCCACGTCTTCAAAGTGTTCCAAGAGCAGTATCCCCTATAAATGCCCCCCTCCCTGTTAAAAAGTGAAGATTTTTATCATCCCACAGGAGGGAGGGCTACAGCTACATACAGGCTGTTTTTGTTTTGCTTTGTTTTCTAGAGAACCAATCACAACAAGGCAGATAAAGAATGAAGAGTTCACTTTGGGAGGCCGAGGAGGGTGGATCACGAGGTCAAGAGATCGAGACCATCCTGGTCAACATAGTGAAACCCTGTCTCTACTAAAAATAGAAAAAATTAGCTGGGCATGGTGGCGCGTGCCTGTAATCCCAGCTACTCAGGAGGCTGAGGCAGGAGAATTGCCTGAACCCAGGAGGCGGAGGTTGCTGAGCCGAGATCGCGCCATTGCACTCCAGCCTGGGTAACAAGAGCGAAACTCCGCCTCAAAAAAAAACTAAAAAACAAAAAACAACAAAAAAAGAATGATGAGTTGTCAGATTTTGATACCTGCGAATGAGGGCGTGGACACACGGTTGGAAACTCGCAGCCCGCTCACTGGTGGCTGGTACCAGGGAAGTTGTTTCATTTGCTTCAGGTGTTGCCCAGTGACCTCCTGCGCGTGCGCGGCGTCTGTCCAGCTGCGCGGGAAGCTCCGGGGAGGGAGGGCCAGGTTCCATCCATTCCGTCACTCCAGACCTGGCACCCAGCCAAGGGCGAAGTTCCTTGATAGATGTTCCTATCGGTCTACAGAAATGCAAGGATCTGCCGCTGTACTGGAATCAGAGTTTGGGAGGCGGGAATGCGCGGTGCGCCCGGTGGTATTTTAGTTGTAGCCTTCAGGGCAAGCCCCGAGCCTCCTGCCCCGGCCTCCTCAGCGCTTAAGGAATCTCTGCATTGCGCGTCTTGGCGAGGGGAAGTGGGGCCCCGCTGAAGGTGTTGAGGCGTCTCGGAGGGGTGGGCTGGGGCCTGGGGAGGCCTCCGCGAGGACGCCGTTTGCTCTGGGCTCTGCCTGGCAGGGACTTTGGAACCTGATCTGCAGTGTTGCAAGAAGGGGCGCAGGGGCAACACGCGCGCTGGGCGCAGCCAGTCGACTCTGCCGGGCCACCTCCGCCTCCAGGCCGTGGGACCGCCCCCTCCTCCCCACACCCTACCTTCCCGCGACTTGACCACTCGGCGGAAGCCTCAGGTGGGCCCCGGGGTCCAAGTCCGCCGCGGGGAGGGCGGGGGCGGGCCCCTAACCGGGGACTGCAGGGCGCGTCACGGCAGCCGCTCCTGATTGGCGGCCACGGCGGTCACGGGCCAGGCGCCCGGGGACTGACGCCGCCTGTGGCTAGAGCCAGAGTAACGGGACTCCCAGCGGCTCGTCGCAGTCCCGACGCGAGTAGGGCTGGAGTCGGTGCCCAGCCGAGAGCCACCTGGGGAGCCTGGCCGGGACGCGCGCACCATGCCTTACCTCCTCATCAGCACCCAGATCCGCATGGTGAGTACTGGCCACCCGGCAACTTGGAGCCGGGACCAGGCTCTAGGGGTCTGCCTCCCTCCTGGGCTGTGCCCACTGGGGGTGGACTGCGAACCCGCCCGGCCACGCCCCCTCGGCCCGGGAGAGGAAGTGGGGTAGCGGGCTCAGCCCGGCTCCCGGGACTCAGCGAGCTCTGGCCCGCCCGGAGCCTCTATGGCTGCGAAGGGGACCCGATACCTGCGCCCCGGCGAGAGGGTGACCTGCGGGCGCTTCTGGCTCCTGTCCTACCTGTCGGCGGGAGGGACCCAGGGAGCCCAGTGCCCTGCACGGAGCTGCTACATATGGGGAAAAAAGTGGAATAAACTGAGGGAAAGAGGTTTGGAAAAGATAAGGACGTGCCAAGGTGCTAAAACCCCTGTGCCAAGTCCTTGACCCATCCACAGCCACTAGCTGCACCCTTAGGCACGGCCAGGAAGGGCTGTCCCTGAAGCTTTAAGGAAGGCAGGTGAGAAGGGGTGGTGCAGTTAGAGGTGGGAACACCGTGAGTCAAAAGTCACATTCCTTTCTGTGGGTGCAGTTTCCTTACCTGTGAAAAGGTTCTGATTGCTCCCCAGGAGTCCCCTTTTAACTTCAAAAGACATTGGCTGGGCGCGGTGGCTCAAGCCTGTAATCCCAGCACTTTGGGAGGCCGAGATGGGTGGATCACAAGGTCAAGAGATCGAGACTATCCTGGTCAACATGGTGAAACCCTGTCTCTACTAAAAATACAAAAAATTAGCTGGGCATGGTGGCGCGTGCCTGTAATCCCAGCTACTCAGGAGGCTGAGGCAGGAGAATTGCCTGAACCCAGGAGGCGGAGGTTGCGGTGAGCCGAGATCGCGCCATTGCACTCCAGTCTGGGTAACGAGAGCGAAACTCAGTCTCAAAAAAAAAAACAACAACTTCAAAAGACATTACTCTGCCCCCCAGATGGGCTGCAAGGTGCTCCTCTGCCCCTGCCCACTGTCCAGTGCCATGGTGAGCCAGCAGAGGGCACACAGGCCCCCTGGTGGGTTCACCAGGGACAGGAGCGCTCCAGCAGAGCCCTGGGCAGAGGTTTGTGAAGCAGTCATCTGTGCAGTTATCAAAATATGGATTCCTGGGTCCCTTTTCAGACCTCCCAAATGCTATGTATGGGGCTTGGGAATTCATACTTGGAAATGTCCCCCCCAAGTGATTCTTATTTTTTAAAAGCTATGGCTTTATTGATATGTAATGTGCATACCATAAATTCACTGATTTAAAGTGTACAGCTCAGTGTTGTTTTTTAGAGTACTCAGAGTTGTGCAACCATCACCATGAGTTTTAGAACATTTCTAATACCCCAAAAGGAAAGCCTGTACCTCCTCACAGGCACTTGTGATTTTCTTCAAGTCCCTTAGCTCTAGACAACCACTAATCCCCTTTCTGTGGTAATGTGATCTGTGTCTGGCTTCTTTCATTTACATGATGTTTATTTTATTTTATTTTTATTTTTTTGAGACGGAATTTCGTTCTTGTTACCCAGGCTGGAGTGCAATGGCGCGATCTTGGCTCACCGCAACCTCCGCCTCCTGGGCTCAGGCAATTCTCCTGCCTCAGCCTCCTAAGTAGCTGGGATTACAGGCACGTACCACCACGCCCAGCTAGTTTTTTGTATTTTTAGTAGAGACGGGGTTTCACCATGTTGACCAGGATGGTCTTGATCTCTCGACCTCGTGATCCACCCGCCTCGGCCTCCCAAAGTGCTGGGATTACAGGCTTGAGCCACCGCGCCCGGCCATGATGTTTATTTGTTCTGTTTTGTTTTGAAATAGGCTCAGGCTGGAGTGCAGTGGCACGATCATGGCTCACTGCAACCTCAACCTCCGGGGCTCAAGCAATCCTCCCACCTCAGCCTCCTGAGTAGCTGGGACTATAGGCTCGAGCCACTTTGCCCAGCTAAAGCTGAGCTTTAAGGGTCTAGGGAGACCCCTGCATTGCTCCTCCTGATCACTGATGGGCCCCACCCCTTCACAATTTATGCCTGGCCCCTACGAATGCTCACTACTCTCTCCAGCCTTTATGTGAGGCTCTCAGGGCTAGCACGCAGAGGTGGAAGGAGAGGCAAGACCTTCCACCTCCTCCTGGCAGCCAGCCAAGCAACCTTGTGGCTTACCTTGCAGGAGGTGGGCCCCACTATGGTGGGTGATGAACAGTCGGATCCAGAGCTGATGCAGCATCTGGGGGCTTCAAAGAGAAGTGTCCTAGGAAACAACTTGTAAGTAGCAGCCTCCCTCAGTATCCTCTCCCTGCCAGCCCCTAGATCTGCTCCCTTTATGAAACCTCCAAGCCTACGGACAGGCCCTAGCATCAGAGCCCCGCTGCCTGCATCCTGGAGCTCTGTCCTCTGGAGGATCTGGTCCTACCTGTAGCATCTCCAACACCCCCTCTCCCTCATGAGGCTTGCTCTGAAAGCTTTCCACAACTGCAGAAACAGTCTGTTCCCTGGGTCTAGGACTCCACTGATGGACTGTTCCTTGCCCTGCCCTCTCCTCTCTAAGCTGGACCCCATCAAGCACAGACAGGCACAGCAAGGAAGGATTTCGTCGTGAGGATCTGGCTGAGTTACAAAGCTAAACCCTAGAAACGGGGAGCAGGGAGCCTGGGTCCTGTCTCCAGGGTGGCTGCTGCCTGGGGACCCGGCCACTTTCCTTGGCATCCTTTGTAACGTCTCCATTTCTAAACTGTGACCACTGCTTCCATTTGCCCTCTCACCCCTGGACGTAGGGAGAACCCAGGCTACACAGTTTCTCCGGGAAGAGTTGCCAGAGTGAATCCCAGTTCAAAATGGGGAAAGAGAAGGCCGGCTTATCCCAGCCCCTAGGTCAACACTCAGGGGCGGAAGGCAGCCCCCTCCCTTTGCCATGAGGCACTTGCCTCTCCATGCCCAGCTTAGGGCTTGAGTCCTCTGTCTGCTTCATGGTTCTTCAGCATCAATAAACCTGAAAGAAGGACTACCAGCATTCTCCACGCTAGGGAGTGGCACACAGAGCCAGGAGCAGCTGGGGCTCAGCCTCCTTACTCCAGAACTGCAGGACATCAGGGTAGTGAGGGGCCTGGAGGCCTGGGTGGGGAGCAAGTCCAGAAGGGCAGGCAGCACTCTGGACCCTCTGAGTTTGCAGGGCTGTGGTCAAGCTAACACGTGTCTACCATCTGGGACACTGGGGAACCTGCTTAACCCCTCTGTTTTCTCACATACCAATGGCCACAACAGTGGCACCTTCACTAGCTTGTTGTGAAGTATCTAGCAGCGGAGGAGGCCGGGCTGTGCACTTGCCCTGGCATCCAGCAAGCAGCCAGCTAGCAAGTCGCTGTCAGAGTGGCCAGGCCACCTGCAGCTGACACTAGCTTTGTACCAGGAGCTTGCTGTGTGCCCCCCTCACCCTGTCCACCTATCTCTTTGCAGTTACGAATACTATGTCAATGACCCTCCCCGCATAGTCCTGGACAAGCTGGAACGCCGGGGCTTCCGTGTGCTGAGCATGACAGGGGTAGGCCAGACGCTGGTGTGGTGCCTGCACAAGGAGTGACCCTCTCACGCTGATCTGCAGCCGGGGCGCCCCTGTGGATGGGGCTGCTGTTGGCCCTGACCTCCAAGCTCTGGCCTCACCGATTGCCTTGCCCCTGTCTCCCCAAATTGTCACTGACACCTGCCCAGCCTCAAGGGGTGGTGAATGGCCTTCTATGAAACCCTGCCTCAAACAGTGGGAGAGGGCAGGGCCCGTTGCCCTGGTGCTCCCAGCTGCCCTGCTGCTTCGGGCCTGAGCAGAGGGCACTGGGTAGGACATGTCCTCGGGCAGCTTCCCTGGCTGGACCTGGGCACCCCAGGGCCCCTGGCATGTGGCTCCTGCATAGCTAGCCCAAGCCAATAAAGGGCTGTGATGAGTGTTTGCGCCTGTGCTCTGCTTGTGCACAGACTCTGGGACTCTTACCGTGTGGAGTGTTTCCCTGGGGGGTCTGCCCACTTCCTGGGAGGGTTGTCAGGCCTGCCTGGGTGAAGCCCTCTGTGGCAGAGCCCAGCACCCTATACCTATGTATGGAATACAGGTAGAGTCTTTAAAAAAAAAAACAAAACAAAAAACTTTTATTGGTGACATTGAAGAAAAGGGCTGGGGGCCGGGTGGCAGGAGCCGGGGCTACGTGGGCGGCCCCTCCTGGTCTTCCCGCTCCATCCGTGCGATCAGCTGTTGCCGCTCAGCCGCCTGGCGCATGCGCATCATGACGAGGCTCTCGTAGTCCCTCTCCGACACCACGGAGCCCTGGCGGACAGAGCAGGGACAGGAGGGCTCAGGGACAGCAGGGCACAGCCCCAGACTCTAAACTCTGATGGTGCCGAGGCAAAGCTGTGGTCTAAGAGTCTCGGAGGGAGGAGAGCAGAGGAAGGGAAGGAACCCAGGGCATCCTTCTGGAATACTGGCTCACCTGTGTCCTCCAGAACAAGCCACCTTTGGCCCCCAGCTGGCTGCTCCCCAGCCAGCTCCCCTCCCTTTCCCCAGGCCTTGTCAGCTCCATCCACCTCCAGTCCAGCCTCAGGAATCGCCTGCGGACCCTCTAGCCAGGCCCTTGTCTCCCCTCATTTCCTCTGAGCCCTTTATCCTTCACTTCTTCCCTCTATCCCATGGCGTCTGCCTCTCTCAGGCTCCCAAGTAAGGGAAGCTGTCCGAGCTGCAGGGATGCACTTGGCTCTGCTGGGCACAGAGCCCGGCACTGTTCATGCCTGGTGCCCTGCCGTCCGGCTCCTGCTGAGGATGCAGAAGGGAGCCCTGTTGGAGACAGCCTGGAATACGCCACCCTACAAAGGGAGAGGCCAGCATGCCTCTAAAAATACACACCAGGGCTCCTGGAGGGCAGGGCCCATGGCTCAAAGCTTTTATGAACTTGCCAGCACAGTGCAGAGATTAAGGAATGCTGTATTTAAATAATCGAAAGAATAATAAACAAATGCCTCAATGGGCCGAGGCTGGAGGGTGGAGAAGCAGCTCTGCAGCGGGGCCTAAGCTGCCAACCCACGCCCTGACAAGGTCTGTGGTGGGAACTAAACCCCTGCCTCCCTCAGCGCCCTTTAGGCTATGTGATCATCTTGTGGTCCCAACAGTTTTGCAGAGTAGTGTGAAGCCCGCCTGACTTGGCACAGAAGTGAGGCAGGCCAGGGGTTGCAAGATGCGGTGGCCTGCCCGTAGCAGAGAGCTGTGGGGCCCCGATCCAAGCTATGCCGCACAGGGGCGCTCTTACGGAAGCAGGCAGGAGGAAACTCTGGTGGTCAGTGACCCGGGGAATAGGCAGGGAGCGGCTGGGACTGAGATGCCAGGCCCTGGCCAGCAGGTTTGGGGTAAGGGGTGTATAGAAACAGGAAGTATTACTCAGCCTGAGTTCCCCTGCTCCTCCCAGCAGCTGCACCTCTCCCCTCTCCCTGGCTGCAGCAGTCCCCTCCAGGTTGGACGGCTAAGCCTGGCCCGGAGCACAGCCGACAATTCACAGCAGCCTCTCTGACCCAGCCGTGCAAGAGAAGGAGGACCCCAGAGGAGGCCCGGTAGCCAGAGGGGAAGGGCTGGAGCACAGCCAGGTAGGAGGCAGTACAGCCCTCAGCTGTTGCTCTCCTGCCAGGAGGCCACTAGGGCAAAACAAGGGAGGACGAGGAAACAGCAGCCAAGCTGATGGCAGGCCAAGCGGAGGCCACGGCTCCCGTCCCCAGGTTAATGTTGCTCTGCCAAGAACACTCGGAGCCACCCTTGGCAGGCCCCCAGCCCAACCTTCTGCGGCAGAGCCCGTCATAGGCATGGGCTGCTCCCCATTAACACACCCTCTGCCTCCTTCCCTCATCGTGCAGGTTCTGCTCATGAGAGCCTGACAGTGGGGCTGAGTCACCCATACCAGCCACAGGTCTCTTCCTTCCCCACAGTCGTTCCACAAGCCTGCCTTTCAATTAACTACACCTCCCTCACCTCCCACCCAGACACTGTGGGCCGGGAGCCAGGCCCACCTGTTGGGGCCCGGGGTGGTGGGGACGTGATGAGAAAGGAAGCCGCAAGGTGGCACATAAAACAGGGCTGCCCCCACAGAGGAATCTTAAGTTCTCCATTGCCCTGGGGTGTTGGGCACAGCTGCCCCATCCCTGCACTCGGATGCTGCAATTACCCAGGAGCACGAAACCCGGCTTCCTACCTGACTGAGTCAGCTGAGAACAAAAACACATCTCCACCACCACACACTGCCACAAACAGCCAAGCCACTCATCAGAGTCCAGGAGCCGCCAACAGAGAGGGCACGGCCCCACACTGCCCGGGAGAGCTGAGGAGCCTGGCAAACGCCAGGCTCGGGCCATCTGCCGCCTGCCTGTGGAGGGAGCGCTCGCCAGCCTCGCCCAGCCCAAGAAGGTCCATCTCCCTCCACCGGGGATGCCCTCACCCAGGCTCCAGTAAGTGCTGCTTCTTCCTCCTGGGGATTTTTCTACCGCCCTATCCAGTAATCAGGCCACTCCTGTCCCTGTGGGAAACTCTTGCTGTCAGGAACTTCCAACTCTCTGCTCTCCTGGACAAAAAAGCTCCTTCTTCCTGAGCCCTCCTCTCACTAACCAAGATGCAACCAAAGGTCTGTGCTGAGCAGAAACCCCGAGGCCTCTGCTCCTAGGGGAGCCTCTCCGACTGCTGGCACTCACTGCCCCAGAAGGGACTGCATGCTATCCTGGGTGCTCCTGAATGCCTGTCTGCTGGCTCCCCTGGGCCCCATGGAGACCTGGCGGAAAGGCTCCTTCCGCAATACCTCCTTCTTCAAGCGGCTGAGCCTTGGGAGGCCACGGCGGCTCCGGCGACAGGGCAGTGTGCTTAGCCAGGCCAGCACGGCGGGTGGGGACCACGAGGAGTACAGCAACCGAGAAGTCATCCGGGAGCTCCAAGGGAGGCCAGATGGCCGGCGCCTGCCACTGTGGGGTGACGAGCAGCCCCGGGCCACGCTGCTGGCCCCACCCAAGCCCCCACGCCTCTACCGAGAGAGCTCAAGCTGTCCCAACATCCTGGAGCCCCCACCTGCCTACACAGCGGCCTATTCGGCCACCCTGCCATCGGCACTCTCCCTGGCGAGCGCCCTGCACCAGCACTCAGGCGACGGCCTTGTGGACACTCCATGCTTCCAGAGGACACCAGTCCCGGACCTCAGTGATCCCTTCCTCTCCTTCAAAGTGGACCTGGGGACTTCACTTCTTGAAGAAGTTCTACAGATGCTGAGGGAGCAGTTTCCCAGTGAGCCCAGTTTCTGAATGGGGCGAGGGTGGGCAAGGCTGGGGTGACTGGAAGAGCTGGCGCCTGGAGACCCAACTGTGGATTAAGGAAAGGGCAGAGACAGAACTCCAGGCCCATCGTTGGAGGGTTCAGGCAGGCAGAGCTCCTCCATCCTGGTGCAGGATTCCAGAATAGGAATCCAGGGCTCTGCCTGCCCTCTGGGTCCTGAACTCCCAGGCACCCCAGAGTGGAGGGACAGAGGCAAGCTGGAAATGATGGGAGGGGCACTTCCTGGCAGGACCCCTGAAGCTGGCTATGTCAGGAAAGGGAGGCCATGTGCAGCAACCACAGGAACCAGGTAGAGGCCGGCAGAGCCAGAAGGTGGCATGGGGTCAGGTCAGGGAGTAGGAGGACACAGATTAGGCAGAAGAGATGAGTGCCCTGCGTCAGCCTCTTTGGAAGCCACTGTCAACAGAGAGGTACAGGACAACCCAGGCCAAAGAGGATAGTGGGAAGAAAGGGGAGACAGGCCTGACCTTGTCCAATCTAGTAGCCACGCACTGCATGATAAGGAATTGAAATCAAATAAAATGAACAATTCAGTTCCTCAGTTGCACCAGCCACATTCCAAATGCCCAGTGGCCACACATGACTAATGGCTGCCACACGAGTTAGTGCAGAGTAGACATGACCATTGCCGCACAAAGTTCCACGGGACAGCGCTGGCTAGACCATGGCCTGGGACCACCAGCAAAGGGGAGATGCATACAGGGGCTGGCCGCATAGGAAGTGATAGGTAGAGACAGAGTATAACTCCAGAAAAAGACCAGGCAAATCCTTAGCAGAAATGAGGACATGGCTGTCTGCCAACACAGCTTCCTGGTGAATCCCTGGTGAAGGAAGGCAGATCCCGAGAATGCCAACCAAAGGCACGGGCACAGCTTGTAAAGGGGTGCTTTGCGGGGTTCCCAGAATTAATAGCGATGGGAGCCCTTGGGAAGTGCAACAAAACAGCGGCAGATTTCCTTCCTCGAAGAGAACTGGATCCAGGGATGGGCACTCGACGGCAGAGCGGCACAGCTGGTCTCCAGAACTGTCTCCCAGGAATGGAGAGTTCTGCCTGCCTGAACCCTCCAACGATGGGCCTGCCAAACAGGCCAAACCCACTGGGTCAAGGCCACAGGCTGTGCTGCGGCCCCACCCCGTGGCCTGACCAGACATGTGCAACCAGAGCCCAGCAGCACTCGCTGGGGCTCGCGCTGGTGGCCCCCAGGCCTCTCTAAGAGTAGGAGAGGGAAGCTTCAACACACCATTTCTACCACTGAAATCGGTGCCCCACCTCTTTCCTCCTCTCATGTGTAGTTACCGAGCTGTGGATGCAGGAGAGAATGAATAAAATTCTAACACAATCTGAGGAGTGTTATCTGGGGCTGTGAAATGCTGCGCCTTGAAGGTGGGAATGAGGTTTGTAAAGCAGGGTCCTGAGTCAGGCTGAGACCGATTTGTTTCCCTCCATCCAGGGTCTGGAACACGCTCGCAGAAAGCTTCTTTCCCACCGGGCACGGTGGTGCATGCCTGTAGTCCCAGCTACTCAGGAGGCTGAGGCTAGAGATCGCTTGAGCCCAGGAGTTCTGGGCTGTAGTGCATTATGCTGATTGCGTGTCCACATCAAGTTTGGCATCAATATGGTGACCTCCCGGGAGCAGGGGACCACCAGGTTGCCTAAGGAGGGGTGAACTGGCCCAGGCTGGAAACAGAGCAGGTCAAAACTCCCATGCTGATCAGTAGTGGGATCGCGCCTGTGAATAGCCACTGCACTCCAGCCTGGGCAACATAGCGAGACCCTGTCTCTAAAAAAAAAAAAAAAAAAAAAGAAAAGAAAAGAAAGAAAAAGAAAGCTCCTTTCCCATCACCCCAGTCAAGTGGAGGGGCAGGCCAGGCAGGGGAGCGGGCTGGCATGGGTAAGGCAATGAGAGCAGCCTCCTGCCAGCCTGCCAAGGGGCTGTGGACACACCTGATGGGCCCCAGGCCACTGCAGAGAAGGGGAGAACCAGATCTCGCCCCCACAGTAGTCTGTCCCACAAGGTGGGGGCAGGGGTGGCCAGGAGCCCCACAGCCCCAGCCTTTGCATCCAGGCCAAAAGACACCAGGGCCATGGTTGCAGGTTGGGGTTACACACAGACCTTCATGGAACCATGAGGGCATAGGGCCAGCACTGGTCTACAGCAGCTGGAAGGCCTACGCTTCACCACAGGCAGATACCCCGACTCTAAGCAGGCAGCACCCTGTGTCAGCAGGGTAGCCAGAGTGACTTTTTCTTTTGAGATGGAGTCTCGCTCTGTCATCCAGGCTGGAATGCAGTAGCTCAATCTTGGCACACTGCAACCTCCGTCTCCCGGGTTCAAGCAATTCTCCCACCTCAGTCTGCAGAGTAGCTAATATTATAGGCACACACCACCATGCCCCGGTAATTTTTGTGTTTTTGTACACATGGAATTTCACCATGTTGGTCAGGCTGATCTCGAACTCCTGACCTCAGGTGATCCCTGCCTTGGCCTCTCAAAGTGCTGGGATTACAGGTGTGAGCCACCGTGCCTGGCCTACCAGGGTTACTTCTAAAAGGAGATATTGCCTCTTGACAGTTGGTTCCTTGCTGGGGCAGCTGGAGACACATCTGGAAAACCAAAGTGCTGAGAAGGAAACGGCTGCCCTAGTCACCTGCCCCTTCTCTGCAGCACTGGGTCGTCTAAGCTCCAAATACTTCACACTGCACAACCAAGCAACCTGAGGACCAAGAAGATCCCTTTGGTGAAAAGGAGAGTCCCAGCGAGAGAGAAAGCAGGGTCTAATAGTCTAATAGTGGCACCTCTCTGGCCCTCAGACAGGAAAAGGGATCAACGTGAAATCACAGCTCCTCCTGCCTGGGTTGGTGGACCTGCCAACCTCACTCTAGGCCCCAAGACCTGGATTTGGAACGAAAGAGCCTTGAGAGGAGTCCAGTTAGGAAGAGCTCTGAGTCCTGAGCACCCAGCTGGGGGAGGCCTGGCTCCTTACCTTTGACAGTCCTTGGTGGCTGCGGCCCACGGTGTTCTGGGGCTGTCCCTCTAACCAGGAAATCTTCAGAGGGTTGTCCACCAGGCCAACTTCATTCTGGACAGCCAGCTCCTGCCAAACACAGCACCTAGTCCTGTCCCATCCATTGAGTCAGCTATAAAGAGGCTCTCTCTACTCCACAGTGAGAACAGAACCAGCGTTCTAGTCCTCTAGGCAGAGATGCCAACCCCAGCAGCCTTCAAGCGATGGGCATTAACACTCTGGCCCTTCCTGCAGGAGAGGGGTAGGGAGTACTTTCTGATGTGGGGAGGTGAGGAGCACAGAGGGTGGGAAGGCAGTACTGGGGCGCACCACCCCGAGGGGTGCAGGTGGAGGATGTGGAACCGCCAGCAGGGAGCAGAGTCAGACTGTGCTCTCCTTCCTCCCCAGAGCATCCCCCATCCATCCCTTCATACATGGTCCTCTATTTCTAGGAGTCCAGGACCCCTGGGAGGAGCCTTGGCTCTGAGCTGACCCGGAGATTCCCTGGGAGTGTGGACCAACTAACTCAGAGGGCCCATAGAATTGGATCCCTGCCCTAGAATGACAGGGCCACAAGGGGCCCCCAAGCCTCATGCAGCACTCACCGCAGCCCTGACAGTCGCGAACTCCACCACAGCAGTGCCTGCCTTCTTACTAGAAAGTACCAGGTTGAGAACCTCACCATACTGTGGGGACAAAGAGGTCCTAGTTAGCACGACTTGGCTTCAGGATGGCCCAGGTCATGCCAGAGACAAGCCTGGGCTACCTTGAGGTCCATGGGGCATTTTCAGCTGCAAGATAACTTCTTACCCCACCTACTTATCTCAGTGAAGTGAGATCAGAGATAGGAAAGACAGAATTTTTCTTCTAGGAACACAGAGCAGCAAAGGAGACATGGGCAAAGCCTTGGTGACTTAGACGGGCATATTTCATTGCACAGTCCTTGCTGATTGAAGGTGGTAAAGAGAATGGGGCTCTCATGCCAGATACCCACCTCCTGCCTCCCAACCCACTCAGCCAAGCTCTTTGCTGCTAAGGGTAAGGGCTAGACCGAGGTAGCAAAGGACAGCGGACTGGAAAGGGGCATATGGCCACACAAGTGAGAGAAGGGCCGTGGCCTGGGTCGTCCCAGGGTCTATGAAACAGGGGAAAAAAAAAAAAAAAAAAGCAGGTAGATATATTAAGGGAAGTTCAGGCATTGAGAGTAGAGACATAGGGTATGGGCTGAGATGAAAGGAAAGCGTGGACATCAGCCGGGCAGACCTTTTGCAAAAGCCGCAGAAGGACATCTTTGGAGTAGCCACCTTTTGACTCATCCTCCTTCTTGCACTTCCATTTTAGCTGAAAAGACAGCCTCATGAAACAGTGACCCTTGGCTGAACAGTACCTGACCCCAGGACTGAGCCTGAGAGTCTGAGCAGACATCCTCCCACCCTCCAAGTCTCCAAGGCTCCTGCAATCTTGGGAGCACCACCAGAAAGGTTTTCCCCTTGGGAGCTTGAAGGCAGGATTGCTTGCTCATCCCAGGAACGCTTCCCACCCAGGAAGACCCTCTCCTGAGAGGGCTTCTGGGGAATACTCTGCCCTGTGGTCAGGGCTAGGAGCAGACTTTCATGGCAAGCTCTGGTCTCCAGGCAGCTGGAGCATGAAGGAAGGTGTAATGGTGCCACCTCCATGCAGATCCAGCGGCCCCACCAGAAACCCTCGAGCCAGAGGAAGCATCCTGCTGAGAGGAGGCGGTGTGAGTGTGAGGTGGCCCCCAGATCCTGTCCAGGCTCACCTTTAGTTTGGGGGTTCCTTGGCCTTCAGTATTTTCTGTCTTTCCTAGAAATATTAGGAAAAGAAGAAAAATAGAATATGAGGGAGAGATTCTCCCAAAGGAGATGCAGCCCAGAGCCACGAGAGTCTGCAAAGGGTCACTCCTGACCAAGGGCAACACCTGCCCAGCTCTGGTGAGGGCCTGGTAGGGAAAGTAGATGCCCATCCCCAGAGAAGCTGCCACCCCAGGGGTCGTCTACCCAGCTGCCTCCCGAAGGCCACCTGTTAGCACTCTTTGAATAGAGAGCAAGGAACACCTTCTGAGGGCAGGAGGCAGAGAGACAAACCATGAGGGTCTACGGAAACGAAGTGTCCCACGGCCCCTCCCTGTGGTGATCTGGCCCAAAACAGAGCCACCTCTGCTTGGGACTAAGACAGATGTGGCCAGGAGATCTCAGGCAGAGTAAAAAACAAACAGGCCCCAGAGAACTGGAAGGAAGAAAGGATAAGTGGCAGGTGTCAGAGTAGGGTGCCATGGGTTGACCCCAGGGTTCCAGCAGGTGGAAGCCTCCACGGCTGCTCTAAGCAATCTGGAGCTGCCTTGGAGGGGAGACAGGTGGGGTGATGGACCTGCACCTCTCAACCTCTGGTCATGCTCCTGTCGTATTTGCTCCCGGATCAGCCTCTGCTGTTCCTCCAGCTGCCGGGAACCCTCTTCTCTCAGGCGTTCAATCTGCAGAGCAGGGGATGGGGGTGACAATTTTGTGCAAGTCCAATTCCAGGCTGGCTCACCTTGTAAAAAGTCCCTGGGAACTTCCACCTGCAAGCTAGGGCTCAGCAACCTGTAGGTGGGACAAATCACCCAGCTCCCACAGAAGGGGGAAGGAAAGAACACACCCGCCCCAGCCACGGTGACCACGCAGGTCCATCCTCCCCCTCCTCCTCCTCCTGCAGGTGACCGTTTAGCCAGTGTGCCTGGGGGCTCACCTCTTGCTCTAGTGTCCTGGTGCTCCGGCTCTCCTCCTCCTCTTCACTCTCCTGGGCCTGGGCCTGCCGTTCCCGGGCCTCCAGATCTAGGCACAAGGGTTGAATGACCAAATTGCTCATCTATTAAGTTTCCATGTGGCCTTGGTCCACCTCAGCTCTGGCTGTCTCCCCAAAGTCTCAATCAGGACGAGACCATACAGTAACTCTGCTCCTTCCCTCCATGGCCATACCCCCGAGTTAATTTCCATTGAGAAAAATCATAGCACAGAAGTATGGGCTCCAGCAGAGTGACCAGGGTCTGGAAGAGTTAAAAAGTTCCACACTGACCAAGCTGGTTCTCTCTAGTGAATAGGGTGTGGGTGGTGCTTATGTCAGCAGCCCAGGGCCATGTGTCAAGGGTGCCAATGGGCGGAGCTGCTGGGCTCGTTTTGGCACCACAGCTTGACCTCTGGCCTTGCTTTGGCTTTGATTCTTTTCATACACTGGGCTCAAATTCTCACTGTCTCCTTTACCTCTCACCTCAACTCACATTTACCAAGCCTGATTGTGGACCTGGCTACAGAGGCTACGCGGGATAAGCAGAGGGTTTAGGGCATCACCCTGCGTCTCAGATTGTACGAGGGTGTTACGTTCCAAAGGAAACCTGCTTGCAGCCATGTGCCAGGCCAGCTGCTGTGAGAAAACCTTCTCTTAGGCCAGGGAAGTTTGTGTACCTCACCTACTTAGAATCTCCTTTTCTCTCTCTCTCTCTCTTTTTTTGAGATGGAGTCCCCCAGCACTTTTTTTTTTTTTTTTTTTTTTGAGACGGAGTTTCACTCTTGTTACCCAGGCTGGAGTGCAATGGTGCGATCTCGGCTCACCGCAACCTCCACCTCCTGGGTTCAAGCAATTCTCCTGCCTCAGCCTCCTGAGTAGCTGGGATTACAGGCACGCGCCACCATGCCCAGCTACTTTTTTGTGTTTTTAGTAGAGACGGGGTTTCACCATGTTGACCAGGATGGTCTCGATCTCTCGACCTCGTGATCCACCCGCCTTGGCCTCCCAAAGTGCTGGGATTACAGGCTTGAGCCACCGCGCCCGGCCTCATCTCTCTTAAAAAAAAAAAAAAAAAAAAAAAAAAAAAGATTCAGCTGGACATGGTGAATACAAGCACCAATTTTACTCACACTGGGTCAGTTTAAATTCCAGCTCCAGTAAGCTCTTAAACTTTTGGTGCCTTAGCTGCTTTGCCTATAAAAAATGGCTTCAGAGGCCAGGTGTGGCGGCTCACGCCTATAATACCAGCACTTTGGGAGGCTGAGGTGAATAGTCTGAGGCCAGGAGTATAAGACCAGCCTGGGCCAGGAGCGGTGGCTCACACCTGTAATCCCAGCACTTTGGGAGGCCGAGGCAGGTGGATCCCGAGGTCAAGAGATCGAGACCATCCTGGTCAACATGGTGAAACCCCATCTCTACTAAAAATACAAAAAATTGCCGGGCGCAGTGGCTCAAGCCTGTAATCCCAGCACTTTGGGAGGCCGAGGCGGGTGGATCACGAGGTCGAGAGATCGAGACCATCCTGGTCAACATGGTGAAACCCCGTCTCTACTAAAAGTGCAAAAAATTAGCTGGGCATGGTGGCACGTGCCTGTAATCCCAGCTACTCAGGAGGCTGAGGCAGGAGAATCGCCTGAGCCCAGGAGGCGGAGGTTGCGGTGAGCCAAGATCGCGTCATTGCACTCCAGCCTGGGTAACAAGGGCGAAACTCCGTCTCAAAAAAAAAAATACAAAAAATTAGTTGGGCATGGTGGCGCGGGCCTGTAATCCCAGCTACTCAGGAGGCTGAGGCAGGAGAATTGCCTGAACCCGGGAGGCGGAGGTTGTGGTGAGCCGAGATCACGCCATTGCACTCCAGCCTGGGTATCAAAAGCAAAACTCCGTCTCAAAAAAAAAAAAAAAAAAAAAAAAAAAGACCAGCCTGGCCAACATGGTGAAACTCCATCTCTATAAAAGCTGAACAAAATTAGCTGGGAATGGTGGTACATGCCTGTAGTCCCACTACTTGGGAGGCTGAGGCACGACAATCGCTTGAATCCAGGGGGTGGAGGTTGCAGTAAGCCAAGATCGCACCACGCTCCAGCCTAGGCGACAAGGTGAGACCCTATCTCAAAAAAAAAAAAATGTATTTAAAAAAGGTTTAAGCCGGGCGCAGTGGCTCACGCCTGTAATCCCAGCACTTTGGGAGGCTGAGGTGGGTGGATCACGAGGTCAAGAGATCGAGACCATCCTGGTCAACATGGTGAAACCCCGTCTCTACTAAAAATACAAAAAATTAGCTGGGCATGGTGGCGTGTGCCTGTAATCCCAGCTACTCAGGAGGCTGAGGCAGGAGAATTGCCTGAACCCAGAAGGCGGAGGTTGCGGTGAGCCGAGATCGCGCCATTGCACTCCAGCCTGGGTAACGAGCGAAACTCCGTCCCAAAAAAAAAAAGGTTTAGTATCCACATTTCCTTGTACAGTTATGATAATTAAAGGATTGATAAAGCATTTGTCACAATGCTTAGCCAATATTAAACCTTATCATTGTTATTATTCCTAAGAGTGTCTTTAGGAACCAACCTCTAAGAACAGCATTTGGCCCAGATCCTGAGCCAGAAGGCTTTGAGGTGAGCTTCTGTGAATAAAGCTCCAGGTGAGGGAGATTACTGAAAATGCCTACAGGAAACCACAGGCCACCCAGCACTACGTGTCACCTACCGAGCTTCACTTTCTTCCTTTTCTCATCAAGTTTCTGGGTCCTCTCTGCTGCCTGCTTCTTGGCTTTCCTAACCTTGTCATAGGCAGCCTGGCAGGACAAAGGGGCACAGGGCAGAGGGTCAGCCAGAGAATAAAGACAAGAGCCCCAGCAATCTACTTGGCCCCTAGCCCAAGAACCATCAGAGTGACAGCCTAGTGACTGGTCTCCGGGGCTTAGACAGCAAGGACTATGCCACATGGCAGAGGGCAGAGGACTGAGGCTGAGGGGCAGCAGTGGTCTCTAAGCATGGGGAATGATTCAGATGAAGGAGGCTGTGCTTACCCTGGCTGCAGCATCGGTCAGCACCTCCAAGGCCTGAGAAAGCTGGTGGAAGAGTTCAGCTAAACATAAGGATCAAAAGGAGAGAGAGAAGAAAAGTAAGTTAACACTTTGTGATGGTGTGCTCCCTCAAACAAACAAAAAAAAACCACTTCGAAGAAGCCACAGGATGGCAAAAAAGTTGACATCAGTAGACAACAGACCAACAAGGAGGGGTGAGCACATCAGCAACTGACCAGACACCCCTGATATGAAGCGAAGCCATGGGTTCCACTGTCTGGAGCCAGGCTGTGTGTGCCTACCCACAAAGGACTCACATGTGGAGCTCTAGCAGGAAACCCAATGCATGGGTGAGTGGGCCTCCCCCCATACCCTTAGAAGAGTCTCACCTGCTCTGGGATTATCTGGATTTTTGTCTGGGTGGCAGGAGAGGGCCTTCTGCCTATATGCCTTCTTCACCTGGAAGAGTCAGACAGAAGACATGGTCGTTCACTCTCATCCCAGGGACAAACAGGAAAACCTTGCTAAAAGGGTAAGGGAAATCCCATGCACACCTAAAAGACAAGCTGCTGGCGCTCACTTCACTGCCACCAGGGAGACTTGCAATGGAGGAGGCCAAGGCCATGGAGGAAGCAAGCCACTGTCACCCAGCACAGGAGCTGGGCCCACTTCCTTCTAAGCACTCAGTGTCACCACTGCAGATATTCAGGGGGTCCCGGATCGGGCAGGAGCACAGTACTCTGCTTTCTCTATAGCCACGCGCAGACAGGTACTCTACACATTTTCGGTGGGCCTATAAACTAGGGTGACCTATTTGGAGGAAGATTCAACCATCAAAAATTTCAATGTTATTTCCCTTTGACCCAGTCCTAGGAATCTGGAATTGTAGAAGTATGGCAAAATAAATATATAAGGACGCTCAGTACGGCACTGTTTATACCAGCTAAACAAGATTCCCATCAACAGAGAGACTCATTTGAAGGATTATCATTAGCCGAGTGCAGTGGCTCATGCTTGTAATTCTAGCACTTTGGGAGGCTGAGGCGGGAAGATCACCTGAGGTCAGGAGTTTGAGACTAGCCTGACTAACATGGTGAAAGCCTGTCTCTAATAAAAATACAAAATTGGCCGGGCGCGGTGGCTCAAGCCTGTAATCCCAGCACTTTGGGAGGCCGAGGCAGGTGAATCATGAGGTCAAGAGATCAAGACCATCCTGGTCAACATGGCGAAACTAAAAATACAAAAAATTAGCTGGGCATGGTGGCGCGTGCCTGTTATCCCAGCTACTCAGGAGGCTGAGGCAGAAGGATTGCCTGAACCCAGGAGGGGGAGGTTGCGGTGAGCCGACATCGCGCCATTGCACTCCAGCCTGGGTAACAAGAGCAAAACTCCGTCTCAAAAACAAAAAAAAAAAAACAACAAAATTTAGCCAGGCATAGTGGCAGGCGCCTGTAATCCCAGAAACTTGGAGGCTGAGGCAGGAGAATCACTTGAGCGTGGGAGGCAGAGGTTGCAGTGAGCTGAGATCACGCTACTGCACTCAGGTCTGGGCAGCAGAGTGAAACTGTGTCTCAAACAAAATAAAATAAAAGATTATGATTGAGGCCGGGTGTGGTGGCTCACACCTGTAATCACAGCAGTTTGGGAGGCTGAGGCAGGCGGATCACTTGAGGTCAGGAGTTTGAGACCATCTTGGCCAATAGGGCGAAACCCCGTCTCTACTAAAAATACGAAAATTAGCTGGGTGTGGTGGCGCATTTGCCTGTAATCCCAGCTACTTGTGAGGCTGAGGCAGAAGAATTGCTTGAACCCAGAGGCAGAGGTGCAATGAGCCAAGATTGTGCCACTACACTCCAGCCTGGGTGACAGAGTGAGACTCCATCTTAAAAACAAAAAGACTATATTTTTTGGACAGACATGGTAGCTGGTGCCTATTACCCCAGCAATTTGGGAGGCCAAGGTAGGCAGATCACTTGAGGCCAGGAGTTCGAGACCAACTTGGACAACATGGCAAAACCCTGTCTCTACTAAAAATACAAAAATTCGCTGGGCATGGTGGTGTGCACCTATAGTGCCAGCTATTCGGGAGGCTGAGGCAGGAGAATCACTTGAGCCCTAGAGGCAGAGGTTGCAGTGAGCCGAGATCGTCCCACTGCACTCCAGCCTAAGTGACAAAGGGAGACCCTGTCTCAAAAACAGAATAAAAAATAAAATTTTTTAAAAAGTTTGGTCTTTAGGTTCTAGTTCTGACTAAAAAAAAAAAAAAAAGAAAGAAAAAAGAAAATAAATTTAAAAAGCTTGTGCTGGAATTTGCTATGCTTATTTTTAAAAATTTAAAAAATAGGCCGGGCGCGGTGGCTCAAGCCTGTAATCCCAGCACTTTGGGGGGCTGAGGCGGGTGGATCACGAGGTCAAGAGATCGAGACCAACGTGGTCAACATGGTGAAACCCCCTCTCTACTAAAAATACAAAAAATTAGCTGGGCATGGTGGCGTGTGTGCCTGTAATCCCAGCTACTCAGGAGGCTGAGGCAGGAGAATTGCCTGAACCCAGGAGGCGGAGGTTGCAGTGAGCCGAGATCGCGCCATTGCATTCCAGCCTGGGTAACAAGAGCGAAACTCCGTCTAAAAAAAAAAAAAATTAGCTGGGCACAGTGGCGCATGCCTGCAGTACCAGCTACTACAGAGGCTGAGGTGGGAGGATCAGCTGAGCCAAGGATTTCGAGGCTGCAGTGAGGTATGATGATGCCACTGCACTCCAGCCTGGGTGACAGAGCAAGACCCTGTATCTTAAATAAAGAGAAAGAAAGGAAGAAGCAATATTTTTTACATGAGTAAAATATTTCTTACATGAGTAAAACTAAACACAGCTACCAAGATTCTCTTTCGTGTGTTACCCAAAAGCGGTTGTAAGTGAAGACAGAGTACACAACCCCAGAATCCACCCTCTGTTTCCAAGACCTTTTCCTCCTCCCTGCTGTTTGGTGTGTGTTACCTGCTGCTCAAACCTCCTGGAGGGAGAGCTGAGCAGGTTGGCTTTCCAAGCTTCCAAGATGGAAGCAAGAAATGCTTCTATGCTCAAGTGTGCTAAAGAAGGAATTTCAGAGGTAAGCAGCCGGCTTCCACCAGGTGAGCACTTGCTGGGCAACTCCTACCTGCAAGAGGCAGCCACCGGGCCCAGGACCTCAGGGGCATGCTGCCACCTGCTGGGCCACAGCCAGCACCACCCCTCACCTTCCAGGGCAACCCAAGCTGTTTGGTTCTCCTGAATGAGCTGGAGGCAGCAGGAACCACCCAGGACAAGCCCCAGGGCTGCAGCAAGGGTGGAGACGGGCCACCTGCCTTCCCAGTCACCCACTGAAACACACCTGCCCTGCCTGCTCACCTCCCACTCTAACCTTCCCTCCCTAGCTCTGCTTTCACTATGAAGAGCAACAGTACTAAGGGGAAGGAGGTGCTAGCTTTATAGACAGTGTCATCGTTGCAATGTCATCTTATCATTTGTCTTTTCTCTTGTGCTCTCTTTGCCTCCTTTATTCTATCCCCAGCCTCATTCTTTCACTGAACATTGTTTATATTTTAAGGCCCTTTGTTTGCTTTTTTTTCCAATAAGTAAAACAATACTAAAAACACTATAAAGATGTTCTTTCTTGATTTCCCCAGCCCTCTGACATCAAGGTTCATTCCCACATAGATAAGCACCCAAACACACTGACAGGAGGCTGCTGGGTGTTTGTTCCTGGCCTCTGGGTCCCTCCTCTCTGATCCCATCTCCACCCTGTCTCTGGGATGGTGAGAGGAACGGACAAGGAGGCGGTCCATCTCCCAGTGTCTATGGCAGGCATCCCCAAACTACGGCCCCGCGGGCCGCATGCGGCCCCCTGAGGCTATTTATCCGGTCCCCCGACGCACTTCAGGAAGGGACACCTCTTTCATTGGTAGTCAGTGAGAGGAGCACAGTATGTGGCAGCCCTCCAACGGTCTGAGGGACAGTGAACTGGCCCCCTGTGTAAAAAGTTTGGGGACGCTTGGTCTATGGCATCACTTTGCAAGACTACCTTCAAGATGAACTTCCTCAGGATGAAGATTTGTAGCCTTGCCCTAGGGATGCAGCGGGGTTTTGAGGAAGACGTTTTCTTTTGTATCATAGGGCTCTCTTAAAGTGGTTTAGGCTGGACACGGTGGCTCACACCTGTAATCCCAGCACTTTGGGAAGCTGAGATGGGTGGATCCCTTGAGGTTAGGAGTTTGAAACCATCCTGGCCAACATGGTGAAACCCTGTATCTACTAAAAATATAAAAACTAGCTGGGCGTGGTGTTCCACTCGTAATCCCAGCTACTTGGGAGGCTGAGACAGAAGAATCACTTGAACCTGGGAGATGGAGGCTGAAGTGAGTTGAGATTGCATGCCAGGTGCAGTGCCTCAAGCCTGTAATCCCAGCACTTTGGGAGGCCGAGGCGGGTGGATCACGAGGTCAAGAGATCGAGACCATCCCGGTCAACATGGTGAAACCCCGTCTCTACTAAAAATACAAAAAATCAGCTGGGCATGGTGGCGCGTGCCTGTAATCCCAGCTACTCAGGAGGCTGAGACAGGAGAATTGCCTGAACCCAGGAGGCGGAGGTTGCGGTGAGCCGAGATCGCGCCATTGCACTCCAGCCTGGGTAACAAGAGCAAAAACTCCGTCTCAAAAAAAAAAAAAAAAAAAAGATAAAAGAGTTTCATCAGATTTGATGCAGCTAGTTACAACCATAACAAGGTTCTCTCCCAACCTGGGTGAACCCCATCCTACCCCTCACCCCTCCAGCCTCCCACACTCCCAACATTTACAACAAAACAGAACTGCCCTAACCAACTTGATGTATCCTAGACCCCCACTCCCTGACGGCCTGGCATGTGCCTCAGTTTCCAAACCACCTTTTAAAAGTGTAAGGAGGTGAGGCCAGGGTGGTGGCTGACACCTGTAATCTCAGCAGTTTGGGAGGCCGAGGCTGGCGGATCATGAGATCAGCAGTTCGAGACCAGCCTGACCAACATGGCAAAACCCCATCTCTACTAAAAATGCAAAAAAATTAGCTGGCATGGTGGCACCCGCCTATAATCCCAGCTACTTGGGAGGCTGAGCAGGGGAACTGCTTGCACCAGGGAGGTGGAGGTTGCAGTGAGCCGAGATCATGCCACTGCACTCCACCCTGGGTGACAGAGCAAGGCTCCATCTCAACAAAAAAACCGGCCGGGCGCGGTGCCTCAGCCTGTAATCCCAGCACTTTGGGAGGCCGAGGCAGGTGGATCACGAGGTCAAGAGATCGAGACCATCCCGGTCAACATGGTGAAACCCCGTCTCTACTAAAAATACAGAAAATTAGCTGGGCATGGTGGCACGTGCCTGTAATCCCAGCTACTCAGGAGGCTGAGGCAGGAGAATTGCCTGAACCCAGGAGGCGGAGGTTGCGGTGAGCCGAGATCGCGCCATTGCACTCCAGCCTGGGTAACAAGAGCGAAACTCCGTCTCAAAAAAAAAAAAAGAATTTAAAAAAAAAAATGGCTGGGCGTGGTGGCTCACTGCTGTAATCCCAGCACTTTGGGAGGCTACAGCAGTCAGATCACGAGATCAAAAGATAGAGACCATCCTGGCTAACACAGTGAAACCCCGTCTCTACTAAAAATATAAAAAATTAGGCCGGGCACGGTGGCTCAAGCTTGTAATCCCAGCACTTTGGGAGGCCGAGGCGGGTGGATCACGAGGTCGAGAGATCGAGACCATCCTGGTCAACATGGTGAAACCCCGTCTCTACTAAAAATGCAAAAAACTAGCTGGGCATGTGGCACGTGCCTGTAATCCCAGCTACTCAGGAGGCTGAGGCAGGAGAATAGCCTGAACCCAGGAGGCGGATGTTGCAGTGAGCCGAGATTGCGCCATTACACTCCAGCCTGGGTAACAAGAGCGAAACTCCATCTCAAAAAAAAAATATATATATATATATATATAAAATTAGCCAGGTGTCGTGGCAGGTGCCTGTAATGCCAGCTAATTGGGAGGCTGAGGCAGGAGAACTGCCTGATCCTGGAAGGCAGAGGGTGTAGTGAATTGAGATTGCACCACTGCACTCCAGCCTGGGTGACACACTGAGACTCTGCCTCAAAAAAAAAAAAAAAAAAAAAAGTATGAGGAGCTGAACATTCTGTATTTCAAGGTCGTTTAGGAAACAACTGCCAGTCTCATATACTGGCTAGATATTAGCAGAGAGAGAAGTAAGGTCCATACAGAGCTCTCCAAGAGCCCCTCAGTGCAGCATGCACTGACCTGCCAGGAGTGTTCACTGATAGGGATCTAGGATATGCAGGTGCTGATGGGAGACTGGGAACACAGGGGACAAACAGGCATAGTCTCTGGCTCTGAAGAATACTGTTGAGCAAAGAGGATGCCAGGGAAAACTGTCGGTTCCAATTACATGTGTGACATACCTAAGAGTGGTCCATAAAAATGGGAACACAGAGAAGGTAGCAACTAATTTAGCTCTGAAGGCTTCCTGGAGGAGGCACTATCTGAGCTGGGTCTAAGGTGTATAGTTCTCCAGGCAGAAAGCCTGAAATGGCCTTTAAAATGGGGTTTTTCAAAAAGGACCTTTAAAACTTTGCTATTTCTCCTCTAAGTTGATCTGGAGAAGTCTAGACTCAGAGGTAAGCAGCCGGCATCCACCAGGTGAGCACTTGTGGGACAGCTCCTACCTGCATGAGACAGCCACCCGGCCCAGGACCTCAGGGGAGTGCTGCCACCTGCTGGGCCATAGCCAGTACTACCCTTCACCTGCCAGGACAACCCAAGCTGTTTGGTTCAATTACTTGAGAGGGTGAAGTCTCCACTCTTCTCCAGATCAACTTAGAGGAGAAATAGAAAAGTTCTGCTTTAATCAGGAAAAGGTACTAAGAACAAAAAGGAACATGAAAACAGACCTGTTTGCAATAAACTTTTTCTGTCAAAGAACATCTGGTTAATTAAAAAACTTGGGCCGGGCACGGTGGCTCACACCTGTAATCCCAGCACTTTGGGAGGTCAAGGTGGGTGGACCACAAGGTCAGGAGTTCAAGACCAGCCTGGCCAAGACGGTGAAACCCTGTCTCTACTAAAAATACAAAAAAAATAGCTGGTGTGGTGGCAGGCACCTGTAGTCCCAGCTACTCTGGAGGCTGAGGCAGAACTGCTTGAACCCGGGAGGTGGAGGTTGCAGAAGCCGAGATTATGCCACTTCACTCCAGCCTGGGTGACACAGCAAGACTCCATCCAAAGAAAAAAACCCTTCAACCAAAAAATGTCATAGGTGCAGTGGCACACTCCTGTAGTACAGCAGTTTGGGAGGCCAAGGTGGGAGGACTGCTTGAGCCCAGAAGTTGAAGGCCGACCTGGGCAACATAGTGAGACCCCATCTCCAAAAAAATTTAAAAATTAGCTCTGTTGCCAGGCTCAGTGGCTCAAGCCTGTAATCCCAGCACTTTGGGAGGCCGAGGCGGGTGGATCACAAGGTCAAGAGATCGAGACCATCCTGGTCAACATGGTGAAACCCCGTCTCTACTAAAAATACAAAAAGTTAGCTGGGCATGGTGGCGCGTGCCTGTAATCCCAGCTACTGAGGAGGTTGAGGCAGGAGAATTGCCTGAACCCGGGAGGTGGAGGTTGCGGTGAGCCGAGATCCCGATATTGCACTCCAGCCTGGGTAACAAGAGCGAAACTCCGTCTTGAAAAAAAAAACAAAAAAAAACAGAAAACAAACAAAAAAAAACAAAACAAAACAAAAATTAGCTCTGTTTAGTAGCATGCAACTCAAGAAGCTGAAGTGGGAGGATCATTTGAGCCCAGGAGTTTGAAGCTGCAGTGAGCCATGATTTTACCAGTGCACTCCAGCCTGGCAGACAGAACAAGAACCTGTCTTAAAAAATAAAAATAGGCCGGGCGCAGTGGCTCACGCCTACAATCTCAGCACTTTGGGAGGCTGAGGCAGGTGGATCATGAGGTCAAGAGATCGAGACCATCATGGTCAACATGGTGAAACTCTGTCTCTACTGAAAATACAAAAATTAGCTGGGCATGGTGGCACGTGCCTGCAGTCCCAGTACTTGGGAGGCTGAGGCAGGAGAATTGCTTGAACCCAGGAGGCGGAGGTTGCAGTGAGTCAAGATCGTACCATTGCACTCCAGCCTGGGTAACAAGAGAGAAACTCCGTCTCAAAAAAATAAAAAATAAATAAAAATAAATATATTAAAAATAAAAATTATCCAGAATGGCTGTAACCAATTTGACATCATGTTATAGATCAATACACAATGAAAAACCAAAGAACCACAGTATATCTCAACTTTTTTTTTTTTTTTTTTTTTTGAGACGTAGTTTCGCTCTTGTTAACCAGGCTAGAGTGCAATGGCGCGATCTCGGCTCACCGCAACCTCCGCCTCCTGGGTTCAGGCAATTGTCCTGCCTCAGTCTCCCCAGTAGCTGGGACTACAGGCGCGCGCCCCCATGCCCAGCTAATTTTTTGTATTTTTAGTAGAGACGGGGTTTCACCATGTTGGCCAGGATGGTCTCGATCTCTTGACCTCGTGATCCACCCGCCTCGGCCTCCCAAAGTGCTGGGATTACAGGCGTGAGCCACCGCGCCCAGCATCTTAACTTTTATAAACCATGTCTTATGGGTAACTTTTTAGTTTTCCCAAAAGGCTGATAAATTTCAATATTTTGAATATGTCATTGTTAATTTTGAGTTGGCAGAAGTAAACTAACCAACTACCATTACATTTTAGTACTAAGGGATATACCTTTCAATAAAGTTACTGAAATGCAAAAAAATAAAAAATTAAAATTAAAATTAAAATTTAAAAAAGTAATAGAAAACTGTAGGGAAAGAATAATTTCGTATAAACAGATTTTGATGCACAGACCTGGGATGAAGAAATGCTCAGGAATGAGAGTCATATACATACAGGCGAAGAAATGTAAGCTGGGCCCAGAAAGAGGAGAAAACAAAGATTTTTAAATGATAAAGTAAACTTGGGTATGATACTGAAAATATACAGAAGTTTACATGTGATTCAAAAATGGAATGGAACAACTGGAAGGGAAAGCTCCAGGGTGCTCATTCTGAGCAGGTCAGATGGGGAGAACTTTCTGAGTTCAATCATAATAAACCAGGATGGATGAATAAGGAGGCTTATGGGGGGTCTCCAAGCCCAAAGAACTTGTACCTCAATGCTTTCAGACTGCTATGAAAACGTATCACAGGTGACATATGGTGGCTTACACCTCTAATTCTGGTATTTTGGGAAGCCAAGGTGGGAGGATCACTTGAGTCTAGGAGTTTGAGACCAGCCTGGGCAACACAGGCAGACCTCATTTCTAAAAAAAATTTAAATATTCACCAGGTATGGTAGTGCACACCTGTAGTCCCAACTACTTGAGAGGGTGAAGTCGGAGGATTGCTTGAGCCCAGTGGGGGTGCGAATTGAGGCTGTAGTGAGCCATGTTTGAGCCACTGCACTCTAGCCTGGGAGACACAGCAAGACTCTGTTCCCCACCATAAAAGAGAGAATGTATCATAAAGCACAAAAGCAGCAAGCAAGATAAATGGAACATAGTGGAGGCCAAAAAACAAAGTGTAGTAAGTATTTAAGTATGCGGCAAAAGATACTATTAAAATATATTACGCTAAATGAAAAAAATGATATCTTCATCTTAAATCACATACCAAAATAATTTCCAGGCTGGGTACAGTGGTTCACACCTATAATCCCAGCACCTTGGAAAGCTGAGATGGGAGGATCACTTGAGCCCAGGAGTTTAAGATCAGCCTGGGCAAAACCGTGAGATGTCTCTTTACAAAATTTTTTTTTTTTTTTTTTTTTAAAAAGACTGGGTTTCACCATATTGGTCAGGCTGGTCTTGAACTCCCAACCTCAGGTGATCCGCCCGCCTTGGCCTCCAAAGTGCTTGGATTACAGGTGTGAGCCACCACGCCCGGCCCAAAAAATTTTTTTAAATGAGCTGGACATGGTGGTGTACACCTGTCATCCCAGCTGCTCAGGAGGCTGAGGCAAAGGATCTCTTGAACCCAGGAGTTCAAGGCTGCAGTTGAGCTATGGTTACACCACTATAGTCCAGCCTGAGCAGCAGAGTGATACCTTGTCTCAAAAAAAAAATATAATAATAATAATAATTCCAGATAGAGCAAAATATGAATTTTATTATTTTTTATTTTTTGAGATGGAGTCTCACTCTGTCAGCCAGGCTGGAATGGAGTGGCGTGATCTCGGCTCACTGTAACCTCCGCCTCCCTAGTTCAAGCAATTCCCCTACCTCAGCCTCCAGAGTAGCTGGGATTACAGGCACATGCCACCATGCCCAGTAATTTTTTTTTTTTTTTTCATATTTAATAGAGACAGGGTTTCACCATGTTGGTCAGGCAGTCTCGAACTCCTGACCTAGTGATCCGCCCACCTCAGCCTCCCAAAGTGCTGGGATTACAGGCATGAGCCACTTCACCCAGCCAAAATCCTAATTAAAAAAAAAAAAAAAAAAAAAAAAAACTTAGAAAATGAAAAGAAAAGAAAGTACTAGTACTATTAAACTGCTTTCAGCCTTTCCCAGAAGAAATTCCTGAACATAAAAGGGAAGAAATCACACACATGTGCACGTGTGTGAGCACACACCCACACAATATGAGTGGATTTAACAATGAAAACTTTTTAAATTTCTCAAAGCCAAAAATCACAGACAGGCCTGGCGTGATGGCTCACACCTGCAATCCCAGCACTCTGGAAGGCCAAGGCGGGCAGATCCCCTGAGGTCAGGAGTTTGAGAGCAGCCTGCCCAATACGGTAAAATCCTGTCTCTACTAAAAACACAAAAATCAGCTGGGCGTGGTGGCGCATGCCTGTAGTTCCAGCTACTTGGAAGGATCAGGCAGGAGAATGGCTTGAACCCAGGAGGCAGAGGTTGCATTGAGCCGAGATTGAGCTATTGCACTCCAGCCTGGGCGACAGAGCAAGATTCTGTCTCAAAAAATAATAATAATTAAATAAAATCACAGAAAAAATTAGCAGACAAGGTATATGAAAACTGAGGGAAGTATCTGCATGAAATATGACAGACAACACAGTCTTAACTAATAAAGAACTCATATAGGGTCCTAAGAAAAAAACAAACAAAACGAGAAAACAGAGAAGGAACATGGAAAGAGAAGTCACAAATGAACATAAATGGTTAATAACATGAAAAATGTTCAGCCTTAAACACAAAAATTAAAAGCCATTTTTCACCTGCCAGTTAACAACTAAAAAGCTGGGATGTTAAGGGCGAGTGTGGTGGCTCACACCTGTAATCCCAGCTCTTTGGGAGGCTGAGGCAGGCGGATCACCTGAGGTCGGGAGTTCCAGAGCAACTCAGAGAACCTAACCAACATGGAGAAACCCCGTCTCTACTAAAAATGCAAAATTAGGGGGCTAGCTGTGGTGGCTCACACCTGTAATCCCAGCACTTTGGCAGGCCAGGGTAAGCAGATCACGAAGTCAGGAGTTTGAGACCAGTCTGGCCAACATGGTGAAGGCCCGTCTTTACTTAAAATACAAAAACTAGCCAGGCGTGGTGGAGGGTGCCTTTAGTCCAAGCTACTCAGGAGGCTGAGGCAGAAGAATTGCTTGAACCCAGGAGGCGGAGCTTGCTGTGAACAGAGATCACGCCACTGCATTCCAGTGACAAAGCGAGACTCCGACTCAAAAAAAAAAAAAAAAAATTAGCAGGGCATGGTGGCACACGCCTGTACTCCCAGCTACTAGGGAGGCTGAAGCAGGAGAATCACTTGAACCTGGGAGGCGGAGATTGTGGTGACCCAAGATCGAGGGAAAATTGCACTCCAGCCTGGGCAACAAAAGTGAAACTCTATCTCTAAAATAAAATAAAATAGCCGGGTGCGGTGGCTCAAGCCTATAATCCCAGCACTTTGGGAGGCCGAGGCGGGTGGATCACAAGGTCAAGAGATCGAGACCATCCTAGTCAACATGGTGAAACCCCGTTTCTACTAAAAATACAAAAAATTAGCTGGGCATGGTGGCAAGTGCCTGTAATCCCAGCTACTCAGGAAGCTGAGGCAGGAGAATTGCCCGAACCCAGGAGGCGGAGGTTGCGGTGAGCTGAGATCACGCCATTGCACTCCAGCCTGGGTAACAAGAGTGAAACTCCATCTCAAAAAAATAAATAAATAAATAAAGTAAAATAAAATGGCATGTTAGTGGTGCTGGTGAATGTGTAGACTGACACGAGGATTCTGGAACACAGTGTGGTGGTGTATATCAGGAAGCTTCGAAAAGCAGACCCTTTGACAGCAAGGCCCTTTAAGAGTTTATTCTAAAGAAATACTTAGAAATTCATACAATATTTATAAACACTACTGTTCATTTATATCATTAGTCATAATGGAGAAAAGTCAGGAATCATTTAAATTCCAAAACAACAACAAAAACAGCAGCTAGTACTTATACACTGCTTACCATATGGCAAGCTCTGTTTGACGTGCTTTATTAACTTACGTATGTATTAACTTATTTAACTCTTAAAACCCCTACGAGGTAGAAATTATTATCCTCCTCATTTTACAAATGAGGAAACTGTGACATAAGGGTTAATCATGATACTGAAGGGTTAATTATGATACCAAAAATCCATTCAATGAAAAGCCATACATACATTAGACAAAAACTATTCTACTCCAGCCAAATACCACAGAAAAAACAGTGACCGCCACCCCACCCATGCCATCAAAGGCCAGGTGGAGAGCACAGACTTCCATTCTATTCCTGCCACCCCAAACCTCTGCCAGAGTGATGACAGAGAAGGCCAAACAGGAAGGCTAGGACTTTCATTCCACCAGACAGAAATACAATGTATAAAAATACCTCTGGGCCGGGCGCGGTGGCTGTAAACCCAGCACTTTGGGAGGTCAAGGTGGGCAGATCACCTGAGGTCAAGGGTTCGAGACCAGCCTGGCAAACATTGTTAAACCCCGTCTCTATTAAAACTACAGGCCGGGCGCGGTGGCTCAAGCCTGTAATCCCAGCACTTTGGGAGGCCGAGGCGGGTGGATCACGAGGTCAAGAGATCGAGACCATCCTGGTCAACATGGTGAAACCCCGTCTCTATTAAAAATACAAAAAATTAGCTGGGCATGGTGGTGCGTGCCTGTAATCCCAGCTACTCAGGAGGCTGAGGCAGGAGAATTGCCTGAACCCAGGAGGCGGAGGTTGCAGTGAGCCGAGATCGCGCCATTGCACTCCAGCCTGGGTAACAAGAGCGAAACTCCGTCTCAAAAAACAAAACAAAACAAAAAAAAAAAAAAACTACAAAAATTAGCTGGGCATGGTGGCAGTTGCCTGTAATCCCAGCTACTCGGGAGGCTGAGTCAGGAGAATCTCTTGAACCCAGGAGGCGGAGGTCGTAGTAAGTCAAGATCCTGCCACTGGACTCCAGCCTGGGAGACAAGAGCAAAACTCTGTCTCAAAAAAAAAAAAAAAGGAATATCCCTGAAAAAATTTCTGGTCTCAATATTGATTATTATTAAATAATCCTATCTTATAAACAGCTGAAAGAAAGGGTTATAGCTGACATTTACTTTCTGTAATAAACTTGTATTACTTTCCAAGTGACACAAGAAAAAAACTGGTAAGAAACAAACACAAAAGCCGGGCGCGGTGGCTCAAGCCTGTAATCCCAGCACTTTGGGAGGCCGAGGCGGGTGGATCACGAGGTCGAGAGATCGAGACCAACCTGGTCAACATGGTGAAACCCCGTCTCTACTAAAAATACAAAAAAAATTAGCTGGGCATGGTGGCGCGTGCCTATAATCCCAGCTACTCAGGATGCTGAGGCAGGAGAATTGCCTGAACCCAGGAGGCGGAGGTTGCGGTGAGCCGAGATCGCACCATTGCACTCCAGCCTGGGTAACAGGAGCGAAACTCCGTCTCAAAAAACAAAAAAAAAAAAAAAAAAAAGAAACAAACACAAAATTGTTTGGCTTCTTTCCACAGTTCTAAGCTAGGAGGCAGCATGGTTCACCAAAAGGGGGCAAGTTCCAGGGTCTGACAGATTTATTTTCAAATCCGGAATATGCTACATACTATTAGCATAACCTTAGGCAAATTACTGAAGCTCACGCAGCTTAGGTGCTTCAACATCAAAGTGAGAAGAATAACCCCTACACACAGGGCTGCCGCAAGGATGAAAGAAAATGATCCATGTAAGCACCTGACAAAAGCTAGGTACTTCCTACAAATTCCCAAACCTTTCTCTCCTCTACTTCTCAAAGAGCATAAACTGTGACACCAGGCCAGCAGGATGTCAATGGGCAGGAATTCAGGAAAGGACCCTGTTCCACAGTGGAGCAGGTCAACTCCATTTGAATTCTCTAGGTGGACAGGGCTGGTTTTGAGTCTGCTGGGGGGCAGACCTAAAATTAAATCCTTGGTTAACTCCCAGGGTCTGTCCTACACTCATTCAAGGGGTAGAAGGGATGGGTAGGTAGCCTGAGATCTTCCAGAGTGGCCCTGAATCAAAACCCAGCTGGCCTAAGAATGTTGGTCAAGTATGTCTTTCTTGATTAACTAGTTATTACTATGTTCAGCTGCTAAACCTGCCCTGGGCAGGGCCCATCCCTTGGTTTTAGCTCGGAAGACCAGTTTTGAGTTTGAACCGGTTGGCCTAGAATTTGGTGCTCTGTGCTACAAACTAGATTCCCAGCTTTGTCCAGCCCTCCTGGAGCTGACTGCTGCATGAAGAATTTCTCACCATGTAAACACAACTCTCCTAAAGCACGCCTTTGAAAAAGCTTTCCGTCTCAGTATTATTTATTATTAAATAATCCTACCTTATGAATAGCTCAAAACACTCAATTCAGTGTAAAAATGTGCAACAATATTTTTTTAAACTATCATAAAGTTGGGAAGGAGAGGAACTTTCAGAACAAGAAATAGAGGGGACATCCTCTAAAATCTTACTCCTCAGGACGTAGGATAAACACGACTACCGAAACCCAGGAATCCCAGGTGGAAGCTCCTCCAGAAACTAAGTCCGGGCCAGGCCTGGTGGCTCACACCTGTTTTCTCACCATTTTGGGAGACTGAGGTGGGATGATCGCTTGAGCCCAGGAGTTTGAGACCACCCTAGGCAACATAGTAAGACCCCATCTCTAAAAAAAGAAACTGTCTGCAGGTGCTGGGATCACTTAGGCAGAGCTGAAGCAGCCACAGCAAGGTGCGGAAGGCTCCTGGATTGCCTGCAACACCGGCAGATTTCCTTCTTTACCTGTAGGTTTCCCCTAAATCCCCTGGGCTCCCTAGAACTTAGAAACAGTTGCATTTCTGAGACTTCACAAAGGATCCAGGTGCCAGTTCAAAGCTTTCCAACCCAAAGTTCCCTATCCAGATCCTGGCTTTTCAGAGGACAAGCTCTTTCCCAGGCCTAGCCCCAGAATGATGAAGATCGCAGATAAATGTAAGCTCCATGAGTATCTCAAACTCCAATTTGCAGAAACTCAGTCTCTCCCCTGATGTCTTTCTAAAAACTTCACTGTCAGGCTGGGCGCGGTGGCTCAAGCCTGTTAATCCCAGCACTTTGGGAGGCCGAGGCGGGTGGATCACGAGGTCGAGAGATCGAGACCATCCTGGTCAACACGGTGAAACCCCGTCTCTACTAAAAATACAAAAAATTAGCTGGGCATGGTGGCACATGCCTGTAATCCCAGCTACTCAGGAGGCTGAGGCAGGAGAATTGCTTGAACCCAGGAGGCGGAGGTTGCGGTGAGCCGAGATCGCGCCATTGCACTCCAGACTGGGTAACAAGAGTGAAACTCCGTCTCAAAAAAAAAAAAAAAAAAAAAAAAAACTTCACTGTCTACCACCCTTTTTCCATCCTAGGAGACTGGTCTTTCATGTCTCAGGATCATCATCCAGAATATAAACTACTGAACAGTACAGCATATTCTGCGGAGAGCACTGTCAGGCTTTTCATTTGCTTCCCTAGGTGATGAGAATTTTAAATTCTTTTTTTTTTTTTTTTTTTTTGAGATGGAGTTTCGCTCTTGTTACCCAGGCTGGAGTGCAATGGCACGATCTCGGCTCACCGCAACCTCTGCCTCCCGGGTTCAGGCAATTCTCCTGCCTCAGCCTCCTGAGTAGCTGGGATTACAGGCATGTGCCACCATGCCCAGCTAATTTTTTTTTGTATTTTTAGTAGAGACGGGGTTTCACCATGTTGACCAGGATAGTCTCGATCTCTTGACGTCGTGATCCACCAGCCTCGGCCTCCCAAAGTTCTGGGATTACAGGCTTGAGCCACCGAGCCCGGCGAGAATTTGAAATTCTACTCTTTTAATGGTTTTTCTATTACTTCCTTAGTTGGCCTCTACTAGACTGGCAGATGCCAGCATTTCCCCAGAAGTGCTGCTCATCTGCTGGAGAAACAGATAAGCTGGTCATGACTGTACTTTAAAAGAGCTTAAGGGTATAGGAAGGTATGGGGATTCTCCTTACAAATAAAGTGGATATACTTAGTGGGGAGGGAGTTCTGCTTCTTCCCAGGGTCCAGAACAGTGAATAACCCCACAATGAATAGCACCTGGCACTCAGCAGGCGCACAATAAATATCTGTTGCATGAATCGGCATTCATTCATTTTCAACCAAAACACAATCAGAAACCTCAACTATGTCAATTACTTCAGGCCCACTGACCAGCAGAAGTAGGTGCCGTCTAGATCCTACGAGATTTGACCACTATTTCACAATTTCTCCTCCTCCTGCTAACAGCTCCTCTTAAAAAACCAAGTCTGGGAAAGGGAAGGAATTACTAAAGCAGACTGCCAGATAACCACAGTGGGAACTAAATATTATGCCCCAACAGCCCACATCAGACAATGAATAATAAATTGGCAGCCACCCAGCCCTTTCCCAGAAGCTCCATAACCGGTTCTATTACTTTCAGCAACCTGAACCCATAGCAGGGGAGGGGGGGTTGGTCTCCGGCCACATCCACTGGACTTTGCCGCAGGCACACAGCAGGGCCTCTGACATCCACACACCTCCAGTTTCACCTCTTAAGGAGGGAAAGAACTCCTGACTCACCCAAAAAAGCAAAGTGCTCAGAGATCCAATAAATAGAAAATAACCATCATTAACTTAAAAGAAAGGTGCCCTACAAAGAAGGATCATTAATTTTTAAAAGGCTGCTGCCCTTTCTTATAATAAAACTTGGAGCCAGGTAAGTAAATGGTACAAGTAATGAGGGTCAGGCTGATCGGTTAGACTTAGATAAGGAGGACACAAAGGGAGGCCGCTCCATGTGACCACAAGCACTGAATGGACAAACCATCCCAGGTGAATCAACTGGAAATCGACTGCCAGGCCCAGTTCCAGTGACAGGGACAGTGAGTGATAACACCTGGGGCAGCCATATCTCCCCCAAGCCTGGAGAGGCAGATCCCTCCTCAACCCCTAGCTAGCAGGAACCTCAGAGGTATGAGACTGCCTGATGTCACACACAGGAAGCAAATCACAGAGCTCTGGGCACCTGTCTAAAAGTCCCCCCTGGCTAGGCATGGTGGCTGATGCTACATTTTGAGAAGCCAAAGCAAGAGGATCGCTTGAAGCCAGGAGTTCAAGACCAGCCCAGGCAACAAAGCGAACCCCAGCTCTACAAAAAACTTAAAAATGAGCCAAGCGCAGGGGCATGCACCTGTAGTCCCAGCTACTTGGGGGGCTAGGAAGGATTATTTGAGTCCAGGAGTTCAAAGCTGCAGTGAGCTGTTATCATGCCACTGCATGCCAGCCTGGGAAACAGAGTGAGAGCCATCTCTCTAAATAAATAAAAATCCCCATATTACATTGTCACTGTGTGAGAGTAAGAAAAAAATATTTTAAAAATAAAAATAAGGCCGGGCGCGGTGGCTAAAGCCTGTAATCCCAGCACTTTGGGAGGCCGAGGCGGGTGGATCACCAAGTCAAGAGATCGAGACCATCCTGGTCAACAAGGTGAAACCCCGTCTCTACTAAAAATACAAAAAATTAGCTGGGCATGGTGGTGCGTGCCTGTGATCCCAGCTACTCAGGAGGCTGAGGCAGGAGAATTTCCTGAACCCAGGAGGCGGAGGTTGCGGTGAGCCTAGATTGCGCCATTGCACTCCAGCCTGGGTAACAAGAGCGAAACTCCACCTCAAAAAATAAAATAAAATAAAATAAAATAAAAATAAAAGAGAGGTCCCCTCTGCCTGAAAGATTGATCCTTTCATTCCTTACAGCCTGTGGCCCCTATTGGGGCAGCACTACAGAGAAATCCCCAAATGCCTGGGCACTGTAGAACCTATGGGCTGCTCCCGGAACAAGCAGAGAGCCAGCCAACCCCAGACAGTCCCCTCAGCTCAATGCTCCCAAAACATGGGCCTGCTGGTGGTACCAAGATAATAACAGAGAGCCCAGGCCTCACACTGACATCCCTCTCAGGCTGACAACCACGGCTTATGGTTCAGTCTCAGGACAGGGACCCGTACCACCTAGAACACCTGGGGCCACACAGAGCCTGGCCTGCTTCTCCCCAGATGATGGCCCCTGTGCCCACTTTGGGCTCTGTTTCCTCAGTCCATCCTGAGGTCACTCTTTAGCTCCTCCCACCCCCCTGGCTGTCATCTCCAGGTCCCCCTTCCTTCACATCTCCACAGTACTCCCTCCTGTCCTGCCCTCCTCCATCCACTTCCCCAAACCAGCCTACTTGAAGCCTAGTCTACAGCCCTCTTTTTCCTCCTCAGATGCCGCCCTGCTCCCCAGCCCCACCTCCTCCTTTTTACCCTTATCCTAAGCACCCCTATACTAGGCTCAGACCCCAAACGCCTTTCCTATCTTCTCCCAGGTTGTAGATTTCCACTGCCCAGATATGCAAGATACCTCTCCCTACCGCCTGCTGTCACCCTTCACTCCTGGAGGCCTGGGTCTCTAGCCCCAGTGCCACTTTCTCTGCCTAGTCTCTGCCCTTTACCAGGGGGCAGAACTCCTTCCCTCTGGGTTCTGGTACTTCCTACATCTTATTCGTTTCTTTCTTCCCTTAATTCATTGTTTCCTTTATAAACAAATTTGCACTAGTAAAATAAAAGTTGATTTAGTAAAAATAACTAAATAACAATACTCAGGAACAGCAAAAATAGGGAAAGCACTATGCAAATGGAAAATATTTTGAATGCCACTAACTTAACTGAAACGGAAACTGTGCTATGGTAGTTTTAACACAAATCTTCTTTTTTTTTTTTTTTTTTTTTTTGTGAGACGGAGTTTCGCTCTTGTTACCCAGGCTGGAGTGCAATGGCGCGATCTTGGCTCACTGCAACCTCCGCCTCCTGGGTTCAGGCAATTCTCCTGCCTCTGCCTCCTGAGTAGCTGGGATTACAGGCACGTGCCACCATGCCCAGCTAATTTTTTGTATTTTTAGTAGAGATGGGGTTTCACCATGCTGACCAGGATGGTCTCGATCTCTTGACCTCATGATCCACCCGTCTCGGCCTCCCAAAGTGCTAGGATTACAGGCTTGAGCCACTGCGCCCGGCAACACAAATCTTAACACAAATTCCTCAAGTTGCTCAGAGCAGCTTATTAAACCTGCTGGGTTTACCCAAGTCCCAGGCAGGCAAAATCTCTTTCTGTGTCACAGATGGGTTGCGAGTCTCTCTGGGGCCCACAGACCCTCTCCTGTTGCTCTAATTGCTCCTGAAGTGTGGGTCATGGAAAAAGCTCTAAAACAGGAGTAGAAAATTCAGGTGTGGGCCGGGCGCAGTGGCTCATGCCTGTAATACCAGCACTTTGGAAGGTTGAGGTGAGTGGATCATTTGAGGTCAGGAGTTTGAGATCAGTCTGGCCAATATGGTGAAACCCTGCCTCTACTAAAAATACAAAAATCAGCCAGGCATGGTGACACATGCCTGTAATCCTAGCTACTTGGGAGGCTGAGGCACGAGAATCGCTTGAACCCAGGAGGCAGTTTGCAATGAGCCGAGATCGCGCTGCTGCACTCCACTCCAGCCTGGGTGACACAGTGAGACTCTCTTTCCAAAAAAAAAAAAAGAAAAAAGAAAATTCAGGTGTGGCTAGGGGGTCTGCAGTTACCAGCCAGCTTATGCTGGGTGAATCACTTAAAGTCTTGGAGTCTTTGTTTCCACATCTATAAATTGGTGCTAATAGTCCTTGCCTACCTCACAGACTTGTTTTGAAGATCACATCAAGTGAGGTAATTTATGTGAAAGCACTTTGGTGTCATATAAATGTGAGGTATTATCTTGAATGCTAATGAATAGCTTATAGCTTACAAACACAAATGAATCATTCCTTTTGACTTAACAGGCAGTCAAGGATCTTCAAAAATCCAGAGCTTCAGCCAGACAGCTTTGGTCAAAGGTGATACTGAGGGGACTTGGTGATACTGAGGGGACTTGGAGATACCAAGAGGACTTCGAGGCCTGCTGCTAAATCCACCCAGAGCTGGTCAGGCCTCTGGTGAAGAACTACTATCAAGTGAAACCAGGCTTGGAAAATAGAACTTAAAATAAATAGGCCAGGCGCAGTGACCCACATCTACAATCCCAGCACTTTTGGAGGCTGAGGTGGGAGGATCCCTTGAGCCAAGGAGTTTGAGACCAGCCTGGGCTATATAGGGAGAACCTGCCTTTAAAAAACCATAATAAATAAATAAATAAAAATGTGGCACTATATACAAAACATTTTTTTTTAAAGACCAGGCACGCTGACCCACGACTGTAATCCCAGCACTTTGGGAGGCTGAGGCAGGTGGATCACCTGAGTTCAGGAGTTTGAGACCAGCCTGGCCAACATGGTGAAACACCATCTCTACTAAAAAAATACAAATATTAGCTGGGTATGGTGGCGTGCGCCTGTAGACCCAGCTACTTGGGAGGCTGAGGCAGAAGAATCACTTGAATGCAGGTGGTGGAGATGGCAGTGAGCTGAGATCACACCATTGCACTCCAGCCAGGGCGACAGAGCAAGACTCTGTCTCAAAAAATTAAAAAAACAAAACAGGCTTAGTACCCAACTTCAGGGCTTCAGCGTCTGGCCTAGAGATAAGAAGCTCTGGGAAAGGGCCCCTTTGGAGACAGTGGACTGCATCAGGCACACTTCAGACCCAGAAATGGGCCCCAGATGCCCACAGAATCAGGTCTAACCACCCTAGGGCCTAAAGGCCCAAATACACATTTCTCAGATTCATCTCCTGCGACATCTCAGCAAACCCTAGGCCATGCCCAGTCCCTGTCACACTAGGCACTCCACATCTACATAGCCCTGTTGCTCCTTCAAGCCCTTGTCTGTCCTCTGTCCTCAAAACCAAGTCTTCTTAAATTGTAAGCAACAGTATTGATGCACCATATTCTAAAGTATAATAGAAATATATAGCTGGTGGTATTGAAATAATAGCCAGCTTACAGATAAAATAGCCTATTCCTTAAAGTAATTTATATGCTATAATAAATATAAGCCCCCTCCCTGAAAATGTCAACATTAAGGTAGTTTTCCTGATAAATAGACTTAAACTTTGAGTCTTGAAAAAGAATCAAAATGCATTTTAAAGCACCTGGCTTCCCCAAGCAACACCTGCCAAGATGAATGAGCTGTAGCTCATTCAGCCCCTCCTTCAAAGGGCTTCAAAAGCAAGGTAAGGCTGCTACAGACAGAAGAGAAAGACAGGCTGTAGTCCCAGCACTTTGGGAGGCCGAGGCAGGAGGATTGCTTGAGCCTAGGAGTTCAAGACCAGCCTGGGAAACAATGGGAGATCCCATGTCTACAAAGTGTTTTTCTAAAAATTAGCCAGACATGGTGGTTCACTCCTGTGGTCTCAGCCTGGAGGATCGAGTGAGATCCCCAGAAAGACACATGTGGGCTGCACAAGAGTGGAAAGGATCTTGACTGGGGTCAAGTCTCAGGCTGATGCGCGCTCACTGGATGGTTGTGGACAAATTTCATAACTTCTCTGAACCTCCATTTTCCGGTCTATAAAATAAGACAGTAAATGACCATGAAGATCCTTTCGAACTGCTGCAGTGTATTCTCTTCTCCTTCAAGATCTTGCATAAAAACACCTCAGGCCCTCCCTGATCCTGCCAGTCATATAAATTATGTCTTCCTCTTTATTCCTACATTTCTTGTATACTTTTACTGAATCTCATTCACTGTACCTCAGCATTCACTGAGTACATAACCGTGTGAGCTGTCAGAAGTTGGAAGTGATATCTTAGTCAGCTCCGTGTCCCACCATGCTCAAACACCCCTTGTCCATGATGATCAACTCCATTCATTTCCTGATGTGAACTAAACAGTGAACTCTGGTGATCCTCAATTTTGTTATACTTGATCCTCCACTGCCTTCCTACCCTGACCTCTGCCTCAATCCTGAATCACTGGAGTGCTGTTAGGTGACTCAGCACTGATCTGTAAGGAATGGAGTCAGTAAAGCAGAGGTCCAGGTGGAGGGCAACCTTGGACTCAAGCTGGGGGTGATTAACACTTGACTTTCAAGCTTACAGTGTAAGGAAGATGGACTAACGATGAAAACACCAAGAACCAACTCACAATGAGCGCTCACTCTGGGCCAGGCACTGCGCCAAGTGCTGACGTGGATCAAGCCTCGCAACAATGCTACCAAGGACAGACTATCATCCTCCTCGTTTTGCAGATGGGGAAACTGAGGTACAGAGAGGTTAAATATTTGCTCCAGGTCACAAACTAGCTCATAGGGCCAATATCCAGGCAGTCTGACTCCGAAGTCCACTTCCTTAACTATAACTGCTAAGAAGTACAAAGGTGATTACAAAGGCACATTTACAATTCCAGCATCATCTGTATCATGATTTCGATCTATTCTCAACACACGGTGGATGCAACAAGCAACTCAGTCTCAACAAGACAAAACAAAACAAAAATAAATAAAAACTGTTACTCTCCTTATTTATTTTTAAAATATATTTTTAGTTGACTCTTGCTCCTCTCTGGAAAACGGTTATTTTCTGCACCAAGTTCTCTAGGAAATCGTGAGCTGATTAGAAAACATGAACTTCTAGGCTGGGCACACTGGATCAGGCCTGTGATCCCAGCCCTTCAGGAGGCTGAGGTAGGAGGATTGCTTCCATGACCATGAGCCTGCACTCCAGCCCGGGCAACAGAGGGAGATGCTATCTCAAACAGAAAGGAAGGAAGGAAGGAGAGAAGGAAGGAAGTGTTGGGAACCAGCCCAACCCTGTAGGTGGGTGCTCCGTGTCCCAGCAGTGACGAGGGAGTAAGAAAAGATATAAAGACAAAATCAGAAGAACAAAATTTTACAGCATGGGTTCACGGGTCCAATGTACTCTCTCACTTTTGCGGGGTGATCCGAGTTGGCCTTGAGCACTGGGCTTCATGCACTTTTATTGGGTGCATTATCTTGTTAATCTTGCAGGCTGTGGGGTGGGGCATTGAGGAGGAAGTTGGCTGGAGGAAGAGCAGTTGTTTGCAGCACTCAGTAGCAAAGGTGGTTCTCCTAAGAAATGCTAACTAAGGGCACTGAGATTTTACCACCCATTGTCTATCCAGGTGTTGTGGCAAGGGAGGTGCGGCGGATAGGCGCCATAAGGTCTGACCACACACAATGCATTAAGGGGCTTTTGTCTCCCAAGCATTGTGGACACAGAGCAATTGGACTTGCTCCATATTCTGAGAACATAGGCAGAGCCTGTGGCATTCCGGGGTCTCTGCCCTGTAAGGCCTTCCAGCCTTACCAGCTCCCACCTGCAAAGACCCTCCTGAGTTTTGTGAGCACAGGTTGCATTACTTCCCAGTCTTTTGCATAAGCTCCCTTTATGAGATCCTCAGGCAAACTTTATGTTGGGAGGAGCTGTGGGACCAAAACAGTTTTTTCTGCTCTGCAACCACACTGCAGTGTTCCCCGGTTATAGGGTGCTCTCAGATGGTCTTCACCGTAAGCCTCCTGTTACCGCTTGATCTCTGCTTTTATTTTACTGCACCATAGTTTGGATATGATCCGTGGCACAAATCTCAGTGTACAAAAAGCAAAGCGAGCTTGTAATCATTTAACTATAAGTAACGCAGGTCTGCCCCTGACCATCTCTTCCCACAGGAAGGAAGGAGGGAAGGAAGAAAAGAGGGAGGAAGGAAAGGAGGGAGGGAGGGAGGGAAGAAGGAAGGAAGGAAAGAAGGGAGGGAGGGAGAGTACGAAGGAGGGAGGGAAAACATGAATTTCTAGAAGAACTGCCAATGTTAGCATCTGCATTTCAAAATGAAGGGCCCCAGGAGCAAGGAACAAAGAAGCTGGAACCAGACAAGATCTGGGAGCCCTAAGATCGCTTCTCTTCACATCTGTATCCTTAGCACCAGGCTCAGAGTTTGACACACAATAGGCACTTACTGCTGTTTATGGGAAATGTTTCAACCCTCCTCTGAAACACTCATGGAGAAAAGGAAGGGAAATGAAAAAGAACCGGGCAGGAAAAGAATCAAGTTTGATTTAATCAAGGTTCAGTGTAGGCCAGGTGCGGTGGTTCACACCTGTAATTCCAGCACTCTGGGAGGCCGAAGTGGGCAGATCACGGGGTCAGGAGTTTGAGACCAGCGTGGCCAACATGATGAAACCCTGTCTCTGCTAAAACTACAAAAATTAGCCCAGTGTGGTGGCAGGAGCCTGTAGTCCCAGCTACTTGGGAGGCTTAAGCAGGAGAATCACTTGAACCTGAGAGGCGGAGGTTGCAGTGAGCCGAGATCACACCACTGTACTCCAGCCTGGGCGACAGACCAAGAGTCTGTCTTAAACAAACAAACAAAAAAGATTCAGTGTGTGCCTGCTCTGGGCAAGGCACTAAACGCACAGCATGCTGCTTTCTAGAGTTAGGGCTGCAAGTGGAGAGACGGGCAACTTTCCTACCTACCAGGTGGGAGTATAAATCAGTGTGACCTTTCTGAAAAGCAATTCTGCATTACAAACCAAAAGGTTGTAAATATATTTATTCTCAGTCTAGTAACTTCACTTCGTCATAAAATATTACTGCCTAAGAAAATAAGAATGCATATTCATCAATCATTCAACAAGGATTTATTGAGCATATACCAAGGGCGAGGCATTGTTCTAGGTGCTGGAGACATAGTAATAAACAAAACAGAGGAAGTCCTTTCCTTCCTGGATTTTTTACATTCTAATGGGGGAGTGCAATGGTAAGCAAATGGGCATGTACTATCATGTGTAGTAGTGAGACCTACTTCGATATATACAGCAGATAAGTGTGTAGGGGTAGCTCATTTAGATAGGTGGTCAGTAAAAGCCTCTCTGAGGGGATGATATCTGAATGGAAATCTAATTAACTATGGGGGATAAACAACTGTCCAGAGAAAAAACATTCTAGCGGAAGATTAGCATTTGTAAAGACCCAAAAATCAGAAATGTGTGAGTTTGAAAAAAAAATCACAGAAGGCCCACTTCACACTTATAAGGATTGTTATTATCCAAAGAAACAGAAAATAACATGCGTTGAAAGGATGTGGGGCCAGGTGCAGTGGCTCACACCAGTAAGCACTTTGGGAGGCCGAGGTGGGCATATCACTTGAGGTCGGGAGCCAGAGACCAGCCTGACCAACATGGAGAAACCCCATCTCTACCAAAAAAACAAAAATTAGCCGGGTGTGGTGGCACGTACCTGGAATCCCAGCGACTTGGGAGGCTGAGGCAGGAGAATCGCTTGAACCCGGGAGGCGGAGGTTGTGGTGAGCCAAGATCGTGCTATTACACTCCCGCCTGGGCAACAAGAGCGAAACTCGTCTCAAAAAAAAAAAAGGATATGGAGAAAATGGAACTGGTTGGAGGGTTAAATGGCACAGCCACTGTGGAAGACAGCATGTCAGTTCCTCAAAACATTAAACATATAATTACTGTATTATCCAGCAGTTCTCCTTCTGGGTATAAACTCAAAAGAACTGTTGTTTTTGTGACCCAGTCTCACTCTGTCACTGAGGCTGGAGTAGAGTGGTTCTGTTTACTATAGCCTTGACCTCCCAGACTCAAGTGACCCTCCCACTTCAGCCTCCTGAGTATCTGGGACTACAGGCATGTGGCAGGCCCCACAATGAGCTAATTTCTTTTCTTTCTTTCTTTTTTTTTGTAGAGACAGGGTTTTGCCATGTTGCTCAGGCTGACCTCAAACTCCTAGGCTAAAGCAATCCTTCTGCCTCAGCCTCCCAAAGTGCTGGGATTACAGGCGTTAACCACTGCACCAGAACAACAAATTAGAGTAGGGACTCTGCCAGGTGTGGTAGTTCATGTCTCTAATCCCAGCACTTTGAGAAGCCAATGTGGAAGGAGAACTTCAGGCCAGGAGTTTGAGACCAGCCTGGACAATATAGCAAGACCTCATCTCTACAAAAAATTTAAAAATTAGCGGGGCATGGTAGCACACGCCTATAGTGCTAGCTACTCAGAAGACTGAAGTGGGAGGATTTCTTGGGCCCAGGAGGTCGAGGCTGCAGCGAGCTGTCATTGCACAACTTTACTCCAACCTGGGCAACAGAGCAAGACCCTGTTTCAACAACACAAAATTCATAAAGTAGGGACTCAGATTTCTCTATTTTTTTTTTTTTTTTTTTTGGAAACAGAGAGTCACTCTATCACTCAGGCTGGAGAGCAGTAGTGCAATCTCAGCCCACTGCAACCTCTACCTCCTGGGTTCAAGCAATTCTCTTGCCTTAGCCCCTGCCTCCCCACCACCCCAAGTAGCTGGGATTACAGGCATACACCCCCATGCCTGGCTAGTTTTTGAATGTTTAATATAGTCAGGGTTTTACCATGTTGGCCAGGCTGGTCTCAAACTCCTGACCTCAGGCGATCCACCTGCCTTGGCCTCCCAAAGTGCTGAGATTGCAGGCATGAGCCACCACGCCCGGTTCAAACTGATTTCTAACCCACATTCATACTAGCATTTTTCACAAGAGTCAAAAAAAGCCAGAAACAACCAAAATATTCATCAACAGATGAATGGATAAACAAAATGTGGTATATACATAAAATGGAGTATTATTCAACCTTAAAAAGGAAGAAAATTCTGACATATACTGCACCATGGCTGAACCTTGAAAGCATGAAGTTAATTAAGTGAAATAAGCCAGACGCAAAAGGACAAATATTGCATGATTCCAGTTATATGAGGTTCATAGAACAGTCAAATTCATATAGAAAAAGAAAGGAAAGTGGTTAACAGGAGCTGTAGGGGGAGGAGGGAATGGGGAGTCACTGCTTATTGAGCACAGAGTTTCAGTTTGAAATGACTGAAAAGTTCTAGAGATGGAGGGTGGTGATGGCTACACAGCCATGAAATGTACTTAATGCCAATGAATCCTATCATCAAAAAGGATGAAAAGGGTAAGTGGTAAATTTTGTTTTAAATACGTTATCACAATGTTGTAGGAAATATCAGGAAGACTAATGTGGCTGGAGCACAGTGAGTAAAGGGGAGGGTGGTGGCAGGGAATGTGCAGGACAGGCAATCAGGGCCTCAAGGGCCAGGGGAAGGACTTCAGATTTCATTCTCAGACTGATGGGAAGCCACTAGGAGTTGTGACCAGAGGTGACAAAATCTGATTAACATTCTAAAGGCTCACTCTGGCTGCTGTGTAAAGAGATCAAGAGGATCAAGAACAGAAATAGAAAAAGAATCCTAAAAAGAAGGCCACTGTAGTCACCCAGGTAATTCCTGAGATTACTTCAGAATCTCTCTGGAAGGTTTACAAACAGCATTAACTCACAACCTACCCTCATTCTGGCAGCCATGGTGCCCTGCCCTGTGAGTGTGTGTGTAAGAATTTGGGGCTCGTCAGGCTCTAGCAGGAGACTGATCCTCTCCCCAGCAGCACTTCCACCAGCTCCTCAATCTAAGGCTTTCCCACACACCAACCACACCATGCTCTGCCTGTCTCCTCTAGAGCTGGGTGGGGAACAGGGAGAATGGCTGGTTGTTAAATCCCCATGAAAGGTGGTGTTTAGCCCACTTCTGGCCTGCTAGGTTTGTTGTGATATGAGGGAAGAACATTTGCAGAAAGGCTAGTTCCGTGTACAGAAAGGCAGAGTTGAACTTGTCCCTAACTTGAACAGGGATGAGCGGATTTTTCTGTGAAGGGCCAGAGAGTAAAAATTTTAGGGGGCTACATGATCTTTGCCATATGTTGTCCTTCAGTGTTTTTGTGTTTGTTTCTGTTGCTGGATCATATTATTATTATTATTATTTTTTTTTTTTGAGACAGAGTCTCGCTCTCTCACCTAGTCTGGAGTGTGCAGTGGTACGATCTCAGCTCACTGCAATCTCTGCCTCCTGGGTTCAGGCGATTCTCCTGCCTCAGCCTCCTGAGTAGCTGGGATCACAGGTGCCCGCCACCATAGCTGGCTAATTTTTTGTGTCTTTAGTAGAGACAGGGTTTCACCATGTTGGCCAGACTGGTCTCGACTCCTGACCTTGTAATCTGCCTTCCTCGGCCTCCCAAAGAGCTGGGATTACAGGCGTGAGCCACTGTGCCTGGATCACATTACTTCTATATTTAAGTACCATATGAATCATATGGTAATGGTTGGGTCATATGGTAATTCTATGTTTAATTTTTTGAGGAATCACCATACCATCTTAACAGTAGCTGGACCACCAGCAATGCACAGGGCTGCAATTTCTCTACATCCCCACCAACATTTATTTCTCTCTCTCTCTCTTCACTTTTTATTTTTAGAGACAAGGTCTCGCTCTGTTACCCAGGGGCTGGAGTGCAGTGGCATGTTCATAGTGCACCGTAGCCTGGAACTCCTGGGCTCAAGCAATCCTCCTACCTTAGCCTCCCCGTGAGCTAGCCCACCAGCCTTTATTATTAACATTATTATTATTATTTTGGTCTTCATTATAGCTATCCTAATGGGTGTGAAGTGGTATTTCAACATTTTTTTTTTTTCTTGAGAAGGAGTCTGGCTCTGTCACCCAGGCTAGAGTGCAGTGCCTCGATCTTGGCTCACTGCAACCTCTAACTCCTGGGTTAAAGCAATTCTCCTGCCTCCTCGAGTAGCTGGGACTACAGGCATCTGCCACCATGCCCTACTAATTTTTGTATTTTTTTTTTTTGAGATGGAGTTTCGCTCTTGTTACCCAGGCTGGAGTGCAATGGCACCATCTCGGCTCACCGCAACCTCCGCCTCCTGGGTTCAAGCAATTCTCCTGCCTCAGCCTCCTGAGTAGCTAGGATTACAGGCACGTGCCACCATGCCCAGCTAATTTTTTGTACTTTTAGTAGACACGGGGTTTCACCTTGTTGACCAGGATGGCCTCGATTTCTTGACCTCATGATCCACCCGCCTCGGCCTCCCAAAGTGCTGGGATTACAGGCTTGAGCCACCGCGCCCGGCATTTTTGTATCTTTAGTAGAGATGGGGTTTCACCATATTGGCCAAGCTGGTCTTGAACTCCTGACCTCAGGTGATCCACCCGCCTCAGCCTCCCAAAGTGCTGGGATTACAGGCATAAGCCACTACACCCAGCCTCAGCATAGTTTAGATCTGCATTTACCTAATGACTAATGAAGTTGCACATCTTTCCATGTGCCTCCTGATCATCTGTTTATCTTTGGAGAAATGTCTATCGAGCGTCTTTGCCCTTGTTTTTTTTTTTTTTTTTTTTTTTTAACTGACCAAGTTTCACTCTGTCACCAAGGCTGGAGCATGGTGGTGTGATCAGAGCTCAATCTAACTTCAAACTCCTGGTTTGCTCATTTTTAACTGAGTTGTTTGTTTTTGGGTTATTGAGCTGTGTTTGTTTTCTACAATCATTTAAACATGTAAAAACCATTCTTAGCGTATAAGCCATTAAAAAAAAAAAGTCATGGGTCATTTGCCCCCTCAAACTTTAGTTTGCCCTACTCCTTCATTTTACATTTGGGGAAAGTCAGGCCCTGAGAGAGGCAGTGACTGCCCTTGGTCTCCTGATTCTCAAGTAAAGTTGTTGCAGTGGTCCCTTTAGCTACCACTTCATTCATTCAACAAATACTTATTGAGAACCTACTATGTGCCAGTCACCAGGTAAGGCTGCTACAGAAGAGCATGGATCGGGTTTGGTCCACAGGAGTAGAAATACAGAGGGGAGAAGGCATGAGACAAATAATCACAGAGACAAATAAATTCAGTACAGCAAACTGAAACGTGCCAGAAAAAAGAAAAACCAGCTGCTATGAAAGAGACTACAGGCAAGGCTTCTCTGAGAATGCCACTTCAACTGAGTTCTGAAGGACAAGTAAGAGCAATTCAGATTAACAGAAGAGGAGGCAGAGCATCTCTGGCAGAGAAAAATGTATGAATGGGGTAAGAAATTCTACTGAGTATTTTTTTTTTTTTTTTTTTAGAGATGGGGTCTTGATATGTTGCCCAGGCTGGAGCACAGTGGTTATTCACAGATGAGATCCCACTACTGATGAACACGGGAGTTTTGATCTGCTCTGTTTCCGACCTGGGCCGCTTCACCCCTCCTTAGGCAACCTGGTGGTCCCCCACTCCTGGGAGGTCACCATATTGATGCCAAACTTAGTGCGGACACCCAATCAGCACAGTGCACTACAGCCCAGAACTCCTGGATTCCAGCGATCCTCCATCCTCAGCCTCCTGAGTAGCTAGGACTACAGGCACGTGCCACCACGCCCGGCTTACTATTTTATGAAAAGTGCTAAATAGGATTTTGGGGGAGTAGGAAGATCATTCCATTTTCTGTGAGGAGAACTGGAGAGGCACAATAGATCAGAATGGAATAGGCTGCAAGCAGAGAGACAAGTTGGCAGGGTACTCAAAACATTCAGCTGAGTGGCTGAGGGCCTGGGCTGCAGTAATGTTGGTGGAGATGGAGACAGTCAACAGGTTTGAGGATTATTTGGGAGGCTGACTCATCAGGCCCTGGTGATGGTCTAGATCAGGCGTCCCCAAACTACGGCCCGTGGGCCACATGTGGCCCCCTGAGGCCATTTATCCGGCCCCCCGCCGCACTTCAGGAAGGGGCACCTCTTTCATTGGTGGTCAGTGAGAGGAGCACAGTATGTGGCGGCCCTCCAACGGTCTGAGGGACAGTGAACTGGCCCCCTGTGTAAAAAGTTTGGGGACGCCTGGTCTAGATGGCAGGGGTGAGAGGATAGGGAGGTACTGAGAATGACTCCAGATTCCTAGCTTGAATGGATGGATGGTGGTGCCATTTACCGAGATGGGGAAATCCAAGGAAAGAGCAGGTTTGGAAAAAGAATTACAAGAGTTCAACTTTTTTTTTTTTTTGAGACGGAGTCTCACTGTCACCCAGGCTGGAGTTCAGCGGCTTGATCTTGGCTCACTGCAACCCCTACCTTCTGGGTTTAAACAATTCATTCTCCTGCCTCAGCCTCCCAGTAGCTGCGACCACAGGCGCCCACTACCATGTCTGGCTAATTTTTGTTTTTTGTTTTTTTTTTTTTTTTTTGAGACGGCGTTGCACTCTTGTTACCTAGGCTGGAGTGCAATGGCACGATCTTGGCTCACCGCAACCTCCACCTCCTGGGTTCAGGCAATTCTCCTGCCTCAGCCTCCTGAGTAGCTCAGATTACAGGCACGCGCCACCATGCCCAGCTAATTTTTTGTATTTTTTTAGTAGAGACAGGGTTTCACCATGTTGACCAGGATGGTCTCGATCTCTTGACCTCGTGATCCACCCGCCTCGGCCTCCCAGAGTGCTGGGATTACAGGCTTGAGCCACCGCGCCCGGCCTTAATTTTTGTATTTTTAGTAGAGATGGGATTTTTACCCTGTTGGCCAGGCTGGTCTCAAACTCCTGACCTCGGGTGATCCACTTGCCTCAGCCTCCCAAAGTGCTGGGATTACAGACACGACCACTGCACCTAGGCAATTTTTGGTTGTAGTAAGATTTAGACCACTGTGAATCATCCAAATGGAGGGATCAAATAAGCAGATAGATATATGGATTTGGGATTCAGAGAAGCAGTCTGAACACAAGTTAAATTTGCTGGGGGACTACCATCACTACCACTGAACCGTGCTGGATAGGGCCAGGGAGACTTAGTAGGAGCACAGGCCTGATCTGAGCATCAGGGCATCAGAGTTCTAGTCCCAATTCTGAGGCCGGGCGCGGTGGCTCACGCCTATAATCCCAGCACTTTGGGAGGCCGAGGCGGGTGGATCACGAGGTCAAGAGATCGAGACCATCCTGGTCAACATGGTGAAACCCCGTCTCTACTAAAAACACAAAAAATTAGCTGGGCATGGTGGCACGTGCCTGTAATCCCAGCTACTCAGGACGCTGAGGCAGGAGAATTGACTGAGCCCAGGAGGCGGAGGTTGCGGTGAGCCGAGATCGCGCCATTGCACTCCAGCCTGGGTAACAAGAGCGAAACTCCGTCTCAAAAAAAAAAAAACACATACAAAAAAACAAACAAACAAACAAACAAAAAAACTAGTCCCAATTCTGTCACTAACCAACTTCTCTGAGCTTCAGTTTCACCATCAGTAATGCAGGGAGCTTGGGGTCGATCAGGGCTTAACTTTTTTTGGATTAAAATTTCCTCCTCAGCCGGGCACGGTGGCTCACGCCTGTAATCCCAGCACTTTGGGAGGCAGAGGGGGGTGGATCACGAGGTCAAGAGATCGAGACCATCCTGGTCAACATGGTGAAACCCCGTCTCTACTAAAAATACAAAAAATTAGCTGGGCATGGTGGCACGTGCCTGTAATCCCAGCTACTCAGGAGGCTGAGGCAGGAGAATTGCATGAACCCAGGAGGCGGAGGTTGCGGTGAGCCGAGATCACGCCATTGCACTCCAGCCTGGGTAACAAGAGCGAAACTCCGTCTTAAAAAAAGAAAAAAAAAAAAATTTCCTTCTCTGGGCGGGTGTGGTAGCTCATGCTTATAATCCCAACACTTTTTGGAGGCCAAAGCGGGAGGATTGCTTGAACCCAGGAGTTCAAGACCAACCTGGCCAACATGGTGAACCCCATCTCTACAGAAATACAAAAATTAGCAGGATGTGGTAGTACACACCTGTGGTCCCAGATACTTTCGAGGCTGAGGTGGGAGGATTGCTTGAGCCCAGGAGGCAGAGTTTGCAGTGAGCAGTAATGATGCCACTGCACTCCAGAATGGGTAACAGAGAGAGGCCCTGTCTCAAAAAGAAAAAAATAAATGCCCTCCTCTCCTCCAGAATAAATACACAAAAAATATTACACCTGATTTTCAGAGGTTCCTTCACCCACTTCCTGAAGCCTTTCTGTAGAGGCCAAACTGAGAATTCCTAGGCTATTTGGCCAGACAACCACTGTTTAGAAGTTCTTCCTTGTATACATTTTAAATAGTTTTTGGTCCTCTAGGTTGCCCATGACAGGTATTAAACCATGGTGAGGCGACACCAGGGCCTAGGTCTCCCTTGCTTTCTATCAAAAAGTGTCTATTGCCATGAAGCTAGCCAGTGTATCCAAAGTGCAAAGGGGAGTAAGTCCTAGAAATGAGAACCGGCTGCTACGAAAAAGAAAAACAGGTAAGGCCTCTTTGAGGATGCCACCTGATTATGCTCCAAAGTAGACTATATGTATTAATACATAGGTTTGCTTTCCTGGAATGCCCTACCTCTACCACATGTCCAAACTCTGCCCATTCTTCAAGGCCCCAACACCTTCTCTATTTCCTTTATTCCTTCTCTCAAACTAAAAGCAATCTCAGCCTACGGTAAACATCCACAGCACTTTGTACACCTCAAGGAATTTACCATGACTCCCTTATATTATAGGTTATGGATCTTTCCTCCCCTACTAAAAGGCAGGAGCAGCACCTGCTACCCTGTATAAACAGGCTTCACACATATCCCTTATCTCATCTCAGCAAGAACTAGATCCCAACCACCACTGCTCAGCTCAGACCCTGGTCTCTTGCCTAGATCCCAGCCCCACCTGATCCCCTAGCGGCAGCTCTTCCATTCCTCCCACCCCCACCCATTTTCATTATGCAGGCTAGTGTTGAATCTTTTTTTTTTTTTTTTTTTGAGACAGAGTTTCGCTCTTGTTACCCAGGCTGGAGTGTAATGGCGCGATCTCGGCTCACCGCAACCTCCGCCTCCTGGGCTCAGGCAATTCTCCTGCCTCAGCCTCCTGAGTAGCTGGGATTACAGGCACGCGCCACCATGCCCAGCTAGTTTTTTGTATTTTTAGTAGAGACGGGGTTTCACCATGTTGACCAGGATGGTCTCGATCTCTCGACCTCGTGATCCACCCGCCTCGGCCTCCCAAAGTGCTGGGATTACAGGCTTGAGCCACCGCGCCCGGCGAATCTTATCCTTTATTTTCTTTTTTAAGAGAGGCAGGGTCTCACTCTGCCATCCAGGCTGGAGTGCAGTGGCACAATCATAGCTCACTGCAACTTCCCAGGCTCAAGTGATCCTCCCACCTCAGCTCCCCATGTAGCTGAGACTACAGGCACATAACACCTCACCCAGCTTTTTTTTATGTAGAGAGAAACAGGGTCTCATTATGTTTCCCAGGCTGGTCTCAAACTCCTGGCCTCCTGGCCTCAACCAAACACTCAGCCTCCCTAAGTGCTGAGATTGCAGGTGTGAGCCATCACACTCAGCCAAATACTTTCTTTAAAATCTAGTTAAGGGCAGGGCACAGTGGCTAATGCCTGCAATCCCAGCACTCTGGGAGACCAAGGCAGGAGGACTGATTTGAGCCCAGGAGTTCAAGACGAGCCTGGGCAATATAGCTGAACCCCATCTCTGAAAAAAGAAAATTAGCTAGGCATCATGATGCACACCTGCAGTCCCAGGTAGGAGGCTGAGGTGGAATCACTGGAGCCCAGGAGGTCACGGCTACAGTGAGCTGTGATTGTGCCACTGCATTCCAGCCTGAGTGAGAGTGAGATCTTGTCTCAAAAAATAAACACAAAAATAAAAAATAATTAGATCTGATTATGTCACTTCTCTCATTAATAGAGAATGGATTCCAGCTGACTTCCTCAGTTCTCAACCTCAGGGTTAGAAACTCCAAATTTCCGCCAGGTGAGGTGGCTAACGCCTGTAATCTCAATACTTTGGGAGGCCTAGGCGAGCGGATCACTTGAGGTCAGGAGCTCGAGACCAGCCTGGCCAACCCCAGACATGGTGAAACCTTGTCTCTTTTTTTTTTTTTTTTTTTTTGAGACGGAGTTTCGCTCTTGTTGCCCAGGCTGGAGTGCAATGGCGCGATCTCGGCTCACCGCAACCTCTGCCTCCTGGGTTCAGGCAATTCTCCTGCCTCAGCCTCCTGAGTAGCTGGGATTACAGGCACCCGCCACCATGCCCAGCTAATTTTTTGTATTTTTAGTAGAGACGGGGTTTCACCATGTTGACCAGGAGGGTCTCGATCTCTTGACCTCATGATCCACCCGCCTCGGCCTCCCAAAGTGCTGGGATTACAGGCTTGAGCCACCGCGCCCGGCCGAAACCTTGTCTCTAATAAAAATACAAAAATTAGGTGGATGTGATGGTGCATGCCTGGAATCCCAATTGCTCCGAGGCTGAGGCAGGAGAATCTCCGGAACCCGGGAGGCGTAGGCTGCAGTGAGATTGCGCCTCTGCACTTCAGCCTGTGCAACAGAGCAAGACTTCATATCAAAAAAACAAAAATAGAGGCCAGGCACAGTGGCTCAAGCCTGTAATCCCAGCACTTTGGGAGGCCGAGGCGGGTGGATCACGAGGTCGAGAGATCGAGACCATCCTGGTCAACATGGTGAAACCCCGTTTCTACTAAAAATATAAAAAATTAGCTGGGCGTGGTGGCGCGTGCCTGTAATCCCAGCTACTCAGGAGGCTGAGGCAGGGGAATTGCCTTAACCCAGGAGGCGGAGGTTGCAGTGAGCCAAGATCACGCCATTGCACTCCAGCCTGGGTAACAAGAGCGAAACTCTGTCTCAAAAAAAAAAAAAAAAAAAAAAAAAAAAAACAGAAACAAAAAAGGCTGGGTAAGGTGGCTCATGCCTATAATCCCAGCACTTTGAGAGGCTGAAGTGGGTGGATCACAGGGTCAGGAGTTCAAGACCATCCTGGCCAACATGGTGAAACCCCGTCTCTACTAAAAACAGAAAAATTAGGTGGGCATGGTGGTGTGTACCTGAAATCCCAGCTACTCAAGAGGCTGAGGCAGAAGAATTGCTTGAACCAGGACTGGGGAGGTGGAGGTTGCAGTGAGCCGAGATGGCGCCACTTCACTCCAACCTAGGCTACAGAGCGAGACTGTCTCAAAACAAACACACACAAAAAACAAAGAAAACCTCTAGATTTCCCACTGAGATGTTGTGTGAAATGTCTCAAATAATTTCTCACTATTAATAAAGTACTAATTAAATAATCTGCAGGCTGGGCAAATTATTTAATTAGTACTTTATTAATACTCGTGCCTGTAATCCCACCACTTTGGGAAGCCGAAGTGGGTGGATCGCCTGAGTTCAGGAGTTCGATACCAGCCTGACCGCCATGGTGAAACCCTGTCTCTACTAAAAATACAAAAATTAGCCAGGTGTGGTGGTGCATGCCTGTAGTCCCGGCTACTCAGGAGGCTGAGGCAGGAGAATCGCTTGAACCTGGGAGACAGAAGTTGCAATTAGCTGAGATCACGCCACTGCACTGGAGCCTGGGTGACAGAGTGAGACTCCATCTCAAAAAATTATAATAAGAAATAAAAACATAATAATCATTTGCAAACATAGCGCACTTAGAATACGGTCCAGGAAAAAAAATACTGTCCAGGGCGCAGTAAACATTATATAGGTGTTAGGAATTACGAATCCTAAAATATTAAAACATGAGCGAGGTGAAGCAGATGCTCTTGATATTTCATAGACATCCCCATGGCCACTTCTGATTTCAGCCTTGGCTGAAGGTGACAGATTGTGCAGGTTGACAGCATCTCTCAAGGGCCCTCTGGGTCTCCCTGATTTTCTGCCCCAGAGCTTCCTCTTATCAAAATCTCACTCACCCCTTGAGCAGGGCAGCCCAGAAGTACAGGGACATTAGGGGGCCCTAATTTTCTTTTCTTTTTCTTTTGAGACAAGTTTTGCTCTGTTGCCCAGGCTGGAGAGCAGTGGTGCCATCTCGGCTCACTGTAACCTCCACATCCCAGGTTCAAGCGATTCTCCTGCCTCAGCTTCCCATGTATGGACTACAAGTGTCTGCCACCACGCCCGGCTAATTATTGTATTTTTCAGTAGAGACGGCGTTTCACCATATGGGCCAAGCTGCTCTCGAACGCCAGACCTTTCGATCTGCCCACCTCGGCCTCCCAAAGTGCTGGGATTACAGGTGTGAGCCACTGCACCTGGCCTAGTGGGCACTAATTTTCTCACTGCAACCTCCACCAGCCACTGCACCCAGCCAAAAGCAATTTTTTTTTTTTTTTTTTAAACAGAGTTTTGCTCTTGTTGCCCAGGCTGGAATGCAATGGCGTGATCTTGGCTTACCGCAACCTCTGCCTCCTGGGTTCAAGCAATTCTCCTGCCTCAGTCTCTAGAGTAGCTGGGATTACAGGCATGCGCCACTATGCCTGGCTAATTTTGTATTTTTAGTAGTGACAGGGTTTCTCCATGTTGGTCAGGATGGTCTCGAACTCCTGACCTCAGGTGATCCGCCCACCTCGGCCTCACGAAGCGCTGGGATTACAGGCGTGAGCCACCGCTCCTGGCTCACTAATTTTCTTTCTTTTCTTTTTTTTTTTTTTTTTTGTGACGGAGTCTTGCTCTGTCGCCCAGGATGGAGTGCAGTGGTGCGATCTCGGCTCAACTGGGCACCAATTTTCATATGATGAACACCTCTCCTTCCTATATTGTTAAAACTACCACTATGATCCAGGGGGAGGTAACAGAAATCTGAAGTCCATCTTGCTCAGTGTTTCACTCCCTGGCATATTTAACAACACCCAAGGTAACATGGAACTCTAGGCTATCTGCCTTAAACTTCGGATCCTCCTGCTTTTAGCCCACTAACTAGCACATGCTGAGAAGGGCATCAGCCACTGACTGGAAAAGAGGCAATGGGCTAGAGTAGAAAAGAAAAGACAGCAGGGCCGTCGGTCACACTGGAAGGGGGCATGTAAAGGGAGTTGAGAGGCCTTGAGATCTGACCTTTCTTTCGCCCTAGGATGTAAGTGGAGAAATTAAATCAGCCTGCAGAAGAGACCGAAACGAGGCACCTCTTGTCACAGTCAAGACACGCAAAACCGGAGGCCGAAACTGCGCAGGCGCAGAGGACGCTAGCGTTCTCTTGCAGCCTCACCCGAGCACACAGGGAGAGGATAGCCGCGCGGCGCGAGAGCTCTCTGGGCCCCAATTCCTCTTGAGGCCGTCGTACAGTCCAGGAAATGTCTAGGAGCCCGCCTGCGGAGGCCATAGGGCTGACCCTCGCTCCCCGCCCAGGACCCGACCGAACCTGGAGAGCGGATGTCAGCCGCGGGCGAGGCGCCAGGACAGGAAGGGCCACCGGGCCTCTCAGGATCAGCCTTCATCGCCACTGTTCTCACCTCTTTGTCCGCCGCCTTCTCCTCAATGCCTAGCAGCGCGTACAGGTCCATTTGTAAGAGCTCCTTGGTCACTGCCATGGTTCCCGCCTGACGCAATCGTACTACAACTCCCAGGAGTCAAAGCGCGCGTGGGGACTGCCGGCTCCGAGTGGCGCCTGGCCCTCTGGGAACTGTGTTCTGGGTCAGGATTGACTGACTCAGGAAGGCCGGCAGTCGTGAATGAACTACGATTCCCAGCAGCCCCCGCTCCCGCTGCTGCGGTACACTGGCTGCGGATGAGCGTCCGGATTCCCTGCTCCAGGCTGCGGCCGGACAGTGCTAGTGGGCGTGTGGGGAGGGGCAGGACAGGGAAGGGAAGGGAAGGGAAGGGCGGAGCTGGGGTGAGGGTCCAAGGGGCTCAGGACTTGGCCAGCGTGACCTCAACTCTTCAGACCCTGCACCGCTGGGAGCCATCATGGAGAGTAGGTGCTACGGCTGCGCTGTCAAGTTCACCCTCTTCAAGAAGGAGGCGAGTCTTCTCTCCCCGAGGGCTGCAGGGCTAGGGAGGAGTGGAGGGAAAAGCGCTGGACTTGACGTCCAAAGACGTGGTCTTACAGCCTCTTTCCAGCTGTGTGGTTTTGATGAAGTCATTGATCGTCTGTTTCAATTTCTGCAAAATGGGCTAACATTCCCTCGCTTTCGGGTTTATGTGAGGGTCCACTGAAGTGCTGGAGGTGAGAGTTCCCTATAAACTGTAAAGCGTGCTCCGTCGTTTTTTTGCAAAGCTACTCTTTTCTGTCGGATCAGTGTAGCATCTGGCAGTTTTCTTCTAGACACCTTGCTCCTTCGCTACTCGGTGTCCATCACACCAAGCCCTTTACTCTCTCTGCTCTGAAACTTTCCCCATTCCGCAGCCTGCCCTTCTCCAGGTCACTTGAGTTTGATTACCACACTTCCTCCTGCCTCCGGGGCACCATGGCGAAGGGTAGCCGTCCTGTCCTTATCACACACCTGCCAGATTTCTCCAGTAAACCGCAGGTTCCCTCTGCCTCGGTTGTGGCCAGGGATTCTGACCAGGAGATGTCGGAACCAGATGGAGTAAATTAATGTCAGGAAGGAAGGCAGGACCGTGTAGCGTTTACCAACCTGGATTTTGGAGTCAGGGTTCAAACCTGAGCTCTGCTGTCTTGTTGACGGGGTTACCTTGGTTTGGATAAGTTATATAACCTCTCTGGCCCCCTCTAAATAAGGATAATCACGGTAGGCATCAAGATTTAGTAAAATAATGTATGTAAATTGTGAGGAATAAATCACATGATGAATGCTAAGTACTGGATTTAGTGCCTGGCACACAGTAAGTGCTTAATAAATAGAGGCTATTGTTATCCCGTCCTAAGCCAAGCCTCCCTCCATCTCTGCAACAGCAGGGGAGGCATGGGCTCTGACCTGTCTCTGATTCTCCTTTGTGGAAGTGTCAATGGCCTGAAATACTGGGCTTTATCTATCTGTCTTCCACACCCCTGGGTCAGGGAATTGAAGACAGGGTAGAAGGCATGGGAATTTTGCATAAAGCTTTATTTGGCTTGAATAAGGCACTGGAAACCGAGGAATTGCTTTACCCTCCACTTTTGTCTCTCCCTAGGCCTTAGGGGCCCTACTCCTCTTCCTCCTCTTAGCAGCTGGTCATAACTTCAGTGCCTTCTCTCTGTGTGTGCTTGGAGATTCCCTGGGAGCAGCCTGCAGGGATGGGTGAGAGGTGGATCTTCCCACTTTATGTTTCTTGTAGTACGGCTGTAAGAATTGTGGCAGGGCCTTCTGTTCAGGCTGCCTAAGCTTCAGTGCAGCAGTGCCTCGGACTGGGAACACCCAACAGAAAGTCTGCAAGCAGTGCTATGAGGTCCTGACCAGGTGAGAGGCAGGCATGGGTGAATGTTCAGCCAAGTGTGGTAGTGGGCATCTGGCCAGCCTTTACAGCTTTGTACTCTGTGATGAGAGTCAGCCCAGGAAGTGTTTGGAGTGGGGGGCACTGCCTGGTGGGATGGCAGGACATCTAACACTAGATTTCTTCTCTGTAGAGGATCTTCTCCTGCCAATGCCTCCAAGTGGTCGCCACCTCAGAACTATAAGAAGTAAGTAGTAAAGAGAAAAAGACAAAGAGGGTTGGGGAAAGGTTAAGGGAGCCATAGGGAAAGATCTTCCCCTACATCTTTTAGATGAAATGAGCACAGAATCAGGAGAAGGCTCTCCTCTCTGGTTCCTGACTGCCCTCTTGGACTGGTAAAGTAGCTCATCAGCCCTCTCCCAAGGAGAGGAATTTGGTAGAGCTTGTTCTCAACTGGACCCTCTGTCTGGTCAGCCAAGTTGGGCTCCAGGGTGACATGAGTGAGGGCCACAGAAGATTGCCCATTGGAGGCCTCCCTAGGTTTCCAGAAATGGTTTGATTTGCGTGGGAACCAGGGAGTGGGTATCTTCACTCCTCCCCTCTGCCTTCTTCAAGAGCCTCTATCTCATATCCTGCCAGGCGTGTAGCAGCCTTGGAAGCCAAGCAGAAGTCCAGCACTTCCCAGAGCCAGGGACTGACACAACAAGACCAGATCATTGCTAAGCGCCTAGCACGACTCCGCCAAGAGAACAAGCCCAGTGAGTGGGGGCAGGTGGGGGTGCCTAGAGGACACGGTCTAGGACTTCTGGGACTGAGATGCCTCTGGCCCTTACAAGGCTCCTCCCATGCCACTTGCAGAGTTAATCCCCTCACAGGCAGAGATAGAGGCACGACTGGCTGCGCTAAAGGATGAACATCCAGGTTCCATCCCTTCCACCCAGGAAATGGAGGCTCGGCTTGCGGCATTGCAGGGCAGAGTTCCACCTTCTCAAACCCCCCAGCCGGTGAGTGTTACAGCTTCGGAGAGAAGTGGGGGAACTAGGGTGAGGACCCAGCAGAAGCCCAGATACAGGTATTGGGGTTGGTACAAAAGTAATTGCTTTGTCATTTCATTGCAAAAACCTCAATTACTTTTGCAGCAACCTTTGTGCTTTATGTACTTTGAAGGAGTTGACAAACCTCCCACCCCTACCTCCTGATCCTCATGTCTGTTACCAGACGAGGGGACCAGGGACAAACAGCAGGATTGGGTAGGGCAGGAAAGAGTGCCCCTCGGTCCTACTGGGGACTGCCAGACCTACTGATTATGTGGGCCCTGGATCTGTCTCCTTTCCCCGGGCTTTGAGAACTCCTTAGCATCCATCCCTGACCTAGACTGCTTCTGGGCTACCCCTACTCTCCACTGAGGTTCCCTCATCTGGGCAGGCACATCTCACACCAGACACCAGGACTCAAGCCCAGCAGACACAGGATCTGCTAACGCAGCTGGCAGCTGAGGTGGCTATCGATGAAAGCTGGAAAGGAGGAGGCCCAGGTAACCCTTCCACTTGGCTCCCCAGGAACCTGTCCCACCTCTTTCCCCAGATGGGAGAGGCTCTGCTATTCACACTCTGGGAGATTAATGTAAATCAGAGAGTGATCAACATTATAAGACCGTTCATTGAGTGCTTACTCTAAAGGGAGCCAGTGCAAGCCTAGAGTTTAAGTGCACGGGCTTTAGAATCAGTGATTCTCAGTTCTACCATGTTTAGCTGTGTGACACTGGACAAGTTACTCGACCTCAGTCTCATTTTCCTCATGTGTAAAATGAAAGTATGTATGGAAAAACCTGCCTCACGGGGAGGTCATGAGGAGTAAATGAGATAAACCGGTAAGTGCTTGAGACCATACCTGACTCATGGTGAGCACTCAGTGAATATTCTCTGCAGTCATGATGTTGATAAGGAAGTAGAAGCTATTTAGCAGCACCAGGCACATCTCAATGCTCAGCAGCCACGTAGGCTTCAGGTCTACCTTCTTGGACAGTGCAGATAAAGAACATGATATGGAACGTTCCCATCATCATGGAACATTTTATTGGACAGTGCTGTCTGAAGGCATCAGAGCAGTATTTTTTTAACGAAGGATGATTTTTGCCCCCCAGGTTACTTGTGGCAACGTTTAGAGACTTTTTGGTTGTCACAACTCAGAAAATGTTCCTGGCACCTAGAGGATAGAAGCCAGGGATGCTACTAAATCTGTGGTGGCACAGGACAGTGTATCACAGGGAAGAATTACTAAGATTGAGAAATCCTGCTTTAGAGGCACAATCTCATTGAATATCCTCAATAATCCCATGAGGCCAGGCTCACACCTGTAATCCTAAGCACTTAAGGAGGAAGAGGCTGGAGCGGGGGATAGCTGGAGCCCAGCAGTTTGAGACTTGCTTGGGCAACATAGTAAGACACTGTTATAAGAAAAACAAAATCTTGTAAGGTATATACTATTCTTTTTCATAAATGAGGAAACAGACCTGGTGAGCTTGAGGAACTTGACCAAGGTCACACAGATATTAAGCTGCAGAACCGAGACTTAAACCTAAACTGTGATTTTAAACCTCTTGCTCTGAAATGCTAAATTGAAGGTGACCGTGTCAGAACCACACCTAGTCTGGCAAAATTCTTCCTGCCCAGTGATATACAAGCTCTTAGCTTCCTCCATTACCCTGTCTGTGCTGATCTGTGTCAGCACAGAGAGGGCCTAGCACGCTGTCTGTGTTACCTCTTCATCCTGCCCTGAAAGGCAGAGACCTGCCTATCCTTTAGGGCATCGATTCTCAAACCACGGGACACCCACCCTGAGGGCAGAATGTTAAAACATCAGGTAGATGGGGATGGATATAGTGGGAAAAGACATGGCTAAGATTACTAGCTTCTTACATTTGGAAAAATGGAGGAATACTGGTTTTATTTGTAATAGAAACCATTAGGTGCTAGCGCTGATCAAAAAGCTGATGATCTGTGGTTAGAAAGGGTTGAGAAATGGGCTCAGTGGCTTCTGAGGAGAGATCTTGGAATGTCTCTGCCTCCCTGATGGCACTGCCCCTTCCAGCTGCCTCTCTCCAGAATGACCTCAACCAGGGTGGCCCAGGGAGCACTAATTCCAAGGGGCCAGCCAGCTGGTCCCTGGAGGAAGAGAAAAGCAGATTGCTGGCTGAGGCAGCACTTGAGTTGCGGGAGGAGAACACGAGGCGGGAACGGATCCTGGCCCTGGCCAAGCGACTGGCCGTGCTGCGGGGACAGGACCCCGAGAGAGGTGAAGGCTGGGGAGCAGCTGCTCACTGGTGTCCCTGGGTCAAGGCCTCCCTGGCAGGGCTGAGTGAGGTGCTGGGGGTACCTGTGCCCAGAGATCTGCTGAACCCAGCCCAGAGCCACAAGGAAGGTGGTGGAGCAAAGCAGTGGGTGAGGAGTCAGGGGCAGCCATGAGGGCAGGGGACTTTCAGTCCATTCAGGGGCTGAGGCTTCTGTTCCTGCCCCTAACGCAGCCCTGAGGCCTGCTTCAGTGATGGCCCGGCCCTGTCCTGCTGGGGCAGACAGAGACAGGTCTCCTCAAGGTGGCTGAAGAGCCTTCTCAGCTCTGGAATAAGTGCCCCTGGGAACGAAACCACTTCTGGGAGGCAGGAGGGCAGCCACTCAGGTGAAATCTCTCACCCTCACTCCCTCTTCCCCTGTTCCTGTCTCTCTCTCTTCAAGTCACCCTCCAGGACTATCGCCTCCCAGACAGTGATGACGACGAGGATGAGGAGACAGCCATCCAGAGAGTCCTTCAGCAGGTGGGCCTGGCTCATCCACCCGCCACCCCGTCCCATCTCTTCACCTCATTGCCCCACCTCCACTCTGGGGCTGGGTGGGCAGTAACAGTGCAGCCCTGCCCACTGGTTCCTTGAGATAGGGAATCAGCAGCCACAGGCCACAAATAAAGAAAAAGATGAGTTTGAGAAGCTAAGTCCACAGAGCACAGAAATACTGGGAGGTGGGGGGCCTGGGCTTGGAGCAGGGAGTGGTACCTCTTGATCTCGTCCACAGCTCACTGAAGAAGCTGCCCTGGACGAGGCAAGTGGCTTTAACATCCCTGTGGAGCCGGCTTCTCGACCCCGGACCCAACCCCGCAGGGTAGAGCCTGAGGTGAGAAAAGTCCCAGATGCAGACCCCCAGGCTGCCCACAGCCTTGTTTCCTGTCTGGCTGACTGCTCCCCGAGCAGCTCCCACACCCCACTGGGTACCTTACTTCCATTCCTCTCTGGTCCCTGAAGGCCCAGGATGCGGATCCCAGGCCTGAGGCTGAGGAAGAGGAGCTCCCCTGGTGCTGCATCTGCAATGAGGATGCCTCCCTGCGCTGTGCTGGCTGCGATGGCGACCTCTTCTGTGCCCGCTGCTTCCGGTGGGTGCAGGTGGAATGTCCTGTGGGAGGGTTCAAGGGCTGCCTGGATCCCTAACTTGTATCCCTTTGTTCCACAGGGAAGGCCATGATGCCTTTGAGCTTAAAGAGCACCAGACATCTGCCTATTGCCCTCCGCGTGCAGGCCGAGAGCACTGACGACACCCTGGTTCTCCTGGAAAGGCAGTCCCACAGCAGGCAGGACCGGTTTCTGGGCCCAGCCACAGGATGTCCAGTGGGAGAGCTCTGGCTCTGTTGATGATGGGTAGGCCCCTTCATGAGCCTTGGTTTCCCTGGAATGAAGAAAGATTCTCCATTCGAGAGGATGACTGGGAGGGCCAAGTGCAGAAGTAGAGGCCCTCCTACTAGAAGCCCAGACTAGAAGTGAGAGGCATGATGGGGAGAGACCAGACCGAATCTACAGGTGAGCCCTGTGACCTGACTCTAGGGCACAGGGCTCTCCCTTGACACTTAGTGGATCTAATAAAGTATATTGATTCATTGGATCCAGCATCTCATTTCTGTGAGCCTGGTCCTGCTGAGAGGTGGCAGGAACAGAGCAGGCTATAAGCACAGTTGTGGGGAATGAGAGAAATGGTTGAGCCACCCTATGAACTTCTCCATGCAGTAGCAGCCCTACCCATCCTGGTAGTCTCGTACGAAGTAAGCATGTACATTCATTAAACTGAACTGTGCTTCCAGTTCTGGGCAGCCCCACTTAGCCACCAGGCCCCACCTTGTTGGGTTTCTCAGCCTCTCTACAACTTACATAACACATGCAGTAACAATGCACACATGCCATGCTTCCAGTGTTACTGGCAAAGGACCCCACCTCCTAGGACTCCCGGATAACCCGCCTGCCATTCAGTCTCAGTATTTCTCTTCCAGTAACTCACCCTAACTGGACCCTTGGCCTCTTAGCACGTATCCTTTACATGCCTCTGCTGTTTCTCTTCTGTTCTGCCCCTGGCTGGAACCTACTCAAGAAAGAACCCTCAGGCTGAGGTCTACCTCCTGCTTCATTTGTGGTTGGAGGAAACTTTTCCTGAGACGCAGATTCAGCTAGGTTTTTCCTGTTACTTCCTCTCTAGGATTTGAAATTAGTCTTTGCCACTGGCATCCCTCTTGTTGGTTATGCCAGGAAGCTATGTACCTTAGGCAGATAATGTCTGCTTGGCCCCTTGGCCTTGCTAGACTGTGATTTCTCTGAAGTGGAGCTGTGACCTTGTCTGAATTCTTGAGTCCTTTGGATGGATGGATGGATGGATGGATGGATGGATGGATGGATGAGATATGTGGGTATAGCCTAGTGACTCAGGTTGTGGCCTTCCCAACTCAGGTTGTGTATCACTTCATCCTTTCCCTCCCCTGTCCCTCAACACAGATATGTTCCACACTCCATTGAACTGAGGCTCCTAAAGGTTTTATCCACTTGGCTGCCAAGGAAAGCACTGGACAACAGCCAGCTCTCTCCCAGAGAGCCCAGCTGACAGAAACTAGCTGTGACCACACAGACAGTAGGAGTGTGCAAATGTCCCTCCTTGTCCACATTTCTTGTTTGTGTCCCAAGGAGATGTTTCCCTCTTAGTCAGGATCTGGAGTGTCAGGTCAGGCCTGGTAATGCTGAGGCTGCTAAAGATGATCTCCCGGGCTCATTTCTGAGGTCGACTGAGTCTCCTGAGTTTCTTGAGTTGACTGAGCAGCTCAGAGATAAAAGACTGAGGGAGAAACAGGAGTGAGACCAAGGCTTGGGGTCATAATCCAACCCCCACCCTGCCCTCCCTAATCTTGCACTGACCCTGTCTCCGCAGAGAAGGGAGAAGGACCCACAGCCAAGTCTTCCCTTCAAATACTCCTCTTCATTAGTTGCCTCCCCCACTGGGCCTCCTCTTACCCCAGACCAGCAGAATGTCCCTTACCTCTGTGGGGCGGGGGCAGTTCCCAAGAATGGCCTAGATAGGAGAGAGCAAAGAGTGGCCCCCAAGTCACAGCACTTTCCCACAAGTTCCCATCAATCTCCCAAGAGTTTTCCCCTCTGGATTGGTTCTTTCCACTCCACCGAAGGAGGCAGAACCTGGGTTCCTGGGTTCCCCTTGACCCAAGGCCAGCTTCTAGCCCCCATCCTACCTCCAACTGAGTCTTCTGCTCCTCTGTGGATAGATCCATGAGAGTCTCCAGGTCAATCTCTGGCTCAGAAGGGTTTGCTTGATCCTATTCGGAAATCACATGGGTCTCAGGGGCCTGACCAGCTGGTGCTGGAATGAAGGTAACTGTCAGGGACTCAACCCACCTCTCTCCAAATTCCCATGGTTAGACTTTCTCCTCACTCAGAACACCCATTCAGTTTTCCGCTCAACAGTAATTTACTAAACTTTTACTATATTTTGGCCAGGTGAGGTGCCTGATGCCTGTTATCCCAGCACTTGGGAGGCCAAGGCAGGTGGATCACCTGAGGTCAGAAGTTCAAGACTAGCCAGGCCAACATGGTGAAACCCTGTCTCTACCAAAAATACAAAAATTAGCCAGGCATGGTGGTGGCTGCCTGTAATCCCAGCTACTTGGGAGGCTGAGGCAGGAGAATTGCTTGAACCTGCAACCTGGAAGGTGGAGGTTGCAGTGAGCCAAGAGAGCGTCACTGAACTCCATCCTGGGTGATAGAGGTAGTCCTCATCTCAAAAAAAAAATTGAAGACATCTGATAAGGGACTGTTTTCCATAATAAAGAATTCTTCACCCAGCACGATGGCTCACATCTGTAATCCCAGCACTTTGGGAAGTTAAGGCAGGTGGATCATTTGAGGTCAGGAGTTAGAGACCAGCCTGGCCAACATGGTGAAACCCTGTCTCTACTAAAAACGCAAAAATTAGCCAGGCGTGGTGGCACATGCCTGTAATCCTAGCTACTCGGGAGGCTGAGTCAGGAGAATGGCTTGAACCAGGAGGTTGCAGTGAGCCAAGATCATGCCACTGCACTCCAGCCTGCCGGGGTGAGACTTTCTCAAAAAACAAAAAAACAAAAAACAAAAAAGCCAGGCACAGTGGCTCATGCCTGTAATCCCAGCACTTTGGGAGTCCGGAGGCAGGTGGATCATTTGAGGTCAGGAGTTTGAGACCAGCCTGGCCAACATGGTGAAATGCCATCTCTACTGAAAATAAAAAATTAGCTGGGTGTGGTTGTGTATACCCATAATCCCGGCTACTCCAGCAGCTGAAGAAAGAGGGTTGATTGAATCCGGGAGGCAGAGGTGGTAAGGAAGGAGACCCAGGCATCTAGGATCACCTCCCGCTGGACTTCCACACTGCATTTCAATAGAAGAAAACGCTCACTGCCTGGTGCCTCCTAAATCACCTTCCTATAAATAGCAGGCATGGTGTGAAGGAATCCTTCTAGAGGACATTGTTTTTACTTAGACAAGATCAAACCCCCACCCCACTCCTCCATCGACCAAGACCCTTTCATATATGATTTCTAAAACTGTGAACCCAAGACCCTTTCACTTGTAATTTCTAAGGCTGTGAACCTAAGATTCTTTCATGTGTAATATTTAGAGTGTAAGCCTATAGAAAGGCAGAGCTTCTCTTTGTTGGAGGGGGTTGGTCATTTAGACAAATTGTTGCCTGGCTCCAAGCCGTAATAATAATAAACATCTTGGTGTTCCAGAGGTCTGTTTCTTGCGGCTGCTCCTGCTTCAGTTGCAGTGAGCAGATCGCACCACTGCACTAGCCTGGGTGAAAGATATGAACAGACACCCCACAGAAGATGTACAGATGGATAGTAAGTACTTGAAAAGATACTCAACATCATATGTCATTCAGGAATTGGAAATTGAAACATTCAAGTCATTCATTGCTGGTGGCAATGCAAAATGGTATGGCTACTTTGGAAGACAGTTTGGTGGTTTCTTACAAAACTAAAAATTTTTTTTTGAGACAAATTCTTGCTTTGTCACCCATGTTGCAGTGCAGAGGCATGATCAAGGCTCCCTGCAGCCTTGACCTACCAGACTCAAGGGATCCTCCCACTTCAACCTCCCAAGCAGCTGGGACAACAGGTGCATACCACACACCCAGCTAATTTTTTGTTTTTTGTAGAGACAGAAGTCTCAATATGTTGTCCAGGCTGGTCTCAAACTCCTGGTCTCAAGTGATCCTCCCACCTCCACCTCCCAAAGTGCTGGGATTACAAGCATTAGCCACCATGACTGGCCCTAAACACACTCTTACCTTGCAATCCATTAACCGTACTCTTTGCTATTTACCCAAATGAGATAAGAACACATTAACAGGTCAGGCACAGTGGCTCATGCCTGTAATCCCAGCACTTTGGGAGGCCGAGGCTGGTGGATTGCTTGAGGTCAGGAGTTTGAGATCAGCCCCACCAACCTGGTGAAACCCCGTCTCTACTCAAAATACAAAGTTAGCCAGGCATGGTGGTGGGCGCCTGTAATTCTAGCTACTTGGGAGGCTGAGGTAGGAGAATCGCTTGAGCCCGGGAGGCAGAGGTTGCAGTGAGCCGAGATGACACCATTGCACTCCAGCCTGGGCGACAGAGTGAGACTCTGTCTCAAAACAAGCAAGCAAGCAAACAAACAAAAACACACTCACAGCCGGGCGCAGTGGCTCAAGCCTGTAATCCCAGCACTTTGGGAGGCCGAGGCGGTTGGATCACAAGGTCAAGAGATCGAGACCATCCTGGTCAACATGGTGAAATCCTGTCTCTACTAAAAATACAAAAAATTAGCTGGGCATGGTGGCACGTGCCTGTAATCCCAGCTACTCAGGAGGCTGAGGCAGGAGAATTGCTTGAACCCGGGAGGCAGAGGTTGCGGTGAGCCGAGATCGTGCCATTACACTCCAGCCTGGGTAACAAGAGCGAAACTCCGTCTCAAAAAAAAAAAAAAAAAAAAAAAAAACAAACACATTCACACAAAAACCTGCATAAAGATGTTCTAAAGCAGCTTTATTCAGGATTGCCAAAACGTGGAAGCAACTAAGATGGCCTTCTATAGGTGAATGGATAAACCAACTGGTGTGTCCAGAGAATGGAATATTATTCAATGAAAAAATGAAATGAGCTATCAAGCCACGAAAAGCCATGGGGGAACCTAAAATGCATATGACAGTGAAAGAAGCCAGTTTGAAGCTAGTCAAACTGTAGCATGCACCTGTATAGTCCCAAGGGGGCTAGCCAGGACAAAAAAGTGAGAGAGCCTGTCTCTAAAAAAAAAAAAAAATGAAAAAGCCAACCTGAAAAGGCCAAATACTATATGATCCCAACAACAAGACTGTTGGGATAAGCCACATTACGGAGATGGTAAAAAGATCAGTGATTGCCACGGGGGTAAGAGGGAGGGCAGGACAAGACCACAGGGGATTCTCAGGACAGCGAAACTCCTCTCTACGACGCTATTACGGTGGATATGTGTCATGCACATTTGTCTAAAATGACAGAATGTACAACATTAAGAGTGAACCCTAAACCATGGACTTTGTATGATAATGATATGTCAGTCTAAGTTCATTGATTCTTTTTTTTTTTTTTTTTTTTTTTTTTTTTTGAGACGGAGTTTCGCTCTTGTTACCCAGGCTGGAGTGCAATGGCGCGATCTCGGCTCACCACAACCTCCGCCTCCTGGGTTCAGACAATTCTCCTGCCTCAGCCTCCTGAGTAGCTGGGATTACAGGCACGCGCCACCATGCCCAGCTGATTTTTTGTATCTTTAGTAGAGACGGGGTTTCACCATGTTGACCAGGATGGTCTCGATCTCTTGACCTCGTGATCCACCCGCCTCGGCCTCCCAAAGTGCTGGGATTACAGGCTTGAGCCACCGCGCCCGGCAAGTTCATTGATTCTAACAAATAATGTATAACCTTGCTGCTGGGTGGGGGATAGTGGGGTAAGCTAAACATACATGGGGACAGGGAGATATGGGAAATATCTGTACCTTATGCTTACTCTGTGATCCTAAAACTGCTCTAAAAAATAGGTCTGTTAAAAAAAAAGACATGAGCCTGGCGCGGTGGCTCACGCCTGTAATCCCAGCACTTTGGGAGGCCGAGGCGGGTGGATCACGAGGTCAAGAGATCGAGACCATCCTGGTCAACATGGTGAAACCCCGTCTGTACTAAAAATACAGAAAATAAGCTGGGCATGGTGGTGCGTGCCTGTAATCCCAGCTACTCAGGAGGCTGAGGCAGGAGAATTGCCTGAACCCAGGAGGCAGAGGTTGTGGTGAGCCGAGATCGCGCCATTGCACTCCAGCCTGGGTTACAAGAGTGAAACTCTGTCTAAAAAAAAAAAAAAAAGACATGAGCTCAAATATAATTAATAAAATTAATATTTTACTGCTTCAGCCGGGCGCGGTGGCTCAAGCCTGTAATCCCAGCACTTTGGGAGGCCGAGGCGGGTGGATCACGAGGTCGAGAGATCGAGACCATCCTGGTCAACATGGTGAAACCCCGTCTCTACTAAAAATACAAAAAAATCAGCTGGGCATGGTGGCACGTGCCTGTAATCCCAGCTACTCAGGAGGCTGAGGCAGGAGAATTGCCTGAACCCAGAAGGCGGAGGCTGCGGTGAGCCGAGATCGCGCCATCGCACTCCAGCCTGGGTAACGAGCGAAACTCCGTCTCAAAAAAAAAAAAAAAAAAAAAAAAAATATATATTTTACTGCTTCAACAAGAACATTCTATTATTATTATTATTTATTTATTTTTTGAGATGGAGTTTTGCTCTTGTTACCCAGGCTGGAGTGCAATGGCGTGGTCTCGGCTCACCACAACCTCTGCCTCCTGGGTTCAGGCAATTCTCCTGTCTAAGCCTCCTGAGTAGCTGGGATTACATGCACGCACCACCATGCCCAGCTTATTTTCTGTATTTTTAGTAGAGACGGGGTTTCACCTTGTTGACCAGGACAGTCTCGATCTCTTGACCTCGTGATCCACCCGCCTCGGCCTCCCCAAGTGCTGGGATTACAGGCTTGAGCCACCGCGCCCAGTGAAAAGGACTTTCTCAAGTGAAAACGAAGCGGCAGTAAAGAACACGACTACTAGTACAGTTTAGTGCCACTTTCTTTTTTTTTTTTTTTTTTTTTTTTGAGATGGAGTTTCGCTCTTGTTACCCAGGCTGGAGTGCAATGGCGCGATCTCGGCTCACCGCAACCTCCGCCTCCTGGGTTCAGGCAATTCTCCTGCCTCAGCCTCCTGAGTAGCTGGGATTACAGGCATTCGCCACAATGCCCGGCTAATTTTTTTTTTTTTTTTTTTTTTTTTTTTTTTGAGACGGAGTTTCGCTCTTGTTACCCAGGCTGGAGTGCAATGGCACAATCTCGGCTCACCGCAACCTCCGTCTCCTGGGTTCAGGCAATTCTCCTGCCTCAGCCTCCTGAGTAGCTCGGATTACAGGCATGTGCCACCATGCCCAGCTAATTTTTTGTATTTTTAGTAGAGACGGGGTTTCACCATGTTGACCAGGATGGTCTCGATCTCTCGACCTCGTGATCCACCCGCCTTGGCCTCCCAAAGTCCTGGGATTACAGGCTTGAGCCACCGCGCCCGGCCAATTTTTTGTATTTTTAGTAGAGACGGGGTTTCACCATGTTGACCAGGATGGTCTCGATCTCTTGACCTCGTGATCCACCCGCCTCAGCCTCCCAAAGTGCTGGGATTACAGGCTTGAGCCACCGCGCCCGGCCAGCTAGTGCCACTTTCTTGATTGATGCGAAGGCCCACAGTTGCTTTTGCATTAGCACAAATGTCAACACAGTGAAAAAGGCAAACAGAATCTTAGTGTTGGCCAGGTGTGCTGTAATCCCGGCACTTTGGGAAGCCGAGGCAGGTGGATCACTTGGGGTCAGGAGTTCAAGACCAGCCTGACCAAGTTGGTGAAACCCCCATCTTTACTAAAAATACAAAAATTAGCCAGGTGTGGTGCCATGTGCCTTTAATCTCAGCTCCTCAGGAGGCTGAGGCAGGAGAATTGCTTGAACTCGGGAGGTGGAGGTTGCAGTGAGCTGAGATTGCACACCACTGCACTCCAACCTGGGTGACAGAGCAAGACTCTGTCTCAAAAATAATAATAATCTTGCTGAACATGGAGGCTCATGGCCATAATCCCAGCACTTTGGGAGGCTGAGGCAGGTGGATCACTTGAGGTCAGGAGTTTGAGACTAGCCTGTCTAACACAGTGAAACCCCATTTCTACCAAAAATACAAAAAATTAGCCAGGCATGGTGGTCCATGCCTGTAATCCCAGCTACTCAGGAGACTGAGGCAGGAGAATTGCTTGAACCCAGGAAGCGGAGGTTGCAGTGAGCTGAGATCATGCCATTGCACTCCAGCTCAGCAAACAAGGACAAAACTCCATCTCAAAAAAAAAAAAAATGTTTATATATATATGTGTATGTGTATCTACATATACACACACACACATACATATATATATATATGTTTGTGTTATTATGAAAGTAATCACAGAACCTCTGAAAGAGTTCTTGGGAACCTCCATGGGTCACCAGATCACACTTCAAGAACTGATATGTTATCCATTTTTCTGTTAGAATTTTCAGTTTTTTCTTACTGATTTAAGAGCTCTTTTTAAATTATTAAATTCAGATTAACCCTAGATTGCACATATGATGAAACTATCTATTATGTTGGTGGGGTGCTGCTGGGGAAATAGGTGTATGTGTTTACATAGTTGAATCTAATGGTATTTTCCAGTGTGTACTGCTTTTTTAATTTTTAGACAGGTTCTTGCTCTGTAGCCCAGGCTGGAGTTGAGTAGTGCAATCACGGCTCACTGCAGCCTCAATTTCCCAGGCTCCAACAAGAGTAGCTGGGACCACAGGCGCGCACCACCACGCCCAGCTAATTTATATATTTGTGGTAGAGATGGGGTTTCGCCATGTTGCCCAGGCTGGTCTCTAACCCCTGGGCTCAAGCAATCCACCCACCTTGGCCTCCCAAAGTGTTGGGATTACAGGTGTGAGCCACCCTGCCCAGCCACTTCTTTTTTTTTTTTTTTTTTTTCCAAGACAGAGTCTCACTCTGTCGCCCAGGCTGGAATGCAGTGGCATGACCTCAGCTCATTGCAACCTTGCCTCTGGGTTCAAGAGATTTTCCTGCCTCAGCCTCCTGAGTAGCTGGGATTAGGGGCACCTGGCCTCAAGACCAGCTAATTTTTTTATTTTTAGTAGAGACAGGGTTTCACTGTATTGGCCAGGCTGGTCTTGAATTCCTGATCTTGTGATCCTCCTGCCTCTACCTCCCAAAATGCTGAGATTTCAAGCAAGAGCTACTGTGCCTAGCCATATTTTATTTATTATTATTATTATTATTATTATTATTATTTTGAGATAGATTCTTGCTCTATTGCCCAGGCTGGAGTGCAGTGGTGTGATCTCAGCTCACTGCAACCTCTGCCTCCTGGGTTCAAGCAATTCTCCTGACTCAACTTCCTGGAGTGCTAGGATTACAGGTGAAGGTTGCAGTTAGCCGAGCTCGTACCACTGTACTCCAGCCTAGGCAACAAGAGCAAAACTCCATCTCAAAAAAAAAAAAAAGGACTGCCACTGCAATCTGGTGTTGACAATATGGGCTCACATCACAGTCTAAATACTCTTGCCTCAAATAATTTTTGAGCTCTCAGAAAATAAACAGGTATTAAAACCCCTACTGAGATGAACAAGTGTGAAGCACGTGACTCTGTGTCAGGTAGGGTGGTTTCCTGGAAGCCGCTGCCTGACTTGCTCCCTTTCTTACCTCTTCTCCATACCCAGGCCCCTCACTCCTGACATCTCCACCGGGGAGACCAGCAATGAAATAAGGCTTAGGTGAACTGACAATTGTTTTCTTTTTTAAATAGAGACAATTGGGCCAGGCACGGTGGCTCACACCTATAATCCCAGCACTTTGGGAGGCCGAGGCGGGTGGATCACGAGGTCAAGAGATCGAGACCAACCTGTTCAACATGGTGAAACCCCGTCTCTACTAAAAATACAAAAAATTAGCTGGGCGTGGTGGCACACGCCTGTAGTCCCAGCTACTTAGGAGGCTGAGGCAGGCCTGGGTAACAAGAGCAAAACTCTGTCTCAAAAAAAAAAAAAAAAAATCAAGACAATTAAGTTAAACATAAATGTTTGTTTCACACATTCATTGACAATATCTTTTTTTTTTTTTTTTTGCTTTGTCACCCAGGCTGGAGTACAATGGCACAATCATGGTTCACTGCAGCCCTGACCTCCCAGGCTCAAGCAATCCTCCCACCTCAGTCTCCCAAGTAGCTGGGACTACAGGCACACACCACCACACCCTGCTAATTTTTTTTTTTGGACAAGCTTTCACCATGTTATCCATGCTAATCTCAAACTCCTGGGCTCAAGCAATTTGCCTACCTCAGCCTCCCAAAGTGCTGGCATTATAGGCGTCAGCCACTGTACCCAGCTGACAATACTTTTTTTTTTTTTTTTTTTTGAGATAGAGTTTTGCTCTTGTTACCCAGGCTGGAGTGCAATGGCACGATCTCGGCTCACCGCAACCTCTGCCTCCTGGGTTCAGGCAATTCTCCTGCCTCAGCCTCCCAAGTAGCTGGGATTACAGGCGCGCATCACCATTCCCAGCTAATTTTTTTGTATTTTTAGTAGAGACGGGGTTTCACCATGTTGACCAGGATGGTCTCGATCTCTTGACCTCGTGATCCACCCGCCTCGGCCTCCCAAAGTGCTGTACAGGCGTGAGCCACCGCGCCCGGCCCAACAATACTTTTTTTAAGTCAAAAGTTTAATAGAATAATTACTTAAAATGTTGCTACATTAAAAAGGAAACTACAGGAAAGGAATGTTTCAAAACTCTGAGGTGGTCAACTGTGTCCCCTGCTAATGTGATCATTAGATTTATCCCTAAGGCAGTGACTGGTGACCTTGGCTGGAGCTCTCAATGGAGTGGTGGAAGCAGAAGCCAGATTCCAGTGGATTGAGTGATGACAGGCAGGGAAGAAGTAAATAAAGGTGTGAGTGTGAACAAGTCCTTTAAGGAGTTTGGCTCTAAAGTGACAAGAAATAGGGGATGGTAGGCCAGGCGCGGTGGCTCACACCTATAATCTCAACACTTAGGGAGGCCGAGGTGGGTGGATCACCTGAAGTCAGTAGTTTGAGATCAGCCTGGCCAACATGGTGAAACCCCATCTCTACTGAAAATACACAAATTAGCCAGGCATGGTGGCAGGTGCCTGTAATGCCAGCTACTCATGAGGCTGAGGCAGAATTGCTTGAACCTGGGAGGCAGAAGTTGCAGTGAGCCAAGATTGTGCCATTGCACTCCAGTCTGGGTGACAAGAATGAAACTCCGTCTCACAAAAAGAAAAAAGAGGCCAGGCGCAGTGGTTCACACCTGTAATCCCAGCACTTTGGGAGGCTGAGGCAGGTGGATCACAAGGTCAAGTGATAGAGACTGGCTGGGCGCGGCGGCTCACGCCTATAATCCCAGCACTTTAAGAGGCCGAGGTGGGTGGATCACGAGGTCAAGAGATCGAGACCATCCTGGTCAACATGGTGAAACCCTGCCTCTACTAAAAACACAAAAAATTAGTTGGGCATGGTGGCGTGTGCCTGTAATCTCAGCTACTCAGGAGGCTGAGGCAGGAGAACTGCCTGAACCCAGGAGGCGGAGGTTGCGGTGAGCCGAGATCGCGCCATTGCACTCCAGCCTGGGTAACAACAGCGAAACTCCGCCTCAAAAAAAAAAAAAAAAGAGATCAAGACACCATCCTGGCCAACATGGTAACAAATCCCATCTCTACTAAAAATACAATATATATATGTATATATATGCCAGGCGTGGTGGTGCACGCCTATAGTCCAAGCTACTTGGGAGGCTGAGTCAGGAGAATTGCTGAACCTGGGACATGGAGGTTGCAGTGAGCCAAGATCGAGCCACAGCACTCCAGCCTGTGCAACAGAGTGAGACTCTGTCTCGAGAAAGAAAAAAAAAAAAGAAGAAGAAATAGAGGGGATGGTAACTAAAGGGGTGCATGTTGGGCAAGGGTCTTCATAAAATAGGAGAAACCCATGCATGTTTAAGTCCCTACTTAGAAGGCAAATCCATGCTCTGCCTCCAGGCAACAGGAGCTCCAGGACCCCAAGTCTGTTTGCATCCCCAGACTTAACCCCGCACTGGGCTGCACATCCAGGAAGAAGAGGTGGAGCCCTCCAACAAAGGAAGGTTTGTTCTCATGATACTAAACAAGTGCTGCATTCTGAGATGCTTTTCCACTGCTGCTGTCCAAGGTGGGTGTTTGAGGTAGAGCCCTGCTGGGTGGGCAGGGGCTCTGCATAGAACTGGAATGGAGCAGTGTAAGGCTGGAGATTGTGCTGCCTTGACCTCTACCCAAGATGACCAACCAACTGGGGCTTCCCCAGCCACTTAACTGCTTCCTGCTGAGAAGAGCAGGGATTGGGAGAGAAACCACCACCTGGCACCTTTGGACAATTGCCATGGCAACCATGGGCCAGGCATTTTATTTCACTCATTGCCTGGGAGCGGTCCTCCCACATGTCTTGTTTTCTGTGTTTCAAGTTTATTACTGTATGACCTCCAGCCCTCCACTTTCATCTTGCAAAACAAAGTTCTTTAGCTACCATCAGTCTTTCCCTGATGCCTGGAAGGATTTGCCCTGGAGTGTCTGAAATTGGAGACTTTATGCAAGTGCACAACAGTCTGAAATTGAAACTGATCCAGTAGAGGGTGCTGGAACTAGTGAGGGGCAGTGGATGTGTCCAGCAGATACAGGCCAAGACAGTTTGCCTCCCAGCTCCAAGGCATCTCCCCACCCTCTATGAGTGGGCTTGGGATGCTGCAAGGGACATGGTCAACACCTTGACCAAACTGACACACTACCCAGTTAGTTTCAAGATAGACTGGGCCACATCAATCATTCTTCCCCACCTCCAACCCTAGTGAGGATGGAGACCCAGGCATTTGGGATTCCCTCCCCCTCTGTCATCCACTGTGCATCTCAATAAAAGAGAGAGCAGGCCAGCTAGGGCCTCCTGAATCTCCTTCCTGAAAACAACAGGCTAGGCCTTGGGGAAACTCTCCAGAAGGCACTATTTTTACTTAAAACAAGATCAAACTAAAAACCTTTTCACATGTGAGTCCTAAAACTACGAACCTAAGATTCTTCCACGTGTAACATCTAAAGTATAAGCCCATATAAAAGGCTGAACCTCCCTTTGTTAGACGAGGTTGGCTGTTAGGCACCTATGTATGCCACCTGGCTCCCAGCTGAAATAAATTCCTTCCTCCTGTATTTGGTGTCTGAGAGATCCTTTCCAGCGGCCGCTCCTGCTACACTAAGACTGCTGATAACCCTTACCCACAGGGCCCTGCTGCCCCAAAAAGGAAGGATCCGAGTCAACAAGGAGGAGAAACAAGGACACATACTTTGAGATATTGGCTAGCTTGGTGTATGGTTCTCAGCCCAGCCACACATTAGAACCACCTGTGGAGCTTATAAAAAAGGCTCAGTATCTGGACTCCACTGTAGATTTAAATTCAGTTGAGGAGCTGGGGCATCTGGTTTTTTTCTTAAGTATTTTCAGGTGTGGAGAACCATTGGTTGCTCAAATAACTGGCCAGGCTCCACAGCTTGAAGCCAGGTCCCATGGCTTCAGCATGGACAGTGCAGGACTACTGGTGTGACCTTGGGCAAGTTATTCAACATCAGTAAACCTCCATTCCCTCGGCTGTAAAACAGTATCTGCTGGCCAGGCATGGTGGCTCACACGTATAATCCCAGCACTTTGGGAGGGCAAAGTTGGAGGATGGTTAGAGCCCAGGAGTTCAAGACCAATCTGGGCAACAGAGAGAGACTCCATCTCTTTTTTTTTTTTTTTTTTTTTTTTGAGACGGAGTTTCGCTCTTGTTACCCAGGCTGGAGTGCAATGGCGCGATCTCGGCTCACCGCAACCTCCGCCTCCTGGGCTCAGGCAATTCTCCTGCCTCAGCCTCCTGAGTAGCTGGGATTACAGGCACGTGCCACCATGCCCAGCTAATTTTTTGTATCTTTAGTAGAGACGGGGTTTCACCATGTTGACCAGGATGGTCTCGATCTCTTGACCTCGTGATCCACCCGCCTCAGCCTCCCAAAGTGCTGGGATTACAGGCTTGAGCCACCGCGCCCGGCTCTCCATCTCTTAAAAAAAAAAAAAAAAAAAAAAAAAAAAAAAAAAAAAAAAAAGGCCGGGCGCGGTGGCTCAAGCCTGTAATCCTGTAATCCCAGCACTTTGGGAGGCCGAGGCGGGTGGATCATGAGGTCAAGAGATCAAGACCATCCTGGTCAACATGGTGAAACCCCGTCTCTACCTAAAATACAAAAAATTAGGTGGGCATGGTGGTAAGTGCCTGTAATCCCAGCTACTCAGGAGGCTGAGGCAGGAGAATTGCCTGAACCCAGGAGGCGGAGGTTGCGGTGAGCCGAGATCGCACCATTGCACTCCAGCCTGGGTAACAAGAGCGAAACCCCATCTCAAAAAAAAAAAAAAAAAAAAAGGGCCAGGCACGGTGGCTCACACCTGTAATCCCAGCACTTTGGGAGGCTGAGGTGGGTGGGTCACAAGGTCAAGAGATCGAGATCATCCTGGCCAACATGGTGAAACCCCGTCTCTACTAAAAATACAAAAATTAGCTGGGCATGGTAGTCCCAGATACTTGAGAGGCTAAGGCAGGAGAATTGCTTGAACCTGGGAGGCGGAGGCTGCAGTGAGGCCAGATCAAGCTACTGCACTCCAGCCTGGCGCCTGGCAACGGAGCAAGACTGGAGGGAAAAAAAAAAAAAAAAAAAAAAAAAAAAAAAGCAGTACCTGCTTAATGGAGTTGTGGGGAGGATTAAATGAAAGAATGCGTGTTATTTTCGGCACCTGGCACTGTGGCTAGCCAATATTTAAGTGTTCAAAATGTTATTCTTTTTTTTTTTTTTTTTTGAGACGGAGTTTCGCTCTTGTTACCCAGGCTGGAGTGCAATGGCACGATCTCGGCTCACCGCAACCTCCGCCTCCTGGGTCCAGGCAATTCTCCTGCCTCAGCCTCCTGAGTGGCTGGGATTACAGGCACGTGCCACCATGCCCAGCTAATTTTTAGTATTTTTAGTCGAGACGGGGTTTCACCATGTTGACCAGGATGGTCTCGATCTCTTGACCTCGTGATCCACCCACCTCAGCCTCCCAAAGTGCTGGGATTACAGGCTTGAGCCACCGCGCCCGGCGCCAAAATGTTATTCTTATTGCTGGAGCAGCAGTTGTTACCTCTCTAGAATCCAGGTTTGAAGGTATATAAGAAAGTGCCATTTCCTGTCCTTTTCTCAGAGTGGCATTGAGGGGTGTCAATCAGAGCCAGGGTCAAGGATTGCTTTTGTCCTGGTATTGGCATTCAACTCTGGTTACTCTTGACATTCTAGTCCCATGCAGTCCATTCTGAAATAGTGAAAATGTTTCATATTCGTGCTAACAGCACAGTAGTCACTAGCCACATGGGGCTATTTAACACTTGCAATGTGGCCCATGTGACTGGGGAACTGAATAATTTTATTAAATTATAATTCATTTAAACTCAAACAGCTACACATGGCTGATCGCTACAGTATTGGAAAACGTAGCTCTAGGCCAGGCAGGGTGGCTCACGCCTGTAATACCAGCACTATGAGAGGCCGAGGCAGGCAGACTGTTTGAGCCCAGGAGTTCAAGACCAGACTGGACAACATGGCAAAAACCCATCTCTACAAGAAAATACAAAAAAAAAAAAAAAAAAAAATCTGCCAGGTGTGGTGGCACGCAGCCGGAATCCCAGCTACTCAGGAGGCTGAGGTGGGAGGATGACTTGAACCTGGCAGGAGGGGGTTGCAGTGAGCTGAGACTGCATTACTGCATTGCAGCCTGTGCAACAGAGCAAGACTTTGTCTCAAAAGAAGAATGCAAGAAAAAGAACACAAAAGAAAAGAAAATGTAGCTCTAGACATGTTTGTGTGTTGAGGATAGGACTAAACAGAGATATAAAAGTTGAAAAATATTCTAACCAAGCATTTTCCCTTCTACTATCTCATTTGAGCCTCACAAAGTCCTATAAAGGAGACATAACAGGCACTAACAGTCCTATTTTATAGATAAGGGATGTTAAAAGACCTTCCCCAGATAACGAAGACTGTTAGAGGCACAGCCAAGCCTAGAGGGAGGCAGACTTCTGGACTTCAGACCGATGCTTTTTCCTTTCATCAGTTACACTTTCGGTTCACGGAAGCACCTCACATCAGCCCTCCAGCTCCTGTGAAGTTCTCAGCCCCAGGCCCCCATCTCCTCCCGCTCTCTCCTGTTCTACCCACCTGGAAGAGCTCCTGCACCTGAGCATCTACCCATTGCTCCATCTCCAGCCAGCGCTGGAGCTGGCCCCGGTCATACTTCACCGTCAGGCGGCTGGGTCTCCGGGACCTGGGTAGCTTGGAGGGGTCCGGGTGGGACTTGGACTCCGAGTCTGTGGATGATGTTCTCCTCCTCCCAGAAGTCCAATGGACCTTCTTACATGGGTTCTCCCCGTCCGGACTGGGAGATGTGCAGGAAGCAGGGCTTGAAGACAGCATGGAAGGATTGGCCTGGGCAAGGAGCTGTGAAAAACCGCTGGTTCAGAGCAGGGCCACAGAGGGAAGTGAGGAGACAGAGTACAGGAGAGGCCAGCAGGGAAGAAAGAAAGGCAGGAGGAGGGCCAAGGCTCCCAGGGAGGGGCAAGGGCAAAGATCAGTAAGCCTTTTGTGCTGGGAACGCCAGTCTCCCGGCTCCTCACTACCAGCCAGTGAGCAGCACTCCAGAGCCGTGCCCCAGCTTCCTTTTCAGCAGCTTCTGGGGCCCAAAGTGGTATAAACTGCAGAAGAGCAAAGGTCAAGAGGCTGCCATGCCCAGGGAAGAGGCAGGGGCCTTGGGGTCCTAAAGGGTCCAGGGCTCTAATCACTGCTTTACGGCCAGCTCTGGAACAGGACCTGAGTTGTTCTCACCTGAGATCCCTCTGTATCTCACCTTCGTGGGGCTAGATCCACGCTGGGCTCCGAGAAGTTGTGGTCAAATTCCGGAGAAGCAGGGTCCCTGGCTGACAGGGATTTTTGCCCAGAGTGTGGCACTGCTGGGGGCAGAGTCCCAGCTGGTGGATGGAGTTGGAGGTCCGTTATCCATGGCTCCCATGGAACCAGTGCCCCCAGTGTCTGCGTGTGTCTGAATGCAAACTGCTGTCAGCCTGGCCTATAAAAGCAGTTTGCCTGCTTGTAAAGGCAAATTTATCAAGCCCAGTCTACCATGCCTGCTCCCCTGAGGCAACTGCTTAGGAAGCCATGTTTATTATCACGTGACCCTCCCCTGATTCCTGTACTTCCTGATACAGAGAAAACCTGCAGACCTCACTTACACGCAGGTGTCAAGGACTAATACTTCCAGAAATATACACGTGCACTCTAAAGGCAGGGTATTTTTGTTTAGTCTTTTGTTTGTTTGTTTGTTTTTTTGAGACAGAGTTTTGCTCTCGTTACCCAGGCTGGAGTGCAATGGCGCGATCTCGGCTCACCGCAACCTCCGCCTCCTGGGCTCAGGCAATTCTCCTGCCTCAGCCTCCTGAGTAGCTGGGATTACAGGCACGTGCCACCATGCCCAGCTGATTTTTTTTGTATTTTTAGTAGAGACGGGGTTTCACCATGTTGACCAGGATGGTCTCGATCTGTTGACCTCGTGATCCACCCGCCTCGGCCTCCCAAAGTGCTGGGATTACAGGCTTGAGCCACCGCGCCCGGCCTTGTTTAGTCTTTTGTAATTAAAATTTCTAAACTTTAAAAAATGTACCAGAACAGAAGAAAGCTGTAATTTTTTTAAACATGGGCCCGGGCGCGGTGGCTCATGTCTGTAATCCCAGCACTTTGGGAGGACTAGGCAGGTGGACTGCTTGAGCTTCAGAGTTCAAGACCAGCCTGGGTAACATGGTGAAATTCTGTCGCTACCAAACAAACAAAACAAAAAATTAGCTGGGCATGATGGTGTGCACCTGTGGTTCCAGCTACTTAGGAGGCTGAGGTGGAAAGATCACTTGAACCCAGGTGGAGTTTGTGAGGCAGGAGAATCGGGTCTGGAAGCAGGGAACCTAAGACTGATTCACTCTGACTTCCTAGAACTAAATTAAAATTTTTTTTTTTTTTTTTTTTTTTTTTTTTTTTGAGACGGAGTTTCGCTCCTTACCCAGGCTGGAGTGCAATGGCGCAATCTCGGCTCACCGCAACCTCCGCCTCCTGGGTTCAGGCAATTCTCCTGCCTCAGCCTCCTGAGTAGCTGGCATTACAGGCACACGCCACCATGCCCAGCTGATTTTTTTTGTATTTTTAGTAGAGACAGGGTTTCACCATGTCGACCAGGATGGTCTCGAACTCTCGACCTCGTGATCCACCTACCTCGGCCTCCCAAAGTGCTGGGATTACAGGCTTGAGCCACTGCGCCCGGCCTTTTTTTTTTTTTTTTTTTTTTTTGAGACGGAGTTTCACTCTTGTTACCCAGGCTGGAGTGCAATGGCGCGATCTTGGCTCACCGCAACCTCCGCCTCCTGGGTTCAAGCAATTCTCCTGCCTCAGCCTCCTGAGTAGCTGGGATTACAGGCACACACCACCATGCCCAGCTAATTTTTTGTATTTTTAGTAGAGACGGGGTTTCACCTTGTTGACCAGGATGGTCTCGATCTCTCGACCTCGTGATCCACCCACCTCGGCCTCCCAAAGTGCTGGGATTACAGGCTTGAGCCACCGCGCCCGGCTAAATTGAAATTTTTTAAAACACAACTTTCCATGCCTATCTAACAAAAGGACCAGAGGCTACTTCCTGTCTTTGCAAACCGTCCCCTGTTCTGGGGCACAGATCGGAAATTGAAAGTACTTCACGCGGTGGCTCAAGCCTGTAATCCCAGCACTTTGGGAGGCCGAGGCGGGTGGATCATGAGGTCAAGAGATCGAGACCATCCCGGTCAACATGGTGAAACCCCGTCTCTACTAAAAATACAAAAAAATTAGCTGGGCATGGTGGCGCGTGCCTGTAATCCCAGCTACTCAGGAGGCTGAGACAGGAGAATTGCTTGAACCCAGGAGGCGGAGGTTGCGGTGAGCCGAGATCGCGCCATTGCACTCCAGCCTGGGTAACAAGAGCGAAACTCCGTCTCAAAAAAAAAAGAAAAAAAAAAAAAAAAAAAAAAAAGAAAGTACTTCAGATTGATTGCTGTGCACAACCAATCAGACTGATTTCGGGCCACTACTTCATTTACATAGGGTGTACACCAAGTAACCAACGGGAAACATCTATAGAGTATTTAAACCCCCTAAAATTCTGTAAAGGGGCTTTTGAGCCCCTGTGCTCAGCCAGCTGCTACACTATGGAAAGTACTTTCATTTTTTCTTTTTTTTGACTGAGATGGAGTTTCACTCATTGCCCAAATTGGAGTGCAGTGGCACAATCTCAGCTCACTACAACCTCCACCTACCGGGTTCAAGCGATTCTCCTGCCTCAGCCTCCTGAGTAGCTGGGACTACAGGCGCCTGCTACCATGCCTGACTAATTTTTGTATTTTTAGTAGAAATGAGGTTTCACCATGTTAGCTTGGATGATCTGGATCTCTTAACCTTGTGATCCACCCAAGCTTGGCCTCCCAAAGTGCTGGGTTTACAGACATGAGCCACCACAGCCAGCCTGTACTTTCATTTTCAATAAATCTCTGCTTCATTCTTTTCTTGCTTTGTGCGTTTTGTCCAATTCCTTGTTCAAAACGCCAAGAACCTGGACACCCTCCACGGGCAAAGTCACAGTGAACCAACATGGCACAAGGGCACTCCAGCCTGGGTGACAGAGTGAGACCCCATCTCAAAAATAATAATAATAACAAAGTTCTGCTGTCACAGTCTTGGAATTTTTTTCATTTTAAAAAGGAAAAAAAGGCCGGGCGCGGTGGCTCAAGCCTGTAATCCCAGCACTTTGGGAGGCCAAAGTGGGAGGATCACTTGAGCTCAGGAGTTTGAGACTAGTCTGGGTAACATAGTAATCTGCGTCTCTACAGTTATTTTTTTTTTTTTTTTTTTAGAAGAGGAAGAAAGAGAAAGAGGAAGAGGGAGAGAGGATGGGGGTATTGCTTTATTGCCCAGGCTAGAATGCAGTCTAAATATAGGTATGCCTACAATTGTCCTCAATAATGGTGACATGAAAGAAAATGAGGGAAGAGAATAACAAACAAGGAGCCAACCAAGATTTCATTTAAACCTCTAAATTGATATGATGTGGTACTGATGAGAGTGTATATTTTGTATATTTAAAGTGGAGAGTTCTATAAATGTTAATTACATTTACTTGTTCCAGATCTGAGTTCAAGACCTGAATATCGTTGTTAATTTTCTGTCTCATTGATCTGTCTAATATTAATGTTGAAGTCTCCCACTATTATTATGTGGGAGTCTAAGTCTCTTTATAAGTCCTGTATGTCTAGGTATTCCTGTATTGGGTGCGTATATATTTAGGATCTTTAGCTCTTCTTGTTGTTGCATTGATCCTTTTATCATTATGTAATGTCCTTCTTTGCTTCTTTTGATCTTTGTTGCTTAATTGTAACTTCTATTTTTTATTTATTTATTTTAGCTCTCTGTTTGGTTGGTAAATCTTTCTCCATCCCTTGTTTAGAGTCTTTGTGTATCCTTGAATGTGAGATGGATCTGAATGCTGCATACTGATGGGTTTTAGTTTTTTATTCAAATTGCCTGTCTTTGGATTGGGGGATTTAGTCAATTTAAATTTGGAATTAATAATAATATATGTGAGTTTAATACTGTCATTAGCTGGCTATTTTGTCCATTAGTTGATATAAATTCTTCATTATATTGATGCTCTTTTTGATAATTTTTTTAGAAAGGCTGATACTGTTTGTTCCTTTCATATGTGTAGTGGTTCTTTCAGAAGCTCTTGCAAAGCAGGCCTGGTGGTGATGAAATCTCTGAGTGCTTGCTTATTCACAAAAAACTTTATTTTCCCTTCGCATGTGAAGCTTAGCTTGGCTGGATGTGATATTCTGGGTTGAAAGTTCTTTTCTTTAAGGATGTTGAATATTGGCCCCCACTCTCTTCTGGCTTGTAGGGTTTCCGCCGAGAGATCTGCTGTGAGTCTGATAGGCTTCCCTTTGTGGGTAACCTGACCTTTCTCTCTGGCTGCCCTTAGTATTTTCTCCTTCATTTCAACCCTGGTGAATCTGACGATTATGTGCCTTGGAGTTGCTCTTCTTAAGGAATATCTCTGTGGTGTTCTCTGTATTACCTGGAGTTGAATATTATCCTGCCTTACTAGGCTGGGAAAATTCTCCTGAATAATGTCCTGAAGCGTATTTTCAAGCTTGGATTCATTCTCTTCGTCACATTCAGGTACACCTATCAAACGTAGATTAGGTCTTTTCACATAGTCCCATATTTCTTGGAGACTTTGCTTGTTCCTTTTTATCCTTTTTTCTCTCGTCTTGTCTTCTTGTTTTATTTCAATGAGTTGATCTTCGACCTCTGATATCCTTTCTTCTGCTTGATCAATTCGGCTGTTAAAACTTGTGCATACTTCACGTAGTTCTCGTATTGTGTTTTTCAGCTCCATCAATTCACTTATTTTCCTCTCTAAATTTTGTATTCTTGTTGACATTTCGTCAAACCTTTTTTCAAAGTTCTTAGTTTCTTTAGATTGTGTTATAACAAGTTCTTTTAATTCACAGAAGTTTCTTATTATCCACGTTTTGAAGCCTGCTTCTGTAATTGGAACCCACTCGTTCTCCATCAAGCCTTGTTTCGTTGCTGATGAGGAATTGGGATCCCCTGCTGAGGAAGAGGCGTTCTGATCTTGGGTATTCTCAGCCTTTTTTGACCGTTTTCTTCCCTTCGTTGTAGATTCATCCATCTGTAGTCTTTATAATCACCGTCTTTGTAATTGGGTTTCTGAGTGGACGTCCGACTTACTGATTCTCAGTGCCGAAATCTGAGCAACCCACTGCACCGACTAAATCAGCGGCGTTAAGATTGAGGGTGCTTTTCCAACTCTGCACCGAGAACCGACGCTCCGAGGCGCCGGCAAAACCGCCTCGCCGGTCACAAGAGTCGCGCTGGCGACCCGTGGGGCTCCTCCGCTGGGAATCTCCTGGTGCGTAAGCAACAAGAATTCATGTGAAGGTGTGGCGTCCTCTCCTTCTTTGCGCTTCCAGTGGGAGCTACAATCCCGAGCTGCTAGTGATCAGCCATCTTGGATCTCTCTCCTCTACAGTTATTTTTTAAAAATTAGCTAGGCATGGTAGCTGGTGCCTGTGGTCCTGGCTACACAGGAGGCTAATGTGGAAGGATCACTGGAGCTCAGGAGTTCAAGACCAGCCTAGGCAACACGACAAGACCCCATCTCTACAAAATATAAAAAAATTAGCCAGACATGGTGGTACACACCTGCAGTCCCAGCAATCTGGGAGGCTGAGTTGGGAGGATTGTTTCAACCTGAGAGGTAGATGCTGCAGTGAGCTGTGATCAGGCCACTGCAGTCCAGCCTGGGCAACAGCTAGACCCTGTCTAAAAAAATAAAAGAAAATTAACAGCTCAGAAGGGCAAGCAAATGAAAAACAATGATTTCTCTCCTCTCCCAGAGGGAACCCTCACCCACACCTTCTGTTTTTTGTTCTCCTGTGGTCATCATTATCCCCTTATGTAATATCTTTATGAATCTGTCAATTAGACAGTATCTCTTATCTCCTCAATATGGTGAGAATTTAACTCACACTAACTTATGCCCCGTACTTTCCATGTTCCAATGTTTTTTATATATTTCTTTTTAGGTCTTGTAGTAGTTGCCTTTATGATGAGTTTCTGTTTCCATTATATTGACCTCAACCATAATACATTGACTCCTAAAAGAAAGCTTTAGAAAAAGCCCAATGATTAGCTGGGCATGGTGGCGTGTGCCTGTAATCCCAGCTACTCAGGAGGCTGAGGCAGGAGAATTGCCTGAACCCAGGAGGCAGAGGTTGCGGTGAGCCGAGATCGCGCCATTGCACTCCAGCCTGGGTAACAAGAGCGAAACTCCGCCTCAAAAAAAAAAAAAAAAAAGAAAAGAAAAAAAAAAAGAAAAAGCCCAATGGGCTGTGTGTGTGGTGGCTCACACCTGTAATCCCAGTGCTTTAGGAAGCCCAGGCAGGAAGACTGCTTGAGGCCAGTAGTTCAAGACCAGCCTGGGCAACATGGTGAGATCTTATCTCCATTTAAAAATGTAAAAAATGAAGACCAGGCGCAGTGGCTCACATCTGTAATCCCAGCACTTTGGAAGGCCGAAGATGGTGGATCGCCTTAGGTCAGGAGTTTGAGACCAGCCTGTCCAACGTGGTGAAACCCCATTTCTACTAAAAATACAAAAAATTAGCTGGGCGTTGTGGTGGGTGCCTGTAATCCCAGCTACTTGAGAGGCTGAGGCATGAGAATCACTTGAATGTGGAAGGCAGAGTGAGCCAAGAGCACGCCATTGCACTCCAGCCTAGGTGACAGTAATGAAACTGCATCTCAAAACAAACAAACAAGAACAAAAGAGATATGGAACTTATAATCTAGTGGGAAAATAAACAAACATTAATCAACTAAACAAATCAATATAAAATTGCAATCTAATTTAGTTATTTGAAGAAAAGCAGAAGGTGTTATTTGAATGTCTAACGAAGGTGTAACCTGGAGAGTGATAACATCTGTACTGAACTCTGACAGATGAGTAGGAGTTAACCTGGCCTAGGAGCCAGCAGGATGGGCCTGGCAGAATGCAGATCACATGCAAAGGCCCTGTGATAAAAGAGAGATGGAATGAGGGACTCAGAGGGTCAATGGGGCTGGAACACAGGGAGGAGAGAGGGAAAAGTGAGGCAGGAGAAAGGGTTGAGGTACCCATGCAGGGCCCCGTAAGCCCTCTTAAGGGCATTGGGCAGTCACTGCAGAGTCTTCAGCAATGGTGCTTAGGCAAGCTGACATGTTCAGATTTAAATTTCCAAACAAACACTGTGGCTGTTGCACAGAAAGACAATCTGAGGGCACAGAAGGGCTGGTGGAGACCAGTTAGAAGACCATTGTGGTAGGGCTTGTAGGGGAGGTGGTGCTGTCAATGGCAAGAAGCAGGCAGATTGGAGAATAATTTAGGAGGTAACAGTTAACAGATATTGACTGGTAATGGGCTGGGGACACACAACATGCAAACTTTATTAAAGCCTACACAGGGACAGACAGATTCATGTATGCAGCCTCCTTGAATTTGTTTCATCTGTAAACAGAGGGTTGGTAGGATTCTATATGAGCACACAACGTGGATACCATGAAGCTTGATGGCACATTAATGAGTGATGTCCATTATTTATAGCAAGAGGCTCCTTACTGATATCCTTTCAACTTAGCACTGACCCACATCTCCTCTCCAGCCTGTTGGTGCCACCATTCATCGGTAAGTTTGCCCAAAGATAAGGGAGCTCAAGATCCAAGACAAGATGAGAGAGAAAAGCCACCAGAACCACACAGCCACCTCAGGGCAGAAAAACAAAGAGGGCAGGGGCCTGAGCAGGGAGAAAGGTGTCTGCCTGCTCTCCTGGCCTGGGCCAGGTCTAGTGCTGAGATAAAATGGGCAGCAGGCAGACCCCAGCAGAACCACGCTGCTCTTAAATGCCTTTTCTTTTATTAAAAATTTTATTGTAGAAGAAATACATGTTTATTTTAGAAACTTTTCTACATTTTCTAAAACATGGTTGGGGCACAGTAGCTCACGCTTGTAATCCCAGCATGTTGGGAGGCTGAGGTGGGTGGATCACCTGAGGTCAGGAGTTCTGACCTGTTTCTACCAAAAATACAAAAAAATTAGCTGGGTGTGGTGGCACATACCTGTAATCCCAGCTACTCGGGAGGGTGAGGCTGAGGCAGAAGAATCTCTTGAGCCCGGGAGACAGAGGCTGCAGTGAACCGAGATTGCGCCATTGCACTCCAGCCTGGGTGACAGAGCAAGACTCCATACAAAAAAAAAGTTTGTTTTTAAACATTCAAAATTTCCCATAATCCCACCAGACAAAAACCACCACCTCTAACATTCTGACAGGTTTCTTTCTTGTCTATTTTTTTCTAGTCTTTTTTTTTTTTTTTTTTTTTTTTGAGACGGAGTTTCGCTCTTGTTACTCAGGCTGGAGTGCAATGGCGCGATCTCGGCTCATTGCAACCTCCGCCTCCTGGGTTCAGGCAATTCTCCTGCCTCAGCCTCCTGAGTAGCTGGGATTACAGGCACGCGCCACCATGCCCAGGTAATTTTTTGTATTTTTAGTAGAGACGGGGTTTCACCATGTTGACCAGGATGGTCTCGATCTCTTGACCTGGTGATCCACCCACCTCGGCCTCCCAAAGTGCTGGGATTACAGGTGTGAGCCACCGCACCCGGCCATTTTTTTCTAGTCTTTTTTCCTGTCTCTCTGTGTGTGTGTGTGTGTGTGTGTGTGTGTGTGTATACATATACATTTTTTTTTTTTTTTTTTTGAGATGGAGTCTTGCTCTGTCACCCAGGCTGGAGTGTAGTGGTGCAATCTCAGCTCACTGCAAGCTCTGCCTCCCTGGTTTAAGCTATTATCTTGCCTTAGCCTCTGAAGTAGCTGGGACTACAGGCACCTGCCACCATACCCAGCTAATTTTTGTATTTTTAGTAGAGATGGGGTTTTACCATGTTGGCAGGCTTGTCTCGAACTCCTGACCTCAAGTGATCCACCCAGCTTGGCCTCCCAAAGTGCTGAGATTACAGGCATGAGCCACTGCACCCGCCCCTCTATGCATATATATTTAACATAAATACTATATACAGTTATTTGGAAAACTTTAAAATTAGTATGATTATTTAAGAAATGAGTTTTTCAAATGATGTGCTCATTGTGGAGAACTCTAAAATACAAATGAATAAAGAAAAGTATAAATTATCTATTTGGTGTATTTATTTTCCATATATTGTTTGGGTTTTCACAAAATTAGGTCATTTTCATGAGCCAGGCACAGTGGCTCACACCTGTAATCCCAGCACTTTGGAAGGCTGAGGCGGGTGGATCACCTGAGGTTAGGAGTTTGAGACCAGCCTGGCAAACATCGTGAAACTCTGTCACTACTAAAAATACAAAAAATTAGCCAGGCGTAGTGGCAGGCACCTGTAATCCTAGCTACTAGGGAGGCTGAGGCAGGAGAATCGCTTGAACCTGGGAGGCAGAGGTTGCAATGAGCTGAGATCATGCCATTGCACTCCAGCCTGGGCAACAAGAGCAAAACTCTGTCTGAAAACAAAAAGAGTTTAACTGAGCAAAGTAAAACTGGTAAATTGGGCAGCCTCCTGAGTCAGAGTAGGCTCAGAGATTTGTGAACGGAATAAGGAAAGTGATATACAGAAAATGGAAGTGAGGGACAGAAACAGCCAGACTGGTTAGAGCTCAGTGTTTTCCTTACTTGAACAGGGTTTGAACAGTTGGCCCCCTTTGACCAAAACTTGTTGTTTGGCACAAGAGTAGGTTATAGGCTATTTACGCTGCCATTTAGGTGATAGTTTACTATGTACAGAGAAACCTTTAGGCCAAACTTAAAATATGTAAGGAGGCAGCTTATGCTAAACTTGATTTAACAGGGCTGTTGCAGTATGTGAGAGGTGCTGTCTTTTTTTTTTTTTTTTTTTTTTTGAGAGGGAGTTTCGCTCTTGTTACCCAGGCTGGAGTGCAATGGCGCTATCTTGGCTCACCGCAACCTCCGCCTCCTGGGTTCAGGCAATTCTCCTGCCTCAGCCTCCTGAGTAGCTGGGATTACAGGCACACACCACCATGCCCGGCTAATTTTTTGTATTTTTAGTAGAGACGGGGTTTCACCATGTTGACCAGGTTGGTCTCGATCTCTCAACCTTGTGATCCACCCGCCTCGGCCTCCCAAAGTGCTGGGATTACAGGCTTGAGCCACCGTGCCCGGCCAGAGGTGCTGTCTTTTTGAAATGAAAGTTAAATTGGGCCGGGTGCGGTGGCTCAAGCCTGTAATCCCAGCACTTTGGGAGGTCGAGGCAGGTGGATCAAGAGATCGAGACCATCCTGGTCAACATGGTGAAACCCCGTCTCTACTAAAAATACAAAAAATTAGCTGGGCATGGTGGTGCGTGCCTGTAATCCCAGCTACTCAGGAGGCTGAGGCAGGAGAATTGCCTGAACCCAGGAGGCGGAGGTTGCAGTGAGCCGAGATAGCGCCATTGCACTCCAGCCTGGGTAACAAGAGCGAAACTCCCTCTCAAAAAAAAAAAAAAAAAAAAAAGAAAGTTAAATTGGCTGGGCACAGTGGCTCACACCTGTAATCCCAACACTTCAGGAAGCTGAGGCAAGAAGATGGCTTGAGCCCAGGAGTTAGAGACCGGCCTCAGTAATGTGGCGAAACCCCATCTCTACAAAAAATTAACAAAATTAGCTGGGCGTGGTGCCAAGCACCTGTAGTCTCAACTACTTTGGAGGCTGAGGCGGGAGGATCACTTGAACTAGGAAAGTCAAGGCTGCAGTGAGCTATGGTCGTGCCGCAGAGCAAGTCCCTGTCTGAAAAAAATCCTTTTTTTCTGCATAATGAATTAGTGGGCTTTTACTTAGATTATCACAAATAGAGTTTATTCTGGCTGGGCATGGTGGTGGTTCATGCCTGTAATCCCAGGACTTTGGGAGGCCCAGATGGGCAGATCACCTGAAGTCAGGAGTTCAAGACCAGCCTGGCCAACGTGGTGAAACCCCATCTCTACTAAAAATACAAAAATTAGCCAGGTGTGGTGGCGGGCACCTGTAATCCCAGCTACTGGGTAGGCTGAGGCAGGAGAATCGCTTGAACCCAGAAGGCAGAGGTTGCAGTGAGCCAAGATAGCACCATTGCACTCCAGCCTGGGGGATAAGAGCGAGACTTTGTCTCAACAAACAAACAAATCCCTAAAGTTTATTCTGTAAATATATTATCTTTTTCAGTTACTATTAACACATAAACCACCCTCAAAATTTAAAAGCTTAAAACAGAAACATTTATTTGTTTAAATAAAACAAAATCATTTATTTGCTAATGATTCTGTAACTTGGGCAGGACTTCTCTGCTGAGGCAACCTGACTGGGGCTAAAGATGCAAGATGGCCTCACCCAGCTCCTTGGTTGGGGCCTGGCGTGGCTGGGAGACAGCGGGCTCTTCTCTTTTCCTTTAGAGTCTCTCATCCTCCAGGGCTGTGCTCTCTTCAGGTGGAATATCTCTCACGCAGCATAGACAAATTCTTTGCATCACAGCTAGCTCTAAAATGGAAAAACAAAGCTATGAGATTTCATAAGGCCTGAAAGTCACAAGGCCCCACTTTCTGCCAGGTCCAATTGGACAAAGCAAGTTCCAGATTCGAAGAGAAGGAAAAACAACACCTTCTGGTGGGAGAAGCAGTAGGCACACACAGGACCAGGAGGCACTGCTGGTGGCCACATTCGCAGGCAGTCCACCACTCCTACCTACAGAAACTGCCAGAGCACATGCACTGCAAGGCAGTCGGTGTTCCTCTTCTAACAGTGGGGTAAGAACTGAATATTCTCATCAAATCATCCACCCCTAAGAGCAACTGGTATTTGTGACTTGGCAAATAGGAATGGAGCCTGTGGCACAGAGCTTCTCTTCCAAAAGCTTGTAGTAGGAAAGTGAGCTACACGGCCTAAGAAAAGAGTGAGCTATAGGTTGGGTGTAGTGGCTCATGCATGTAATCCCAGCACTTTGGGAGGCAAAGGCAGGTGGATCACAAGGTCAGGAGTTCAAGACCAGCCTAAACAAGATGGTGAAACCCCTACTCTACTAAAAATACAAAAATTAGCCAGTTGTGGTGATAGGTACCTGTAATCCCAGCATTTTGGGAAGCCAAGGCAGTTGGATCATGAGGCCTGGCCAAGATAGTGAAACCCTGTCTTTGCTAAAATACAAAAATTAGCCGGGTGTGGTGGTAGGTGCCTGTAATCCCAGCTACTCAGGAGGCTGAGGCAGGAGAATTGCCTGAACCTGGGTGTAGGAAGTTGCTGTGAGCTGAGATCGCACCACTGCACTTTAGCCTGGGTGATAGAGGGAGACTCCGTCTGAAAAAATAAATAAATAAAAAAGAAAGAAAGAAAAAGAGTAAGCTACATGGCCTAAGGAAAGAGGTACAAGGCCTTGGCCGGGCATGATGGCTTATGCCTGTAATCCCAACACTCTGGGAGGCCAAGACGGGTGGATCACTTGAGGTTAGGAGTTCGAGACCAGCCTGGGCAACATGGTGAAACACTGTCTACACCAAAATATTAAAAAATTAGCTAGGTGTGGTGGCAGACATCTGCAGTCCCAGCTACTTGGGAGGCTGAGGCAGGAGAATCACTTCAACTTGGGAGGTGGAGGTTGCAGTGAGGCGAGATCATGCCACTGCACTCCAGCCTGGGCAACAAAGCAAGATTCCATCTCCAAAAAAAGTAAAAAAAAAAAAAAAAAAAAAAAAAGAAAAGAGTAAACTCCCCTTGGGCCTGAAGTGTAGACTTAGAAAACAAAATCATTTGCAAATACTTTGCAGGAAGGCAGCTCAAATCATGGAAAGGGCCTAAGATTGGCAAAGAGACCTGAGTTCTGGAGCTGGCCCTATGTCTGTGAACAAAGTAAGGCCAAATCTCTGGGCCTCGGTTTGCTATATGTAAGGGGAAGGATTTTTTTTTATGTATTTTTTTAGACACTATATTGCCCAGGCTGGTCTTGAATTCCTGACCTCAAGCAATCCTCCTGCCTTGACCTCCCAAAATGTTGGGACTACATGCGTGAGCCATGGTGTCCAGCCAGGGGAAGGGTTTTAGCTGAGTCTCCTCTGACAGTTCTGATACTCTCTGCCTAGGCAAATACTGAATTTCATGAGTCCATCCAGGGAACAGTTGGCTCTGTACAGCCTGTCAAAGAAGTTCTTGAAGATCACTGAGGGTCTGAACAGGTGAGGGACAGATGAAGGCATGGCCGGAGGAGGGAACCACATGACAGTGTGCAGGGCGGCCTGGAGTTCCATCAGGAAGCTGGCACAGAGCCCTGGTCAAGGGCAGCAGTGGGAAAAGACAAGAGGAAATGAATGTGAGTGATTACGAAGGAAGTCTGTCGTCAAATATGGTATGTGGAGGTCATCACGGTGTGTCTTGCTCTTCATTATGGAAGCTTCCCATGTTCACTGATGGGAAAACTAGAAAGAAGAAATGTTACCCTACAGTCACCATTCAAATATCATGGCTTTCACTACTTTGATGGAATACCTTACAGTCTTTCTTCTCTTCACATGGAGTTTTTCTTTTTAGTATGTAAGAAGCAGCAAAAGGTAGTATGGAAAGTGTGGCTTTTAATGTCAGAAAGACTTCTAATACAATCCTGGCTCTGTCACTTTTTTTTTAGACAGAGTCTCTCCCTATCATTCAGGCTGGAGTGCAGTGGCGCCATCTCAGCTCACTGCAACCTCCGCCTCCCAGGTTCAAGCGATCCTCCTGCCTTAGCTTCCTGAGTAGCCAGGATTATAGGCACCTGACACCATACCCAGCAAACTTTTTATTTATTTTTTTAACAACTGGTAATCAATGTATTAAAATAACTGACTTAAGGCCGGGCACGGTGGCTCAAGCCTGTAATCCCAGCACTTTGGGAGGCCGAGGCGGGTGGATCACAAGGTCGAGAGATCGAGACCATCCTGGTCAACATGGTGAAACCCCGTCTCTACTAAAGATACAAAAAAATTAGCTGGGCATGGTGGCACGTGCCTGTAATCCCAGCTACTCAGGAGGCTGAGACAGGAGAATTGCCTGAACCCAGGAGGCGGAGGTTGCGGTGAGCCGAGATCGCGCCATTGCACTCCAGCCTGGGTAACAAGAGCGAAACTCCGTCTCAAAAAAAAAAAAATAACTGACTTAATCATCTGCAATGGTGACTTCCACCTCAACTCCTGGCTCAATACTGATGGAAGTAATCTGCTTAACAATCTCAGAAGGACTGTGGAGGTCAATGAGTCGCTTGTGGATTCTCATCTGGAAAACGATCCCATGTTTTAGAACCTTCACCACAAGGTGTTTTTCTTGTAGTGATTCTCAAAGTCTTCGTAGGCATTCGAACTGGTCCTTTCACTTTCAGATTCTTTTCCTTTGCTCCTCTGATCAAATCAGCACACACCTTCTCCAGCGATTTTACGTTGCGGCTGGTTAGAGTGATTCGAATTCTGTGAATTGCCACCTCCGGCTCCACGGGTGTTTTTCCCGTATCCTTAAAAGCCATGGCTGCTGCGCGGCTTCCTGACCGACTTGTTCCTCGGCAAGAGCGAACAGCAGTGAGTCAGGAGCAGGAGCTTGTGGACTAAAGATCCAGAACAGCTACGACCGCGGCTTCCTCAAAGAGAGCTAATTTTTTATTTTTAGTAGAGATGGGTTTTCACCATGTTAGCCATGCTGGTCTCGAACTTCTAACCTCGTGATCCGCCCACCTTGGCCTCCCAAAGTGCTGGGATTACAGGCATGAGCCACTGAGCCTGGCCTCTGTGACTTCTTAAAAAAAAAAAAATCCTTACAACTTCATTTATTTTTGAGACAGGGTCTAGTTCTTTCACTCAGGCTGGAGTGCAGTGGTGTGATCATAGCTCACTGCAGCCTCGACCTTCCTGGCTCAAGTAGTCCCCCTACCTCAAGTAGTCCCCCACCTCAAGTAGTCCCCCCTCCTCAACCTCCTGAGTAGCTGGTACTACAGGCATGCGCCACTACACCTGGCTAATTTTTTGTATTTTTTTATATAGACGGGGTCTCACCATGTTGCCCAGACTGGTCTTTAACTCCTGGGTTCAAGCAATTCTCCTGCCTTGGCCTCCCAAAGTACTGGGATTACAGACATGAGCCATCACACCCAGCCTCAACTTTTATTTTAGATTCAGGGGGTACATGCAGGTTTGTTACATGGGTATAGGGTTTAAGGTACAGTTGAGCCTGTCACCCAGGTAGTGAGCACATTACCTAAAAGGTAGTTTTTCAGCCCTTGCTCCCCTCACTGCCCTCCCTTCCTCTCTCTTCGGTTGTCTTCAGTGTCTATTGTTCCATCTTTTTTTTTTTTTTCTTTGAGACGGAGTCTCGCTCTGTTGCCCAGGCTGGAGTGCAATGGTGTGCTCTCGGCTCACCACAACCTCTGCCTCCTGGGTTCAAGCAATTCTCCTGCCTCAGCCTCCTAAGTAGCTGGTATTACAGATGCGCACCACTACGCCCGGCTAATTTTTGTATTTTTAAGTAGAGACAGGATTTCACCATGTCGGTCAGGCTGGTTCTGAACCACTGATCCCGTGATCCACCCGCCTCAGCCTCCCAATGTGCTGGGATTGCAGGCGTGAGCCACCGCGCCTGGCTTATTGTTCCATCTTTATGTCCATGTGTACTCAATGCTTAGCTCCCATTTTTAAATGAGAACATGTGGTATTTGGTTTTCTGTTCCTGCCTTAATTTGCTTAGAATAATGGCCTCCAGCTGCATTTGTATTGCTGGAAAGGACATGATTTTGTTTATTGTGTGGCTTCATGGTATTCCATGGTGTGTATAAAGTACATCATCTTTATCCACTCCATCGCTGATGGGCATCTAGGTTGATTCCATGTCTTTGCTATTGTGAACAGTGCTGTGATGAACGTACAAATGCAGGTGTCTTTTTGGAAGAACAATATATTTTCCTTTGGGTATATACCCAGTAATAGGATTGCTGAGTTGAATGGTACTTCTAAGTTTTTGAGAAATCTCCAAGCTGCTTTCCACAGTGGTTGAGCTGATTTACATGCCCACCAACAGGGTATAAGCTTCCCTTTTCTCTGCCTCCTCACGAGCATGTGTTTTTGTTGCTGTTTTCAAGAAACATTTATTGAGCACTCATGGTGTCAAATGCGTTATCTGCATCACTCATTTAATCCCCATAACAAACTCTATGAAGCTCCACTTCCCATTCAAGGAGACTAAGGCAGAGAGATCAGATAACTTCCATAAGGTCACAGGGATAGTCAGTGGCAGATGCAAGAGCTAAATCCAGTAGTCTGAGTTTGAAGCTCACAAGCTCAACGTCGCTACAACCTCTCTCCACTCTTCATTTACCAACTGACCTTGAAGGAGTCAGTGAACCTTCCTGTAAAATGGAAACAACTTCCAGAGTTGTCCTGAGCATTAGCAATATTATGTCAAGTGCCTAGAGGGGCCTGCCTGGGCTCTAAACCTTACTCTGCTACTTCACTGCTGAATGACCTGACAAGTCAGTTTATCTGTCTGAGCCTGTTTACTCATTTGTAAAATGGGGTTAAAAATAGTACCTCGGTAGGTTTGTTTCGAGTAAAGGGTAATGTATGGGCAGTGCTTAGGAATAGAGTTTGGGCATTGTCAGTGCTGAATTCATGTTGGTTTTTATAATGGTGTGTATAATGGATGTAATGATAAATCTATGGTAATGTAATATTACCATAAGGTAATATTCCCCTATGTTAAGATTCTTGAGGTCAGGCACAGTGGCTCACGCCTGTAATCCAAGCACTTTGGGAGGCCGAGGGGGGTGGATCACCTGAGGTCAGGAGTTTGAGAGCAGCCTGGCCAAGATGGTGAAACCTCATTTCTACTAAAAATACAAACATTAGCCAGGCGTGGTGGCGCTCGCAGGTAAGCCCAGCTACTCGGGAAGCTGAGGCAAGAGAATCGCTTGAACCCAGAAGGTGGAGGTTGCAGTGGGCTGAGATCATGCCACTGCACTCCAGCCTGGGTGACAGAGTAAGACTCCATCTAAAAAAAAAAAGAAAAATTCTTTGGCACGTGCCACCGTGCCCAGCTAATTTTTTGTATTTTAAGTAGAGACAGGGTTTCACTATGTTGACCAGGATGGTCTCGATCTCTTGACCTCGTGATCCACCCGCCTCGGTCTTCCAAAGTGCTGGGATTACAGGCTTGAGCCACCGCGCCCGGCCAAAAAAAATTATTGAATGTGTTAGCTATAAGGGGAAATCAAATCATAACAAAACCCTTTCTTCCCAGTGACTGCAAAATCATTTGCTTCATTCCCAGCATACCATCATTGCTCTATATCCACCAGTGTAATAGGGGCTGTGGATAAACCCTAAAAATCCAGAGAAGGGGAGACAGACCCGATTCCCACCCCAACACTCATCCTGTGAGCAGCTGCAGGGTGTTGCAGTTCAGCAACATCCAAGGGCTGGCCACAGGATCTGCTAGGCAAAGCTGCTTTGAATGAGAAACTGGGAATAATGTTCTCATTGGGTTGGGGGTTGTTAAGCCCTCAGGAAAAGGTTTGGAATCTCTATTTTAAGAGAGCAGGCTATGGGATTCCCTCCTTCAGCCCTGCCTTCATCTGTCCTTCACCTGTTCAGACCCTTGCCTTGCAGAGAATAGTCTTTTTTTTTGAGACGGAGTTTCACTCTTGTTACCCAGGCTGGCATGCAATGGCGCGATCTCGGCTCACTGCAACCTCTGCCTCCTGGGTTCAGGCAATTCTCCTGCCTCAGCCTCCTGAGTAGCTGGGATTACAGGCACGCGCCACCATGCCCAGCTAATTTTTTGTATTTTTAGTAGAGACGGGGTTTCACCATGTTGACCAGGATGGTCTCGATCTCTCGACCTCGTGATCCACCCGCCTCGGCCTCCCAAAGTGCTGGGATTACAAGCTTGAGCCACCGCGCCCGGCCAATTTTTTGTATTTTTAGTAGAGACGGGGTTTCACCATGTTGACCAGGGTGGCCTCGATTTCTTGACCTCGTGATCCACCCGCCTCGGCCTCCCAAAGCGCTGGGATTACAGGCTTGAGCCACCGCGCCCAGCCGAGAATAGTCTCTTAAGAGTTCTTTACTCAGCTGGGGCTCAAACCTGTAATCCCAGCGCTTTGGGAGGCCGAGGTGGGTGGATCACGAGTTCAAGAGATCGAGACCATCCTGGCCAGCATGGTGAAACCCCGTCTCCACCAAAAATACAAAAATTAGCTGGGCGTGGTGGCGCATGCCTATAATCCCAGCTACTCCAGCGTGGCAACAGAGCTAGACTGTCTCAAAAAAAAAAAAAAAAAAAAAGAAAGAAAAGAAAAGAAAAAGTTATTTACTCAGGAAGAGCAGTAAGCTTGACTTCAAGGAGTCCACGGTTTCGTGAAAAGCATTAACTCAGCTACTTGGTGAACTGGAACCTCCAGCCTTCCAAGGATGACACTTCCCGGAAGAGAGTGGCCAGGAGCATCCCTTTGTGAAAGAGGAAGCCTAGGCTCCAGTAAAGGCGGCAGCAGTCCAATGAGCCGTATCAGGGAATGGACCGAACTGCACAAACAAGAAGAGGAGGGGCCTCAAACAACAGGGTAGCTCCGTGGAGCACTCAGAGCAGCCTGGACGTGGGGAATCGCCCCTGTTTCTCACACAGACAGCAGGGAGGGCTTCCCGGAGCTGACACTGGGGCAGACATCCGGGATCCCAGTTATCACAGGTGCAGCTACGCAACTTCTGGGTTCCCTTGTCGCCACGAAATGTAAATGATTTCCCGAGGGCCGAAGAGATTATTTGCATCCGGCCTCAGGTCTCGGGCTGGGAGCGCAGTCCCCGGCCAGAAAGGAAGGCGGGAGGCCGTCGTCCCAGAGGCCGGACCCTAGCGTCCCGATCGCGTCCCCTCCGGGCTATGGATGCGCTTCGGGCGCGGGCCTCCTCGCGAGGCTGGACTGGGTGGAGCCGGCGAGCCCCTCCGGGGAGCTGGCTGCCGGGGAGGCGCCGGGGCTGCGGGGCCGCGGGGCGGACCGGGCCTGGAGCTTGGATGGGGAGGCGGCCGGGCGCAACAGGCGTGGGCGGGGCAAGCGGCGCAGGGGTTAATGTCCGCCCCGCCCCGACGGCGTTGACTCAGTTTCACCAGAAACTAGGAGGAGAAGGCGGCCGAGCCCCAGCGCTCCAAGCACTGGGGCGGAAGCCACTGCCGGAGCCGCGCAGGAAGCCGGGACCGGAACCTTGGCGGGCCCGGCCCCACCCAACTCACCTGCGCAGGTAACCGGGGCACCAGCGCGCGAGGCCCAGGAGCAGGCGGAGCCGGCTGGAGCATGTCCGGCCCTTTGTTCTGCACTAGTGCGTGTGTCCGGGTACGTGAGCTCCCTAGCGGTCCATCTGTCCGTCTGTCCGTCCGTCTGGCTGCCGGGTCCCTGGAGGGCGCGTGGGAGGGCCGGGCCCGTGCGCCCTCTTCGCTCCCGCGGTGCTCCGGTCCTCCCCACCCCCTGCCCCGCGCCGCTTCCTCCCGGCCGGCCGGCCGGCCCGCCTCCTCCGAAGTCTCCCCGGCTGATCAGGTGTGTCTCCTCCTCTGTCCCCTCCCTTCTCTCAGGTTACCAGCACCCTCGGGACCCAGAGGCCCGCACTCTGAAGGTGACCCCCCTGGGGAGGAAGGCGACGGCCCCTGCGAGGATGATGGCGCGCGCCTGCCTCCCCTCGGCCCGCATTCCTGCGGTCGCCGTGTGGCTTCTGTGCGCGCTTGGCCTCCCGGGCACCCAGGCCGGGCCGCCGCCCGCGCCCCCTGGGCCGCCCGCAGGAGCCGACTGCCTGAACCGCTTTACTGCCGGGGTGCCTGACTTCGTGCTGGACACCAACGCCTCGGTCAGCAACGGAGCCACCTTCCTAGAGTCCCCCACCGTGCGCCGGGGCTGGGACTGCGTGCGCGCCTGCTGCACCACCCAGAACTGTAACTTGGCGCTGGTGGAGCTGCAGCCCGACCGCGGGGAGGACGCCATCGCTGCCTGCTTCCTCATCAACTGCCTCTATGAGCAGAACTTCGTGTGCAAGTTCGCACCCAGGGAGGGGTTCATCAACTACCTCACGAGGGAAGTGTACCGCTCCTACCGCCAGCTGCGGACCCAGGGCTTTGGAGGTAAGGAGGAGGGTGCCAGGGTGGATGGGTTTGGAGAGACTAAGAGAAGGGATCGGTTATGGAGTCCCAGGGGAGGCGAACATCAGAGAACTTAAGGAGAGTCCACTTCTTCTTTTGTGTCTGTGTGTGTGAGAGAGACAGAGTCTGACTTTTGTTGCCCAGGCTGGAGTGCAATGGCATGAGCTCACCTTACTGCAACCTCCGTCTCCTGGGTTCAAGTGATTCTCCTGTCTCAGCCTCCTGAGTAGCCGGGATTACAGGCACCTGCCCTCACTTCCAGCTAATTTTTGTTTTTTTGGTAGGGACAGGGTTTCACTGTGTTGGCCAGGCTGGTCTGGAACTCCTGACCTCAGGTGATCCACGCGCCTTGGCCTCCCACAGTGTTGGGATTACAGGCGTGAGCCACTGCAGCCGGCCAGGGGACTCCACTTCTACCCCAAGCCCTCCTTAGAAGTAGGCAGTACTAACAGTAAACAAAGGAAAGGGGACAAGAGTGAGAAGGGCAGAGCCCAGACTTTGGCTCCTGAACTCAGGATGTTCAGAGGTGATGGGCTGGTGCTCACAGAGAGGCCTTTCGCTCTGGGCTGTGTGTACTGGAGGGGAGAGTCAGTCCCCAGGACTCCTGACCTCTGGCACTGATAGGCTGATTGAGGAAGTGAGCTGTCTGGAAGGTCTGGTGACTAGAAAAGCACCCTGGCCAAGCGCTGGTCTAGGCACACTGATGCCCTCTCAGGTGAGCCTGGCCATAGTCTCCTCCACTGGCTGGACTTGGGACTGGCTAGCCTCTCTATATCCCCTAGGAATGGATTGGCCTTTTGGTGGTCTAGGAAGACTGCCAAATTTGAGACTAGAAGACAAGCAAGCCCAGTCTGCGGCTGACCCAAAGGGAGAGGAGTGACGTTGTGGGCACAGAAGCCTAGAATCTTTGGGGTGGGGGATGAGTAGGGTTGTGGGTGAGTCAGGCTGTTGGTATGTATACCTAGTAGGGAAGGGATGTCAGCTGTCCAGGCAGGTGTGTTTGTCTGCGCATGAGCCAGACAGGGATCTCCCTGCTTAGATCTGGTAGCCAAGCCTTGTTTACTTCCATGGATAAGGGCAAAGTGGAGGCCAGGGCTCCTCCTCTTTCCTTCCCAACTGAACAGTCTGCTCGGATAAGGGCCAATCCAGAAACTTGGTTCCCCATTCTCTCTACCTGCTGTTCTGGCTAGGTGGGGCTCTAGCACAGGGGTGGGTCACCTCTGATAACCTCTGTGAGCACTTTACAGTTCACTGATTGCTGTGCCACATCCTCTCACTCAGGCCTCATCACAACAGCCTCCAAACAGGGTGCTGCTAGCAGTCATCCCACTTTTTAGATTAGGAAACTGAGACTCCCATGCTAAAGAATTTGCCCAGGGTAGGCTGGGCATGGTGGCTCATGCCTGTAATCCCAGCACTTTCGGAGGCTGAGGCGGGCAGGTTAGGAGGTCAACGTTTCTAGACAAGCCTGACCAACATGGCGAAACCCTGTCTCTATTAAAAATAGAAAAATGAGGCCGGGTGCGGTGGCTCAAGCCTGTAATCCCAGCACTTTGGGAGGCCGAGGTGGGTGGATCACGAGGTCGAGAGATCGAGACCATCCTGGTCAACATGGTGAAACCCTGTCTCTACTAAAAATACAAAAAATTAGCTGGGCATGGTGGCGCATGCCTGTAATCCCAGCTACTCAGGAGGCAGAGGCAGGAGAATTGCCTGAACCCAGGAGGCGGAGGTTGTGATGAGCCGAGATCACGCCATTGCACTCCAGCCTGGGTAACAAGAGCGAAACTCCGTCTCAAAAAAAAAAAAAAAAATAGAAAAATGAACGTTTCTAGACAAGCCTGACCAACATGGTGAAACCTTGTCTCTAATAAAAATAGAAAAATGAGCCAGGCATGGTGTCACATGCCTGTGATCCCAGCTACTTGGGAGGCTGAGGCACGAGAATTGCTTGAACCTGGGAGATGGAGGTTGTGGTGAGCTGAGATCATGCCACTGCACTCCAGCCTGGGTGACAGAGCAAGTCTCCATCTCCAAAAAAAAAAATAGTAATTTGTCCATAGTAACACTGCCTATAAATGATAGGCCTAGGATTCACCCCAGGGGCGACCTCCAAAAGTCCTGTGCTGTTTTTCACACAAGACCACCTCTCTGGTAGAAACCTAGCATTCTGACCCAACATAGCCCAGTGGATAACAGAACTGAAAACTGGTGAGTCTTAAGGGCCAGAACTGGGCTGGGGCCACATCTGGGGGTGGTCTCCATTCTGGAAAGTGGAGAAAGGACTTTCCCCCGCAGCCTTTTCCTGGGCTAGTCTCTCTTCCGGGCTAAGCGTCCTCCTTCCTCCCTATCCTTCCAGTAGCTCTCCTGGGTCTCTGAGGAGAGGTGAGATGGGGATTCCTGGAGATGGGAGGGAGACATGTCTATGGGCCAGGCTGGGCCACCAAGTCCCACTGGACCAGGGCTGGAGCCTGTTCCACAAGGAAGTAGCAGAAAGTGTAGGTGGTGATGACTCTTATTGACCTGAGTTGCCCATGCCCTTCCTGCTCCACAGAGGCCCCAAGGAGTCCCTCTCCAGGGCCAGAGTCTGAAGCTCTAGAGTCTGGTCACAGGGAGATGAGCTGGACTGTGGCCAGATGGTCTTGAGACCAGCCATCCTCAACTGGAAACCCCTAGGACCTGCCTGTTTGCCACAAGAGAGGATGGAGTGGGGATTTCCTAGGACACTGAGGGAGGCAGGTAGGGCTTGCACTGAGTCTGAACTCCAGGCCATTCTAGGCCATTTTTAGAGTGCTGCAGTGCTTTGGGAAGTGGGAGAAGCTGTGGGTGTGTCAAGGGATTTATTCTCAGCTGAGTCCAGTTAGAGAAAGGTTGGAGGTGGGTAATGACAGGGTAGAGCCATTAAGGGCTAGGGTGGATGAGGCAGGTTGGGTGGGTTGTGGGTGCTGAGGGCTTCCAAACCTTTGATTCTCCTATTACATAGATATTCTCCCCAGAATGGGTTTGTTTGTTCCTCTTTCTGCCTGTGGCCAGACCAGGCCAGGCCAGGCCAGTATAGAGGCTCAGCAGCTTGTACTTCCTCCTCTCCCCTTCTCTTCCCTCACTTGTCCTCCTCCCCAGTCCTACGAAGGAGTGGCTTAGGAGGCAGAGTCTGCACTCCCCTGAGGTCCTGAGATTTGGTAACTGGGGGAGGGGCTGGTTTTATTGCCACTCTAGCCCTTTGCTCTCTTGAGGGTGGGAAGGAGGGAGTGGTAAGGCCGTACCTGCTCCTTGGTCCTGGCAGCTGGGGCTTAGAGAGGACTGAGTTGTGTGTGGGAGGATTCAGCCCCTGATTCAGCTCAAAGTCTGATGCATCACTCTGCCTTCTACTTCACTCTAGGGTCCTGGTGGGGCTAGCCTGTCTGTCTGCTGGGTATACTGCTAAGTAGTCTGTCTTCTTTCTACGAAATGCAAGGAGGGAGGGAGGACCGCGCTCCTCCCAGCTCACTACTCCCTAGGCAGGTGCTCTCAGGGTGCTCTCCTGCTTGTCAGTCAAACCCCTGGGCTGGGAGGTTGCTTCCAGACAGCCACTTTTTGTACTGCTCATCCCTGTCTTATTTCCCCTAATCCCTGGAACCCAGTTCTTTTATTATTTTTGTAGGCCTCTGAAGCAGTCAACATGTTTCTTCCTGAAACCTCTCCCTTCCCATCCCTTTTGCTGTCACTGTGCATCCTGGTCTTCTCACCTCTGGAACCACCTTCTGTGAGTCCCCCACTGGCTCTGCTTTCTCTGCCTCATCAAAGAGGAATCCCTGTGACTCAGCCTGCTACCTGCTGTTCTTACCTCTTTACCGTCTCTTCTTTCTTTGCATTCACTCTAACTCTTGAAAAAACTCTCTAAAGAGCCTCTGTGGAGGGTAGTTGGGCAAAAGCTACCGAACCTACGTGCATAAAACCCTGGACACCGTTCCACTTGTGGGAATTCATCTTTTTTTTTTTTTTGAGACGGAGTTTTCACTCTTGTTACCCAGGCTGGAGTGCAATGGCGCGATCTCGGCTCACCGCAACCTCCGCCTCCTGGGTTCAGGCAATTCTCCTGCCTCAGCCTCCTGAGTAGCTGGGATTACAGGCACGCGCCACCATGCCCAGCTAATTTTTTGTATTTTTAGTAGAAACGGGGTTTCACCATGTTGACCAGGATGGTCTCGATCTCTTAACCTTGTGATCCACCCACCTCGGCCTCCCAAAGTGCTGGGATTACAGGCTTGAGCCACCGCGCCCAGCCTAGGAATTCATCTCGTAGCTGTACCTATACACAGATAAAACAACTTATCAGCCAGCTACTCCCAGCCAGTGTAGCATTGTTAATTTTTTATTTTAAAAAATTTTAGGCCGGGCGCGGTGGCTCAAGCCTGTAATCCCAGCACTTTGGGAGGCCGAGGCGGGTGGATCACGAGGTCGAGAGATCGAGACCATCCTGGTCAACATGGTGAAACCCTGTCTCTACTAAAAATACAAAAAATTAGCTGGGCATGGTGGCACATACCTGTAATCCCAGCTACTCAGGAGGCTGAGGCAAGAGAATTGCCTGAACCCAGGAGGCGGAGGTTGCGGTGAGCCGAGATCGCGCCATTGCACTCCAGCCTGGGTAACAAGAGCGAAACTCCGTCTCAAAAAAAACAAAAAACAAAAAAACAAACAACCTGAACGTTTCAGGAATTTGCATGTCATCCTTGCACAGGGACCATGCTAATCTTAATTTTAGGGAGGTGGTGGCAGTGAAAAAAAAATTTTTAGATTTTTTTTTTTTTTTTTTGAGACGGAGTTTCGCCCTTGTTACCCAGGCTGGAGTGCAATGGCGCGATCTCGGCTCACCGCAACCTCCGCCTCCTGGGCTCAGGCAATTCTCCTGCCTCAGCCTCCTGAGTAGCTGGGATTACAGGCACGCGCCACCATGCCCAGCTAATTTTTTGCACTTTTAGTAGAGACGGGGTTTCACCATGTTGACCAGGATGGTCTCGATCTCTCGACCTCGTGATCCACCCGCCTCGGCCTCCCAAAGTGCTGGGATTTTTTTTTTTTTTTGAGATGGAGTTTTGCTTCTGTTGCCCAAGCTGGAGCTCATTGGTAGGATCTCAGCTCACTGCAACTTCTGTCTCCCAGGTTCAGCTGATTATCCTGCCTCAGCCTCCCAAGTAGCTGGGATTACAGGTGCCTGCCACCATGCTTGACTAATTTTTTGTGTTTTTAGTACAAATGGGGTTTCACCTTTTTAGCCAGGCTGGTCACCAACTCCTGACCTCAGGTGATCCGCCAGACTTGGCCTCTCAAAGTGCTGGGACTATAGGGGTGAGCCACGGTGCTTGGCCGTATTGTTTATAATAACAAAGAATTGGAAATAATTGCATTGTCTGTCAACACATCCTATAATTGAATACTGTGATGTTGTTTTCATAATAATAAACCCTAAGGCAGCATGGTTTAGTTCTTAGGGGAGAAAGACAGAAAATCTAAATCAGGAAACTGGTAGGGACTGGTTAAATAATTATAAATTGTGGTACGTTTATATACTGAATATGATACAGCAACAGCAAAAGAAACTATGTGTTGCTATGGAACAATTTTCAATACATATAATAAAGGCAAAACAAGATGAAGAACTCATGCCTGTGAATTCAGATACTGTCTCTTGATATTCTCTCTCGCACACCCACACATATTGGTACAACTGGATACCTTTGGGGTAAGGAATCTGATGGAGCTGGGATTATAAGTGTGAGCCACCACACATAACCACCTTTTGAATTTTGTATCATAAATGTATTACTTAAACTAAAAAAGCAAAATTTAAAAAACCCAAGATTAAAAGAACATTTAAAATTATACCTCTGAGTTGACAGATAACCTGTAGAATTATGTTTTGGAGACAGCATTCACTGTGGAGTCTGGCAGACCTGGGTTCAAATCCCAGCCCTGCCTTTAGAAACTGAATGACTCTGAGCAAGTCATTTAATCTTTCTAGTGTCAACATTCTCATCTGAAAAGAGGGTGAGAATGTAGGTGTAGCAGGCTGGTTATGAAGGTACATGATGGACTCCAGAGGTCAGTAAACTTTTTTTTTTCTGTAAAGATCTAAATAGAAATTATTAGGTTTTGTGGGCTGTATGGTCCCACAACAGCTCTGCTGTTGTAACACGAAAGCAGCCATACACAACATGTAAATGTGTGGGCAAGGCTGTCTTCCAGCTGATGGACACATATTTGAATTTTGTGTTCTATTCAGATGTCATGAAAAATGATTCTCCTTTTGTTTTTTCATCCATTCCAAAATATCAGAGATGGTGGTGCCAGGCATGGTGGCTCACGCCTGTAATCCCAGCACTTGGGGAGACTGAGGCGGGTGGGTCATAAGGAAAGGAGATTGAGACTATCCTGGCTAACAAAGTGAAACCTTGTCTCTATTAATAATAAAAAAAATTAGCTGAGTGTGGTGGCACTCATCTGCACTCATCAGCTACTCAAGGAGGCTGTGGCAGGAGAATCATTTGAACCCAGGAGGTGGAGCCAAGATCACGTGAAGCCAAGTGAGCCAAGATCATGCCACTTGCTCTCTAGCCTGGGTGACAGAGCAAGACTCTGTCTCAAAAAAAAAAAAAAAAAAAAGAGAGATCCTGGGCTGAACTTGGCCTGCAGGCCTAGTGCCAACCCTGGGTATAGCTGATGCAGTTAGAGTACCTAGCATGCTGCCCAGCATACACTCAGCCAGTGGCAGCTTTGTGAATAAAGATGCTTCCGGATCGATTTCCAACCCATGTCTATCTCTCATTGTCTGCTGGTTCCAGATGGCCTTCCTTCTCCCAAATTTAACTTCTCTCTGACTTAACCCATATGTTCCCTCTAAATCCGGTTTCCCTTCTGCCTGTGCCCTGGCTTTTCCTTCTTGGTTCCCAGAGACTGGCAGGGGAGAAGCCTGAGGCATCAGCCCGGCTTGGCTGCTCCGGCATTCAGGCCATTCCTGCTGCATCTGCCTTGGACCACTGCACTGGTCTACTTGACAGCCTCCTTGCCCCACAGAATACTTCCCAACAGATGGGAAAACAGCTGCTGCCCAGAGCTCAGGAGCGCCCCTGCTACCCAGGCCCTTGGCCCATCCCTTTGAACTCCCGGACCTTGTCATGTATCTAGGAGGTCAATGTTTGGTGCTGCTGGCGCCTCTAGGACTCTGCCACTGCTCACGGCCAGCGTCTGTCCCCTTTCTGTACCATCAGCTGTTTAATGTTTGAATGTGAGTCCTGCTGTGTCCAAACATACTGGCGTGGCATCCAGGGTGCTTTGAGGTCAACTGAAGCGCAGCCGATCTCCTTACTGTCCCCACTGAACTGGCCTTGCAAATTCCTAACTCCTTGCTTTGGTTTCTCATGTGTTCTGCCACTTTTTTTGGTTTTTTTTTTTTTTGAGACGGAGTTTCGCTCTTGTTACCCAGGCTGGAGTGCAATGGCACGATCTCGGCTCACCGCAACCTCCGCCTCCTGGGTTCAGGCAATTCTCCTGCCTCAGCCTCCTGAGTAGCTGGGATTACAGGCACGCGCCACCACACCCAGCTAGTTTTTTGTATTTTTAGTAGAGACGGGGTTTCACCATGTTGGCCAGGATGGTCTCGATCTCTCGACCTCATGATCCACCTGCCTCGGCCTCCCAAAGTGCTGGGATTACAGGCTTGAGCCACTGCGCCCGGCCTGTTCTGCCACTTTTAACAACACCTACCTTCTCCACAACCAAACAAGAACAAAAACAAAAAACTCAGGGCCGGGCGTGGTGGCTCAAGCCTGTAATCCCAGCACTTTGGGAGGCTGAGGCGGGTGGATCACGAGGTCAAGAGATCGAGACCATCCTGGTCAACATGGTGAAACCCCGTCTCCACTAAAAATACAAAAAACTTAGCTGGGCATCGTGGCGCATGCCTGTAATCCCAGCTACTCAGGAGGCTGAGGCAGGAGAATTGCTTGAACCCAGGAGGCGGAGGCTGCGGTGAGCCGAGAACGCGCCATTGCACTCCAGCCTGGGTAACAAGAGCGAAACTCCGTCTCAAAAAAAAAAAAAAAAAAAAAAAAAAAAAAGAGATCAAGGCGAGGTCAAGAGATCAAGGCGGGTGGATCAGGAGGTCAAGAGATCGAGACCATCCTGGTCAACATGGTGAAACCCCACCTCTACTAAAAATACAAAAAACTAGCTGGGCGTAGTGGCACGTGCCTGTAATCCCAGCTACTCAGGAGGCTGAGGCAGGAGAATTGCCTGAACCCAGGAGGCGGAGGTTGCGGTGAGCCGAGATCGCGCCATTGCACTCCAGCCTGGGTAACAAGAGCGAAACTCCGTCTCAAAAAAAAAAACCAAAAACTCGAAAAATCCTTTCTCCCTCCTCCAGAATACTTTCCCTTACGCTCCCAGCCCGCTGTGACCCTTCTTGGAATATCCACCGCCTTGTTTTGTCCACACATTGCTTCATGTCGTGGGTTCTTAATGGCCCAACTGGACTAATCTCCTAAACGGCAATGTCTTAATTTCTTAGAGCTGCTGTAACAAATGACTACAAACTGGTTGGCTTAAAACAACAGAGATTTGGCCACATCCGGTGGCTCATGCCTGTGATCCCAACACTTTGGGAGGCTGAAGTGGGAGGATCATTTGAGGTTAGGCATTCAAGAACAGCCAGGCCAATGTGGCGAAACCCATCTCTCCTAAAACTACAAAAATTAGCCGGGCATGGTGGTTTACACCTGTAATCCCAGCTACTTGGGAGGCTGAGGCAGGAGAATCGCTTGAACCCTGGAGGCAGAGGTTGCAGTGAGCTGAGATTGCACCACTGCACTCCAGCCTGCATGACAGAGTGAGACTCCGTCTCTAAAAAGCAAAAAAACAACAACACAGAAATTTATTTTTGCACAGTTCTGAAGGCCAGAAGCCCCAAATCAAGATGTCAGCAGGGCTGTGCTCCCTCCAAAGACCCTGGGGAGCCTTTCTGAGCCTCTGGGGTCCCAGGCATACCTTGGCCATGGCGGCATCACTCCAGTCTCTGCCTCTGTCTTCGTGAGCCCTTCTTTTCCTTCACTCTGTTTTCTCTTCTTTCTCTTTTTCTTTTTTTTGAGATGGAGTCTTGCACGGTCACCAAGGTTGGAGCGCAATGGTGTCATCTTGGTTCACTGCAACCTTCACCTCCTGGATTCAAACGATTCTCCTGCCTCAATCTCCTGAGTAGCTAGGATTACAGGCTCACACCACCACACCCGGCTAATTTTTTTGTATTTTTAGTTGAGATGGGGTTTCACTATGTTGGCCAGGCTGGTTTCAAACTCCTGACCTTGTGATCTGCCCACCTTGGCCTCCCAAAGTGCTGGGATTGCAGGCATAACCACTGTGCCCAGCGTTCTGTTTCTTATAACGATACTGTCATTGGATTTGGGACCTAACCAGCTAATCCAGCATGGTCTCATCTGGAAATTCTAATTACTTCTGCAAAGACCCTCTTCCCAAATCAGGTCACGTTTATGGGCCCCAGGGGTTAGATGTGAATATATCTTTGAGGAGCCACCATTCAGCCCCCTACAGGCAGGGATCCTGCACTGTGCTTGTCTCCCTCCCCCAGCCCTGACCCTGAGGTTGGGAAGCCTCAGACACAGGCACTGTCAACTCAAGAAAGGGTGTGGCTCCAAGGACCCCTTGTAACTGGAGGCTGAAACTGTCTGAGGTGTTTCTTTTGTAGAAAACAGAGACAAACCCATCCCCTCAAGAGTGTGTGTTTGTGTGTGTGTGTGTGTGTGTTTTCTAAATAAGATCAGATGGCAATTGGTTCAGTAATTTGCTTCAGAAAGAAAGCTGAAACGTAGTGATTTCACCTTTAGCCCCAGCTACTCAGGAGTCTGAGGCAGGGGGGTTGCTTGAGCCCAGGAGTTTGAGGCTGTAGTGGCCATGATAGAGTCTGTGAATAGTCACTGTGCTCCAGCCTGGTAAACAGCAAGACCCCATCTCTAACCAAAAAAAAAAAAAAAAAAAAAAAAAAAAAAAAAAAAACGCGGGGGTGTGTGGGGAGATGGGGAGAGATAGCATGGGGAGAAATGACAGATACAGGTGAGGGGAAGGAAGGCAGCAAATCACAGTGCCATGTGTGTACCTATGCAACAATCTTGCATGTTCTTCACATGTACCCCAAAACCTAAAATGCAATAAAAAATATAAACAAATAAATAAATAAATAAAAGAAAGTGGGTTACAACATAAAAATGTCTTCAGTATACCAAAAACATGCTCTGAGTAGAGATCAAGAAGCTGGTTCTGTTGGGGGCTCCCACCTGCACCCCATGCAGGCTGCAGAGTCCTATTTTGGTCTAGGTGGGGCTCATACTGTCTCCACCCCACCCTGCTCCCAGAAGCCTGGTCCGTCTAGTGAGAACGGACCTTATCTCACTTTCTCCCCCTGCCAGGGTCTGGGATCCCCAAGAGCTGGGCGGGCATGGATTTGAAGGTACAACCCCAGGAGCCCGTGGTGCTGAAGGATGTGGAGAATACAGATTGGCACCTACTGTGGGGTGACACTGATGTCAGGGTAGAGGTGAGATGCTGGGCTGACTCTCTGACCCCGCCCTCTGCCTGATAGCCTTCTTGGAGCCCCTTTCTGGGGCCCTAGGCCAACCAGTGGCCCAAGATGGGATGGGGTGGAAAGAAGCTTAAGATCCATTTAATCCAGTCCCCCTGGCCTCCCCAGGGGTGTGGGTGTGTGTCTGGGAGGACATTGGGCAGCCCAAGGGCATTGGGGATACCCAAGCCTGATGGCCACTTCCTTGTGCAGAGGAAAGACCCAAACCAGGTGGAGCTGTGGGGACTCAAGGAAGGCACCTACCTGTTCCAGCTAACAATGACTAGCTCAGACCAGCCAGAAGACACGGCCAACATTACAGTCACTGTGCTGTCCACCAAGCAGACAGAAGGTGAGGGAGGGGTGAGGAGGCGGTGCCTGGAGTCCCCACTCTGCTGATTGGCTGTGCGGTCCCCTCACAATCTCTCCCCCCTAGACTACTGCCTTGCATCCAGCAAGGTGGGCCGCTGCCGGGGCTCTTTCCCGCGCTGGTACTATGACCCCACGGAGCAGATCTGCAAGAGTTTCACTTATGGAGGCTGCTTGGGCAACAAGAATAACTACCTTCGGGAAGAAGAGTGCATTCTAGCCTGTCAGGGTGTGCAAGGTGGGCCTTTGAGAGGCACCTCTGGGGCTCAGGCGACTCTCCCCCAGGGTGAGTGGTCTCTCTTCTGTGGCCAGGGAGGTGGGCGGTGGGAATTCTCCCTTGCTCACCTACCCCAATCATCTCATCCCCTCTGGAGCCTGGCCATGCCTCCTCTCACTTCTCTGTTCTCTCTCCCAGGCCCCTCCACGGAAAGGCACCATCCAGGTGGGCTTTACTCCCTTCCCCATCCCCCCACTCCTGCCGTGTCTCCAACCCATATCATCCCCATGCCCCTGAGAAGCCTGCCTTTGTCCAAGCTATTCCTCCCCTCAGTTTGTGGAAGGACCACAAACATCCCACCCCTTCCAGCCCATCCTCCTATGAGAATTGGCCCAGTTTGTGTGGGGACAAGTGGGGTTGGTGGAAACGGAATGGGGGATGTGCTGTGTCTGGGCAGAGAGGGCCAGGTAGAGGGTGGGCCCTGGGCACTTGTTCTGTGCTTGAACCTGACCTCCCCTCCCCATGTCCCACCCATACCCAGTGTGCTCTGGCACCTGTCAGCCCACCCAGTTCCGCTGCAGCAATGGCTGCTGCATCGACAGTTTCCTGGAGTGCGATGACACCCCCAACTGCCCCGACGCCTCCGACGAGGCCACCTGTGAAAAATGTGAGGCCTAGGGGATGGAGGGGGTTGGGCAGCAGGCAGGGAGGTCCTGACAGCCTTGCCCTGAACCCTTGGGAGATGCTTATTGGGTCTAAGCCTCTGACCTTTCATCTTTGCAGACACCAGTGGCTTTGACGAGCTCCAGAGAATCCATTTCCCCAGTGACAAAGGTGAGATCCTCCCCACACGTCCTGGGTCTACAGTTGCCGTCCTCACTATTTGCATCCTCAGACCTGAGGGGCCTGTGGGTGTGTAGGCCTGTAGGTACAGGAGCTGGGATGGCTCCCAGTTCTCCAGATGCTTAGCTTCTTCCTGGCTGGATCCTGGGCTCTCTTCTGTGGCTCTGTTTTCCAGGCATCACTCATTCTCCGAACACCTTCAGAATTTCAGCTATGCCTACCACATATTGCTCAGATCTTATTTACCTAATCAATTCCTTTTTTTTTTTTTTTTTTGAGACAGAGTCTCACTTTTTTCACCACCCAGGCTGGAGTGCAGTGGCAAGATCTTGGCTCACTGCAACCTCCACCTCCCAGGTTCAAGCGATTCTCCTGCCTCAGCCTTCTGAGTATCTGGGATTACAGGCACTTTCCACCATGCCCAGCTAATTTTTGTATTTTTAGTAGAGACGGGGTTTCTCCATTTTTGTCAGGCTGATCTTGAACTGCTGACCTCAGGTGATCCATCCGCCTCGGCCTCCCAAAGTGCTGGGATTGCAGGCGTGAGCCACTGCGCCTGGCCCCATCAATTGCTTTTATTTATTTAGTTAGTTTATTATTATTTTTTAGACAGGGTTTCACCATGTTGGTCAGGCTGGTCTTGAACTCCTAACCTCAGGTGATCTGCCTGCCTTGGCCTCCAAAGTGCTTGGATTATAGGCATGAGCCACCACGCCCGGCCAATCAATTGCTTTTTTAACATGATATATTAAAAAGTAACTGTGACAACACTACCATAAATGGGAAGTCACTATTACTTGCCAAACATTCAAAATAACAACAAAAATATAGTAAAACAATACATTTTAGCTTGCCAGGCGTGGTGGCTCATGCCTATAATCCCAGGACTTTGAGAGGCCAAGGCTGGCATATCACTTGAGCTCAGGAGTTTGAGACCAGCCTGGGCAAGACGGCAAAACTCCATCTCTACAAAAAATACAAAAATTAGCCCGGTGTGGTGGGGCGTTCCTGTACTCACAGCTACTTAGGAAGCTGAGGTAGGAGGATCACTTAAACCTGGGAGGTGGATACTGCAGTCAGCTGAGATGGCACCACTGTACCTCACTCAGCCTGGGTGAAAGAGTGAGACCCTGTATCAAAATAATAATAATCAGCTCTGGCTGGGTACTGTTGCCTGCCAAGGCTCAGATCCTGAAGCCCATACTCTTTATTAAGAAAGGTAAACCAGCCGGGCGCGGTGGCTCAAGCCTGTAATCCCAGCACTTTGGGAGGCCGAGGCGGGTGGATCACGAGGTCAAGAGATCGAGACCATCCTGGTCAACATGGTGAAACCCCGTCTCTACTAAAAATACAAAAAATTAGCTGGGCATGGTGGCGTGTGCCTGTAATCCCAGCTACTCAGGAGGCTGAGGCAGGAGAATTGCTTGAACCCAGGAGGCGGAGGTTGCGGTGAGCCGTGATTGCACCATTGCACTCCAGCCTGGGTAACAAGAGTGAAACTCCGTCTCAAAAAAAAAAAGAAAGCTAAACCAGCCAGGTGTGATAGCTCACATCTGGAATCCCAGCTACTAGGGAGGCTGAGGTGGGAGGATCGCTTGGCCTAGGAGTTTGAGGTCAACCTGGGCAACACAGCAAGACCCTGTCCAAAAAGAAGAGGTAAACCACCCAGTGTTAGAAAACCGAGACCATGACCCAATCAGAAAAGCTGAATGAAAATGGAAGTAACTATGAGTAAGCGCAGTTTACTTTTGTGCCTACAATTATCGTCCAGGCTTTGTCTTCCCTTTTCTGGCACCCTGTAGCTTGACCAGGTGTTTCTGGGGCCTCTCAGGTGGGGGGGAGGTGCTGGGTGGCAGCAGTGTAGAGCCTGGCAGAAGGTGGCAGGGAGGCCATGGACTCGCTCGCCACAGCCTGCTCCATACCCCCCAGGGCACTGCGTGGACCTGCCCGACACAGGACTCTGCAAGGAGAGCATCCCACGCTGGTACTACAACCCCTTCAGCGAACACTGTGCCCGCTTTACCTATGGCGGTTGTTATGGCAACGCGAACAACTTTGAGGAAGAGCAGCAGTGCCTCGAGTCTTGTCGTGGCATCTCCAGTGAGTGGGGCCAGTGAGAGGGTGGGCATGTACAGGGGGCAGGCTTAGCCAGTGCCCTCCACTCTGCCCCCAGGCCTGTGGGAGTCACCCCTCCATTGTCAGAGTACCTGGAGTAGCGGGTGGAGAGGATGGCTTTGCAGGGTCTGGGGCACTGGGGAGCTGCCGAATCTTTCAGCCATTAGTACTGACTGGTCTCTCTCGTCGTCATTCTGCAGAGAAGGATGTGTTTGGCCTGCGGCGGGAAAGCCCCATTCCTACCACAGGTAAGCCTTGGTCTGTTCTGTAACTGAGGTTGGCATGTAGGTATCCATTCACAGATCACTCCACCTAATTGGTTGTGACTGCCTGACCTGTGTTGAGAAGGATGCCGAGGAGGCCTATAGAGACGGAGTCCCATAATCAAATAGTGATGCCTGCCACAGACGAGGGAGTACAGTGAGCTGTGTGCCGATGTCTGCCAGCAGCGTCCCAGGCTTCCCTCAAGTTAACTGCAAGGAGAGCGACTTGAGCTGAGACCTGAGGCCCACGAGGGTCCCTCTGAACTCCGGGACGGAGCTGTTCAGCTGTCCATATGTGGGAGGTCTGAGTCAGGTGTCCGTATCCTGTACCTGGCATCCATTTGACTTGGTCCCTTCCATAGAGTGGGGGTGGCTGTCAGAACCAGGCAGGCCCTGGGAGCCCCTCATTCCACCCCTTCTTCCCCCAGGCTCTGTGGAGGTGGCTGTCGCAGCGTTCCTGATCATCGGCATTGTGGTGGTGGTTGCCATCCTGGGTTACTGCTTCTTCAACAACCAGAGAAAGAACTTCCACAGCCACCGCCACCACCCACCACCCACCCCTGCTGGCTCCACTGTCTCCACTACCGAGGACACGGAGCACCTGGTCTATAACCACACCACCCAGCCCCTCTGAGCCTGGGTCTCACCAGCTCACCTGGCTCTGCTTCCTGCTTGCCAAGGCAGAGGCCTGGGTTGGGAAAAACTTTGGAATCAGACTCTTGCCCATTTCCCAGGCCCACTGTGCCTCAGAGACCAGGGCTCCAGCCCCTCTTGGGAAAGTCCCACCTAAGCTGAGGTCCTGAGAAAGCTCAAGGGTCTCAAAGGAACAGAAAACCCTTGGGCCAGAAGTACCATATTAGATGGACCTGCCCGCCTAGGAGTTTGGAGGAACCTGGAGTTTTGTTTCCTCTGTTCAAAGCCGCCTGTCCCTACCCCACAGCGCTAGGAAGAGGACTGGGGTGGTGTCAGACCCTGGAGGCCCCAGTCCTGTCCTCCAGGGCTCCCCTTCCAGCTTTGTGCCCAGGGCTGGGAGGGAGGACTTCCCTGTGTAGTTGGTGCTGTAAAGAGTTGCTTTTTGTTTATTTAATGCTGTGGCACGGATGAAGAGGAGCGTGGCTTCTCCATCCTCTCTTCCTCTTCCCCCAAGATTGAGCTCCCTGCCCTTGACCAGCCCCAACCTACAGAGCAAGGAGAGGCTCAGCTGCATTGCACAGCTCCCCTCCACCCCGCTTCCGCAGGGTTCTCCAACATCACAGTCCAGTCCTCCTACAGGGTAATGAAAGTAGTTTGTGGGGTTTCTGGCTCTGTTCTGTGGGCCAGGAGAGGGACCAGCTTGCTGGGGGGAGATGGGACCGCCCTGTTCAGCTGGTTCAGGCTTTGGCCACCCTGTTGAGCAGGTTTTCTGAGTCTCTCGAAACTGTCCTGGCCCCTGAGGGTGGAGAGCAGTGCCAGGTTTGACCACCAGAGGCGGGGAGTGAGAGGGCCACAGGAGCCAGGACTGTGGGGAGGCTGCGGTGCTGTTCTGTAGCATTTCTTCCTGGTGTGAGCCTCTCCACAAGCCTGTTGAGTGGCTGAGCGCTCCGCAATCCTGTTCATTTGGAGGTTGGGGGCAGGAGGTGCACAGGAACCTTGGCTCCTACCTCCACCAGTTAGGGCCCATGTCACTGGCTGTCTCCCTCCCCACAGAAGCCCTGGTGTCTGTGCATGAGTGCAGCATCCCCTAAACAGGCTCTGAACTTCTGCCCAGGAACCTTTAGGGGAGACACTCCACTCCAACCCGCATCCCTGCATTTGTTCAAGCTACCTCCCGGTGCCACAGAAAATCATACTTTGAGCTAATTCCCTTGTTTATTCAGTGAAGTACATTGAGCTCCTCTGTGCCAGACACTGCCAATCATTAGACATTTGATAGCGTCGAGAGGAGCACAGTGGAAGCACGATGTAAATGCTTTACATATCTGAAGTTGCTAGCGCTGCACACAACCCTGTAATGACAATACAATCGTTCCCATTTTACAGATGAAGAAACTAATTCATTCAAGTTGCCTCCCCAAGGCCCTAGAGCTGGAATTGGAGGACTGGATCCCAACCCTAAAAGTAGGCCCCAGAGTCTAGTCTTACACGATGAGGGTGGGGGAAACACTTTTAAGCAATTGAAATACAACTGCCATGAATGTACAGCTATGAAGTTATAAGTGTACAGCTCCATGAATTTCCGTAACTGCACACACCTCTGAGGCAAGCACCTGGATCAAGCAGAACCTTCGTAGCACACGGACAGGCCTCCTTTTGATGGATAACACCTGGTTTTGGACTCATGCTTTTGGGCTGGACTGCCTCCCCCTTTTACATGCCTCAGGGTAAGCTCGAAACCCTCCCACCCAACCCCAGGCGGTGGGCACTCCCTGTCTCACACCCGAGTCTGCTTATAACACCCTGAGCCCAGAGCACCTCTCACTTCCTTTACTGTCTTCCTGCTGGATTGTGAGATGGCATCAAGTTATGTGGGTTCCAGGCACCCCATGCTCCCTCTGTGTCCTTGGTAAATGGTAGTTTAGTAAACGTTGAGTAAGCAGCAGGGAGTAGGGCTCATCCCCATTGTGCCATTTCATAGGGCACCATGTTTTCCCTTCTAAACCGCTACTCTGACACTCATCCATCCTTCGAGGCTCAAAATACACTTGATCCCTACTGGGAACAACCCCCATTATCGGTTGATTCTGAGACTCTACCCTAGTTCCTAGAACAGTGATCAACACAGAGCAAGTACTTAAGGGTTTGTTGGCCCCGAAGTGAGCATCCTCCCGGGGAGGGGCAGAGATCAAGCGAGGATGCCTGGCAAAGGACAGCCCCTCATAACAGCTGCTTGCATGTGCAGAGGGAGGGCGTGACCGGGTCAGCTCTGGTGGCAGGAGGTAGGAGTTCTTGGGGGCAACTAGGGGGCGCTCTGACCACTACTGAGTGCTGTGTTCTCATTCCTGCAAGGATGGGAGGGCTCTGTCTCAGATAGGTGGCAGGAATGGAGCGATGAACACCCAGACACAGTTCCTCTTCTCCTGGAGCTTACACTCTGGTGTGCGGGCCACAGGGATGCAGATACGGCGACAAAATAATCTGGTCCCCAAACTGCTCCTTACCCCAGTGACTGTCCCAGCCATCCTCTGCTCTGTGCCTACCTACATGACTCAGAAGTTTCATGCCTACCTCCATGCCCTGAATAGGCAGTTTCCCCTCCTTCAGATGTCCCCTCGGCCCTGCCCTACCCCGTGCTCCAGCTCACGAAGCTTTCTCCGACTCCCCAAAGTTCACTGCTGCCCTCCCCATGCACTCCTGCTGTACACAGCTCTGTGGCACGCATCTGCCTGTGCTGGTGTGAGTCTGCCTTTATCTAGACCAGACTTCTCAGACCATGGACCAGGTCTTAGTTATCTTAGCATCTCCCAAGCTAGGCCCTGCCTGTGGGTACCACGTATCCAAAAAATGGCTGCTGGAACAAAACAGAAGCCAGTCAAGTGGACATTAAGGTTAATAAGTGGCTTTGCGGAGAAGGTCTAACATGTGAGTGGCCCTGTGTGGTGGCTCCCACCTGTAATTCCAGCACTTTAGGAGACCAAGGAGGGCAGATCATTTGAGGTCAGGAGTTCAAGACCAGCCTGGCTAACATGGCAAAACTCCATCTCTACTAAAAATACAAAAATTAGCTGGTGTGATGGTGCACACCTGTAATCCCAGCTACTCTGGAGGCTCAGACAGGAGAATCGCTTGAATCCCGGAAGTGGAGGTTGTAGTGAACCAAGATGGCACCACTGCACTTCACACTCCAGCCTGGGAGACAAAGTGAGATTCCATCTAAAAAGAAAAACTTTAGCCAGGCGCAGTGGCTCATGCCTGTAATCCTAGCACTTTGGGAAGCTGAAGTGGGTGGATCGCAAGTTCAGGAATTCGAGACTGGCCTGTACAATGTGGTGAAACCCCATCTCTACTAAAACTACAAAAATTAGCAGGACATGGTGGCACATGCCTGTAATCCCAGCTTCTCAGGAGCCTGAGGCAGGAGAATCCCTTCAATTTAGGAGGCAGAGGTGGTGGTGAGCCGAGATCCTGCCTCTGCACTCCAGCCTGGGTGACAGAATGAGACTCCGTCTCAAAATAAATAAATAAATAAATAAATAAAAATACAACTAGGTGAGTAAAGGTCTCTAAGAGATTCTTGCACACACATGTACACAGCATTATCCACAATAGCTAAAACCTAGAATCATAAGCAAAATGAAGTACACACAATCTACACAGTGGAATACTTTCAGCTTTAAAAGTATGTTCTAAGCCGGGCGCGGTGGCTCAAGCCTGTAATCCCAGCACTTTGGGAGGCCGAGGCGGGTGGATCATGAGGTCAAGAGATCGAGACCGTCCTGGCCAACATGGTGAAACACCGTCTCTACTAAAAATACAAAAAATTAGCAGGGCATGGTGGTGAGTGCCTGTAATCCCAGCTACTCAGGAGGTTGAGGCAGGAGAATTGCCTGAACCCAGGAGGCGGAGGTTGCGGTGAGCCGAGACCGTGCCATTGCACTCCAGCCTGGAAAACAAGAGCGAAACTCTGTCTCAAAAAAAAAAAAAAGTATGTTCTAACATATGCTACAACACAGGTGAACCTGAAGGACATATCATTATGCTAAGTGAAATAAGGCAGCCACAACAAGACAAATGTGATTCTACTTACCTCAAATGTTCAGAGTAGTCAAAATCAGAGACAGTAGGATGATGGTTGCTAGGAAAAGCAAAAAACAATTACTGCTTAATGGGCACACAGTTTCAGTTTCGTAAAAGGAGCAGGCTCAGGAAATGGATGGTGTTGATGGTTGTACAACAAAGTGAATGTACTTAGTGCCACTTAACCATATATTTTAAAGTGGTTAAGATAGTAAATTTTACATTGTATTTTACCACGATAAAAAAAAAATTGGAGCCAGGCGTGGTGGCTCAAACCTGTAATCCCAGCACTTTGGGAGGCCGAGGCGGGTGGATCACGAGGTCAAGAGATCGAGACCATCCTGGTCAACATGGTGAAACCCCGTCTCTACTATAAATACAAAAAATTAGCCGGGCATGGTGGCGCGTGCCTGTAATCCCAGCTACTCGGGAGGCTGAGGCAGGAGAATTGCCTGAACCCAGGAGGCAGAGGTTGCGGTGAGCCGAGATCGCGCCATTGCACTCCAGCCTGGGTAACAAGAGCGAAACTCTGTCTCAAAAAAAAAAAAAAAAAAAAAAAAAAAAAAAAAAAATTGGAAAAAGATAAGCAGATGGGTGTGGGTGTTCCAAGCACAACAAAATCACACTGAGCAGAAGTTAGGCAGTGGAGATCCTGGGTTTTGTTTGAGATCCACAAGCTGCTCAGTTTGTAAGCAGTGAGGGGGAAGCTGGGAGTTTGGGAGGTACAGGGAATTTAAGGAAGGGAAAAAGAGTGATCTAAACTTTAAAGAGTGGGCAGATGGTTGGGTGCGGTGGCTCACCACGCCTGTAATCCCAGCAATTTGGGAGGCCAAGGTGGGCGAATCACGTGAGACCAGCCTGGCCAACATGGTGAAACCCCGTCTCTACTAAAAATACAAAAATTAGTCAGGCGTGGTGGCACATGCCTGTAGTCCCAGCTATTTGGGAGTCTGAGGCAGGAGAATCACTTGAGCCCGGAGGTGGAGTTTCAGCGAGTGGAGATCGCGCCACTGCACTGCAGCCTGGGCAACACAGCAAGACTCAGTTTCAAAAAAAAAAGAGTGGGCAGATAAGCAGGCTACTTTACCAGAGGTCAGAGCACAAGGAGAGGAACAGAGGGAGGAAGCAACGCCAAGTAAATTAGGCGAGGGAACCTGTTGAAGCGCATAGCAGATCTCTGGTGAAGGCTAGTCAGAGGTCGCACACCGGCAGCCTGCAATCATGCTTTGACTGAAATTGTGGCTTAATTTCTTTAATTAGTTGCTAACATTTAAAGAGAAGACTTCATTGACCAAAAAAAAAAAAAAATCATATTGCTAGCTTGTGAGAACTCCTGGGACCTGGCAATCCAGGCACTGAGTTCAGGGTCCTCTTTTTTTTTTTTTTTTTTTTTTTTTCAGGCGGACTCTTGTTCTGTTGCCAGGCTGGAGTGCAGTGGCGCAATCTCGCCTCCTGGGTTCAAGCAATTCTCCTGCCTCAGCCTCCCCAGTAGCTGGGATTACAGGCGCCACCACCATGCCTGGCTAATTTTTGTATTTTTAGTAGAGACAGGGTTTCACCATGTTGGTCAGAGTAGTCTCAAACTCCTGGCCTCATGACCTGCCCGCCTCAGCCTCCCAAGGTGCTGGGATGACAGGCGTAAGCCACTTCGCCCAGCCCAGGGTCCTCTTTAGCTGGGCAGGCACCATTCACAGCACCCCTCCAACCCCCCCAAACCCCCTGCAGGATTAAGTGCTTGCCTGGAACCCCCAGCATTTTATCTCTTATGACCCATCTTACCTTCCCTATGTTAGGTAGTTGTCTCCAAAATTTATTGGTCCCAACAGTTCAAGTAAACACAAAATCTGGGTTGTTTCTCCCAAACCCATCCCTGCCCATTTAAATAAACAGCCCTGAGTGAGGCACTGGTTTGCCCTATTGCATAAGACCACTCCCTTCCCCACCCAACCACAGCAGGGCTAAAGCCTGGGAAGGTGCTTTTAAGCTCCCCAGGGGAGAGAATGAGGGCGAGAATGCTGTAAATAGCTCCACCTGGAAGCCCCAAACCCGAAGCCCGGGAGTTTCCTAAGCCTTCCCACGTGCTCTCTGAGGGTTCCCACCTGCAGTGGCTCCTGGGGAGAGGGTGGGAACTTGTATCAGAGAAGCCCAGAACCAGGAAAACAGACTGGGGAAGAAATAAAGACACCCGTTGTGGTGGAGTTGTTTGCTTGTTTTTTTTTTTTTAATTTTTTTGTTTGGTTTTTTTTTTTTGGTCTTTCAAGGCTATATGTTTAGAAAACAAAACAAAACAAAACTAGAAAAGGATATTAACCCAAATGACCACAGTGTTATCTCTCAATGATAAAATTACAGATGATTTTTGTGTTATTTTTGTCAACTTGCATTTTCTATTTTCTATAATGAATATCTATTGCTTTCATAAGAAAAAGTATTCATATATATATATATATATATATATGATGCAGTTTTGCTCTTGTCACCCAGGCTGGAGTGCAATGGAACGACCTCGGATCACTGCAACCTCCACCCCCTGGGGTTCAGGCGATTCTCCAGCATCAGCCTCCCAAGTAGCTGGGACTACAAGTGCCCACCACCAGGACCTGGATACTTTTTGTATTTTTAGTAGAGATGGGGGTTTCATCACATTGGCCAGGCTGGTCTCGAACTCCTGACTTCAGGTGATCCACTGCCTTGGCCTCCCAAAGTGCTGGGATTACAGGCATGAGCCACCTTGCTCGGCCTCAGATATATTTAAGAAATAAAGAAATCACCAAAACATGAAGCTCTGAGATGGGGTGAGACAACAATGATGATGAAGGAGAGTAAGCTCCTGGAGATGTGGAGTTGGGGAAGCCACTTCAGAATCCGGTGGCAATGCCACCAACAGAAACAGGGATGAGCAGAGGAGGGGCAGTTTCACAGGAACCAGGCAGAAGACGAGGGGCTGCCAAGCACCAGATGGAGACAGGCCTTATTGATTTTGTCATTGGTTATTTAGCCTTTGTTTGCTTATGTCTTGCCTTACAGGGGAAGAACTAAAGACAGCTTAAAAGAGTCTATAAATTATGAAATAACATGGATAAAAGTAGAAAGAATTTTTTCTTTTTTTTCTTTTCCTTCTTCTACATGGATCATAGGAAACAAGAATTTTTTTTTTTTTTTTTTTTTTTTTTTGAGACGGAGTTTCGCTCTTGTTACCCAGGCTGGAGTGCAATGGCACGATCTCGGCTCACCGCAACCTCCGCCTCCCGGGTTCAGGCAATTCTCCTGCCTCAGCCTCCTGAGTAGCTGGGATTACAGGCACGTGCCACCATGCCCAGCTAATTTTTTGTATTTTTAGTAGAGACGGAGTTTTACCATGTTGACCAGGATGGTCTCGATCTCTTGACCTCGTGATCCACCCGCCTTGGCCTCCCAAAGTGCTGGGATTACAGGCTTGAGCCACAGCTGCTGGGATTACAGGCTTGAGCCACAGCGCCCGGCCTTTTTTTTTTTTTGAGTCGGAGTTTCACGCCTGTTGTCCCAGCTGGAGTGCAATGGCGCAATCGTGGCTCACAGCAACCTCCGCCTCCTGGGTTGAAGCGATTCTCCTGCCTCAGCCTCCCAAGTAGCTGGGATTACAGGTATGTACTACCACCACGCCTGGCTAATTTTGTATTTTTAGTAGAGATGGGGTTTCTCCATGTTGGTCAGGCTGGTCTCAAACTCCCAACCTCAGGTGATCTGCCCACCTTGGCCTCCCAAAGTGCTGGGATTACAAGATTCCACCCTGCCCAGGAAGAATTTTTTTTTAAAAAAAGCAAGATGGGTCCGGGCGCGGTGGCTCAAGCCTGTAATCCCAGCACTTTGGGAGGCCGAGGCGGGTGGATCACGAGGTCGAGAGATCGAGACCATCCTGGTCAACATGGTGAAACTCCGTCTCTACTAAAAATCCAAAAAAATTAGCTGGGCATGGTGGTGCATGCCTGTAATCCCAGCTACTCAGGAAGCTGAGGCAGGAGAATTGCCTGAACTCAGGAGGCGGAGGTTGCGGTGAGCCGAGATCGCGCCATTGCACTCCAGCCTGGGCAACAAGAGCGAAACTCCGTCTCAAAAAAAAAAAAGAAAAAAAAAGCAAGATGGAACATAAGAGAGGGCCAGAAGCAAGGCAGAAACACATACGTGTTCCAGTCTTTGGGCCCTGCTGGCAGCTCTGGCTGCAGGTACATCCTGGGGAGGCTCCACAGGCTCCAGAGCTAAGGAGCCTGGGCTCTTAGATTAGGGAGTGGGCCATGTAAGGCTGAAGCAGAAGAGTGAGGGAGATTACTGTGAGAGAGAAACAGAGGAGAGAATCAGCGGGCAGATGGGAGGAGGAGGGCAGAAGGTGAGGACGTAGGAGAGGGGTGGTCAGGGGGCCTGCAGAAGGCAGGGAAGCCATGGCTTTTGAACCCTGCCAGGCTGGGGATGAGGAGGCCCTGGCCATCTCGGACCATGAGCTAAGTGGAAGTGTGTCCCGGGCAGGAGCAGGCAGCTCGGGCAGAGAATTGAACCGGGAGGTTACAGTAAGCTGAGATGGAGCCACTGCATTACAGCCTGTGTGACAGAGTGAGACTGTGTCTCAGCAACAATAGCAACAATAACAAAAAAAAAATTCTCCTGCCTCAGCTTCTTGAGTAGCTGAAGACTACAGGTGCCCGCCACCATGCCCAGCTAATTTTTGTATTTTTAGTAGAGACTGGGTTTCGCCACTTTGGCCAGGCTGGTCTGGAACTCCTGACCTCAAGTGATCCACCTGCCTTGGCCTCTCAAAGTGCTGGGATTACAGGTGTGAGCCACTGCACACTGTCTACATGATCCCCTTTGTGACTAGTTTACAACCTTGGGTTAACCAGGCTGACCATGGAGTTAGTCTGTGGTCCGCAAGGAGGAACCCATAGGTCTATGAAGAATAAAGGAGCTGGACTAGGTATCAAGATCCTTTCTGTCCCCAAACCATGGCCTCCAATTACAGCCTCTAGGAGGGCCCCTGAGTATGGAGCTGATGGAGGCTATCAGAGCTGAGAGGTTGAGGGCCAGAGAGGGGCAGTGACTGGCCCAAGGTCACACAGCCAGTGGCTAGGGACATAGCCAGGTCAGGAGGTCAACGTTCCAGAGCCTCAAACCCTGTGGCTCTGCAAGTCTCATCTGCCCCAGACAACAGGCTCTTAGCTTCAGTTTCTCTGGAAGTGGGACAAAGGAGCCACAAGCCAAGAAGTTGTCAGGGCTGGTCCCAAGCCCCAGGAGGCTGGGAACCGAAGGTCCACACCCATGTAAACGCCGGCCAGCACTGATACCTCTTACTTGGCTCTTGATAGCTCCCTCCACATTAGTACCTGGCTATTATCTTGCTTATTCCAGCAGGTCTGCTGGGAGCCAGGGAGGGGCAGAGAGTATCAGCCCCACTTCACAACCAGGAGAAACTCAGATGAGGATGAAGGCGGTAATTTGCCAAAGCCACCCAGCGAGTCAGGATAGGGCTGGAACAAGAGTCTGAGTCTCTGAGGCCCTGTGAGATAGAGGGTGGTCAGCAGAGCTCATGGCTTGTTTGCTGGGGGAGGCGAGGGGAGCGGAGGTAGAGAAATGTACACAGTCTCAGGAATCGAGGGGCCATTGTTTCATAAGGAGAGGGCTCTCACCGCCCCTGGAGAGACACCTGCAGGGACAGGCTCTGCTTGCTGGCACAGGGCTCTGAGGGAAGACAGGGCAGAAGCAGTGGAAACAGCCACAGAGAACACAGGTCTGAGCGGGGAAGTGATCATGTGTCAGGGGTCCCTGGGTGGGGTCTGTGCTGCTTTTCTGGATCTCCAAGTTACCCCAAGGAACCCTTATGCCCACCCTGAACCCAAAGATGCCCCTCCTGCCCCCTCACTGCTAAGAAGCCAGGCAGTTGTCCGGATACCAGGTGGGGAGAGGGACATTGGCACATTTGAGAGTCAAGGAGACATGGAGCTGGTGACATTGACTGAGTCTGCCTTCCAGACGGGTTACAGGTACAATGTCCATAAACCCAGGTTATTGATAGAGCTCCTGTTCAGTTACTAAAATCATCTGACAGTGAATTCCATGGTCCTCCCGTTATGGGATCAATACTTTAAGCCTCTGTTCATGGAGAAAGTCTTGAGAACATTCCAGTAGGAGGGCAGGCCTGTTCAGTGCTGACACCCGTGCTGTCTCCAGCTCCCTCATTCCCCCATCTAGGACAACCTAGTGAGCCCCTGAAACCATGCCTCCCACTGTTGCCCTCTAAGGGAACCATTTCCGGGGAGCAGAACCCCAGGTGGAACACTGGAAAGAGACCTGGACCCAGTGTCAGGAAACCTGAGACCAAGGCCCAGCTCTGCCTTAATGTTGGTCATGTTGCTTCATCTGAAAACTGGTGCTAATAAAAGCTATCCGGCTGGGCATGGTGACTCACACTTATAATCCCAACACTTTGGGAGTCTCAGGCGGGCAGATCACTTGAACTCATAAGTTCGAGACCAACCCAGGCAACATAGTGAAAACCTGTCTCTACAAAAACTACAAAAATTAACTGGGCATGGTGGTGCATGCCTGTAGTCCCAGCTACTCGGGAGCTGATGAGAGAATCCCCTGAGCTCAGGAAGTCAAGGCTGCAGTGAGCTGTAATCGTACCACTGCACCCCAGCCTGTGCATCAGAGTGAGACCCTGTCTCAAAAACAAAACAAAAGGGGCTAGGTGTGGTGGCTCACGCCTGTAATCCTAGCACTTTGGAAGGCAGAGGTGGGCGGATAATGAGGTCAAGAGATCGAGACCATCCTGGCCAACACGGTGAAACCCCCCTTCTCTACTAAAAATACAAAAATTAGCTGGGCGTGGTGGCGCACATCTCTAGTCCCAGCTACTTGGGAGGCTGAGACAGGAAAATTGCTTGAACCCAGAGGTGGAGGTTGCAGGGAGCCGAGATTGCACCACTGCACTCCAGCCTGGCGACAGAGTGAGATTCCATCTCAAAAACAAACCAACCAACCAAACCAAAGGGCCAGGCACAGTGGCTCATGACGTAATCCTAGCACTTTGGGAGGCTGAGACGGGTGGATCACCTGTGGTCAGGAGTTTGCAACGAGCCTGACCAACAAGGAGAAACCCCGTCTCTACTAAAAATACAAAAATTAGCTAGGCATGGTGGGGCATGCCTGTAATCCCAGCTACTTGGGAGGCTGAGACAGGAGAATCGCTTGAACCCAGGAGGTAGAGGTTGCAGTGAGCTGAGATTGCGCCACTGCACTCCAGCCCGGGCCACAGAGCAAGACTGTCTCAAAAAAGAAAAAGAAAAAAAAAGCTGCTGTCTGGCATCTTGGAGTTGAGTTGTAGATGTATTAGAGTGGAGGATGTGAGGTGGCCGCCGCATTGCTGCATAAAGGGGCAGTGCAGTCCAGGCCCAGGAATTTACTCCCTGCTGTTGCCACAGGGTGACTAATGTGGCCCCTCGGCTGGGTTCCGCTCACTGGGGATCTGGCCCAGGCCCAAGGAGGGCGCTGGGAACAGGGTTTCCTGGCAGCTGAGACACAGTGGGCAGGTCTGACCTGTGAGAACCGCAGTTACTGCCTGAGGCCTGGGCTGGTTACGGAAGGGGCTGGTGCTTCTGACGCAGTCTGCTCTCGGTCTCATTCTCTGTAGTTCGTTCCCAGGAGAATGGGGAGCTCAGGGACGGTGCGTCACCTCTGCCCTGGGCACCACTCTGCTTCCAGGGAGAAAGCAAGGACACAGCTCTTTCAGGTGTGCACACACTCACATTGACACCAGCCCAGTCCCAGCATACACTCCCAGCACAAACGTACAGAGAAAGATCCACACAGAGATGAGGTACACACAGATGCAGACACACAACCCCAAGAAACAAAGACCACCATGACCAATAGAGGTTCACACAGACGCAGACACACTGCCCCCAAATATGAAGCCCAGCCTAGATGTACACACACAGGCATAGATAAACATATACAGTTGTGTATAATACACACTTCTTTTTTTTTTTTTTTTGAGGCGGAGTTTCGCTCCCGTTACCCATGCTGGAGTGCAATGGCGCGATCTCGGCTCACTGCAACCTCCACCTCCTGGGTTCAGGCAATTCTCCTGCCTCAGCCTCCTGAGTGGCTGGGATTACAGGCACGTGCCACCATGCCCAGCTAATTTTTTTGTATTTTTAGTAGAGACGGGGTTTCACCATGTTGACCAGGATGGTCTCGATCTCTTGACCTCGTGATCCACCCACCTCGGCCTCCCAAAGTGCTGGGATTACAGGCGTGAGCCACTGCGTCCGGCCCTTTTTTTTTTTTTTTTGAGACAGAATCTTGCTCTGTCACCCAGGCTGGAGTGCAGTGGTGTGATCTCGGCTCACTGCAACCTCCACCTCTTGGGTTCAAATGATTCTCCTGCCTCAGCCTCCCAAGTAGCTGAGATTACAGGCAAACACTACCATGCCCAGATAATTTATATATATATATATATATATATTTTTTTTTTTTTTTTTTTTGAGACAGAGTTTCGCCCTTGTTACCCAGGCTGGAGTGCAATGGCGCGATCTCGGCTCACCGCAACCTCCGCCTCCTGGGTTCAGGCAATTCTCCTGCCTCAGCCTCCTGAGTAGCTGGGATTACAGGCACGCGCCACCATGCCCAGCTAATTTTTTGCACTTTTAGTAGAGACGGGGTTTCACCATGTTGACCAGGATGGTCTCGATCTCTCGACCTCGTGATCCACCCGCCTCGGCCTCCCAAAGTGCTGGGATTACAGGCTTGAGCCAGCGCGCCCAGCAATTTTTATATTTTTAGTAGAGACGGGGTTTCACCATATTGGTCATGCTGGTCTCGAACTCCTGACCTCAGGTGATCCACCTGCCTCAGGCTCCCAAAGTGCTAGGATTACAGGTGTGAGCCACCGAGTCTGGCCTTATAATACACATTTCTTTTTTTTTTTTTTTGAGTCAGAGTTTTGCTCCTGTTGTCCCGGTTGGAGTGCAATGGCACGATTTCGGCTCACAGCAACCTCCGCCTCCTGGGTTCCAGTGATTCTCTTGCCTCAGCCTCCCAAGTAGCTGAGATTTCAGGCATGTGCCACCATGCCCAGCTAATTTTTTGTACTTTTAGTAGAGATGGGGTTTCTCCATGTTGATCAAGCTGGTCTCAAACTCCCAACCTCAGGTGATCCGCCAACCGTGGCCTTCCAAACTGCTAGGATTACATCTGTAATCAAAGTGCTCACAGATTACAGATGTAAGCCAGTACGCCCGGCCTATAATACACACTTCTAATAACAAATGTGACATGGATACACAAGTATATACCCATCTTGTGCAAAGGTACACACTGTATTTATAGACATACAGACACAGACATGCATATATATGGAATTACTGTATTTATAGTTTTTGCACAAAGACAACACTACTTTAAATACACAAGAACAAAACCAAGGACACAGCGAAAGGTACATGAACACAAATATATACATACCTTGTCATCATTTAGCTTATTGAATACCCCACAATCAGCTACTCATGCTCCAACAGAAAGAGACCTCCACACAGAGTCACAGACACAGAAACCCAAGCATCCTCATAAGTTCCACTCAGGATTATACGGAGGCCCAGTCTCCAAGCCAAAGATGAAGAACTTTTTTCTTCTGTAGTCAATAAGCAGTGGTGGAAGAAACAATCAATTGTAGATGTAGTGTCATCTATAATAGAGAAAAAAAGGTTAAAGGTAAACAACCTATGTGCCCCCAGCTGGGGATCTAGTTAAAGGTATTCAGGTCAGAGTGGAACAGTAAGGAAACACACATACAGTTACAGCCTCATGGTCAGAGTTTATAACATGAAAAGACAGTTAAATTTAAATTAAAGGAAATTGTATATACAGCATGATCACAAAAAAAATGTTTAAAGAAATATGCATACGGCTGGGAGCGGTGGCTCATGCCTGTAATCCCAGCACTTTGGGAGGCTGAGATGGGTGGATCACCTGAGGTTGAGTTCAAGATCAGCCTGGCCAACATGGAGAAACCCCACCTCTACTAAAAATACAGAAATTAGCTGGATGTGGTGGTGCACACCTGTAATCCCAGCTACTCAGGAGGCTGAGGCAGGAGAATCATTTGAACCAGGGAGGCAGAGGTTGCAGTGAGCTGAGATGGTGCCATTGCACTCCAGCCTGGGTGAGAGAGCAAGACTCTGTCTCCAAAAAAAAAAAAAAAAAAAAAAGAAAGAAAGAAAAAGAAATACGCAGAGAAGAAAAAATTGCAAGGAATGACACCCAAATATTATTATTGATTGTCTTTGGGAGTTAAGACTTCAAAATACGTTTTAAGATTTTTTTTTTTTTTTTTGAGACGGAGTTTCGCTCTTGTTACCCAAGCTGGAGTGCAACGGTGCAATCTCGGCTCACCACAACCTCCGCCTCCTGGGTTCAGGCAATTCTCCTGCCTCATCCTCCTGAGTAGCTGGGATTATAGGCCACCATGCCCAGCCAATTTTTTGTATTTTTAGTAGAGACGGGGTTTCACCATGTTGACCAGGTTGGTCTTGATCTCTTGACCTCGTGATCCACCCGCCTCGGCCTCCCAAAGTGCTGGGATTACAGGCTTGAGCCACCGCACTCAGCCCGTTCTAAGATTTTTTTTTTTTTTTTGAGACGGAGTTTCGTTCTTCTTACCCAGGCTGGAGTGCAATGGCGTGATCTCGGCTCACCGCAACCTCCGCCTCCTGGGTTCAAGCAATTCTCCTGCCTCAGCCTCCTCAGTTGCTGGGATTACAGGCATGGGCCACCATGCCCAGCTAATTTTTTTTTGGTATCTTTAGTAGAGACAGGGTTTCACCATGTTGACCAGGATGGTCTCGATCTCTTGACCTCGTGATCCACCTGCCTCAGCCTCCCAAAGTGCTGGGATTACAGGCTTGAGCCACCGCGCCCGGCTCCGTTCTAAGATTTTTAAAAAATCTTCTAAATCTTTGAATTTTCTAATTTTTCTGAGTATTTATTATGGAAAAAAATATTTAAAAAACAATCCAGCCAGGTGAAGTGGCTCACACCTGTAATCCCAGCAGTTTGGGAGGCTGAGGCAGGAGGATCACTTGAGCTCAGGAATTCAAGACTAATCTAAACAGCATAGTTACACCCCATCCCTACAAAAAAAAAAAAAATTGTTGAATTAGGTGTTTACCTAATAGTAGTGCACGTCTATAGTTCTTGCTACTTGGGATACTGAGGCAAAAGCATTGCTTGAGCCTAGGAGTTCAAGGCTGCAGTAAGCCATGGTCACACCACTGCACTCCAGCCTGGGTGACAGTGCAAGACTCTGTCTCAAAAAAATGGAAGGCCGGGCGCGGTGGCTCAAGCCTGTAATCCCAGCACTTTGGGAGGCTGAGGCGGGTGGATCACGAGGTCGAGAGATCGAGACCATCCTGGTCAACCTGGTGAAACCCCGTCTCTACTAAAAATACAAAAAATTAGCTGGGCATGGTGGCACGTGCCTGTAATCCCAGCTACTCAGGAGGTTGAGGCAGGAGAATTGCCTGAACCCAGGAGGCGGAGGTTGCGGTGAGCCGAGTTCACACCACTGCACTCCAGCCTGGGTAACAAGAGCGAAACTCCATCTCAAAAAAAAAAAAAAAAAAAAAAAAAATGGAAAGCCGGGCGCGGTGGCTCAAGCCTGTAATCCCAGCACTTTGGGAGGCAGAGGTGGGTGGATCACGAGGTCAAGAGATCGAGACCATCCTGGTCAACATGGTGAAACCCCGTCTCAACTAAAGATACAAAAAATTAGCTGGGCTGGTGGCATATCCCTGTAATCCCAGCTACTCAGGAGGCTCAGGCAGGAGAATTGCTTGAACCCAGGAGGCGGAGGTTGCGGTGAGCCGAGATCGCGCCATTGCACTCCAGCCTGGGTAACAAGAGTGAAACTCCGTCTCAAAAAATAAAAATAAAAATAAATAAATAAATGGAAAACAGCTGGGTGCCATGGCTCATGCCTGTAATCCCAGCACTTTGGGAAGTCAAGGTGGGTGGATCACTTGAGGTCAGGAGTTAGAGACCAGCCTGGCCAACATGGTGAAACTCTGTCTCTACTAAAAATACAAAAATCAGCCAGGTGTTGTGGCACACGCCTGTAATCCCAGCCACTTGGGAGGCTGAGGTAGGGGAATCCCTTGAACCCGGGAGGTGGAGGTTGCAGTAAGTGGAGATCATGCCACTGTAGTCCAGCCTGGGGGCAACAGAGCGAGACTCCATTGCAAAACAAAAAACAAAAAATTAGCTGGGTGTGGTGGTGGACACCTGTAATACCAAGTACTTGGGAGGCTGAGGCAGGAGAATCACTTAAACCTGGAAGCTGGAGGTTGCAGTGAGCCAAGATCCTGCCACTGTACTCCAGCCTGGGTGACAGACTGAGACTCCATCTCAAAAAAAACAAAAACAAAAACAAAAACAAACAAACAAACAAAAAAGGCCGGGCGCGGTGGCTCAAGCCTGTAATCCCAGCACTTCGGGAGGCCGAGGCGGGTGGATCACGAGGTCGAGAGATCGAGACCATCCTGGTCAACATGGTAAAACCCCGTCTCTACTAAAAATACAAAAAATTAGCTGGGCATGGTGGCGCGTGCCTGTAATCCCAGCTACTCAGGAGGCTGAGGCAGGAGAATTGCCTAAACCCAGGAGGCGGAGGTTGCGGTGAGCCGAGATCGCGCCATTGCACTCCAGCCTGGGTAACAAGAGCGAAACTCCGTCTCAAAAAAAACAAAACAAAACAAAACAAAAACAAAAAAAAAAACGGTTACACAGATATTAAAGGCAATTTACATTAATAAGGACATATGTGGCCGGGCGCGGTGGCTCAAGCCTGTAATTCCAGCACTTTGGGAGGCCGAGGCGGGTGGATCACGAGGTCAAGAGATCGAGACCAACGTGGTCAACATGGTGAAACCCCGTCTCTACTAAAAATACAAAAAATTAGCTGGGCATGGTAGTGCGTGCCTATAATCCCAGCTACTCAGGAGGCTGAGGCAGGAGAATTGCCTGAACCCAGGAGGTGGAGGTTGCAGTGAGCCGAGATTGCGCCATTGCACTCCAGCCTGGGTAACAAGAGCGAAACTCCATCTCAAAAAAAAAAATAAGGACATATGTAAGAATGCATATGTAAGAAACATAATTTTATCCAATTAATAATAAATATTCCTTTAAATATAGATTTAAAAGAGCAAAGAGAAGGGAAAAGAGGCCAAGGAAACAGACAGAGATACAAATGAAAAAGCTATTACAGAAAAGTAGACACTATATTCTAGAGAAAAACAGACAGAACCAGAGAGAACCAGTGGATTTGGAAGCAGAGGTGAATCCTTCTTGTTCTGCACGGGCTTGGGCCCAGAGCCTTAGAGATCCTTTCCGGAAAGCCACTGACCTTAGGCCTCAGTCTTCAGGCTCCAAATACAGAGCTGAACTTGATCCTCAGTCTCCTCCAGGGCTTTTTATTCCTAAGCATTTCAGGGTCAGCAGCAAACACTGCCTGAGTCCCAGCCCTTTTGGGAGCAACAGGGACTTAAATGAGGCTTTCTCTCTCTCTCTCCATTTAGCTGAAAAGATGCAGCCAGAACGCCAAGCATCCTCAGTGCGCCAAGGGAGCAGTGAAGACACGGATACAGGCAAGCGTCGTTTCTGGAGGAGAGAGGTATTAAAAGCTGGTTACCCTGAGGAGAAACAGGGCATCTGGGAGGTGGCAGGGGGCATTTTCCAAACTAAGGGATCTGGCAAAAGCCAAGACTGGGAGGCCAGGAGTCAGGAGATAGCTGGGGATTACTGGGGCAAACTGGCCTAGTCCAGGGTGCTGTCAAATTTCAGAGGGCTTCGAATGCTGAAATGAGGAGCTGGAAGTTCATCATCAACAGTGAGAGCCACTAAAAGTCTTGAGTCTTGAGTTGGGGTGTGCCAGAGTAGAGGCAGCAGCACGGGACAGATCGGAATGGGGAGCCGAAGTGGCAGGGACGTTAGGGTGTGGGTGACAGAGGTCCCGACCAGACTTGGAGAGCCAGTGAGAAGGAGGCATGGTAACTGAGGTTTCTATTTGGGTGACATGGATATACTGGTACCACAAGGGAGAATTAGGGAAGAAGTTGGAGGTGGGGTGGGGGTCCAAGGATAACCTGATTAGGCTTCCTTCCCTACCCCAAGGCACCTCCAGGGCCCCTCAGAACAAATTTAAGAAACTCAAAGCCAGTCTGAGTCCTGAGTACTTCATTTTTCAAATGAAGACTGAGGCATAGAGAAGGGAAATGATTTGCCTAAGGTCATGGTTGGTGTCAGAGACTGAACCTGAACCCAGGTCTCTGCCCCTGAGGGGAATGTGTCGAGCTGGGTTGAGGTAACAACAGGGCATGCTGCTGGGGTGTGAGACCCTCAGCACCTCCACCTGAGGGGGCAAGGGGACAAAAGGAGCTCCAGGTGGCTGGGAGCTCTGGGGACAGGCCCTAGTGGGGCAGGAAGCAGACAGTCTTGGCTAAAACTAAACTTGGGGATTATCTGAGGTTTCACTTGGCTAGGATTCCTGTCCCTCCGCCATGCGCTTTCACACACACAGAGACACACACAGAGCTAGAACACACACACACACTGACACACACAGACACACACACACACAGACACACACACACACAGCTGTAGCTTCCTGCAGAGGGAGATGGGCCCAGAGGTGGGCTGGGCCAGGGCATGAGAGCTCACCTGACCCAGCAGCTGCCTAGCAGGTGTGCCAGGTGTGCCTTAGAAATTCCTCTCCCAGAGTAACACATACCCCTGTACCCAACTCTAGAATTCGCCAAGTGCTCTTACAGTCACTGGATGATACATATCACTGAAGCTATTACCTTTTCTGCCTGGCTCTCAGTCTTATGGTAAAGTAAGTTTTCATTTTCTTTCATTTTCCCCTGGGTGCCCTTCAGGGAATGTTCTCTGGATCCCCTGCTCCTCTCCAAGTCCTCTCCCAATGAACCTGTTCTTGCACAGGATTTCTAGAGCCAAAACCCTATTTAAGTTGCTCACAACCAGCACCCTGACCTTCACTAGGTCCTTAGGTGCCACGACTGAAGACTGGGTGAAACCTGAGTCTAAGAACGCTGGCCAGTGATTGAAGTTTAGGTTGTATGGGTTCCCTCTATGTTCAGGCTGTGAATGGAGGTGGGGGGGAGGTCCCCCAACCTGAGCCCCTGGGCCCTGTGAACTGCTAGAAGGAACAGAGCAGGAAAGTTAGAAGGCTGGGGACTGACCTTGAAGCCCAGTACTGAGCACGGTGCTCTAGAAAGGAGGGGTGGAGGGGAGGGGCTCCGCCCAGCAGGTGAAGTCATGGGAAACCAGCTCTGGCGCTGACACCTGGGGAAACCCGTTTCCAGGCCGCTTCCCACGCTAGCTCTCCTGGGAACCAGCTGAGTCCCAAGTGGGAAGCCCCATGCCTACCAACCAGTTCAGTTCCCATCACACTGTCCTCATCCCCTGTCCAGCCCCCACCCTTCAATCCAGTCTCAGTCCTTTGGTCCCCTGTCTGTCTCTAGCCAGGCAGTTGGGCCTTGAGGAGGGTTATGAGGGAGCACTGGGTTCCAGGAAATGACAGAGACGACGCACAGCTTCACAGACGTAAGGTTTTATTTGCAGACTCTGAACTGCTGTTGCTTCTAGGATGTGTGCCCTTGAGGAAAGGGATGATCCCCAACTCCATCCTCCTTCAGGCTCTAATTTGCAGCTCCTCCCCCTCCTTTTGCTGGGTCTTGACTCTCACTTCCTGCCCCACTCCTGGCCTAGCCAGTTTGGGCAGTGCCTAGGGAGCCCAGAGACCCAGTTCTTCCCAGGGCCAGCCCCACCCTCCCTGGCCTTGGGGGTTGAGGGCGGCCCAGGTGTCAGCCTGCTCCTCATCTGCCCCACTTCCCTCTCTCCTTCTCCTTGTCATCTTCCTTCCATGCCCAGCCCTTATCCACCATCAGTCCCACGGTTCCAAGGCCTCCCTTCCTGCTCCGTCTTCTCAATCTCTCGCCCACCCCATCCCAAACTTCTCTCCAAATCAGGGCTGAACCCCTTCCAGCCCTCCACGATGCCAGGCGTTTCCCAAGCTCTTCCTCACCCCTGAGCCAAGGAAGAGTCCTAATTCACACAGGCTGACCTGAGGGCCCCGGATAAGAAACTGGGAACTGGATCCCAAACTGCTAGAAGGTGACTGACCCTGTTAGGACCATCCCATGAAAATCAAAGTGCCAGGCTTTTTCTGTGAGCTTTGACTGGAGAAATCCAAATCAGAGCCTTCCCTCCTAGGCTCACCGGAGCATATCACAGTGGGCAGTTAGAGGCCCATGTCCCCTGACTGTTCACAAGGGTACTGGGTCCCATGAGGCGGCCAGGCCCTGCCAGTAGCTCCCGAAAAGGCCCTGGTGCCCCAGGTCCCAGAAGTCTCTGGCCTCCTGCCTACCACTTGCTATGCAGCCATAGCTGCTCAAACGAAGCAGAAGAACTTCTTCCAGCGGCAGCGAGAGAGGGTGCGCACACCTTTGGCATTCAGTTTCTTCTCCAGCCGGGCTTTGTGCTCAATGGCACTGAGAATGGCCGAGTCAAATACTTCCTTCAAGTTCTTCTGCGTCAAGGCTGAGCACTCCAGGTAGCAGCAGGCTCGGATCTTCTCGGCCAGGCCCTGAGCCTGGGGTTGCGGCACTGGGCCCTCCCGGCCCCCCTGGTCCAGCTGAATCAGTACGTTGACATCGTCCCTCAGGTCGGCCTGGGTGCCCACCAGCAGCACAGGCGCCTGGGGGTTGTGCGTGCGGATCTCGGGCAGCCATTTCTCCGTGATGTTTTGAAAGGAGCTGGGCTGCACCACGCTGAAGCAGGCCAGGAAGACATCCGTATCCGGGTAGCAGAGGGAACGAAGTCGGTCAAAATCCTCCTGGGGTGGGAAGGCCCGGTCGTTAGGATTAGTGCCCCGCCACACGGAATCCATTTCTCACCTGGGGCTGGAAACTGAGACTCCAAGAGCTCAAGGCTTTCTCCATTCTTGTTCCATCTGGGGTCCTCCCAGCCTCCAGCCCACCTCCCCGCAGACCAGTAGAGGCTGCTCCCAGCTTCTCACCTGTCCCGCTGTGTCCCAGAGCTCAATGCGCACCGGAGCTCCATCCACCAGGACTTGCACTGCAGGGGCGGGGCGGGGAGAGCCTGAGTTACCAAGAGCGCCCCGGACCGCACCAACGCCACCTCGGGGCTTGCTCCCGCCTCCTCCCCGGGGTCCTCTGCGCCCTCCCGCCGCGGCGCCCGCCCCAGCTCCCGAGTGCGCAGCCCCGTCGCAGCCACGCGGCGGCCCGGGCGGTTGAACGTTAAGTACCAGAGAAGGTGTCCAGCGCAGTGGGCCGGTAGCGCGCGGGGTACCCATTGCAGGTGTAGCTGACGATAAGGCTGCTCTTGCCCACGGCGCCGTCTCCCACCAGCACGCACTTGATACCCAGCTCTGGGGGCGCGCTACGCCGCCGCGGGGGAGGGGTCGGGGCCCGGAGCGGGGGAGGCTCGGCCTCGGTCAGCTCCCGCGGCGGCATGGCCAGTTCCGGGGGCAGCAGAGGGGCCAGCCCGGGACCCGGCTTCGCTGCGCTTGAGAAAGCAGGTTCCACTGGCTGCCTCTTACTGAGCTCGTCCAGGCTGGGCGCGTCGGCCCAGGGCTACCAGCGGTTTCGAGTAGGGCCCCGCCCACCTCATCTACATGTCTCGGGCGGCCCCGGACCCCACCCACCGACAGACCTCCCGCAGCCCGGCACCCTGCGAAGCCAGGGGTTCTCAAAATCCCGGGAAGAGGAAAGGCAGGCAGAAAGCTGGTGCTCTAAGAGTCACGCAGGTACAAGGACAAAGAATCGTCAAATAAGAAGAGACAGATATCCACGATTTATTGTTAGAAGGAAGAAGCAAGTTGCAGAACATATAATACAGTGTGTTCAGGTTAAACAAATGTGCAAATTAAACCTTGTTCAACTTACAGTAAAAACCTCTATACATATGTTTGCATGAATATTAAAAAATTGGGATAATTTTGCTTTTTTTTTTTTTTTTTTGAGACGGAGTTTCGCTCTTGTTACCCAGGCTGGAGTGCAATGGCGCGATCTCGGCTCACCGCAACCTCCGCCTCCTGGGCTCAGGCAATTCTCCTGCCTCAGCCTCCTAAGTAGCTGGGATTACAGGCAGGCGCCACCACGCCCAGCTAGTTTTTGTATTTTTAGTAGAGACGGGGTTTCACCATGTTGACCAGGATGGTCTCGATCTCTCGATCTCGTGATCCACCCGCCTCGGCCTCCCAAAGTGCTGGGATTACAGGCTTGAGCCACCGCGCCCGGCTAATTTTGTTAATGAAAGCATGGCTTTTTTTTTTTTTTTTTTTTTTTTTTGAGACGGAGTTTCGCTCTTGTTCCCCAGGCTGGAGTGCAATGGGGCGATCTCGGCTCACCGCAACCTCCGCCTCCTGGGCTCAGGCAATTCTCCTGCCTCAGCCTCCTAAGTAGCTGGGATTACAGGCATGCACCACCACGCCCAGCTAGTTTTTTTTCTTTTTTTTTTCTTTTCTTTTTTTTTTTTTTTTTGAGACGGAGTTTCGCTCTTGTTACCCAGGCTGGAGTGCAATGGCGCGATCTCGGCTCACCGCAACCTCCGCCTCCTGGGATCAGGCAATTCTCCTGCCTCAGCCTCCTGAGTAGCTGGGATTACAGGCACCCGCCACCATGCCCAGCTAATTTTTTGTATTTTTAGTAGAGACGGGGTTTCACCATGTTGACCAGGATGGTCTAGATCTCTCGACCTTGTGATCCACCCGCCTCGGCCTCCCAAAGTGCTGGGATTACAAGCTTGAGCCACCGCGCCCGGCCTTTTTTTTTTTTTTTGAGACGGAGTTTTTGCTCTTGTTACCCAGGCTGGAGTGCAATGGCGCGATCTCGGCTCACCGCAACCTCCGCCTCCTGGGTTCAGGCAATTCTCCTGCCTCAGCCTCCTGAGTAGCTGGGATTACAGGCACGTGCCACCATGCCCAGCTAATTTTTTTGTATTTTTAGTAGAAACGGGGTTTCACCACGTTGACCAGGATGGTCTCGATCTCTTGACCTCGTGATCCACCCGCCTCGGCCTCCCAAAGTGCTGGGATTACAGGCTTGAGCCACCGCGCCCGGCCTATTTTTTGCATTTTTAGTAGAGACGGGGTTTCACCATGTTGATCAGGATGGTCTCGATCTTTCGACCTCGTGATCCACCCGCCTCGGCCTCCCAAAGTGCTGGGATTACAGGCTTGAGCCACCGCGCCCGGCCAGAAAGCATGGCTTTTTAAAATATTGAGGCTGGGCCCAGTGGCTCAGGCCTATAATTCCAGCGTTCTGGGAGGCTGAGGCAGGAGGATCATTTGAGCCCAGGCGTTCAAGGTTACAGTGAGCTCTGATAGTGCCATTGCACTCCAGCCTGTGTGACAGATCCTAAAAACAAAAACCAAGTCTGGGCGTGGTGGCTCACGCCTGTAAACCTAGCATTTTGGGAGGCCTAGGTGGGTGGATCACCTGAGGTCAGGAGTTCAAAACCAGCCTGGCCATGATGGTGAAACCCCATCTTTAAAAAAAATAAAAATAAAAATAAGGCCGGGCGCGGTGGCTCAAGCCTGTAATCCCAGCACTTTGGGAGGCCGAGGCGGGTGGATCACGAGGTCAAGGGATGGAGACCATCCTGGTCAACATGGTGAAACCCCATCTCTACTAAAAATACAAAAAATTAGCTGAGCATGGTGGTGCGTGCCTGTAATCCCAGCTACTCAGGAGGCTGAGGCAGGAGAATTGCCTGAACCCAGGAGGCGGAGGTTGCGGTGAGCCAAGATTGCACCATTGCACTCCAGCCTGGGTAACAAGAGCGAAACTCTGTCTCAAAAAAATAAATAAATAAATAAAAATAAAATAAAAATAAAAATAAAAATAAAAAACCAAAAATAAAAAAACTTGACCCCTGAACAACGTTGGAATTCTGTGCAAGAAACCCTGTGTAGTCAGCCAAAAATCCACATATAACTTTTGATTCCCCCAAAATTTAACTATTAATAGACTGCTGTTGCCGGGTCCATGGCTCACACCTGTAATCCCAGCACTCTGAGAGGCTGAGGTCGGTAGATTGCATGATCTCACGAGTTCAAGAGCAGCGTGGGCAACATGGAAAAACCTCTTCTCTACAAAAAATGCCTAGTGCAGTGGCTTGCACCTGTAATCCCAGCACTTTGGGAGGCAGAGGCCAGGTGGATCACTTGAGGTCAGGAGTTTGAGACCAGTCTGGCCAACATGGTGAAACCTTGTCTCTACTAAAAATACAAAAAACTATCCAGGCATAGTGGCAGGCACCTGGAATCCCAGCTACTTGGGAGGCTGAGGCAGAAGAATTGCTTGAACCTGGGAGGTGGAAGTTGCAGCGAGCCAAACTGGGGCACTGCACTCCAGCTTAGGTGACAGACCAAGACTCTGCTTCAACAACAAAACAAACAAAACAAAAAAACAAAAATTAGCCACGAGTGGCGGTGTGTGTCTGTAGTCCCAGCTACTTGAGAAGCTGAGATGGGAGGATGGCTTCAACCCTTGAACCTGGGAGTTGGAGGTTGCTGTGAGTTGAGATCATACTATTGCACTCCAGCCTGAGTGACAGACTCAGACTTTGTCTCAAAAAAAAAAAAAAAAAAAAAAAAAAAAAGGCCGGGCGCGGTGGCTCAAGCCTGTAATCCCAGCACTTTGGGAGGCCGAGGCGGGTGGATCACGAGGTCAAGAGATCGAGACCATCCTGGTCAACATGGTGAAACCCCGTCTCTACTAAAAATACTAAAAATTAGCTGGGCATGGTGGCGTGTGCCTGTAATCCCAGCTACTCAGGAGGCTGAGGCAGGAGAATTGCCTGAACCCAGGAGGCGGAGGTTGCGGTGAGCCGAGATCGCGCCATTGCACTCCAGCCTGGGCAACAAGAGTGAAACTCCGTCTCGGAAAAAAAAAAAAAAAAAAAAGGTCAGGCTCGGTGACTCACAACTGTAATCACAGCACTTTGGGAGGCTGAGTCGAGTGGATTATTTGAGGTCAGGAGTTTAAGAGCAGCCCAGCCAACGTGGTGAAACCCCATCTCTACTAAAAAAATACAAAAATTAGAGAGAGATCCAAGATGGCTGATCACTAGCAGCTCAGGACTGTAGCTCCCAGTGAAAGCACAAAGAATGAGAGGATGCCACACCTTCACATGAATTCTTGTTGCTCATGCACCAGGAGATTCCCAGCGGAGGAGCCCCACGGGTCGCCAGCACGACTCTTGTGACCGGCAAGGCAGTTTTGCTGGCACCTCGGAGCGTCGGTTCTTGGTGCAGAGTCAGAAAAGCACCATCAATCTTAACGCCGCTGATTTAGTCGGCGCAGTGGGTTGCTCAGATTTCGGTGCTGAGAATCAATAAGTTAGTTGGACGTCCACTCGGAAACCCAATTACAAAGACAGTGATTATAAAGACCACAGATGGATAAATCTACAACGAAGGGAAGAAAACAGCCAAAAAAGGCTGAGAATACCCAAGATCAGAACGCCTCTCCCTCAGCAGGGGATCACAGTTCCTCATCAGCAACGAAACAAGGCTTGATGGAGAATGAGTGTGTTCCAATTACAGAAGCAGTCTTCAAAATGTGGATAATAAGAAACTTCTGTGAATTAAAAGAACTTGTTCAAACCCAATCTAAAGAAACTAAGCACTTTGAAAAAAGGTTTGACGAAATGTTAACAAGAATACACAATTTAGAGAGGAATATAAGTAAATTGATGGAGCTGAAAAACACAATAAGAGAACTACGTGAAGTGTGCACAAGTTTTAACAGCCGAATTGATCAAGCAGAAGAAAGGATATCAGAGGTCGAAGACCAACTCAATGAAATAAAACAAGAAGGCCGGGCGCGGTGGCTCAAGCCTGTAATCCCAGCACTTTGGGAGGCCGAGGCGGGTGGATCACGAGGTCAAGAGATCGAGACCATCCTGGTCAACAGGGTGAAACCCCATCTCTACTAAAAATACAAAAAAAATTAGCTGGGCATGGTGGCGTGTGCCTGTAATCCCAGCTACTCAGGAGGCTGAGGCAGGAGAATTGCCTGAACCCAGGAGGCGGAGGTTGTGGTGAGCCGAGATCACGCCATTGCACTCCAGCCTGGGTAACGAGAGTGAAACTCTGCCTCAAAAAAAAAAAAAAAAAAGAAAAGAAAAAAAGAAATAAAACAAGAAGACAAGATTAGAGAAAAAAGGATAAAAAGGAACGAGCAAAGTCTCCAAGAAATATGGGACTATGTGAAAAGACCTAATCTACGCTTGATAGGTGTACCTGAATGTGACAAAGAGAATAAATCCAAACTGGAAAATACGCTTCAGGATATTATTCAGGAAAATTTTCCCAACCTAGTAAGGCAGGATAATATACAACTCCAGGTAATACAGAGAACACCACAAAGATATTCCTCAAGAAGAGCAACTCCAAGGCACATAATCGTCAGATTCACCAGGGTTGAAATGAAGGAGAAAATACTAAGGGCAGCCAGAGACCAGAGAGAAAGGTCGGGTTACCCACAAAGGGAAGCCTATTAGACTTAAAGCAGATCTCTCAGCAGAAACCCTACAAGCCAGAAGAGAGTGGGGACCAATATTCAACATCCTTAAAGAAAAGAACTTTTTTTTTTTTTTTTTTTTTTGAGACGGAGTTTCACTCTTGTTACCCAGGCTGGAGTGCAATGGCGCGATCTCGGCTCACCGCAACCTCCGCCTCCTGGGATCAGGCAATTCTCCTGCCTCAGCCTCCTGAGTAGCTGGGATTACAGGCACGTGCCACCATGCCCAGCTAATTTTTTGTATTTTTAGTAGAGACGGGGTTTCACCATGTTGACCAGGATGGTCTCGATCTCTTGACCTCGTGATCCACCCGCCTCGGCCTCCCAAAGTGCTGGGATTACAAGCTTGAGCCACCGCGCCCGGCCTAAGAAAAGAACTTTCAACCAAGAATTTCACATCCAGCCAAACTAAGCTTCATAAGTGAAGGAAAAATAAAGTTTTTTGTGAACAAGCAAGCACTCAGAGATTTCATCACCACCAGGCCTGCTTTACAAGAGCTTCTGAAAGAACCACTACACATAGAAAGGAACAAACAGTATCAGCCTTTCTAAAAAATACCAAAAAGAGCATCAATATAATGAAGAATTTACATCAACTAATGGGCAAAATAGCCAGCTAATATTAAATGGCAGTATTAAACTCACATATATCATTATTAATTCTAAATTTAAATTGACTAAATCCCCCAATCCAAAGACAGGCAATTTGAATAAAAAACTAAAACCCATCAGTATGCTGCATCCAGACCCATCTCATATTCAGGGATACACAAAGACTCAAAACAAGGGATGGAGAAAGATTTACCAACCAAACAGAGAGCTAAAATATATAAATAAAAAGCAGAAGTTACAATTTTTGCCTCTGATAAAATAGTCATTAAAGCAACAAAGATCAAAAGAAGCAAAGAAAGACATTATATAATGATAAAAGGATCAATGCAACAACAAGAAGAGCTAAAGATCCTAAATATATACGCACCCAATACAGGAATACCCAGACATACAAGACTAATAAAGAGACTTAGACTCCCACACAATAATAGTGGGAGACTTCAACATTATTATTTAGACAGATCAATGAGATAGAAAATTAACAACGATATCCAGGACTTGAACTCAAATCTGGAACAAGTAAACGTAATTAACATTTATAGAACTCTCCACTTTAATACACAAAATATACACTCTTATCAGTACCACATCATATCAACTTAGAAGTTTAAACGAAATGTTGGTTGGCTCCTTGTTTGTTATTCTCTTCCCTCATTTTCTTTCATGTCTCCATTATTAAGGACAATTATAGGCGTACCCATATTTAGACTGCATTCTAGCCCGGGCAATAAAGCAAAACCCCCATCCTCTCTCCCTCTTCCTCTTTCTCTTTCTTCCTCTTCTTTATTCTTTTTCTTATTATAAAAAAAAAAACTAATCTCCTTTCCTTCTGCGCCACCTTTCCTCCCCATTCTCTCTTCTTATCTCTAAAAAAAAAAAAAAAAAAAAAAATTAGCTGAGTATGGTGGTGTGAGCCTGTAATCCCAGATACTCAGGGCTGAGGCAAAACTGCTTGAACCCAGGAGGCAGAGGTTGCAGTGAGCTGAGATTGAGCCACTGCACTCCAGCCTGGATGATTGAGGGAGACTCAGTCTGGAAAAAAAAAAAAGCATGCTGTTGACAGGAACACTTACCAATAACGTCAACAATCAATACATTTTGTATATTATATACTGTATTCTTACATTAAACTAGGGAAAATAAAAGAAAATGAAACGGAAAAAGAAAGTATACTTACTATTCATTAAGTGGAAGTGGCTTATCTCATATACACACACACACACACACACACACACACACACACACACACATATATAGATTTTTTTTTTTTGAGATGGGAGTCTCACTCTGTCACCCAGGCTGGACTGCAGTGGTGGAATCCTGGTTCACCGCAAGTTCTGCCTCCTGGGTTTAAGCAATTCTCCTGCCTCAGCCTCTGGAGTAGCTAGGATTACAGGTGCCCATCACTACGCCCAGCTAATTTTTGTATTTTTAGTACAGATGAGGTTGTTCGCCAGGCTGGTCGCAAACTCCTGACCTCAGGTGATCCACCCACCTCAGCCTCTTAAACTGCTAGGATTACCACCATGCCCAGCTGGCTTATCATATTTTGTTGTTGTTGTTGTTGTTGAGACGGAGTTTCGCTCTTGTTACCCAGGCTGGAGTGCAATGGCACCATCTCAGCTCACCGCAACCTCCGCCTCCTGGGTTCAGGCAATTCTCCTGCCTCAACCTCCTGAGTAGCTGGGATTACAGGCATGCGCCACCATGCCCAGCTAATTTTTTTGTATTTTTAGTAGAGATGGGGTTTCACCATGTTGACCAGGATGGTCTCGGTCTCTTGACCTTGTGATCCACCCGTCTCGGCCTCCCAAAGTGCTGGGATTACAGGCTTGAGCCACCGCTCCCGGCATCATATTTTTTAACTTTTTTTTTTTTTCTGACCTGTATCATAAAGTCAGGATCATCATAAAGGTCTTCACCCTTGTGGTTCTTCAGCTGGGTAGGCTGAGGAGGACAAGGCAAAGGAGTTGGTCTTGCTGCCTCACGGGTGGCAGAGGTGGAGGAGGTGGAAGGGGAGGCAGGAAAGGCAGGCACCACTGTTTATTTTTAGAGACAGGGTCTTGATCTGTTGCACAGGCTGGAGTGCAATGACATGAGTGTAGCTCACTGCAGAGTCTCAACTCCTGGGCTCAAGCAATTCCACCTCAGCCTTCCAAGTAGCTGGGATTACAGGCATGCACTGCCAGGCCTGGCTACATCTTTAAAAATTTTTTTTTTTTTTTGTAAGCCGGGCGCGGTGGCTCAAGCCTGTAATCCCAGCACTTTGGGAGGCTGAGGCGGGTGGATCACGAGGTCAAGAGATCAAGACCATCCTGGTCAACACGGTAAAACCCCGTCTCTACTAAAAATACAAAACATTAGCTTGGCATGGTGGCGCGTGCCTGTAGTCCCAGCTACTCAGGAGGCTGAGGCAGGAGAATTGCCTGAACCCAGGAGGTGGAGGTTGCAGTGAGCTGAGATCACGCCATTGCACTCCAGCCTGGGTAACAAGAGCGAAACTCCACATAAAAAAAAAAAAAAAAATTTTTTTTTTTTGTAAAGACAGTCTTGCTTTTTTGCCCAGGCTGGTCTTGAACACCTGGCTTCAAGCAATCCTGAGGTCTCAACCTCCCAAAATGTTGGAATTAAAGGCATGACTCACCACACCCAGCCCTCAGTGTAAGTTTTATTGAAAAAATTCTGCCTATAAATGGACCCGTGCAGTTCAAACCCATGTTGTTCAAGGGTCAGCTGTGTACAGATCATGAGAGAGGCAGAGAAACTCAAGTGTGAAATCAGCAGGCAGGAATGTATTGTACTCCTTTTCAGGGAGAGCTTTCTCTAGACTCAGCCTGAAGGCAATCTTTGAACATTTTCACTCCCCTCAGCTAAAGGAACTCAGGGTGCTGAGAAGCTAGTTACGGAGGATCTTCAAGGATAATTTCCTATCTGAATATTTTGTAAATCCCCAAAGTACCCAATATTATCTTCATCATCATCAAAAGCACATAATAATTACCTATCTGCAGATGCTGTTCTGGGCCACCTACTGCCCTTGCCCTAGAAGGAGTTTGCAGACTGAGACAAGATCTCCCAAGTAGCCCTAGGAAGTGCATCTGGAGAGCAAAAGAAGAGTAGCCTGATGCTAATTTTGAATCTTTGTTGCAACCACACCAACTGACACTAGGCCCAGAATCCCTGCTCTGATTTCTGACTCTTGCATCTCAGCCTATGCAAAGATCACCAAAAACATCTTCACCAATGGAATAAGCCATTCATGAGTTTTAGGAAAGGAGAGTGTTGGGAGGGGGAGAGGCAGCAAACATTAAAAGAGATAATCCTATTTCTCAAAGACCTGGTAGTATAAAAGCCATAAATTCAAACCAAATCTTTAAATCTCTTAGAAAAAGTCACAGGTTTAGGTTCCTTGATTTTTTTCTTTTCTTTCTTTCTTTTTTTTTTTTTTTTTGCCAGGGACTCGATCTGTTGCCTTACATCAACAGAATCAACCTCAGCTCACTGAAACTTCAGCCTCCCAGGTTGAAGTGATTCTCCTGTCTCAACCTCCCAAGTAGCTGGGACTACAGGTACATGCCACCACGCCTGGCTAATTTCTATATTTTTGGAAGAGACAGGGTTTCACCATGTTGACAACGCTGATCTTGAACTCCTGAGCTCAAGTGATCAGCTCCTCAGCCTCCCAAAAGGAGAGGACAACAGCTAGAAAGCTAATGGAACCATTAAAATCTTGACTATGGGGATAGGGAAATCGTAGTAGCCCCTGTAACGACTTCTATATGCCATCCTACATGCCATTCGTCTGAATGTCTGAGGACGCTAATAATCCCTAATTGCAGCCCCAAGTCTCAAAAACTTCTCAGACACATCCACATAAGTTTATTCATCTGGCAAGTGAAAGAGGCCTTACATGTTGTCCTGCCTTTGTATTCCTCTAGAAAGCCCAAAAGCTGTTGTATTTGATCTCCTGGAAAAGGAGTGGCATTTTTTTTTTTTTTTTTTGAGACGGAGTTTCGCTCTTGTTACCCAGGCTGGAGTGCAAAGGTGCAATCTCGGCTCACCGCAACCTCCGCCTCCTGGCTTCAGGCAATTCTCCTGCCTCAGCCTCCTGAGTAGCTGGGATTACAGGCACACACCACCATGCCCAGCTAATTTTTTGTATTTTTAGTAGAGACGGGGTTTCACCATGTTGGCCAGGATGGTCTCGATCTCTTGACCTCGTGATCCACCCAAAGTGCTGGGATTACAGGCTTGAGCCACCGCGCCTGGCAGGAGTGGCATTTTAAAAGACCTGGATATCGGGAGACCTATCCCAGTTCTTCAGCTCACTAGCTGTGTGACGCCTGCAAAATCACTTTATCTGTTTCGGTGCTATACAATGACAGGTGAAGCACGTTTATCTCTGAGAGCCCTTCTGGTGCTAGCAATCTGTGATTCAGGGACCCCAGGGAAGCTGCCCCAGCACAGGTGTCTGACAGAATTACTACACGCACACATTATTTTCTGGCCACATAAGTGAGGACACTTTCTGACCTAGTCCCTCTGTCTGAGCTGGTTTAGGGACAGTTTTGTCAGCAAGAGGGGGAGGGAGGAGACAACCTGGGGATCTGATGAGTCACCTGTTTCTCAGCAAAGGACTTGCTGGGGGAGTTTGCTGCTACTGCTGGGAAATTCCCCTCCTAAGGGTAGCCTGAGTCTTATTCCTGCTACCTGCCAGATCTTCCGTCCCAACTTCCAGCTAGATACACATTTGCTAGGATTAAAACTTGGCCCTGACATTCTCCACAGAGAAATGGCAGATTCTAGGACTGGGGCAGAAAGTATACAAGTCTATACCAATATAAATAAAAATTAAATACATAAATAAATGAGACATGCTGGGCCTGGTGGCTTATTCCTACAATCTCAGCACTTTGGGAAGCCAAGGCAAGGAGGATCCCTTGAACCCAGGATTTTCAGGACCAGCCTGGACAACATGGAAAAACCCAGTCTCAGAAAAAAGCAAAAAAAAAAACACAAAAAAAATTAATGGGGCATGGTGGCACGTAGTCCCAGCTACTCAGGAGGCTGAGGTGGGAGGATCACCTGAGCCTGTGAGATTGAGGCTGCAGTGAGCCACTGCACTCCAGCCTGTGTGACGGAGTAAGAATCTGTACCCTCGACTCCCCAAAAAGGCAAAAAAAAAAAAAAATAGTTTGCTTAAAAAAAAAAAAACAATTAGCAATAACCTCTTTGCTAAAAAAAAAACCCAAAACTAAAAAATTCAACCATAATCCTGACATTGATTCACAGCAGTAATATCTTGCCTCCAAAATGTCATCACAGCTGTATGTGGCTTTAGACTTGTAAAAGTGCTGCGGTCTGCCCTGTCTCATAAGAACCAAGTGACATTGCTAGGGAGAGGGGTGTGTCTGAGAAGGAGTGTGTGTGTGTGTGTGTGTGTGTGTGTGTGTGTGTGTGTGTCTGTTTCCATTTTATCAGTGAGTTTAAGGGACCTGACCCAAGATTAAAGAAACTAGTAAGTGGCAGTCTGTTCCAGAATGAACAAGCAAGCCACAGGTCCACCCTCAGGTGTGGTCAAGTTTTTTGTTTTTGTTTTTTGAGATAGAGTCTTGCTCTGTTGCCCAAGCTGGATTGCAGTGGCGTGATCTTGGGTCACTGCAACCTCTGCCTCCCGGGTTCAAGTGATTCTCCTGCCTCAGCCTCTCAAGTAGCTCGGATTACAGATACCCACCACCACACCTGGCTAATTTTTGTATTTTTAGTAGAGACAGGGTTTCACCATATTGGCCAGGCTGGTCTCGAACTCCTGACCTAGTGTTCTGCTTGACTTGGGTTCCTAAAGAGCTGGAATTACAGGCATGAGCCACCCTGCCTGGCCTTTTTTATTTTTATTTTTTGATGAAGTCTGGCTATGTTGGCCAGGTGGGAGTGCAGTGGTGTGATCTTGGCTCAATGCAACCTCCATCTCCCAGGTTCAAGCGATTGTCCTGCCTCAGCCTTCCGAGTAGCTAGGACTATAGACAGACACCACCATGCCAGGATAATTCTTGTATTTTTAGTAGAGATGAGGTTTCACCATGTTGGCCAGGCTGGTGTCGAACCCTGACCTCAGGTGATCCACCTGCCTAGGCCTCCCAAAGTGCTGGGAATACAGGCATGAGTCACTGTGCCCAGCCAGTGTGGTCAAGTTTTATTTTTATTTTACTTTTTGTGTGTGTGGTCAAGTTTTATTAGGTATTTTTGTTTTTTTTTTTTTTTTTTGAGACGGAGTTTCGCTCTTGTTACCCAGGCTGGAGTGCAATGGCGCGATCTCGGCTCACCGCAACCTCCGCCTCCTGGGTTCAGGCAATTCTCCTGCCTCAGCCTCCTGAGTAGCTGGGATTACAGGCACGCACCACCATGCCCAGCTAATTTTTTGTATTTTTAGTAGAGACGGGGTTTCACCATGTTGACCAGGACGGTCTCGATCTCTTGACCTCGTGATCCACCCGCCTCGGCCTCCCAAAGAGCTGGGATTACAGGCTTGAGCCACCGTGCCCGGCCAGGTATTTTTGTTAATCCCGTATCTTAAATTTACTGTAAACATTGGGATGCCTACAGCAAAACCTCCACAAGAATAAACCAAAAGAAACCAATCCCCTACCCACCACCACAATTTTTCTGCTGCCAAATAAAGGATTAACAGAAGAACACAGGCCGGGCACGGTGGCTCACGCCTGTAATCCTAGCACTTTGGGAGGCCAAGGTGGGTGGATCACCTGAAGTCAGGTGTTCAAGACCAGCCTGGCCATCATGGTGAAACCCTATCTTTAAAAAGAAAAAAAAAAAAAAAAAAAAAAAAAGGCCAGGTGCGGTGGCTCACGCCTGTAATCCCAGCACTTTGGGCTCACGCCTGTAATCCCAGCACTTTGGGAGGTCGAGGCAGGTTGATCACGAGGTCAAGAGATCAAGACCATCCTGGTCAACAAGGTGAAACCCCGTCTCTATTAAAAATACAAAAAATTAGCTGGGCATGGTGGCACGTGCCTGTAATCCCAGCTACTCAGGAGGCTGAGGCAGGAGAATTGCCTGAACCCAGGAGGCAGAGGTTGCAGTGAGCCGAGATTGCGCCATTGCACTCCAGCCTGGGTAACAAGAGCGAAACTCTGTCTCAAAAAAAAAAAAAAAAAAAAAAAAAGAAAGAAAGAAAGAAAGAAAAAAATCACAAAAGAACACAAAGGCCTGGTGGTGGCTCACACCTGTAATCCCAGCACTTTGGGAGGACAAAGTGGGCGGAACACCTGAGGTCAGGAGTTGGAGACCAACTTGGCCAACATGGCGAAACCCTGTCTCTTCTAAAAATACTAAAATTAGCCAGGCATGGTGGCACATACCTATAATCCCAGCTACTTGGGCTGCTGACAAAGAATTGATTGAATCCAGGAGGTGGAGGTTGCAGTAAAATGAGATCATACTACTGCACTCTCCAGCCTGGTAGACAGAGTAATACTCCAACTTAAAAATAAAAAACGGCCGGGCGCAGTGGCTCAAGCCTGTAATCCCAGCACTTTGGGAGGCCGAGGCGGGTGGATCACGAGGTTGACAGATCAAGACCATCCTGGTCAACATGGTGAAACCCCATCTCTACTAAAAATACAAAAAATTAGCTGGGCATGGTGGCGTGTGCCTGTAATCCAGCTACTCAGGAGGCTGAGGCAGGAGAATTGCTTGAACCCAGGAGGCGGAGGTTGCGGTGAGCCGAGATCGCGCCATTGCACTCCAGCCTGGGCAACAAGAGCGAAACTCCATCTCAAAAAAATAAATAAATAAAATAAAATAAAATAAAAAACAAAAAAACACCAAACAACAGTGGGCAGATCACTTGAGGTAAGGAGTTCAAGACCAGCCTAGTCAACATGGTGAAACCCTGTCTCTACTAAAAATACAAAAATGAGTCAGGCAGTGGTGGGCACCTGTAATCCCAGCTACTTGGGCTGAGGCAGGAGAATCGCTTGAACCCAGGAAGCAGAGGTTGCAGTGAGCCGAGATCTTGCCACTGCATTCCAGCCTGTGTGTCAAGAGTAAGACTTCATTTCAAAAATATAATTATATATTATACATAATATAGTCATGATACAATAATAATAATACAATAACTACACTTCCCACTTTCTGAGCTTTCAGTGGAAACTGGGTCACCATAGGTTTTTCTCTTCCTTTTTCTTTTTGTCGAGACAGGGTTCTGCCGTGTCACGCAGGGTGGAGTACAGTTGTGCAATCAGATCTCACTGTAGCCTCGACCTCCCCAGCTCAAGTGATCCTCCTGCTTCAGCCTCCTGAGTATGTGGCACCACAGGTGCATGCTACCATGCCTGTGTAACTTTTGAAATTTTTTGTAGAGACTGGGTCACCCTATGTTTCCCAGGTTGGTCTCAAACTCCTGGGCTCAAGCAATCCTCTAGCCTCAGCCTCCTAAAGTTCTGGGATTATAGGTGTGAGCCACCACTCCCAGCCACCACAGATTTTTCTGTTTCCTTGTGCTTGTGTCCTGGGAGGGAGTTTGTGGCAAATTTACCCATCTGGGCTGAGTCGGCCCCATGGTGCTGCTGGCCAACCCTCCAAGTCCATATCCTCAGTCCCTATACCTTCTAGACCACCCTTGGGCACAGGCTGGTTCCTGGGCTTCTGCTCTGACTTCCCTGCTCCCTCACACCCAGCCTTGGCCTCCACTTCTCCCTTCATTTCTCTCCACCTCTCCATGTAGCTGATCCCACTATTCTGTCCCCGCCAACTTTTCTTTCTGCTCAGACCTTGTACCTAAACTCCAGCTTTTTGAAATGTCTACAAGAGTTACCACCTGAAATGTTCATCTAAAAAAACTCCCCTTCTAATTTCCTTATTTTTTCTTATTTTTATTTTTATTTATTTATTTTTTTTTAGACGGAGTTTCACTCATTACCCAGGCTGGAGTGCAATGGCGCGATCTCAGCTCACCACAACCTCCGCCTCCTGGGTTCAGGCAATTCTCCTGCCTCAGCCTCCTGAGTAGCTGGGATTACAGGCACGTGCCACCATGCCCAGCTAATTTTTTGTATTTTTAGTAGAGACGGGGTTTCACCATGTTGACCAGGATGGTCTCGATCTCTTGACCTCGTGATCCACCCGCCTCGGCCTCCCAAAGTGCTGGGATTACAGGTTTGAGCCACTGCACCCGGCCTATTTTTATTTTTTTAAGACGGAGTCTGGCTCTGTTGCCCAAGCTGGTGTGCAATGGTGCAATCTCAGCTCACTGCAACCTCTCTCTCAGCCTGATTGATTCTCTTGTCTCAGCCTCCTGAGTAGCTGGGACTACAGGCGTGCACCACCATGCCTGGCTAATTTTTGTATTTTTAGTAGAGAAGAGGTTTTGCTATGTTGGCCAGGCTGGTCTCAAACTCCTGGGCTCAAGTGATCTGCCTGCCTCAGCCTCCCAAAGTGCTGGGATTATAGGTGTGAGCCACCGTGCTGACCCTAGTTATTTATTTTTAGAGATAAAGGGCATCTCGTGGCACATGCCTGAAATCCCAGCTACTGGGGAGGCTGAGGCAAGAGAATCACTTGAACCTGGGAGGTTGAGGTTGCAGTGAGCCACGATTGTGCCATTGCACTCCAGCCTAGGCAACAAGAGCAAAACTCCATCTTGAAAACAAACAAACAAACAAAAAGACAAAAGTTGAGGTAAGGGGCATCTCACTCATCTCTGGCCTCAAACTCCTGGCCTCAAAAGATCCTCCTGCCTTAGCCTCCTAAATAGCTGGGATTACAGGTGCTTCCCACTGCAACCAGCACCTTGGCATGTTTTTGAAATTCATTCATGCTGTTGTGTATAAGGGTAGCTTTTTGTGTGTCCTTTTTAATTTTTACTTATTTTTTTAGAGAAAGGATCTCTCTATTGCCAGCCTGGAGTGCAGAGACATGATCATGACTCACTGCAGCCTTGAACTCCTGGGCTCAAGGATCTTCCTGCCTCAACCTCCCAAGTAGCTGGAACTGTAGGCACGTGCCACCACGCCCAGTCAGTTCTTTTTTCTTTGCTGAGTAATATTCCATTATGTGGATGTACCACAGTTTATTCTCTTAACATTTGAATTGTTTCCAGTTGCAGCTATTATGAATAATAGCTGTACAAACATTCACGTACAAATCTTTGTGTGGACATATTGTTTTCACTTCTCTTGGGTAAATACCCAGGTGTTGAATTGCTGGGTCCTTAACGTGGTAAATATGCATGTTAAGTGGCTGTTAGTGGTTGTACCATTTCATATTCCTACTAGCATTTTATGAGAATTCCAGTTGCTCTACAACCTCACAACACTCGGTATTTGTTGGTTTTCAGAAATATTTTGGGACGGGGCATGGTGGCTCATGTCTGTAATCCCAGCACGTTGGGAGGCCGAGGTGGGGAGATCACTTGAGGTCAGGAGTTTGAGACCAGCACAGCCAACGTGATAAAACCTCATCTCTACTAAAAATACAAGAAATCAGGGCAGTGGAGGGCACTTATAATCCCAACTACGTGGAAGGATGAAGCAAAAGAATTGCTTGAACCTGGGAGTCACAGGTTGCAGTGAGCCTAGATCGTGCCACTGTACTCCAGCCTGGGCGACAGGAGCGAGATTTCATTACCAAAAAAAATTAATTAAAAAAAATTTTTGGATTTTGTTGCTATATTGTTGCTGTTGCTTTTAATACAAAATCTCATTTTTTAAAAGCTTGAAAACAGGCTGGACACAGTGGCTCATGCCTATAATTCCAGCACTTTGGGAGGCTGAGGCAGGGGGATTGCAGGGTAATATAGCAAGACTCCATTTCAATTAATTTTTAAGTTTGAAAACAGTTTCTGCAAGAGGTCATGTGCATGAATATAGGTGAGTTTAACTCATACATACGCATGTGATGTAGTGTGTGCATGTGATGCACATTAACATGCTAAGTCATGCATTCATTAAGCAGTTGTTTCCCAAGTACTTATAGTGTGTCAGGCCTTATGATATAAAAGGTTTTTTTTTTTTTTTTTTTTGAGACGGAGTTTCACTCTTGTTACCCAGGCTGGAGTGCAATGGCGCGATCTCGGCTCACCGCCACCTCCGCCCCCTGGGCTCAGGCAATTCTCCTGCCTCAGCCTCCTGAGTAGCTGGGATTACAGGCACGTGCCACCATGCCCAGCTAGTTTTTTGTATTTTTAGTAGAGACGGGGTTTCACCATGTTGACCAGGATGGTCTCGATCTCTTGACCTCGTGATCCACTCGCCTCGGCCTCCCAAAGTGCTGGGATTACAGGCTTGAGCCACCGCGCCCGGCCGATATAAAAGGTTTTTAGGGCTGGAGGCAGGATGACGGGTGGCTATTATATTTCACTGGGTTTCACATTAGTCAGAGGAGTTTCCTTGGCTTTGACATCTTCTGAAATGTCTTCGGAAGGATAGGTAAGAAGGGTAGCACCCAGCTCTGAGGCAGTGCTCTAAAAACCATTATTTCCTAAGCACTGATTGCAAAGGTCTCTAAATAGACCATGACAAAGATTTGGCTTTTTTGCGGGGGGCGGGGGGGGGGCAATGCAGTTTCCCTCTTGTTGCCCAGGCTGGAGTGCAATGGGGTAATCTCAACTCACTACAACCTGCGCCTCCTGGGTTCAAGAGATTCTCCTGCCTCAGCCTCCCAAGTAACTGGGATTACAGGTGCATGCCACCACGCCTGGCTAATTTTTGTATTTTTGTATATTTTGTATTTTGTATTTTTGTATTTGTACCTGGGATTTACAGGTGTGCACCACCAGGCCCAACTAATTTTTTGTAATTTTAGTAGAGACAGGGTTTCACCATGTTGGTGGTCTCCAACTTCTGACCTCAGGTGATCCACCCACCTCAGCTTCCCAAAGTGCTGTGATTATAGGCATGAGCCACCTTGCCCAGCCGGGTTTGGTTTTTAGAGAATCACACAATACTAGAGAGGGTTAAGTTCCCTCTTTGCTGAGAAAAGAAAAGGGGAGCTCAGAGAGGGTAGGGGACTTGTCCAGGTGTTGTCTGAGTTGGGTTTCAGATCTTAAAACAAGAGGGGCTTTAAGGGCTGCGCCAAAGAGGCCACTGGAAAAACAGCATGGAGAGTGGTAGTGGGGAGAGCAAAAACCAGCGGGGTGAGGGTGGGGCTCCTGGCAGAGGTGGTGCTGGCACAAAGCACTGACCCCCAATTCCCACGCTCCCTAAAGAATCTTATAAAGTATGCTGACAACTCAAACTTTTCATCCCCACTGATGCAGCACTGAAGTAATTAAGAAGCAGACACCCAGAGAGAACAGCAAAGTGGGACTATTACGGCGGTGGGGGGCGGGCAACAGATGCTGATCCACGTAGTCTCTCTGAACAGGTGATTATTATTAAAAGCAGGTGTTCTGTGTTCTCCTCATAGAACCAAGATAAACTAGGCAGGCAGCTGTGCCTGCTCACCACTGATTAAGGACAAACCAGAAAGTATTCTCCACGAGGGAGACATGGGGGCAGTGTCACATACCCCTCACTTAAAGAATTGTTTTAACTGGTGTATAATACACACACACACACACACACACACACACACACACACTGTCTTGCCACTTTAGAATGCCCCAAGTAGATACAAGATGGCTGATCACTAGCAGCTCGGGATTGTAGCTCCCAGTGAAAGCGCAAAGAACGAGAGGATGCCACACCTTCACATGAATTCTTGTTGCTCACGCACCGGGAGATTCCCATCAGAGGAGCCCCACGGGTCGCCAGCGCAACTCTTGTGACCAGCGAGGCGGTTTTGCCGGCGACTCGGAGCGTCGGTTCTTGGTGCAGAGTCAAAAAAGCACCATCAATCTTAACGCCGCTGATTTAGTCGGTGCAGTGGGTTGCTCAGATTTTGGCGCTGAGAATCAATAAATTGGACGTCCACTCAGAAACCCAATTACAAAGACGGTAAATACAAAGACCACAGATGGATAAATTTATAATGAAGGGAAGAAAACAGCCAAAAAGGGCTGAGAATACCCAAGATCAGAACGCCTCTCCCTCAGCAGGGGATCACAGTTCCTCATCAGCAATGAAAGAAGGGTTCATGGAGAACGAATGTGTTCCAATTACAGCAGCAGGCATCAAAATGTGGATAATGAGAAACTTCTGTGAATTAAAAGAATTTGTTTTAACCCAATCCAAAGAAACTAAGCACTTTGAAAAAAGGTTTGATGAAATGTTAACAAGAATACACAATTTAGAGAGGAATATAAGTGAATTGATGGAGCTGAAAAACACGAGAACTTCGTGAAGTATGCACAACTTTTTTTGAGACAGAATTTCACTCTTGTTACCCAGGCTGGAGTGCAATGGCGCGATCTCGGCTCACCGCAACCTCCGCCTCCTGGGTTCAGGCAATTCTCCTGCCTCAGCCTCCTGAGTAGCTGGGATTACAGGCATGCACCACCATGCCCAGCTAATTTTTTTTGTATTTTTAGTAGAGACGGGGTTTCACCATGTTGACCAGGATGGTCTCGATCTCTTGACCTCGTGATCCACCCGCCTCGGCCTCCCAAAGTGCTGGGATTACAGGCTTGAGCCACCGCGCCCGGCCTAGTATGCACAACTTTTAACAGCCGAACTGATCAAGCAAAAGAAAGGATATCAGAGGTCGAAGACCAACTCAATGAAATAAAACAAGAAGACAAGATTAGAGAAAAAAGGATAGAGGCGGAGGTTGCGGTGAGCCGAGATCGCGCCATTGCACTCCAGCCTGGGTAACAAGAGCGAAACTCCGTCTCAAAAAAAAAAAAAAAAAAAAAAAAAAGAGAGGAAAAAAGGATAAAAAGGAACGAGCAAAGTCTCCAAGAAATATGGGACTATGTGAAAAGACCTAGTCTACGCTCGATAAGTGTACCTGAATGTGACGAAGAGAATGAATCCAAGCTGGAAAATACGCTTCAGGACATTATTCAGGAAAATTTTCCCAACCTAGTAAGGCAGGATAATATTCAACTCCAGGTAATACAGAGAACACCACAGAGATATTCCTCAAGAAGAGCAACTCCAAGGCACATAATGGTCAGATTCACCAGGGTTGAAATGAAGGAGAAAATACTAAGGGCAGCCAGAGAGAAATGTCAGGTTACCCACAAAGGGAAGCCTATGAGACAGCAGATCTCTAAGGAGAAACCCTACAAGCCAGAAGAGAGTGGGGACCAATATTCAACATCCTTAAAGAAAAGAACTTTCAACCCAGAATTTCACATCCAGCCAAACTAAGCTTCACAAGTGAAGGAAAAATAAAGTTTTTGTGAATAAGCAAGCACTCAGAGATTTCATCACCACCAGGCCTGCTTTACAAGAGCTTCTGAAAGAACTACTACACATAGAAAGGAACAAACAGTATCAGCCTTTCTAAAAAAATACCAAAAAGAGCATCAATATAATGAAGAATTTACACCAACAATGGGCAAAATAGCCAGCTAATATTAAATAGCAGTATTAAACTCACATATATTATTATTAATTCTAAATTTAATCCCCCAATTTTATTGGGACTAAATCCCCTAATCCAAAGACAGACAGGCAATTTGAATAAAAAACTAAAACCCATCAGTATGCTGCATCCAGACCCATCTCACATTCAAGGATACACAAAGACTCAAAACAAGGGATGGAGAAGGATTTACCAACCAAACAGAGAGCTAAAATAAATAAATAAAAAACAGAAGTTATAATTAAGCAACAAAGATCAAAAGAAGCAAAGAAGGACATTATATAATGATAAAAGGATCAATGCAACAACAAGAAGAGCTAAAGATCCTAAATATATATGCACCCAATACAGGAATACGCAGACATACAAGACTTATAAAGAGACTTAGACTCCCACATAATAATAGTGGGAGACTTCAACATTAATATTAGACAGATCAATGAGACAGAAAATTAACAACGATATCCAGGACTTGAACTCAGATCTGGAACAAGTAAACGTAATTAACATTTATAGAACTCTCCACTTTTTTTTTTTTTTTTTTGAGACGGAGTTTCGCCCTTGTTACCCAGGCTGGAGTGCAATGGCGTGATCTCGGCTCACCGCAACCTCCGCCTCCTGGGCTCAGGCAATTCTCCTGCCTCAGCCTCCTGAGTAGCTGGGATTACAGGCACGTGCCACCATGCCCAGCTAATTTTTTGCACTTTTAGTACAGACGGGGTTTCACCATGTTGACCAGGATGGTCTCGAACTCTCGACCTCGTGATCCACCCTCCTCGGCCTCCCAAAGTGCTGGGATTACAGGCTTGAGCCACCGCGCCCGGCACAGAACTCTCCACTTTAAATACACAAAATATACACTCTTATCAGTACCACATCATATCAACTTAGAAGTTTAAACGAAATGTTGGTTGGCTCCTTGTTTGTTATTCTCTTCCCTCATTTTCTTTTATATCTCCATTATTAAGGACAATTATAGGCATACCCATATTTAGACTGCATTCTAGCCCTGGCAATAAAGCAGTACCCCCATCCTCTCTCCCTCTTCCTCTTTCTCTTTCTTCCTCTTTATTCTTTTTCTTATAAAAAATAAAAAAATAAGAAGTTTGCATCAGGTGGCTGTGACAACCTCATCAAGCTGTGGAAGTGTGCTAACCTACCCTGTGTTAGCCTGACAGACTCCATCTTGCTGAAAGCCAGACAAAAATAAAAATAAAAAATAAGGTTGAGGCCGGGCGCGGTGGCTCAAGCCTGTAATCCCAGCACTTTGGGAGGCCGAGGCGGGTGGATCATAAGGTCAAGAGATCGAGACCATCCTGGTCAACATGGTGAAACCCCGTCTCCACTAAAAATACAAGAAATTAGCTGGGCGTGGTAGCGCGTGCCTGTAATCCCAGCTACTCAGGAGGCTGAGGCAGGAGAATTGCCTGAACCCAGGAGGCGGAGGTTGCGGTGAGCCGAGATCGCGCCATTGCACTCCAGCCTGGGTAACAAGAGCGGAACTCCGTCTCAAAAAATAAAAAAATAAAAAAATAAGGTTGAATTTCTAAGTCAAAAAAAATAAATAAATACAAAAGAATGCCCCAAGTAGTTTTCCACTTGGAGGGGGTGTGGCCAGGTTTTCCTTGCCATGGTTCTTCTTAGCAAACAATATATTTTATCATACATTCAGCATTTCTCAGCAATCATATACACTCAGCATTTCTCAACATCATCTTTTTTCCTTTTCTTTTTTTTGAGATGAAGTCTTGCCCTGTCACCCAGGCTGTAGTAAGTGGCATGATCTCAGCTCACTGCAGCCTTGACCTCCTGAGCTCAAGCCATCCACTCACCTCAGCCTCCTGAGTAGCTGAGACCACAGGTGTGAGCCACCACGCCTGGCTCATTTTTGTAATTTTTTTTGTTAAGATGGGGTCTTACTATATTGCCCAGGCTGGGCTGGAACTCCTGGTCTTTTTTTTTTTTGAGATGGAGTCTTGATCTTGTCACCCAGGCTGCAGTGTAAAAGCATTATCTCATCTCACTGTCCACCTCTGCCTCCAGACTTCAAGCAATTTTCCTGCCTCAGCCTTTCGAATAGCTGGGGCTACAGGCACCTGCCACCACGCCTGGCTAATTTTTCTTTTTCTTTTTTTTTTTTTTTTTTGAGGCGGAGTTTCGCTCTCGTTACCCAGGCTGCAGGCTGGAGTGCAATGGCGCGATCTCGGCTCACCGCAACCTCCGCCTCCTGGGTTCAGGCAATTCTCCTGCCTCAGCCTCCTGAGTAGCTGGGATTACAGGCACACGCCACCATGCCCAGCTGATTTTTTGTATTTTTAGTAGAGACGGGGTTTCACCATGTCGACCAGGATGGTCTCGAACTCTCGACCTCGTGATCCACCCGCCTCGGCCTCCCAAAGTGCTGGGATTACAGGCTTGAGCCACCGCGCCTGGCAATTTTTCTATTTTTAATAAAGATGGGATTTCATCATGTTGGCCAGACTGGTCTCAAACTCCTGACCTCAGGTGATCTGCCCGCCTTGGCCTCCTAAAGTGCTGGGATTACAGGTGTGAGCCACCAGGACTGGCCACTCCTGGTCTTAACTGATCCTCTGGCCTTAGCCTTCCAAAGCCCTGGGATTCCAGGTGTGAGCCTGTGGTGGAGTGGTGTGCGTGGTGAGCTTCTCCTCCTAAAGTAGGGGCAGGGCAGTAGAAATGCAAGGGGACCTACCATTTGTTTTCAGGTACCTAGACCTGCAGGTCACCTTTAGGAAAGAGCCCAACACAGTGGAGAATCTGGAAATCAATTCCTTTAAAACAATTTCTATCCTATATCCCTTGGGAGACCTTTTCATACAACTAAGGATGTGTGAACCTGTATTTGAGGACCCCTGGCTTGAGCATGCTCTCATTTCCCACCTAGACAAGTGAGGCCACTGGGCCTTCAGCCCTAGAGGGCGGCAGGGGATGAAAGAGGGCAGCTTGGCTAGAAGTTCCCTCAGTGAGAGAAGGGATGACAGTAGCAGGGAGGGGACACTTTTTGAGAATTGGGGTGATTCAGGTAGGTTTAGACACATCCAGAAGGGACCCAAACAGGAGGGAGAAGAAAGAAGGGAGTGGAGAGCTGTTCTGAGCAGGCCAAGTGTCTTCATTCCTTCAGCATATTTTAATGAAAGTCAACAATTGTGCCAGGCCCTGTGTCAGGAAGTGGTGTGCTAGAGACACTTGTCCCTGTCTGCTGAGAATTAGAGAAGGCAGGGGCCTAATCCTGGCAAGGGGAGGAGTATCATGGAAGCCATTCTAGAGGGAGCAAATCCTCAACACCAGATACTCTAACTTCTAAATGGGTGTGGTGCATTTTAGAAACATCCTTAGATCAGTAGGACTGGAGCTCTGAGCAAGGAAAACAGATGGAGTTTAACTGGGGATAGGAAAAAGGACTGCTAGGTTTTCTTAGGAAGTGCTTTTTCTTTTTTTTTTTTTTTCTGAGGTGGGGTCTTACTCTGTCACCCAGGCTGGAGTGCAGTAGCAGGATCTCAGCTCACTGCAACCTGTGCTTAGCAATTCTTCAGGCTCCGCCTCCCAAGTAGCTGGGACTACAGGCATGCCCCACCACACCCTGCCAGAATTCCAGAATTCCAAAGGATTTATGTAGATACTTCACTTTCAAGGAAGCAAAAACTCCCACCCCTTAAGTTCAGGGTGTGTAGTGACTACCTTCTAAAGAGTACAGCATGGCGGCCGGGTGCAGTGGCTCAAGCCTGTAATCCCAGCACTTTGGGAGGCCGAGGCGGGTGGATCACGAGGTCAAGAGATCGAGACCATCCTGGTCAACATGGTGAAACCCTGTCTCTACTAAAAATACAAAAAATTAGCTGGGCATGGTGGCGCGTGCCTGTAATCCCGGCTACTCAGGAGGCTGAGGCAGGAGAATTGCCTGAACTCAGGAGGTGGAGGTTGCGGTGAGATCACGCCATTGCACTCTAGCCTGGGTAACAAGAGCAAAACTCAGTCTCAAAAAAAAAAAAAAAAAAAAAAAAAAAAGAGTACAGCATGGAGAGAAGGGAAAAGAGCAACTCTATAGTGGAGAATCCTGACAACTATCTGAGTCAGGTGATCAGTATCAATGGTGATTAAGTCATGTTGATAGTGTGTATCCTTGATATAACAGAGAGGTGTTGATAATGGTTCTTTATCTCCCCAAACCCATAAATAGTCCTCATCTAAACATGAAAAAAAAAAACAAAAACAGATGAATTCCAACAGAGAGCATTCAACAAAATACTTGCCTAATACTTAAAATATCAAGGTAATTAAAAAGAAAAATCTGGGCCGGCGCGGTGGCTCAAGCCTGTAATCCCAGCACTTTGGGAGGCCGAGGCGGGTGGGTCATGAGGTCAAGAGATCAAGACCATCCTGGTCAACATGGTGAAACCCCGTCTCTACTAAAAATACAAAAAAATTAGCTGGGCATGGTGGTGCGTGCCTGTAATCCCAGCTACTCAGGAGGCTGAGGCAGGAGAATTGCCCGAACCCGGGAGGCGGAGGTTGCGGTGAGCCGAGATCGCGCCATTGCACTCCAGCCTGGGTAACAAGAGCGAAACTCCGTCTCAAAAAAAAAAAAAAAAAAAAGAAAAAAAAAAAAAGAAAAGAAAATCTGAAAAACTTAAAAACTGCCAGTCAAGGGGCCGGACATGGTGAAACTCTGTCTCTACTAAAAATGCAAAAATTAGCCGGACGTGGTGGCACATGCCTGTAATCCCAGCTACTCAGGAGGCTGAGGCAGGAGAATTGCCAGAACCCGGGAGGCAGAGGTTGCGGTGAGCCGAGATCGCGCCATTGCTCTCCATCCTGGGTAACAAGAGCGAAACTCCGTCTCAAAAAAAAAAAAAGAAAGAAAGAAAAAAAAAAAAAGAAAAGAAAATCTGAAAAACTTAAAAACTGCCAGTCAAGGGGCCGGACATGGTGAAACTCTGTCTCTACTAAAAATGCAAAAATTAGCCGGACGTGGTGGCACATGCCTGTAATCCCAGCTACTTGGGAGGCTGAGACAGGAGAATTGCTTGAACCCAGGAGGCGGAGGTTGCGATGAGCCGAGAATGCGCCATTGCACTCCAGCCTAGGCAACAAGAGTGAAACTCCGTCTGGGGGGTAGGGGGGAACCTGCCGGTCAAGAGCAGTTTAAGGAGATAGGACAACTGTTTTTCCCTATACATAAGCTGTGATAAAATTTAATTTATAAATTAGGCCCAGTGTGACATTAAGCACAATAATAATATGGGACAGTTATGTAACAACAGACTGTAATAAAAGTTATGTGAGGCCAGGCATGGTGGCTCAGACCTGTAATCCCAACACTTTGGGAGGCCAAAGCGGGTGGATCACCTGAGGTCATGAGTTGGAGACCAGCCTGGCCAACCTGGCTAAACCCGTGTCTATTAAAAATAGAAAAATTAGCCAGGTGTGGTGGTGGGTGCCTGTAATCCCAGCTACTTGGGAGGCTGAGGCAGGAGAATTGCTTGAACCCAGGAGGTGGAGGTTTCAGTGAATCTGGATCATGCTACTGCCTTGGCAACAGAGCAAGACTCCATCTCAAAAATAACTAACCAATGAATAAATAAAAGTTATGTAAATAACTGGTCTCTCTCAAAATATCTTATTGTATTACTCACACCTATTTTCAGACCACCATTGACTACAGGCAACTGAAACCCTGGAAAGCAAAACTACAGATAAAGGAGACTGCTGTACTTCAAATGGACCCATGTATCAGTGAAAGAGCCTCCAGCCAGGTGAGGTGGCTCATACCTGTAATCCCAGCACTTTGAGACGCTGAGGTGGGTGGATCACGAGGTCAAGAGATCGAGACCATCCTAGCCAACATGGTGAAACCCTGTCTCTATTAAAAATACAAAAAGTAGCTGGGCACGGTGGCTCACGCTTGTAATCCCAGCACTTTGGGAGGCCGAGGCAGGTGGATCACGAGGTCAAGAGATTGGGGTCACCCTGGTCGACATGGTGCAACCCCGTCTCTACTAAAAAATTAGCTGGGCGATGATGGTGCATACCTGGAGACCCAGCTACTCAGGACGCTGAGGCAGGAGAATTGCTTGAAACCAGAAAGTGGAGGTTGCAGTGAGCCGAGATTGTGCCATGTACTCCAGCCTGGGTGACAGAGTGAGATTCCATCTCAAAATAAATAAATAAATAAATAAATAAATAAATAAATAAATAAATAAAGAGCATCCAGGGGCCAAAACAGGAGCAATCTGAGCAATAATATAAAGTAGTATTGGTGAGTTCTGGAAGTTAAAAATTAAAAAAATAACAATAGCGGGGGTGCAGTGGTTCAAATCTATAATTCTAGCACTTTGGGAGGCTGAGGTGGGTGGATCCCTTGAGGTCAGGAGTTTGAGACCAGCCTCAGCAACATGGTGAAACCCTGTCTCTACTAAAAATACAAAAATTAGTTGGGCGTGGTGGTGTGTGCCTGTAATCCCAGCTACGAGGGAGGCTGAAACATGAGAATTGCTTGAATCTGGAAGATCGTGGCACTGCACTCCACCCTGGACAACAGAGAGAGACTCAGTTTCAAAAAAAAAAAAGGGTGGAAAAAAACACTACATTTGAGAATCCTGAAGAACACTCCTTCAGCCAGGTGATCAAGAGTAACATCAACAGTGATAAGTCAAGCTGATATGCACCCTTCATATGGTATGATGAGAATGTAGTGTGGAATGCTGGATGAGATCCTGGACCAGAAAAAGGGCATTAGGTAAAAGCTAAGGGCTGGGTGAGGTGGCTCACACCTGTAATTCCAGCACCTTGGGAGCCCAAAGCAGAGAGAAAGATTGATCTCAGAAGTTCAAGACCAGCCGGGCGCTGTGGCTCACACCTGTAATCCCAGCACTTTGGGAGGCCAAGGCGGGTGGATCACGAGGTCAAGAGATCGAGACCATCCTGGTCAACATGGTGAAACCCCGTCTCTACTAAAAATACAAAAAATCAGCTGGGCAAGGTGGCGCGTGCCTGTAATCCCAGCTACTCAGGAGGCTGAAGCAGGAGAATTGCCTGAAAAAAAAAGAAGTTCAAGACCAGCCTGGGCAACATGGGAAAACCCTCTCTCTAAAAAAGAAACCAAACAAACAAAAATTAGCTGGGCATGATGATGTGTGCCTGTAGTCCCTGCTACTTGGCGGCTGAGGCAAGATGACTGCTTGAGCCCAGGAGGTCAAGGCCGTCAGGCTGGGCCCTGTGGCTCAAGCCTGTAATCCAGCACTTTGGGAGGCTGAGGTGGGTGGATCACCTGAGGTCAGGAGCTCAAGACCACCCTGTCTCTACTAAAAATACAAAAATTAGTCACGTGTGGTGGCTGGTGCCTGTAATCCCAGCTACTAGGGAGGCTGAGGCAGGAGAATTGCTTGAACCCAAGAGGTGGGGTTTGCAGTGAGCCGAGATCAAGCCACTGCATTCCAGCCTGGGTGACAGAGCAAGATTCCGTGTCAAAAAAACAAAAACAAAAACTGCAGTGAGCCATGATTGAGCCAGTGCACTCCAGCCTGGTCTACAGTGTGAGATGCTGTCTCAAAAAAAGAACAAAGGAAAAAAAAAAAAAGGAAATCTGAATAGACTATGAAAACTTAATATGTTAATATTGGTTCATTAACTTTAACCATGGCACCATACTAATGTAAGATGTTCATAATGAAAGATGCTGCACGTGAGATATACAGGAAATCTCTGAACTATCTTCTCCATTTTTTTTTTTTTTTTTTTTTTTTTTTTGAGACAGAGTTTCGCTCTTGTTACCCAGGCTGGAGTGCAATGGCGCAATCTCGGCTCACCGCAACCTCCGCCTCCTGGGTTCAGGCAATTCTCCTGCCTCAGCCTCCTGAGTAGCTGGGATTACAGGCACGTGCCACCATGCCCAGCTAAATTTTTTTGTATTTTTAGTAGAGACGGGGTTTCACCATGTTGACCAGGATGGTCTTGATCTCTTGACCTAGTGATCCACCTGCCTCGGCCTCCCAAAGTGCTGGGATTACAGGGTTCAGCCACCACACCTGGCGTTCTTCTCCATTTTTCTGTAAATTTTAAATTGTTTCAAAAAGAAATTTTTTTTTTTTTTTTAGACGGAGTTTCGCTCTTGTTACCCAGGCTGGAGTGCAATGGCGCGATCTCGGCTCACCGCAACCTCCGCCTCCTGGGTTCAGGCAATTCTCCTGTCTCAGCCTCCTGAGTAGCTGGGATTACAGGCACGCACCACCATGCCCAGCTAATTTTTTGTATTTTTAGTAGAGACGGGGTTTCACCATGTTGACCAGGATGGCCTCGATCTCTTGACCTCGTGATCCACCCGCCTCGGCCTCCCAAAGTGCTGGGATTACAGGCTTGAGCCACCGCGCCCGGCCATTTTTTTTTTTTTTTTTAAGATAGAGACAAAGGCTCACTGTGTTGCCTGGGCTGGCCTTGAACTCCTAAACTCAAGTGATCCTCCTGCCTCAGCCTCCCAAAGTGCTAGTATTGACAGGTGTGAGCCACTGCATCCAGCTGGAAAGTCTATTTTTTTTTTTTATTTTTTAAGATGGGATTTCACCATGTTGGTCAGGCTGGTCTTGAACTCCCGACCTCAGGTGATCCGCCTGTCTTGGCCTCCAAAGTGCTTGGATTACAGGCGTGAGCCACCATGCCCAGCTGGAAAGTCTATTTTTAATTAAGTCAATTACTGCTGATAGTTAACTTGTATAGAGCAGTTTGTATTGAGGCACAGCTTTGGGTGATTTGCATAATGTGCTATTATACTCACAATACTCACTTTACAAACATAGAAACTGAGATATGAGAGAGCTTATTCATGCAACTGTTTAATAACGATTTATGAGGGAGTTAGTGACTGCCCTGGAAGAGTCTGCCCATGGTGCTGGGCCCCTCCAGGAAGTGCCCTGCAGGTGTCTCCTGTGCAACTGTCCAGGCTCAGCCCAATCAAGTGACCTCCACCCCTCTCCCATCCAGCTCCTCCCCGACAATTATGTCACTGCTGCCATCTGCCAGGTCTCCCTCCCCAGGAGCCATCTTGCACTCTTCTGTCACCTCTCAAATTTAACTTGACACTAAGACCTATTATAAAGTAGTATTGGTGGGTTCTGGAAGTTGAAAAACTTCCAGAAAGCCTTTCCTCAGGTCTCCCTAGCCTACACTCTTTCTCCTTTTCAGGTCCTCACTGCTTCTCCTTTGCCTCTGCTCAGGTCTCATCTGCTCTAAGACGAACTCCATCCAAGCCACCACCCATTTTTCCCGAACTTACATCAGGTACTCTCTTAACCCCAGCCCAAACCTTCCCATGGCCCATTGAATAGCTTTGCAACCTGGCCACAGCCCACCTCATTCCCTCCACTCCACTACTCCCTAGCATTCCAGCGTTTTACCCCAGAATCACAGTGCTTGCAGGCCATTGCTCTTCGTTTTTTCTCTTCCTCTTTCTCTCTCCCTCTCTCCCTCCCTCCCTTCCTTTCTCTCTTTTTTTGAGATGGAGTCTGACTTTGTCGCCCAGGTTGGAGTGTAGTGGCGCAACCTTGGTTCACTACAACCTCTGCCTCCCAGGTTCAAGCAGTCCTCCTATCTTAGCCTCCCGAGTAGCTGGTACCACAGGCATGAGCCACCACACCTGGCTAATTTTTGTATTTTTAGTAGAGATGGTTTTTTGTCATGTTGGTCGGGCTGGTCCCAAACTCCTGAACTCAAGTGATCCTCCCACCTTGGCCTCCCAAAATCACGCCTTGGGATTACAGGAGTGAGCCACCGTGCTCAGCCCTGCTCTTGGTTTTCTTGAGGACTACATAATACCTTCTCTTTTTGCCCTTAGAGGCCATATATGCTGTTTAAGTCTTAGGTCAAACTCAACTGCTTTCCTCCACAGATCTTCTCTCTCACTGGCCTCGTAGTCAGCCATTACCTGTCTCATGGTAACTGCCACAATGACTCTGAGGGCTAGAGGCTGGTGCATCTGTTTCTAGCTGTGAGTTCCCTAAGGCACCTCTGTATCTCCATGCTCAGAAATCCCTGAGTTGTTTCTTGCAGTTTCTATCAAAGCAAAATGTCTACACTGCATAATTAGGTGCCCCCAAGTGGTCAGGCTAAGAAAAGGCAGCCAGGTGCAGTGGGTGGCACCTGTAATCCCAGCTACCCGGAAGGCTGAGATAGGAGCATGGCTTGAGCCCAGGTGTTCCTGAGACAGGAGCATAGGTGAGCCATGATCACACCACTGCACTCCAGCCTGGGTGATAGAGCAAGATCCCATCTCTAAAAAAGTTCTGAGGGATCCAGAAAGGCTTCAGGGAGGAGGAGGACTTGAGAGAGACTGTCAGATTAAAGTCACATTTAGAGTTTATAAAGCACATGCTCTATGTTGGGCTTTATGCTGAAGCAGTGAGCTTTCACGTGGATCACCTTATTTACTTCTCAACACAGACCTACTAGGTAGGTCTTTGTTTCTGCAGATGAGGAACCTGAAGCTAAGAATATCAGCTGTGCAGCATCACAGCTAGCAAGTGATTGGGCAGAGATAAGAGATACAGCTTTCCCTTGGAGATCATCTATCATGCACTTGAAGTCTTGGGTCAAATTCAACTGCTTTCATACAGAAATCCTCCCTTTTGCTGCCCTAGCAGTCATTCCTTACCTGTCTCACTGCAACTGCCGCACTGATTCTGTGGCTCTCAAACAATCCGAAGTCCAGCCTAAGGACTGAAGAATGAGTAGGTAGAGATGTACTGTGGTCATCAGCGCATGAGGGAGAATGTACTGAGTCTAGCACAAACAGGGTCCACCCAGGGCCTATCCCATACATCCCAGAGAGCAGTGGAGCCCAACAAAGGGGTGCTGGGGACCCTGAGGCCGTAGCTGGGGGTACTCTGTGTCCATGAGGCAGCACTCCTATTGTGACATCCAGCTGCTGATGGGCTCCATGCAGCGAGACAGCCCTCTGCACAGCCCAGACCTGAGGGCAGATGGCAGATGACTTGGGCATGGAGCCTTATGCGTGGAGCAGGGCAGCTCCCTGTCTGGGATCATTTTTCCTAGGGGAAGCCTCCTGCTCCTTCATGTCCCTCCTGGGACCTGGCAGCCTCAGGTGGGAAGCCTGCATCGCAGCTGCAGTCTTGGTCAGGAGAAGCAGGATCCCAGTGTGGAGGGAAGTGAGCCTGGACAGCACACTTGTCACCTGCTCCAGGGCTAGTGCCCCTCCCAGGTCAGAGGACCCAGAGGGCACTCAGTGGGGCCGGTGAAAGTCACAGTTCTCTCCTCCTGGCCAGGAAGTTGAGCAAGACTAACTCAACCACCTAAGGTATGGTGCAAACCTGGAAACTTCTGAGAGTGAAGGGGATGCTCTTAGTTGTTAGGCGGAGGCCACCCGCTAAACCCAGGGTGGTGGTGATCCTAGTCGAGAGCCATCCACTTTAGCATGGGGCCCAGAAGGGAACAGACTCCATCTGTGTCGCCTAGGCATGTGGGAGAGGAAAACCCAACCACAGTCGCGCCCCAGCCGTCGCAGGTCCCTGGCTGAGAACTAGCCTCTCTGCCTCAGGTTGGGCGGCCCCAACCTTCTCGCCCGCCCCCCACTTGTCCCTCCTTGCTAGGCTTGGCAGGTAATTGTTCCCCGCTCCTGCATGCTCTCACGGAGCCGTGGCCGCGTCGCTGGCTACGCTCCACCAGGCCAGAGAGGTTTTCCGTCTTGTTCTCTGTCACATCCCCAGAGCCTGGCAGAGTGCCTGGCAGAGTGCCTGGCACAGAATGGACGCTCATTCGCGGAGCGAATGGATAACCCATCGCTTGCTTTTCTAGTATGAATGGTCTACTTACGGTCCAGCGCCCCTGCTGGCTCACGACCTTTTCCAGGGTGGGGAAGGGCTGTCCTCATCTCTGTGACCCCAGCGCCCAGCCCGAGGCCTGGCACCGAGTAAGTGTTCAACCACATTTTGGTGAATGAGTGGATGGAAGCGACCCAGCAACCCTGAGCCAAGGAGCCACTGTGGGGACAGTCACGGCGGTTCCTGGCACAGGGCTTCCTGCTGGCCTGGCCGCCAGCTCTGCGGACTTCTGGAAGCTGGGGGGCCTCTGGGTGAGGGAGAAGAGAGGCCAAGACTTCTCTGCGTGTCCCTGTGACGGTGGGACCCAGACAGCGATGGGATTAAGGAGCGGGCGGTTTCCCGAGGCTGTTTACAGAGGCGGGAGCGGGAGCTGGTCAGGGAGACTGGACAGACCTCTGAGGGAGCGGAGCCTGGGCGCGAAAGCCAGGGCTGGGCGGCGCGGGGCGGGTGGGGCAGGCGGGCTGAGAAAGCCGGGATTGCCCCCTGGTGTCGAAGCCCGGAACTGCAGCAGGGTGCTGGGGGCGGGGCTTGTGTTCAGCAGCACCCTCCCGGCGCCCGCCCGCAGCCCTCCTCTCACCTCCCGCAGGCGGACCCGGCTACGCTGTGCGCCTGCGTGCGTGGGGCTCTGAGAACCCGGAAGTTACGTTTTAGGCTCGCGTCACGGGGGCGGGAGTCAGCTGAGCTGCTGGAGCTAGGTTGCGATCACCTGGGACCGGCTGAAGGGAGCCTGTGATCTTTTGGGCGGAGGAGATCAAGGCTGCGCTAGATTCAAGGGCGAGGGCTGCCCGGTTATCTCGCTGCATAAGGCAAGAGCAAGAGGATCTTCAGGATTTTAAAGAGGAGGTGACGGTTGCAGGTTCCCAGGTTGTCAGAGGTTGGGGAGTTACAATTTCCATTCTGGGGCGACGGGGACCCCAGGAGGGGAGCCCTGTTGTAGTCCTCAGGCCCCGGACGAAGGGCCCAGAGGCCGGGCACCATGGCGTCCATCCTGGATGAGTACGAGAACTCGCTGTCCCGATCGGCCGTCTTGCAGCCAGGCTGCCCTAGCGTGGGCATCCCCCACTCGGGTAAGCAAGAGGAGTCTGCCCCTCCTCCTTTCGGCTCTCCTAGCATTTGCGTGGGAGCAGCGGGGAGGGCAGCTCAAGGGCTCGGGGTCATCCCCTGGGCCATGCCTTCCGGATCTAGGCCCCTGATCCTCCTCAGCCTCTCCTGGCCCCCAGCTGATGGATAGTCCAAGTTTGAAAGAGCAGAAGGAGCAGCCGCGTGATCTAGGCCCTACCGCTAGGGTCCTTTTGAGTGGGAACTGAGGCCCAGATAAGGAAGTACTCACAGGGCACAGTTGGGCTGTTGAGAGAACTGAGAATGGGCTCCCGGCTTCTGATGCTTTTCCCACCAGGCCGCTTCTGGAGGTGGGAGGGAAGGAATGGGCAAAGAAACTGGTGAAGGGGGAATGTTATGGACGAAGAAAGGAGAGTACCAGAGGGAATTTTGTCGCTGAACAGGGAAAAATAGAGATGAAGTCTTTTTGGCCTTGACTATAGCTGGGTGCAGCCTGGAGTTTCAGGGACATTTTTGTAGAAAGCAGTGAGTCTCCAGGAGAATGAGCGCATAGAAGTGCTGGGGGACTGTTCCAGTGAGTGGTGTTGATGAATTGCAGCTGCTTTCACTCTAGTCTTTACCCTCATTCAATGCTCAAAATATCCCAGCACTTGCCAACTCTGCACTGAGGCTCCTTACCGCATGGGCAGGGATGGGGGCAGAGAATGGAGCTACACTACTACAGTTAAGCTGGGATTTCTGGGCCAAAGACTGATAAGGGAGAATGCCCAGACTGCCAGTTGTGTCCCACCCCCACCAAGCTCCATTACCAGTGGGAGCAGGTACATCATTGCTGTGACAGCATCTCAAGGGTTCAAAGAATCAACCCCTCACTGCTGTCAGCGTGTGGAAGGAGCCCCAGTCCTCTAGTATAAAGGTGACCAGCAAACTACTTGATATCAAACTATTTGTTAACCAAGGTTCTGGAGTAGGAAAGTCAGCAAAGTGTCGAGGAGCACTGTTGTGTTTTTTCTGCCTGCCTCTCCTTGCACTTCATCTGGCTCTTCTGTAGCTAATCTTGTCGTTCTCATTCCTTACCTGTAGGGTATGTGAATGCCCAGCTGGAGAAGGAAGTGCCCATCTTCACGAAGCAGCGCATTGACTTCACCCCTACCGAGCGTATCACCAGTCTTGTTGTCTCCAGCAATCAGCTCTGCATGAGCCTGGGCAAGGATACCCTGCTCCGGTAATCAAGGACTCACAGAGCTTAGGAGTAGGGACTGGAGGTTATTTGGGGACTCTTAACTCACTGGGCCTTTCTTCTATTCTGAGCAAGTAAAGCAGTGAATTTGGAGTTTTCAGGAAATATCCTCTCCATTTCCAAGGAGAACCAATACGGTGAAGTGGTTAAGAATCTGGTCTGGCAGATTCTTAACTACTTCACCATATTGGTGTCTCACACCTGTAATCTCAGCACTTTGGGAGGCCAAGACAAGAGGATCACATGAGATCAGGAGTTTGAGACCACCCTAGGCAACATAGTAAAGACTCCCATCTCTACCAAAACATTAGCCAGGTGTGGTGGTGCAGTCCCAACTACTGAGGAGGCTGAGGCAAGAGGATCACTTGAGCCCAGTTCGGGGTTGCAGTGAGCTATATTTGCACCACTGCACTCCTGTTTCTAAAAAAAAAAAAGGCCTGGTGCGGAGGCTCACACCTGTAATCCCAGGACTTTGGGAGGCCAAGGCTGGTGGATTACCTGAGGTCAGGAGTTCGAGACCAGCTAAGCCAACATGGTGAAATCCCATCTCTACTAAAAATATAAAAATTAGCCAAATGTGGTGGCAGCGCCTGTAATCTCAGCTCCTTGGGAGGCTGAGGCAGGAGAATTGCTGGAACCAGGGGGGCAGAAGTTGCAGTGAGCCAAGATTGTGCCATTTTACTCAATCCAGTCTTAAAAAAAATAAAATAAAACAGAAAAAGAAAAAAGAAACTGTTTTGGAGTGGAGTGTAGACAGAAGAGTATTGATTACAGCATTTTTGTGGTAGGAAAAGCTGGATCCAAGCTGAATGCTCATCATTAGGAAAATGGTGATTAAATTGTAGTTCAGCCATAAAATAGAATATAATGCAGTTGTTTAAAAAATGAGTTATCGCTGGGTGCAGTGGCTCAAGCCTGTAATCCCAGCACTTTGGGAGGCCGAGGTGGGTGGATCACGAGGTCAAGAGATCGAGACCATCCTGGTCAACATGGTGAAACTCCGTCTCTACTAAAAATACAAAAAATTAGCTGGGCATGGTGGCGCCTGCCTGTAATCCCAGCTACTTGGGAGGCTGAGGAAGGAGAATTGCCTAAACCCAGGAGGTGGAGGTTGTGGTGAGTCGAGATATGTGCCATTGCACTCCGGCCTGGGTAACAAGAGCAAAACTCCGTCTCAAAAAAAAAAAAAAAAAAAAAAATGAGTTATCCTGGAAAGCTGGGTTTGGGGGTACAAAAAAAGTTAGAGCTATATCAATTGACTAGTGGAATGTTCATAAAATATTAATTAAGAAAACTTATAAATTAAGACTCATATACATATATACAATATGAAGACTTTTTTGTAATGATAGCAACAACATCACCCTATTTATGTTATCAGAAAAGATGTTAACATGAATTTCCTCAGTTGAGAATAACTGGAGTTTGAGAAGAAAATTAGGTCATTCTTTTTTTTTTGAGATGGAGTCTTGCTCTGTCGCCCAGGCTGGAGTACAGTGGCGTGATCTCTGCTTATTGCATCCTCCGCCTCCCGGGTTCAAGCAGTTCTCCTGCATCAGCTTCCCCAGTAGCTGAGTATTCCTCCCATGCCACCACGCCTGGCTAATTTTTTGGATTTTAGTAGAGAGGGGGTTTCGCCATGTTGGCCAGGATGGTCTTAATCTCCTGACTTCGTGATCTACCCATCTTGGCCTCCCAAAGTGCTGGGATTATAGGCATGAGCCACCGTGCCCGGCCTTAAGTCGTTCTTTAACATCATTGCATTGATTCTTTAGTTTGAACAAGCATATAATTTGGAAAGAATTTCATATGGAAAATATAAACAGGAGTACTCAAGGTTTTTGTCAAGGTTAATTGAGGTAATACTAGATTGATGAAGCCCTAGGCATGGTGTTTGGTATATAAAAGTGCTTAGGCACTATGAGCTACTCTTTGTTGTTCCCTTCTTACCCCAGCAATCTGGGACATCCCTGCCTATCTTCCCAGATGCACTGGAGATCCTTTTGGTTTTTTTTCCCCAAAGTCTGATTGATTCTTCAATGGTGATTTTTTGAGCAGAGGGGACAGACTTCTCCTCAGTGATTTCTCGAAATGAGGTGACTGAGCTCACAGACATGAGAGGGTTTTGGTTGTTGTTGTTTTGTCTTTCTTTTTTTCCTTTTGTGGATAAAATAGTCTCGCCGTATTGACCAGTCAGGTCTCAAACTTCTAGGCTCAAGCTACCCTCTCCCTTCTGCCTCCCTAAAATCTGAGATGACCAGCATGAGCCACTGCACCTGACAAGAGAGTTCTCAAGTAGGGCCCTGTATGTGTTTCAGGAGTACTCCAAAGGCAGAGCTGCTGTATGCAGCATTTTTTTTTTTTTTTTTTGAAATAGGGTCTCACTGTGTTGCCCAGTCTGGAATGCAGTGGCGCAGTCTCAGTTCATTATAACCACTGCCTCGCGGGCTCAGGTGATCCTCCCACCTCAGCCTCCTGAATAGCTGGGACCTCAAGTGTGCACCATCACACTTGGCTCATTTTTTTGTATTTTTTGTAGAGACGGGATTTTGCCTTGTTGCCCATTCTGGTCTCCTGAGTTCAAGCAAGCCACCCACCTTAAATTCCCAAAGTGCTGGGATTACAGGCCTAAGCCACTGCACCTGGCCTGTATTCAGCATTTATGTGTAGATGTAGATTTCAGGGAAGAAAGTCTATGGCTTTTATCAGATTATCAAAGAGGTTCATGATCCAAAAAAGGATATTCCCCTCTCTAGAGTGACGGTGACTCTTGTCCTCACAGCATTGACCTGGGCAAGGCAAATGAGCCCAACCATGTGGAGCTGGGACGTAAGGATGACGCTAAGGTTCACAAGATGTTCCTTGACCATACTGGTAAGTGACAGTGGATCCAAGGAGGGGGCTTTTGGGTTAGTCATTGCCTGGGTGGGTGGGCTCTGAGGGTGCTGTGGGGGCCAGGAGGAGACTGAGAGTGGGAATGGCAGTATCCACTGGGGTGCCATGCTCTCCCCACTCCAGGCTGTCACCTGCTGATTGCTCTGAGTAGCACAGAGGTCCTCTACGTGAACCGAAATGGACAGAAGGTACGGCCACTAGCACGCTGGAAGGGGCAGCTGGTGGAGAGTGTGGGTTGGAACAAGGCACTGGGCACTGAGAGCAGCACAGGCCCCATCCTGGTCGGGACTGCTCAAGGCCAGATCTTTGAAGCAGAGCTTTCAGCCAGCGAAGGTGGGCTTTTCGGCCCTGCCCCAGATCTCTACTTCCGCCCATTGTACGTACTAAATGAAGAAGGGGGTCCAGCGCCTGTGTGCTCCCTTGAAGCTGAGCGGGGCCCTGATGGGCGTAGCTTTGTTATTGCCACCACTCGACAGCGTCTCTTCCAGTTTATAGGCCGAGCAGCAGAGGGGGCTGAGGCCCAGGGTTTCTCAGGGCTCTTTGCTGCTTACACGGACCACCCACCCCCATTCCGTGAGTTTCCCAGCAACCTGGGCTACAGTGAGTTGGCCTTCTACACCCCCAAACTGCGCTCTGCACCCCGGGCCTTTGCCTGGATGATGGGGGATGGTGTATTGTATGGGGCATTGGACTGTGGGCGCCCTGACTCTCTGCTGAGCGAGGAGCGAGTCTGGGAGTACCCAGAGGGGGTAGGGCCTGGGGCCAGCCCACCCCTAGCCATCGTCTTGACCCAGTTCCACTTCCTGCTGCTGCTGGCAGACCGGGTGGAGGCAGTATGCACACTGACCGGGCAGGTGGTGCTGCGGGATCACTTCCTGGAGAAGTTTGGGCCGCTGAAGCACATGGTGAAGGACTCCTCCACAGGTCAGCTATGGGCCTACACTGAGCGGGCTGTCTTCCGCTACCATGTGCAGCGGGAGGCCCGGGATGTATGGCGCACCTACCTGGACATGAACCGCTTTGATCTGGCCAAAGAGTATTGTCGAGAGCGGCCCGACTGCCTGGACACAGTCCTGTCCCGGGAGGCTGATTTCTGCTTTCGCCAGCGTCGCTACCTGGAGAGTGCCCGCTGCTACGCCCTGACCCAGAGCTACTTTGAGGAGATTGCCCTCAAGTTCTTGGAGGCCCGACAGGAGGAGGCTCTGGTTGAGTTCCTCCAGCGAAAACTGGCCAGTTTGAAGCCAGCCGAGCGTACCCAGGCCACACTGCTGACCACCTGGCTGACAGAGCTCTACCTGAGCCGGCTTGGGGCTCTGCAGGGTGACCCAGAGGCCCTTACCCTCTACCGAGAAACCAAGGAATGCTTTCGTGCCTTCCTCAGCAGCCCCCGCCACAAAGAGTGGCTCTTTGCCAGCCGGGCCTCTATCCATGAGCTGCTCGCCAGTCATGGGGACACAGAGCACATGGTGTACTTTGCTGTGATCATGCAGGACTACGAACGTGTGGTGGCTTACCACTGTCAGCATGAAGCCTACGAGGAGGCCCTGGCTGTGCTCGCCCGCCACCGCGACCCCCAGCTCTTTTACAAGTTTTCGCCCATCCTCATCCGTCAAATCCCCCGCCAGCTGGTAGATGCCTGGATGGAGCTGGGCAGCCGGCTGGATGCCCGGCAGCTCATCCCTGCCCTGGTGAACTACAGCCAGGGTGGTGAGGTCCAGCAGGTGAGCCAGGCCATCCGCTACATGGAGTTCTGCGTGAACGTGCTGGGGGAGACTGAGCAGGCCATCCACAACTACCTGCTATCACTGTACGCCCGCGGCCGGCCAGACTCACTGCTGGCCTACCTCGAGCAGGCTGGGGCCAGCCCACACCGGGTGCATTACGACCTCAAGTATGCACTCCGGCTCTGTGCAGAGCATGGCCATCACCGCGCTTGTGTCCACGTCTACAAGGTCCTGGAGCTGTATGAGGAGGCCGTGGATCTGGCCCTGCAGGTAAGCCGGTACGCCTTGACCCCAGCAGAGAGAGGGACCGAAAGAGCAGTAGCTTTAGATGCTGAAGGGCTTGGCGGGCGGCATGGCTAGAGGGCGCCGGCTTCTCTTGCAGAGGGAAGGTTAAGAGTGCAGACTAAGTCAGGTTTGAATTCTGGCTATGCCATTTACTAAGCTGTGTGACCTTGGGCTAGCTTCTGAACCTCTCTGTGCCACAGATTATTTGGCCATAAAAGGGAGTCAGTGTTACAGTACATTTACCTCATAGGGTTGATAAAGTTCTGTGTATGAAAAGTACTCGGGGCTGGGCGCAGTGGCTCATATCTGTAATCCCAGTACTTTAGGAGGCCTAGGCGGGCGGATCTCCTGAGGTCAAGAGTTTAAGACCAGCCTGGCCAACATGGTGAAACCCTGTCTCCACTAAAAATACAAAAATTAGCTGGGAGTGGTGGCACGCACCTGTAATCCCAGCTACTTGGGGGTCTGAGGCAGGAGAATTGCTTGAACTGGGAGGCGGAGGTTGTAGTAAGCCAACATTACGCCACTGCACTCCAGCCTGGGTGACGGGGTGAGACTGTCTCAAAAAGAAAAAAAGAAAGGTACTCAGAACAGTGCCTGGTACATACACATTAGCAGAAGAGGAAGGTGCTGAGTTATGCTTCTCAAACCATGAATTGTCACCTGCCTTAGCATCACGTGAAGTGCTATTTAGCACGCAAATTTCTAGGCCTGAACCCAGGACTTACTGAATCAGAACGTCTGGGGGTGGGGCTCAAAAGTCTGCATTTTGAATGTTTCCCAGGTGATTTTTAACTTCACTAAAATTGAAGCCCTACTACTCTTTAAGTGCTTTTACATAGTTGTGTCAGGGGGAGGCCCCCTTGCCACCAGGAATGCTGGGAATCCTGCCTCGGGTCCTCTCCTCCAGCATCTCTCTCTCCCATAGTCTTCCTGCTGGGCAGGGAGGGCCTTGGCCCTAATGCCCATACTCTCCCCACAGGTGGATGTGGACCTGGCCAAGCAGTGTGCAGACCTGCCTGAGGAGGATGAGGAATTGCGCAAGAAGCTGTGGCTGAAGATCGCACGGCACGTGGTGCAGGAGGAGGAGGATGTGCAGACGGCCATGGCTTGCCTGGCTAGCTGCCCCCTGCTCAAGATTGAGGATGTGCTGCCCTTCTTTCCTGATTTTGTTACAATCGACCACTTCAAGGAGGCGATCTGCAGCTCACTTAAAGCCTACAACCACCACATCCAGGAGCTGCAGCGGGAGATGGAAGAGGCCACAGCCAGTGCCCAGCGTATCCGGCGAGACCTGCAGGAGCTGCGTGGCCGCTATGGCACTGTGGAGCCCCAGGACAAATGTGCTACTTGCGATTTCCCCCTGCTCAACCGCCCTTTTTACCTCTTCCTCTGTGGCCACATGTTCCATGCTGACTGCCTGCTGCAGGCTGTGCGACCTGGCCTGCCGGCCTACAAGCAGGCCCGGCTGGAAGAGCTGCAGAGGAAGCTGGGGGCTGCTCCACCCCCAGCTAAGGGCTCTGCCCGGGCCAAAGAGGCTGAGGGTGGGGCTGCCACCGGGGGCCCCAGCCGGGAACAGCTCAAGGCTGACCTGGATGAGCTGGTGGCCGCTGAGTGTGTGTACTGTGGGGAGTTGATGATCCGCTCTATTGACCGGCCCTTCATCGACCCCCAGCGCTATGAGGAGGAGCAGCTCAGTTGGCTGTAGGAGGCTATCACCTCTGATAGGGGGCGGAGAGTGGGGAGCAGCGTCTTGAACCCACTTGGGAAGGCCGCCTCCTAGGCTATGCTCAGTCATCTTGCAATTGCCAGACTGTGACCACGTTGACAGGAGTAAAAGTAGCGCTGTTGGCCAGGAGGTGTTGGGTGTGAGTGTATTCTGCCAGCTTTTCATGCTGTTCTTCAGAGCTGCAGTTACACCGGGCCACCAGCCTGCCTCCTGGTAGAGGCCCTTCAGCTAGAGAAGTCAGAAATCTGACCCTATTCCCACCCCCTACCTCTAGCGGCTCTCCTGTCCCTGTCACTCCCCATACACATCCTGTTTAGCTTCTCAGAGAGTACCTTTTTTCTGTCTGTTCACTCTGCGGCCTCTGAACCCCCAGCTCTTCTCCCTCAGAAGAAGCCTTCTCTTCCTGCCTCTAGATGTTCCAGAAGTAAGAAGGAAGCCTTCAGAGTCCTGGGCATTGGGTGAGAAGGTGATGCTAGTGGGGGCATGCTTTTGTGCACACTGTCTGGGGCTCCAATGTGAGGGTTGCACTAGGGCCGAGGGCCTTGTGGAGGGTTGTGGGTGATGGTGATGGAAGTGGAGAGCATTAAACTGTCTGCACTGCACTGGTGGCTTTGAGTCTATGCTGGGCTGAGCAGCATGTAAGTGATCTTCAGGCGGGGCTGGAGTGTCACAGGGAGGCTGCCAGGCCCTACATGTCTCCAAGCCTTGGCACGCAGTCCTTTATCTTGTCCCCCAACTCTTACCTCTCCAGGGCTCGTTGGCGACCAGCCAACCAGCCTGAATTGTGAAGCAGGGGCTATTCTTCCGTTTGGCCATCAGATGGTGCTGCTCCCCACATAATCCTCTGCTTTTGGGCAGCTGGGAGCAGTGATTCCCCTCCATTAGTGCTTCCTGAGTCTGTTCCCTCCCAACTTGTCCCAAGAATTTTCTTGGAGTCTCCACTGTCTAACCATAACTTAAAGCCCCTCCTTCCTCTTCCCTCCAGCAGCCCTCACGCATGCTAGACTTTGCTTGCCCTTCTGCCAACTTGGATCCTTGCCTTCCCAGCTCCTGCCCAGCTTTGAGACGGCCCCATCACTGTCTGCTACTAACCACAATGTTGAGGCCCAGTATGGAGGTGAAACTGCTGCAGCCTGTACCCATGGCCTTTGGCAGACATGTTTTCTTCTCATCTCGTTCCTGTGACCTGCTCCTCCCCACAAATTACACATCGTTAGTAGTGGCTAAGTAGGGAGTCCTGGAGCAGGGCCTCCCTGTAACATCAGCAGAGCACCCTCTGCCCCACGGACTGGCGTTCACGGTGCACTGTCCAGCTCTGTGGGTGTGATCTATCAGCTGACAAAACAGTTTCTGCAGTCAGGTCAACCTCGCTGGCCACTGCAGGCCGCTTCCCCTCCAACCTAATCCTCTTCCTAGCCAGGCACAGGGTGTCATGCCAGTGGTCTTAGCTACTTGGGAGGCTGAGGAAGGAGGATTGCTTGAGACTAAGAAGTGGAAGCTGCAGTGAATTATGATTGTGCCACTGCACTTCAGCCTGGTGACACAGCATGAACCCCCCCTCCCCCGTTTTTTTTTTTTTTGAGATGAAGTCCTGCACTGTTGTCCAGGCTGGAGTGCAGTGGCACCATCTCAGCTTACTGCAACCTCCACCTCCTGGGTTCAAGGATTCTCCTGCCTCAGCCCCCCTAGTAGCTGAGATTACAGGTGCCTGCCACTACACCCAGCTAATTTTTGTATTTTTAGTAGAGATGGGGTTTCACTATGTTGGCCAGGCTAGTCTCAAACTCCTGACCCCAAGTGATCCACTTGCCGCAGCCTCCCAAAGTGCTGGGATGACAGGCATGAGCCACCTCCCCTGGCTAGAACCCTCTTTTTTTTTTTTTATTTTTATTTTTTTTTATTTTTTTTAATGACTCCTCAGGCTCCCATCTTCCTTTAGAAGCAGGAGTGGAAGCAGATGTGGGGGAGGGGTCCCGTTGAGTAGAGGGCATCCTAATCCTGTTCCCACCATCCCGGGGGGTATGGAGGGCTCCTGCTTCCTTCTCCCCATGTGGCCTAGGCTCCCCTTACAGCTAGCCATAGTCAGCAGAGGGCTTAGGGTCTCTGTCCCCGCATCAGTGAGTACTGAGTATAAAGCATTGGCCTGCTGCTGGAGGGGTCACTTTCTTACTTAGAGAAAACAGACTGGAGCTTCTGTCTGCACATAATGGGTCCCTAATACATGGTAGTTAAACAAACGCTGCCCTATTGCTCCCTGCTCCCAGAGGACTTGGCTAAAGCAGCCTGGGACACCCTTGCCCCTTCTGTCTTCTTCTAAGCCAGCCCATCTGGTCCTAGGCTGCTTCCTCTTTCCTGGGAAAAGGCCCCAGACTTCCCTGGCAGGGACCGAATAGGGTTCCGGTGAGTCAGGGCAACGGGAAGCCACAGCTCTTAGATCCCTGGAAACCAAGCAAGGCCTGGAATGGAGAGCAGAGCGGAGGCCCTCAGGGCTTTGGCCCTAAGCCTGGGGGAGGACCAGAAGCGGGTGGGTTGGGGGAGCAGCTGTGTGGGCAGGGGCCAAGATGAATGAGCTGCTCCTGGAGAGGTCACTGGAAATAGGAGGAGTGGCCACAGGCAGTGACGCTGGGACCAGGGCAGGAGGCCTGTAAACAAGGAAGCCACCTGGGGGAGACTCAGGGCGGCCACTGGTCGTGGGGAGCAGGTGCTTCCTGAGGCCCGCCCTGGAGAGGGCCCTGGGGGCCGCCCCGCCGAGTCTGCAGCGGGCGCTAGGGGGCGCCGCCTACCGGCTTCCCAAGCCCACCGTTCCCTGCCCTTGCTCCCGGGGGTGTGGCCGCCGGAGGGTGTGCCGGCCGGCCCAGAGTCCCAGGCCCCGCCGGCCCGGCCTCCCTCCCTTCTGTCACTGCAGCCGACTGGCCAAGGCATCAGCTCTGGAGAGGGCGTGGGGCTCAGCCTGGCCAGCTCGGGTGTGTGAACTCCTTCCTCCGAGACCACCAGTTCTCGTTCCTGCCCTTCCCCCAAAAGGCTCGGGTCGCAGGCTGGGGCCTGGCACCCACCCCAATGGTTGGGAGGGGGCTCCGAAGCCATCAGGCTCCAGGCCGCTCTTGGCACTGCCCCCTGGCGCCAGGGAAACAAAAGGTTAGGGGCCCAGAGGGAGTTATCTGGCCCCACCGCCACCGGGTGGGGGAAGGGGGCCAAGAGGGGGCGCAGCTCTCCTCCACTCCCCCAGCCCTACTGATTCTTCGAGACACTTTCACAGGCGGAAATTCCCAGAGGTCAGAGGAGGGAAACGGTTAATTCCTTTTATTCAATGGGTCCCCCCCCTACACGCCTCCCCCCAACTTCCTCCCTCCACTTCCCGCTCCCCCCTGTGTGAACAGGAAGTGGAGAGGAAAAGACTCAGCGCAGCAGCTGGGAGCAGGAGGCAGGGAGTGGGCGGCGGGCTTGGTGCCAGCCCTGCCCCTCATGCTTACTTGACGGAGGGCCAGGCCAACCGCAGCCTGGGAAAGAACCTGCAGCCCCGCTGGCGGGTGGCAGCTGAACCGGGAAACAGCAAGGTCCAACCCCCCTTTCCTTAACCTGCGCCCAGCTGCTGTCCTCAGGGGGCCAGACATCTTCTGCTCAAGAGCCAGCTACCCTGGCCACTGAAAGCTCCGCCTCCACCACCAGGCTGGGCATCCCGAGGCTGGCAGGCATCTCTTCAGGCAGCCGCCAGTCCTGGCACTGGCTCCCCCACTCAGCCCCTTGGCCCTGCCAGTCCTTTGAAGCTCATGCAGCGCTTCCTGTTTGGGGCGGGCGATGCCAGGGCCCCTCCCCCACCATTGTTCTGGAGAGACCATAGGTCCATCTGTTGCCCCATGATGGGGCCCCTAGGCAGTGCCACACGGGAGCAGCACCACAAAGGACCCTGCTGGCAGCTTTGCTTATGTGGGGTGAGGCTGGGCTCTGCGACAGGCCGAGGGTGAATGGTGGTCAGAGGCAGGCCTGGAGCGGGCAGTGGGATAGGAGGATGCTAGAAAGTTCTGGGGCTTGGGCAGCTGGAGCCCTCAGCTTTCTCCTCCACCTGGAGCAGGGAGATGATATTCAGGGAGCCATGCATGCTGAAGCCACCAGGAGAGGGCCACCATTCTCACGTCTAGATTCCCACAAGGAAATCTGAGGCAGAGGAGCAAAATTTGGTCTAGGATGGCCAATAAAAGGGGCACAAAATAGGGTTGCCATTTCAAAGGGATTGGTCCCACTCTCCAAATGCCTGGTAATTCCTTTCTCTGAGCAGCTTTGTCATGGCTCAGCTTTCACCTTGAACCAGCCCTTACTGAGCAGTCAGAAACCATACCATGAGGTCAGGAGAGGTTGCACAGCCCTAGTTTGGTGGCCAGCAACCCGTGCCCACAGAGAATAAGCCTGGACAGAGAAAAGGAAAAGGGGCACTGGTCTGGCCTCCAGGAAGGTGGCTGCTGCTGCTGGTTACCAGGCTGCTGTGGCCAAAGGTCTGTGTTTGCCAGGTGCAGAGGCAGGTGCCTACAGCTCACCTTCCCTCCATGCCATGATCTCCCAGCCCTGACCTCCACCTGCTCCCTCCTGGCATCTCCACAGGGCTGGAAAGTGAACCCCACTTCCCACACCAGGTGCTCTAGTTTCTCTTCCCAGGCTAGGACCTAAACTGAACCTAAACTCGCAGCAGGCCAGAGCTGCAGAGACTTCAGGTAGACTGTAGAGTGCTGTGGAAGCCTTGTTCAAATAAAAACTTTCATGAATGTCCAGTACTTGAAATTGACATGCAGAGATTCTCCTATGGAACTTGGGCTGGAGGAACCCACACCCCTGTTCACTCAGCCTGTTCTCGCCTATCTCAATCTCCCTCTCTCTCTCTCTTTTTTTTTTGAGACAGAGTTTCACTCTTGTTAGCCAGGCTGGAGTGCAATGGCGTGATCTCGGCTCACCGCAACCTCCGCCTCCTGGGTTCAAGCAGTTCTCCTGCCTGAGCCTCCCGAGTAGCTGGGGATTACAGGCACACGCCACCATGCCCAGCTAATTTTTTGTATTTTAATAGAGACGGGGTTTCACCATGTTGACCAGGAGGTTTTGATCTCTTGAGCTCCTGATCCACCCGCCTCGGCCTCCCAAAGTGCTGGGATAACAGGCTTGAGCCACCATGTACGGCCTATCTCTCTTTAAATAGAAATATGGCCTTGCTCTATTGACTAGGCTGAAGTGCAGTGGTGCAATCATAGCTCACTGCAGCCTTGAATTCCTGGGCTCGAGCGATCCTCCACCCCAGGCTGCTGAGTAGCAGGCACTATAGATACCATGCCTGGCTAATTTTTTATTTTTAATTTTTTGTAGTGATGGGGTCTTGCTAGGTTGCCCAAGTGGGTCTTGAACTCCTGGCTTCAAGCAGTCTTCCCACCTCGGTCTCCCAGAGTGTTGGGATTATAGGCATGAGCCACTGTGCCTGGCCCACTATCCCAGTATTTATAAGATGCCAGGATGCCCAGTAACCCAGTTTGAAGGCGACGGTGCTGCTGATCCCACCTCCTGACTTTACAGCTGCTGAATTGCAGAGGAGAAATTGGTAGCTGACAGGAGGCTCCATCCTGGATCCTGTCTCTGTGTATGAGATTCAGCCTTGGTTGATGGTGTTCCCACACCAGTTGTGAGCTGGGCACCATCCTAGGTCCTTCATTATACGTGTTTTCCATCTCCAGCCAAAATGAGTTGAACTGAGGAACAGGGGCGTATTCTGGAAAGGGCAAGGGCAAGTCTCAGCTCTGCCATTACCAGCCATCAGGCTAATCAAGCCCTTGGAACCTCAGTTTCTTCTCTTGTAAAATGTGAGTAACTGTTACAGACCTGGAGAGGCTCTTGTGAGGCTGAAATGGGAGCGGTGCCGCCCATCTGTCAAGCTAGCCCAGGACCTGGTGCCCAAGCAGCCCCAACCACTTGCCCCCTTCCACTTTACTCTGTGCCTCCTTCCTGTGGGCCTGGGACCCTGAGACTTGTACCAGCTCTCCCCTCACAAGGCCCTCTGACTTCTTCAGATGTCAGAGTGGAATTGGAAGAAAGAAGCTTGCTTGAGAAGGTTTTTCTGGTTTTGAGAATAATGGTGATTCTTGGGAAAAGAGGTTTAGGATGAGAATAAGAGGAAGCCCACAGGCATCTAGAATATGGCCACAGGTGGGACAAGAGTGCTTCATTGCGATAGGGGTCCTGGTTCCCTGAAGGAAAGGAGTCAGGGCACTACTCCAGCTCCGGAAGACCCATAGGACTGGCCGAGAGAGCTGGGCAGACAGCACACTGGCTGCTGATCAGGCATGACTCCTCTGCCAGCCTGCCCTTGCAGGCCAGCCCAGAACTTGCACAACAGTCGGCCTGGCTGGCACTCTCTCGGGAGCTTCAGGAAGTCCCCCTTGTCCTCCCCTTGACCTTTGACCCCTTGGGCCTGCTGCCAGCCAGAACACCAGGCAGATGTTCTCTCTTTTACCTTCTGTTCCTCGTAATTTCCCTCTAAGGCTGTAACTCAGAGGCACCCCAAAACCCCCACCTTCCAGCTCATCCTTCCCCATGCTCTCAGTGCGGACCAGCCGGAACCTGCACTGGGCAGCTCTCTATGTTAGCCAGTGTGGATCCTTGGCCACAGCCAGCAGGACGCTTACAAGTGCCCCCACTCCACACATCTTCCGAGGTGTCCTGCCCAACTGTCTCCCTGTCCCAGACCCCAAAAGGTGAAGCAGGAACAGCAGACAGAGCCTCCTTCCCTCCCCGGCATCCTCTGAACAGTCAAAGTTGGAAGAACCGTAGACACTGTTCCACGTTAAACCATGCACGCCTCATGGCACTCAGTTTCACAATCAAATAACTCCCTCTGGTTTTCTAGTGGAATTTTTGCTTTTATTTTATAGGGTTTCTTGGCTTTTTTTTTTTTTAAGCAATCAGTCTAAATTTGTCATCACACATCCCCCATTTCCGCCCCTAAGGGCCTCCTTTTCATCCCCTGGAATCTGGAAACCATATGTGTGGGCAGAAACCCCCAAGCATCCCCCACTGCACCGTGGCCCAGCCTGGCCTCCACAGGGACAACCGTGTTAGTTGGGGAAGAGTCTACACTCCACACTGGGGCTAGAAAGGGAGTTTCTCTTTGGACCTTCCCAGTGCAAGCCATGGAGAAGCCGTGTGGTCTAGTGGTTAGGAATAGAACAGATGGGTTCTGTTCCCAGCAATCTCTTTGACTAACACCAGAAGCCTGGGAAAGTCCCTTTAGCACCTAAGGGACTCAGTTTCCCCACCATCTGAGGGTCTCAGAGTTTCGCCAGCTAGGTCATCTCCTACCTGCCTTGGTGGAAAGAGTTTCTGATCCGAAATTTTACTAGGTCACTTACAAGTGTTTTGACCTTGACAAAGTGCTTAACCTTTCTGAACCTCAATTTCCTCATCTATAAATTAGAGACTATTACTGTACCTACCACCTGGCTATAGTTGGAATTAAATAAGGAAGCATATTCTCAAGGGCCTCGCACCAGACATACTGTGAAAGGTCAAGAAGCAGTCGTTGTAATTGTTAATAGTAAGTAGAAAAGCACAAAGAGGTGGGACTGTGTTCTCAGCGGGCCTGCCCTGAGTGGGACCTGTCTGCCTCAGGCTTTCCTGCTCTAGTTGCCTTGTGCGGACCTTCCCTGGGCTTCCTCTGCTCTGGAGGGCAAGGATGCATTACCAGTCATTGTGCATCAGGCCTGAGGCCTGGCTGCTCATCCCTGTCTCCATGACGACCCCAGCCCCTCCCCTCCTTCCTTCCTTCAGAGCTTTCTGTTTACTGTAAACAGCTGCCCCAGCTCAGCTCTAGCTGATCCGCCCCCCCCACCCCCCACTCCAGGGCCAGCCAGACCCTCTCTGAACCCCGGCCTGGCCTGGTGTGAAGGTCTGTACACTGTTCCTGGACTCCAGGAGGCCTTGAACAAGCTCCATGTTTCCACCTTGCCTGGTGGGGAGGGGAGGAGGGAGGGAGGGGCCTGTTACCTCAGACCAGGGCAGCCAGGGCCTCAGAGACAGGGAACAGATGGGGCGTAAAGGAGGAGGACCACACCAAGGGAGTTTGGTGGAGACCTCTCTGGCTTGGCCTTAGACTGACCTGGGTTCAAATCTTGGCCTAGATTTGCTCACTGCATGACCTCAGGCTGGTCACTTAACTTCTCTAAGCTTCATTCAATTTATTGATTTGTAAAATGGAGGTAATAATACCTCCCTCAGAGGGGTGGCTGCTGTGCAGATTGGTAATAATGCACACAAAACTCCTAGCTCAGGTCTTGACACACTGCTAGCCTACAAAGATGGTGGCTGGACTGTTATTTCACTTTTCAGTTCCTCTCCTTCTGCTCAGCAATCTTGCATAAATCCCTGCCTGTTCCTTGACCTGGCATGCCTCTAACACACAAGGCTGCGCTATGCACAAAACACATATACACGTGTACACAGCAAACATATGAGCTGGGTAATGAAATGAAACTCAGAAGCGTGTCTGAGGCACAGGAGACTCCATGAGAGCAGAGGAAGAGTCTGTTTCCTAAGCCTTCCACAGGCCTGAGCTGGGACATCTCTGAGTGCCATCATCACCAGGGCACTATGACTTCCTCCCTCTTCCTCTACCTGGCCTCCAGGATTACACTCACCCTCCCCGCCCAGCGGAGCGCAGTGCAGGGACACAGGGAATGCTGTATGGGATGGCTCCCCTTCCCCGTGGGCCAAGCTTTCAGGGCAAGATGGTCTGGGATGTGAGCCTCCTGGCTCCCAGCTCCTAATGGGTCCATGTTGGCTCCCTCGACTCTCCAGCATCCTTGGAAGTCCTGTCTAATTAATGCTGCCTTGTGAGATGAGATTTAGACCTGCCATTTCTCTTACTACCAGGCCCGCCCAGCAGCCCTGGGGCAGAACCTGGGGTTAAGCAGGGGCATTCATCAATTTGAGTCATTACCCACAGGCCCATGAGTAAGTATGGTTCTGGATTTCCAGACCCCTGTCCCCTCCCTGAGATGCCTGTTGGGGTCTTCCAAGGCTGGGTCTCTGTTGGTTGCAGGTACAGCCCTGAGGTTCTCTTGAGCAGGGAGTGGCAGTTGGAGGCTTGTGAGCCTAGCTCAGTCCACTGCCCTCACACGCTCTTGCCGACAACCAGGTCTAACTCCAGCATTTGTGTGCTCAGCCTGGCTACATGAGAAAGGAGAGGAGCCCCCAGTACTGAAGTCAGCCCCGCGGGTTGGGCTGGAATTCCCCCACTTCTTACCTTGGCCGCTTGAGGAAACAGCCTCCCGGCAGAGAGCCGCCTCCCGCCAGGGACTTTTCTCCTGGGGATGACATGGAATGCAAGGCAGCTATGGGGACCCCAGCATCACCCAGCCACACATCAGCCAGCCCAAGGGGCAGGGGAGGGTGGCAGTCAACACAGGACCACTCTCTCCTTGCAGGGAGCCTGGCAGCCAGGGTCCTAGAAGTCATCTGAGACTTATGCAGGCCTAAAGGGGGAACAGGGATAAGGAGGCCATGGGGACCAGTGGTGGCCAGGAAGATCCAGACTGCTGCGTGGTCTGTACCTGGAACTCACCAGTCCCTCCTCCACACTCCATTCCCCGACCTCAGGACCCAGCCTGAAACTGCTTCCAATAGAATGTAAAACCCTCACTCATCTTCCAGGATGATGGGCTCTAGACTTTTGTTTGTTTTTTAACAGATGAGGGGGTGTCACTATGTTGCCCAGGCTGGTCTTGAACCTGGGGCCTCAAGTGATTCTCCCACCTTGGCCTCCCAATGTGCTGAAATTGCAGGCATGACCCACTATGTCTGGCCTTCCAAACTTTTTGATTGCGAATATTTACGTATAGATTATAAACTACAGTCAAAACACATATTAAATATTATTAAAATTTTGTTTTCTGTTTTTTGCTTTTTTCTGGAGACAAAATTTCACCCTTGTTGCCCAGGCTGGAGTGCAGTGGCGTTAACCTCGGCTCTCTGCAACCTCTGCCTTCTGGTTTCAAGCGATTCTCCTGCCTCAGCCTCCCGAGTAGCTGGGATTACAGGTGCCCACCTCCACACCCAGCTAATTTTTTGTATTTTTAGTAGAGACTGGGTTCACCAGGTTGGCCAGACTGGCCAGGCTGGTCTCGAAATTCTGACCTCAGGTGATCCACCCGCCTCAGCCTCCCAAATTGTTTTTTAACTAAAAAGTAAGTCAGAATAGAAATCGTGTTTCCTCGTATCCCCACAACAGATGCCTCACTGGCCCCATACAGGCCACTGTGGCGCCCACCTTGTGGAGAGAGGAAAGCAGGAGAGCCTCTCAAAGCAGACCATCACTCTGGAGGACACAGGGCATGAGGGGGCGATGGATTTTCTTAATCCATTGCCAACCGCAATTGAGGAACCCACATCTGAAGCCGTTCTATTTGTTGTTGTGAACTTGAAAAGAAACTTGGTCATCTTAGGCAAGGCCCCATTGCTGTGGTGGTGGCTGTGAGCTGCCAGTCCCTACCCTACAGGCCCGGGCAGCCTGTCCCTGCCTAGGACCACAGCACCCAATGTAGAAAGTGAGAGTTTATTGAGGAACACGCAGCCTCTTTGTGCGGGTGTGTGTGCGTGTTTGTGTGCACATTCATATGTGTACATGCACATGCTGGCCCAGGGTGTGTCATTCTGAGAACTTGCCCGGTGATGGCCTCTGCTTTCTGGTCTGCTCGTCTTGGAGTCCTCATTTATGTCACATAGGTACTGAGACACCTGCATTAACCCTTCTAACGGAGTCCTAAGAACCCCTGACATTGAACTAGATGCTTTCTCTGGTCTACATCCTCACCACATGGCTGTTTAGGTAGGTGACGCAGGCTTTGATTTGTCCATGGCGGGACAGAGGGCGCCCTCAGCACAGAGAGTTTCGGGGAATTGCCCAAAGTCACACCATCTGGTGGAGCTGGGTCTCCCGTGTGCTCCTACCCTTCCTAGGTGTCTTTCCTCGTGTTCTGCCATCCTGGTCCCACAGGGCTGCTTGACAGTTCAGAATTCTGGCCTGGGAAGAATTAGTTCCCAAGGGCCATGGGACCTCTCTCCTGCAGCTAGCGGGCAGCCTGCCCTTCCTGCCCCACTAGAGAGAAGGCAAGCCCAGGACACCCCCCCCTCTGTCCTTGGACATGTGAGCCCGTGGATAATGATCTTTGCAGGAGCAGGGGCCCTGCAGGCAGAGGAGAGAGGCCTGACTTTTCTGCCAAGACCAGAGTTGCCCCCTGGTTCTAGCTTGCCTGGCTGATCTGGGACCAGGGCTTCCTCCTTCATTCGAAAGCTCAGCCCTCTGACGGTGTGGCGGGGAGGGCAGTGGGAAGGGCTCAACCTCCAGCCCCCTCCCTCACTCACTGACAGCTGTAATCTGCTTGGGAAAATCTCTTTTTTTTTCCGCACAGGAAAAAATATTAGTTGTCCCGATAACAAGGAAAACAAAATCTAGCGCAGGGCATCAGAGACTTCCTGAGGCGGGAAACAATGTCCAGTGGAGAGCTCAGTGGAGAAGGCCCGAGCCTGGGAGGCTGCGGGGGAGCCCGGAGAGGACACTGGTCCAGTCCTATCCGGCCAGGGGGGAGGGGGTGACAGATCGAGGAACTTGGAAAAAAGATTTCCCCCCAAAACCTTGAAGTCTGGGCTGTTGCACTATATCCGGGAAATGATTCAGGACTGGAGCACGTCCTTGCCTAGGGCCAGGCCCCAGAGGCTCAGGTGCTCCGGGTCTACCTCTTCTCCCTCCCAGTTCCAAGCCTGCTCTCCCAGGTGCTACCCTAGGCCTGAGGGGCTGGAGAGTGAGGCAGTAGGGTCCCTTCGGAGGTGGTGGCTGAGGTCTGGGGTGTCCCACGGGCAACCCCCACCCCTGCCCCCGCCCCCACTGGGGGTGGTTGTCTTGTCTGCCCACAGCTGCTTCTCTGGGTAACTTTCCATTAAGGGAAGGGGGTCAAGAAGAGGAGGACCTCTCCAAAGACCCCGAAATCTGGTTCCCTCCACCTCTATCAGGAGACTGTGGCAGTGGGCAGCGGCTCCAGGAGCTTGCAGTGAGGGGGCTTACAAGGGAGGGGCTCCAATCCCAGCTGCCTAGCCAGGGGCACCGGGACACTGGCCTGTTGGGTCCAGTGGGTGTGGCCTCTGAGCACTGTGGGCCTCAGCAAAGGGACGGGAGAAAGAACCGGAGGCCCTGCGCTCCCAGCTAGCAGCACCCCTCAACTCCAGCTGCACGCGGGTCACTGTGGAGCTTTTAGAAAATACCAGTGCTGGCCGGGCGCGGTGGCTCAAGCCTGTAATCCCAGCACTTTGGGAGGCCAAGGCGGGTGGATCACGACGTCAAGAGATCGAGACCATCCTGGTCAACATGGTGAAACCCCGTCTCTACTAAAAATACTAAAAATTAGCTGGGCATGGTGGCGTGTGCCTGTAATCCCAGCTACTCAGGAGGCTGAGGCAGGAGAATTGCCTGAACCCAGGAGGCGGAGGTTGCGGTGAGCCGAGATCGCGCCATTGCACTCCAGCCTGGGCAACAAGAGCGAAACTCCGTCTCAAAAGAAAAAAAAAAAAAGAAAGAAAATACCAGTGCCTCCGAGGCCTCATCACCAAACAGTTCTATCAGGGCACCCATGGGAGCTGCTCAGGTGATCCTTGTGTGTGGCCAGGGTGGAGAGCCCCTGCACCTTGGCCCTTCAGTCACTTTCTGGCTGTCCCCTGTCACCTCTGCCCACAGAACTAGCCCCTCCATTTCAGATTGGAGGCCCTCAGAGATGGCCACCTAGCCGGTGGCTGCCTGAGGTGCCCACAGAGTTCCATGCCCAGAGTTCCCTGCCCTAGCTGGAGGCCAGTTGCCCAACTTAATAGCAGGATCTGGGTTATCCCCCTCCCTCTGCTCCTTCATACATCCCAGGATCACGCCAGCTTTGTTCTCAGGAGGACCCAGTACTCCTTCCCCCACAGTGCCCTCAGCTGTTGCTCTGCACAAGGCCCTTGGGGAGGTGCCGAGGGAGGTTTGGGCTCTTAACACAGAAGCTGGGACCTTCCCCAAGCACTGGGAGCTCTGGTAGCGTGCTGACGCTGTTGCATGCTGAATCGTGGGCTGACACGGTAAAATCCTTGACGTGAGAGAGGTGATTTCTCATTCATTTTTGATGGGTTACAAGCATGTACCAGTCACCTACTAAGTGCTGAGTCTGTGGGGGGATATGCAGAGGGAGAAAGTCACAGTTCCTGCTCTCTAAGGCCTTTTTAAGGCAGAGGGAAGGACAGTGCTGACAGTAATGAGTTACCATAAGGTAATACCATTTATATTCCCAACCTTCCCAGGAACTCCCCACCAGCACAGTGTAGGGAATAGTGCAACTGCTCCATAAATATTGAATAATGTTTCGTGAATATTTGTGACTTAAGTAGAGCATAGAATTTCCCTTCCCTGGCATTACAGATAGAGGGAGACACCTCAGGGACAGAATGAGTTTCAATTGCATCAAATGTTGGAGAAGGCCAGGCATGGTGGCTCACACCTGTAATCCCAGCACTTTGGAAGGCTGAGGGGGTGGATTGCTTGAGCCTGGGAGTTTGAGACCAATCTGGGCAACATGGCAAAACCCCGTCTCTACTAAAAATACAAAAAATTAGCTGGGTGTGGTGGTGGGCACCTGTAGTCCCAGCTACTGGGGGGCCTGAGGTGGAAGGATCACCTGAGCCTAAATTTGGAGGCTACAGTGAGCTTGGATCATGCTACTGCACTCTAGCGTGGGCAACGGAATGAGAGCCTGTATAAAAAAGAAAAAAAGCCATGTTGGGAGAGGGAGGGAGGGAATGAACCCGGAGCTACAAGCTGGCTACAGAGGAGAGCTCACTGAGGTCCCTTTTGGGTCCTAGCTGAGGGGGCTTGCAAGTCCGTAGGGTCCGTCTAGAGGGCCTGTGGGTTACCACCCCCTCTGCTCCAGTGGTCTTGCCCACCTGGAGGTTCACCAAAGCCTGTGAAGCAGGACCACAGAGCAGGCTTTTTTCTCTTCTTAATGGGGGGCTTCTTGCCCTAGGATTCCCAGGGGTCTCCCCTTTCCCTCTGGAGTAGCCCAACCCAGCCCCTTCCCCCATCACAGTATTTTCCAAACAGGTGGAGGATGCTGTGGTCCAGTAGCCACCTGGCTGCAGGAGAGGGGAAGCCCAGTGCACGTCCCTGGGGCTTCTCTGGAGCTGCAGCGGCTCCTCATGAGCTTAGGCTCTGACCCTTGGCCTGGGCACTGGGCAGCAGCTTCAGGAGCTTGGAGTGAGGGGGCTTATCAGGGAGGGGGTCCAGTCCCAGCTGCCTAGCTGTGGGTACTAACAGGCCACGCTGGGGCGGGGTCGGGGGGGCAAATAGATTGTGGGGTGGGGGGGGGCACCACCACCTGCTTTTCCTTGTTTTGTTTTCAGGACACTAATTACTGTGCTGAGCTCCGAGCTGCCTAATGAGGCCGTTTGGATTTCCTGTTGTTCTGGCTTCCCAAGACCCTTAAAGGGCCAGCATCAAACTAAGAGTGTGCTCTGGGTGGGACACCAACTTCTCTGGTGGGGGCAAGCACAGAGGGGCTATCCCTGGATTTGGCCTGAATGCCAGGAGCAGTGAGCAGATGAGGGGCTGGTCCAGCTCGCTGCTCCCATGCCCTCCATGAGCACCCACTCAGAAATGTCTGTGCCGGAAGCAGGAGCTGCAGTGCTGCGTAGCCTGGCCAGGGCATGGGGTAGGGAGGGGGAGGCAGGGAGGCCAGGGCTGAGGAGGAAAGGCTGGTGATGTCACCAGTGCCCAGACTGTGAGAACCACTGCAGCACCAGGCAGGAGGGAAACGCTGTGATGTCCTGCCCCCCTCGCCACTGGAAAATAAACACTTGTCTGAGCGGCCAGCACCACTTTCAAAGGGGCAGGCTAGCGAGCCTAGGGGCCCAGAAACAGGCCCGAGCCCAGCGCTAGGCAGAGATATTTGTGCAGGCTGGATACAGGAAGGTCAGGCTGCCCCCTACCCAGTCCCTCTGTTGCACACTGCCCAGCAAGGCTCATGGGCTGTGCTGGTCCCCTCTGCACCTTAGGGCTCTTCTGTGCATGCAGAGGAGCTGAGCATGGCCGGGGATGCCAGGAGCCCACTTCTGTAATGGACTGGCAGGGCAGGAGGGCATTCATCTGCCTGCTCGTGTCTCCCTTCTATTTGAGACACGGCCTCTGTCCCAGGACCTATCCCAAGTGACCCTCCAGCTGCCCCAGGCTGTGAGTCCCCTGTGCCCCTAGTAGGCCTGGTCTGTAGCACCCTCCCCCTCAGACAGGGTGACGACATTGTTGTTCTTATACGGGGCCTTCCGCCTGAAGTTCCGGCTCTGCTAAATGGTGGGAATGAGGGTCCGAGGGACAAAGCCAGCCTGGTTCCCGCAGCCACCTCAGAATGGACGGAATCCCCATTGTGTGCGGGCGCCTTGTGCCCGCCCTCCCCTTACCCTCACCAGACCGGACGTGCCAACAAACAGCTCATTGAGCCCAGGGAGGAGCCCAGGAGACAACAATGTCCCCCAACCGGCCAGAGAAGTGAACTCAGCTAGGGGTGGGGGCTCCCACGGAGGCTGGAGGGTGATGATCTCAGCCTGGGAGACCCGAGTCTGACCTGGGTTTGGGCTCCCGGGTGAGGGTGAGAAGGACTGACCCAGTGGCCTCACCCTGGCTACCCCACCCCCAGCTGGAGCTGGAAGCTTCTCGTGGCCTGGCCCAGGGGACCAAGCAGGTACAGCAGGCTGTCCGAGGGACCCAGCAGAGCTGTCCCAGGCCCAAGGGGCTGGTGGACCCTCCCTCTTGTGGTGCCATTGGGGAAGGCCCTCCACAAGGCCTAGACCAAAGCCCTCCCAAACCATCAGCCCAGTGCCAAACACATGGCAGGACTTTCAGATCCACAGAGACTGCACTTTCTATAACCAGAACCATCGAAAGGGCACGGGGCAGCCTGGAGAGGGGGTGAGAGTCCTGTCCCTAGAGGTATTCAAGTCATTAGTTATTGAATATGGGGTTGGTCCAAGTGCCCTTCAGAGTTCACCTCACCCTGAGCTTCTGGACATAGGGCCCCAAGTTATCCCCACAAGGTACCTCTGTACTCCCTTTTTGGGTTCCAGGCCTGATCCAACCCTTTCTCCTCTTCCAGGCAAGTCTGGGCCATCAGGAATGGCCTCAGGCCTCCAAGGGCAAAAGGAGGCAGGGGAGAGGGCTGGCCAGGAGAGCAGCATGGCTGAAGCTGCCCCACTCTCAGTGTGGTTGCCGGGGAAGCCCTAATGCCAGTCTCATGTTTGCAGGGGCTGATCTGAAAAGCAGAGGGTGAGAGCAGTGAGAAGCTGCCTTCGGGAAAAATATGGAGTCTATTTCAGACGGTCATCAGGGCTCTGGCATTCTCAGGAGCCCCATCATCTATGCATGGGAGCTGCCAACTCAGGAGCAGGACTCAGAAATAAAGTGCTCGCTCGGCCACCAGCCACAGATATAGACATGCTCCTAGCTGCGTCTGGCCTTCTTTCTGTACCTCCTTGCTCCAGACTACCCTGCATGCCACTGCCAGAGAGTATGCAGAGGGCTCCCTAGTACCTATCAATCAAATCCAAATTCATCTGCCTGGTGGGTTTCCATACCATACCTATGTGACTTCATGTCCACCCCTCCACATGCAAAGTTTGTGCCCCAGCCATACTTGCTTCATTTGTACCCGGATCCTTTGCCTCTCTTCATTCCCCCTGCTAGGAATCCCAGGAATGCTAACTCTTGTTTTTTTTGTTTTTTGTTTTTGTTTTTTTTTGAGATGGAGTCTCACTCTGTCACCCAGGCTGGAGTGCAGTGGCGCGATCTTGGCTTACTGCAACCTCCGCCTCCTGGGTTCAAGCAATTCTCTTGCCTCGGCCTCCCAAGTTGCTGAGATTACAGGTGCCCACCACCATGCCTGGGTGACAGAGTTTTTTGTTTTGTTTTGTTTTGTTTTGTTTTGTTTTTTGGAGATGGAGTTTCGCTCTTGTTACCCAGGCTGGAGTGCAATGGCACGATCTCGGCTCACCGCAACCTCCGCCTCCTGGGTTCAAGCAATTCTCCTGCCTCAGCCTCCCGAGTAGCTAGGACTACAGGCACGCGCCACCATGCCCAGCTAATTTTTGTATTTTTAGTAGAGACGGGGTTTCACCATGTTGACCAAGATGGTCTCGATCTCTTGACCTTGTGATCCACCCGCCTTGGCCTCCCAAAGTGCTGGGATTATAGGCGTGAGCCACCGTGCCCGGCCAATTTTTGTATTTTTAGGAGAGACAAGGTTTCACTATGTTGGCCAGGCTGGTCCCGAACTTCTGACCTCAGGTAATCTGCCTGCCTCGGCCTCCCAAAGTGCTGGGATTACAGGTGTGAGCCACCACACCCAGCCCCTTCTTCTCTTTATCTAAATTCTGTTCTTTTTCCAGGCCCAGTGTAATCCCTCCTCCCCACAAAGCCTCCTCTGACCCTTGGGACCCCAGTCCCTCTCTGAAGACTGGTTCCATGGTCATCACTCTGCTTTTCTTTTTCTTTTTTTCCATTTTGTGGAGAACGGGGTCTCGCTATATTGCCCAGGCAGGTCTCGAACTCCTGGGCTCAAGCTATCCTCCTGTCTCTGGCTCCCTAAGAGCTCGGATTATAGGCATGAGCCACAGCGCCAGGCATCACCCTCCCTTTCACGTGCTTCTATCTCATCTCCAGGTGCTGAGAGCCACAAAGGCTAAATTTTATGTTCCTCTGTGGCCTTACTAACCTAAGCCCCAGGAAAAGAGGCTAGGCACTTGGTAGACCTCATCCACAACTGAGTAGGTGATGGATACAAACTCTGCATATGCCCGTCACGCACACACAGGGGTCCTGGGAACACTAACCACAGGGCCCCCCAGATAGAATGCAGCTTTTGCATGTCTTCTCTTCTCTTGGCAGCAGTTTTGATAGACTTGTCCCAGGTCTCCCCAGCTTCCTCCTCACCTGGACAAGGATTGTAGTAAGCGGGGTGGGGGCTAAGCCACAGGAGGAGAGGAGGGGAAGCAGGAGAGAACAGGAAGGGATCTCAGCAGTCACAATGGCTCCAACAACAGCAGTGTTCACTCTGCCCAAGCAGGACTCACGACACTGGGGCAAGTGTGGATCTACCAGTGTGGATGCCTAGTTCTTCTTTTTGAGACAAAGTCTTGCTCTGTTGCCCAGGCTAGAATTAAGTGACAGGATTTTGGCTCACTGCAACCTCTGCCTCACCGGTTCAAGCAATTCTCCTGCCTCAGCATTCTGAGTAGCTGAGATTATAGGCACCCACCACCACACCCAGTTAATATTTTAATTTATTTTTATTTTTCGTAAAGATGGGATTTTGGCATGTTGGCTAGGTGGGTCTTTGAACTGGGTGCAAGTGATCTTTGGCCTCCCAAAATCTTGGGATTACAGGTATGAGCCACTGCACCTAGTTGATGTCTATCTATTTTTTTCTTTCTTTCTTTTTTCCTTGAGACAGAGTTTTGCTCTTGTCGCCCAGGCTGGAGTGCAATGGCTTTGTCTTGTCTCACTGCAAACTTTGCCTCCCAGGTTCAAGCGATTCTCCTGCCTAAGCCTCCCGTGTAGCTAGGATTACAGGTGCCTGCCACCATACCCAGCTAATTTTTGTATTTTTAGTAGAGATGAGGTTTCACCACCTTGGCCAGGCTGGTCTTGAAGTCCTGGCCTCAGGTGATCCACCCACCTCGGCCTCCCAAAGTGCTGGGAATATAGGCGAGAGCCACCGTGCCTGGTTGATGCCTGTCAATTTCTTTTTTTTTTTTTTTTTTTTTTTTTGAGACGGAGTTTCGCTCTTGTTAACCCAGGCTGGAGTGCAATGGCACGATCTCGGCTCACCGCAACCTCCGCCTCCTGGGTTCAGGCAATTCTCCTGCCTCAGCCTCCTGAGTAGCTGGGATTACAGGCACACGCCACCATGCCCAGCTAATTTTTTGTATTTTTAGTAGAGACGGGGTTTCACCATGTTGACCAGGATGGTCTCGATCTCTCGACCTCGTGATCCACCCGCCTCGGCCTCCCAAAGTGCTGGGATTACAGGCTTGAGCCACCGCGCCCGGCGATGCCTGTCAATTTCTAAACATACAGAGTTGATGAAGGTTGTTACTGAAACCCCTTGGTGCTAGACACCCTAACTACACTGTTGCTTGGGAAATTCTCTATGAACTCCGAGATCTTAAATACAGCCTGCCCCTTTGCTGCAAAGTTTGTGTGGCTGGACAGCTCTACTAGGCTTGATTTTCTGAGAGTGGCACCCAGAAGGATGGGGGCTGAAGAGGCAAAGTGAGCTTGGCTCACAGTAGTCTAAACATTTTCCAAAAAACTCCTTGGGTTTTCGAGGGAGCCTAGCTCCTGGTGACGCCAGGTCTCTCTGGACTTCTTTTCCTGGGGAAAGTCTAGACACAAGGATAATTCTCTGGGCTGGAGTTTCTTTGCTAATCACAGGCAAGGCAAGTTACTCATTAGCAATCATTAACATGCAATTCTCATCAGTTCAGGGGAGAGTTCAACCTGTATTAAAAACTGGGATACACTGTGTAGACACTCTGTCACAGGAAGTTCTCCCATACGTCTAACCTAAATCCTTCCTGCCACAATTGAAGCCTGTTTCCTCTCGTTCTGACTGTGGTGGAAGAAGGAGACAGCTGGCCATCATCCTCTGCTTAAGCCCCATTACCTACTTGACCATGACAGTCATATTCCTCCCTAGCCTTTTCCAGGGAGCAGTGGCATGCCTACTCAGGCAATTGTTCACAGTTGGCACCTGTCCCCTGATTCTCACCCTGTTTCTTCCTCTGTGTCTGAGAGTATTTGAAACTACTTCCTGGTTCAGGCCTGACCCTTCCTTCCCAGGAGTCTGCAGGGGAGCGGGGCCAATCTGAATATGCCCCACTCCAAGGTTGCCCCAGTGGGAGAGAGTGAGGTGTGGCCCCATCCCTGCCTCAGGCTTGCTTCAAGTCTTGGGTGGCAGCTGGGATCAGAGATCAGAGGCTGTGTGGAGAAATGAGGAAAGGTCAGGGTTTCTTCTAGTAGCTGAGTTGTCACTCAGTGGGGGGAAGGCGAAGGACACACAAAGACCTGGGAACACCAAGGGATTGGGGCAATAAAGGGCCTGGATGCTAATGAAAGACCGGAGCCAGAGGAGGGGTGTGAGGCGGTGAGGGAAGGCGGGGCTGGGAGAGCTTCCCGGCTGGCAAACGTCACAGAGGAAATAGGTTTCAGGGATGGGCAACCAGTATCCTGAGAGGTGGCAAGAGGAGAGGACAGTGAGTTAAGCACAGCCTGGGTGGATGATGAGCAGGTGAGGAGGCTTCTACAGGGCAAGCAAAACCTCAGGGTAGGGAGGCAGATCCAAGAGGGTGGTGGAACCCCTGCTTTCAGCTCAGGCTCTGTCCCCCACCCCACCATGTCCTTCAGCACAAATTCTCTTTCACCCTAGTGACTCTGAGCAATGCCTTTGCCTTATGCCCTCTGTTCTCTGGCCCCACAAGACCTCTCAGAGGCCTCTGAGCCCTATAGGATCCAGGTCAGGAGGCAAGGGCAGGCTCTGGCCAGGCCTCCTGCTCAGGGGTCTTATGCAGAGGCTGCTCTGGGCCTTCCTTCCCTTCTCCTGAGACTCCCTGCTTGCTGGCTAGGGTAGGAATGGGAAGGAGCTAGGGAAAGGGGAGCTGGGGGCTCTGGGAAAGTTGCTGGGGAGGCTGCCCTAAATCCTGGCCTGCTCCGTGGCTGGAAATACCCAGTGTGTGGCTCCTGGCCCTAGCTTTCCAGGCATTCCCTGGGTTTGGCAAATGAAGCTGGGGCAGCTGCCGGGTCATCAGAACTCGAGCCCTTGCAGCCAGACCTATCTAGGATTCTCCAGCCGGCAGGCCTTCACCCCGCCCCCTCTTCTTTTTCTCTTGCTGACCAGCACCAAGGAGGCCTGGAGAGAACATCTACCAGCCACGAGTCACAGTTAGAAGTTGCTTCTCATGTGGAGGACTCTCAACTTCTCCTCTCTTGGGCCCATTGTCTCTGCAGACCCAAGCTGTTCTCCTCCAGAACAAGATGGCCCAGTCTATACCAGTTAACCCAGTGCCAGTCACCTCCTGCACTGGGAATTCTGAGAAGGCAAGGAACACAGTCTGCAACTAGCCTGGGCCCTCAGGCTCCTGGGGAACTTCAGAGGAGGAGGCGGGAGGCCCTCCTGGTCTTGTGAGAAGCTAGAGCAGGCACTCTGTCTCCTGCCAATGGTCCCATCCACTTGGACGTCCCTTCCTTGGCACATTTGGGTCATCAGTCATGAGTCATCAGCCAGTAGACAGTCCAGCCGGTCAGTGTGCTCTCCAGGTGACATGGAGAGGGCTGATCTGCCCTCTGAGAACCAGGGCAGTTCAGAAGATGCCCCTCTTTCCTGCCTCAGGCCTCGGCTCCAAACTGCCACCATGAAGGAGGAGGGGTTCCAGTGTGAGACCTATACTTGGCCCTGGCAGGAGTGTCATCTCGGTCCCCAAAGGCCAAGACTGTGGGCAGTTGGTTCCTCCAAACCTTCATATGTTCCCCAAACCCATTTGCAAAGCTCCAGTCTTCTCCTTCCACTCAAGAAATTTGTCACACCCTCCCACCACAAAAAGGACCTCAAACAATGGACGTTTTCCACAGGGTTTGGAACCCTTCTGAGCCTAGCTTTCCTCTCTTTTTTCCCCACCCTCTGCTCCTCATGCCTCATTCCTTATGAGCATTTGTCTTCTGTTCTCATTTTTCCTTCATTTCCTTCTGGAACTCATTTGTAGTCAGGGAGCTCCCCTCCCTTTCAAGTCTGCCCCTGACTGTCTGGATGTCACCTGGAGGAAAGGAAATGACTGTTTATTGGGTCTCACAAATGCATAATCTGATACAGTCCCTCAGCCACTCTCCAAGGTCTCTATTATTATTATTGTAATTATTGAGACAGAATCTTGTTCTTTTGCCCTGGCTGGAGTGCAGTGGCATGATCTCTGCTCACTGCAACCTCCACCTCCCAGCTTCAAGCAATTCTCCTCCCTCAGTCTCCTGAGTAGCTGGCATTACAGGCGAGTACCACTATGCCTGGCAATTTTTTTTTTTTTTTTTTTTTTTAGACGGAGTTTCGCTCTTGTTACCCAGGCTGGAGTACAATGGCATGATCTCAGCTCACCGCAACCTCCGCCTCCTGGGTTCAGGCAATTCTCCTGCCTTAGCCTCCTGAGTAGCTGGGATTACAGGCACATGCCACCATGCCCAGCTAATTTTCTTTTTGTTTGTTTATTTATTTATTTATTTATTTATTTATTTATTGAGACGGAGTTTCGCTCTTGTTACCCAGGCTGGAGTGCAATGGCGCGATCTCGGCTCACCGCAACCTCCGCCTCCTGGGTTCAACCAATTCTCCTGCCTCAGCTTCCTGAGTAGCTGGGATTACAGGCACGTGCCACCATGCCCAGCTGATTTTTTGTATTTTTAGTAGAGACGGGGTTTCACCATGTTGACCAGGATGGTCTCGATCTCTCGACCTCGTGATCTTTTTGTATTTTTAGTAGAGACGGGGTTTCACCATGTTGACCAGGATGGTCTCGATCTCTTGACCTCGTGATCTACCCGCCTCGGCCTCCCAAAGTGCTGGGATTACAGGCTTGAGCCACCGTGCCCGGTCTCGCCTGGCTAATTTTTGTATTTTTTGGTAGAGATGGGGTTTTGCCATGTTGGCCAGGCTAGTCTCAAACTCCTGACCTCAAGTGATCTGCCTACCTAAGCCTCCCAAAGTGCTGGGCTTACAGGCATGAGCCACCACGCCCAGTTATCTCTATTATTATTATCCCATTACACAGATGAGAACACTGAGTGTAGAGCTAGGGTTAAGTTACAAGCCCAAGACCACAAGGCTAGGAAGTGCCAAGAAGCATGCCCATGTTAGGCTTATTCACCAGACGCACCTGGTGGGTGGGGAGACACTGTTCCACTTGCCTCCTCCCCCTCACCGAGATTCTCCATGGCTTCTTGTCCCTCAGGGCCCATGCCCTACCCCTTCCTCCTCACCAGAGCTTTTCTTATCGTTAGTCGCTGCATCTTGTTCCTCCCTTGAAGCCCCCAGATGAGTTCTCAAGGCCACCACCTAGTCATCACCTTCCTCTCTCCTCGGCCAGTCTCAGGCCTGTCCTGTGGGGAACCCACTCTGTCTCGCGGGAAAAACCCAGAGCAGGCGGTTCCTTCTGGGGGCTCCAGGGAGAGGTGAAGGAGGCCATGCGGGGCACCGCCCGCTGAGCGGGAATCCCGTCCCTAACCGCTGGCGCCCCTCGTGGGGAGGGGCGAGGGCGGAGGTAGTTCTGCTGCGGCATCTGTCTCAGGCGGGCGGGAAGCTGCTGCATTAAATTGTAAAATCGATTTATTGACCGGCAGGTGCGAGCAGCGGCAGATGGAGAGTAGCCCTGCCGGGGCGCATCTGCGGGGAGCGGCGGCATCGATCCCGGCCCCCCTCTGAAATCCGTCGTCCTGGGCCTTTCTCGCCAGCTCACTCCCAATTGTAGGGCCAAGGTCCTCGAAACTGCGGCGCCGGAGTGGCTAAGGTAGCTCGACTCCCTCCCCCAACACCCTCCTGGCCGCAGGGCCCGGGCTGTGCCCGCACGGCTGCCAGGCTCTGCCAGCCCCACTGCCCCAGTTGGCACGCGGCGGGCCAGGCTGACGCGTGGCAGCGCCCTGCGGCAGATGAGGCACGCGCCGGCCTCATTTCAATGTGAATGGATCGAATGGAGCAGCCATGTGGCAGCAACAGTTTGCAAATCTCCACGCCTTCTGTGCAGCTCCCCGGCCGCCGCTCCCTGCACGTGGCCCCTTCTCCGCAGCGACCGCATCGGTGCCCCTCAAGGCTTAAGCGCCCCGCCCAAGCCAGGCCTGCTTCCCCGCCCCTGGCCTGCCCAGCGGGCAAGGTTGCCCGGCCCCCACCACGATCCTACCCGGGTGCAGTGTGCCCCGCGGAGAGCGCCGTCCCCTGGGAGGGGGTTGGGGAGAGGAGAAGTAAAACCGCGCTGAAGGCCTCTGAGCTATGCCTGAGGCCCTGGGGAGGGCACGGAGACGATGCTAAGGGAAGGAGTCCCGAGGCTCTACGAGGCTCCTGTCGCACCCCCATAACCCAGGGTCAGCATAGGGACACCGCTGGAAGGCGACTTTGAAGTTTCCTGGCCCTCCGTGCCGATTCTTTCCGCTGGGGGACTGTGCGCAATGCAACGGTCAAGCGTAGGGGGACAGTAGAAGCAGAAGGCCTTTAGGGGCAGAGGCGGTGGGCCTTTTGTGAAGCCAGGCCTAGACCTTGCACCCACTTCTGACGCTGGGCAGTGTTGAGGGTGCGGGTCGGATTGAGGAACCCTGGGCCTGCAAAGGGTCTGTGGCAGGGCAGGTCGTTGGGACCCTGGGTCTCTCTGTGCACCCTTTCCATGGTGTTGTGGAGCGTCTGCAACAGGGGCAGGGGCAGCGACTTCGACGGGGGTCCAGCCCCACGGTGATCGGTGGCCTCTCATCGCCTCTAAACCTCCTGCTCCAGTGAGCCCCCAGGAAGACGCTGTAGCGTTCTTCCGCCAGCAAGTCCGAAAGTCCCGAGTGGGAGAAGAAGAGAGGCGCAAACCCAGCTGTGGGGCGGAGGAACACCTGCGGCCTTCGCACTGGGCTCCCCACCCGCAGCGTGACCCTCTCCTGCTCAGCAAATGGGGGCAAAGCTCTACAGCAGCATGTGGGAGCGCTTGTAGATACTGGGGCCAAGGAAGGCAGTGTCCCAGGCCGGGAATGCGCTTCTGGGGACAGCATCTCAGCAAACAGGTGTTTGATGAATGTCTTCTGATGCTGAGAATTTAAGTCTTTCCTCTTCTAGTCAGAGCTTAAAAGATCTCTGGGATCCCCTGGGTTTCACCTTTCTGAAGACAATAATCCAGCTTTGTTTGGTCCTTGGTAATTTGCAAAGTACTTTTGGGCACATTAGTCTGGGCGTTTAGGATGGTAGAGAATATTCCAGATTTTCCAGTGTTGGGAGAGATGCCTTGTGTGGGACTAGATGTCTCCCTTGAGGGTCAGGTATGCAGGACCAGTTCCAGAAACGGAGGATGTTTTTATTAACTCCCTGGCCAGGATTTGGAGTTGAGAGCGGACAGGGCTAGGTAAGGCTGGATGCCAGCTTGGAGGAGAGCAAGGAGCACCCGCTGGCATCCTAGAGAGGCAGGTCCAGAGATTCACAGAGTATGGGCGGAGAGAAGATCTTGAAGCCCACTTGCCAGGATCGCCGGGAGGCACGCCCCGGCCTCCCCCTCCCTCGGGCCTGGGACTCCGCCTGCCCATAACCTACATTAACTCCCGAGCGCAGCCTGCGCCCATCTGCCGCCCCCGCCCCACCTCGGTTCCCCACGCCAACCCGCTCGCGCCAGATGGTGGCTGGGAGGGGTGGCCGTGCGTGGGGGACCCCGGAGCCCGTCTCCTCACCTCGCCCCTCCCCCAACCCACGCTCCCAACCTCTTGTTTCTCATCCTTTCCCCCCATCCGCCCCCCAGTCCTCCACCACCACCACCCAAGTCAAAAAAAAAAAAATCAGACCATGCTCGGCATTGGCAGCTGTTGGGCTCCTCGCCGCGCCCCCCCTCTTAGGGCCTCCCCCGGGTTCGCGCTGCGTCCCGGCTCCCCCCCGCGCTGATCTTATCGCCCCGACTACAGCCATCACCTCACGGGCGGGCTGACAGCTGAAGCCACAGGGCCCCCGCCGCCCTCAGCGTCGCAAAGAGAGAGCTCCCCGGCACCCCGGAGACTGGGAGAAGCCGGTCCTCCCCGGTCTGCGGCCTCCAGGGATCACGCCGGGTTCCGAGAAAGCAGCTGCGCTGGAGGAGTACGGCCACCCGGGGGACCCTCGCGGGCGAGACTTGTGAAGCCGCCTGAAAGTCATTCAACTCCGCACGGCTCCAGTTCCACCCCACATCCCGCCTTGTGAGGCGAGGACCTGGGCCGACCCGGCCTCAGTCCCTCACCTTGATTCTCCAGTGACCTGAGGCAACTCTGGCGTCAAGAGAGTTCCTCCTTGCCCCAGCGGAGCGACAGGGCGCAGCCGGGGGCTTGGTGCTCTTGGGGTGGGGGAAGGCAGCGGGCGCAGGAAATGAAGCGGGACCCAGGTGAGGGGACGCGCTGGAGGCGGGACCAGAACCTCATTACCATACAGCTGAGGACGCGCCCCCCCCCCCCCGCAACCTCGGGGACCACGCCCCGCCCTCCCCCACCGCAGGGACCACCCGTCTGGGTCTCTGGCACGCGCCAAGCCCTGGCAGGGGACAGAAGGGAGAAGGCACGCGCTAGGCACGCCCCCGCAGCTAGAGAGGGAGACACCCAACAGGTGCACAGAGAGGGCCTCGAGTCTTAGACCCTTGGCCCCCTAGCCTTGCTCAGGGTAGCCACGGAGACGTTAACACTTCCGCTGGACTCCCTGCTGCGCTGGGGATGCGTGGTGGGTGGGCACTCTTAGGTTGAGGGCCGGTGAGACCAGGGTTCCTGAAGCTCCAGGAAGGAAAAGGAGATCGGATTTTCCCGGCGCTGGTTTTCGAATTCCGGGCTTAAGTTCCTTTTACCTGCTTGAGGACACTAGGTAACTAGCGCCTGCCGCGGACGCACAGCCTACGGGGACTCCCTAGTGTCTCCGCCCCCAAGACCATCCCGGAACCACCCACTCACCTCCCGCCCCTTTGCCGGCCAACCCCTCTATCCTCCCACGGCTAGGGTCTCAGCCCTTAACCACTCCATCACGGAGAACTGGTCACCTCGGCACACGCAGAGCTGGGGGACCTAGAGGTTGGGAGCGGCACGGAGGGGCGGGGACCTGAGCCCAACCGGCTGGCGGGGAGGGGGGAGCGGCGGGGGCGGAGGCCCCCTCCGGGCGGCGCTGGGACTGTAGGAGCTAGAGGCCGGGAGGGGAGGGGAGAATGACCAAGAGTCTGAGTGACAGGCGGCGAGGAGAGCAGCCAATGTATATAAGGAAGGCTCCCAAGCGCGCAGGTTTCAGTAGCGGCGCTGCGCGCAGGCCAGGAACCCAAGGCCAAGAGCCGCAGCCCCAGCCGCCTCGGTGCAGCGTACCCCGGCACTAGCCCGCTTGCAGCCCCAGGATTAGCCCGAAAACGCGTCCTCGGCGCGGCCGGCCGCCGCCCAGCCGCAGTCACCTGGATTACCTACCGCGGCAGCTTCTGCAGAGCTAGCAAGAAGGCCAGTGGGGAGCAGCGTCCTGAGAGGAGCGCGTCTTTTCTGGGACCCCCGCGGCTCGGCTGGCTGACGCTCAGGAAAGCGGCTTCGCGAACAGAGCCAGATTCAGGGCCCGCGGGTGGAGAGAGTGACGCCCCAGGGGATGGCGGCAGCGTCCCGGAGCGCCTCTGGCTGGGCGCTACTGCTGCTGGTGGCACTTTGGCAGCAGGTAACACGTCCCGCGCCCTCTCCGTTCCCTCTGCCGCGCTCTGGGCCTGAGCCCCGGGCGCCAGCTGAGCTGACCGGTCCCCTCTCTCCTTCCCTCGGTCCTTGGGCAATAGCGCGCGGCCGGCTCGGGCGTCTTCCAGCTGCAGCTGCAGGAGTTCGTCAACGAGCATGGCGTACTGGCCAGTGGGCGGCCGTGCGAGCCTGGCTGCCGGACTTTCTTCCGCGTCTGCCTTAAGCACTTCCAGGCAGTCGTCTCGCCCGGACCCTGCACCTTCGGGAGCGTCTCGACGCCGGTTTTGGGCACCAACTCCTTCGCTGTCCGGGACGACAGTAGCGGCGGGGGACGCAACCCTCTCCAACTGCCCTTCAACTTCACCTGGCCGGTGAGCACAGCCTGGGCACACTGGGAGGTCGCAGAAGCCGAGAGAGGAGGCACCCTGGGACCAAAGCCCTCTCCCCAGATTTCCTTGCACACACACCCCCTACCCTAAGAGCCGAGGGTACATTCTCTCCTGGCTCTTTCTTCCCGACTCTCTCCTGAGACCTGATCCCAGAGAAGGCTCTCACCAGTCTCCGTCTTCCCAGTTTATGCCCTCGGGTCCCCAGCTCTTGGGACACAGCTTTCATTACCGACCACTCTGGTGCGGTACCCTATCATCCCCTCCTCCAGTGGCTCTCACTTACACTCTCCCATCCCTTAACCCTCCCTCTACCGGGGGTTCTCCTCTTGCCTTCCCTGCTCTAGCGCCACACTGCGCAGACCCGTTATGTTGACCCGGGCGCAGTAACTGAATCCTGCAATTAGATTAATGAAACCGGCTGCTGCAAGGCACCCCCACCTCTCCCCGCTTGCTCATCTGGCCATCTCTCCGTTCCCTCACCCCCTTTCCCAGGGTACCTTCTCACTCATCATCGAAGCTTGGCACGCGCCAGGAGACGACCTGCGGCCAGGTGAGTAGCTCGCTCCGCCGCCACAGGGGGGCGACACGGCGCAGCGCCGAAAGAGTTAATCTGTTCTAGGCGGGGGAAGTGCGGGCTTGGGGGTGGGAGGCAGGACGCTTAGCTTGGCCCGGAGCTGCGCCCCGCGCTGGACGCTCGGATTCCGCTCACTGCCTGGACTCAGAGCACAATTGCGTTTCCTGCGGGTTATTTTTGGCGTGGGAACGCGGGGAGTACAGCGGTGAGAAAGGCTGAAGCTGCCAGCGCCGCTGACGGGCCCCTTCCTGTATTTTACACCTTTCGCGAATTCCGCTCCTTTGGAAAGGGAATAATGGCTTTGGGATGTTGTTCTGACACAGAGGAAAAGGATATTTCAGCAGCACAACAATTCTCACTTTGAAAAGGAAAAAAGAAAACCATTACTACCTCTGGAGGCAGAACCCCTGAATGGGCACCAAAGGACCCCTTGCTCTCAGGGTCCTCCTCGGGGAGCTTTTCTTTTTCTTTTTTTCTTTTTTCCATTTTGACCTCTTTTCCTCTTTCCCCTCCCTATCTGCCTCCTAGACCCTGGGATATCTTAACATCCTTCTATTGTCCCCTTTTTGAATACTATCAGGCCCCCTGCACATGCACACTCACACAGGGCAGCTACGGAGGGGGACTCTGGGTCCCTCTAGCCTGATCTTGCTGGCAGGTGGGGGTCATTTGGATAAATGGGCTGATTTGTTGGCTGATCGCCATCATCACAGCCAAGAAGGCCATTGGCCAGCCATCACTGGCACCCTTGGGGACTGGTGGCCCTTCCCTGACCTGACCCTCTGCCCCCTCAGAGGCCTTGCCATCAGATGCACTCATCAGCAAGATCGCCATCCAGGGCTCCCTAGCTGTGGGTCAGAACTGGTTATTCGATGAGCAAACCAGCACCCTCACAAGGCTGCGCTACTCTTACCGGGTCATCTGCAGTGACAACTACTATGGAGACAACTGCTCCCGCCTGTGCAAGAAGCGCAATGACCACTTCGGCCACTACGTGTGCCAGCCAGATGGCAACTTGTCCTGCCTTCCCGGTTGGACTGGGGAATACTGCCAGCAGCGTAAGCAGCCAAGCTCCCACCTGTGTAAAAGGGGCGGGTCCCCTGAGCAAACACAATGGAGCTTCTTGGTCACAGCTTGCCTCCCTTGAAGAGAGGTCTGGGCCTCAGGGACACCTACTAGCTGGGCCTCAGGGACACCTACGGGTATCCCTCCTTCCAGGTGCTGAGGGTGGGCTTGGCCCCAGATCTCCTCTCTCTTCCCAACACTCCTCCCATCATGCCAAAGCCCGCAGGAACCCCATTTTGACATTCCATCCAGCTTGGCTTCTCCTTCCCTGTGCCATTGTTTCACTTTAAGATACCCAGGACTCCTTTGGGAGGCCAGGAGTAGGAAGTGGGTCCAGAGGAGCTGAGGGACCCCCAGGGCCAGCAGGGGAGAATGGGGCTCCAGAGTCCTTGGCATCCCACCCTCACCCAGCTCTGTGTTCTTCCCTTAGCTATCTGTCTTTTGGGCTGTCATGAACAGAACGGCTACTGCAGCAAGCCAGCAGAGTGCCTGTGAGTAGGGGATAGGAAGTGGTGAGTGGGAGCCCTCCCTTGGCCTGGGCCTCTCACCTCACTCTGCCTCTCTCTTGTTCCCCAGCTGCCGGCCAGGCTGGCAGGGCCGCCTCTGCAATGAATGCATCCCCCACAATGGCTGTCGCCACGGCACCTGCAGCATTCCCTGGCAATGCACTTGTAATGAGGGCTGGGGAGGCCTGTTTTGTGACCAAGGTAAGTAAGGGTGAAGAGAAGATGTGGAGTGGGTGGGAAAGATAGAGCAGGGGCTTGGAAATCAGATTTGTCACCTGGATCCTTCTTACTTGGTGACTGCAGATTTGGCTTTCCCATGATCTTCCAAGGATCTTGGGTCTTTTAAGGATCTTTACAACTGGCCTGGAAAGAGGTTGTGGGTCTTTGTTCTCCAGGTGCAGGGGGTGGGGTGGGTGATGGAGCCAGGGTGGCTGAAGAAGTCAGAAGAGTGACAGGTCGGCAGCCTGGAAGTTACACTCATAAATCCTAGCAAGGCCAGAGAGAGGGATGCCTGGCTCAGTTCCTCTTTCTACCCTGTAGTTACCTATTAACCCCCTGAGTGTTTGCTTACCTTCCAGGGCTGTTTGAGCAGCTTTCCCCTAAACAGCTGTCTGGTGGGGTGTGCTTACCAGCCACCTGAGGCTATGGTTGATCTGGGCCTCTGGGCCGAGTGGCATCTAACCGACTTTTTGGTGTGGCCCAAGTGGGCTCCCTGCTCTTACCCAGTTGCACTTGCAAGCCAGCTGCCTGAGCCTATGTGGTCTCTACCTGGTGTTTAGTGATAGTCACTCTCTGGCTATATAGGGGCCTTTCAGTCCCAACTTTGGGGGAGGAGGAAGCCTTTTTTCTTGCATCCTGGTAGCCAGCTGCAGCCTAGGCCTCCCATTTTCAGGGTCAAATGGGTGCACCAGCTGCCCAGAGACATCAGCACAGGCCTGGGTAGGGTGGAGAGGGTCCTTGTCAGGATGGAAAGAAATTGCCTAGGCCCTGACTTGCTGTCAGCAAGGGGCTTGGGATTCAGTCCCTGTGTTCTGTGTGTGTGTGTCTGTCCCTTTACTACCACTCCCACCCCAACACTCACACACCTGGTTCCTGCTCATTCTCTTCTCTCTCCACCATATTTGCTCCCAGGTGACACAGTCATATATTCATCATATGCAAACACAGCACTTGCAGGCCCTATATTTACTCTGTCTGGTTCTCCCTCCCTGTCCTTCCCAAATAAAAAAAACAAACACTTATATTTCAAAATACCCTTGTAACACTTCTTCCTTTAAAAAATGCCTGATCACTACCTATGGTGGCCCTCAACTCTCTGCTACCATTTCTACCTGTTGAAATTTTATCCCTCCTTCCAGGCTTATCTCAGCTGCCCCTCCTCCATGGAGCCATTTCTGACTTCCTCCCTGACATGTGGCCTTGCTCTCCCCTCCTCTTCCTTATCTTCATACTACTTGGGTTGGCAGTTTATGAGTTTCCCCGGCAGGACATCTTCCAGTTCTAGTGTGTTGTTTCACTTTTGTTTGACTGCACTGGTCATATGTGATTCAAGGTGCTTTAAGAAACATGATTTTAGGCCAGGTGCAAAGGCCTGTAATCTAAGCACTTTGGGAGGCTAGGGTGGGTAGCTCACTTGAAGTCAGGAGTTCAAGACCAGCCTGGCCATCCTGGTGAAACCCACGTAAATTACAAATATTAACCGGGCACAGTGGCGCACGCCTGTAATCCCAGCTACTTACAAGGCTGTGGCATGAGAATCGCTTGAACCCAGGAGGCGAAGGTTGTAGTGAGCATATATCACATCACTGCACTCCAGCCTGGGTGACAAAGCAAGACTGTCCAAAAAAGAAAGAAAGAGAGAAAGGGAAGAGAAGAGAAGAAAGAGAGAGGAAGAGAGGAAGGGAGGAAGGGAGGAAGGAAGGAAGGAAGGAAGGAAGGAAGGAAGGGAAAGGAAAGGAAGGCAGGAAAGAAGGAAAGGAAGACAGAAAGGAAGGAATGAAGGATTTCATTGGTCGGGGAGGAAGGATGTTTGGGCCTGGGAGACTTTGAGTTGAGGCATCTTTGAGCCAAACATGGGGGAAACATGGACTGCAAGAAGCCTGGAGGTGAGCGCATTCTCTGGCCCTACTTAGCTGCTTGGTTCCTGTCCCTGCAGATCTCAACTACTGCACCCACCACTCCCCGTGCAAGAATGGGGCAACGTGCTCCAACAGTGGGCAGCGAAGCTATACCTGCAGCTGTCGCCCAGGCTACACCGGTGTGGACTGTGAGCTGGAGCTCAGCGAGTGTGACAGCAACCCCTGTCGCAATGGAGGCAGCTGTAAGGTGAGGCCCAGACCAGCGCAGAAAGACAGAGGTGTCAGATGGTGTCTGGGCATCCCTGACCTAGGCAGCCAGTGGATGTTCAGCCACGGACAGGCATTGTGGGCAGGTGAAGCCCAGCCTCCAGTCATGCTTCCCTGCCCCCCAGGGGTTGACTCTGGCCTCTTTACGGTCTCTCTGCAGGACCAGGAGGATGGCTACCACTGCCTGTGTCCCCCAGGCTACTATGGTGTGCATTGTGAACATAGCACCTTGAGCTGTGCCGACTCCCCCTGCTTCAATGGGGGCTCCTGCCGGGAGCGCAACCAGGGGGCCAGCTATGCTTGTGAATGCCCCCCAACCTTTACCGGCTCCAACTGCGAGAAGAAAGTGGACAGGTGCACCAGCAATCCCTGTGCCAATGGTGCGTCCTGCTGCCCTGCTAACCTGGTGGACTGGCCCTGGGGCTGAGAGAGCCTTCTGGTGAGGGAGGGTCAGGAGAGGATCGAGGCATTGTCTGTCACTCTGGCTCCCCATCTGCTCCAGAGGGCAAAGAGCTTGCTCGATCAGCTGAGGGGCTATGGAAGAAGAACAGATTGTAGTGCGCAGGCTTTAGGAGCAGGGGTGGTATGCACCCTTCATAGCTTCCATTCCTGTTACCATGTCCGAACCCTGTCCTGGCTGGGGTGGCCTCTGACCCACCCCTGGAAGTCCTGAGCTGGAGAGGGATGTTGGAGGCTTTGTGTTCCTCCTCAGAGCCCTGCTCCTGGAGGCCGCATCTTACCCCGTGCCCAGATAGAGCCTGAGGTAGCATGAGGTATCTTAAATGTTCTCACCTTTTGAGTCACAAAGCCTGTTGATAATCCTTGTCTGTCTGGCTCCCAGGTGACCCTCTGTGAGGCAGGCAGGCAGCACTCAGGAGCAGGAGAGGAGTGGGAAAGGCTGAGAGAGAGTCTACTCTCTCGCTGAAGCCCCTGGCGCTGCCATGTCTCCATCACTGAATGGGAAACTGTAACATCTGTCCTCTGTCCTTCATGTGGTTGTGAAGATGAAGTAAAACTATGATAATTGTACTTAATCTGAGCATTAACTATACAGGAAGCATGGGCTCTTGCCTTCATGCACCTTCCTAGCTATGCTATGAAGGAGCTAGCATTCTATTCCAGTCTAACAAATGGGGAAACTGAGGCTTAGGGATATGATTAAGCAGCAAGTGTCAGATCTCAGACCAGAGAGAGACAGCTGAGGTCCAAACTCAAGCCTATCTGTCTGATTCTACATTAAAGTTCTGTAGATGCTAGTCATTTTTTTTTTTTTTTGAGGCGGAGCTTCGCTCTTGTTACCCAGGCTGGAGTGCAAATGGCACGATCTCGGCTCACCGCAACCTCCGCCTCCTGGGTTCAGGCAATTCTCCTGCCTCAGCCTCCTGAGTAGCTGGGATTACAGGCACGCACCACCATGCCCAGCTAATTTTTTGTATTTTTAGTAGAGACGGGGTTTCACCATGTTGACAAGGATGGTATCGATCTCTTGACCTCGTGATCCACCCGCCTCGGCCTCCCAAAGTGCTGGGATTACAGGCTTGAGCCACCGCACCTGGCCTATTATTTTTTTTTCTCTTTTTGAGACAGAGTCTTGCTTTGTCACCCAGGCTGGAATGCAATGGTGCGATCTCAGCTCACTGCAACCTCTACCTCCCACGTTCAATCAATTTTCCTGCCTCAGTCTCCCAAGTAACTGGGACTATGGGCGCACGCCACCACACCTGGCTGATTTTTTGGTTTTTTTTTTTTTTTTGAGACGGAGTTTCGCTCTTGTTACCCAGGCTGGAGTGCAATGGCACGATCTCGGCTCACCGCAACCTCCGCCTCCTGGGTTCAGGCAATTCTCCTGCCTCAGCCTCCTGAGTAGCTGGGATTACAGGCACGCGCCACCATGCCCAGCTAATTTTTTGTATTTTTAGTAGAGATGGGGTTTCACCATGTTGACCAGGATGGTCTCGATCTCTTGACCTCGTGATCCACCCGCCTCGGCCTCCCAAAGTGCTGGGATTACAGGCTTGAGCCACCGCGCCCGGCCTATTTTTTGGTATATATTTAGTGGAGACAAGGTTTTACTGTGTTGCCCAGGTTGGTCTGGAACTCCTGAGCTCAGGCAATCCACCTGCCTCGGCATCCCAAAGTGCTAGGATTACAGGCATGAGCCACCGCACCTGGCCATGATGCTAGTCATTTTTTTTTTTTAAAGATGGGGTTTCACCATGATAGCCAGGCTGGTCTTAAACTCCTGACTTCAGGTGATCCACCCACCTCGGCCTCCCAAAGTGCTAGGATTACAGGTGTAAGCCACCGCGCCCGGCCAATGCTAGTCATTTTTATACATGAGCCCACTGAGGCCCAGAGAATCAGCGCCATGCTAAACTCCAGGTCTCTTGACTGTGCGATTCTCTTTGTAGTGGGCTCTGCAAGTGGAGGTAGAAGGGCCTGAGCGCATTCCTGGAGTGGGGCTCCCACCCCGTGCCCCAGGGGACTCCCAGGCTCTCACTGACTTCTGTCTCATGGGTCCTCACAGGAGGCCAGTGCCTGAACCGAGGTCCAAGCCGCATATGCCGCTGCCGTCCTGGATTCACGGGCACCTACTGTGAACGCCACATCAGCAACTGTGCCCGTAACCCTTGTGCCCATGGTGGCACTTGCCACGACCTGGAGAATGGGTTCATGTGCACCTGCCCTGCTGGCTTCTCTGGCCGGCGCTGTGAGGTGCCGTCATCCAGCGATGCCTGTGCCTCGAGTCCCTGCCTCAACAGGGCCACCTGCTACACTGACCTCTCCACAGACACCTTCGTGTGCAACTGCCCCTATGGCTTTGTGGGCAGCCACTGCGAGTTCCCCGTGAGCTTGCCGCCCAGCTTCCCCTGGGTGGCCATCTCCCTGGGCGTGGGGCTGGCGGTGCTGTTGGTGCTGCTGGGCATGGTGGCAGTGGCTGTGCGGCAGCTGCGACTTCGACGGCCAGATGATGGCAGCAGGGAGGCCATGAACAACTTGTCGGACTTCCAGAAGGACAACCTGATTCCTGCCGCCCAGCTTAAAAACACAAACCAGAAGAAGGAGCTGGAAGTGGACTGTGGCCTGGACAAGTCCAACTGTGGCAAACAGCAAAACCACACACTGGACTATAATCTGGCCCCAGGGCCACTGGGGCGGGGGACCATGCCAGGAAAGTTTCCTCACAGTGACAAGAGCTTAGGGGAGAAGGCGCCACTGCGGTTACACAGGTGAGCAGCACCTGGAAGCCCAGGGCCTGGTCACTGGCCTGACACGGTTCTGCCTGGGCTCTTCCTAGGCCAGGCGGGAAGAAGTTAAGCAGCTGGGATTTTGTTACTGACAGGAAGATCCTCCAGTAGGATTTCTGCCAAGGGTCCTTTGTCCTTCCCTCCCATTCATTAATTTGTTCATTCACATGTCAAGTGTCCCTAGTATATCTTTTGTGGCTTGCCTCTAGTGGCAACACTGGCTTTTTACAGGGCTCAGGCCTGTCTGCTAAGGTTGGGAGGCCTATGGCTCTCTTTGGGGCCTGTTCCTAACTGCCCCCCACCACCAGCCCAGCATTGAGCACCTCCAGCCCCTGTGTCTTCCCCAAGAATCCCCACTGCAGGTACCCTTTGATTCTCCAGGACTCTCCCTCCCCTTGAGCCTCTCCCCACCCCTCCCTCACACGCCTGTCTTGTATTCCCTCAGTGAAAAGCCAGAGTGTCGGATATCAGCGATATGCTCCCCCAGGGACTCCATGTACCAGTCTGTGTGTTTGATATCAGAGGAGAGGAACGAATGTGTCATTGCCACGGAGGTGAGTGCTGGGCTCACCTTCCCTCCCAGCATGTCCTCCCTGCCTTTCATGGGTGGAAAAGTGGCCTGGTCACTCTCAACACCATGGGCCATTCCTGAAGGGTAGGTTGAAACCCTGTCTTGGCAGGCCAAGTTCAGTGGGCTCTTGGGTCCCTGCTGGCTTTGTTGCCACAAAGGGTGTGAAACAGGAACCATGGTGGCAACCTGGCCTGGTCCTTTCCTGCTATATTGGTACTGGGCTGGGCAGTCACAGCACTGCTTGCCAGCCGCTGATGGGTGAGGGAGCCCCTCACCCCTTGTGCCTCTCCCGCCCCTTCCCACTGGCTTCCTCCATTGACCTCTGGAGCACAAGCCCCCAGGCTCTTGTGTGTGTTCAGCCAAAGACAGGGAAGGACTGCCCACCTGGCCTTAGCCCTCGCCTACCCCATCAGCTTCTCCCAGGGAGGGCCTGGAGGGAGTGCGCATGCCCAGGGTAATCTGTTTCCCTGCCTCTGCTTGCTCCCAGGTATAAGGCAGGAGCCTACCTGGACATCCCTGCTTGACCCTGTGGCTGAACCTTCCTTCTGCATTGTTTACATTGCATCCTGGATGGGACGTTTTTCATATGCAACGTGCTGCTCTCAGGAGGAGGAGGGAATGGCAGGAACCAGACAGATTGTGAACTTGCCAAGAGATGCAATACCCTTCCACACCTTTGGGTGTCTGTCTGGCATCAGATTGGCAGCTGCACCAGCCAAGGGAACAGCGGAAAAGAGAGACGCCACTGGGACCTGCCCTGCCAGCAGTGGCCTTCAGAGGGCTCCTTCTGGGGCTCCGGCCTGTTTTCCAGAGAGAGTGGCAGTAGCCCCATGGGGCCTGGAGCTGCTGTGGCCTCCACTGGCAGCTGTGTTTCCAAAAGTGCCTTTGGCCCAGGCTCCATGGTGACAGTTGGGCCCAAATCAGAAAGGAGAGAGGGGTCCAGGGAGGGCAGGGCCTTCTGTGGGCTGGAAAACCACTGGGTGTGTCTCTTGGCAGGGTTTGCCCAGCAGGTGAGGTGAGTATTCAAGGGAGAAGAGTGCTTTCTTCCCCATGCCTCCAACCACTGCATGTGGGCCTGGTTCTCTGGTCTAGGCCCTTTGGGCAAGAATATCGGTCTACTTGGCCTCCGCCACCCTCTGGCCCTGGGTACCTGGGGGCTCCTGTGAGCAGACAGGCAGAGGGTCTGCCCTTCCCACCAGCCAAGGGTGCCAGGCCTAACTGGGGCACTCGGGGCAGTCTGTTGGAAATTCCACTGAGGGGGAAATCAGGTGCTGAGGCTGCCTGGACCCTTTCCTCTCTGAAGCCCATCTCCACGACCTCGAGCCTGGGCTCTGCCCATGCCCACTATTGCCCCAGACCACCCTCAAAGCTGGTCTTCAGAAATCAATAATATGAGTTTTTATTTTGTTATTTTTTTTTAGTTTATTTTGGAGTCTAGTATTTCAGTAATTTAAGAATCAGAAGCACTGACCTTTCTACATTTTATAACATTATTTTGTATATAATGTGTATTTATAATATGGAACAGAAGTGTACAGGAGTTTATTACTTCTTGGGTCCTGTCTTTGTGATGGCACCCCACCTACTCAACCAAAAAACTCCAAACTCCCTTCTATTGCTGCCATGTGCCCTGCTGGAACCCCTGGGAGCTGTACAGACACTTGGATTTGGCATGTCGTACCCCAGGCCCTTGTCTTCCATTCCTTGGAGAGCCGAGCCTCACCCATCTAGTCCCCAGCTTCAGCCAGCCTTCCTTGCCTGCTGGCTTTGAGTTGGTACAGCTCCCACCTCCCTCTTTATGCTCCCACCATTCCTTGGTGGATGTTCCTCCTGACCTGAATTGATTATTCCTTCCTCTCTTCAAGCCTGAAAAAGCTTATGGGGCTCCAACGTTCTACCTGTTTTTCTTATATTCAAAAGGATTCTCTTGTCAGAGGATGGGGCCTTTGCACCATGGTGACATCTGGGTCCTTCCTCCTGCTATTGCAGGGTGCCTGGCTCTTTTCTGCCCTTTTCTCAGCCCCGGCAGGGCAGAGGTCTGGGGCAGGGCAGGAGAGAGTTTTGCCTTACGTTGCCCTCTTTGTAGCAGATGAGCACTGAGACTCTGAGCACCTTGCCTGCCCCGGGCTGCTAGAATGTACTGAAGATTGCAATGACAGGGACAAAGGGGACGATGAGGCAGCCTTCCCTGAGTCCAGGTTTCTCTGGCAGAGGCACTAATGAGGGAGTTTCCAGTCTCACTAGGCGTTTCATGCCTAGCTTCCTCTAAGGCACAGGATAGTCCCTAGGGTGCCACAGCCCTCTCCATAGTCTAAAATATGCCCCATGGAGAGCAAATGATGAAAAAATGAGCCACTGACAGAAAGCTGAGCAGATGCTCCCAGCTCTTAGCCTGTCCACAGTAAAGCAAAATAGACCCACCAGATGCCCTGTTCCTAATGGAGTCCCAGGGTTTGGAGTGCTACTTGCCCTCCCTTTTTTCCTCTCTGCCTGACACAGAGACACCATGCCCACACCAGACCTGGGTGCTTATGCCAGAGACATGAGAGCACGCACACGCTGCACACCTCACTCATCGCTCCCTGTTCCCTGCACTGTACACACAGGGTATCAAACAGGAAAGCATTCAGGGAACTGTTCCCACAGCCTGAGCCGGCAGCAGGGGGAAGAACAACACGACCTCACTCTTCCTGCCCAAAATGAAACAGGAAAGCAGCTCCCAGGCTCTAGGGGGGGCAGGATGGGGGAACTGGGCTGGGACTCGAAGGCGAGATGACGAGGCTCCCATGTGGGGGACAGGTAGGACACCCGCAGGCCTGCACGTCCACAACACCAGGCTGTGACAGACTGCACAGGCTGCCAGACCCACAGAAAAGAGCCCCAGAGTGGAGCTGGCTGGCAAAGCTCACAGCTTCTCTGATATGCTAGATGGGGATCTGGAGCACCCACCAAAAAGCTAGCTTTTTGAGGGAGAGTGGGGACGCGTGGGGAACTTGGTCTGGGCAGCTCTGACCTGCAGCTCATGCCAGGCTCCACCTCTAACAACATGCCAGAAGCTGGGCAGGCACTTGGGGTATAAACAGGCCACAGCAGAGGAAGCCCCTTCTCCCCAGGATTTCCTGAGAGTCCAGCCCCTTCTGATAGGTAAGGCACCCATGATCACTTGAGTGTCCCGGGGTACAGGAAATCTCCTAGGCTTGGCAGAAAGGAAGCCAGATGATGATGGTTCTAGACTCACTGTGAGGTACCTTCTGCAGGTTAGCTAATACCCACCTATAATTTGCAAGGGTATTTCACCAGAGAATTCAGAGTTTAGCAGTTCCTTAACAGCCTGGAGCCAGTGCCCTGCCTGGAGAATCAATCTGACCCCACGGTGACCTCCAGCCCTAAGGACAGCTGCTTTTCCAGGGGCCCTCGGCTGGTAGAGTCAGGGAGGGGCTTTGCAGGGGGAGAAATGACTTTATTCTGCTTGCTTAGCCAGGTTCCCCTCTCCTGCCTCAGGCCAGAGAAAAAAGGACAGTGGCTCCCACCTCCCCCATCCAAGGCTAGAAAAGGCCACCCAACTAAACCAAGGTGGTGTGGATGCTCCATCTCTTGACTGGGACTCACAGAGCTCTCCATGGGTCCCCTCCCCGCAGCTCTTCCAGCCTCTCCCCGTGGGTCCACAGGACCAGCGGCCCCAGCACTCCACCCCACGTGGCCCGCTGCATTCCGGGAAGGGAGTGGAAGTGATTCACTGAGGGAACTGTGACTGTCTCTTCCCCGGCGGGGATGCGCCTGCGAGGTCCCAGCGGCCTTCCCTGGGCGGCTGCGCCCTTCCTTGAGCCCAGGGCGCCCCCAGCCCCGCGTGGAGGCGGAAAGGACAGGTGCGCCTGCCGGCCCGGGTCAGCCCTCCACCTGCCGCCGCCCCGTCCCGCAGCTCTCGCGGCTCCCCGCCCCCCCGCACTCTTTGTTAGAGCCCGACTTCCTGTTTGCGGCCGCCGACCCGGCTCACTTCCCGGGCCGGGCCGGGAAGCAGCCGAAGGCCGCGAGCTTCTCGGAGGCTCCCCCGCCCGTTCGGCTCCGCCTCCTGCCTCTCCAGTCACGCCTGAACCTGGAACCCGCGCGGGGCTGAGCCGCGAGGGCGGCAGGCGGGCGGGACTGCGCAGGCCCCGCTGCCCGGCACTAGAGGGCGCTGCGCGGCCGTTAGGGCTGCGCGCGGGAGGGGCGCCGACCCCGGAGGCTCGCTGGGGCTGCCCTTCTCCGTCCGGGGCCAACGGAACGAAGGCGGCAGGGGGCGGCCAGACGCCCGAGCTCCTTCCGGGCTCCGAGCCCCTAAGCCGAACGGATAAACTGGGGAGAACCCAGAGCGAGACTTTCCCCCAGATATGCTCACAGTGTGCCGGGGAGCAGGCCCTTTCCCCTGCCCCCGCCGTCGCAGCAGCCAGCGCCCCTCGCCACCCCACACGCCTCCGGCTGTCCTGGTCCAAAGACATCCTCAAGGAAAGGGAATAGCATCGGGCAGGGCCGGGCACCGGGTCTGAGTTACGGGGCTGGAGCCCCCTTCCAGCGCCACCCCTCATTGCGGGGTGCTCTGGGACAAGTCCGTCTCTCATTCCGGCAGCACTGATTAGCATTCTAGCGGCTTATCTTTAACCTCTCTGTGGGTAATGCCTGTTAGGCGTTGCTAGGGGGTTGAAATGAGGATGTATGGAAGCGTTTGAGCAGTGTCGAAACCTCTGCTGGTGGGTTAATCCTCCTCAAGCATCCCTAAGTGAGCCACTTTCTGGAACTCCCTGGCCCACATCAGCGGGTTGGGCACAAGGGAGGTTGGGGTCCTGAGCATAGTCCCAGTGTTAGCAGCGGCCAAATCATGCGGGTCTGCAGCAACCTCAGTTGTTGCCTCCTCAGAAGAAAGAATTCCACCGAGAGGAATAATAAGGCAGATGGCGAGACTGAGGCAAGTTTTAGAGCTGCAGTGAAAGCTTATCACAAACTATTAGAGCAGGAACAGAAGGAAGTAAAGTACACTTGGAAGGGGGCCGAGTGGGCGACCTGAGAGATTCAAGTGCGCGTTTGACCTCTGACTTGGGGTTTTCTATGTTGGGATGTTTCCGGAGCCTTGCATCCCTTCTCCCCGATTCTTCCCTGAGGGTGGGCGACCTGCATGCCCGAGGCCTGCCAGCTCTGGGGAGGGTCGTCTGTGCAGTATGCTTACTGGAGTTGTGCACATGCTTACTTGCGGCATTTTCCCCTCAGCATTCCTAGAGGAAGGTCAGATACCGGTTAAGCTCCGCCATTTTGCCTCTTAGTGTACTCGCTGGAGCCCACTCGCCTAGGTCCCAGAGCACCGGCAATGAGGGGTGGCGCTGCAAGGGCGCTCCAAGCCCATAACTTAGACCCGGTGCCGGGTCCTGCCCAATTCCTGAGATCTTATCGGGAAGCTGGTGATCAGTGTCAGGTTATTTCTATTTACTGAGAGACTGCCTTTCCCTGGTGCCAGCTACAATTGTTAGAGAGACAGAGTAAAAATTACCTGACAGTCCACCTGTCAGACTACCACCTGACGGTAGCCTGACATTCCTGGTGGGAGCAGGGGCCCTCTCCTACGCTGCTCATGCCTGCCTACCTACTGTGACACCAGCAGTAGCCCTAGGACCAAGCAAGGCAGCTGAGATCACAGGTGTCCATCCCCATCACTTCTGATATGGCCCTGTCTTCGAGGAGCATCTAATCTAGGTCAATGTCCTCTGATGTAGGCAGGGGTAGATGGGAGGCCCTTGCTGTGGGAAGGGGCAGCAGGACCCCTAAGTCCTCAAGAGTCACCTTCCCCTTGGCCATCTGCCACAAGTGACTTTTACCACCTTTCCTTGGCCTCTGGGGCATGGTACCCCTTAACACTCTGGTCAACAGTGGCCTCAGCTTATTTCCTTCAACCTCAAAGGTTCTCTGAGGCCAGTACACAGGACCCAAGACGCCAAGTGAGTCTACAGCCCGATCCAGGGTAACCAGCATCACGGGAATCCGGATTCAGCAACAGGTCGGCTCTGGCCCAGGAGTGCCCTGTGTCATGGCACACCCTGCAGGACAGAGCCACAGCCCTGCCAGGCATGGCTAGCCTGTCTCTAGTGACCCCTCCCCCTGGCAGGGCTTGGGGTTTTGCACACTGGCACTGGCTGTTTGACTTGTTAGAGGAGTGCAGTCCCTTTCCCACAGTGGCAGATGTTGGGGCAAAACTCATGGTATTAAGCACAGTCTGTTCAGTTTCACTCCTCTACCAGCAGCTCCCTTCCTCAGCGCTTCTTCTTTTCTCTGGTAGAAGACATCTAAAAGGTCCTGAACATTCTCCATTCATTCTTTTCTTTTGTTTTTTGAGATGGAGTCTCGCTCTGTCACCAGGCTGGAGTGCAGTGGTGCCATCTCGGCTCACTGCAACCTCCATCTCTGGGGTTCAAGTGATCCTCCTGCCTCAGCCTCCCGAGTGGCTGGGACTACAGGCACGTGCCGCCACACCCAGCTAATTTTTTGTATTTTAAGTACAGATGGGGTTTCACCATGTTGGCCAGGATGATCTCAATCTCTTCACCTTGTGACTCACCCGTCTCAGCCTCCCAAAGTGCTGGGATTACAGGTGTGAGCCACCGTGTCCAGCCACATTCTCCATTCTATTAGCAGTGGACCCTGGGGAAGAAGGGGTCCCAGTCACTCTCATTCATTTAAGAGGATTCACTGCCTTGGCTGCCTGTGGACTGCAGAATCTACAGCACCTGCCAGGCCCCTTGTGAGCAGCCTGACTTTTCCACATGGGCTGTTTTCTGAGGCTTCTCTTCTAGAGCCAGGTCCCCCCACACCACAGCATTTCCATGAGATCTGAGGCTCACTCCAACCCTGTGGATCTCCTCTCTTTGCAGCCCTGTCACCCCACTGCAGCTTCTCCTCAGCCCTGCAACTGGTTGCTTCCTCTCCCCACAAATTGTACTTTTCTCTCTCCTTGGAATGGGGAGCACCATCCAGCAGTCCTCTGTTGGCAGCCCAGCCCCTTTCCTTCCAGGTAAATGAGGACTGAGCTCTGGATAATTGGAACACCGCCCCCACCCACCAGAGGTGCCCGCTCAGCTGGACCTCTCCCCGTTCTTGGAGGCTAGAAAATGGGCAGGAAGCCAGGTATTTCCACCATCCTGGGCACCCTTCTGCCAGGATATGAGTGAATCTTTACAGCCCTTGCTTTCGTGGACCAAGGGCCAAGCAGCCTTCCCCCTTGACCCTGGGTTCAGCTGACACGCGCTGCAGAACAGCTGCCTGGGACTGTCTCTCCCTCTTCTGAGGTAGACTGTATGCAGGGACCCACTACACCATCTGCCCCTCCTTTGGCCAGAGTGTGGGTGGGAACTAGGTCCTTCTTGCAAAAGGACTGAAGACCTGCAGACACACTTATCTCTCAGAGGTCAGTAGGAGGAATGGTCCCTCATATATGGTGGATTATTTACTCATTCATTCATTTTAGCACCCTCACCCCATGCATACACAGAAAATCTCTTGGTTCAAGCAACTGTTTGTTCTGTCAATAGCACGTTTGTTCTGCTAATAGTGTACTTGGATAAGACCATTACCCATTCTGTCTTTGAAAAACATGCCTTGGCTGGGCACGATGGCTCACACCTATAATCCCAGCATGTTGGGAGGCCAAGGCGGGTAAATTGCTTGAGACTAGGAGTTCAAGACCAGCCTGGGCAATATGGGGAGACACTGTCTCTACAAAAACACAAAACAATTAGCTGGGTGTTGTGGCACACGCCTGTAGTTCCAGCTATTCGGAACTACAATGAGGTGAAGTGAGAGGATTGCTTGAGCCTGGGAGATGGAGGCTACAGTGAGCTGAGATCATGCCATTGCACTCTAGCCTAGGTGACAGAGCTAGATCCCGTCTCAAAAATAAACAAAAAAATTTAGCTAGGCAGGGTGGCACGCACCTGCAGGTCTCAGCCACCTGGGAGGCTGAAGTGGGAGGATCATTTGAACCCAGGAGGTCAAGGCTGCAGTGAGCCATGATCAGGCCAATACACTCCAGCATGGGTGACAGAGTAAGACCCTATCTCAAACAAAAAAAGCACGGCCGGGTGTAGTGGCTCACACCTCTAATCTCTAAACATGACAAAACCCCATCTCTAAAGAAAATTAAAAATAGAAAATAAATAGCTGGATGTTGGCACATGCCTGTAGTCCCAGCTACTCAAGAGGCTGAAATTGGAGGATCACTTGAGTCTAGGATGTCAAGGCTGCAGTGAGCCAAAATCCAGCCACTGTACTTGCCTGGGTGACACAGCGAGACTTTGTCTCAAAACAAAACACCCCACATTCCTTTGGCACCATACTTGTTAGAACAATCTGTGAATTGCATGGCAAGAATGGAGACTGCAATAGCTGGAGATTTTCTTTACTGAGCTTAAAATGCTTACCTTGATCACTCCCTCCTGACCCACTTCTTTCTTCTGAGCTGTGTCGGAATGAGAGGTCCACTGTGGCTCTGCCCTGGATGAAACAAAAAGTGAAAAGTTTGAAGTAAAGATAAGAAGTTGCCGGGCGCGGTGGCTCACGCCTGTAATCCCAGCACTTTGGGAGGCTGAGGCGGGTGGATCACGAGGTCAAGAGATCGAGACCATCCTGGTCAACATGGTGAAACCCCGTCTCTACTAAAAATACAAAAAATTAGCTGGGCATGGTGGCGGGTGCCTGTAATCCCAGCTACTCAGGAGGCTGAGGCAGGAGAATTGCCTGAACCCAGGAGGCAGAGGTTGCGGTGAGCCGAGATCGCGCCATTGCACTCCAGCCTGGGTAACAACAGCAAAACTTCGTCTCAAAAAAAAAAAAAAAAAAAAAGATAAGAAGAAGTCAACATTTGTTGAGTGTTTCTATGTGACAGGTACTGGCTACAGTATCATTTCTTTCAATCACTGTCAGACCCTGCAAAGTCAATGCTATTACTGATTCCCTATTTACAGTTGAGAACTAAAGACACCGTGCCTAGGGTCACCCAGCTCGTACATGGTGGAGCTGAGCTCAAATCTGAGCAAGCTGAACTCAGAGCCAGTGTCTGAGAAGGCTTTTCTTCTTTTATGATCACAAAGAGGCCACATTTTTTAAACTGACAAATCTCTACATACATATAATATTGCACAAGTTATAAATGACTTAACAATTACATTAATGATGCAAAATCATGAACATTTATATGAAACTGCTGCTCCAGGTTTTGGTGAATTTTGTGCCAGCTACTTTATTAAGTAAAACAAACATAATGGAATTCAGCTGTTTGAATCCATGAGAATCAGCTTTCCAAAAAAGCATGCAGAAAGTGTATGCATGCTTTACAATTAGGACTATATTCCAAAAGCATAATTCTAGGTTGCTACAATGTCTTCTCTGCTACAAACCATTGTTTCAAAGGTTAAACAAGACAGTGACTCACATAAAAGGGTTTCAAAATATTCTTCCCTCTCAAAATAAAAATATGATCTCCATCAAATTTTGTTTTTATATGTGTGTGTATATATATGTATATGTATGTATAATTTATTTTGAGACAGAGTCTCACTCTGTTGCCCAGGCTGGAGTGCAGTGGAGTGTTCTCAGCTCACTGCAACCTCCACCTCCCAGGATCAAACGATTTTTGTGCCTCAGCCTCTTGAGTAGCTAGAATTATAGATGTGTGCCACCATGGCCAGCTAATGTTTGTTTTTTATATTTTTAGTAGAGACAGGGTTTCACCACATTGGCCAGGCTGGTCTTGAACTCCTGGCCCCAAGTGATCCACCCACCTCAGCTTCCCAAAGTGCTGGGATTACAGGTATGAGCCAGTGTGCCCAGCTGATATCCATAAAATTATAAAGAAACTGTATCAAAATGTTGACCAGATAAGCCAGATCATTTGCCTTCACTGATTGCCTGAGAGGGCAGAGCATATGTGTCATATACAAGGAAGGGGAGATGGGGGTAGAGTTTCCGCTCTCCTCCAGCCTGTGGAGTAGGGGTGGACAGGAGCCCTTTTGCTTCCCAGGGTTTTTGCTTCCTCATGCACAGAATTGAGGGAGGTAGGCTAGTGGCTTTTAAGAGACACCAAAACTAAAAGTCAGCTTGAGAACCCATCTCTGAGCAGACATATAGGGTGGCAAAAGAAATGGATTAAAAAACAGATGGATGAAGTCTTTACCTTTTGATATGATCACTCAGAACTATTCTGTATTATAGTTCAAGAAAATCTTTGCCCGGTACTATTTATTTGTATGAAATGAGGCATCTGACAATGAAATTTTTGATAGAAAAGAAAAAACAACAAAAAGAAATGTTTGATAAAAATGTAAACAGGCTCTGCTAAGTTTGGGTGGAAAAACAATGCACCACCATGTTAAAACCAGCAGTCGCCGAGGCGGGTGGATCACGAGGTCAAGAGATCGAGACCATCTTGGTCAGCAAGCTGAAACCTCGTCTCTACTAAAAACACAAAAATTAGCCGGGCATGGTGGTGCACGCCTGTAGTCCCAGCTACTCGGGAGGCTGAGGCAGGAGAATTGCTTGAACCCAGAAGGCAGAGGTTGCGGTGAGCCGAGATTGTGCCATTGCACTCCATCCTGGGTAACAACAGCGAAACTCCGTCTCAAAAAAACAACAACAACAAAAAACAGCAGTCAGGACGTCCTGTTTCTGAGTTGTAGGAGTCCCCAGTTTGGTTGGGCAAAATGCTGAGGGAGATGCACGTTCAGGCCATTCAACAGAGACCTAATGAGTGCACACTGCTCAGGACGTAGATAAACAGGGGCCTAGGAAGACAACTTCAATGAAACTGGCTCTAAAACAAAGGATACGACTGAGTGAAATAATCAAAAGAGAGTGATGGCTTCTCATTTTCTGTCCCTTACAGAGAGTACACAGAATTTCTTCTGGAATCTAACATCTTTCCAAAAGACATCCCTTTATTTTCCTCACAAGGCAGGCACACATTAAGCATGTGACAGTCACATTATTTGTGAGCCCCAGGGCTTCCAGGAGCTTTCCTGGAGCTCATGGTCAGAGGCATCCTGAGATTTCAAATAGTAAAGCTTTCTCCACGGCCACACGTTCCTTTGATGCTTGCATTACTGAACAAAAATTCACTGGATAATTTGTCTTTAGCATAGTTTATTTCTGTTCCTAAAAGTGTTAGCTGTGCTTTCTTTTCAATGAACACTCTCACTCCATCTTGAACAACTTCTTCATTGAAATTTCCTCTTGTCTTCGTTTATTCTAGACTATAAGAAAGGCCATTACAGGCCCTGGTTCGGACACCAACTTTTACACCTGATGCTCAGGCTTATCTTAAAGAAGTTATTTTATCTGTTTACTGCTGAAGGTGTCAGGCTGTGGGTGGCCCTAGTGGGCTGCAGCTTCCTCTGGTTCACAGCCCGAACTAAGGAAGCCAACATCTCTGTTGTCTGTGGGTGCCCAGCTGCTTCGGGTGGAGCTCGGCTGCCTCAGCCTCTCTCTGTGGACACAGCAGGCCCATTAATGCCACAAACTCCAACACATGGTGCACTAAAGCCTCTGGGAAGGTTTTCCATCCTTCAGAAATCAGCAGTTTTATACGGCGACTTCATCCTTTAGTGTATGAATCAGCATAATTCCCAGCTCCTAAAACAGCCTCCCCCCACCTCAAAAAAAACACAAAACAACAACAAAAAGCAGCCTTCCCTTGTTTCAGACAAACATGCTGACTAACACCAGGTGATGTCAGTCTCTGGTAAGAGAAGAGAGAAGGAACAGATCCTTAGGAGATGAGAGGTAATCGCCCAGAGGGGAACAATAAGGAAACATTAATTTGGGAAAGATCTAAAAAAGGAAGCCACTACATGCACAGCATGTGCCACTCTGCAAGGTGGAGGTGATGCCTGGGCCCACGGCTCTCATAAACTGGTACCTCTGTGGGCATGACATCGGCAACGCCCTCCTGTGGGACTTTAGAAGGAAACACAGGAAGGGTTTGCTGTTAAAGTTACAGAGAGGAACCAGCTAAGTAAATGGTTTGCTGCCTGGGAGTGTCCTGCTGGGAGGAAACAGACAGATGTTGTTGGAATGGGAACAGGCAAGGCATGTTCCCTGAAGGCATTTGCAGATCCCCTGAGCCAGCTTCTGCAGAGATTCCGATTTTGAGGGTAGAGATTGAACTTTTGTTATGTGGGACATGAGACATAGCCTTGGCATTTTCCAAGCGACAGCCTCGCTTCTACCTATATTTGTGGAGAATCTTCCACGTGCCTGCCTTGTGTTAGTTCCCTTGGGCCTTCAATGATGAACAGTGCTCTTGGGGAGCTGTCAGGTTAGTGGGAGGCAGGATGCAAATGATTCCCAGCAAGGAGGCTCTGGTGGCCCAGCTGCTTTGGGACCCAGGCTCCATGACTCTGCTACATCACAGCACTGCTTACCTCACTTTGCTGTATGTTCCTCTGTGAAATGATATTTACCTCATGAAGTAGTGAAGAAATTTATAATTAGAATGTATGATATAAAAGCGCTTAGTAAATTGCCTGGCACATGGCACGCACGTAATAAATGGGCGCTTCTGTTGAAAGCACGAGTTGAAAGGGACAGCATGTAATAAATGAGGGTTTCTGTCGTAAGCACAAGTTGGAAAGGACAGACAAACAAACTGAAGTGGTGTAAAGCATTGTGGGAGCATAGAGGAGGAAGCATCTGACTCTGCCAGGAGCAAGATCAGGTTATTGAGGACATTGCCAAAGGAGTTACGAAACACTGGGACTTTGGTTGAGGGTGGCAGGAGGTCTGAGAAAGGGCATCATTAAAATGTTCCCTAGATGTTTCAGGTATGCTATCCACCCCTCATCCACCAGAAAACCACTAATGACGCTTTGTACATAACCTTTTTTAGACAGGATCTTGCTCTGTTGCCCAGGTTGGAGAGCAGTGGCACAATCATGGCTCACGCAGGCTTGACCTCGTGAGCTCAAGCAACCCTCTTGCCTCAGCCTCCTGAATAGCTGGGACTACAGGTGCATGTCACTATGCCCAACTAATTTTTTAAAGAAGTTTTGTTGAGATGAGGTTTCATTATGTTCCCCATGCTGGTCTCAAACTCCTCAGCTCAAACTATCCTCCTGCTTGGTCTCCCAAAGTACTGGGATTAAGAGGTGTGAACCACCATGCCCAGCAAAAATTATTATTATTAAAAAATTACATTTCATAAAACTTGGAAAGTAGAGGAAAGAACTGCTCACAATGCCCACACATGAGTATTTGGTGCCACCCTATCTTTATTCCTCATGTATGTTGTTACTGTTTTTAAGTTTTAATTATAGTACATGTGAAAATTTTTATTTTGGCTGGGCGTGGTGGCTCACACCTGTAATCCAAGCACTTTGGAGGCCAAGGCGGGTGGATCACCTGAGGTCAGGAATTCAAGACCAGCCTGACCAACATCATGAAACCTCATCTTTAAAAAAAAAAAAGATAGCCGGGCACGGTGGCTCAAGCCTGTAATCCCAGCACTTTGGGAGGCCGAGGCGGGTGGATCACGAGGTCAAGAGATCGAGACCATCCTGGTCAACATGGTGAAACCCCGTCTCTACTAAAAATACAAAAAAGTAGCTGGGCATGGTAGCACAAGCCTGTAATCCGAGCTACTCAGGAGGCTGAGGCAGGAGAACTGCCTGAACCCAGGAGGCGGAGGTTGCAGTGAGCCGAGATCAGGCCATTGCACTCCAGCCTGGGTAACAAGAGCAAAACTCTGTTTCAAAAAAAAAAAGATTAAAAAAAAGAAAAAATTTATATTTTGCATTTTTGCTTTAATATGCAATCATACACATTTTTACTATGCTGATTTTTTTTCTTTTTGTTTTCCGAGATGTAATCTTGCTCTGTTGCCCAAGCTAAAAGGCAGTGGCTTGATCTCGGCTCACTGCAACCTCCACCTCACAGGTTGAAGCAATTCTCCTGCCTTAGTCTCCTGTGTAACTGAGATTATAGGCACCTGCCACCAAGCCCAGCTAATTGTTTTTGTATTTTAAGTAGAGACAGGGTTTTACCATGTTGCCCAGGCTGGTCTCAAACTCCTGAGCTCAGGTAATCTACCCACCTTGGCCTCCCATAGTGCTAGGATTACAGGCGTCAGCCACTGCACCCAGCCCAACATATATCTAATTGTTTCTAATGTCTGCACAAATTTAATGGACCATATCATATTTATGAAACTAATTATCTATTGCTGGATATTTAGGTTGTTTCCTCTGTGGTGTGTGTGTGCATTTTTCTGTCATGTGAATGGTGAATTGACCATAATTTCCTTAAACATTTAGCTATTTTTGGATATTTAAGTAGTTTTTCTTCTTTTGTTTTTGCTATATAATAAGTAACGGCTGGGCACAGTGGCTCACGCCTGTAATCCCAGCACTTTGAGAGGTCAAGGTGGGTGGATCACAAGGTGAGGAGTTCGAGATCTGCCTGGCCAATATGGTGAAACCCCGTCTCTACTAAAAATACAAAAATTAGCCGGGCATGGTGGCAGGCACCTGTAATCCCAGCTACTGGGGTGGCTGAAGCAGGACAATCACTTGAACCCGGGAGGCAGATGTTTCAGTGAACCAAGATCACACCACTGCACTCTAGCCTGGGCAACAGAGGGAGACTCCGTCTCAAAAAAGAGTAACAATGCATTGAAAATCTTCAGGCATATTGGCTTTTCCCATTTTTTTTTTTTTTTTTTTTTTTTTTTTTTTGAGACCGAGTTTCGCTCTTGTTGCCCAGGCTGGAGTGCAATGGCGTGATCTCGGCTCACTGCAACCTCCGCCTCCTGGGTTCAGGCAATTCTCCTGCCTCAGCCTCCTGAGTAGCTGGGATTACAGGCACATGCCACCATGCCCAGCTAATTTTTTTGTATTTTTAGTAGAGACGGGGTTTCACCATGTTGACCAGGATGGTCTCGATCTCTTGACCTCGTGATCCACCTGCCTCGGCCTCCCGGCTTTTCCCATATTTTGAATAATTTCCTGGAGGAGCATTGGGTCAAAGGGCAGGGATATTTTATGAATCTTGACTTGTATCACCAAGCTGCTTTCTCAAAGGCTTGTTTGTGCCAATTCAGATACTTCAGCAATGTGTGGATACGTTTTCCACTTCCCGCCCTACTACCCACAGTTGGTGAGTGGAGAAAAGGACATTCTTCTAAGAAGCTACCAACCAAGAAAGTGCTCATAGAGAACTAAAGGGGACAGAATAGAAGAGAAGAAAGGAGAGTGAATGTGGGGAATGGAAAGAAAGCGAAAAAAGAAAGGAACAACCAGAAAGGACCATTTTGCCAGTATTTTTTTTTTTTTTTTTTTTTTTGATTGGGAAAGTAATTCATGCTCCTTGTAAAAATCTAGACTTATTCATTAATGCCGGAGTTTGATACTGAAAGTCCTCCTCTGGCGCCAGCCTCTGCTAACAGTTTAGGTATATTCTTCCAGATTATTTCTTACATGGATACTGATGTGTGGCTTTTTGTTTTTAAAGAAATAGCTTCATACTATACACAGTGTTGTGCAACTTTCTCACTTATATCTGAGACACCTTTGGAACGAATATGTGAAGTGTGAAGATCATGTTTAGTTTAAATATTGAATTAGAATCGAATGAGAAGCCATATTACACATTTCCCCTGCTAGCTATCTCCCGGCCAGTTTGGGGAAAAGGCCTTCAGCTGCCTCTGTTTCCTTTTTACAGTCAGCGACATCCCCAGAGGGCAGTCCCTTGCTGCTGCTTAGGAGGTCAACCCCAGGCGGCCTGTAGACTCTCGGCTGGGAGGTCAGAAGCCGATGAAGACCAGTAGCTGCCCATAGCCCTGTGGAGGCCTCATTGGACCTTCCTTGCGCGCAGGTCCTGGAACCTCAATGCCTAAGGATTAATCATTGCTGCAAAATCTGACGCCCACGAAGAACTAAACCCATCGCCTTGGGGGAAAGACTGGTTTGGCTTTCGCATCTTAATACAGCCTCTCTCCACAGGTGCAGACACCACAGCCAAAGTGACTGCCAGCCAATCCAAACGCTCTAACAGGCTCTTCCCCGAGCCTACGTGGGCTCAAGGGGTCCCACACCTGGTCCCGGGCGTAGCCCTCACCTGAGGCCTGCAAGCTCCGGGCGCCTGGCCTGACTCAGCCCCGCAGCCTCTTCAGAACCCTCTGCAGCCCCCATGACCCAGTTTCTCCATTCGCTCACACTGGCCAACGGCTTGAGGCACCTGACTGGAATGCGGAGGGTGCCTCAGACAGCTTTCCCGCAGTGCATGCTCTCAGGAGGGGCCCCAGAGACGGAAGTTTACGCAGCCCAGAGCGCTCCTTCTGGACGTGCCCCGGACTCGACCTGGGACTGAGTCCGAGCCGCCTGGGCTGGCAGGGACTCGGCCAGGTGCAGGAGCGGCATGGCTAGACAGACACCGCCTGGGACTCGCTCGCCGTACCTCTAAGGGGCCTAGGCCGTGAAGGGGGGGCTGAGGAGACATCCAGGGCCCGCCCTGTGCCCGGCGGGTGCCCCCTTCCCGCCGCCTGACGCAATCCGAGGCGCCCTTGCTGCATGCAGACGCTGGAGAAACCTACCCTGCGGTTGCATCACTCCTGCCAGGTTTGCTACGGAGGTGGAGCAGAACCAATCAGCGAGCGCGCTGGGCCCGGAGCGCGGTTAAGTGGGAAGCAGAATCCGAAGGTGATTGGCCAAAAAGGGATTTGCCCCGCCCCAATCACCGCGGCAGCTGGCCGTGGTGGGCGTGGTCTCCCGGCAAGAGGGTTTAAAGGGCGCCTCCATGGGGGGCGCTCAGCTGGAGCGACCGAGTGGTGCCAGGCCAGGTGTGTGCGTCCGTCGGTCTTTCCGTGCCCACGCCGGAGGCCAGCCCCGGAGGCCGCCTGGGCCTAGCCCTCCGCCCGGCACCATGAAGCAGGAGTCTGCAGCCCCGAATACCCCGCCCACCTCAGAATCCCCTACGCCGTTCGCTCAGTTTCCCCGAAACGACGGCGACCTCCAAGCGCTGTGGATTTTTGGGTACGGCTCCCTGGTGTGGAGGCCCGACTTCGCCTACAGCGACAGCCGTGTGGGCTTCGTGCGCGGCTACAGCCGCCGTTTCTGGCAGGGAGACACCTTCCATCGGGGCAGCGACAAGATGGTGAGCATACAACCTTGCCCAGGGAGTGAGGGGGTTGGGATCGAGATACTGGGTACCAGTGCCCTGGTATGTCCTGGGCTTTCTGGGCCAGTGGAAGGAAATGTGTGACCCTGTGTCTGGGGTTTGTGGCTTAAATGTACGTGCCCAGTGCATCACTGTGATGGCTGGAGTCTGTGAACCTGTGGATTCCTGTGTTGCTCACCAATTGGGACCACTGCCATCTGTCTTACTATTTCTCCTACATCTGTGCATCAGACCCCCACCTTCCCCTGCATGAGTGGGACTCTCAGCCTGCAGAGCGGGGTTCTCTGAGGCCCAGCCAGCGGGATTGATAAAGATTTCCTTGCTGATGGCAGAGCTGATTTCTAACTTGTCTGTTTCAAAATCTTTCTTCCCTCCCTAGCCTGGCCGTGTGGTGACACTCCTCGAAGATCGTGAGGTAAGCGCCTGAATCATGAAGGGGACTCTGGCCCACTGTGAAGGTGGACGGGCAGATAGAGCTCATAGGCTCTTGGCTGCAGGCTAGTTCTGTTGGATGCTTCTCTGGCAGAGTAGAAACATAGTCTAGTTCAGTGCTTCTCACCAAATCTCATGAGGATCTTGTTAGAATGCAGAACTTAGTTCAGTAGCATCAGAGTGGGTCCTAAGATGCAGCATTCTAAAAAACTTACAAGCAATGCCACCACATCCTGGACCACTCTTTGAGGAGGAATCCTGTCCTCCCTGGTAGTAGACCACTTTGTCAACTTTTCTTTTCTTTTCTTTTCTTTTTTTTTTTTTTTGAGACAGAGTCTCACTCTATTGCCCAGGCTGGAGTGCATTGGTGCGATCTTGGCTCACTGGAACCTCAGCCTTCCAGGTTCAAGCAATTCTCCCACCTCAGTGTCCCAAGTAGCTGGGATTACAGGCATGCACCACCACACTTAGCTAATTTTTGTATTTTTAGTAGAGATGGGGTTTCACCATATTGGCCAGGCTGGTCTTAAACTCCTCACCTCAAGTGATCTGCCTGCCTCAGCCTCCCGAAGTGTTAGGATTACAGGCGTGAGCCACCGTGCCCAGCCTCAACTATTCCTTTTTAATTTTTTTTTCTTTTTTTTTCTTTCTTTTTTTTAAATAAAGATAGGGTTTCACCATGTTGATCAGTCTGGTCTTGAACTCCCGACCTCAGGTGATCCGCCCGCCTTGGCCTCCAAAGTGCTTGGATTACAGGTGTGAGCCACTGCACCCAGCCCCTTTTTAATTTTTTTAAAGATGGAGTCTTGCCCTTATCACCCAGGCTGAAGTACAGTTTTGTGATCTCAGCTCACTGCAACCTCTGCCTCCCGAGTTCAAACAATTCTCCTGCCTCAGCCTCCTGAGTAGCTGGGATTACAGGCGTGTGCCACCATGCCTGGATAATTTTTGTATTTTTAGTAGAGATGGGGTTTCACCATCTTGGCCAGGCTGGTCTCAAACACCTGACCTGAAGTGATCCACCTGCCTTGGCCTCCCAAAGTGTTGGGATTACAAATGTGAGCCACTGCATCCAGCCTTTCAACTTTTCTTAAGAAAAGGGGAACAAGGCCGGGCGCGGTGGCTCAAGCCTGTAATCCCAGCACCTTGGGAGGCCGAGGCGGGTGGATCACGAGGTCAAGAGATCGAGACCATTCTGGTCAACATGGTGAAACCCCGTCTCTACTAAAAATACAAAAAATTAGCTGGGCATGATGGCGCGTGCCTGTAATCCCAGCTACTCAGGAGGCTGAGGCAGGAGAATTGCCTGAACCCAGGAGGCGGAGGTTGCGGTGAGCAGAGATCGCGCCATTGCACTCCAGCCTGGGTAACAAGAGCGAAACTCCATCTCAAAAAAAAAAACAAAAAACAAAAGGGGAACAAGGACTTGAGGTACTGCCACCAGATGGCTCATCAACCAGCCACAGCCTCCCTTATAGAGCACAGTCTTGGGGTGGGAGTAACATGCTAGGAGAGGGAGGAACAAGGAGCTGTGACAACTGACCATGGGTGTCCTTGTTTTTTCCAGGGCTGTACTTGGGGTGTGGCATACCAGGTGCAAGGGGAGCAGGTAAGCAAGGCCCTGAAGTACCTGAATGTGCGAGAGGCAGTGCTTGGTGGCTATGATACCAAGGAGGTCACCTTCTATCCCCAAGATGCTCCTGACCAACCACTGAAGGCACTGGCCTATGTGGCCACCCCACAGAACCCCGGCTACCTGGGCCCTGCACCTGAAGAGGCCATCGCCACGCAGATCCTGGCCTGCCGGGGCTTCTCTGGCCACAACCTTGAGTACTTGCTGCGTCTGGCAGACTTCATGCAGCTCTGTGGGCCTCAGGCACGGGACGAGCACCTGGCAGCCATCGTGGACGCTGTGGGTACCATGTTGCCGTGCTTCTGCCCCACTGAGCAGGCTCTGGCACTGGTGTGAGGGGCTGAGCCCCTGCAGGGAGTGCCCATGTGGACATCAGGGCCCGACACCCACTCCAGTGCACAAGACAGACTTGTGACCACTAAAACGCACTATGTGGATATGGTGGGTGGCTGGAAGTTTCTCTTTCTCAGCCCCTGCCTGTCTGCTAGCCTCCAGCTCTCCTGCTTGACAATGACTTACTACTTGAAACTTTATTTATTGCACCATGTTGGTGTGGGCAGGCGGGGGGCCTGCCCTGGACACAGGGGTCCTGCTGAGCAGTGGCCCCACCCTGGAACTTGACCAGATTCCCCCCAGTGCTGCTGCTAACCCCACATGACCCAGGACTCCACCTCCCCAGGGAGTCTCCAAGAGCCCAGATCCTCTGCCCAGTCAGCCCAGCCATCTGTAGCCCTGGGAATTCCTCCTGCCAAGGATCCCAGCATGCTGATGAGGGACAGTAGGGAGTGAGGAAAAGAGGCTCTGGCCAGCCCTGCTTCTCCACAGGTTCCTCAGGGCAGAGCTGGGGCTGACGAGTAGACACAGCTGCTGAGCCTGGCCTGAGCCTCTTACCCATTTGGTTGTTTCCTTGTCTCTGTCTGTCTATCTGATTGTCTGTCTGGGCCACTCCTTCCTGTGTGTTGGTCTATTCCTGGAAAGCTCATCACTACAGGCCCTGGCACCTTCCCAGTCTATCCCATACTGTTATCCATAAAACTGTCTCTTCCATCTATGCTGTGCTGGAATGTGGTTCTTTCTCACATGGGAGTTTGGGGCAAGTGAGGTGGTGATGCCCTGGAAGGCTCCTAAGAAGGGAAAGGGCTCCCTCTTCCTCTCCTTCCCTCTCTCCCAGGGAGGGGCAGCTGGGCAGTCAGAATTACCAGGTTATATCACTCACATGGGTACAGTTCATGCCTTATGCATGCAAATGCTGCCCCCTGAGCTGTGCAGGATTCAGCTCATGCTCTACTTGGCAGCCCTGTGGGCAGTGTCCTTGCCACCAACCCAGACTCTTGTTTCATCGTGCTCAGCTGCCCCAGGAAGGCTGGCAGGCTTGCAGCTCAGACCAGCTCTTCCTCCAGCTGCAGGGCCAGCTGCTGCCTCTTCCTAACAGCTAGGCTAGACCCCTAGCATCCTGCTAAAGGAGCATGTAGGTTAGGGTAGGATGATGACAACTTCTAAGGCAAGGCTGACAGCAGGGACCTGTGGCCTGGAAGACCTGGTGTCCCTTTTACTTTCAAAGTCCAGCTGCTCCGGGGTTGTGGTGTGGCCTGAGCCTTCCCCATAACTGTCACCTGCCCTGGCTCACCCACACTGGAGTGTGGGCCCCAGGCTCCTGCCTGTTTACCCCCTGCCTGTCCCTGGATGCTCTTCTTGTCTTAGCCCTTGGGGACAGATCACAACTCCAGGATCTCAGCCTGGCCCTGAGCTCCTCATCAGGAGTAGTGTCTTAGTGCTGCTTGACCCCTGGACTTGCAGAATGGGGAAGAGCCTAAATGACAGGCTTTAGCAGCAGAAGAGCTTGAGGCCGAGGGCTGGGCATGGTGGCTCATGCCTTATTATCCCAGCACTTTGGGAAGCCAAGGTGGGAGAATTGCTTGAGCACAGGAATTCAAGACCAGCCTGGACCACATAGTGAGACCCTATCTCTATAAAAAATACAAAGGAAATTAAAAAAAAAAAAAAAAAGGCTTCAGAGTCCAACCCAGCCTCCTCTTCATTGTCCAGTCACCTTGGGACAAGCCTTCAGCCCTCTGGGCACGAGTTCACTCTCTCTGAGTGGACAATGCTGTGGAATGATGTATGGGGCAGGATGGGTGGGATGTGTTGCTGCTGCTCTTGTGGCTGATGTCCTGGATTGGTCTGGGTGTCCCCGATGGGGTCAACTCCGATCAAGTTGGACAGCTATTATGCCTGGGGAGGGTGCCATGGCTGGGCTGTGTGCTCATGTCTTGGCGGCCTCGTGTCTTGGCCATTGATGGGAAGAGTGTGGAGCCCAGCCAGGTTCTTCTGGGAGCCTGGTAAGGGCAACACAACAGCAGGAGGCAGCAGGTGGCAGGGAGCCCTGGGCAGCTGCCTCCTGTGCTTCCTGGGCCTCTCGCCAGACAGCCAGAGCAGAGCCCTGCTCCATCCTGCTGATGGGGAGGGCTGCTTGTCAGCTGCACAGTGGGGGGCTCACATCCTTCAAGCCATTCAATCAGCAAGTATTTCCTAAAGCTCCCACTGTGTGCCACACACCATTCCAGGCACTGGGGATACAATGGTAAAGAAATCCTCCTCCTCGGCTGGGCACAGTGGCTCATGCCTGTAATCCCAGCACTTTGGGAGCCTGAGGCAGGCAAATCACGAGGTCAGGAGTTCAGGATTAGCCTGGCCAACATGGTGAAACCCCATTTCTACTAAAAACACAAAAATTAGCCGAGGATGGTGGTGCGTGTCTGAAATCCCAGCTACTCAGGAGGGTGAGACAGGAGAATCACTTGAACCCAGGGGCAGAGGTTGCAGTGAGCTGAGATTGTGCCACTGCACTCCAGCCTGGGTAACAGAGCAAGACTCTGTCTCAAAAAAAAAAAAAAAAAAAGAACTCCTCCTCTTCAAAGAACTTGGAGTCTAGAAACAGCGTGAAAATTCAGCATGGAATGGGAGAAGAGGGCTTTGAGCACCCAGAAAGGGCTCCTGACTTGATCAGGGCAGTCAGGAAAGGCCTTCCGGGCTTTCTGGGAGAGGGAACCTGAGAAGGGGCCTCTGAGGAACAGAGAGTAAGGGAACAGCATGTGCCTGAGGGGAGGCAAGGTCAGACCAGCTGGAACAGAGCAGCCCCGGGTAGGGGACATGAACTAGACAGGACATGAACTAGACTGCCGGCCCGGGGAACTTCGCTGTGCCATGCTGTGGGTGGCATTCCTCCTGGGTCAATGGAGGCTTCTGGTGGATGCTGAGCAGGGCAGAGATGTGCTTAAGAGGGAACACTGGCCGAAGTCAGGTTGGAGGAGAGAGGCCACAGGGAGGTGAAGGGGGCCCAAGCTGAGGTGTGCCAGCGGGAATGGACAAGGGAGGGATTGCAGAATGGTTTAGGGGTGAGGTTGACAGCATTTGGTGGCTGCTTGGATAAAAAGACTGAAGGGAGGGTAGAGACAGTAGGGCCAAGGCTCCTGGGGCCGTGGCAGATCTGGAAGGGGTGGGAGGAGATAGCCTTGCATTTCAGTTAGGAGTGCCTATGTGGGGAGTGGTGACTTCCACAGGGATGTTCAGGGCCACTGGATATGTTGGTGTGGGAGTCAGGAGAGAAATGTGGGCTGGAGTTAGAGCCTTCGGAACCATAGATGTGGAGACAGGGCTAAAAGCCCTGGGAGGGGAGAGAGAGAAGAACAGGGCAAAGTTAGGCCCTGAGGATTCCAGCCCTGGTAGTCTGAGCAAAGCAAGAAGAGGCATCAGGAACAAGCACTGGAGAGGTAGGCGGAGAACCAGGAGAGGGCAGTGTGCAGAGCGCCAGGGTGGAAGGTGTTTCCAGGAGGTGCACAACACGGTCATGTCAAGGGAAAAGAGCTTGGAAGAGCATCCACTGGATGAAACGCTGGGGGTCCCTGAGGCCTCAGTGAGTGCAATTTCAGGAACAGTATGGAAGCCACAGGGCAGGGCTGAGGAGCCAGTGGGAGGGGGAGCAGCTTTCAGGAAACGTCGTTGCTAAGAAGAGAAAGAAACAGAGAGATAACTGAGGGCATGGGAGGGGCAGGGGTCTCAGGACTCCTTCACAAATGAAAAATTGTGGAGGACTCCAAGAGCTTTTGTTTATCTGGGATATAGTTATTAACATTTACTATAGTGGAGGCCAGGTGTGGTGGCTCACACCTGTAATCCCAGCACTTTGGGAGGCCGAGGCAGGAGAATCACTTGAGGTCAGGCGTTAGAGACCAGCCTGGCCAACATGGTTAATCCCCATCTCTACTAAAAAGACAAAAAATTAGCCAGGCCTAGTGGTACATGCCTGTAATCCCAGCACTTTGGGAGGCTGAAGTGGGAGGACTGCTTGAGCCCAAGCGTTCCAGACCAGCCTGGGCAACATAGTGAGAACCCGCCTCTAAAAGCAAAAAGAAAACAAAATGAATATGAGAAGTTTAAAACATTCATTAGCCAAATTAAAAATAAAAATAAAAAAATAAAAAGCTGGCACAGTGGTGTGCACCAATAGTCCCAGCTACTTGGGAGATTAAGGGAGGATCACCTGAGCCCAGGAGTTCAAATCTAGCCTGGGCAACATAGCAAGAACCCATCTCTAATAATAATAATAAACATAAACCCGTTACATGCTGACATGTTTTTTTAAAGAAAAATAATTTTATTTTGCCAAACAAGCTTAGTGAAAAGAATTGCATTGTTTGATATTTTTAAAGTCTGACTGAATAGAAGCCAGATTCTTACCCACTCCTGCATTTAATCTGTTAGAAGTTCACTTATCATTTAGGCTCTGAAAAATTCCACTGAACACTCATGAGGAAATGAGAGTAAAAAAGACAAACAAAGACCCTCGAGAAGCTTTTGGGGACCTCCAGAGATCCTTGGGCCATACTTTGAGAACTTCTGGCGTAGAAACATTTTAAAAAATGTTTTCTGGCCAGGCACGGTGGCTCACGCCTATAATCCCAGCACTTTGGGAGGCCAAGGTGGGCGGATCACTTGAGGTCAGGAGTTCAAGATCAGCCTGGATAACACGGTGAAACCCCATCTCTACTGAAAAATACAAAAATTAGCCAGTTGTGGTGGTGCGCATCTGTAGTACCAGCTACTTGGGAGGCTGAGGCAGGAGAATCACTTGAACTCGGGAGGCAGAGGTTGCAGTGAGCCGAGATTGTGCCATTGGACTCTGGAAGACAGAGCAAGACCCCAACTAAAAACAAACAAACAAACAAACAGTTTTCTGTTTGTTTCTTTTCCTCTTTAGTTAGGAAAGACTTGAAAGCAGGGTGATGTGTGGGTGCTCAACCTTAAGCTGCATTAGGGAATTTCAGAGTTAGCAGGGACTGCAGAATCATCCCATTTGTGCCTCTAGGGTGTCCTCCTGGAGAGCCAGGAGTTAGTGGGAAGGACCAGCTGATTCATTGCTTTCTGTTGAATCAACAACAGCCCCAGGCCCTTGGCCTGCAACTGCCATGGGCTGCAGAAAAACACAACCACCCCTGTACCTGGCCTGGGAAGGGTAAGGGGAGCTCAGGTGTGGGCAAGGCTGGCTGGTTCTGGGGGCCTTAAAGAAGCAGTAGAAATATACAGATAGGAGGGGCATTCTGGCAAAGGAGAAGGGGCCAGCTGAGTGGCTGACACGCTGGGCACTGGGGAGGAGGCAGGAAGCTGCTCTGGGGTCAGATGGTGGAGGAAGTGTTCAACATTCTTGTAGAGAAGTTGACTTCTGTAGCGATGTTTGTGTTTTTTTCATGTTTTCCTTCCCACTGAAGGATCTCTTGCTTGTTTTGTTCTTTTGTTTGTTTTGTCTGCTTTAAGGTAGACTAGCATCTTGTTCAGGCCCGGAGGCTTGTGCTTGTAGCCAGAGAAAGATGGTTTGCCACCACAAGACACCGTGGGAGTCTGTCGAGATGTTCCAGGCAGGTGTTGGCGAGGCCTGGAGGAAAGGCAGGAACTGGGACGGTGCTGGAACAGCCTCCAGGAAGCCTGCTGGAATTCCAGGCAAGCAGGAAGGAGGAGATTGGGGATCCCAGGATTTTGCCAAGAGGGTAGGGTCTCTAATCAGCAGGGGACAGGGACCGTGCAGGAGCATGCGGCAAACACCAGTCTGGCCTTTGTGTGCCTTTCTAGGGCTGGCAGGGGTTATCTCCAGGTTGTCCCTCACTGGGCTACAGGAAGAACAGGATTACTCTGGGGGCTGTCATGCCCTTGCATGTCAGTTGGAGAAGCAGAAGGTGTGGGAAGAGGGACCACAAATCGGGGAGACCCCCATTCCCCAGCCCTGGAACTGAAGAAGGATCAGACGCTCCGGGGCGTTGGTCCAACTCCAGTGGCCAGGAGAAGGGAGGCAGTGGTCACAGGGTGTGTCCCAGATGGCCAGAGAGAGTGTGAGCAGAGGGCCCTGCTGCACCCCTAAGGGTAGGGTGACTGTGGACCCCAGCATGCCCAGGTGAGCCCTAGTTTACTATGTTGATGTAGAGTAATTATGACTTTGACTCTCAAAAGTGTCCCAGTTTGGACACTAAATTACATGGTGGCTGTGGAGATCTAGGACACAGCAGGGTCGCTTTATTAGTGGAGCTGGTGGCTGTCAGACGGGCTTGGCCAAAGCCTGCAGGAGCCTGTCCTCTGCCCTTCACTGCCAGCCCAGAGGCAGGGGCTCCGCTCAGGGCACAAAGCCCAAGGTGGCAGCCAGGGTGGGCCACTGTCCTCTGTCCTTCCTCTTGCTGCCTGTGGAGAGTCCCCAGCAGGCCCGTCATTAGTCCTCAGCCCACCCTGGCCTCATCCTTGCCCCAGGCATTTCCTTGGGCGTGGGGAGAACCTGACACACCCTGATGGCTCAGCCAGGTCCCCAGCCCTTCCTGGTGGCACCATCTTTACCCCAGGGAACTCAATCTTCCGCCCCACCCCACCCTCACCCCACACCCCGGCTGATCCGGCCACTTCTCCTTTGCCTGGGACTCTGTGCTGTGTACTCCTAGCTCTCACCCCCATGCCTCTGTTCCTCTGCCTGGCACTGCTGTCCCTATTTTGGCTCCATCCTGGGTCCTGCCCCTCGACAGGCCTCTGCCTAGACCATCCAATCCACAGGAAGCTTCAGCGCTGGGGTGCCCAAGCCCACAAGCTCACCCCAGCCCTGATACTCACCTCCCAGCCAAGCCAGGAACCTGGGGCCGGCCTCCCTCAATCCTCACAACCCTGCCAATCTCACCTGCCCCAAGGATTTGTGGTGCCTGCTCTACTTCCACCCCCACCCCCCACTTTTTCCCTGGGCTAGCGTCATGACCTCCAAATGCATCTGCCATCCCATTCTGTTCCCTGAATATTCATTTTCCACACAATTTAAAATGCAGGTCTGGCCAGACCCCTCCACATGGACAACCTGAGCCCTGCTCTCCCCTGACACCAGCCGCCTGCGACCCCTCCTGCCTCAGGCTACCTGTGGCCACTCAGCCATTGTTCCCGCTCCTGTGCCGACTGAGATGCCCCTCCAACCACACCTTGCCCACCCTCACACCCCTCAGGACCCACCCAGGCTTCACCCTGCTGCTGCCCCACCACCTGGTGCCCTCTGCAGTGCCACCTCTGCCACCTCTGCCCAGATCTGTTCAGTGCCCAACATGTTATTGGCTTGATCTACTTGCAGGTCTGCTTCCACTAACTCGAACACCCCCAAGGGCAGGAACAGTTTACCCCAGCATGGAGCACAGTTCTGGGGCCCCAGGAGGAGCTCAGAGGACCTATGGGAAATATGGTTCCTATGGGCAATAATCCTCCTGAATATGACGTCGCATGTCACCTTGGAGGGAAAGACTGAATAAAAACCTCAATCATATTCAAGGGTAAGCACCAGCTTGCCTCCCCAGGCTATTATTCAATCTGAAGGTTTCCATGCAAAGCGCAAGAATGTCGGGCTGGAAGCCACATGGGCAAGGGCAGACCAGCCAGGCATGGTGGCCCCAGCAGGTGCCTGACTGCAGCAGCGCAGACCACAGTGCTGGCTCCCACCTCTGCCTTGGATGAGTCCATTTCTATCTCCCTTAATCTGTCTGTGAGAGGCCAGGGCCCCAAATGCATACCAGGGGAAGGGGCTGCCTCTTGCTAGTTCCCCCACCTGGGGTGTTAAACTAGAGGGGCGTTTGCACGTCTTTCATGGAGTGGTGCCCCTACACCCACCATCTCTCTCCCTGTCCCCACAGGAAAGGAGCTTGGCTTTCCTGGGCACAGCCTAACGGTGTTGGTGACTGGGATAGGAAGGAGACTCAGGTGAGTAATGTATCCACCTGCAGCTTCCCCCAGCCACAGTCATGTCCAGCCAGGCACAGCCCCTCATGGGGCCCAGTCATGTGCCATGCCAGGCAAAGAGGGTGGCAGGAGAGGGGGAGGGGCTCTGGCAGGAGGTACGGGGAGTCCATGGGTGGCAAAAGCTGATGACAAGCTGCCCACGTGGGATGCCTTCATAGGAGCAGGACTTCACCTATGTGGGTTTCCAGAGGGAGACCCAGTTCCTGCTCACAGGCCACCTGCAGCCTGAGCAGCATGCTATGCACTGACAGACAGGAGCTGGTAGGACAGAAACCTGGGACATCCCTGCAACAGGCAGCGGCCTTCTCACCTTGGGGATTGTACTCTCCTCTGTTCCCTCATCCTAAAAACTCTTCCCTGCCAGCTCCAGCCTAGCTAATTTGTCACTCAGGCGTCAGGGCTCAGCTGAGATGTCACCTCCTCTGGGAAGCCTTCCCTGAGCCTTCCCTACCCCTGATCACCTAGGTCGGGCTTCAGGGCCCTGCCATGCGTCTCTGCCACCTGTATTGTTTGTCTTGCAGCTATGATTGTACCATGTCCTCGTGAATTCCTTCTCATTCCCACTGTGAGCCCAAGAGGGCAGAGACCAAGGTCCTGATGCATCCCAGCAGGGCCTACACACAGCAGGTTTTTATGTCGTGTTGGTTGAATGAAAGGCCTCTCACCCAGCAAGAGGCGGGCAGTGATGAGGTGACCTCAAGGGGTGCTCTGGGCTGTCACCCCAGAAAAGGGAGTGTGCAGAGCAGGGTGGGCTAGCTTGGGATGCAGCCAGGGGGAGGAGGCTTGCCCACCATGACCATCCCACAACTCCACATGCACCAGGGCTGGCCCCCTGGGTCGGGGCATCAGACTGCTGTTTAGATGCAAAGAAAGAGTCTCGGGATGGGAGTCTGGAGGTTCCAGTCTCTGTTTTTTTTTTTGTTTTTTTTTTGTGAGACGGAGTTTCCCTCTTGTTACCCAGGCTGGAGTGCAATGGCGCAACCTCAGCTCACCGCAATCTCTGCCCCCTGGGTTCAGGCAATTCTCCTGCCTCAGCCTCCTGAGTAGCTGGGATTACAGGCACGCGCCACCATGCCCAGCTAATTTTTTGTATTTTTAGTAGAGACGGGGTTTCACCATGTTGACCAGGATGGTCTCGATCTCTTGACCTTGTGATCCGCCTGCCTCGGCCTCCCAAAGTGCTGGGATTACAGGCTTGAGCCACCGTGCCCGGCCCCTCAGCTGTGTGTTTTAATCAAGGCATGTTTACTCTCTCTCTGGACCTCTGCCTCCTCAAATGCAAAATGAAGAGCTGGAATGGAAGCTCGTTCCTGTTCAGTTCCAATAGCTCCTCTTTTGCATGAAGCACACGGGCTTGGAGTCAGAGGAACTGGGTTCAAGAGCTGGGGCTCCTCTTACCAGATATAAGTCCTTGGCCAGGTTACTTAATCCCTCGGAGCTGCAATTTTCTCACCTGTAGAGCAGGACTGATAACCATAAACTGCCTCTCAGATTCTTGGGATTAGAAATGCTTTCAGGTGAAAACACTCCATACACATGCCTTAAAGTGTACGGAGTGTTTTCACCTGAAAGCATATCTTATCAAATCAGAATGTTTTCCCCACTTCTCACACCCCCTGCCAGGTCAGCGAGCTGAGGAGACAGCAGAGGAAGTGGGGCTGGCTGCAGCCAGGCCATTTCGGTTTGTTTATATATGCACTATGTGAATGTTGGTTATTATTGCTATTTTTTCTTTTCATTTATTTATTTACTTAGTGACAGGGTCTTCCTATGTTGCCTAGACTGGTCTCAAAATCCTGGGTTCAAATGATCCTCCCATCTTGGCCTCCCAAAATGCTGGGTTTATAGGCAGGAGCCACCCATCCGGCCTGGTTATTTTTTGCTTTTTTTTGAGACAGAGTTTCGCTCTTGTTACCCAGGCTGGAGTGCAATGGCGCGATCTCAGCTCACCGCAACCTCCACCTCCTGGGTTCAAGCAATTCTCCTGCCTCAGCCTCCCGAGTAGCTGGGACTACAGGCATGCACCACCATACCCAGCTAATTTTTGTATTTTTAGTAGAGACGGGGTTTCACCATGTTGACCAGGATGGTCTCAATCTCTTGACCTCATGATCCACCCGCCTCGGCCTCCCAAAGTGCTGGGATTACAGGCTTGAGCCACCGTGCCCGGCCCTATTTTTGCTCTTTTTAAAATTTTTTTTCTTTTTTTTATTCAAGACAGGGTTTTACCATGTTGGTCAGGCTGGTCTTGAACTCCCGACCTCAGGTGATCCACCCGCCTTGGCCTCCAAAGTGCTTGGATTACAGGTGTGAGCCACCACGCCGGGCCTATTTTTGCTCTTGATAGCATTATTTTTCAGCAATACCCAATTAGTTATTGGATGATCTCTCGTCTCACTAGAGTGTAAGCTCCAAAAGGGCAGGAGCTGGCACACGTTCCTGTTCACTGTTTTTTTTTCTTTGTTTTTTTTTTTTTTGAGACGGAGTTTCGCTCTTGTTGCCCAGGCTGGAGTGCAATGGCGCGATCTTGGCTCACCGCAACCTCCGCCTCCCGGGCTCAGGCAATTCTCCTGCCTCAGCCTCCTAAGTAGCTGGGATTACAGGTACGCGCCACCACGCCCAGCTAGTTTTTTGTATTTTTAGTAGAGACGGGGTTTCACCATGTTGACCAGGATGGTCTCGATCTCTCGACCTCGTGATCCACCCGCCTCGGCCTCCCAAAGTGCTGGGATTACAGGCTTGAGCCACCGCGCCCGGCTGTTTTGTTTTTTTTTAAGACGGTGTCTCACTCTGTTGCCCAGGCAGGCTGGAGTGCAGTGGCACAATCTTGGCTCACTGCAACCTCTGCCTCCCAGGTTCAAGGGATTCTCCTGCCTCAGCCTCCCAAGTAGCTGGGATTACAGGTGCACACTACCATGCCCAGCTACTTTTGTATTTTTAGTAGAGACAGAGTTTCACCATGGTGGCCAGGCTGGTCTCAAACTCCTGGCTTCAGGTGGTCCACCCTCCTCGGCTTCCCAAAGTGCTGGGATTACAGGCGTAAGCCATTGCACCCAGCCTACTGTTGTATTCTTGATGGCCACCTCAGAACCTGGCTTATCTTAGGCCCTTGAAAGAATTTTGCTCAACAAATAAATGGCTAAATGAATTGAATGAAATGAATGAATACATGAATGAATGAACTCCACTTACTTAGCAAGGCAAATAAGGTTGACCGGGGTGAGAGAAAGAGGGAAGATCAGGAGGAGGCAGGGAGCAGAAATGCCTCCTGGGCTGCCCAGGCTCTACTGCGATGGGAGAGGGAGGAGTGAAACAGGGAAAAACAACTAAGGGCAATGAGACAAGGCCACTTCCCAATTCTGCCTGGGCGAGGTGCCTTGCAGGGGCCCCTGTGTCTGAGCCCTCTCCCTGGTCATGCTCTCCTCCACTTCTCACAGCCCAGCCCCTGTCAGCTCAGTGAGCTGAGGAGGCAGTGGAGGAAGGAATGCTGGCTGCAACCAGGCCATTCTGGTTTGTTTACCAACAGCACAATCCTCCTGGGTCATGACACAGCCAGCAGCATCTGACCCAGCTAAATATATCTCCTCTACTGGCCTGGACCACACAGCCAGCCCCTGCAGGCCACGTAGACCAGGGACCACCCACTCATCCTTTTTGGCTTGGCCCTAGGCCTCCTCCTGACCCCAGAGTCCTATGTCCCTGGGGGCAAATGGCTGATCCTGGTCTAAACTAAACTGCAGTCTCTAGTTGAACCCATGTAGTTTCATCTTGGACAGAACCAGAGGATTTAAGCGGGGAAAACTCTATTAGTCCAGCAGTAAACAATAAAATGGCTCATCTCCCTTGGATGACATATTTGTAGTCATTATGAATGTTTATGAAGAGTATTTGCTAATGTTAAGAAACATTTTACTCTCTTTATATAACTCTCTATTAGTGTTATTACTGTAGGGTTATGTGGGACAAAAAGCATACAAAATTAGATACGTAATGTGAGTATAATCCTGTTTTTTAAAAAAATATATAAATTTTTCTGGAAGCAATTACAAGAAACTGTCAACACAGTTTACCTCCCAGGAGGGGAACTGGGCTCCAGGGGATGGGATGGGAGAGAGAATTTTTCTTCTTATGCCCTTTCGTGTGTTTTTAATTTTGAACTGTGCAAGTTTATAAGTAGAAAATATAATAAAATGCAGATCTGAAAAATAAAGGCTTTTATGCACAAAAAAAGAGGGGTCAGAAATAACATTCAGAAGTAAAGAGTACTCATTTGGTGCTGGGTGGTGAAGAGGGGCTCCTTTTTCTTTCTTTCTTTTTTTTTTTGAGACGGAGTTTCGCTCTTGTTACCCAGGCTGGAGTGCAATGGCGCAATCTCGGCTCACCGCAACCGCAACCTCTGCCTCCTGGGTTCAGGCAATTCTCCTGCCTCAGCCTCCTGAGTAGCTGGGATTACAGGCATGTGCCACCATGCCCAGCTAATTTTTTGTATTTTTAGTAGAGACAGGGTTTCACCATGTTGACCAGGATGGTCTTGATCTCTCGACCTCGTGATCCACCCGCCTTGGCCTCCCAAAGTGCTGGGATTACAGGCTTGAGCCACCGCGCCCGGCCAGAGGGGCTCCTTTTTCTACCAAGAGAAAAGCTGGCCCTATGCCCAGATAAACCAAAACATCAGCCTTACAAACTGGTGCAAGTGACTATCAAAGCTCAGCATCTGAAGCATAACAAAGACATACCTGCCTTAAAATACTTCCCCACCGCGCCTGAAATTGCAGTCTTTGGAGTCACTCCTTAGTCTGAAGTACAACTTCTCCAAAATCTCCTTGCAAACATTCAGGGGCAGGTGGTATTACCATGTTATTTTTAGGTTTAGTTTTATTTTATTTTTTGAGATGGAGTCTCTTTCTGTGGTCCAGGCTGGAGTGCAGTGAAACAATCTCAGCTCACTGTAACCTCTACCTCCCGGGTTCAAGCAATTCTCTTACCTCAGCCCCCCCAGTAGCTGGGATTGCAGGTGGGCACCATGACGCCCAGCTAATTGTTTTCTTTTCTTTATCTTTTTTTTGTTGTTGTTTTTTGTATTTCTAGTAGACGAGGTTTTGCCATGTTGGCCAGGCTGGTCTTGAACTCCTGGCCTCAAGTGATCAGCCTACCTCAGCCTCCAAAGTGCTGGGGTTACAGGTGTGAGGTGCTGCACCTGGCCAATGTTATTTTATCACATGAACCAAACTGAAATAGGGAGACATACTGTAAGAAAGTTTTGACTGGGGCTGGGCATGGTGTCTCATGCCTGTAATCCTAGTACTTTGGGAGGCTGAGGTAAGAGGATCGCTTCAGCCTGTGAGTTTGAGACCAGTTTGGGCAATATAGTGAGACCCTATCTCTACAAAAAAAAAAAAAAAATCTTTTTTAAAAAGAACGTTTTGATTGAAGTTATTTCTTGCTATTGAGTTTATTCTTAATTTCCCTTAAAATATAAACTTTCTTCTAATAGCACTGATTATAAAATAGCCCATGATTAAGTAGCAAATTTGGAAAATACAGAATGTTATGAAGAATTTAAAAATCAGTCAGGCATGGTGGCTCATGCCTATAATCCCTGTACTTTGGGAGGCAGAGGCAGGAGAATCACTTGAGTCCAGGAGTTCAAGACCAGGCTGGGCAACATGGCAAAACCCCATCTCTAAAAAAATTTAAAATCAGCTGGGTGTGGTGGCATGCACCTATAGTCCCAATTACTCAGGAGTCTGAGGATGGGAGGATCACTTGAGCCAGGGAGGTCCAGGCTGCAATGAGCTAAGATGGCACCACTGTACTCCAGCCTGGGCAACAGAATGAAACCCTGTCTCAAAAAAAAAAAAAAATTAAAAAATTAAAAATTGAACCATTTACATCACATCCCTGAGGGAGCAGAGGCACATTCCAAGAGAAAAAAGAAAAACAAAAAGTGATGTGAGCTAGATAACAGTGTTGCAGGCTAAGTTTGCAAGGCCTGAGGACCTCAGTAGCTCTGTGGCCTTTGTTGAGCCCAGCGGGAAACCACTAAGAACTTGGAAGCAGGACAGTGACAGAAGTGTTTTTTGTTTGTTTAGCTGTAGGGTCTTGCTATTGTTGTCCAGGCTGGTACCAAACTCCCAGCCTTAAGCGGTGCTCCCTCCTTAACTCCCCCAAGTAGCTGGAATTACAGGGATGAGCCACGGTGCCTGGCTCAGTGACGGGGTTTTTATTGACTTAATTATTTTAATATACATTTTTTTGAGACGGAGTTTTGCTCTGTCACCCAGGTTGGAGTGCAATGGTACGATCTCAGCTCACTGCAACCTCCTCCTCCTGGGTTCAAGCAATTCTCCTGCCTCAGCCTCCTGAGTAGCTGAGATTACAGGTGCCCACCACCACTCCCAACTACTTTTTTTTTTTTTTTGAGATGGAGTTTCGCTCTTGTTTTCCAGGCTGGAGTGCAATGGTGCGATCTCGGCTCACTGCAACCTCCACCTCCTGGGTTCAGGCAATTCTCCTGCCTCAGCCTCCTGAGTAGCTGGGATTACAGGCACACACCACCATGCCCAGCTAATTTTTTGTATTTTTAGTAGAGATGGGGTTTCACCATGTTGACCAGGATGGTCTCGATCTCTTGACCTCGTGATCTACCCGCCTCGGCCTCCCAAAGTGCTGGGATTATAGGCTTGAGCCACCGCGCCCGGCCTTACTTTTTTAATATTTAGTAGAGACGGGGTTTCACCATGTTGGCCAAACTGGTCTTGAACTCCTGACCTCAGGCGATCCACTCGCCTTGGCCTCCCAAAGTGCTGAGATTACAGGCGTGAGCCACTGTGCCCAGCCAACAGGATTTTTAAAGAACACTTGAGCTGAGCCAGGTACAGTGGCTCACACCTGTAGTTCCAGCACTTTGAGAGGCTGAGGCAGGAGGATTGCTTGAGCCCACAAGCTCAAAATCAGCCTGGGCAACATAGTGAGACCCCACGTCTAAAAAAAAGTTTTAAAAATTACCCAGGTATGATGGTGCACCCTTGTACTTCCAGCTACTCAAGAGGCTGAAGTAGGAGGATCTTGAGCTTGGGAGGCCAAGGTTACAGTGAGTCGTGATCATGTCACTGCACTTAAGACTGGGTGACAGAGTGATACCCCCATCTCAAAATAAAAGAAAACTTGAGCTGTAGATTGTATCACAGTAAGAGGTATCCATTATGAGTGGAGAAAGTTTAAAATGAGATAAAGGGTATCCTGGAATAGGCTGTTCATATGTACTGGAAATTGAAAGGAATATGAGAAATAGGATATGTTAGAAATGCAGAAATAAAATGACAATAAAAAAAGAACTGGCCGGGCGTGGTGGCTCAAGCCTGTAATCCCAGCACTTTGGGAGGCCGAGGCGGGTGGATCACGAGGTCAAGAGATCGAGACCATCCTGGTCAACATGGTGAAACCCCGTCTCTACTAAAAATACAAAAAATTAGCTGGGCATGGTAGCGCGTGCCTGTAATCCCAACTACTCAGGAGGCTGAGGCAGGAGAATTGCCTGAACCCAGGAGGCGGAGGTTGCGGTGAGCCGAGATCGCGCCATTGTACTCCAGCCTGGGTAACAAGAGCGAAACTCCGTCTCAAAAAAAAAAAAAAAAAAGAACTTAGAAATCTTTCATAATTCACCATCCAGGAAAGTTGACTTCCTTCTAGTCCTCCCTCTTTGTGCCCTACTTTTCTCCTGGGTATATTCTGAGCATTTTCCCCATGATATCAAATATTCTTGAAAATATGATTTTTAATGGCCACTTAGTCTGCACATCTATCATATAGATGTACAGACATTTATTTAACCAGTCCTTTGTTGTGAGGCATTCGGGTTGTCTCAGTTTTTTGCTAGGTTCAATTACGCTGTCATGGACCTTTCATCCAAGTTGCATGTAACAGAAAACTGAGTTCAAAGAAGCATGAAGCAAACAGGAGTCAGTGGTGAAACTCAACAGTTCAGAGGAAGGGAGCTTTGGGCAAGGCTTAGTCAGGGCTCCTGCTCCATTTTCCTGCAGTTCTTCAGGGTTTGTCCTTCTTGTTTGCAGTGGTACCCTCAGGCTGGCTCATCTGCAGCCCCTAGGTGATGAACTTTTCTGTTCATGACCATGGGAATGGCCTCTGTTTTGCTCTGACTAGGCCACCGATGAAAGGCTAGGCATGGCTGGGCATGGTGGCTCATGCCTGTAATCCCATCACTTTGGGAGGCCGCAGCAGGTGGATCACAAGGTCAGGAGTTTGAGACCAGCCTGACCAACATGGTGAAACCCGTCTCTACTAAAGATACAAAAAAATTAGCCAGGTGTGCTGGTGCACGCCTGTAATCCTAGCTACATGGGAGGCTAAGGCAGGAGAATCACATGAACCCTGGAGGCAGAGGATACAGAGAGCCGAGATCGCACCATTGCTCTCCAGCCTGGGTGACAGGTTAAGACTCTGTCTCAAAAAAAAAAAAAAAAAAGAAAGGAAAAAAAAAACACCACAGCCCTGCTCACAAATTGATTGGCCAGGCGCGGTGGTTCATGCCTGTAGTCCCAGCTACTCGGGAGGCTGAGGCAGTGGAATTGCTTGAACCCGGGAGGTGGATTGTGCCATTGTACTCCAGCCTGGGCAACAAGAGCAAAACTCTGTCGCAAAAAAAAAGTCTAGGTATGAGAGAGGAAACCTAGCCTCTAGTCCTGACTAGCTTGGGTCTGGGTTCCCTGTCTGTGAGCAGGCAACTGTGGCAAGACATGTGAGGGTGGCTGTTGCATGATGCAGGGAGATGGGGGAAAATGTTAAGGAGATAATCAAAGAATGTCCTCTGACTACTCAGAGAAGGCCTGTAGACCAGCAGCCTCCTCATCACCTGGGAACTTACTGGACATCCTGGGAACTTACCATACATGACTCCCAGACCTATCGGATCAGCCTGCACTTTAAGAAGAGTCCCAGTAGACCGTTCGCACATTAAAGTTGAGAGGTCCTGCCCTCCGGCACCCTTGTGTAGGGATCCCTGAAAACAGAATGGCTGGATCAACAGCATGGATGTTTTAAAAATTCTGAATACTCATTGTCAAATTGTCCCATACAAGGTTCCATGTCTTCTCATTCCCACCCTGGGATCTGGGTGTTTGAGGCCTAAAACTTATGCAATTTGGGGAAGCCCTCTTTAAGAAAAAGAATAAACAAGGATAATGGTGAATATTTAGAAAATAGAAAATTTAAAGATACTTAACCAGGCATGGTGGCTCAAGCCTATAATCTCAGCACTTTGGGAGGGCGAGGTGGAATGATTGCTTGAGCTCGAGAGTTGAGACCAGCCTGGGCAATACAGTGAGACCCTGTCTCTACTAAAGTTAAAAAAAGAAATTAGTTGGGCATAATGGTGCACACCTGTAGTCCAACCTATTTGGGGAGCTGAGGTAGGAGGATCACCTGAACCCTGAAAATTGAGGCTGCAGTGAGCCCTAAATCATACCACTGCACTCCAACCTGGGTGACAGAGACAGACCCTGTCTCAAAAAAAAAAAAAAAAAAAGCCTCAAAAATCGTAACGTTATTGGTTTTAATTATCAATAGGTTGAAACATATGAAACTGCCACATTTGTAAGTAAACTAGTCATATGGTGAAAAAGCAATTCCATGTTGCTCAGCTTACTTTTTCACTACATTCTTGGCTGCATTTTCTTTTCTTTTCTTTTTTTTTTTTTTTTTTTTTGAGACGGAGTTTCGCTCTTGTTGCCCAGGCTGGAGTGCAATGGCGTGATCTCGGCTCACCACAACCTCCGCCTCCTGGGTTCAGGCAATTCTCCTGCCTCAGCCTCCTGAGTAGCTGGGATTACAGGCACGCGCCACCATGCCCAGCTAATTTTTTTGTATTTTTAGTAGAGACGGGGTTTCACCATGTTGACCAGGTTGGTCTCGATCTCTCGACCTTGTGATCCACCGGCCTCGGCCTCCCAAAGTGCTGGGATTACAGGCTTGAGCCACCGCGCCCGGCTGCATTTTCTTTTTCTTGGCAACTTGATTGAAATGCAATTACTCTACAATTTACCCATTAAATGCCATTTACCCATTAAAGTGTACAATTCAATGGTGTTTGCTGTCTCTTCACAGAAGTATGCAGCTATCATCATCATCATCATCATCATCAATTTTAGGACATTTTCATTCATCAGACCAAAAAGAAATCCTATTCCCCCTAGCTGATACCACTCAGTACCCCCCATCCCTAGGTAAACATGAATATACTTTCTGTTGCTATACATTTTCCTGTTCCGAACATTTCATAATCATCGTAATCATATGATGTATGTCTGAATTCTTTTTTTTGTTTTTTGTTTTTTTTAGATGGAATCTCAATCTGTCACCAGGCTGGAAGGCTGGAGTACAGTGGCCTGATCTCGGCTCCCTGAAACCTCTGCCTCCCAGGTTCAAGCAATTCTTCTGCCTCAGCCTCCTGAGTAGCTGGGACTACAGGTGTGCACCACCAAGCCCAGCTAATTTTTGTATTTTTAGTAGAGATGGGGTTTCACCATATTGGCCAAGATTTCCTGACCTCGTGATCCACCTGCCTTGGCCTCCCAAAGTGCTGGGATTATAGGTGTGAGCCACTGCACTCGTGCTTTCTGTCTTTGAGATGGAGTCTTGCTTTGTTGTCCAGGATGGAGTGCAGTGGCGGGATCTCAGCTCAATGCAATCTGCGCCTCGGTTCAAGCGATTCTCCTGCTTCAGCCTCCCGAGTTGTTGGGATTATAGGTAGCCACAACCACACCTGGGTAATTTTTGTATTTTTAGTAGAGACGGGGTTTCACATGTTGATCAGGCTGGTTTCAAAGTCCTTACCTCAAGTGATCCACCCACCTCAGTATTCCAGAGTGCCAGGATTACAGGCATGAGCCACCGCACCTGGCCTACGTACAGGTTTATGTGTGGCTCTTTTTTCATTTCTCTTGGGTATGTACCTAGGAGTGGAATTCTTGGGTCACATGACAAACTATCTTAGAGTTCTCCAAAGAAACAAAACCAACAGGATGTAGATATGAAGTAGAGACTTCTTATAATGAGTGAGCGGGAGATCCAGGAGAGCTGATGGTGCAGTCCTAGTCCAGAGGCCAGCAGGCTTGAAATCCAGAAAGAGCCATTGTTTCAGTGCAAGTCCAAAGGCAGGAAGAAGCCAAGTCTCAGTCAGGTAGGAGGAATTCTCTCTTACTAGGGGAAGGACAGCCTTTTTGTTCTGTTCAGGCCTTCAACTGATTGGATAAGGCCTGCCCTCATTAGGGAGGGAAATCCACTTTACTCAGCCCACAGATGTAAATGTTAATCCGGTCCAAGAACATCCTCACAGGCACACGCAGAATGTTTAACCAAATATCTGCATACTGTGTGGCCCAACCAAGTAGACAAAATTAACCATCTTAGTATCTATGTGTTTAACTTTTTGAGGAATTGCCAAACTGTTTCCAAAGTACCTGCACTAATTTATGTTCCCATCAGCAATGAATAACTCCAATTTCTCTATATCCTTATCCCTTGCTATTATCTTTTTGGGAAGAGCTACACATTCTTTGCCTTTTCGAGTGATAATGATATTATAATACCACTTTCTATAAATAGGAAGAAAATATAGTCTCATGTTTTAGGACATGGATATAAAATGTTTATTGATAGTTTTGGAACAAAGTTTTCCTTTGCCACCTCTATAACGAAGATGCTTCTCCAGGCTGAGCCTCACTCATTGATCTCTGTAAGCGTGGTTCAGCCAGCCAGGTCCTCACTGCTCCTGGCCCTCAGCTCCCACCGTGCCAATCCTTGAGGGGCTCATTGGCCATGAAGCTGGGGTTATGGTGGAACAGCATTTTGTTCAGATCATTCTCCTTGAGGTCAACTTTGAGGTCTGGATGCTGGATGAGGCCCACCAGGGGCAGGTGCCACTGGAGGTAAAGGGATAGCCCTAGGACCACCTCTTCCAAGACAGAGGGACCCCCTGCCCCCGGCTGGAGCCATGCTTCATGCCACATATGCAGAGGGCACACACATTGAGTCTTGAAGCTTAAACTATAATGTTTCATTTTATTATAGCTCAGCCAACTCTGGCAATTGTTATGTGAAAACAAATTTCACCAAACATGACAGGAAATGCTAGGAATCTCGTTTTATTTTGTGTTTGTTTATTAATGAGGTTGATGTGATGGTTAATTTTAGGTGTCAACTTGCCTGGATTGAGGTATGGGGCTCACATAGAACAAAACAGCAGAGGAAAGGCGAATCCCTCTCTTCTAGAGTGGGGACACCCTTCTTCTCCTGCCGCTGGACATCAGTACTCTGGGTTCTCTGGGCTTTGGACACTGGGACTTCAGAGGCTCTCTAGGTTTTCAGGTCTTCAGGATCAGATTGAGAGTTGCTGCACTGGCTTCCCTGATTATAAGGCTTTCAGACTTGGATGAGCGATGCTGCCAGCTTCTCTGGTTCTCCACCTTGCAGTCTATCATAGGATTATCATGTGAGCCTATTCCCCCAATATATCCCCCTCTCATATATCTATATCCTTTTGGTTGTCTCTCTGTAGAGCCCTCATACAGCTGAACATTTCCCATGACTGTTACCCATTTGCATGTGTGTATATTTTCTTTTTTTTTTTTTTGAGACGGAGTTCCGCTCTTGTTACCCAGGCTGGAGTGCAATGGCGTGATCTCGGCTCACCGCAACCTCTGCCTCCTGGGTTCAGGCAATTCTCCTGCCACAGCCTCCTGAGTAGCTAGGATTACAGGCACGAGCCACCATGCCCAGCTAATTTTTTGTATTTTTAGTAGAGACGGGGTTCCACCATGTTGACCAGGATGGTCTCGATCTCTTGACCTCGTGATCCACCCACCTCAGCCTCCCAAAGCGCTGGGATTACATGCTTGAGCCACCGCGCCCGGCGCATGTGTGTATATTTTCTATTTATGTACAGTGCGTGGCACAAAGAAAGTGTAAAACAAATCTTTAATAGGTGTTTTTGTCCACTTTCCACTGGAGTGTTGTGTCCAGGACTATTGGCCGTCCATCCAAATCTGTTCTCTTCTTTTGTAATTACTTTTGTTATTATTTATTTTTTTTTACTCCCGGTTTATGAGTGGAGGGTTTAAGTCTTAAGACAGTACAGTAGGTGAATCCCCTCCACAATCTTCCCCTCCAATAGGACATTTCTTTTTTTTTTTTTTTTTTTGAGACGGAGTTTCGCCCTTGTTACCCAGGCTGGAGTGCAATGGCGCGATCTCGGCTCACCGCAACCTCCGCCTCCTGGGCTCAGGCAATTCTCCTGCCTCAGCCTCCTGAGTAGCTGGGATTACAGGCACGTGCCACCATGCCCAGCTAATTTTTTGCACTTTTAGTAGAGACGGGGTTTCACCATGTTGACCAGGATGGTCTCGATCTCTTGACCTCGTGATCCACCCGCCTCGGCCTCCCAAGGTGCTGGGATTACAGGCTTGAGCCACCGCGCCCGGCTGGACATTTCTTTTCTTTTCTTTTTTTTTTTTTTTATGGAGTCTTGCTCTGTTGTCCACGCTGGAGCTCAGTGATGTGATCTTGGCTCACTGCAACCTCCACCTTTCAGGTTGAAGTGATTCTTCTGCCTCAGCCTCCCAAGTAGCTGGGATTACAGGCATACGCCATGAGCGGTTTTTTTTTTTTTGAGATGGAGTCTTCCTCTGCCGCCCAGGCCGGAGTGCAGTGGTGCGATCTCAGCTCACTGCAACCTCTGCCTCCTGGGTTCAAGTGATTATTCTGCCTCAGCTTCCCAAGTAGCTGGGATTACATACCAGCCACCATGCCCAGCAAATTTTTGTATATTTAGTAGAGATGGGGTTCACCATGTTGGCAAAGCTGGTCTCAAACTCCTGACCTCAGGTGATCCGCCTGCCTTGGCCTCCCAAAGTGCTGGGATTACAGGCGTGAGCCACCATGTCCTGCCCCATAGGACATGTCTATAAATCAGCAATCACCATACAGATGAGGCCAAAAACATGGAAATAGCAGAGAAACAAGATGGAAAGATCTGGGATGTTCAATGATCATGGAGAGTAGATCCAAATTCAAACTCTTATGTGTGAGAGATAAGAATTTATATCTTATTTGAACCATTGCTTTTTGGGGTCTGTTACAGCATCGTGAGTTACCCTAGCCAGTATGAACAATGATTTTAATTGGTCAGGGGTCTTATAACCCAACCAGTGGACCTCACAATTACTCCCTAGGGATGACCAGCATAGGGATGATCTCGGCTCACTGCAGCCTCTGCCTCCCAGGTTAAAGCAATTCTCCGGTCTCAGACTCCCGAGTAGCTGGAACTACAGGTGTGTGCCACCACACCCAGCTAATTTTTGCATTTTAGTAGAGACAGGGTTTCACCATGTTGGCCAGGAATGGTCTTGATCTCCTGACCTCATGATTGGCCCGCCTTGGCCTCCCAAAGAGGTGGGATTACAGGCATGAGCCACCACGCCCAGTGATTTTTTTTTTTTTTTTTAAGGGGAGAAGCTACCTCATAAAATTACAAAAACGCTGAGGCAGCTGGCACAGGTACTATTCAAAACTTCAGAACTATTCAAAACTTAAGAGGCCAGAGGCCTGATAAGGGTGGCTGACGCCTGGAATCCCAGCACTATGGGAGGCTGAGCAGGTAGGATCACTTGAGCCTAGGAGGTCGAGGCTGCAGTGAGCTGTCATTGTGTCACTGCACTCCAGCCTGGGTGACAGAGCAAAATCCCGTCTCACAAAACAAAACAACAAAAAAAGAATTGTGGCAGTGTAGCTATTGGCATGATTTAGTATGGGGGAAACAGCAGTCACCTCTCAGCAGGCCTGAGAGCACCAGATGCCCACAACCCCAAGCCCTTAGGAAAGGTTAAGGTATGTTCAGTATGTTCTGTTTAACCATGCAGTGATATAGTATCCTTTAAATAGAGTTCTAACCAAGCCAAATTCTGATGCTTAAAATATCAGGTTAAAATGTCAGCCCTCTGAAAGACTTAGGTATTCAGAAAAATTTTAGATAAGCATTTATGCTGCTCTTCCCAGTTCCATTGGGCTGAAGGCAAACCAAGACTGCTGAAACTGAACTGCATGACAATCCACTGGACTTGAACTCTCCCCACCGCTCTGCTCAGACATTCCCAGGTAACTGGCACCATCTTTTCAAGGGTGCAAGGCATGGAGCTGCATGGGTCTTCTGGGATCTCTCACCTGGGAAATGGGAGGGGAGGTCCTTTCTTCTTCTCTGGGAGCCAGGAACAGCTGAGGGGTGGGGTTTGTGGTGATTGCTGGTAGTAGGAGGGTGGAACATTCTGAGCTGAGGCCGGGCATTCTCTCCCAGAGAGCTGCTTTAGGGGGCCATCAGCTGGGCAAGCTTAGAAAACTCCCTGCCTCTTGCAACTTTGAACCTTTGTGCTCCCTTCCTTCTTCCCCTGAGGCTGTTGCAGCCCAATCCCTAGTACAAGTCAGACCCAGAGGGGCCTCCCCAGTCCTTCGGCCAGTCATTCATTCTTCAGCTTTGGGTGACATGACAAATAAATCTCAAGGGGCAGGAGAGAAGAGGCAGAGCCCTTGTGGGCACTCACAGACGCACATTCCATCTGCCTTTCTGGAAGGAGGAACTCAGCTCTCTAGGAAGGAGGTTAAGAGTCAGGGAGCCTGTCCCTCAGCAATCCTTGCTTCTCTCACCGAAGGTGCCAGGAACTGTAGGCAGGGACTCTGAGAACTGTGAAGTATTTCTTAAGCTTTGTAATTCTCCGTGTATAGTATTGTTTTTGCCTGGTGTCCTTCTTTTGATGAGCAAGAAAATCCCTAATTAAAAAAAAAAAAAGAAAAGCAAGATGCTCATTTCTGGCAGTAGCTAGGAAGAACCAGGAGCCCGTCCCCCAGCAGCTTGCCATGGGGGGCTTGGCGGGGGGAACTGGAGTGATAGAGTGGGTGCTGTGGCAGTTTTGAAGAGGAAAGGGAAGCCAGCTAAGTCCCAGCACCTGAAGCAAGAAAGGAATGAGCTTGCAGGAAGAGGCCAGAGGCCTGATAAGGGAAGCACCCAGCTTCCTCAAGGTCCCTCAACGAGCAAGTGGTCCTCCTTAGTTCTTGGACACACAATTTCACGACAGCCAGTGGAGTGGTCTCTGCTTTCTCTAGAACACAACTTGCCTTCTCCACCCACACCCCTACCATCTAAGTGGCCTGAATGCGTACCATGTGAATGGCTGAATTGGGTACCTACGATAAAACACGGCTGCTTCCTGAGTTGCAGGGTTTTGTTACTCCCTGGTAGTCTCAAAGAAGTGTGGGAGAACAGCCAAATGGTCTCCATGCCCCCTGAAGAGGGGCTCAGAATTAGCTGTGAAAGCTGACTGACCCAGGAGTCTGGTGGTCACAATAAAAAGACACACTGCACAGGAAGCACTGAGTCCAGGGGTCACAGAATCTCAATGACATGTTGCATCTTTGTGGAGGCCACACAGGAGGACAGTAGCAAATGCAAGGCCTTCTCTACCCAACATGCCCAACAGAGGTGCTACCCAGGATGGTGAAGAAAATTATGAACAATTTGTAAATGAAAAACCAAACGAAAAAATGAAGAAAATACATATGGGATTGAATTTTCCTAGAAATGCTAGAATTTTATTTTCTGTCATCAGGTGAATTAAGTTTGGTAAGAGCAAAAATAAAGTCGTATTTTGTGCACAGGACTTCCTGGCTGAGGTCAGGGCAGATAAAGCACATATTTTTCTGCTTGGCAGGGCTGGAAGGCACCCTAGGGCCTTGCCATTCCAGGTGTAGTCCAAGGACTAGCAGCATGGCCATCACCTGGGATCTTGTCAGAAATGCAGTCTCAAGCCTCAATCCAGACCTTCTGAAACAGAACCTGCATTTTAAGATCTCAAGGTGATTCGTATGCACAGTAATACTGGAGAAGCGCTGCCTTAAAGGACCATTCAGATTTCAAATTATATTTTTCTTATGAAAAAATCTTTACACAGCATGTAAAGGCAGAGCTGCTTGGTTCTGATGTTGGTTTATTTTGTGTGAAGTCTTGGTCAAGTTCACCAGCAAGATAACATTTTTTTTTTTTTTTTTGAGACGGAGTTTCGCTCTTGTTACCCAGGCTGGAGTGCAATGGCGCCATCTCAGCTCACCGCAACCTCCGCCTCCAGGGTTCAAGCAATTCTCCTGCCTCAACCTCCTGAGTAGCTGGGATTACAGGCATGTGCCACCACGCCCAGCTAATTTTTTGTGTTTTTAGTAGAGATGGGGTTTCACCATGTTGACCAGGATAGTCTCGATCTCTCGACCTCGTGATCCACCCGCCTCGGCCTCCCAAAGTGCTGGGATTACAGGCTCGAGCCACCGCGCCTGGCGCCAGCAAGATAAATAAGACCCAAGAGTATCTAATAATGCTACTTGATATCAACAAAATGAAGGCTGATGCCTCTGACTGCGGTGAGCATCAGCTGCCCAGGAGCCAGCCCACCTTGACCAACAGCATGCAGGGTGAGCAAGGATAGGGAGGCCACACAGCCAGCACATTTGGGAACAGCACGAGCCCTGCTAAAAGGTAATACAAGAGCACATCAGTGTTTTGCCCAATCAAACAATGGCTGCCAGGCCAGACTGGGAACTAGTCCTCTTTTCCCCACTATCACCAAGCTAAGTTTCCTTTTTTTTTTTTTGAGACGGAGTTTCACTCTTGTTACCCAGGCTGGAGTGCAATGGCGTGATCTCGGCTCACCGCAACCTCCGCCTCCTGGGCTCAGGCAATTCTCCTGCCTCAGCCTCCTGAGTAGCTGGGATTACAGGCACGCGCCACCACGCCCAGCTAGTTTTTTGTATTTTTAGTAGAGACGGGGTTTCACCATGTTGACCAGGATGGTCTCGATCTCTCGACCTTGTGATCCACCCGCCTCGGCCTCCCAAAGTGCTGGGATTACAGGCTTGAGCCACCGCGCCCGGCCAAGCTAAGTTTTCATAGCCTGGGTATCTTTGGGATCCTTAGCAATACATTTTGCCATTTTCTTTCATGATTCTTATGAGTACAGCTTAGAGAACACTGTCACTATTTTTTTTTGAGACGGAATTTTACTCTTGTTGCCCAGGCTGGAGTGCAATGGTGCGATCTTGGCTCACCTCAACTTCTGCCTCCTAGGCTCAAGCAATTCTCCTGCCTCAGCCTTCCAAGTAGCTGGGATTACAGGCATGTGCCACCATGCCCAGCTCATTTTGTATTTTTAGTAGAGATGAGGTTTCTCCATGTTGGTCAGGCTGGTCTTGAACTCCTGACCTCGTGTGATCTACCCGCCTCGGCCTCCCAAAGTGCTGGGATTACAGGCATGAGCCACAGCACCCGGCCACACTGTCACTATTAAGATGACCATTATGTACATCTGCTTGATGGCGCTCAGGCCAAGCTGCCCACACCTAAGTCCTGGGGTGTAGGTCCTGAGTCATAAGGAATGCACTCCTGGAGGCGAGCGGCTTGACTGCTGCTTGCCAGACACTTGGTCAAGCCTCCTTTCTGATGGCCAGAAACAAATTCGTAAGCTCAGTCAATTCTACTACTGAGGAAACACCCACAGTCCACTCCTTGTCCCACTAACCCCTATCCTCTGATCATAGGGGAGAGTTCTGCTTTCCCTGTATCCTGCCACATCCACCAAGGGCTCTAGTTTGCCTCCAAGGAGCGGCAGCTGCAAAGACCACAGACACCTCAATTTACATAAAATTATCTCACTCCATTTTATTTAAGATTTTTTTTTATCCAGTTAGTAAAAGGAAGATGTGTCTCTCTTTATACATATGTACAAGTTCAGTTATAAAAATAGACAGCACATTCAAAGAGAAAAAAGGCTTGGCATTTTTCTGATTCCCTCTAAATAGCATCTGTACACAGGAGTCTGGGTTTGAGCAGGGGAATCTTAATGATTTAAATTAAATGATTCCCCTATACCCCCTACTCCAAAAAAAAGTTTTAAAAATCAATCTATCTAAACTCAATTCCGCGATTTTCAGGTGTGCAAATTAGAGGCTGGCCTGCCTGGAAGTACCTGCTCCACCAGGGACATCAGGTGGGGGCAGGCAGAAACATCTCCCATGCAAACACTGCCCTTCTGCCTCTGCTGTAGGGCAGCAAGCTCAGGCTGGCCGGGCTGGGAGGGCCTGTACTGAGCCTGCCCCCTCCCTCTGCCTCACTCCTGCTGTCCCTTCCTCTCTCAGTGCAATACAGACAGTGCATACAGCCAAGCAGGGGGCTGAAGGGCATGGGTGGGGAGACTGTGCATTCAGGACAGGCAAAGGAGTCTGGAAGAGGGGCAGTGAGGCTGTCCTGCTGATTGAGGTGGCTCCTGGTCTCTTTATTGGCTTCTGGGAGTCCCCTGGGTGGAAGGTGCTACTGTTGCTGGTAGGATCTGAAGGTTCTCTTGGTGTGAACCATGCAGGACAGGGGAGGAAATGCTGGGAACACAAGTGCCTGTGGATACACTTCCTCTGTCACACTTAGCAGCCTCCATCACCTCTCGCAGTCACTGCTCTCTTCAATGATGACACTCTGGCAAATGGGGTTCAGAGATCTGGGGAGCTGCCTGAAGACTGTGGACACTGGGTACACAATCTCCTCCCTTACTAGCCCTACAAGAAATCACAATCATAAGAGAAATCTCCACCATGGAAGGCTCTTCACAGCACCTGCGGAGACTTGGCAGAGGATGTGTTAGAGCCGAAGAGTGGAATGGGGATGGAAACAGTGTGCCTGAGCATCTAAAGGGGGTCTATGTCAGGCTTGCCCCGTGAGAGGTTTAAGACTTGGCTACACAGTTCAGTTGAGATGCAGTGGGGCTGATCCCTGCCCTGTGTCTTCCTCCTATAGGCACCCCAGATGCTCCTGATGAGACACAGGTGATAAAAGTGCTCACACCATCCACCGGCCTGTCCTTCCCTTGCTGGACATTTCCACTTCTGACTTGGGATGGAAGATGCTGCACAGCACAAGCCATCCAAAGACCACTGGCAGGTCAGGACTCTAGTCCTGGTTTGGTTGAAGGGAAGTCGGAGGGCCCAGATGGTTACCGTCCTCCAGAGGGGTTGCCTTTGCCCTGTTTCCGGACCAGAGAGTCTGGGGCTAGGCTGCTGGTCATGTGGAGGTTTTTGGGAGTCCCAGGAACATTGTTTCCTTTGCTTAAAGGGGAACTCAAAGGAGAAGAGGCGCTTGAAGGTCCAAAGTCAGCAAGGCCAGCAGGCCGAACAAGGGACGTCTGCAGAGGACTGCTGGCAGAGATTCCTGTGGGGATGGCGAGAGACAAGAACATAAGCACCAGTGCCATGTCAGCTTCCTTGGAGCCTGTGGTCTTGGGGACCAGAGTCTGAGCTGGAGGAGAAGTGGTGGGCAATTCCTCCCTGCCACTCCTTGCTAACTTCTTCTTGGCTTGTTTGCTTGTTCTTCCTGTCAACTGTCCTTTCAGTAAGAGGGATGAATTTTTAAGAGAAAATGATACCTACCCAGCCCTCTCCATGTTACTTTATCCATAGATAGTAAAATGTTCATCTTGACACTCTAGATAGAGCACACATTTTACAATCTGGAACACCAAGGATGAGAGCTATAACTTACTAGCCACAAACAGGTTTTTCTTTTCTTCTTTTTTTGGACATCACTTGTGATAAGATGTTTCCTTCTCAATTTTGTGCTCCTGCTACTCTCCAGTAAGTTGGGCCAGAGGGTACAAGGCTGCCCACTCTCTATCTTGTGTCTATACTCATGCATTTCTCCTTATGCTGGCAATGGCCACCCCCTGTTCTCCAAGCCCTGTGTCACTCCAAGGACACAGCTCAAATCTCCCATCTTCAGTGATGAATCCCTGGACAACAGTGAACCTCCTTGAAGGCCAGGAGATGGGAATGAGAAGCCCATACTCAGCCTGCTGTCCAGGCTGTGGAGAGCAGCTGGACTCTGCACCCTAGCACCTGTCTCCTAGTTCCTTTCTCTTTTGATTCCCTTCTTTACCCCTGAGACTTTACTGGCCTTCTTCACTTCCCCTAAGCCCCTGTCCCATGCAGGCCCTTTAAAGCCTCAGCTACCCACTTTCATTCATGAACACCCCCCTCCCAACATTACCCTTCCCTGCACTAAAGCCAGCCTGAGCTTCCTTCCTGTTAGTGGTTTGTGTCTGCTTTGAGGGGCCTGCCTAGCCCCTCACCTGTGGAGCTCAGCCCTGAGCTGTCCAGTGCTGCATGAAAGGGCAGCATTGACTGGTTTACAGGCCTTGCTCCTGCAGCACGGCCCCTGACTTAGGCCTATCTGATCCAAGTAAAGCCTCAACTGCACACACAAAAAAATGTTTATATGAGCCCAAATCCACTTACATATAACACACTGTCTAATATGATTCTTTAATTATTTCATATGTACCGGTTTTACTTTCCTAAAAAAGAATTTTAAGTGCTCGGTGGGCAGACATGTCTCTCTCCTCATCCACAATGGAACTGTAGATACTCTCTGAACTACTCCTTCTCCTTGATTTCCATTTCCAGTTGCCAAGCACTGCTGATTTTTCCTGTGTTGCTCTACCCGCCCTGTCCCCCTCACTCCTCTTGCCCTCTGCTCAGTGCAGGTTTGAAGAGAAACCTGGATGAGTATTTGCAATGTCCTAGCCATGGGTGAGACTCTGCCATGGCAGCCCTGACAACTGGCATGACTGTTGTTTTCCAAGGATGTGGTAAGTTTGCAAAGGGTTAAAAACACTGTGCAAGGCTATCACACTTCATATTTCCTGGAACAACCAATAAACGAAAGCTGGGATTCCTGCAGTAGGAGAAAAGGCAAGTAAACTAACAATTACTGAGCACTTACTACACTCCAAGCACTTTCTATACAAGTATGCCTTTACTTGCTACAACAATCCTATGAGCTAATACTAAGCCTGTGTATTTAACCAGAAGAAAGGTCTGTAAGTGGCTGTTTCTTGTACTCTGTACAAGAAACACATCACCCTTCACACATCATGGTCACAACAGCCACTTTCTTTTGTCAAACTGTCTGTAACCCCTTGCCACACACCTAAGCTCCTGCCCAGCAGGCTTCACCATGTGTTTTCAACCTGACTCCCAATGCTCCTCTTCAGTGGAACCCAACTAGCCTGCTCAGTGACCCCCAATATGCCTTGGCCATTGCCAGCTCTCTGTCACCAGTCCAAATCCTTCCTCATTCTTCTCTTCCTTTTTGAATGCTGACAGGCAACTTATCAGCAGGTCCACGGTTCCCTGTCCTACTGACCTACAACCACAGTGACTGCTTTCCTCTCTTCTCATTCACCTGTATATTGCTGTTAAGCACACTATATACACGGCTTCCCCTTCTCATTTCTATTATACACTCAGGAGCAAGGTCCATGTGGAATACTTCTTTTTTAAAATTTTCTATTTTTTGAGACAGAGTCTCACTCTGTCTCCCAGGCTGGAGTGCAGTGGTGTGATCTCGGCTCACTACAACCTCCGCCTCCTGGGTTCAGTCAATTTTCATGCCTCAGCCTCCCGAGTAGCTAGGACTACAGACTGAGGCCGCCATGCCCAACTAATTTTTTGTTTTTTTTTTTGGTAGAGACGGGGTTTCACCATGTTGGCCAGGCTGGTCTCAAACTACTGGCCTGAAGTGATCTGCCCACCTCAGCTTCCCAAAGTGCTAGGATTACATAACTATGTTAGTTTGGATTAGCAAAATGTGGCTCTCAGAAAAAAAAAAAAAAAAAAAAAGCCTAGGAAGAAAACAAATCATTTCTCCAAAGCAAGAAAAATTCAGAATGTTTAAAGAAGTACAGTTCACAATTCAGTTTTCTCTTCTCAGAGCTAGTTCTAATCCAAAGGCAGCCCTCCTGCATCGTCAGGAGGGCAAGGGGTGAGTCAAGTCTGCTCATCACAAAGAAGCAGAGCCCCAGTGGGGGCTCTAGAAAGAAGGCTCCTATCAGGTGTGGTGGCTTAGTTCTGTAATCAGCACTTTGGGAAGCTGAGGTGGGTGAATCACCTGAGGTCAGGAGTTTGCAACTGGCCTGGCCAACATGGTGAAATCCTGTCTCCACTAAAAATACAAAAACTTAGCCAGGTGTGGTGGCAGGCGCCTGTAATCCCAGCTACTTGGGAGGCTGAGGCAGGAGAATCACACAAACCTGGGAGGCAGAGGTTGCACTGAGCCAAGATTGTGCTATCGCACTCCAGCCTGGGCAACATGAGCAAAACACTGTCTCAAAAAAAAAAAAAAAAAAAAAAAAAAAAAAAAAAAAAAGGCTTCCAGCCTAGTGGTTTCCTACATGTTCTACCTGACAGAATTTCTAGACTGTCCCTGGCCAGAACAGAGCCTGCGGCCAACCTGGGCTTTCTGTACCTTTAGACACGTTGTACCCGTATGCAGCATAGGCAGCAGCGGAGGCTGCTGCAGCCCCAGCTTTGGCTCCTGCCATTGCAGCAGCACTGCCTGCTGTGGACTTTCGGCTCCGGCCCTTCCCTGCTCCTTTGGCTGTGCTTCCTGAACCTTTAGGGCGGCCTCGGCTTCGGGCTGAGTGACCACGTCCTGCAGCTGGCATTTCCTGAATGGAGATTCCTGTGGGAACAAATGGGTCAAAAGGAAAAAAAAAAATTAATCTCCCCACAATGTTAACATAATCTTCTCCTGAAAGGGAAAGTGGGTTCTTAGGGTGTTTGTTTTAGGACCCGAGGTCTATGTTTCCACTTAATAATGGCTAGACCACTGAGTCACACAGAGTACTAAGAAATTCTAAACAATGAAAACATCCTAACTCCTCAAGCTGCTTTTCATTCTCAAGAGTAGTTCCATTAACTCCTGAGTTTTTTCTTTAAACTCATCCATTACACAAAGGGAACCCTCAGGGACTTGCTACCTGGGACTCATCTGCATACTCTAATGTGCTCTTGCCTTGGAGAGTCACATTTTACCCTCGAGTTTTAAACCCAGAGCTCCCAAGGAAATGACAGCAATACTGGACCCCACACAACAAAGTGAGGAAAGGCCCAGAAAAGCTAACTTTAATTAAAAATTAGCAAAAATAATGGTGAATTTGAAAGACAGGGATGACTAGAAAACAGACAAGTTTTAAATCTTCATAAAGTTCTTATTTTGCTTTCCCTAAATCTTTCGTTTCTTCATTTCACTTGACAAAGCTATTCAAAGAATAAAAATACCATTAGGAATCAGATAGCCACAACCAAACCAGTGCTGGGCAATGGACCAGGCCCAAGCTGTACAATATGGCAGCAATTACCATTCACAGTGTCTGAGACGGAGCCTGTTATAGATGCAGGAGAGTTGGTAGCTCGAGATTGAGGGGCTGAGGAGGCTGGGTCATCCACAATGACCAGCATATCACTGCTACTCTCATCCAGGGGAATGGAGCCAGTATGTAGCTCACTGCTGATGGAGATCTAGAAGAGGAAGGGTTAAGATCATTACTACTTCCTGTGCTCACTGTCCATGGCTTAGCACCCAGGTAAGAACATGTTTCACAGTTGAGGTTGCTTTGGCTTCTAAGAAACCAACTTGTCCTTATCTGTTTGTCTCCTTACAGACCTCATGTGCAACCTACTTCAACAAGGCTGGAGAACCCCGGGAGAAGCAAAGATTGCCCAGCAGTGTGTCCCTGCTATACAGTCTGGACAGTCCCCACCGCTTTGATGCAGGCATCTAAAAGGAGCCTCACCTCACTGAAAGGGCTTGGCATGGCTGAGTCCACACTAATAAAAGAATCATCTCCGTCAGCAGAGAGGTTGGAGTTATCAGCCGAGGGAACAAATGGGATCACAAGGTTCACACCCTCTTTTCTCCTTTTCCCATCCAATTCATCTTCCTTTTTCTTCTGGGAACACACAAGTAAAGAAACAAGGAAAACGTGTAAGGATGCACCCCAAAAGAAAAGCGGGATTTGGGAGAAAAGGATAACAGAACTTTTATTCTTTAGTTTGTAAACTAGTCAATTAAAATATTTTTAGGAAGAAAAACCGCATAAGGAAGAAGGGACGGCTTAATGGGAGTTTATGTATATTTTAGTAGAGCATGGTGGGACATGCCTATAATTTCAACTACTTAGGAGGTTGAGGTGGGAGGATTCCTTGAGCCCAGAAATTGTAGACCAGTAAAACTCTGGCTCAAAAAAAAAGAGCTTATGAATATTTGCCACAATAATAGAGGTTAAAGTTGGGGCACATTGAACCAGAGCCACACCAGCTGCTGGCACATCCAGCACTTACTGGGGCTGAGTGAATGCAGTCTTACAAAAGAGAGGGCCAATGCTTTTAACATATTTTCTGTGTATCTGTTTTTCTTTTTAGGACAATTTTTAAAGATAGTTCAAATCCTTGGTGTGAACTGGAGAAAAAGAGATGAACATTTAGAAATAAGCCAAGGGCTTATTTTCTAGTGGTAGATGACACTGAGTGGTACACTAGCAGAATTACGGTAGGTTTTGGATTTCAGGGCCTCTTAGGCCCTTTCTAAGATTCTATGGAGTCTAATAATATAAGTAAGTAATGGCCATCTTAGCCACATTTTAGCCTTACACACTTTGTATCAGCCCTGACAAATGGCTTCCATAATTGAACTGTGACCACTGAAAGGGTGAGTTTGTGTGGGGAATACAGATCTACCAAGGCTGCATGAGTCAGCCCAGAGATGTAGCTAATCATGCACAGCTGGAGCTGGATAGCAACCAGCAACCAAGATGAGAAGTCATGTACCCTAAAGCCTTTTTGGTAAGCACCCCAGGCCCCACTAGCCCCTATCCACCATTCCAGACTGGAGATACCTTCTCCGCATACTTTTCCCGCTTCCGCTTGCGCTCTTTCACTCGGTTGGTTTCCTCCTGTTGCCGTTTCTCTTCCTGCCGTAGCCTCACTATCAAGAAAATAAATTAAGACCTGTGGTAATCATAATCCTCATTCTCTTAATTAAGGTGGCCATATCCCTGATGCTTATTTTCCAAGGCATCACTTCTATCTGTTTGAGGCCAGTCTGGCCAACGTGGTACAAACCCATCTCTATCAAAATACAAAAATTAGCCAGGTATGGTAGAACACACCTGTGGTCCCAGCTACTCTGGAGGCTGAGTCAGGAGGATTGCCTGAGCCCAGGAGCAGAGATTGCAGTGAGCTGAGACTGCGCCACTGCAGTCCAGCCTGGGCAATAGAGCGAAACCGTCTCAAAGGAGAAAAAAAAAAAAAAAAAAAAAAAAAAAATATATATATATATATATATATATAAAATGGGCATTTCCTCACATTATCCTTTTCCCTGTTTTCATTTCAGTCTTTTAATACCTCTGCTTTGTACAGATTGGGTGTGGCTGTAAAGTTCTGAAAGGTTTTAGAAGGTGCTGGCAAATGTGAACTTATTTTCCACTGTACTGCTATGGAAGGCCTCAAAGGCTCACAGGATGTATCTGAAATCCAATGCTCTCAAAAGCCAGAAAACACATGGGAGAAGGGTTGTATGGCTACAGCTATGTGTTTCTCCAACTGTTCCATAAAAATATTTTTCTGGGCAAAAGAGCAAATTCATTATTGCTAAGAAGTCAGGTACCTTCCCTATGCAAGCTACCAATTTATTTGAAGGCATGCTTACCTTTAAAGTACACACAAATTTTCCCTTCTCCTCCACAACACATTTTTTTTTTTTTTTTTTTTTTTTTTTGAGACAGAGTCTTGCTCTTGTTGCCCAGGCTGCAGTGCAACGGCATGGTCTCAGCTCGCTGCAACCTCTACCTTCCGGGTTCAAGTGATTTGCCTGCCTCAGCCTTCTGAGTACCTGGGATTATGCCACCAGGCCCAGTTAATGTTTGTATTTTTAGGAGAGACAGGGTTTCGCCATGTTGGCCAGGCTAGTCTCAAACTCCTGATTTTGTGACCCGCTCACATCAGCATCCCAAAGTGCTGGAATTATAGGCATGGGCCACGGAACCTGGCCTCTTTTTTTTTTTGGGACAAAGTTTCAATCGTTCCCTAGGCTGGAATGCAATGCTGCGATCTCAGGTCACTGCAACCTCTGCCTCCCAGGTTCAAGCAATTCTCCTGCCTCAGCCTCCCTAGCAGCTGGGATTACAGGTGCCTGCCACCACACCCAGCTAATTTTTTGTATTTTTAGTAAAGACGGGGTTTCACGTTGGCCAGGCTGGTCTTGAACTCCCGACCTGAGGTGATCCACCCGCCTTGCCTGGCCCACAACACATTCTTGTTTGGATTTTCATCTAAAATGTCAGTCTGAAAATATTTTTCCTAAATACAACCTTTGGCTTTGCCTACCCTTGGAACACAGCCAAGTACCTTTTCCATTCTCAGGTACATGAGGGAAGTGTACAGAGGTTTAGAGTACGTACATTTTTTTTCCAACTCTTCGTCGTCTAGAAGAAGACTAACCACTTCTTTGGGTTTCAAGGTATCTGGTTTGAAGTTCCCACCTGAAATCACCATCCGCTGAATCTACACCAAAGCAGATCAAAATGTCACCTCCAGGCATCCATCCCCTTATGGCAAATATCCAGACAGAAATACAAATTGTTCTCAACCCACTCCTCAGGTAAGGCCTCTGGTTTCCTATTTCTTCTTTTACTCTTTTCATTTCAGTTTATCTCATTGGCTCATCCAGATTATTTGTCTGACAGACAAATAAATCATTTCCTGACAGACAGGAAATGATAACTTCTTTGCTTGGAACTGCTAACTAATAACTAGGAAACCCAATAATACTGAATCAGGTTGGAAAAGAAACAAAAAATAATCATTTCTTTGGAAACTAACAAATTTGGCATACAATTTCAGAGGCAGATAAACTGAGAGTACTAGGATAAGAACTCAAAAATGTCGGCCGGGCGCGGTGGCTCAAGCCTGTAATCCCAGCACTTTGGGAGGCCGAGGCGGGTGGATCACGAGGTCGAGAGATCGAGACCATCCTGGTCAACATGTGAAACCCCGTCTCTACTAAAAATACAAAAAAACTAGCTGGGCGTGGTGGCGCGTGCCTGTAATCCCAGCTACTTAGGAGGCTGAGGCAGGAGAATTGCCTGAGCCCAGGAGGCGGAGGTTGCGGTGAGCCGAGATCGCGCCATTGCACTCCAGCCTGGGTAACAAGAGCGGAACTCCGTCTCAAAAAAAAAAAAAAAAAAAAAAAAACAACTCAAAAATTTCAATTCTTCTTCCTCTGAATGCAAGAGACTATTACTGGTGTCAGTCTCCACATGAACAACAGCTGGATCTAAGCTATGGAAACCATTCTGGGGGAAAGAGAATGAGGCACTGCCAGGCATAGATTGTGATTGCACAGGACCTGATTTTATTTTCTATTCAGAAGAAACTGTAGTTTCATAATGATCAATGAAAGGCAAGAGAGTTTTAAATGTCTCAATCCAGTCAATGAGGTCAGATTTTCTGTTTGCTCCCCTAGTGTAGGAATTCCTTTCCCTTGTGCTTACCTCACTCTTCTCCTTGGCTCTTTGCAGAATGCGTTCTTCAATGGTGCCTTTACAGATGAGTCGGTATACGGTAACCTGCTTTGTTTGCCCCAAGCGATGGGCCCTGTCCATGGCCTGCTGATCCACAGTGGGGTTCCAGTCACTATCATAGAAAATCACCTGCACAGAACATAGCAAAAACTGAAGCACTCTTGGGGAAGGACCAGAAATTCTGAGAGCAACCCAACCAATTATCTGCTTGCAACAGTTTGGTTGTCAGTAGGATCTGATTCCCTTCTATGATACTGAGCTAAGATACAATTTCTTAGAAGATACAAACCCATTCCTTCACATGCCTTGAGCAAAAGATACATGTTCCTGTTCCCCGCCCCACCCAGTTTTCAATTAAAAAGAGAGAGCAGTAATAATATTAAAGTTTAGTGTTTAGTACATTAATAACATTAATGGTTAACACTTAGTGCATTGTTTTAGGTGCAATAACCCATTTGAATCCAAGAATTATCACTGTTATTTGTGCAAAGAAAAAAAAAAATCCCATAATCATCATGATTTAAATACTCTTAAGACTCCCATATTTTGACTGGGGAGGGGGATAGTAAAAAATAAAATAAAAGCCGGGCGCGGTGGCTCAAGCCTGTAAGCCCAGCACTTTGGGAGGCCAAGGCGGGTGGATCACAAGGTCAAGAGATCGAGACCATCCTAGTCAACATGGTGAAACCCCGTCTCTACTAAAAATACAAAAAAGTAAAATAAAATAAAATAAAAAAGACTCCCATGTTTTGTTTCAGGAGAATGAGGCACAAAGGAGCTAGACAATTTATCCAAGATCACATTGCCTAAGTAAGCACCACTGCTCCCAACTATTCACAAGGCTGAGATGGGAGGATCATTTGAGCCTGGGAGGCAGAGGTTGCAGTAAGCTGAGATTACACCACTGCACTCCTGCCTGGATGACAGAGTGATACCCTGTCTCAAAAACAAAACAAAACAAAACAAAACAAAACAAAAAACAAACAGGTCAGGTGCAGTGGCTCACACCTGTAATCCTATCACTTTGGGAGGCTGAGGCGGGTAGATGAGGTCAGGAGTTTGAGACTAGCCTGGCTAACACGGTGAAACCCCATCTCTACTAAAAACACAATAATTAGCTGGGCCTGGTGGTGTGTGCCTGTAAGCCCAGCTACTTGCGAGGCTAAGGCAGGAGAGTCGCTTGAACCCAGGAGGCAGAGGTTGCAGCGAGCCGACACTGCACCACTGCACTCCAGTCCAGCCTGGGTGAGAGAGTGAGCCTCCGTCTAAAAAAAAAAAAAAAAAAAGCAAAGAAAGAAAAATAAATAAATAAATAAAATAAAATAAGCCAGTGTGGTGACAGGCGCCTGTGATCCCAGCTACTCAGGAGGCTAAGGCAGGAGAATCACTTGAACCCAGAAGGCGGAGGTTGCAGTAAGCTGAGAACGCACTACTGTACTCTAGCCTGGGTGACACGAGAGAAACTCCATTTCAAAATAACAAAACAAAACACAACACAACACTGGGGCTATCTTGGAAACAGGCATGGCTTTCTCTAGAATTCTCAAGTTCTCATCAACAGACTCACTTATTAGCTAATGAATTCCCAGGATGGAATGTTTAAACAGTTCTCTGGAAGTGCCTTCTAGTTTGCTGAGCAACAAACAAATCAACAACAAAATGTACCACCACTAAGGGATCCTAAAACAAACTCCTTAGCCCTCAGCCCTTGAGGCTATCATCCAACATGGCAGACCTCCTGAAAGAATCTCAGTTCAAAATGGCCCTCATATCTCATGTGTTATCCTTTATATCCAATCAAAAGTCACCAAATCCAGCCACTGCTTCAAAAATTAACCTATCCTTTCTACAGTCCCACTATTACCAGTCTGGCTACAACTGGATTAGTGCTCTGTTACATCAGTAGGACTCCTAGATCTCAGTCTCTTTCCTCTTCAGTCTACCTTGGCTACCACTGTGGACCACTCCATCTGTCAGTTACACACCATGTCCAAACTCTCCTAAATAATCAGGCTGTGCTACAGAGAGCCAACTTATTTCCTAATACACATATGCCTCTTCCCTTTAGTCAGATGGGTCTCTTTCATGGTATGCATCTCTTTTTGCTTCAGCTGTTTCTCTGAACTAGAATCCCAAAACTCTTCTTTATTGGTCCTTTCAGGTTTAATTCAAGCTTCCAGGAAGTCCTCCCTGTTTTCTCTTACCTATAATAATGTCTCCTTTTCTTTTTCTATTTTCTATGCCCTCTGTATTCCTATTAGAAATAATAATGGCTAAAATCTGTTGGGTACTTATTATGAGTCTGGATACATATCTCACTGAATTCTCACAAAAATCCTTTGTCTGTCCTCTACCTTACACGCAAGGAAGAGATTGGCCTGAGATCACAGCAAGGGGCTGGGGTGGGGACTGACCTAACAGTCTTTCTCCACAACCTACAGTAGTAACAATACTTGCCATTGCCTATATACCTTAGTTCAAGTCCCTACTCAATCACTAACTTCTATGGGTGTCCAATTATTCCATGTGTACTATTTGAAAGAGTGAGTCATCTTCTTGAAACTGTTTCTGTCTCTCTCTCTCTTTTTCTTTGTTGAGACAGGGTCTTGTTGTGTCACCCAGGCTGGAGTACAGTGGCATGATCTTGGCTCACTGCAGCCCCGAACTCAGGGCTCAAGCAATCCTCCCACCTCAGCCTCCCGAAGTATTGGAATTTCAGGTGTGAGCCAGTGCACCTGGCAAAAAATGGTTTCCCTCCATTTTTAGCACAGGTTAGAATCCCTGGGTGGAACAATGCAAACTGCTGGCCAAAGAAAAAGTCACTGTGAAACCTTATTGTTAATCCAGTGACCTGCAAACCTAAGATTTAGAAGTGTACAATACTTGTCACCAGTAGAGGAACTTAACAAACCTGACCACAGGACACTCTGGAGTTTCAAAGAGGACACGCAAAATTCCAGAAGACCTACCTTGAACTTTCAGAGGGAACAGACCTAACAAAAACGACCTTCAGTTGGACTAGAGAGGATAACATTACTTGCCCAGTGTACTTTTTTTTCCACCTTGTTTTTCTGGTTCATGTTGTCCCATGATGCCCACTGTATTTAAAGTCACTACACATGTGGAAATTGAGAGCTGATGTCACACCCAAGACAGTATCTTGGGCTGTCTAAGCTTGCGGCTATGGTTCAGCATGAATTCATAATGTGGAAATGTGCGTCGTAGGGCTGGGTGGAGGAAGAGTCACAACATGAACTGTTTCAGAAGTACTGTCTTAATAATCACATTTTTTCCTAGAAGCCCAGTGGCAACCAAACCTGATTCTCTTTTGAGCTCATAAACAATAATTAAAGCCTATGGAGATGGGTTTATAATCTAACTTCAAAAATCTATAAATACAGAAAATATTTATCCTTTAAGTGGATTCAAAGAGGTGGGGAATTTGGGAGGAAAAGAAAATAAAATAGGATTGTTTAGAAAAATACTTATTCAGGGGAAAATATGAAATACGTATAAACTAACAGGTTAAGAACAAGAGTGAGAGAATTAGAAACCAAGAAAGATGTATGGTTACCATCTAATCTAACAATCAAGCCAACATTGTATCAACCATGATGTGAACTGGAGGGAGTGGAGAGGGAGACAATGCATGGCAGTGGGAGAGAGATGACGGCTATATTTGGCAGTCGGGTTTATGGAGCTCAGTGAGACATTCTAGAGAAAAACAAGTACCAATTAAAGGACTAGAACAACTGACTTAACTAGGAATGATTAAGGCAAGTCAATCCACAAAGCGTGGCCCAGCAATGACTAAGGGAAATAATAGCTAATGCCTTCCTCAAACTGTACACACCAAGCAGGGCAGGCACAGGGGAAAGAGAGCTGAGAGTTACCATGCAGTAGAGGGGCCTGGCTGTATAAGTCAATGAGAAGGAGTTTCAGGGGATGAGAAAGTAAGATTTCAAACAGCAACGTTTCTAGAGGAACAACTGGGAAAAGTTGGACCAACACTTGGAGGGTGGAGCTTTTGCTCCCAAGAGAATGAGTGGAGGTTCAGTCCCTTCAGAGGGCTAAAAGCTGTCCTGTGAGACAGGACTTCTTGAATCTCTGCAAAGGGACAAAAAAGCTCTTCATTCTCACTACACATAAGCATTTAAAACAGGACTGACACAGGAACACAAAAAGTGCAGTTTATAACTCCCTTACTAAACGGAGGCAAATGCACAGATAACCCTACTTCAGGAAGAATATACAAACAATGACACAGTAAGAGGCAGCTGCCATATATCATTTGCTAAAACCATGTTTTTATTAACAGAGTAGGCCAGATAGAGTCCAGCTATTTATAAATACATTTTTATGTATGCATTCTCAATCACAACACATTAGGTTTTTTCCTCATGTTTTTAAGTTGATTAGTCTCTTCCTTGTACATAAATGGTTCTGGGGAAATCCCAAATCTAAATAAATCTCAGAGGAAAAAAAAAAAAAAAAAAAAGCCAGACAAGCAGCTAACCCTATTGTTTCTCCAGCAACACACATACACACAGTATATTCTTGGCATTCATTTCAATGTTGCTGTCTCATTTTTCTTTTTCCTTTTTTTTTGAGATGGAGTTTCACTCTTTTTGTCCGGGCTGGAGTGTAATGGCGTGATCTCAACTCACTGTAAACTCCACCTCCCAAGCAGCTGGGATTATAGGCATGCACCACCACGCCTGGCTAATTTTGTATTTTTACTAGAGACCAGGTTTCTCCGTGTTGGTCAGGCTGGTCTCAAACTCCTGATCTCAGGTAATCTGCCGGGATTACAGGCATGAGCCACCAAGTGCTGGGATTACAGGCATGAGCCACCAAGCCCAGCCGCTATCTCAGTTTTCGAAAGAATATTCCAGGAGCTTCTAATTTACAAGTGAATCCTTAAGCCTATCCCCTAAAATTAAAATGTAAATTATTTCAGAGTTCAGAAATCAGAGTATTATTCAGAGCCCTTCTCTGTTTTTTTGAGACAGGGTCTCACTGTGTTGCCCATGTTGAAGTGCAGCAGGGCAATCACAGCTCACTGTAGTCTTGACCTCCCGGGCCCAAGCAAACCTCCCACCTCAGCCTCCCCAGTAGCTGGAACCACAGGCATGTGCCACCATGCCTGGCTAATTAAAAAACCTTTTTTGTACAGATGGGATCTCGCTATGTTGCCCAGGCTGGTTTCAAACACCTGCCCTCAAGCAATCCGCCTGCCTCAGACTCCCAAACTGCTGGGACTACAGGCATGAGCTACCATGACCAGCGCAGAGCCCCTCTCTGGCTTTCAGGGTGAAAAAAGACTCCTATTCCTTTACTTATATATCAGAGGTCTAGACTTACTTTGGCTCTTTGTGGCTAGCAGGACTCTCTTTACGGTCATAAAGGGCAAACTATGTGAACCCTGGAAGCATGGTGCAGATCTCTCCCTTCAAACCTGCTTAGTTTTTTGACCATTTAAATGAATAACTAGTGAAACTATTCCTTAAGAAACCATAGACTAAACCTGAGATAGGCAAGCTGAGAAGAAGGGAAACATATTTTAGTAAAATGAACTTACGCTGAACCTTCCCACATGACCTCATACAGCCTCATGGTCTTAAATATCTACAACCTAATATTTGAAAATATCGCTTTAAGGCCAGGAGTGGTGGCTCACGCCTGTAATCCCAGCACTTGGGAGACCGAGGCAGGCAGATCACCTGAGATCAGGAGTTTGAGACCAGCCTGGCCAACATGGTGAAACCCTGTCTCCACTAAAAATACAAAAATTAGTCAGGCAGGTTGGTGCTCGCCTGTAGTCCCAGCTACTTGGGAGGCTGAGGTGGGAGAATCACCTGAACCCAGGAAATGGAGGCTGAAGTAAGCCAAGATAAAGCCACTGTACTCCAGCCTGAGTGACAGAGCAAGATTCTATCTCAAAAAATAAAAAATAAAAGAAAAGACAGCTTTAGCCCTCATCTTTCTCCTGAACTTCAGACTCTGCTGCCTGGGTGACACTGCCACTTAGTGTCTGATACTCCTTACTGATCTTCCTGCTTATGTCTCCTTGCAGTGTTCCATTTTTTCTCCTATCTAAACAGAAGCCAGAAGGACACATTTAAAACTCAAACCAAATCATGTTACTCCTCTGTTCAAATTCTTCCAATCATTCCCCATCTCAAAGTCCTTACCATTGCTCTAAACTCTACATGATCTGCTTCTGCAATAGCCATCTCGTATCACTCTTCCCATAGTTAATTCTGTTCTACCTGCTCTGGGCTCCTTACTTTTGATTGATTATGCCAAGCATGTTCTCACCTTAGGGCTTTGCACTTATCTCCTCTGCCTAGACTGCTCTTCTTTCTGCCAGCTATATGCTTAGGTTGCCTCCTTACTTTCTTCGGATCTAGGCTCAAATGTCACCTTATCAGAGATGCCTACCAATCCAAATAAAATAGCAAACCCTCATCATTCTCATGCTACCACTGTTTACCTGATGGGATTTTTCTTCATAGCGTTCATATTATCAGTTTTTTTTCCTTTTCTTTATATTTTGTCTTCTCTCCCACCGCTAGAAATGTTATTTATAGTAACTATGAAGATAGAATTGGAACTTTGTTTTGCTGCAAGATGAATTCCTAGTGCCTAAAACAATGCTGGGTCCTTGATGGATGCTGAGTAAACATTTCTTGAATGAATGAATGAGCAAATGAACAAATTGTTGCAGGGACTAGAAATACAGACTTTTTTTTTGAGATGGAGCCTCACTCTGTTGCCCAGGCTGGAGTGCAGTGGTGCGATCTTGGCTCACTGCAACCTCCGCTTCCCATGTTCAAATGATTCTCCTGCCTCAGCCTCCTGAGTAGCTGGGACCACAGGCATGCACCAGCACACACGGCTAATTTTTGTGTATTTAGTAGAGATGGGGTTTCACTGTGTAGGCCAGGCTGGTCTCAAACTCCTAACCTCAAGCCATCTGCCCACCTCAGCCTCCCAAAGTGCTGGATTACAACCGTGAGCCACTGCACCCAGCCTATAAATACAGACTTTTTATTTCCTTCCATTGTTGAAGCCAAAGTCTAGTATGTAAAATAATTACTTAGAACCTAATGTGATTAACCTGAATAAAGGGAAAGGCTGGGGAAGGAATATTGACACCTGAATGGGGTTTTAGAGAACAAACAGAAGTCCACAAGGTGGAAAAGGAGACTCATAGGAGGATGGCTTAGGCTGAGGGAACAGTTTATCCAACAGTGTGATATGGCAAGGTGTGTTTAGGAAACTACAAGTCAATCATTATTTCTGGAATATAAAATTTGAAAGGGAAAGTTTTCTGGTAATTACGCTGTAAAGGTAGATAATGGACACAAATAAAGAGCTTTATACTTTGTAATTGATGAAGAATTCCTGAAGAGTTTTAAGCAAAGGAATGGCATGATTAATAAAGGGTATAGAGAAACTAACAGTACCAGCATAGCAAAGAATGGATCTGGATCAACAGGTATGAAGCTGGGAACTGAGAATTCCCAGACGAACTGGGACAAAGTGATGAATCCTGTACTCATATTGAGAGTATGACTATGCTGAAATGCTTAAAAGATAAAGAGAGCAGGGAGCCAACAGACAACAAGGAGGAAGGCAAGTTTCTACTATCTGATATGGTAGAAACTATGTGATATGGCTCAAGTAGGCCACCACATCAGAGAACCCACAGGAAAAATACACCACACACTGACAGACCTCCTATAGGATGACAGATGTGGATGATGTACATTTACCCAGCTATGCCTCCAGTGGCCCTCAGGCTCTGATGTCCTGCCCTCCTTGGTTAACTGACTGAAAGTTTAGATGCCAAACAAGGTACATTCTATAGTTGCTATTACAGAATCTGTAGTATCAGATTAGTGAGAGAAAGAGAGGTATATATTCTCCCTGCTGCTATGAACCTATAGAAGCCTCTACACTCCTGTACCTCATTTCTCCATTACCCTCTTGAGTTTGCTTTCTTTTCATGGTTGGGGGGATTTTGATGTTCTGTATTTCAGAGAAGCACCATGATAGCCACATTAAGTGCCATTTTTAGAGTCATACCTTTTATAAAACAATCTCCCATTTTTGCATTTTTAAATCTCAAAGTTAGGAAAATTCTTACTGAGATTCAAAAGGAATCCTCTTTTTTTGTTGTTGTTGAGACAGAGTCTCACTCTGTCCAAGAGGCTGGAGTGCAGCGGCATGATCTTGGCTCACTGCAGCCTCTGCCTCCCAGGTTCAAGAGATTCTCCTGCGTCAGCCTCCCGAGTAGCTGGGACTAAAGGCACACACCACCATGCCCAGCTAATTTTTTTTTCTGTATTTTTGTAGAGTTGGGGTTTTCACCATGTTGGCCAGGCGGGTCTTGATATCCTGACCTCATGATCCACCAGCCTTGGCCTCCCAAAGTGCTGGGATTACAGGTGTGAGCCACCCGTGTAGCCAAGAATCCTCTTTTCCTTGCTCTTTCAAACACTGAAGCATTCCTGCAAGGAGACTGGGTAGGAAAGAGTGAATAATTTGTTGGAATGTCTTTTCTATTTTATTTTTGAAATTATCCTTTTGACTGCTCTCCAACCACCTTTTGAAGTTCAGGATACAAAAAATGGGTTTTTCCATTAGGGAATAAGAGTAACAAAACAATCCTTTCTGATGTCTTCAATTACAGCTCCTAAAACAAATCTGGATTGACTGACTGATTTTTTTTTCCAGTCTGTTTTCCCTGATGTACCCTAAGTGTCTAGAACAGTATCAGACACACAGTAGGCATTCATGAAATATATGTTGAAAGAATGTGTAAGAAACTTATTCAGGTGAGGCACAGTGGCTCCTTCCTGTAAACCCAGCACTTTGGGAGGCAGAGGCAGGAGGATGGCTTGAGCCTTGGCGTTTAGGACCAGCCGGCTGGGTGTGGTGGCTCACCCAGCTGTAATCCAAGCACTTAGGAGGCCAAGGCGGGCAAATCACCTGAGGTCAGGAGTTCAAGATCAGCCTGACCAACATGGTGAAACCCTGTCTTTTAAAAAAAAAAAAAAAAAAAGAGAGACCAGCCTAGGCAAAATGATGAAACCCCAATCTCTACAAAAAATACAAAAGTTATCTGGGCATGCTGGTGCATACTTGTAGTCCCAGCTACTTGAGAGGCTGGGGTGAGAGGATCACCTGAGACTGGGGAGGTTGAAGCTACAGTGACCCATGATCATGCCACTGCACTCTAGCTTAGGTGACAGAATGAGGCCCTGTCTCAAAAAACAAAAACAAAAAAACTTATTCAAAGAAAATGAACAGTAAAGTCTATAAGGAAAACTAAAATACTCTAGTTCCAGTCAAAGAGAAACTAGAGTCTTTTAACAGAAGAGGCAAAGAAATAAAAAGCTGGTGAGTTTGCGACACAAAAGCAAAGAATAAAACAAACTGAATGACATATTCATAGTAGAAAACCTGCATAACTAGTTTATTGTGCTCTCATTACTTACTGTGTCTGCAGCAGTGAGATTGATACCCAGTCCTCCAGCTCGTGTGCTTAACAGGAACACAAAGATGTCATTCCTGCAGAAAAGGGAAAGATATGTTAAAAGAAAAACTGAAAAGAAAAAATGGCAGATATCAAAAGAGAAAGATCTCTGAATATAGAACACAGAGTTTAGGACTAAAAAGAGTTTTGGTGCCGGGCGTGGTAGCTCAAGCCTGTAATCCCAACACTTTGGGAGGCCGAGGCGGGTGGATCACAAGGTCAAGAGATCGAGACCATCCTGGTCAACATGGTGAAACCCCCGTCTCTACTAAAAATACAAAAAATTAGCTGGACATGGTGGTGCGTGCCTGTAATCCCAGCTACTCAGGAGGCTGAGGCAGGAGAAATGCCTGAACCCAGAAGGCGGAGGTTGCGGTGAGCCGAGATTGCGCCATTGCACTCCAGCCTGGGTAACGAGTGAAATTCCGTCTTAAAAAAAAAAAAAAAAAAAAAGTTTTTGTGGTTACCTAGGCCTGATTGGTATTTCTGTAAAGCATGTATACAATGTTGCTCTGTTGTTACAAACAAACATGGAGGTCATCTTCTAATTTGCATATAAAAGTTTTGCTGTCCACTAATATATGATTGATAAGCAACACAAGTATAAACTGTAGCAAATACAACAAAAATATGTTACCACAGATGTACAGACCTCTCTCACCGCCATACTTTTAATAAATAAAACCATTCCTAGTTCATACACAGGGGCCAAGTAAATTAGTACTTTTTGGTTTTCTCCAATAGTCTGGGAACTAATGATTATTATTTCGGAGCACTCTTTTTTTTCTTTTTTTTTTGAGAGAGAGTCTCACTCTGTTGCCCAGGCTGGAGGGAGGTGGCACGATCTTGGCTCACTGCAACCTCTGCGTCCTGGGTTCAAGCAATTCTCCTGCCTCAGCCTTCTGAGAAGCTGGGACTACAGGCACACACCACCGCACCCGGCTAATTTTTTATATTTTTAGTAGAGAGAGGGTTTCACCATATTGGCCAGGCTGGTCTTGACTTCCTGACCTAGTGTTCTGGCCGTCTCAGTCTCCTAAAGTGTTGGGATTACAGGTGTGAGCCACCAGGCCCAGCTCCAAAGCACTCATTTTAAGATGAAGAAAGCTGAGTCCCAGAAAAATGACTCAAAGTTAGAACTCGGAGGCCTTGACTTTTACATGCTAACTTGAATTTAGGATGAGTCCATAAAGACAGGCTGGAATTAAGTACTTTTGGATGAATGTCAACACAGCCCTTACATATAAATGATTAAATATCATTTTCTCAGTTTCCTTCTACTTCCTATTCTTTCAAAGAAAACCTGAATTAGAAATAAACCAGTAGGTACCACTGTCACTCATTCAAGCAACAGATATTTACTGAATATCTTTTGGGAACAAGCCTATACCAGATCACAAACAACAGGCTTTTTTTTTTTTTTTTTTTTGAGATGGTGTTTCGCTCTTGTTACCCAGGCTGGAGTGCAGTGGCGCGATCTCGGCTCACCACAACCTCCGCCTCCTGGGTTCAGGCAATTCTCCTGCCTCAGCCTCCTGCGTAGCTGGGATTACAGGCACGCGCCACCACGCCCAGCTAAATGTTTTTTTTTTTTTGTTTTTAGTAGAGATGGGATTTCACCATGTTGACCAGGATGGTCTCGATCTCTTGACCTAGTGATCCACCCGTCTCGGCCTCCTAAAGTGCTGGGATTACAGGCGTGAGCCACCGCGCCCGGCTTTTTTTTTTTTTTTTTTTTTTTTTTTTTGAGATGGAGTGTTGCTCAGTCGGCCAAGCTGAAGTGCAGTGGTGTGATTTCGGCTCACTGCAACCTCCACCTTTTTGGTACAAGCAATTCTCCTGCCCCACCCTCCTAGGTAGCTGGATTACAAGTGCCTGTCACCATGCCCGGCTAATTCTTGTATTTTTAGTAGAGACAGGATGTCACCATGTTGACCAGGCTGGTCTCAAACTCCTGACCTTAGGTGATCCACGTGCCTCAGCCTCTCAAAGCGCTACGATTACAGGCATGAGCCACTGTGCCCAGCAGAATAGGCTTTTGACTGTAAGATTTATCTATGCACACACACAAATAACGGCTCAGTTTTAGTCCAGTTCATATAGATCACATAAATATATACATATTTTTAGACAGAGTCTCACTCTGTTACTCAGACTGGAGTGCAATGGCATGGTCTCAGCTCACTGCAACCTCTGCCTCCCAGGTTCAAGCGATTCTGCTGCCTCAGCCTCCCGAGCCACTGGGACTACAGGCCTGTGCCACCACAATGAGCTAATATTTGTATTTTTAGTAGAGACGGGGTTTCACTATGTTGGCCAGGCTTCGGCCTCCCAAGGTGCTGGGATTACATGTGTGAGCCACCGTGCCCAGCCTAAATATATCTTAAGATTATCTTGCATCTTCATATTCCTGACACCCCAGGCTGTTTTCCAGAGTATCTTTAAGAAAAACAGATTGCATTACACTAGTGAGCAAATGTGACAGGACTTTTAAGTCGAGCTGTTAATCCCCCTTTTTCCCCCTTGTTTATAGTGGGGAATCCAACTGGAAATTCATTTAGATTAGTGTTTATTCAAAGCACAGGTCACACCTCTCATTGGTCATGATATCAGTTTGGTGCTTTAGATGGCATTAAAGAAATTAATTAAAGAACGAAAAAAGATGAGAAAATATTCTAATGCATTACAGATCATAGGGGTAAGTAATGTTTTGTGAAGCTTCAAATACAGAATAAAAATACTAAAATCACATTGTAAAATAAATTTTGTGTGTTCCAGTAGGGAAAAAGAAAACAAAACACAAAACCAAAAAAAAAAACAAACCACCAGACACAAACCTACTGACATCAGGATGCTCTCATCCTTTCAGGCTATTCTTCCTTGGTAAAGTCACTTGACTGCTGACAGTCTGTTTCCTAGACTATAAAATGAAGATGCTATAAATACCACTGAAGTGACTAACTGATGACATATCAATGTCAAATGTAAGTATCAGTGAAAGAACTATTTTGAAATAAGTATCCTGTCCTAGTAGAAATCTGCCCATTATTTGCATTGAATTAAACACAACTTTCCTACAGAGGCATGGATAACAGACCATGGGTAGCAGTCTCTTTCTTAGTGATTCCAAAAGCTTCGGCTCCCATGAAAGTTGTACTAGTTTAGCCTTGAATTTTGTCAGAAAGGTTAATATTTTGTAATTTTATTTATTTAATTTATAAAATGCCATCTTTATTATTAAATCATGCAGTACAAACCAAAAAGTTGAAGGGTATCTGCCAGCTTATAAACATGTTTTCCCATAGATATGGGATGATACAAATGGAAGGAAGTATGGTACCCCACAAGCCCAAAGAAGAGTATTTAATCACAATAAGCCTTCAAATAAAAAGTGACTCAGCGGCTGGGCGCGGTGGCTAATCCCTGTAATCCCAGCACTTTGGGAGGCTGGGGTGGGCGGATCACAAGGTCAAGAGATCAAGACCAGCCTGGCCAACACAGTGAAACCCCATCTCTACTAAATATACAAAAAAAAAAAAAAAAAAAAAAAAAAAAAAAATTAGCCAGGTGTGGTGGCACATGCCTGTGGTCCCAGCTTCTTGGGAGGCTGAGGCAGAAGAATTGCTTGTACCCAGGAGGCAGAGGTTGCAGTGAGCCAAAATTGAGTCACTGTACTCCAGCCTGGTGACAGAGCAAGACTCCGTCTCAAAAAAAAAAAAAAAAAAAAAGTGACTGAGCTTTTTAGGACTAGACTATTCCTAGCCTCTGGACAGCTGAGGTGGGAGGATCACCTGAGCCTGGGAGTTCGAGATCAGCTTGGGCAAAAAAAAAAAAATTTTTTTTTTTTTTTTTTGAGACGGAGTTTCGCTCTTGTTACCCAGGCTGGAGTGCAATGGCGCGATCTCGGCTCACCGCAACCTCCGCCTCCTGGGTTCAGGCAATTCTCCTGCCTCAGCCTCCTGAGTAGCTGGGATTACAGGCACGCGCCACCATGCCCAGCTAATTTTTTGTATTTTTAGTAGAGACGGGGTTTCACCATGTTGACCAGGTTGGTCTCGATCTCTCGACCTTGTGATCCACCCGCCTTGGCCTCCCAAAGTGCTGGGATTACAGGCTTGAGCCACCGCGCCCGGCCAGAAAATTTTTTTTTTTAATTAGCAAGGTATGGTGCATGCACCTGTAGTCCCGTCTACTTAGGAGGATGAGGCAGAAGGATCATTTGAGGCCAGGAGTTCGAGGCTGCATGGGCTATATATCGCACCAATGCACTCCAGGCTAAGCACAGAGTGAGATCCCATCTCTTAAAGAGGATAAACAATCCTTTCTACTTCCACAATGAGAACACTGCTCTTGCTTCCTCTCCTGCTTTGGTGGGTAGACAGGCAAGGAATGGCCTGTGGGTACATCTTCTTCTCCTGCTTTGGTGGGTAGACAGGCAAGGAATTAAAGGCTTCTTTCTGATACCTTTGTGAGAGCTGATAGAGTCCACCCAATGGCTAAGATTTTTTTTTGATAATTCTTGAGGAGGCCCAAAATATGAACATGGGGTAGGCATGAGGGAATGGGTACAGGGTGGGGATATGGGGGACTGATGGGAAAATACAAGGCGTTTGAGAAGTACTACAAAAGAAAGTATTTGAAGCAAAAAGATGTAATTTCTGGCCAGGTATGGTGGCTCACGCCTGAAGTCTCAGTTACTTAGGAAGCTGAGATAGGAGAGTCACTTGAGCCTGGGAGGTCAAGGATGCAGTGAGTTGTAATCGCACCACTATACTCTACTATACTCCAGAGCTTGGGTGACAGTGACACCCTATCTCAAAAAATAAAAAACAAAGAAACAAAAAAAGATGAGTAATTTCCATAATTTGTACAGCCAGAATTTAGTCCACATGTAATCACTTACCAATAGGAGCTATATACAGAAGATCACTAGTGAAAGAAATGTAGGTAAAAATAAATTAGTAGAAAAACTGATAAATACAATGGCGTCATTTGGATATCAATTACGTATTGAAAAAGATGCCTTGTGGTAATGAGGCAGATGAATTCAATGTAATTTTATCATATTGTAAAAAAGAATTGCAGAAACCTTAGGTTGTTATAATCAAAGAAATTAGTTTCTACTGTGGACTACTGCTGGACTATTTAAAAACACAAATATCTTAAACTGTTAAGAAGTCCCTTTCTACTGAATAAATCTGCAACAGTATTGACAATATGAATTAATGTTTTAGGGGCTCTGAATAAACAGAAGAAACAAAATCCCACAAGGCAATATGGTGGTCTGGGTGCCCTCTCTAGGAGGCTGAAAAGGAATCTCAACTCAGGGTCTCCTGGAAGAGACCTTAAAGACCAGACATCTGGGTGGTCTGTAAAGGGGCCTATGAAACCACACAGCAAAGACAAGTGTAGGTCTCACGCTCACTCTTCTTTTAATGACCCATTGAGGTGACTTTGCACCAGTATATCCAAAGACTGCTAGGCACATAGCTGACTACAGTAAAGGCTTGTTGAATGACTGAAAAAGAATCACAATGAAAGACAACTGTGGATCTCTACAACACTCACCAAGAAAAAAAATCTATGCTACAGTCACTTTTTCCTCATGCTTTCCAAAGAGTCACACTGAGTGGTCAGATAATTGGGTAAAGATCCATTTAGTAAAGGTCATGGGTAAGAAGGAAGGGAAGCAAAGGCCAAGGAACCACAGAGCGAAGACCTTGTGAATGGCTTCTAGGATTGTGCACTGGTCACATGCTCTGAATGTTGCCCAGTCAGGACATCCTGGCCAAATGGCCTTTAGTCTCAGTCAGACTTTTTCCTGAAAGGATCCCTCATAGATAAATCTTGTATGAAGGGAATGTAAATGGCTTTTTATAGGTGTTCTTGTTTACTCTGACTGACCTTTGGGCCACAGGGCTTTCGAACTGAAACTACAAGTTTTTTTCTTTTGATGTCTTTTCATTAATAGTAATTAAAATATTGGCAAGGAGTGCTCGTGTCCAAAAACACCTTTTTCTCTACATTGGGCTATTGCAGTCACTCTAATGTATAAGTTGAGCATTTCCCCCCTCTTTGGAGGGGTCAGCACATCCACAGTCCAGATTCTACATGTAAGAAATACATTAGTTCTTTGCCATAATCCCAACTCTAAGCATCTAGTTTGTAATGTAGGCAGGGATCAAGAAGGAGACTTCAGTCTCTTTTTCCTTTTGCCTAGTATTAGATAGAGGTTGTTAAAATGATGGTTACCCAAATGTTGACTCTAAATAACATTCACTGTTATCTAAGTAATTCTCAGTGGTAGAGTCTGAAGGCTCAAGCAAGATTTCCTAATAAAAGCTGTGCAACATTACGTTTTTACTAAGTAAAATTTAATGGTGAAAATGCCATTCTTTTAGAGCTAAACTTTTCAAAACTATTATGCACTGCTACTGGGACTGCCCAAGTAATTCTGCTTCACAAGTTAAATAAGAGATTTCAGAGGTAATAAATTATACATCTCCTGATTTTTTTTTCCACTACAAAGGTACTATAAAATATACTGAGCCCTGGGTCTCATAGCCCAGTTTTCTAATAATTGGGTAAGCCAAGAGAACAACTGTAGTTCTACATCTCAGAAGCCCAAATCACTAGAACTCAACATATTACAGCTCTGGTTGGAGTCTACATCAGTAGAATTCTCTACAAAGAAATATACATAGTCTTAAATGTTCTTATCCTTTACTCAGTAATTTCCCATGTTTTAATCTATGCTAAGAAAGTAAAGCTTTATACACAAAAATATTCACTCAACATTTCTAGTAGATATATCTACTCAACAGCAGAAAAGCGGTGTAATATATGCCCAGTGTAATGCAATAGTAATCATAAAAATGTTGTTGGCAAAGACTTTTGATTTCCTTTGCTCTTCTCCTGACTGTAACAAAGACTTTTTAATGATTATGATAGAACATTAAGTAGAAGAAATTAGGATACAAAACCTATAATATGATATCAACAGTATAAATATAACCATAAACATATGTTAAAGACTATAGGTTATACCACAATGTTAACAGTAGTGGAATTGTGGGTGATTTTTATTTTCATCTTTAAATATTTTCCAAATTTTTCTCAATAGGCATTTCCTTATAATATAAAGGCCCTATTTGTTATTGAAGAAAAACATTACTGTTAACAAGATCTTCAAATGTACAATATCAAATATACTAGTGGAAAATAAACACAAACAGTATCAGGTGAAATACCCACTACTTGATGGCTTTTCTCATAACTTACAAAGCATGCCACCCCATACCAATGTGCCCACATCACAGATACACTGGCATGACTGGAGAAAATACAGGCACTCTGAGGAAATATACAGTCTATAGATCTTGCACATAAGATTCTTGTCAAGTTGCAGCTCTGAGGTTGGAGCAGGTGAGGATGTGATAAAATAGGTATCACTGATTTCAGAATTAAGAAAAGATGAAGCTCACTCAGTAGTTTTTTTTCTCTCTCTTTTTGCTAAAACAATGTGGTGGGCTAAGGAAGGACTATGCTTATTTATGTTTCAAATAACTGGTTTTAGAATCTTCTGCTAGCTGAGAAGCTAGGTCATGCTACTCACAGAGCTGTGCCAGGGTAACAAATGGAAATAGGTTTGAAGCAGATCTTCCCCTTATTGTTGGTCAAACAGGCACCTGGAATTCTGGGTATACAGTTTTAACTTAGAAAAAAACTCAAGGGAGGACATTCTATGTTGAATTACGGATGTGTTTCATGCCAAATCATTTTACATCTGAATTAAACCATGCTTTAGAAATGAATGAAATTAAAAACTATAATCTAAATGAAATGGCTATGTGCTTAATTTTCTTCCCAAGAATTCAAAAGTTAAATATTTAGAGGCCATGCAATTAAAAGCCAAAATTGAAGCTGTTCTGATTTACCAACATTAAGATCTACTTTATTCCTCAGTTCTCCAGGTCTAAGGAGAAAACTGAAGGTGAAGTTCAGCAGATCTGTCACTAGGGAGCCTGGCTTTCTCCTTGGAGAGAACAGTAACCGGACTCTACCTATTACAATGAAAAGCTGCACTCAGGATAATTATGGCTCTGTAAACCACCAGCATTCAGCAGGCAGTAACTGAAATTTCATAGGCTCATTAGCAGGTGGGAGAGGTACCATGTCTGAGAGCTGCCAGCTGAACAGACTGTACATTATTGCCATTTGTCATACTGCACTGTACTGCTACTATGTTAAAAGGAAAGCAGAAAAAGAAAACGTACTTTTCCTTAAACTTGTATAAAATGAAACACAGAAACAAACCAGTGACTTTAAGTCAACACTCAGAAATGGCTACTGTTAGTGGCTGGGGCACACTGGTTCATGATTAAAATCCTAGCACTTTGGGAGGTGGAGGTGGGTGGATCACTTGAGGCCAGGATTTTGAGATCAGCCTGGCCAACGTGGTGAAACCTCGGCTCTACTAAAAATACAAAAATCAGCTGGGTGTGGTGGTGCATGTCTGTAATGCCAGCTACATGGGAGACTGAGGTACAAGAATCGCTTGAACTAGGGAGATGGAGGCTGCAGTGAGCCAAGATCATGCCACTGCACTCTAGCATGGGTGACAGGGAGAGACTGCCTCCAAAAAAAAGGAAAGAAAGAAAAGAAAGAAAAACGGCTACTGTAAGCAATGACAAGCAATGATGAATATAGGTTGGTGGATTTTTTGTCTACATGCATATTATTCATCAAGGAGGATCTTGGTTCATACTTAGAAATGGTTTATTATCCAAAGAAACAGGTGCTGGTGTGGTAAGAAAGCATATTTCAAACATAAAAACTATCAGGTATACTCTCTTTGCTCTCCCAGACACACAGATCTGAATTACTATAAGCAGATTTAGCAACCTCTTAAAATGGCAGGAATTATATCATGAATCCTTAACAATCACAGATGTCCTGGCATTAAGAAGAAGAAAAAAACAACTTACCATTTCAAGTACTAGAGGGAAATGAAAAAGATAATTTTTGTAATTCCCATCAACATTACCTGTTCTGAAAATCAGCAACCATGTCTCGCCTCTCCGAGATCTTGGATGAGCCATCAAGCCTCATGTAGGTATGCTTCCTGTACACCATGTATTCCTGCCAACCAGGATAAAAGGACACAGTAAGTCTGATGCAAATTACTGTATTCTAAATCCCACAGAATCTAACCATCTTCTACCTTATCCACATTGGAGGCAAGCCATTATATCCAGAATGAGAAGAGAGCAACCCCAAGAGTACAGGAAGTTAATCTGTAAATAAGTTTACTGCCAATGTGTGAAAATCCAGGACAATCTTAAGATTATAATCACTCTCAATTTCAGTTTGGAACCTAATCTTATTCCTGTAGGTTTCATTAAAAAAAAAAAAATTCCACAAATCAAAATGGTATTTCAACCAGATATCTTTCACAGCTATGAAAATACCTACGTTTCTCTCAGTGAATAACGTTCACTGAAATGAATGTGTTTCCCCAGAGCAAATCTTTGCTGACTAAAACGCTTAAATTTATAGCCTAAGCTTCCTTCTCCCCTAAGAGCATGCATCACTGTTACGGGAGGCCTAAGCAGAGTGAAACAAAAAACAAGATAATTTTCTATGGTAGCAAATGTCCTCGACATCATCAAGAGAATTACAACCTTTTTTTTTTGTTGCTGTTGTTTCTTTGTTTGTTTGAGATAGAGTCTTGCTCTGTCACCAGGCTTGAGTGCAGTGGCACGATCTCAACTCACTACAACCTCTGCCTCTACAACCTCCGCCTCCAAGGTTCAAGTGTTTTTCCTGCCTCGGCCTCCCGAGTAGCTGGGACTATAGGCATGTGCCACCACACCCAGCTAGTATTTTCATATTTTAGTAGAGACAGGGTTTCACCATGTTGTCCAGGATGGTCTTGAGCTCTTGACCTCGTGATCCACCTGCCTTGGCCTCCCAAAGTGCTGGGATTACAGGCACAAGCCACTGCGCCTGGCTGAGGAATTACAACTTTTAAGAATGAAGAGATTTCAAAAGATGCAATGGAGAGACTGCCTCTACATTCTTAGAAATTGCAATTCTTCTTATAGTTATGTACAAATGAACATTTATTTCCTCTTTTGTTTTCTGATTATACTACAACACGTCCACTTGTAGAAGAACTAGAGTATCAAAGGCTCAGCATAGCTGCCTATTTGTAAGAAACAGTATAAAATAGTTACTTTGGTTCTAAAATAACTTCTCTATTAAAAAAGGCTAATCATTTCTACATTTGAAAAATGTTTGTGTTAGTTTTCTGTGATAAGATGTTCTTATACTGCAGTATTTTCATGTGTAACTTTTTTTTTTTTTTTTTTTTTTTTTTTGAGACGGAGTTTCGCTCTTGTTGCCCAGGCTGGAGTGCAATGGCGCGATCTCGGCTCACTGCAACCTCCGCCTCCTGGGTTCAGGCAATTCTCCTGCCTCAGCCTCCTGAGTAGCTGGGATTACAGGCACGCACCACCATGCCCAGCTAATTTTTTTGTATTTTTAGTAGAGACGAGGTTTCACCATGTTGACCAGGATGGTCTCGATCTGTTGACCTCGTGATCCACCCGCCTCGGCCTCCCAAAGTGCTGGGATTACAGGCTTGAGCCACCGCGCCCGGCCATGTGTAACTTTTACACTTGGTGGGGCACTTTAGCACGTAAGGTTACTGTCATTTGATATGGCTGGTATAGTGTATGTGGCAGCCTGTTCTTAGAGTGAGTGCCAAGAACTTGGCAGCGATCTCTGGACAGGGTACATGTGAAGTGAAGCTGGTCAACAAAGTAGACAAGCTCAACAACAATGCATCTCTTCATTGTGTTTTATGTTCGGTTTACTTTTAATTATTTTACTGTTTCTTTCTGTCTTGGGGTGGTTCCTTAAGAGCTCTGATAATCAAAAGGGAGCAGAAAATACTCAAAGTGAGCTTCAAGTTCGCACTTAGTGGTATTGCTATATAATAGGACTGAGCTAATGGCAGAAGGGTAAGGGGTGTTTTGGATAAAAAGGACTTGAGCAAAGAAGGTATAAAATGATAGCAAGATGACAGTCCTTAGAAGTTTGCTATACCTTTTGCAGCTAATCCAGTGATGGAATGTTGCAATCAGAACAATGAAAGAACTAGACAGTATCAAGATAGTTTACAGAGTCACCCATAACACATATTATAATTTTAGCAAAACGGTAGGCTTCCTGCATAGGCACTCTTTTGCCCTTTTTCTTTTTTGAGACAGAATCTCACTCTTGTTGCCCAGGCTAGAGTGCAGCAGCGCAATCTTTGCTCAATGCAACCTTCGCCTCCCGAGTAGCTGGGATTACAGACATCTGCCATCATGCCTGGCTAATTTTTCTGTTTTTAGTAGAGATGAGGTTTCACCATGCTGGCCAGGCTGGTCCTGAACTCCTGACCTCAGATGATCCACCTGCCTTGGCCTCCTAAAGTGTTGGGATTACAGGCATGAACCACTGCGCCCAGCCTTTTTTGCCTTTTAAAACTGAACTAGCCACGTAAAAAGCACTGATGAATGAATCTTCTAGTAAATTTTGCTGTTCATATATTTATATATCAAGGCCAGTACAATCCCAGGGATGTTAATCCTAGACCATAATCAAACCAACCCTGATTAAAGAGAGCCTGTTACTGAGGCAACAGAAGTGAATTATTCCCTTTCACTGCTTCAAGTATTAGCTTTCAAACTAAGATGAGCAGTGGGATTTCATGCTTTAGTAAATTTAGATTCTGTTTCAGTAAACAGCTCAAAAAAGCAAGTACATGGACACTGAAAGATCTGTTGAACAGCTGACCTGGGTGTGGTGGCTCACCCCTATAATCCCAGCACTTTGGAAGGCTGAGGCAGGAGGATCCCCTGAGGTTGGAGGATCCCCTGAGGTTGGGAGTTCGAGACCAACCTGACCAACATGGAGAAGCCCTATCTCTACTAAAAATACAAAATTAGCTGGATGTAGAGGTAGACACCTGTAATCCCAGCAGTTCGGGAGGCTGAGGCAGGAGAGGCGCTTGAATCTGGGAGGCAGAGGTTACGGTGAGCTGAAACAGCGCCATCGCACTCCATAGCAAAATACCTAAGAGATAAAGATTAGGGCCAGGTATGGTGGTTGGCCAGGCACAGTGGCTCATGCCTGTAATCCCAGCATTTTGGAGGTTGAGGCAGGTGGATTACTTGAGGTCAGGAGTTTGAGACCAGCCTGGCCAAAATAGTGAAACCCCATCTCTACTGATAATACAAAGATTAGCTGGGTGTGCTGGTGTGTGCCTATAGTCTCAGCTACCGGGGAGGCCGAGATGGGAAGACCACCTGAGCCCAGGGAGTTTGAGACTGCAGTGAGCCAAGATCATGCCACAGCACTGCAGCCTGGGTGACTCTGTTTCAAAACAATCAAACAAACAAACAAAACAGATGAATATATATACACTGCAGTATTATTCAGCCTTAAAAAGAAGGAAATCAACATGGATAAATCTGAAGACATTATGTTAAGAGAAATATGCCAGACATGGAAAGAAAAATATTGCATGGTTTCACTTACATGGGTAAGCTTAAAAAGTTAAACTCACAAAAGTAGAGAGTAGAAGGGTGGTTGCCAGGGGCTGCAGGAAATGGGGAGATGCTGGTAAAAGGGTACAAAGGTTCAGTTATGCAAAATGAAAAAATCCTGAAGATCTAATGTACATCATGGTGATTATAGCTAATAATATTATATCATTATGTGAAATCTGCTAAGAGAGACAATATCCCATGGTCTACCTTAAATATATACAATTTTTATTTATCAAGCATACATCAATAAAGCTGTAGCTGCAAAAGGCTTCAGAAATTATTCTGACAGCCTATATCAGCACTGAAAACAATCACTAGGAAGGGCAGGCAGGGTAGTTTCTCTTCTTGCCGTTCAGCATGGCCCTCAGATAAGTACTACTTGAAGTCTGTTAGAAATGTAGAACTGAGGCCGGGCGTGGTGGCTCAAGCCTGTAATCCCAGCACTTTGGGAGGCTGAGGCGGGTGGATCACGAGGTCAAGAGATCGAGACCATCCTGGTCAACGTGGTGAAACCCCGTCTCTAATAAAAATACAAAAAAAATTAGCTGGGCATGGTGGCGCGTGCCTGTAATCCCAGCTACTCAGGAGGCTGAGGCAGGAGAATTGCCTGAACCCAGGAGGCGGAGCGGAGGTTGTGGTGAGCCAATATCGTGCCATTGCACTCCAGCCTGGGTAACAAGAGCGAAACTCCATCTCAAAAAAAAAAAAAAAAAAAAAAAAAAAAAGAAATGTAGAACTGAGGGACACACAACTTACCCAGTAAATCATAATCTGTATTTTATTGTTTTCAATGGAGTCTCACTCTGTTGCCCAGGTTGGAGTGTAGAGGTGCTATCTTGGCTCACTGCAACCTGGACTTCCCAGGTTCAAGCAATTCTCCTGCCTCAGCCTCCCAAGTAGCTGGGATTACAGGCATACACCATCACACCGGGCTAAGTTTGTATTTTTAGCAGAGATGGGGTTTCACCATGTTTGTTGGGCTGGTCTCAAACTCCTGACCTCAGGCAATACACAGCCTCAGCTTCCCAAAGTGCTGCGATTGTAGGTGTGAGCCACCATGCCAAGTGTAATGTACATTTTAATAACATTTGATTCAAAAGCATTAAGGTTGAGAAACACTATTGTAGAACAGTGGTTTTTTTGTTTTGTTTTGTTTTTGAGGCAGGGTCTTGCCCTACTGCATAGGCTGAATTATAGTAGCATTATCTTGGATCACTGCAGCCTTCATCTCCTGGGCTCAAGTGATCCTCTCCCTTCAGCCTCCCAATTAGCTGGAACTATAGGTATGCACTACTATGGCCAGCTAATTTGTTAATTTAAATTTTTAGAGAGTTGGGTGTCTTGCTATGTTGTCCAGGCTGGTCTTGAACTCCTGGGCTCAAGTGATCCTCCTGTCTTAGCCTTCCAAAGTACTAGGATTATAGGGGTAAGCCACTGTGCTCGGCCAAACATATGCTGTTGTTTAAAGCACTGAAAACACCTTCTTTAAGCAAACTCTTACACGGAACCCCTCTAGTATATAAAATAAATAAAAACATCACTATGCTAACTGATGAAGATATTAAGCATTTCTGCTTAATATCTACTGGTCCTCTATCACATCCTATCAGTTTGGAAACCACTGTTTTACTATATAAGGTGAGAAGACAATGCTCTGTTTGTATGCCACTGATTCAAAAGTAAGACTTACAGATTACATCCGTAACAATCTGTACAGGATCACATCTGTAGGCCCTACTTTTTAATCAGTGGCATGCAAACAGTGCTGCCAGCATAGATAGTTTTACTGAGCATTCACTAAATGCCAGTCACTGTTCTATTTTACCTGGTTAAGTTTATCCAGTCATGGCAACTTTTAAGGCAGGTGCTATTGAGTATTTTTGTTTAGTTTCGGTGTTTTTGGGATGGAGTCTCGCTCTGTCGCCCAGGTGAAGTGCAGTGGTGTGATCTCAGCTCACAACTTCCACCTCCAGGATTCAATTGATTCTCTTGCCTCAGTCTCCCCAGAAGCTGGGATTACAGGAACCTGCCACCACATCTGGCTAATTTTTCTATTTTTAGTAGAGACGAGGTTCATGTGTTGGCGAGGATGGTACCTGACCTTGTGATCTGCCTGCCTCAGCCTCCCAAACTGCTGAGATTACAGGCATGAGTCACCACGCTCAGCCATTATTAAATATTAAAATTTCTCTCTTAATTTTCCCCCCAGGATCAAAGATCATAATGTGCTCTGCAACAGCTTCCAAACACCTCTTTTTTTTTTTTTTTTTTTTAAAGATTACAAATTTTTATGGGTATGTAGTAAGGGTAGGTGTTGTTATTGTCACTCCTATTTTACAAACGTTAGGTAAGGTCCCTAAAGTGACACAGGCAGTAGGTGGCAGACCTAGGATTGGAACTCAAAGCAGACTGGTTTAAGAGTCCTTGGCTTAACCCTTATACTGTTTCCCAGATGGAAGGGATGATCAGCATTACTAAGACAAAAATAAAAGAGAATCCTGTTAACCCTAAGGTTCGTTTTTTTTTTTTTTTTTTTGAGATGGAGTTTTGCTCTTGTTGCCCAGGCTGCAGTGCAATTGTGTGATCTTGGCTGACCGCAACCTCCGCCTCCTGTGTTCTCCTGCCTCAGCTTCCTGAGTAGCTGGGATTACTGGCATGTGCCACCATGCTCAGCTAATTTTGTATTTTTAGTAGAGATGGGGTTTCTCCACGTTGGTTAGGCTGGTCTCGAACTCCCGACATCAGGTGATCCACCTGCTTCAACCTCCCAAGTGCTGGGATTACAGGTGTGAGCCACCACGCCTGGCATAACCCTAACATTCTTAATACATTCTGTCTCTAACCTGATCTACCACCATCTTAAAGAAAGGATAATCGAACACTTGAAAAAATAAAGGCAAATGTTCACATATGCTATTACCAACCTTTCATTCTGAAACTTTTGTTCCAAAGCTGGCTGTGACTTTGATTATAACCAGATTTCATTTTGATAAAACAATTTGGGGGGAAGGACTCAGTATGATCCACAAACCTGCAGATCTGATCTAACTTTATTTTCTTGCACATGCTGTTTTCCATCTTTGGGGTATATCATCAGCAAAAAGGCTACTCTCTCTATCACAATTTTTCTGCAGTCCAAGCAAGTTGAGCCAAGTGAGTTAAATATGACAGCCATAATTCCCTTAATCAAATACAGAGTTGGAGCAAGACTACCATAAGGCAATCATGGGACCAAAATAATCTGACTTCAACCTACTCATGTTATTTCCCTCTCCTCTGCCACATGTTCCAGTCACAACAGAGACTACTCTTGTACCTTTCCATCTCTGTCTTTTTACATCTGGCTTCCTTAGTCTCAAATTCCTTTCTCCTTGATGTTTGAAATTCTATTTGTTCTTAAGTTCAGATGTCACTGTCCACGTGATGCCTTCCTCAAGAGTGACCCAGTTAGAAATAAACATATCCTTCTTGCTATCTTCAGCTCTGTTCATGCTTCATTTTGACACTAGTATCAGGGTTCACTGACAAGTATTTTTGTATGTATATGTCTCCGCCACTAGATACACTCCTTAAAGCCAAACAATCACCGGGCGCGGTGGCTCAAGCCTGTAATCCCAGCACTTTGGGAGGCTGAGGCAGGTGGATCACGAGGTCAAGAGATCGAGACCATCCTGGTCAACATGGTGAAACCCTGTCTCTATTAAAAATACAAAAATTAGCTGGGCATGGTGGTGCACGCCTGTAGTCCCAGCTACTCGGGAGGCTGAGGCAGGAAAATTGCTGAACCCAGGAGACGGAGGTTGCGGTGAGCCGAGATCGCGCCATTGCACTCCAGCCTGGATAACAAGAGTGAAACTCCGTCTCAAAAAAAAAAAAAAAAAAAAGCCAAACAATCATGTTTAACTGATATCTGCATCTGCCTAGCATTAATGCCTTGCTCAAAGGTAGCATGGAGGAAAAAAGAATTAAAAGGATTATAACACAGCATGGTTGTAAGCTGACAGATTTCCTTCTATAATTCCTAAGACTGAATAAAAACTGTAGTTGATAGCGGTCCCGATTTTCTTTTCTTTCTTTTTTTCCCCAAAAGGAAGTAAAGTACACTTGGAAGAGGGCCAAGCAGGCAACTTAAGATATCAAATGTGCCGATCCTAATTTGCTTTTCATTCTGTGGGGCATTTTCAGAATACCCAGCTTCCCAGTATCAGAATCACAGCTTCCAAAGGTAACCTGGATTTCGAAGACAGGCCAACTCATAGATGACAGAATGTCTGCTCAGAATAAATCTTTTCCCAGTGAGGTACTGCACTTGGATAGCTGACTGAGCAAGGTACACAACCCAGTTTCTCAAATGTTATTATGTATGGATTATTTGGATTTAATTCTGTATTGCACGATTATCATATATCGGTACAGTTCAAGATTTGTCTGGATTTCAGTATTTAACAATTACGCCACCTACAGCATAAATTGTCTTTCCAAGTACTTTTTATTGCAAAGGAAAGTATCAAGTGGCTTATTTCCTTAAACTACATACACACTCAGTTGCTTGATTCAACAGGAATCAAACTCAAAAGAGAAGACCCAGAGATAAGTCATCTGTAATAAGTTAAAAGCTCTTTGCTACTAGAATATGGAGAGGAATCCCTAACCATGGTCAAACTTGTGGTGGTAGGAAAAGTTCTGGCTGGCATGAGCTGGAAACCACCATCCCAAATGCACAGGGATTATGTGTTCCCCTAGTATGTACACTTGACAGCCAAGACCCTATAGGTGGCCAGGCAAGGTGGTTCACACCTATAATCCCAACACTTTGGGAGGCTGAGCTGGGCACATCACTTGAGCTCAGGAGCTCAAGATCAGCCAGGCCAACATGGTGAAAGCCCATCTCTAAAAAATACAAAAATCAGCCAGGCATGGTGACACGCACCTGTAATCCCAGCTGCTCCAGAAGCTGAGGAAGAATTGCTTGAACCCAGCAGGTAGAGGTTGCAGTGAGTCGAGATCTCACCACTGCACTCTAGCCTGGGTGACAAAGCAAGACTCCATCTCAAAAAAAAAAAAGATCCTATAGGTTGTTCAGTAATAAAATAAACTCATAACAACATTTATTGATCTATGATTTCCTCACCTGTTTATGTCCCTGACTTCTGCCTGGGGCAAACTAAAATTCCTGGCCCTGGAAATTAGGCAGTCTCCTCATCACTATTTATTTTTATTTGTCTTAGTGCCCATTTGTTACAGCAAAAGCACTCTCCTTTTAAAAATCCCCTATCCAGAAACACTACTATTTGGATGCCATGTGAAAGAATAAAACATTTCTGAATATATTCTATTTGGAAGCAGATCAGATATATACACAAGAAATTTAAATTAAAGTCAAATTTTTACCCAAGGGAAAAAAGAAGCAACCAATGACTTCAGAAAATACTGTGCAAATACTAAGTGTTCTGTATGTCTCACAGAATGGAAACCTAGCCATACAGAACTATGTGAATTCTTAATGTCTTCTAGTTCTGCAAAGCCCCAGAAACAGAGACAGACAGCCATGGCTAAGGCATATAACAACAACAACAACAAACCCAAAAAGGCTGTTGGATAAAAGAGATGCTAACATACTCCACAGCAACACAGAGAACACAGAGCTTTAATATCCACAATGTGAGTTTCTAACTCTTACTCTATTGGAAGCTTTTCTTTCTCTTTGAAGAGGGTAAAAGATTTCAAGAGAAAAAGGGAAATCCTGAAATAAAAATAAAACAACCAATTTTTTTTTTTTTTTTTTTTTGAGACACAGTATTGTTCTGTCACCCAGGCTGAAGTGCAATGACACGATCTCGGCTCACTGCAACCTCCACCTCCTGGGTTCAAGAGATTCTTCTGCCTCACCTCTCTGGGTAGCTGGGATTATAGGCACCCACCACCATGCCTGGCTAATTTTTGTATTTTTAGTAGAGATGAAGTTTCACCACGTTGGCCAGGCTGTTCTTGAACTCCTGACCTCATGTGATCCGCCTGCCTCAGCCTCTCAAAATGCTGGGATTACAGGCGTGAGCCACTGCACCCGGCATAACAACTAACATTTTGAGACTTAAGTTTGTGTTTTTTCTTTTCTTTTTTTTTTTTTTTGAGACGGAGTTTCGTTCTTGTTACCCAGGCTGGAGTGCAATGGCGCGATCTCGGCTCACCGCAACCTCCGCCTCCTGGGTTCAGGCAATTCTCCTGCCTCAGCCTCCTGAGTAGCTGGGATTACAGGCACGCGCCACCATGCCCAGCTAATTTTTTGTATTTTTAGTAGAGACGGGGTTTCACCATGTTGACCAGGATGGTCTCGATCTCTTGACCTCGTGATCCGCCCGCCTCGGCCTCCCAAAGTGCTGAGATTACAGGCTTGAGCCACCGCACCCGGCCTAAGTTTGTGTTTTTTCTTAAGGTCAAGTATACTTTATGGAAAGCATCTATTCAGAAGGTCCCAGTGCAAGATCATGTATCAGGTCATGCTTTAATGATGAAACATGGCTTTAATGAATGTTAACACTCAGAGTTTCTATTATGAAAATGACTGAAAAACACTCTTTCAAAGATTAAAAAAAAATACAGACCTAGTGCTGCACTATCTCAAGATGTACAATATGTTTACATTTCCATCAACGATTAGACATATGGTAAACACTGTGGACATTGTAATTCCAAGCTCATAATCAAATTCTATGTCAGTACTAATCTCCTGGAATATAGAATACGCTTCATTTGAGTGGATAATATTAAAACAAATTAAAAATGAATAAACTTTAAGAAAATATAGTGAAGAACCATTAGTGTAGTATTAAGGAAACTAGACAAGAGTTTCATTTTAGTTTTTAAAACATATAAATAGATGCAGCATTTTCTGGCTTCGGCATCCAAAATGCATATTATACATATGGCTAAGGAATATCAGCAGTTGTGGAATTCAGGCTTGGAATTTGCATTTCCCTAATTTGGAATACCCCTTAGAAATGCATCTACATTTAGAGAGGTTCTCAAGCTGCTTGTTTGCGAAACCTACCGTCTAGGTCCATAACCCAAAAATAACTGTTAGATTATAGACAAAGAGGAAGTTATCCTGGTGGGTAGGGTTTACAGCACTTATCCTGAATAAAACTTATCATATTCTGCCTTACTTATTTTAGTAATATTTAATGAGAACCTAGAAGTGTGTGAAATACTGAGGGAAGGACTAAAATATAGGCTGTATCCAACTTAAACCACCTACACTCACCTTCACCTACCAAAGCTAGCTTATTTGATTGCTCAATCACATTCCCTTGGAATTTTCCTTTAATATGAATCAATGTATAAGACAATAGTCTTGAAAAATAAATATCATTATGTCTCTTACTAGTATCCTTGGGGTACTGTTTTTTATAGTTGCCAGCAGCTGAAGATCATTACTTTAGCTATACTTTCCCTGTCTCTTGAGGACAAGAAAAGTGTACTTTACCTAAAAAGAGCCCCACTGCAAGAAAAGTTGCTCATGGAGTTTTGGCTGCTGGCATCATTTGTTTGAACAGAACACTAAACATATAGACGTCTTTTTATTTTGGATTACTGTTGTTAGGACATTTAACCTAGTTAATATTTACATCAAACACAATGGCTTAAACACCTCTCTTATGGTGACTTACATTCACTCATAAGCACTTCCATCATGTAGGAATAAGTGGCCTACTCATAACACAAACCAGAGAGTTTACTTATTACTATTCCCTGGTGTAGCAGGGCGAGGGTATTCTCATATATAAAAACATGAGAATATTTATGTACTTCTGAAAATCAGGTGCTTTTGCCTCTTGAACTTTCTTTACACAAAAACTTATTCTACTAACTTGCGATTATCTGTTCTCATTTTTGCTCTCTTGTTTCTAGGTGTGTGACTTCCTATCCCTTAAAAAATTAAGTCACCACTCAGACAAGAAAGTAAGCAAAAAACCTCAACAAAGAAGCAATTAAAGAAACAAAAGTTGTCTTGCACAGTTGTATCTTATGTATCTACTAACTTATTAGCTGTAAAACCTGGTTGCATAATAGAAGCACCCCAGGAGTTTTTAAATATCCTAATGCCTAGGCCTCATTTGAAACGTAATAAATAAGAATCTCTGGGAATGGGACTAAACATCTGTATTTTTTTAAAGCTTCTCAGGTGATTGCAATACGTAGTCAAGTTGAGAATCACTATATTAACTTAGGTTGAACAGCTGCTCTCTGTTTTTCTACATAGAGAACTAATCTTGTATATTGTTTTCTATACATAATTTCAGATTCCTAGGCTGTGATTTACTTTAAAATTAAGAAATTTCTTCCCTAGTAAAAGAAGGATGTAAGGGGTGTTTTATTTCATTGGTATAGGGAACGGTGTAGAAGTCCTTCAAACACTCCCCATGCCAGGAACTAATTCTGCTCCCTTTATAGATTGTAAAATCAAAAAAAGGAGTTTTAGAGGCTGTGTGGTGGCTCACGCCTATAATCCCAGCACTTTGAGAGGCTGAGGTGGGTGGATCACTTCAGGCCAGGAGTTCAAGACCAGCCTGGCTAACATGGCGAAACCTCATCTCTACTAAAAATACAAAAAAAAGAGCTGGGTGTGGTGGTGCACACCTGTAACCCTGGCTACTCAGGAGACTGAGGCAGAATTACTTGAACCTAGGAGGCAGAGGGGGCAAAGCCAAGATCACATCATTGCACTCCATCCAGGCTGGGTGACAGAGTGACTCTGTCTCAAAAAAAAAAAAAAAAAAAAAAAAAAAAAAGGAAAAACAAGAAAAAAGGGAGTTTTGGGGTTCCCATTAAGCAGGACTGACATTAGTCATGGACATCTGATTCCTACAAATTAAATGTCAAGGTATCCTAGGTCCCCAAGGTTCCTTCTCCTACCTCCAGCAGGTCTATCATCCTGGTCATCTGGGAGTAGATAAGGACCCTATGCCCTTGAGACTTGAGCCGAGTCAGCAGGACATCAAGGGCATACAGCTTTCCACTGTCAGTGATGAGGCTCTCCTTGCCTGGGGAGAAGAAAAGGGGGAAAGGGAGAAACTGTATTTAATTAAAGCAACAAAATCACTCACTGCAAAGCTGTATGCAACCACAATTATTATAACCAAGATGCCTGTCATCATGAGATCAGGAAAGTGCTCTAAAGGACGAATCCAAAGCCCTGAAAAGATCAAGACCCCAGCAGTGCCCTGGGAAGAAATACCCTAAGAGGGGAAGTATAGATTCCCTGTCAACTTCCAGTCAGACATGAGCTCTTAAGGCATTTATAAGTATCCCTGTTCCACATCCTTACTCAGAGAACACCAGGTATACATGGACATCTATGGGTAACATCTACATCAATCTGCTGTTAAGTGACCTAAAAATTTTGTTTTTTCTTTGTTCATCCTATCTCTAGATAACTGTTTCTGCCAGTTCTGTGATTGTTTATATCCTGAAAGCACTGAGAATGTATCCTACCAGACTTTGGAGCAAGCAAACAAATACAGTTTAATAATCACTCTTTTTGTCCCTTTTTCAAGACAGGGTCTCACTCTGTCAACCAGGCTGGAACGCAGTAGCGCAATCCCAGCTCACTGCAGTCTCAACCTCCTAGGCTCAAGTGATTCTCCCATTTCAGCCTCCTGAGTAGCTTGGACTACAGGTGAACCACCACACCCTGTTAATTTTGTTTCTGTGTTTTGTAGAGCAGGGTACTGCCACATTACCTAGGCTGGTCTTGAACTCCTGGCCTCGGAGGAGCCTCCCGCCTCAGCCTCCTAAAGTGCTGAAACTGTAGGTGTTAGCCACGGTACCCAGCCCCACTACCCCTAAAAAAAACAAAACAGGCCAGGTACGGTGGCTCACAAGGTCAAGAGATCGAGACCATTCTGGTCAACATGGTGAAACCATGTCTCTACTAAAAATACAAAAAATTAGCTGGGCATGGTGGCACGTGCCTGTAATCCCAGCTACTCAGGAGGTTGAGGCAGGAGAATTGCCTGAACCCACGAGGCGGAGGTTGCGGTGAGCCGAGATCGCGCCATTGCACTCCAGCCTGGGTAACGAGCGAAACTCCGTCTCAAAAAAACAGAAACAAACAAAAAAAACACCTAGCTCTCTTGCAGGACTGCAAACAGGTTGGCTGGTAAATGTTGTTAACACTAGCTGTATATTAATTCAATAAGGACAGCAGGGCTTTTCAGAAAGACAAACTTTGGGTTTCTCTGCAATGAAGCTCCTCTTACTAACTTGTGCTTTCCTTCCTCTCCTCACAAGAAAAGCATTTCAGCAACAGATCTTTAAAGAACACTTAACTCACAAATTTTCATATTATTCAGTCAGTATCATTTAACTCCCATCATATTCAGGAAGTAGGGTTTCCTGTTTGCAGACTGGTCCATAAACATGCCCTGAACAATTGCTGCCATTAAGAGGGGAAGAGTTTAGGCTTAAGGGGTTGGGTAACACAGTATTATGTGGAAGTGGCCATAGGACACAAAAAGGGAGAGAGAAAGGAAGGAGATATTATAGACAACTAACAACTACAAGTAAAAGAGAAAACTCTTTGGAAAAACACAATGTCCCTTCTCAGTTTCAGGGTTTGAACCTATGGCTTTTCTTCAGAACTAAAGTCTGACAGTTGACAGCAATCCAAAAGTTCTCAACAGTAATTCTCTGTTCTTGCCACAATTTGCCAAATGCACAATTATTGTATACAAAGAACAAGAACGGATGTGCTGACAGCACCATAACAAATCATCAGCAACTCTGTTTCTGCTACAAAGCCACAGGTCCTGGCTGATTACTCCTCTGCACTGCAGCCTGCCATTTCCCACCTTCGGAATGCTGCCAGGCCATGTCTCCTTCCACCACTCCCTCCCTGACGCTGTGGCACACACCTCTGTTCAGTCCCTTTGTTTGGTCCTGTTTAGATTATTCAAATGCTCTTCTTTCTGTTGGTCTCCGTACCAACACAATCAAATGACTGCAGCTGGGAGAGAACTGACTGCTAAGCCCTCTCCCTGGCACTAGACAAGGAGTACTATATAAATTCCAAGTCTGAGCAGGCAGTAAAGCTTTCATAACAACTTTTAAGGTTTTATTCTTGACACAACTACCCTTCTCCAGTAACTGCATTCCCTGGAGTTTCGCGATTTTGATAGCTCCTAAACATTCACTACAAAGCTACCAATCAGCTTTAGATATTCTATTTCTTTCTGTTCTCATTAAAAGCAAAGCAAGGTGAAAAAAAAAAAAGACCATATATTCTTTAGCCCTTGAGTGAGAGTGTGCAAGTTAAGTTCTAAATATTTCTGTAGCCTGCTTATTTCCTTCTCCATTTAGATATACTCTCTCAGCACAAATATTAACGCATACACAAATTTGTTTTATGTCTGAATTTTGAGAAACTTCAATTAATTTCAAAATCATGACTCAATGGTTTTCAAACAGTCCTGCTTCCCACGTCTACTTTACTTGCCTAATCAGAATGAACTGTTTTTAGGATTAGAAAAGCTCAGACATGAGGCCGGGCGCGGTGGCTCAAGCCTGTAATCCCAGCACTTTGGGAGGCCGAGGCGGGTGGATCACGAGGTCAAGAGATCGAGACCATCCTGGTCAACATGGTGAAACCCCGTCTCTACTAAAAACACAAAAAATTAGCTGGGCATGGTGGCGCGTGCCTGTAATCCCAGCTACTCAGGAGGCTGAGGCAGGAGAATTGCCTGAAGCCAGGAGGCGGAGGTTGCGGTGAGCCGAGATTGCGCCATTGCACTCCAGCCTGGATAACAAGAGCGAAACTCTGTCTCAAATAAAAAAAAAAAAAAAAAAGAAAAGCTCAGACATGAAGATGTGCATATACTTACAAAGAGAAAAATCTGTTGTGACTAAAGGAAGCAAGAAGTAGTACCTTCTGTCAGCGTGTTATCCTGTAGGTGGGGAAGGAAGAAGTGGATGGACTAGACTTCTTTGTACAGTGCCCTGAAGGAAAAGGACTACGAAGAAACACTTCAGCAACAGCCTTAAAAGACTTATTAAGCAGTGAAAACTATCTGATTTGCTGGTGAGCATGCTAAATGGAGGAAACCAGTCTCTACTGTTTGTTCTTAGTAAGATACGCAGGAAAAACAGGTTTCTTTTTTCTTTTTTTTTTTTTGAGACGGAGTTTTTGCTCTTGTTACCCAGGCTGGAGTGCAATGGTGCAATCTCGGCTCACCGCAACCTCTGCCTCCTGGTTTCAGGCAATTCTCCCGCCTCAGCCTCCTGAGTAGCTGGGATTACAGGCACGCGCCACCATGCCTAGCTAATTTTTTGTATTTTTAGTAGAGACGGGGTTTCACCATGTTGACCAGGATGGTCTCGATCTCTTGACCTCGTGATCTACCCGCCTCGGCCTCCCAAAGTGCTGGGATTACAGGCGTGAGCCACCACGCCCGGCCAAAACAGGTTTCTTTCTCTGAACACACTAGAGTGACTTCTGGGACTGGCATTTATTAGCCAAGTTTTCAGCAGCCACTTAAGTTGCACTGGACAAGAGTTCCATCTGCTGCTAAGCAGGATACAGAGACAGAAGGAACACAATTCCCTGGAAATCCAGCTGATTCTGCTAAGTCAAACCTATGCCCAGCCCCTTCTTTAAAACAGGGGCTTTATGGATCATTGGGTGTTAAAAATAAATAAAATAAAACAGGAGCTTAAAAAATGTTGAAATGAATAAACCTATCCTACTCTCTTAGAAACTTTCCTTCAATTCTATGGCATAATCTTATAGTGCCTTCATTTAGATATAGGTTCTTACCATCAACACTATAAGATCCTGTTCAGAGATAAAAAGAATGTAGCCTATGGCAGTAAAATTAGGGCAAAAGATTAATTACATCTCCTTTTCCAAGGAAAGGGGACTTTTAAAGATTTCTGGTGAAACCATGGCGAAGCAATCAAGGTGTGAAACTCAGAAGATTTTGGTCAGTCTGTCAAGGCATTAGGAAGCAACCCTTGTCAGGGAAAGAGAAAATGTAGAAGTATAGAGGAAAGAGAGATGAAATAAGGGTTCCAGTGAGACACCCCCAACCTCCGCCCTGTCCCAGCTAGTCTACAGAGCACAATGGGGTGAGGAGCTGGTTGGTTCTCACAGTAAACAGCCAGTGAGGCTGGTGCTTTTTATCGATGCAAAAAGAACTCAGACGCTTCCTGCTATTTAAACAAGGTTCATTTTTCTTTCAAAGAACAGGAAAAGCCACAAGAGATTCCCACAACGCCAGCAATAAGCCATCTACTCCTGTAATGGGAACTTAGGAGCCAGAATGAAGAAGGGAGAAAAAAGAACTAAGGTGCTGTCTTGCTTCTTTCAATATCTGTGCTCGTCTCTTGCCTGGGATTCTGTGGCTTCCTGACTGGCTTGCTTTACACTTTGGTTGCCCCCCTGATTTTCAAACAATGTATTTCCACTCACTGCTTTCATGTGCTTTAAGACAGCTACAAGGCCATGTGTAATACTGCTTTCAGATACCCAGAAAGACATCTTGGATATCTCAAAGTACTCCTAAGCTACTAACAGGCTGGCGCAGACCCCTTGACACCTGACAAAGTTAATATAAAATGGAAAAACCAGGCCTTAGACAGTAGAATCCACTGGAATTCTATCCCTTAGAAACAGAAAAACACCTCTTTTGAGTGCTTAGCTCTAGTTTATTTCCATGACATGCCAGTAAAAGGAATATAGTCGTTCTTTTCTGCCGGAACCGCCATCTTCCAGTAATTCGCCAAAATGACGAACACAAAGGGAAAGAGGAGAGGCACTCGATACATGTTCTCTAGGCCTTTCAGAAAACATGGAGTTGTTCCTTTGGCCACGTATATGCGAATCTATAAGAAAGGTGATATTGTAGACATTAAGGGAATGGGCACTGTTCAAAAAGGAATGCCCCACAAATGTTATCATGGCAAAACTGGAAGGGTCTACAATGTTACCCAGCATGCTGTTGGCATTGTTGTAAACAAACAAGTTAAGGGCAAGATTCTTGCCAAGAGAATTAATGTGCGTATTGAGCACATCAAGCACTCTAAGAGCCGAGATAGCTTCCTAAAACGTGTGAAGGAAAATGATCAGAAAAAGAAAGAAGCCAAAGAGAAAGGTACCTGGGTCCAACTGAAGCGCCAGCCTGCTCCACCCAGAGAAGCACACTTTGTGAGAACCAATGGGAAGGAGCCTGAGCTGCTGGAACCTATTCCCTATGAATTCATGGCATAAAAGGTGTTAAAAATAAATAAATAAATAAAAGACCTCTGGACTGTTAAAAAAAAAAAAAAAAAAAAAGGAATATAGTCAAAATATCAGAATTTGGACAACTAAAACTAATACTACAGCTCCAAACCACAATTTCAGTTTGCCTGCAGATGTAAGCAAAGAACGTAAGTCTATGAATTTTCTGTGTTCAGTTTTCTTAAAAGAAGTTTCACTAAAGCAAAGACGAAAACCTAGTTTCCTTTCAACCCTTGACTTTGACCCTAGGGGATCTGGGAATCCGCTAGCATTTTGGCACAGAATGCACTGTTTTTCCTCTTGTTATCATTCAGATCTCTAGTGCTTCATGTAGGACACTGTTTATGCTACTTAAACTAGGCTTTCTGTGAGTGACGACATTCTCATTCATTCCACTGGCAATGGCACAAGACAACCGTACTCATTTGACCTAGAACCTTTCCTACTAAGTTTATTTCTACCTTTTTTTTAAAAAAAAAAAAGAGTGGCATTCCTTTCTCAGCTGTAAGCATGTCAAAGAAACGTATTTAAGCACAAATCTAAAAACATTTATCTCTCTACTCATCATAAATTACTAATATATTTACCTATAAATTACTAATATATTTACCTATAAATTACTAAAGGCAAAAGAGGAAATGGAAACCTCAAGAACAGTAAATTCCAAATATCTGAAAGGACCACATGGAGTATCTCCCTGGTTCTCCCCTTGCCAGAGCAAGGAACATATTCCAAGAGAATTGAGAACTCACCTGGAATCCTGATGAAAGACCAGCCATTCTGAGGCCTGATGCTCCACAGACCTCCAGCTGGCTCTGGGAAGAACTGTGATCGCCGATTCAGCCAGTCTGCAGCCAGTTCAGGGGCCCCATTCAACAAACACTCCTTGGCTGCCAGACTCCCTCCTTCCTTCAGAACTCGCCGTTCATATTCTGCACTTCGGTCGTTGCAGTAAGAATCCAATGGCACTGCGGTAACCTGCAGTTAAAGATTCACAGGAGATAACTCTTTCACACTGTCCATATGCACTACACCTTTTGGGAACCTCAACTTTGAAATCAGACTAATGTGGATACTTCGTAGGCTAGTGGTTTTAAATATTTGTTCTGGCACACTAAGCTGTCCCTAATGAATGACTTAGTGAGCTTTTCCAGATAAATGGCCAACCTCTTGTAACATGAAACCTGCAAACAAACTAAAGATCCAAAGAGAGCTGGATTTTGCAGATAAACCAGGATACTAGGTCAGCAATAACTTTATTACATGCATATATATCTGATAATTTTGCCACCTCCCTTCACTGCTATTGTTCTTGGCAAAGTTTTCTTAGCCATATGCATGATGGTGATGCCAGAAAGGGAGCTGCAGCTAGTCAGACATCATTTAAAAACTAAAAAATATTGGCCTGGCATATTTGAAGCCATCTTTAATACTTTTGTGGCAAATTTCTCAAGTTTATCGACAGTTTTCTCCTCCTCCTTGACCAGGCTGCTGACCGATAAACCCTAACGAAAGAGAAACTTTCTTTCAGTTCATAAACTGGGGAAGAGGGAATCGGGAGGGTAAGGAAGCAATTGCCAGAGAGTAGCAGATTCGTTTCCTGGCTAGGCCAAAGGCTATACACAAATTCCTATCTCACCACAAGGTGTAACCAAACAACCCTCAGCTGCTGCTCACTCATTGGAGTACAGAGCGCCTGTCAATTCAGAAACAGATTTTATCCTTCTTTGGCTATCTGGGTTTATTCCTACTCTTAATAGGCAGTTTTCAGATAGCTGTGATGTCAACTGGTAAGGAGTATGTTGAAGATGACAAGACTAGATTTTGTTAAAATGTGATTATCTGTCAAGCCTGTGCTGACAAAAATGCTGAAAGCCCATTTCAGGTTGAATATCCCTAATCTGAAAATCTAAAATCCAAAATCCAAAATGCTCCAAAATCTAAAACTTACATGAGTGCCTACATGATGCTTAAAGGAAATGCTCATTGGAGCATTCTGGGTTTAGCATGATTGGATAAGAGACACTCAATCTGCGTAAGAATTTCTCAGAAGAACCCTAGAGCTAGACTAAGACATGGGGAGAAATGGTATGAGAAGCAAGGGCCACGGTATAGGAGGGATCAGAACATGAAACACTGGCTTTATCTAGTTAGGTAGTTCTATTATTTTGCAGAAGTTAGGCACTGAGGGAACTGGATCTTCCTATTAACTTTTCTATTTTCACGTTGATCAAGATTTAGGGAAATGGCTGTCAAGTTTTGGTATGCATACAGACCTCCTTTGATGTGGATTAAAAGTGTAATTTTGATCCAGAAGAACTGTGGGAGGATCTATGTTTCTGACAAGCACCCCAGCATCTCAAGCTGAACCCTGAAAAATACTGCCTTGAGGCATATAAACAGCTAGCTGACCATGGGGCTGCAGGTGCCTCTGAAGGGTACCAATGTGACAGAAAGAGCATCATTTACCAATAACCAGAGAATACTCTGGCTTGCAGATGAAGCTGAACTGAGTTTGCTAGGGAGCAGTGCCATCTATGGTCCAGATGCAAAACTACAGAGGGTCACAGCAAACTGGGCCTGGAGTTCCAAAACCAGTTCACAACAAAAATAGTTTATCCAAACAGTACTAGAAACTTCTGTCACCTTTATCTTCTCCACAGGGAGCTTGTTTTTGGCCAGGCATGGTGGCTCACGCCTGTAATGCCAGCACTTTGGGAGGCCGAGACGGTAGATCACTTGAGATCAGGAGTTCGTGAATAGCCTGGCCAACAGTTGAAACTCCATCTCTACGAAAAACACAAAAATCAGCCTGGCATGGTGGTGTGAACCTGTAATCCTAGATGGTTGGTAGGCTGAGGCACAAGAATGGCTTGAACCTAGGAGGCAAAGGTTGCAATGAGCCAAGATTGTGCCACTGCACTCCAGCCTGGGCAACAGAGTAAGACTCTATCTCAAAAAAAAAAAAAAAAAAAAAAAAAAAAAAAAGGGAGGAACTTGTTTTCTTGCTTTCAACTTAGTTATTTTTGCCACTAATATATGAGCATGGGCAAATAAAATATGGACCCCCCCCCCAAAAAAAAAAATCAGAACTTATATTGGAATTATACATAAAGACTCTGGACTCAAAAATAAAAAAGAAAAAAACAAAACAAAACAAAAGAAACACACACACACACAAAAAAGACTCTGGACTCATATTCTTGAGATGAAAAGCCATAAGCTAGAATCCCAGCATGAAAGAAAGGAGACACAGGAAGAACGTTTTTTCTGTCTGGGATTCATTTCTAGGCACTCTTATAGTTTAAAAACAAAACATCTTTTTCCAGTTATAAACTTTCATATATTTTTCAATTTCCATTTTGATGATATCCTTCCAGGTCCAGGACTGAATGCTGAGAGGTTTGCAAGACACTATTCTTAGTGAAATATTTTTCAATGTTTTGAGAGGCTTCTTTGGCCAGGAGCCCAGGATCAAGATATTAATATATGCAGAATCATACAATGTCATGCTGTAAGTATGTAAGCAATGTACTTGTAAAGTACAAAAGAGGGCAAAAATGTCCAATCTACTTAGAATAAATCCTGATTTCTAAGTCAGCTGTATCCCACATAGCTTCTCTCTCTTCTGCTAACCCCAGGTGGCCTTCTGATTTGATCAGAAGCAGGGGGAGATGAAGCATGACATAGAATTCTTCCCTCCCCATGAAAAATGCATACTCCCTCTCATCCAACATGAGCTGACCCTTTTCTTGCTTCATTTATCTCTGAAACTACAGTACCTTCAGGGGTTGCCTCCTTAAGCGTTCAGCGCCTCCTTCCAGAAGACATGTATGTTCCTGTTCTAGCCGAAGGAAGCGTAACCGCTCCAAGCGCTGCAGTATTTTAGTCAGAAGAATTTCCAGAGTCCTAATTTATTAACCCTGCAGAATTATTTCCTCAGCTAACGATAAACAGCTCCTATAATTCCTTCCATAATGGTACAGTTCTTCCGGAACTGACCCTAAAGTTTTCGTAGCATGTGTCAGAGAAATTAATTTGCCAAATTCAAGGCCAGGGTTTAGGTTTCAAAGGACATTAGTTTCTCTATCCCCAGTACAAATGTGGGTTAGAAGTCAATATAAGATAATTAAGGTATCTCATGAAATTTTGCCTTATTCACTGATCTGAATCCCTAGAACTGTTATGAAAGGTAAAAGATGTGTATTTGTGTATGAAATATTCAGAAATACCTAAACTCTTCTTCCTGTCCTCCTAATCATGGTATACTTACTCTCATTTTCAGGTTTAGCACATGCTATGTAAAGAAACTCTACAAAAAGTGGGGAGGGTAAGTGGGAAAGGAGCAGCCTTTCAGGCAAATGATTAAAGTTTTCTCCTGCTCCTGGCTTGCCAACACACGTTTACAGCTATTAGAATCCTCCTCAAGCTACATTTACTTTTCTTTAGAGAAATAGCAGCAGCAGGCACGTTAGCTGGGAGTTCTGGCTCCTCTGAAAACAATACTGAAGTAGTATAGATGGGGCATGGATGTATGAGGGAGTGGGACTATTCTTGAGAGTGGTGGGCTATAGAGATTGGGGGAGCTCCTAGTGGTCACAATTGAAGAATATTCATGTCAACATATAAATACAACTACAGGCCAAGAAAGCTCATCTTTATTGGCTCTTAAAAATACTGGGAACAGACCAGGCCTGATAGCTCAGGCCTGTAATCCCAGCACTTTGGGAGGCTGAGACAGCGGAATCATATGAGGTTAAGCGTTTGAGCCCAGCCTAACAAAATGGTGAAACCCTGTCTCTACTAAAAACACAAAAATTAGCTGGGCGTGATGGCATGTGCCTGTAATCCCAGCTACTTGGGAGGCTCAGGCACAAGAATCGCTTGAACCCAAGAGGTGGTTGTAGTCAACCAAGATTGTGTAACTGCACTCCAGTCTGGGTGACAAAGCAAGACTCCATCTCAAACAACCACCACCACCAAAAAAACAAAACAAAACAAAACAAAACACTGGGAACAGGAGAAGTTAAAAAGACTTAATATGGCTCTCTCAGAAACCTAAACTTCCTCTTATTATGTCTCTTGGTATTCATCTGTCATACTAAGAGAACAAAACCAACCATGCAACCATGAAAGACTGAAGACTGCCTTCTATGGAAGCACTTGGCTTTAAATGCTTCCTAGAAAAAGTCCATTTCCCTGCATCAACTTAAGTTTCTAAGATCAAGAATACTTTGGAAGAACAGGATATGTACAAAATCCAAATACTTTCTGGAGAGCCAATATAAACCAAACAAAGTTGACAGTGATAAGGGAACTAAATTCATATAGCACAGGAGCAGCAGAAAGAAACCTAGGCAGGTATTCAGTCAACAGGATTCATCATCTTTTTAGGGGTCCCCTGTCAGATTCTGTCTTTTGATAAACTGAAAAAAGAACACAAGCTGATAAAAAATAATGGTAGAAAAATATTAACAAAGAAGATAGAAAAGGCTCCTTCTTCTTTGAATAGAAATGTGAAACAGGCCAGGCACAGTGGCTCACGTCTGTGATTCCAGCACTTTGGGAGGCTGAGGCAGGCGGATCATTTGAACTCAGGAGTTCAAGAACAGTGTGGGCAACATGGTGAAACCTCATCTCTACAAAAAACTTAAAAAGCAGCCAGGAGTGGTGGTGCACACCTGTAGTCCCATCTACTTGGGAGACTAAGGTGGGAGGATCACTTGAGCCCAGGAGCCCGAGGTTGCAGCGAGTTAATATCATGCCACTGCACTCCAGGCTGGGTGACAGAGACCCTGTCTCAAAAACATTAAAACAAACAAAAAAATATTCAAACAAAAAAAAAACAGCATACTTGCTAAGATGAGTGGAGAAACAAGAGAAAAACATAAGACAGGTAAAAAAATGTCAACCTTTTAGAGCTTCCTGACAACTGAAAGTTCCTCTGGGAGCAAAAGGAAACGAACTAGAAAGACAGAAATTCGTTCTTTGCTCTAACCACAGAATCTGGCCACAGTTCAAGTATTTCCCTTCTTTGTAGATCTTTTCTCTGGCTCTGATCAACATGGACAAAAAAAGAGGATGGGGATGGGCGCGGTGGCTCATACCTGTAATCCCAGCACTTTGGGAGGCCGAGGTAGGTGGATCACCTGAGGGCAGGAGTTCAAGACCAGCCTGAACAACATAGAGAAACCCCATCTCTACTAAAAATACAAAAAATAAGTTAGGCACGGTGGCACATGCCAGTATCTGTAATCCCAGCTACTCAGGAGGTTGAGGCAGGAGAACCGCTTGAATCTGGGAGGCAGAGGTTGTGGTGAGCCGAGATCGTGCCATTGCACTCCAGCCTGGGCAACAAGAATGAAACTCCATCTCAAAAACAGAAACAAAAACAAAAACAAAAAAGAGGATAGAAGATGTAGGCAAAGTAAACAATCTCACTGTGCCACTTAGAGTCTTTGCAGCAATGCCTGTCAGCAATGGCAAGAGTGCTCTATTTGATAAACAGGGCATTAAGGAAGGAAGCAGACAACTGCTCAAAGTTAAAACCACAACAGAAACTAACCACAGTCTGCAAATAACAGTGGACAAATGCTGAACAGCAAAGAAGACACAATTCTTCAGATGGAACAGACATGTGAATGACAGTCCAAGTGACGCTGCTTACGAAAGCAAGAAAACACAATGAGAAGGTTCTTGATGTTAAGAGTGTTATATTTCCTTTTGCTATTTGGAGATTGTACTGAGGTGATATGACCGGATCAAATCTCCCCACCCCTGCCACTGTCCTTACCAATCAGACCCCATCCTATTAAAACCCTCAAAAACCTCAACACAGGTGACAAATGGCTCTCTCTCCCTTGACCCTACTGTTGGGTGATATATATTCTACTTGACAGATGGCTTATTCCCACTATAGAGCTCCTGGCTAAATAAAAAGAAGCTATCTACCATACTATTACTCTTAAATCAACAAATGAAGTGTTGTCTGGGGAAGGCCAGAACCACAAATGCCCACCTTCTAAAATACTAGAATTTATAAATTTCTCTCTTCCCTCCTGGGGGACTTACTCGTGGGCTGGCCACACACAAAAAAGATGGCAGCTCAGTGGGCAGGCAGCGACGCAGTGAGGAGGTAGCTGATCTCTGCTGATGGACGATCTGGTCTGAGTAGCCACTCACTGCTTTACAGTGGCTGCTGAAAACAAGAGACTGCAAAATAAAAATGTAAATTAGTGCCAATGATAATTATCTTTAATGTAGACAAAATGTAAGAAAATACCACATATTAAACATCTACCTTTAAGACCTTTCTTCTCTGCAAATACTATTAATTCGAATAAACAACCACTAATGAGAACCAAGTATATCATACAGTTGAAGCCCATGTTAATTTCAAAATGTAGTTTTATTAGTATACCTTAAACAACTATCGTTTTTAATTCTACCTTTTTCTGGAAGAGACATTGTTAATCAAAAACAGGCCAAATAAAACTTCATTTGACAAAACATTTGTATGGGAATGTCAGCGGAAGTTTGGTTCATCTATTGTACTGTGGATGCAAACTCATGTCTTGAGTTGAAAACAACGATGACCAACACAAGTTACTTCTAAATTTTTCTCTTTCTTTTTTTTTTTTTTTTTTTTTATGATAGAGTCTTGCTCTGTTGCCCAGGCTGGAGCAGTGGCACAATCTCAGCTCACCTCCACCTCCCAGGTTCAAGCCATTATCATGCCTCGGCCTCCCAAATAGCAGGGACTATAGGCATGCACCACCACATCCAGCTACTTTTTGTATTTTTGGTAGACATGGGGTTTCACTATGTTGGCCAGGCTGATCTTGAACTCCTGATCTCAGGTGATCCAACCACCTCGGCTTCCCAAAGTGCTGGGATTACAGGTGTGAGCCATGGCGCCTGGCAATTTCCTTCTAAATTTTTCTTTAAAGCAGTTTGGCATCATTTGTTTTCTTATTAATTTATTCAGAGTTACTATAAGTGGTCAATAACAGGAAATCATATCTCTTTAGTACCTCTATCTGACAACCATTTAAACTATATTTATTGTTCACTTATGTTACTGAATCAAAAATGTATTTTAGGTGGGGATCACCATTAGGTGGATCACTTGAGGTCAGGAGTTTGAAACGAGCCTGGCCAAGATGGCAAAACCCTGTCTCTACTAAAAATACAAAAATTAGCTGGGCATGGTGGCAGCACCTGTAATCCCAGCTACTTGGGAGGCTGAGGCAGGAGAATGGCTTGAACCCAGGAGGCATAGGTTGCAATGAGCTGAGGTCACACCACTGCACTCCAGCCTGGGTAACAAGAACAAAATTCTGTCTCAAAAAAATGTATTTTAATAGACTTCATAGCTCACGTTCAAGCTTTGGGTTATAGCCAGTCATATGAGAGATTTTAAATATGAAATGTTCATATACAAATAATTCCTCAGTGGGACATGGTGTTCTATAACAGAGATGCAGAAGTTCCTTCTTATGTTATACATCTTTGAATCTGTATTCTTTTTTTTTTTTTTTGATCTGTATTCTTACTTGCTTTACTGATAACTCAATAAGGCAGGTTAATGACCAAAATAACCATGTAGATGAAGATAACATACAAGTCAGTCTAATTTACACACTGTTGTAAGGTCAAGAATACAAACAGCAAGATCAGAACAGCAACCTGGAATCTATGTAAGAGAGTAATTGCTACATTACCAGTACCGAATCACTCTGAGGATAATTTGTTCAGCTCATACCCTGCTCTTCCACTTACACGGCTTTGTTTTCCACAGAGCTTAAATCTCTGTAAGGAAATGGGTTCTTAAGGGTCATGGTTTGAAAGCAGTGATCTCAAGATGTCTAGTAGGAAATATGCGTTATTATCTGTTTCCATGAACCAATCAGCATCTTCTAAATAAATGTCACGAACAATTTGAAGACTATAGCTGTTTTCCAGGATACTTGCGCTGTCTTTCAGTAGTTTCTAATTACAGACTACAGAAGTCTTTATAATATTTGATATAATGCTAGGCCCATGTAGCTATGTTTGGCTTTTTCTCTAGATGTTGAGGTTGGTCCCTGTCATTAGCCAAAGAAGAATTTTAACCTTCAGACAGTTTTTCAGTAGCATCTGTGTTCCCATCTTGATTTTGGGTGGCATCTACCTTGAACTTCATTCATCTCTCTACATGTTTATGCCTATTATCACCTGAATGTCTAAAATGAGGATCACTACAAAGATTAGTAGGCTGGGTGTCGGCCTGTTCTTCCAAAACTGAATTCTTAGGAGATAAAAAGGTAAAAAGATGTAGCCATGTTTCTTGTTTGTTTCCTGAAAGTGCATTTCTGACATTACCAATAGGCCATCTTACTTCCTCACTGGGGTGGAGAGATGACAAGTCTAGCAACTTGTGCACATCCTGACCAGCTAAGTAGTAATCAGGGCTGCCAGCTGGGGGACATCCACTGTCACTCAGACCATTCCTGGGCAGATGGCTGAGATAATAGCAGTAGGTAACTTAAAGACCTCTGAATTGTTTGTTTGTTTGTTTGTTTGTTTATTTATTTATTTATTTATTTTTGAGACAGAGTTTGGCTCTTGTCACCCAGGCTGGAGTGCAATGGCGCGATCTCAGCTCACCGCAACCTCCGCCTCCTGGGTTCAGGCAATTCTCCTGCCTCAGCCTCCTGAGTAGCTGGGATTACAGGCACGCGCCACCATGCCCAGATAATTTTTTGTACTTTTAGTAGAGGTGGGGTTTCACCATGTTGACCAGGATGGTCTCGATCTCTTGACCTCGTGATCCACCACGCCCAGCCTAAGACCTGTGAATTGTTAACTTCTACAGACCAGTAACTAATGTCTCTGTCAGGGAGCATTAATTCATTTTCATTTTGAGTATTCTCAAATGGCAAAACTCGACAAAAACCTGCTTCTTACTTTATTCCAATAATGTAAAGGTAGAAAATAAAAGAATGAACGTTTCCTCCAATTATTTTCTCTTCAACACTGTAGTTATTACTAAGAAAAGAATACAACTCACCATAGGGAGTTCTTTTTAACAAAGCAGATTATTTCTTATTACCTTTTGGAAAAAGCCTGACTAGCAATAATTGTATTCCCAGGGATGGTCATTCCCAAATTAAGATTCACTCACACATTTTTTGAGACAGAGTCTCTCTCTGTCACTCAGGCCAGAGTGAAGTGGTGCAATCTCAGCTCACTGCAACCTCCACCTTCCTGGGTTCAAGTGATTCTCCCACCTCAGCCTCCTGAGTAGCTGGGCCTACAGGTGCACACCACTACACCTGGTTAATTTTTGTGTTTTGAGTAGAGACTGAATTTTGTCATGTTGGCCAGGCTTGTCTCGAACTCCTGGCCACAAATGATCTCTGCTCCTTAAGCTCCCAAAGTGCTGGGATTATAGGCATGAGCCACCACGCCTTGCCAACATTCACTTATTTTTTATGAGCTGGGTTAAGACGGTATTCTCTCTGAAGTTGCTAAGCCAAGGTGATGTATAGCTTTCTGATTCCAGGAAATTCAAATTTCCCTTCAAGTGTGGTAGACATTGCTAGACACAGAAAAATGTATGCCTGACATAGAAGAATACAAAGAATACCTTAAGCAATATTGTGAATAGGAAAGAAAGTACGTTCATTACTTCTTTAGTTTAGCTTGGCCATGAAAGTAAGAAAGAAGAAAAGAGAAAGAGAAGGGAAGGAAAGGAAGGGAAGGAAAAGAGAGAGGGAAGGAGGGAGGAAAAGAGAGAAGGAGGGTAGGAAGGAGAGGAAGGAGAAGGAAGGGAGGGAGGGAGGGAGAGAGGGAGGCAGGCAGACAGAAAGGCATACTATGGGGGATTTGACTTGGTTTTCACGTGGTTACACATTTTGCTATTCTTTTGTCCCTTTCTTATGCTCTTGAAAGACTCATTACCCTGGAAGCACTGGCATCTGTGTGTGTGTCTTGCTGCTAGGACTATAACATGCACACAGTAGTGAAGTTAGGCTTTTCTAAAGACTCTTCTGGCACCATACAGAAAGTCTCAAGTGAAGGTAAGTATGCCAGGATGACAGACTCCACAGCTGCAAAATCCTTGCCTCAGCATAGCATATAAAACACACACGTTTTTCCCTCGGACCTAGACGTACTCATTTAATAAGAGGTCATGCTTTACTCTCCATGTTTTGTTTCAAATTAAAAAGAATAATTCTGTTAAAAATTTAGGTCTCCATTACTCAAAATTAGCTTTATACATCTTTTCTTAAAGAACATATCAAACTTAGATACACAGGAAAAAGTCTCACTTTAAATGAAACAGCAAGTGTTGACAAATCAACTCTTAGATTACATGGATTCTATTTTCGCGGATATTTTAAGCATCCAAACAAAAAGTGGGAAAATAAACGTAGAGAAACACAATAGTTTCCCAGAGCTATCCACGAGGGGCATTTGCAGCATTCACAATCTCAGGAAATGATGACAGATAAAGATACTGTAGCTGAAAATTAACATTCAGTGCAAGAGTTTTTGTAAACTTCCTGTTTGGGTGAATCTTCATCCATAGCCCGTCAAAAAACTCTAAGGATTTAATACAGAATAGTGTTTAAAACTTCAACACATGTCACTCCTTTCAAAACAACTCTATGTTTAGAACCTTTGTGTATTTTAAATTTCAAAATCTGAAATGCTCCCAATTTCTATGAGTTACTCGACTTACTAGAGCTGTAGACTACATAAAACTTTCAGGCCAGCTGCGGAGGCTCACGCCTGTAATCTCAGCACTTTGGGAGGTTGAGGTGGGCGGATCACAAGGTCAGGAGTTTGAGACCAGCCTGGCCAACACAGTGAAATCTCGTCTCTACTAAAACTACAAAAATTAGGTGTGTGTGGCGGCATTCGCCTGTAATCCCAGGTACTCAGGGAGATGAGGCAGGACAATTGCTTGAACCAGGGAGGTGGAGGTTGCAGTGAGCTGAGACCATGCCAATGCACTCCAGCCTGGGTGAGAGAGTGAGACTTTGTCTCAAAAAAACAACCAACTTTCAACACACATGACACATAAGCAGACCATTACCATGACAACAGTTTCAAAGCGACGGATAGGAGGCAGAATCAATACTGGTACTGTACTCCATGTCTGTCAACCACCATTTTCAATTTTTAAAATGACATTTAACTGGAACAGACTCAAATCTGTTCTGCCCTAAGAAAGGTAACTAAATGATATATTTAATACAGGCTCTCTTTTTTGTCTTTATTCTTCTAAGCGAAACAAAGTTTTCTTTTTCTATCTCTGCTGCCTGAATCGGATTTTTTTTTTTTTTTTTGAGGCGGAGTTTCGCTCTTGTTACCGAGGCTGGAGTGCAATGGCGCGATCTCAGCTCACCGCCAACCTCCGCCTCCTGGGTTCAGGCAATTCTCCTGCCTCAGCCTCCCGAGAAGCTGGGACTACAGGCACGCACCACCAAGTGCAGCTAATTTTTGTATTTTTAGTAGAGACGGGGTTTCACCATGTTGACCAGGATGGTCTCGATCTCCTGACCTCGTGATCCACCCGTCTCGGCCTCCCAAAGTGCTGGGATTACAGGCGTGAGCCACTGCGCCCGGCCGGATTTTTATTTTTTTGAGACAGTCTCGTCACCCGGGCTGGGGTGCAGTAGTGTGATCACAGCTCACTGTAGTCTCAAATTCCTGGGCTCAAGTGATCCTCCCACCTCAGCTTCCTTAAGTATCATGATCCACCACATCCAGCTAAGCAAAACAAGATTTTTTAAAAAAAATTCATAGAGCCTGGGCAATCCGGTGAACTCTGTCTTTACAAAAAATATAAAAATTAGCCAGGCATGGTGGTGCACACCTGTAGTCCCAGCTACTCGGGAGGCTGAGGTAGGAGGGCTGTTTGAGTCTGGGAAGTCAAGGATGCAGTGAGCTGGGATCAGGCCACTGCACTCCAGCCTGGGTAACAGAGTGAGACCCTGTCTCAAAACAAACAAACAAACAAACAAAATCACATATATAAGATTTACACTCTTTATCTACTATAAAACAGTACAAGAAAACAACTCTGGCCAGAGGTACCACAATGCAGGCGAGGTGTGTGAGAATGAATTTATGAAAGTTTTGACCCCAGCTGGGCACAATGGCTCAGGCCTATAATCCCAGCATTTTGGGAGGCCGAGGCAGGTGGATCACCTGAGGTTGGGAGTTTAAGACCAGCCTGGGCAACATGGTGAAATCTTGTCCCTACTAAAAATACAGAATTAGCCAGGCATGGTGGCTAATTTTGTATTTTGTGGTGCATGCATGTGATCCCAGCTACTTGGGAGGCTGAGGCAGGAGAATCGCTTGAACCCAGGAGGCAGTGGTTGCGGTTAGTCGAGATCACGCCATTGCACTCCAGCCTCGGGAACATGAGCGAAACTCTTGCTGAAAATGAAACCTCGTTATTAAACTATAGTTAGTGTCTTTCTCAGCTAACATTTGCTGTGAAGAAATATGGGAAACACAGAGTACAAGGAGAGAGTCCAAAATCCTTTCTTTTTCTTTTTTTTTTTTTGAGACGGAGTTTCACTCTTGTTACCCAGGCTGGAGTGCAGTGGCACGATCTCGGCTCACCGCAACCTCCGCCTCCTGGGTTCAGGCAATTCTCCTGCCTCAGCCTCCTGAGTAGCTGGGATTACAGGCATGTGCCACGATGCCCAGCTAATTTTTTGTATTTTTAGTAGAGATGGGGTTTCACCATGTTGACCAGGATGGTCTCCATCTCTTGACCTCGTGATCCACCCGCCTCAGCCTCCCAAAGTGCTGGGATTACAGGCTTGAGCCACCGCACCCGGCCAAAATCCTTTCTAATTGAAAAACTGGTTAAGAACTAGTGTAAGAGTCAGAACCCATTTACAGTCTAAGCCAAAATCTCAGAACAGAAAATTCAAAATAAATTTCAACAATTAACAACAACAAAAAAAATACAACAAATTATATCTGATATAATGGGATTAGCCTTGCCAGTAAGGGGCTGTAGTAGTTTTAAGATATGGTCACAAATTCTTTGGCCGGGGAAATGGCTCACACCTAATACCAGCACTCTGGGAGACTTAGGCAGGGGAATCACTTAAGACTAGAAGGTCAAGATCAGCCTGGGCAACATATTGAAACCCATCTCTTAAAAAAAAATAAAATCTCAGGCTGGGCGGGGTGGCTCATGCCTGTAATCCCAGCACTTTGGGAGGCTGAGGCGGGTGGATCACGAGGTCAAGAGATCGAGACCATCCTGGTCAACATGGTAAAACCCGGTTTCTACTAAAAATACAAAAATTAGCTGGGCGTGGTGGCGCATGCCTGTAATCCCAGCTACTCCGGAGGCTGAGGCAGGAGAATTGCCTGAACCCAGGAGGCGGAGGTTGCGGCGAGCCGAGATCGCGCCACTGCACTTCAGCCTGAGTAACAAGAGCGAAACTCCGCCTCAAAAAAAAAATAAATAAAAAAAATAAAATCCCAAAATTAGTTGGGTGTGGTGGCATGTGCCTGTAGTCTTAGCTACTTGGGAGGCTGAGGTGGGAGGACTGCTTGAGCTGCAGAGGTAGAGGCTGCAGTGAGCCACGACTATACCACCGCACTCTTGTCTAGGTGACAAAGGAAGACTATGTATCTTAAAAAAAAAAAATGGCCAGGCACGTTAGCTCACACCTGTAATCTGAGCACTTTGGGAGTCCAAGGTGGACAGATCACTTGAAGCCAGGAATTCAAGACCAGCCTGGCCAACATGGTGAAACCCCATCTTTACTAAAAAAAATAAATAAAATATTAGCTGGGCATGATGGCCCACACCTGTAATCCCAACTACTCAGTAGGCTGAGGCAGGAAAATCACTGAAACCCAGGAGGCAGAGGTTGCAGGGAGCTAAGATTACACCACAGCACTCCAGCCTGGGCAACAAAGTGCGACTCTCTCAAAAAGAAAAAAAAAGAACCACCTAGCTAAGCTCCTCCCCAGTTCCTGGCCAACAAAACAGTGTGAGATACTGAGTGTTTATTGTTTTAATCTCTAGGTTTTAGGATAGTAAGTTATATAGGTATAACTACTACTACAGGGGCTAAAATCCACAGCTGAACTCATTAGCAATTTCAATTGCAGGTCCTATAGATTTATTTCTCTCTCTTGTTCCTTACTACCCAGGGAATATCACTTCTAGTTCTCAGATCAAATGCAGGGCAAAAATAACTTTATCAATAAATGATCAGGTTACCTATCCCACCCACTTCCCCTAAACCCCGAGAAGTTAGAGCTTCACAAAATTGTATACTTGCAATTTTAGGCTAGAAGACCTTCCCTCAGATTAATACACATCATGTTCCAAAGAATAGTACCAATGCACCAATATTGGTATTAATATATTGGTGCATTAATATAATGTCATTATTCACTAAGTCATTCAGCAAACACTTAACCTTAAAAGTGCCTAAAACAGCCAGACCACAAAGACAAATTGATGAACTGCATAAAATGCCAAACATTTAAATTGGTTTTGGCCAGGTGCAGTGGCTCACAACTGTAATCCCAGAACTTTGGGTGACTACGGTACACAGATTACTTGAGGTCAGGAGTTTGAAACCAGTCTAGCCAATATGGCAAGATACCACCTCTCTAATAAAATTACAAAAATTAGCCGGGTGTGGTGGCAGGTGCCTGTAATCCCAGCTATTTGGGAGGCTGAGGGAGGAGAATAGCTTGAACCCCAGAAGGCAGAGGTTGCAGTGAACCAGTATCGTGTCATTGCACTCCAGCACTTTGGAAGGTCAAGGTGGGAGAACTGCTTGAGCCTAGGAGTTCAAGACCAGCCTGGATATAACATAGTGAGACCCTGCTACTACCCAGAAAAGGGAAAGAAAATATGATAAAATAAGATTTATAAGCCAATTCTAAAATTTACATGAATACACCAAGGTCTAAGAACAGCCAAAATTATACAGAACAAATACAAAGCCAGAGGACCTGTGCACCAATTATCAAGACACTCTGAAGCTGTAGTTATTAACAGAGTGGCAATGGTTCGAGGATAGTCAAATGGGTTAAAAGAACAGAACAGAGTTCAGAAACTGAGTAACACATATATAGATACCTATTTGACAAAAGTGATGCTACAGTCCAGTAAGAAAGGTCTTTTCAATAAATGGGATATGAAGAGAAATAGAATTATCTTCATGAACTCGGTGGAGGCAAATAATTCTTAAACAGGACACAAAAACTGGTAACTATTCATCAGAAGACACTACTAAGACTGGGTGCAGTGGGTCATGACCAAGTCCCAGCACTCTGGAAGGCTGAGGCCAGAGGATTATTTGAGGCTAGAGTTCAAGGCCAGCCAGAACAACATAGCAAACCTAACCTAAACCTAAGCCCAACCCTGAGCTATGACTGCATCAGTACACTACACTCCAGCCTGGGCAACAGAACAAGCCAGATCCTGTTTCAATAAAAAGGTGAGGCTGCAGAGGGTACCACTGAAAAGAAAGTTACAGAGTAGAAGCTATTTGTAATATACAAAGAACTACAAATCATAAGAAAAATACAGTCACCCCAATAGAAAAACAGCAACAGTTCTGAACAAGCATTTCATAAAGGCAGTTATCCAAATGGGGAATAAACACCAGAAAAGGTATTCAATATCATTTTCACAAGAGAAATTCAACTTTAAGACACAATGAAGGGCCGGCACGGTGGCTCAAGCCTGTAATCCCAGCACTTTGGGAGGCCGAGGCGGGTGGATCACAAGGTCAAGAGATCGAGACCATCCTGGTCAACAAGGTGAAACCCCGTCTCTACTAAAAATACAAAAAGTTAGCTGGGCATGGTGGCGCGTGCCTGTAATCCCAGCTACTTAGGAGGCTGAGGCAGGAGAATTGCCTGAGCCCAGGAGGCGGAGGTTGCGGTGAGCCGAGATCGTGCCATTGCACTCCAGCCTGGGTAACAAGAGCGAAACTCCGTCTCAAAAAAAAAAAAAAAAAAAAAAAAGACACAATGAGACACTACCACCCAACAAAGTTTAAACGAAGAGACAGAAAATACCATATTCTTGCAAAGACGTGGAGGGTCTCACTCTGTAACCCAGGTCAGAGTGAAGTGGTGGGATCACGGTTTACTGTAGCCTCAACCTCCCAGGCTCAGGCGATCCTCCCACCTCAGCTTCTCAAGTAGCTGAGACTACAGGTACACAGCAACATGCTTGGCAAATATTTGCATTTTTTTGGTAGAGACAGGGTTTTGTTGTGTTGGTCAGGCTGGTCTTGAACTCCTGGGCTCACGCCATCATCCTGCCTCAGCCTAGCAAAATGCAGGAATTACAGGCATGAGCAACCATGCCTAGCACCTACATTGTTGTTAATTGTTAGATCTGGAACTTCTTGTTCTTTATTCAAAACCTGGGCTAATCTTTAAGACTGGATAACATCTTAAGATCATTTTGCTTGGGTGAAAGCGAAGATTTCTTTTTTTTTTTTTTTCCCCTGAGACATGGTCTCGCTCTGCCGCCCAGGCTGGAGTGCAGTTGCATAATCTCAGCTCATTGCAACCTCTGCTTCTGGGTTCAAGCAATTCTCCTGCCTCAGGCTCCCAAGTAACTGAGATTACAGGCATTTGCCACCACAACTGGCTAATCTTTTTTTTTTTTTTGTATTTTCAGTAGAGACAGGGTTTCACCATGTTGGCCAAGCTAGTCTCAAACTTCGGACCTCAAGGGATCTGCCCACCTCAGCCTCCCAAAGTGCTGGGATTACAGGCATGAGCCACCACACCCGGCCTAATTTTTAAATTGTTTTTAGTAGATATGGGGTCTCACTATATTGCCTAGGCTGGTCTTGAACTCCTGGGCTCAAACGATCCTCCCACTTTGGCTTTCCTAAGTGCTAGGATTACAAGCCCAAACCAACCAACACTCGAGGCCCTGAAAGCAGAGATCTTTTAAAAATTGACAGTGTTTTTTTTTTTAGATTTCAGTCTTGCTCTGTCACCCAGGTTGGAGTCCAGTGGCAGGATCTCCCCTCACTGTAACCTCAGCCTCCCAGGTTCAAATAATTCTCATTCCTCAGCCTCCCGAGGAGCTGGGAGACAGGCGTGCGCCACCACACCCAGCTAATTTTGTATTTTTAGTAGAGATAGGGTTTCACTATATTGGTCAGGCTGGTCTTGAACTCCTGACCTCAAAGGATCTGCCCACCTTGGCCTCAAAAAATGCTGCGATTACAGGCATGAGCCACCATGTCTGGATGACAGTCTTATAATTAATTATGAGAAAAATGAGCTCTAGCAAAATACACTACTTGGTTGGTATTTCAATATACATACATATGTTGGAGATAAGGATGATGACATTGAAAGCAGAACAGTGTCTCCACACATATATGATATGCTTTCAGCTCTCCACAGCCCGCTGGCTCATTAATCCAGTGTATACTCTAAACCACTTTAAGAACAAATGTCTATCCACAACATGGGATAAAATTAAAATGAGTAAATGGAAGTGAATCTTTCAAATGGGTAAACTTAGATTTTTATGGCAAGTTTCCCATAAAACATACTACATACATCTGCATTTGTCAGGCAATTCTAACTGTCATTAAGGACCTCACTAAGCAGACACTCTGCAACATAGGACAATATTTTCAGGAAACAGAGAATAATACAAATGAGTGATACATATCTCTAGCATTAAGAAAAATGCAGCCGTCTACATAATAGGGCAAAACAATCCCTTGGAAGAATGGTGCTTTTTGTACAAAAAGCAGAACTAGTAAAAATGTATTATAGTAGTAACATATATTACCAAATTTAGGGGTTGAGAAAAGGAATTCGTAATCTAATTCTATTCCAAAGAATGTCCTTCATTTCATATCAAACTACCTCATAAAGTTTTCTATAGGATAAACTTTAATCTAGCTGAAGGACTGTAACAACTGAACTATCACTCCTCACAACTCTCTAGTATTACTCATTTCACTTGGAATAAAGTCCAAACCCTCGGGAATTCTGAGGCTCCATATGACCTGGACCTACATATATAATGTCAATTCTATAATTTCACCTTGTCACCTACTATCCTGTAAGGGCCAAAAACTGTATGAAACCATATACAACATCATTACATTACATGGAAATACAATTTAAGATCACAATGAGATGCCACTACACATTCAAAAAAAATAATTAAAATTATAAGAAATGATTATTCATAAGGAGTCACACACACACACACACACACACACACACACACACACACACACAAAATAAAACAGATTGTCATTCCCAGGTATAGTGGAGGATGGTGAATAACAGCAAATCTCAGACACACTGCAGATGCAAATGTAAATTTATAAAATCATTTTGGAAAAACGTTTGGCAACGTATATCAAACACAGATATACTTGGTGGTACAGCAATTCCATTCTCGGATATAAACTCCAAAGAAAGTAGTGTTTGCAATCATCAAATAATATGTACACAAATGTGCACAGGAGTTTTATTCATCATAGCTTAGAAATGGAAACACTCAAAATATCTACCACAGTAGAACAGATTAATAAACTGCGGTCTATTTAGACAATGTAATACTTCATAGCCATAAAAAAGAATACTTTATACAACATGGACAAATCTCATAAATAATACTGAGTGAAAAATCCCAGTTACAAAAGACATATAAAATAATACATATAAAATAATTCCATTCACATAAGTTCACAAACAGACAAAAATAATCTATGGTGACAGAGGCAGAATGGCAATTACCTTTAATTGTTGGTTTGTTTTTTTCTAAACTAGAGGTATTAAATGTAAAGGAGCTTGAGGGAGTTGGAAGTGTTCTTTCTATATCTTGATCTAGGTGGTTGTTAAACAAGTGTATACACATATATAAATTCACAGAGCTGTAAACTTAAGATCTGTGGACTTCACAGTAAAGTTATTTAAAAAATAAATAATTTTGAAAAAATAAATGCACGCAAAAATATATATACAAAATGCAAATTCAGTTAGAACTCAATAGACTGCACCATCCACTCCTCTAGGAACTCTTTGGTTCTGTCAGCCCTTCGTTTACTTTATTATTTTTATTATTATTTTTACTGATTCAAACAAAAGGAAAGAAGATACTAAGTAGGAAATTTATGCTCAAATAATTGCTTACCTTTAACAAAGGGCAGCTGCAAAGGTTTGGAAAGGAGAGTGGAAAATTAACCCCAAGAAGGAAATCCTTGTTTTTCAGGTATCTCTGCTGGTTCTCCCCTTCTGGCTCTCCCCAGGAGCGTAGCTGATGGAGCCTGTAGGAGGCTTTCAGAGACAGGAAAAGAGCTAACCATCTGAAATAAACCACAGCAGACACGCTTATTCAGTGCTCCATGGAGGTTTGAGGATCGTTCATAGCAGTAATGAATGATCCAAGAATTGTCTCTCATTAACATAAACCTTTGCAAATCTTTATCATTTTAGAAACAGTTCTTTCCTACTTGCAGATAAAGCAGTTTCATATTTTTCTTCTATAAATTATTTCACATTACATGGTTTGCTAGTATGAAAACTAAAATCCTCTGCAAAGTTCCTATCAGTATTAAAAAACATTCACTGGGTGCAGTGACTCATGCCTGTATTCCCAGCACTTTGGGAGACTGAAGTGGGTAGATCACCTGAGGTCAGGAGTTTGGGACCAGGCTGGCCAATACAGTGAAACCCAGTCTGTACTAAAAATAGAAAAAAAATTAGCTGGGCATGGTGACGCATGCCTGTAATCCCAGCTACTTGGGAGGCTGAGGCAGGAGAATCGCTTGAATCCGGTAGACGGAGGTTACAGTGAGCAGATATAGCACCATTGCACTCCAGCCTGGGCAAAGGAGTGAGACTCTGTCTCAAAAAAACAAAAAACAAAAAAAAAACATTCAGCTTGCCTGGGCATAGCAGCTCATGCTTGTAATCCCAGCACTTTGGGAGGCCGAGATGGGCAGATCAATTGAGGTCAGGAGTTCTGGCCAGAACAGCCTGGCCAACATGGTGAAACTCTGCCTCTACAAAAAAAAAAAAAATACAAAAAAATAGCCAAGCGTGATGGCACATCCCTGTAATCCCAGCTACTTGGGAGGCTGAGGCAGGAGAATCACTTGAACCTAGGAGGTAAAGTCAAGATTGTGCTACTACACTCTAGCCTGGTGACAGAGCGAGAACCCTGTCTCCAAAATGAAGGAAAAGAGAAAGAAAACAGAAACATTCACCTCCAGCACAAAAAAAATCGTATCATAAAAACATCTTCAGCCAGGTGCAGTGGCTTATGCCTGTAATCCAAGCACTTTTAGGGGGACAAGGTGGGTGGATCACCTGAGATTAGGAGTTCAAGACCAGCCTGGCCAACATGGTGAAACCTCATCTCTACTAAAAATACAAAAATTAACTGGGTGTAGTAGTGTGTACCTGTAATACCAGCTACTCAGGAGGCTGAGGCAGGAGAATCACTTGAACCCAGGAAACGGAGGCTGCAGTGAGCCAAGATTGAGCCTCTGCACTCCAGACTGGGAGACAGAGTGAGACTCCGTAACAACAACAAGAAGAAAAAACCAAAAGTAACCAAAAAACCCCCTTCATATTAAGGAGATAACCATTTAAACCAGGCGTCCCCAAACTTTTTACACAGGGGGCCAGTTCACTATCCCTCAGACCATTGGAGGGCCACCACATACTGTGCTCCTCTCACTGACCACCAATGAAAGAGGTGCCCCTTCCTGAAGTGCGGCGGGGGGCCGGGTAAATGGCGTGAGGGGGCCGCATGCGTGGGCCGTAGTTTGGGGATGCCTGATTTAAACAAAAAGTAATAAAATCAGTGAGAGCCATTATGCCAAAGAAGAGAGAATTAAACTTCCCAGAACACTTGAGGCACACTATGCTGCAATCACCACTAACTAAATGGATCACTAGCCACCATTTGTCCTGCAGAAACAAGTAAAACATAACAGACTTACTAGAATTTATGGAAGAAAAGCCCAAACAGTTTATACTTAAGGTGTATGTGTGTATGTGTATATATATATATATATATATATATAAATTAATTAATGAAAAAAATTTTTTAGATGGATTCTCATTCTGTTGTCTGGGATAGGGTGCAATGGCACGATCTGAGCTCACTGCAACGTCCACCTCCTCGGTTCAAGCAATTCTCCCACCTCAGCCTCCTAAATACCTGGGATTACAGATGCATGCCACCATGCTGGGCTAATTTTTGTATTTTTATTAGAGACAGGATTTCACCATGTTGGCCAGGCTACTCTCAAACTCCTGACCTCAGGTGATCCACCTGGCTCAGCCTCCCAAAGTACTGGATTACAGGCATAAACCACTGCACCTGGTCTATTTAAGGTATATTATGAAGCATCATGCAATTATAAAATGACCAAAAAAAAAGTACAATTCAGGCCGGGCGCGGTGGCTCAAGCCTGTAATCCCAGCACTTTGGGAGGCTGAGACGGGTGGATCACGACGTCAAGAGATTGAGACCATCCTGGTCAACATGGTGAAACCCTGTCTCTACTAAAGATACAAAAAATTAGCTGGGCATGGTGGCACGTGCCTGTAATCCCAGCTACTCAGGAGGCTGAGGTAGGAGAATTGCTTGAACCCAGGAGGCGGAGGTTGCGGTGAGCCGAGATCGCGCCATTGCACTCCAGCCTGGGTAACAAGAGCGAAACTCCGTCTCAAAAAAAAAAAAAAAAAAGTACAATTCACTGATAAATAAAAAATTATATTCTTTTTATTGTTTGTTTTGTTTTGAGACCAAGTCTCGCTCTGTTGTCCAGGCTGGAGAGCTGTGGAAAGATCTCAGCTCACTGCAACCTCCACCTCCCAGGTTCAAGCAATTCTCCTGCCTCAGCCTCCCAAGCAGCTGAGATTACAGGGGTGTACCACCATACGTAGCTAATTTTTGTATTTTTGGTAGAAATATGGTTTCACCATGTTGGCCAGGCTGGTCATGAACTCCTGACCTCAAGTGATCCACCCATCTCACTCTCCCAAAGTGCTGGGATTACAGGCGTAAGCCACCATGCCTGGCCAACAAACTTTATTCTTAACAAAAGAAAATAAACGGCAAGTTCTCTAAGATGACACAATATTAAAAATTTAATTCCACAGTATTCAGTATCTATCCCATTTATTTCTAACTGCTCTCTTATCAAATAATAAGCAAACCTCTCACCTGGCCAAAAGTCCCTGAAGCATGAAGTTTGCCATTTCTGCTGGAGATATATCAATAAAGCGAAGGAAAGAGAAACAGCTTTCTTCATTAATACCTGGAATGTTAAAGGACAATTTGAAACCCAACAGTAAACCAAGAGATGATGCTCAGTTAAAGCCTGCTCAACTGCTGAGTTTTGACTTAAGAACAAAACACTATTCTAAAGGTTCTGATCTAGCCACCACTGTGGAAGTTAGGGTGCCATACCTTTATACTACAATTACAGGTAAGAGAGGCAGGCCTATGAGACATGGCATATATGGACCAGACTTGAGATGGCTCCTAAGTTACTTTTGGGATTTCTGGATTCTTGCTTAAATGCCTTCTATTTGCCCAATGCCAGGAAAAAGGACAGGACAGAGGTAAAATGTTCTGAACCTTAGCCTTAATATTTTGGACAGAGCACAAAGTTGAGTAGTTTATTTTCCTTAGGCTAAGAAGGAAGGAAGGAAGTCTCATTAATTAGAGCGTCCGGCATTGACTCTGTCAAGTTTCAGGGGAAGAATTTTGAAAGGCAGGCCTAAAATAAAGATGGAAAGTCAATAAAACTACTTTCTACTTCTTCCTGTTATGGCTACAAATCACAGAGCTTATAGAGATAACTAATTTCCTTAATTAAATCTTATCAAGATTTTATAAATAAACACCTAGCATATAGGCAAAACCAATACTTGTTCTAAATCAGTCTCTTAGCAAAACAAAGAGCATCCTGATAAAACCCTGACAAACCTCCTTTCGCAAAGATCAAAATACCTACCTTTTCTGTGAAATAGAGACTGTTGGATATAGTCTGGTGCAAATGGAGAAAGAACCCTTAACCACCTGCAAAGTAAATAAATAAAATAAAGCCAAACCCAAATACAAATAATGGAAAGTTAACTAGACTACACGTTCTATACGAAGTAAAACCTTTTAGTTTTGAAACTGTTCCACTTTTTAAAAGTTTCTTGTCATATTACCACACAATAATCATAGCATACAAGTCAAAAAGTATGAAGTATTTAACGAAAGTGTAAGAACATAATACAAGCTAAAAGTAGTCTGATGTTATTTCAGAGAATCACAATTCTGGTGCCCTAAGGTATCATACACCATGTTAAACAAAAAGCAATACACCTCTGGCCTATTTCCCCCTGCTCAAGTTAAATATTAACCTGGTACTACAAAGAACTCATAAAGTAAAATCCAAGAAATGTATTTCAGTTTCAGTTTCATTAAACTAAATACTGGTGATGAGTTTCTCTACAAAAGAGCTTTCTAAATCCATGGTTCTCAAATGTTGCTAAGCAGGAGAAACCGCTGGGAACTTGTGAAAAAATCCAGAAGCCAGGGCCATCCTAACTCACAGATGTGGAATGGACTACACATCTATTTTCTGAATGCAAGTGGTCTCTAGCATATTACCTTAACAATCACTTCAAACTTTACTAAAAGGTGGTAAATCAGATTTACTGAGAAAAGGAAAATCTGATTAACTTACAATCCAATCAGTTCTTCTACAAGTGCAATTCTAAGTGTAAACTAAGCCACCACAAACCAGTTTCAGCAATGGGGCATAGATATCTGCTATTCATGCTTGTGGCAAGCACATATTTACAAATCGGTGCACATTCCTGATTCAAAGAACTGAAGTGACTAGGGCCTTTAAGGCCAGTGTGAAGTTTTAACAGTGCTCAAATTCCTTCCATAAGATTCCTCGGGGCCGGGCGCGGTGGCTCAAGCCTGTAATCCCAGCACTTTGGGAGGCCGAGGCGGGTGGATCACAAGGTCAAGAGATCGAGACCATCCTGGTCAACATGGTGAAACCCCGTCTCTACTAAAAATACAAAAAATTAGCTGGGCATGGTGGTGCATGCCTGTAATCCCAGCTACTCAGGAGGCTGAGGCAGGAGAATTGCCTGAACCCAGGAGGCGGAGGTTGCGGTGAGCCGAGATCGTGCCATTGCACTCCAGCCTCGGTAACAAAAAGATTCCTCAACAAACAGTTGTCTAACCTTTGCTTAAATGCCTCATTATTGGGGAACTCATATATTCTCCACTAAATTATCTACTAAGCCATAAAAATTATAAAATTATAAAACACTTATAGTGAACAGAGAGTAATACTTGCCTACCTGTCTCGTGAATGGTTGAAGACCCTGATCTGTCCATGACGGTAGATAAACTTTGAAATGTGGTATGGCTTTAAGGAAATATGAAATGGAGACCAAGTTTCTTGCCGTTCAAATAACTCTGGGTGATTACATACCTAAAAGGAAGGGAAATGGTAAGGCAATATTACCATAGGCAGACATTATTGTATGTAATGATAGGGGATCCCAAATTCCAAAGATTTACCTCTGGGGATGTATACTTCCCCATTTTCATTTCATTAACAGCCTTTGTTTATTTGGTATCAAGGACAGACTCCTTCTCTTGAAGTGGGTTAATAAAGACAACCTCAAGGCCAAGGGCAGCGACTCACGTCTATAATTCCAGGACTTTGGGAGGCTGAGGTGGGTGGATCACTTGAGGCCTAGAGTTCAAGACCAGACTGGCCAACATAGGGAAACCTCGTCTCTACTAAAAATATAAAAATTAGCCAGGCATGGTGGCAGGCTCCTGTAGTCCCAGCTCCTTGGGAGGCTGAGGCAAGAGAATCACCCTGAAGCCAGAGGTTACAGTGAGCTAAGGTCATGCCACTGCACTCCAGCCTGGGCAACAGAGGAAGACTCTGCCTCAAAAAACCTGAAAAAACAAACACCAAAACTTCAAAGGAACTGACCTAAGCTCTTACCTTCCTAAACTGCATGACCAGATTCATGAGGCTGCTGGTGGTATTCTGTGCTTGTTGGGTAGAGCCCATAGAAGACTGCAATAAATCCTCAATGGAAATTTTGTTCTTTAGTGCCTGATATAACAGCTTCTGTCGGCTCGTCAGTTGGCAATACATTAGAATTTCAATCTAAAAATCAGTAAAAACATTTATATTTGGAAAAGAAATTTTTAAGAAAATTCAGTATAAGCTTAAAGCTGAAAACACACAAAGCCATATTATGATTGAGAAAACAACATATGTGAACTCAGTATCTCTATAAACCTGTGAATGTGGACAATCATATAAAAAAAAATGTTCCTTCCGTGGCCCTCTTCATTACTTACTCCGTTTGCTCTGCCTGGGCAATCTCTTCCATTTCTAATAGCACCGACTAACAGTCATCACAGTAACATACAAAAATATATTCCCAAACATACCCAGGCCAATACCTGCAATTACTAACTCTAACAGTACCACTCAGTCTGCAGCAATCTGTATATGTAATGTGTCAGAAAAACAGTTCTCTTTTCCACAATTTACTAAATTGGTTAACAGCATTACCATTCCTTCAGTTGGGAAAGACAAACTTAATTCACCTCTGAATGCTCTATCACATCTATATTCTAGTGGTATTTCCCAAATCCTTCAATTTAGTGTGAAAATCTACCACCCTTTCTAACTATTCCCATTGTCCTACTGCTGGCCCTCATCTGATACAGTATAGACCGATAATACTTTGGGGTCTTCCTGCCTCCAGTTTCTTCTGGTTGTAATATACTTTTTACATATAGCTTATAAAGGAATTCAACCACTGAAAAATCTTCAATGGGCATTTCTGCCTATAGTAAAATGTTTACACTTCTCATCACAGCAAATAAAGTCTCCCATAATCAAACCTATCTTACTGTCCGAGTTAATCATCATCATAACCTCCTTACATACCACTTAGCTACAATGGTCTGAAAGTTAGCCAAAATAGGCTGCATATCTGAAAGATACTCTACTTTTGCTCATGCTGCCCTTATTGTCTAGCCCCACATTCCCACCATATTTTCCTAGTAAATGCCAGCTCATCCTCTGAAACTCAGCTCACGTCTCTGCTTTAATGCCTTCTCTTTCTCTAACAAAACTGTAAGAAACACTAAATGATGTTTAAGAAACACACACTATACACAATGGTTACGAACTATACTACATCTTCAGATCACCTCCCTACATAGCACTAAACGACAATTATAAACTAGGGGGAAGCAGTGGCTCACATCTGTAATCCCAGCACTTTGGGAGGCCAAGGTGGGAGGATTGCTTGAGCCCACGAGTTCTGAGACCAGCCTGGGTAACACAGTGAGACCCTGACTCTACAAAAATTAAAAAATAAAAAATTACCTAGGCATGGTGGTATGCACCTATAGTACCTGCTACTAGGAAGGCTGAAGTGGGAGGATTCGTTGAACCCAAGAGTTTGAGGTTGTAGTTAGCCACAATCAGGCTACTGCACTCCAGCCTGGGTGACAGAGTAAAAACCAGCCTCAGGAAAAAAAAAATTTTTTTTTTGAACAATGAACTGCTATTGTCTACAAAACCCTTTAAATATAAATGCCTTAGGGATTCATTATTTAAATAAAAGATTTTCCTTCTATCAGTTGTATCTATGTGACATTCCTACTATTATTTATTAGGTAAAATCAGCCAATTACAAAAAATTGCCATCAAGACTCTGAGGAAAAAAAAAACTAAATAAAGATACAGTCCTACTCCTCTCTTTGAAGAGGCTATATATACAATCCCTTATTTTTTTAAGTCTAGCATGGTGGCTCATGCTTATAATCCTAGCACTTTGGGAGGCTGAGGTGGGAGAACTGCTGGAGCCCAGGAGTTCAAGACTTGTCTGGGCAACATAGCGAGATCCTGTCTCTAGGGAAAAAAAAAAAAAAAAAAATTAGTGGTCTGATGGTGTATGCCTGTAGTTCCAGCTACTAAGGAGGCTGATGTGGGAGAATTGCTTGAGCTGATAACGTTGAGGCTGAGGTGAGCAGAGATTGCACCACCGCACTACATCCTGGGTGACAGAGTAAGACCTTGTCTTACAAAAAAAAAAAAAAAGAAAATTACGAGGGTAAAAAAAGAAGGGAGGGATTAAAAGACAGTTAAGAGGCTAGGCACAGTGGCTCACACCTGTAATGCCAGCACTTTCAGAGGCCCAGGTGGTTAAATCCCTTGAACTCAGGAGTTTGAGACCAGCATAGGCAACATGACAAAACTGGTCTCTACAAAAAAAATACAAAAATTAGCCGGGTATGGTGGGGCACACCTGTAATCCCAGCTACTTGGGAGGCTGAGGTGGGAGGATCACTCGAGCCCAGGTGGTTGACTCAACAGTAAGCCAAGAGTGTCCCACTGCACTCTAGTCTGGATGACAGACTAAGACCGTGCCTCAAATGAAACAAACAAATGGGCTGGGCATGTTGGCTCACATCTGTAATCCCAGCACTTTGGGAGGCCAAGGCAGGCAGATCACCAGAGGTCGGGAGTTTGAGACCAGCCTGACAAACATGGAGAAACCCTGTCTCTACTAAAAATACAAAATTAGCTGGGTGTGGTGGTACATGCCTGTAATCCCAGCTATTCAGGAGGCTGAGGCAAGAGAATCACTTGAACCCAGGAGGCAGAGGTTGCAGCGAGCCGAGATTACACCACTACCCTTCAGCCTAGGCAACAAGGTGAAACTCCAGCTCAAAATAAATAAATAAATAAATAAACGGCCGGGCGCGGTGGCTCAAGCCTGTAATCCCAGCACTTTGGGAGGCCGAGGCGGGTGGATCACGAGGTCGAGAGATCGAGACCATCCTGGTCAACATGGTGAAACCCCGTCTCTACTAAAAATACAAAAAATTAGCTGGGCATGGTGGTGCGTGCCTGTAATCCCAGCTACTCAGGAGGCTGAGGCAGGAGAATTGCCTGAACCCAGGAGGCGGAGGTTGCGGTGAGCCGAGATCGCGCCATTGCACTCCAGCCAGGGTAACAAGAGTGAAACTCCGTCTCAAAAAAAAAAAAAAAAAAAAAAAGAAATAAATAAACAAGATACTGAGAGACAGATCATCCAAATATTTTGTGTGCATCTTGCTTGTATCCATATTCTGACAAATTAATTCTTTGAAGAAGAGAGACAGACACACACAGACCACTGGAGATACTTGAACACTGACTAGATACGTGATGCTAACACGGAATTGCTCTTTTTTAATAGGTGTGATAATGGCATGTGGTTACATGGTGTCTGACAAAAAACAAATCATTTATAGAAATACACATGAAAATGCTTTATCAACAAATGTTTATTTATAAAGCACATCTGGGATTTGCTTTTGAATATGAGACAAGTAGAGTTACTGATTGTTGTCATGGAACAATGGGTCAAGGGGATTCATTCATTATACTATCTTTCTACTTTTGCAATGCTGCAAAATCTCTAGTAAAAAGCACTTTAAAAAAGAAAAAAGGTATTTTTTTCCTCAATTATTTGCCTCATTTTAAGTCCTCTTTGTTCCATGCAAGTTTAAATGTCTTCCTTCAAGCAAACTTCAACTAAACATGTATCAATAAATTTTCTCCCTGGAATCCTAAGTTGGTGCCTACTCAAGCTTAAACACATGAGGTCTTCTTCTTTCCTTACCTTGTCAGATAATTCATTTTCCACATCTTTCTTGATTCTCCTCAGCATAAATGGCTTCAAAATCATGTGTAAGCGAGAAAGTTGATCTGAAATGCCAGGAGGCCCCCAAATAATACATTATACTGATTTCACAAAAACAACAGAAACAAATATCACATTAATCTCTCACTAAATTCTTCAAAAATCCTTTGGCTCAATGATTCTCTGAAAGTAGACTGAAACTTTTACCCAAGTAGGAAAGCAAGGGATTTAAACTTTCTATACCATCTTGCTATAGTCAAGCTGCTATAGGGTAAATGCATTAGACTCTATTTAAATTAGAATTCATTTTTAACTTTTAGGGACATTTTATTAGTAATAGGGTTATAAGCCTAACAAAAATTATCTGGGACACTCACTGTTCCCCAAAAATTATCTTCCAAAGGACGTCAGCAAATTAACAACTCATAGTGTGAAATCACGTAAGAACTTTTCTCATAGTGAAAAAGCTCATGTCTGTGTAATAAACGCTCCAGAATGTTCTTAAAATCAGGGAGATACTATTAAATAAGATCAAAAGTACTGATAAACAAGGTTTAAAATGCTCACAATGGAAACAAATCCTAATATACACAGAAAATAACAAAACTGATCCTTCTATTATTTCCTGTTTTTATTACAGGAAAAAAGCCTTGACCCATTATAAAAAGAATTAAATATGAATTTTTCTTGTTTTTTGAGACAGAGTCTTGCTCTGTCACCCAGGCTGGGGTGCAATAGTGCAATTCTGGCTGACTGCAACCTCCGCCTCCCAGGGTTGAGCAATTCTCCCACCTGATCCTCCTGTGTAGCTGAGATTACAGGCAACCACCATCATACCCGGCTAATTTTTGTATTTTTGTAGAGATGGGGTTTCACCAGGTTGGCCAGGCTGGTCTTGAACTCCTGACCTAAGCTGATCTGCCCACCTCAGCCCCCAAAGTGCTGGGATTATGGCATGAGCCACTGTGCCTGGCCAATATAAACTTTTCAAGATCTAAATAAAAAATGGGAATTCTGCAAGGTAAAATTTACTACTTTATGAATCATGCCTGCTATGCCTTGATTGGTCAAGACTATAGTAGTAATCATCTAAACTAGTCCTTTTCTGACTCTGTTAAATATGTACAAAAAACATAATTATTTTACAAGCAAAAAGTTCCACCTCCCCTCCCCAATTTGTCTATGTATACTGGAAGAAAAATTTATAAAATAAAATAAAACATGCAATTATGTGTTTGCCTACACCGATGGGTAGATAGGAAGAAAATTAGCTCATAATACTACTCACTCTCATCAATAGCAGATTTGTTTTCGGCATGACTCTCAATGTCCTTGGAAAACCATTCATTAAATTCCTCGTGTGAATCAAATAATGTTGGCATAATGAAATGCAGCAGAGCCCAAAGCTGTAAACAAAGACAAAAATGAAATAGCTGTAGAGCAACAAAAATGACAGTGTATGAGGATGTATTAGGATAGAGAGAGAGAGAAAGAAAAAACTGCAGGTATATTAAGTGTGTAACTGCCTAGAGATGCATGTGTATGTGTGAGTGAGAGAGAATGAAAGAATTCAGCTACATGCTTGCCTCATCAACCAAATCTAATTTTATTAGGTACTGTAGCAAAATGTGATAATTTTTCAACTAATTTCAAACTAAAAGTTTGAAAGTGCAAGTCATGCTCAGATTTTGCGATGGGATAGTTCTAATGATCTTCTTATAAAAATCCATTCCATAATCGAACACAACCTAAGGTAGAATAACTTGCTACCAATAATCCTAGATTAGGGGTTAGGAAATGATGGCCTGTTGGGCCAAGTCTGGTCTACCACTATTATAAATCAAGTTTTATTGAAAAATGGTCATGGTTATTCACTTATACATTGTCTAATGGTACTTTAGTAGACAAGCAAAGTTGAGTAGTTGCAACCATGACTGTATGGCCTGCAAACTCTATAAACTATATACTATCTGCCAGTTTCTATAAAGTTTTCTTCTTTTTTCAGGGGTGTGAAGTTTGAGACAGAGTCTCACTCTGTTGCCCAGGCTGGAGTACAGTGGCACGATCTCAGCTAATTGCAACTTCAACCACAAGATTCAAGCAATCATCTGAACTCAGCCTCTGAAGTAGCTGGTACTACAAGTGTGCACCACTACATCTGGCTAATTTTTTTTATTTTTTGTAGAGTTGGGGTTTCACCATGTTGCCCAGGCTTGTCTTGAACTCCTGGGTTCAAGGGATCCTCCCATTTCAACTTCCCATGTTGTTGGGATTACAAGCATGAGCCACTGCACTCAGCCTCTATAAGGTTTTTTGATCCTTATTCTAGATGATCAATTAACTGCCCCCAAAAATTTTAGCTCCCCTCTGTGTTAACAAATATTATCTTTCAACTCAAGCAAAAATAAGTCTCTGCAATTAGATGTTTACATTTTCTAAAGTAAACAGTATTTATTACATAAATACAAAAGAATACAGTAATTCACTGGCCTTATGCCAGAGAATAAGGAAACAAGAATGACACCTATGCCTAAAAGATGACTGAGGGCAAGTCTTTTATATGGGGACTGTAATTTATACAAAGCAGTAGCACTGCAGGGGAACGGGTGAAGAATTCTCTGCTCTGCTGGAACCCTTCTGCATTATGAAGATATAAACCTGGGACCTGGGCTAGTGCCTACCTCTGCCATGGTGTTCTGAATTGGGGTCCCGGTTAGCAAAAGACGATTCCGACACTGGAACTGTAAGAGGATCTTCCAACGAACACTGTTTAATAAGATAAGTTACAAATTCATGTTAGCAACAAATCATTCTTTAATTATCCTACTGAGACCCCATACTGACAAAAACGCCTTCCAAAAAACTAACATTCAGAATCAAGTACCCCATCATGTATTCAACTGTAAAACATTATTCAACAAAGCTGAAAACAGGAAACTTCCAAGGAAAACAACTCCTCTCTACTGAAAACATAATATTAGGATTTAGAAAAAATAGCCTCAAATTGGCAGAGTAGGATCATTTCTGGCTTTATAAACTCTTCTACTGGGCCGAGCACGGTGGCTCAAGCCTGTAATCCCAGCACTTTGGGAGGCCGAGGCGGGTGGATCACGAGGTCAAGAGATCGAGACCGTCCTGGTCAACATAGTGAAACCCTGTCTCTACTAAAAATGCAAAAATTAGCTGGGCATGGTGGCGCGTGCCTATAATCCCAGCTACTAAGGAGGCTGAGGCAGGAGAATTGCCTGAACCCAGGAGGCGGAGGTTGCGGTGAGCCGAGATCGCGCCATTGCACTCTAGCCTGGGAAATGAGCGAAATTCTGTCTCAAAAAAAAACAACAAAAAAACTCTTCTATTATCTTTAGTCAGTTTTGCTGACATAAGTCATTTAATTAGAAAGTACATATCTGTAGTATAAAGTGCTAAAATTATTAACCTGTGCACTTCCAGTATGAGTTTGGAGGGGGCAGTTACAGGGGAAGTATGTGAGAAGAAAATGTAAAATGAGTCTTTGTTGCCCCTGGCCACAGGCATATGCTCCTTCAAAGAACTGCAGTATGCCAGGCATGGTGGCTCATGTCTGTAATCCCAGCACTCTGGGAGGCTTGAGTCCAGGCATTCAAGACCAACCTGTGCAGCATGGAGAAACCATGTCTCTACCACAAAAACAAAAAATTAGCCTGGCATGGTGCACTCCTATAGTCCTAGCTCTGAGACTGAGGTGGGAGGATCCTTTGAGACAGGAAGGGCAAGGTTGCAGTAAGCCCCAACTTGGCCACTGCATTCCATCCTAGGTAACAGAGCAAGACCCTATCTCCAAAAAAAAAAAAAAAAAAAAAGAATGCTGTAGGAAGTAATGCCTTTCTGAGGATAGAAACTTCCATAGGAGGCCGGGTGCAGTGGCTCACACCTGTAATCTCGGCACTTTGGCAGGCCGAGGTGGGTGTATCACCTGATGTCAGGAGTTTGAGACAAGCCTGACCAACATGGCAAAACCCCATCTCTACTAAAAATACAAAAATTAGCCGGGCATGGTGGCAAGTGCTTGTAATCCTAGCTACGTGGGAGGCTGATGCAGGAGAACTGCTTGAACCCAAGAGGCAGAGGTTGCAGTGAGCCAAGACTGCACCGCTGCACTCCAGCCAGGACAACAAGGGCAAAATTCTGTTCCGTCTCAAAAAAAAAAAAAGAAAGTTCCACAGAAAATATTATCCAGCCACTTAATATGGACCTCTATCTAACAAAGTGCTAAGGACTCAAGACTTAATAAAAATACATCAAACCTGGGGTTTAATATCAGTAAGTAACACTTGATATTCAGTTTGGGACCTCAAAGGTATTGACATATTTTAAACACATATTTTTTTTTTTTAAATAAAGATGGGGTTTCACCATGATGGCCAGGCTGGTCTTGAACTCCTGACCTCAGGTGATCCACCCACCTCAGCCTGCCAAAGTGCTAGGATTACAGGCGTGAGCCACCACACCCGGCCTAAACACATAACTTAAAAGTATTCTTGGAGATTGGAAAACCATCCAGGTACTGAGACAATCTACATTTAAAAAAAAAAAAAAAAGAGTACCCAATCCACATAACCTAACATTCTACTTCCTTAGAACTCCTGTCTAAAATAATAACTTAAAGCAAGGGCAGAGAATCCTTCCTGTACAGAAATTTTCGCTGAAGAAACAACATGTAAAAATAATCACATTCTTTTTAAAATTTTTTTTCTTTTTTTTCCTTTTGGACCCATGTCACAGAAATTATTTTTTCTTTTATAATTTTTTTTTTTCTTTTGGACCCATGAAAAATGTCACATTCTTGAGAGGAAGATAAAAGCTGGTAAAAGTCTTGGTATTCTTGGCATTAACATTTGTGTTCCACGAAAAAATTAAAAAGGGAATTTATGCCTTCTGATCAGGTATATGACTGATGCAGAGACCACATTGTGTCACATTCTAAAATCTCTCATATACTGGACAGGTGGCTCATCCCTGTAATCCCAACATTTGGGGAGGCCGATGCGAGAGGATCGCTTGAAGCCAGGAGTTCGAGACTAGCCTGGGCAACAAAGCGAGACCTTGTCTCTATAAAAAAAATAAAATAAAATAAAACTCCTCGTATCTTCATTCATATATACACATGTATATATGTGTGTATGTATGTGTGTATGTGTATATACTTAACCCAATTCATTGAGTTTGGTTTCTACTACTCATGTTACCTGGAACTACTCTTGAGCGCCTGAGCCTCATCCAGTACCATGTATTGCCACTTGACCCGCTGGAAATACTTTACATCCTGCACCACCAGCTGATAGCTGGTAATAACCACATGGAAGGGGGCATCCTGAGTGTAGAGGGTCTTCTGTAAATATAAAAGGGGAAGGGTGAAAAGAGATACCTAATAATTCATAATTAGGAACTGATGTATGGACTGTTTTTCTAGGGCCAAAATGTTTAAGGCAGCCCTGAAGATGTGCTTCTCCCATATGGTAGGGAGATGTGCAGTGAAGTGTACCATACTGTGGGATTTTCTTTCTTGTTTTGTTGTTAAGATAGGGTCTCGCTCTGTTACCCAAGCTAGAATCCAGCAGCATGCATGGCTCACTAGAACCACAACCCCCTGGGCTCAAGTGATCCTCCTGCCTTAGTCTCCCAAATAGCTGGGACTACAGGCATGCACCATCATGCCTGGCTAATTTTTTATATTTTATGTAGAGACAGAGTCTCACTATGTTACCCAGGATGGTCTCAAACTCCTGGGCTCAAGTGATCCTCCTGCCTCGACCTCTCAAAACGCTGGGATTATAGGCACCATGCCCAGTCACTGTATCTGTTTTTAAAGCAGTCACGTTACCATGAACTATGCTGAAAAGTAGTCTTCAGCTTATTAAAGAAAAACAATTCTGGCCACGCATTGTGACTCGTGCCTGTAATCCCAGCACTTTGGGAGGCCAAGGCAGGAGGATCGCTTAAGCCCTGGAGTTTGAGAACAGCCTGGGCAACAGGATAAAACCACATCTCTAAAAAATTAGCTAGGCATGGTGTCGCGCACCTATAGTCCCAAAAATAAGCTGGGCATGCTGTCGCATGCTTGTAGTTTGGGAGGCTGTGGTGGGAGGATTGCTTGAACCAGGAGGTCAAGGCTACAGTGAACCATGATCATGCCACTGCACTCCAGCCTGGACAAAAGAGCAAGATCTTGTCTCAAAAAAATGATTCTTAGTTCATCTTGGAAATCAAGTCCAGCTGATTGCCTACAACAGAAAAAGGATTCTTATCAGAAAAACAGACACTTGATCACTGTCCAGAAATATGTAACAGATAAGATTTTGTCTAAAAGAAATTATCCACATCAATTACAGAAATAACGACTGCATGTATAGTATGTATGTATGCAGTAAGTAGAATGTTACCTGACTCCAGAACCTTCTGATGACTTTTCTATCATGAGGATTTCCCCAATATGGTAGCACCTAGAAAAAGGGCCAATATACACATTACTTTCGATCAATGATCTTAAAAGTATCATAACAAATATGTAATTCAGAACAACTTAAAAATAAACTAATGAGTATAGAAAGTCCTCCCCTGCCAATGGTGCAATAAGTGGTTTAATCAACCCTGTTGTCCAAATAAGCATGCGCGTGCGCGCGCACACACACACACACACACACACACACAATTCATTTGTCTAAAGGCATAAAACAGCTACTGAGACAATGGACAATTATGAAGGCCCAAATCAAAAAAGAATGGAAGGCCAGAGAGGTAAGCCTAATATGTGGTATGCTTTCCCACTGATGGTACCATTCCATTACAGAAGTTCTAATTGAGAGGGTATGAATCTGAGGAGACTCTTCCTTAAGAGATGTAAGAAAAAGAGAACAAAAATTGTAGTTCAAGGAAAAAGACTCTTGTATCCAGCCACATCTTTGGCTTTAAGTTGGAACTCAGAGGCTAGAAGGTAGTAATAACAGTAAACCATACATAGACTTGGCTTAATAGGTACTGAGTCCTAGCCTCAAAACATCTGAATTCCTGACCAGACTAAGAAGGCTTTGAATAATTTGCATTCCCTCAGCCCCTCAAAAATTACTAGTGGCAAAAAAACACATAAATCCTCTCTAAAAGAAAACAGGAGTAAGAGCCACACTTAATCTCTACAGTTTTTCCTATACAATGTCTGGCATAGCATCAAAAAATAACCAAAATACAGAAAGACCATATCACACGACTGAAAGTCTACATGAAAGAAAGATAACATACACAGAGGAGATTAAAATAATAAAAATATTAAAAACAGACCTTTGGCCAGGTGTGGTGGCTCATGCTTGTAATCCTAGCAATTTTTGAGACTGAGTCACGCAGATCACCTGAGCTCAGGAGTTTCAGACCAGCCTGGGCAACATGGTGAAACACAGTCTCCACAAAAATACAGAAGTTAGCCTGGTGTGGTGACATTCGTCTGCAGTCTCAGGAACTCAGGAGGTTAAGGCAGAATTCCTGGAGCCAGGGAGAGGGTGCAGTGAGCCAAGATTGTGCCACTGCATTTCCACCTGGGCAACAGAGTGAGATCTTGTCTTCAAAAAAAAAATTTTTTTTAATGTTAATCTTTTAATGTAAAACAAGATAGAGAATTTCAGTGGTAAGCTATAAATTATAAAAGAACCAAAGAGAACTTTTAGAACTTAAAAATATAGTAACTAAAATCAAGAAATTAATGGATGGATCTAAGGACAGATTAGATAGAGCTGAAGAGAAAATTCATGAACCAGATGACAAGGCAGAAGAAAAAATCCAGATTAATGCACAGAAAAGCAAAAGAAGGCAAGATTCAGCACTTTATCTGTGATGTTTCTAGATGTGGTTTTCTTTTTCCTTATCCCTGGACCTCACAGTGCTTCTTGAATCTGCAGACTGGTACCTTTTGTTGTTTTGAAAAGCTTCAGCCAAATGGAAGCAAAAATATGCAGAAAGAAATGAATATTAAGAAAAACTGAATATGTAATATGAATAAAGCTAAAATGTATAAGCAATAAAATGTCTCATGGGGTTTAAAATATAAAAAGCATATAAAACCTACAGTATGCCGGGCGCGGTGGCTCAAGCCTGTAATCCCAGCACTTTGGGAGGCCGAGGCAGGTGGATCATGAGGCCGAGAGATCGAGACCATCCTGGTCAACATGGTGAAACCCCGTCTCTACTAAAAGTGCAAAAAATTAGCTGGGCATGGTGACACGTGCCTGTAATCCCAGCTACTCAGGAGGCTGAGGCAGGAGAATTGCCTGACCCCAGGAGGCGGAGGTTGCAGTGAGCCGAGATCGCGCCATTGCATTCCAGCCTGGGTAACAAGAGCAAAACTCCGTCTCAAAATAAAATAAAATAAAATAAAATAAACCTACAATATGTAAGTCTAGACAAAAGGGATATAGTTCAAGTTTACTGAAGTCTTGATATTATCCAGTCTTTATATTATCTTAATTCATGCTTCTTGTTTTTTGTTTTTTTTTTAAGTCAAGAAGCCATGTTTTTCCCTCAAATTATCTACTTGAGAATAAAATAGGCCAAATGTGGTGGCTCATGCCTGTAATCTCAGCACTCTGGGAGGCTGAGGTGGATGGATCACTTGAGGCCAGGAGTTCAAGACCAGCCTGGCCAACATGGCAAAACCCTTTCTCTACTAAACATACAAAAATTAGCTAGGCAAAGAGGTTGCAGTAAGCAAAGATCACAGCATTGCACTGAAGTGTGGGTGACTCTTGTCTCAAAAACAAAACAAAGCAAAACAAAACAAAAGGAATAAAATAAATATATTATTAGTGCTATGGTTTGAACATCTCTCAAATTTATGTGTTGGAAACTTAATTCCTAGTGCAACAACATTGAGAGGTGGAACCTTTCAGGGTTAAGAAAGTCATGGGGGCTTTGCTCTCATGAATGAACTAATGCCATTATCACAGTATTCCCCCTCAACCTGGGCTCTTTGGGGTGATGCAGCAGAAAGACCCTTGTGAGATGAGGTCCCCTCGCTCTTTGACTTCTCAGCCCACCTAGAACCATAAGAAATAAATCTCCTTTCATTATAAATTACCCAGTTTTCTATGTTTTGTTACAGCAGGGCAAAACTGACTAAGACAAATAGTAAGCTAAGAGGGGGAGGGAGGGCAATAACATTTATCAGTCCAAAAGAACATAAGAAAGGAGAGAAAGGAAAAAACTGGGACATAGGTTCTCAGGATCTCCTGAGCACTGTATCATGAGCCAAAAAATTTTTTAGAATAGGGTGCGTGCAGAGGCTCACACCTGTAATCTTAGCACTCTAGAAGGCCAAGGTGGGCGGATCACCTCAGCTCAGGAGTTCAAGACCAGCCTGGCCAACATAGTGAAACCCCAACTCTACTAAAAATACCAAAATTAGCTGGGCATGGTGGTAGGCGCCTGCTATCTGAGCTACTCTGGAGGCTGAGGCAAGAGAATTGCTTGAACTTGGGAGGCAGAGTTTGCAGTGAGCCAAGATCACGCCACTGCACTCCAGCCTGGGTAACAGAGCCAGACTCCATCTCAAAATATAAATAAATAAATAAATAAATAATCAAAAATTTTTGCCAAACATGAATAGAGTAATACCAAGAACAAAAAAAGGCAAACATTTTAAAATAAGGAAAAACGAAAAATCCAACAGGTGCCACAAGTAGAAAACAGTTACCAAGGCAGATTTAAACTCATAGAATACATCACCATTTACATTAAAGCACAAACACTCCCAATAAAAGGCAATCAATACACCTTAAGGCCAGGCATGATGGCTTACCACTATAATTCCAGCACTCTGGGAGGCCGAGGGAGGCAGATCACTTGAGGTCAGCAGTTAGAAACCACCCTGATAAGAGGGTAAAACCCTGTCTCTACTAAAAATACAAAAATTAGCCAGGTGTGGTGGCGTGCACCTGTAATCCCAGCTACTAAGGAGCCTGAGACAGGTGAATTGATTGAACCCAGGAGATGGAGGTTGCAGTGAGCCAAGATTGCACGACTGCACTCCAGCCTGGTGACAGAGCAAGATTCCATCTCAAGAAAAAAAAAAAAGAAATATAGCTTAAATGATTTGAAAAGATTAAAAGTAAAGGGAAGAAAAAGATGCAATGTAAAAATTAAACAAAGATGCTCTCACATTCTGTATTCAGAAAAAAATTAACCAAAGAAAAACAAGATATACTACCAGAAAATATAGATTTGCAGTCAAAAGGTCTTTAAAAGGAAAATTTCTTTTTTTTTTTGAGACGGAGTTTCACTCTTGTTACCCAGGCTGGAGTGCAATGGCGCGATCTTGGCTAACCGCAACCTCCACCTCCTGGGTTCAGGCACTTCTCCAGCCTCAGACTCCTGAGCAACTGGGATTACAGGCACACGCCACCATGCCCAGCTAATTTTTTTGTATTTTTTAGTAGAGATGGGGTTTCACCATGTTGGCCAGGATGGTCTCGATCTCTCGACCTCGTGATCCACCCGCCTCGGCCTCCCAAAGTCCTGGGATTACAGGCGTGAGCCACCGCGCACGGCCGGAAAATTTCTTAATGATAAAAAGTTCAATTCATCAGAAAGATGATTATAAATGTGTACACATCTTACAGCCTCAAAATATATAAAGCAAAAATGGACAGAAGAGAAATGAACAAATCCATAATCATGGTAAATTTTAATATACTTCTCTCAGTCAGTGTTAGAATACGCAGACAAATCAGTGAAAACATGAAAGAGCTGAACAAGTTAATAAACTTTGACCTAATCAACATATATGCAACACTGCAATAAACAAGGGCAGAATAGGTAAAATTTTCCAATACACGGAGGATATATAAAAACTGACAAAATGCTGCGCCATAAAAATGAGGTTTCAACAAATTTCAAAGCATCAAAGTCATAAAAAGCATGTTCTCTTACCAATGTGAATTTAAGCTACTAATGAATAATAAGACATCTAGACAATCCTCCATTCTTTGAAAATTATGAATTACACTTTTTATTTCTTAAAAGAGGTGGGGTATCACCCTGTTGCCTAGGCTGGAGAACAGTGCTGTGATCATAGCTCACTGTAGCTTTGAACTCCTGGCCTCAAGTGATCATCACACCTAAAAATACACTTATAAATAACCTGTGGATCAAAAAAGAACTTGCAATGAAATTTAGAGATTATATTGAACTGGAAGACAATGTATATGTGACAAAACAAACCTTTGGACGACTAAAGTCATGCTCAGAAAGCAATAAATAGCCTTAAATGTACACATACATATTAGAAGGTGAAAATCAATAATCTAACCTCCATTTTAAGACATCAAATTATTTTTATTTTTATTTTTATTTTTTTTTTGAGACGGAGTTTCGCTCTTGTTACCCAGGCTGGAGTGCAATGGCGCGATCTCAGCTCACCGCAACCTCCGCCTCCTGGGTTCAGGCAATTCTGCCTCAGCCTCCTGAGTAGCTGGGATTAAAGGCAAGTGCCATCACGCCCAGCTAATTTTTTGTATTTTTAGTAGAGACGGGGTTTCACCATGTTGACCAGGATGGTCTCGGTCTCTCGACTTCGTGATCCACCCGCCTCGGCCTCCCAAAGTGCTGGGATTACAGGCTTGAGCCACCGCGCCGGGCAAGACATCAAATTTTTTTAAAAGCTCAAGGGACATGGTGACCCATGTCTGTAATCCCAGCACTTTCAGAGGCCAAAGTAGGAGGATTGCTTGAGCTCAGGAATTTGAGACTAGCCTGGCCACCATGACGAAACTCAGTCTCTACTTAAAATACAAAAATTAGCCAGGTGTGGTGGCAGGGCCCTGTAGTCCCAGTTACTCGGAAGGTTGAGGCAGGAGAATCATTTCAACCTGGGACACAGAGGTTGTAGTAAGCCACAGTCATACCACTACACTCCAGTCTTGGCAAGAGAGCAAGACCCTGACCCAAAACAAAAGTAGAAAAAGCGTGCAGTGCGGGGCTGTGTTCCAATACGTATGACTTCCAATTTTATATGCCATATTCTATGAAATTTTAATTTTACCAATAATTTTAAAATGTAAAAACTATTCGTAGCGTATAGCCATTCAAAAACAGGTGGCAGATACCTCAATAAGTAGAATTACCATGTGACCTAGCAAACTACTTGTAAGTACATACCCAAAAGAAGTGAAAACAGTAAAAGTGTTCAAACAAAAACTTGTACAGGAATGTTCTTAGCAGTATTCACAACAGCCAAAAGGTGGAAACAACCCAAATATTCATCAACACATGAATGGATAAACAAAATGTGATATATACACACACGATGGAATATTACTCAGCCATGTAAAGAAATAAAGCACTGACACATGCTACAACATGGATGAAGCTTAAAAACTTTAGACTCAGTAAAAGAAGCCAGACAGAAACCGCATTCTCAAAGTGTTCAGAATAAGCAAATCCAACCACAGGAGGCAGATTTGTAGTTGCCAGAGGCTACTGTACAAGGGAAATAGAAAATGACTGCTTAGTGGGTAGGGGGCTTCCCTAAACTAGACTATCAAAAGAAAGCTGAACATGCAAATAATAGCTCTGTTTCAGGCATACTGATAACGTCAAAGGAAACGTATCAATGACATTAGTAATAGCACATTGCCATCTATACACCAGTGGAAGACCTATCGAAAAAAGTGATTGGTGAAAAAATTTTAAGACCTTTTATTTTTCAATATCTGCATTGTTAATATATACTGAACATTATATGGAAAAAAAGAGGCAGAAACAGATGGTGATCACCATATTCTACAAGGCAAACAATTGAAGAGAAAATAACAAGTTGCATTAGAATTATCTCATCATGGCCAGGCACGGTGGCTCAAGCCTGTAATCCCAGCACTTTGGGAGGCCGAGGTGGGTGGATCACGAGGTCAAGAGATCGAGACCATCCTGGTCAACATGGTGAAACCCCGTCTCTACTAAAAAATACAAAAAATCAGCTGGGCATGGTGGCGTGTGCCTATAATCCCAGCTACTCAGGAGGCTCAGGCGGGAGAATTGCCTGAACCCAGGAGGCAGAGGTTGCGGTGAGCCGAGATTGCGCCATTGCACTCCAGCCTGGTTAACAAGAGCGAAACTCCATCTCAAAAAAAAAAAAAAAAGAATTATCTCATCATCTCAGCAAGATGAAAATGAGTCAGTCAATTTAAAAGCTATATATCCTAATGTACAGTTTCTACATCTACAATTTAGCCACAAAAATGGGACCACAGTCATAAAGCTGCCTCAAAGTGGGAAATCTCAGACGATTTCCTATTCCACACAAAGCATAAGCCAGAAAAATAGCTGTCTCACATTTCCACCCTAACCCATGCTCTTTAAACTACATGAAACCCATCTCTATTATGGAAACCCAAAATCACAGAGATCATGTGAATATATCTTGATATATAATCTCCAAACTATTATCCTAACTATGCAACTTCATTACCATATGCCCTAAGAAACAGAACACATATTTTATTCATTTTCAACCCTTTTAAATTGCAAACAATGTAATAAATCCTATCCATTCTTTCTTAAATTCCTCCAACTTTTCATAACTAAGCAGCTGTTTAAATCTTATCAATGTCTTACCCAACCTGATGCCACATACTTCCCTGCTGATCACTTCCAATGTCAACCTGAATTCTTTACCTCTGAATTAATTATATCAATGTTCACATTATGTACCTCAGACATTATAAACTGGACTAAGACTAGAGATCAGACTTTAGAGGATTAAGAAAATGAATTGGCTGAGTGTGGTGGCTCGCGCCTGTAATTCCAGCACTTCGGGAGGCCGAGGCAGGTGAGTTACCTGAGGTCTGAAGTTCGAGACCAGCCTGAGCTACATGGAGACACTCAGTCTCTACTAAAACACAAAATTAGCTGGGTGTGGTGGTGCATGCCTGTAATCCCAGCTACTTGGGAGGCTGAGACAGGAGAATCACTTGAACTTGCGAGTGGAGATTGTGGTGAGCTGACATCATGCCACTGCACTCCAGCCTGGGCAACAAGAGCGAAACTCCGTCTCAGAACAAAAACAAAAACAAACAAGCAAAAACAAACAAACAAACAGTCAGGTGTAGTAGCTCATGCCTGTAATCTCAGCACTTTGGGAGTCTGAGGCAGGTGGATCACCTGAGGTAAGGAGTTTGAGACCAGCCTGGCCAACATGGTGAAACTCAGGAACTACTAAAAATATTAACAACTAGTGGGGCATGGTGGGGGACACCTGTAATCCCAGTTACATGGGAGGCAGAGGCAGGAGAATCACTTGAACCCAGGTGGTGGAGGTTGCAGTGAGCCGAGATCACACTGCACTCTAGTCTGTGCGACAGAGCGAGACTCCATCTCAAAAAAAAAAAGAAAACAAAACATTTTTTTGAAGTATTAAAAAAAGAAAATGAATTATTTACAATAGATTTGAATGAAAAGAACAATACCATAGATGACAGGATGTGTACTGAAGGTATCACTCGTCAAAATCTATGTAAATCAAACAAGGTAGATGTTTTCTATTTGACGGGGAGTATCAATTCATGAGGCTAAAAGCAATATGCACTCATTGCTCCCATCAGTAACTTTTATAATGAATGTATGCAAGTTATTTTGGAAACAATGTATGAAATTTAAAACTATTATGAGTAATTAAATTAGTAACATAGCAAAGGGAAAGTAGAAAGACTTATTTTAAAAAGCAATAGATTTTTGTTGTTGTTGTTTGATATTTACCTTAAATTTAGGAACAAATCTAGTAAACTCCTGGTGCCAATTGTTAAGTGTAGACGCAGGTGAAATTATTAAGAAAGGTCCCCAAATGTTCTCTCTCTGCAACAGAAAAACCGAGTCAGTCAACTGTACGACAAGGTCAGGTATTTAATTCAAAACTGTAATTAATGACAAGAATGATTTAAAAAGAGGAAACAAATAACAAGAGAAACAGTGACTAATTCCCAAATCTGCACATTCAATAATAATATCCTATGTTAATAAAAACATAATCAAGAACATACTTTGAGAAAAAAATGGCAAGAAATTATTCCCTCTTCTGACCTCTTATGGGTATTAATGTATATCATCCACGAAGCATTTCTGATACATTGACTTGTGTGTATTGTTTTCTACTATACTAGTTATCATGACAATATTACAGTTATTTAATAGGTATAGAGCTTTTTTTCAGTATTTTTACACATATTTTCTTATTTAATTCTTATAAAATTCCTATAAAGTAGACATTGCCTCCACCTTATAGAAGAGGAAACTTTTTTTTTTTTTAGATGGAGTCTCGCTCTGTCACCCAGGCTGGAGTGTGCAGTGATGCAATCTCAGCTCACTGCAACCTCTGCCTCCCATGTTCAAGCAATCCTCCCATCTCAGTCTAGTAGCTAGGATTACAGGGATGCACCACCACTCCTGGCTAATTTTTTTTTTTTTTGTATTTTTAATAGAGACGGGGTTTCAAGTTGGCCAGGCTGGTCTTGAACTCCTGACCTCAAGTGACCCACCCACCTTGGCCTCCCAAAGTGCTGAGATTACAGGCATGACCCACCCCACCTGGCCTAGAATAAGAAACTAAGCCTCAGAGAGTAAAGTTGAAAAGATAGTAAATAAATTGCCCAAGTTTGCACTGCTAGTAAGAGTAGAGTTGAAATGTTAGCCAAGGTGTTCTGATCTATCTACACTCCCCTTGCCAGTCAAAATCACATGCTCAAAAATTGTCTTATCTCTCTTAAAATCCAAAAAGTTGTACAATACTGTCCCCTTATAAAGCTCTGCAGGCAAGATCAAATCCTACTATCTTGGAATGCTACAGAGTTTAGCATAGTGCTTTGTAAGTGGCTGATTTTTAACAGAAGTTAGCCTAAATTCTAGAGAAAAGAAGATAGAAAGATTGCATCTACCCACCTCAGCCAGATGAGCCAGGAGGGCAATGCTCTGTACTGTTTTACCAAGGCCCATTTCATCAGCAAGAATGCCATTAATACCCTGGGGAAAAAAAATACATGGTCAACACTTCCTGTATTTCATCAAATAAAGTTAAACCTATTACCAAAAAAAACAATCAAGGTAACAGACTTGTTTAAAGAAAAGTGACTAGAGATACTTAGCCTCAGCACTATTACCCATTGCTACAGTAATTGCCCTTGCAAATGCTACAGCTACACCTATGAATAATGACATGAGACAGATAGGCTAAGCCCACTTTGTTAGCTAATCCAACCCAGACACAAAAACAATTAGATTTACCAAGACCATTTAAGTCAAACCATAAGAAAAATACAAATATTCTCCAGTTAGGATCTCCAGGTTAGAGAAAAAAAAAAGACATCAGCCAGGTGCAGTGGCACATACCTGTCCCACCACTTTGGGAGGCCGAGACAGGCACATCGCATGAGCCCAGGAGTTTGAGACCAGCCTGGGCAACAAGAAGAGACCCCGTTTCTCAAAAGATAAAGAATTAGCCAGCCGGACGTGGTGGCTCAAGCCTGTAATCCCAGCACTTTGGGAGGCCGAGGCGGGTGGATCACGAGGTCAAGAGATCGAGACCATCATGGTCAATATGGTGAAACCCCGTCTCTACTAAAAATACAAAAAATTAGCTGGGCATGGTGGCACATGCCTGTAATCCAAGCTACTCAAGAGGCTGAGGCAGGAGAATTGCCTGAACCCAGGAGGCGGAGGTTGCGGTGAGCCGAGACCGCACCATTGCACTCCAGCCTGGGTAACAAGAGCAAAACTCCGTCTCGAAAGAAAAAAAAAAGAAAAAAAAAAGAATTAGCCAGGCGTGGTGGCACGTGTCTGTAGTCCTAGCTATTATGGGGGCTGAAGCAGGAGGATCACTTAAGCCCAGGAGTTTAAGGCTACAGTGAGCCATAATTGAGCCACTGTGCTTCCGCCTGGGTGACAGAGTAAGATCCTGTCTCAAAAAGAAAGAGAAACAGAGATATCCTTCTGCCTCTTGTCAAAGGATATAGCTTTTTAAAAGGCTGAAATCTAAAACATAGTCTGTGCTCATTTCACAATCCCACTGAATCAATGACTTTAGGAAAAGAGATAATAAAAGAGAATTAATATGACATTGTTCTAAAATTCACCTGTTCATAGAGATTGGCCAACCAGTTCATGCCTTTCAGCTGATAACCTTTCAATTTGCCATTAAAAATTGTAGGCTGTGGAATATCCTCACCAGCCCGGATAGATGGGTTTGCCAGGCTATAACTCTCCCCAAAGCCAGTGCCAGACTTGTTTGCCGCCCGTAGGGCAGCTGCTCGACTTTCTTTTGCATCTTCATCAAATGACCTTGTCTGGAAAGTAAAAAAAAAAAAAACAGAATTAGAAAAAGAAAATGAAGAAAAATATTAAATGCAAATAAAACGTAAGATAACAATATAGTCTGTGCTAAGAAAAATAATTGGAACAAAATTTTTCATAATCTCATAATATAATGTAACATATGACATCATTTCTATAAAACATAACATATATTACTAATATTTAATGTAACAATTATATTAGAAATTGGGGAAAGGCACATTCGTTTATCCTTGACTTGTACTCTGTTAATGTTAAACAGAGGTTGCTATGTAATACATTAAAAACAGCAAATTCTTTAAAATTCAATCAGATTACAGTTTTTTTCAGATTTTGTTAAACATCACTATATCATAAATAACAAAGAGCAAGTTATTATTTAAGTGAAAGAAGGCAATAATAGCAGTTTTCTTTTTCTTTTTTTTTTGAGACGGAGTTTCGCTCTTGTTACCCAGGCTGGAGTGCAATGCCCCAATCTCGGCTCACCGCAACCTCCACCTCCTGGGTTCAGGCAATTCTCCTGCCTCAGCCTCCTGAGTAGCTTGGATTACAGGCACACGCCACCATGCCCAGCTGATTTTTTTGTATTTTTAGCAGAGACGGGGTTTCACCATGTTGACCGGGATGGTTTCAATCTCTTGACCTCGTGATCCACCCACCTCGGCCTCCCAAAGTGCTGGGATTACAGGCTTGAGCCATCGCGCCCGGCCAGGAGTTTTCTTTTGAAAGAATGACATGGCTCTCTTAACAGGCCAAGAGTATAGTCTTTTTCACTAAACATCTATGTTGCATTTCATACTATATTGTCCATGATTACTCAAGAGAAAGAAAACAACACAAAGTGTTTTAACTTCAAATTAATACATTGCTAAAGCTAGACAACCAAATATTCATTTTCCTGCCTTTCTTCTAGTATCCCTACTATTCTAAAGTAAAAGAGACCCAGCCCTGACTCTACAAACAGCTACTCACACACACGTACACAAGCTAGTCAATACTTTTAATTGAAAATGTGACTTAAGACTAAAGGAAGACCACCTAAGTAAAGGCTTGTGTGGTATTTCTAGGGTCAATTATAGTAAACTTTTCTATTTGAAGACTTACCCGAGCTTGGTGAATATGATAAGCATTTTCAGCATTCTTCAGGGCTTGGGCTTTAAAATGGTTACTATCTGAAAAGGAAGATTTGTGAATTATCACATCTCATCAACTGTTCTTCTAAGACGCAATTAACACCAACAGAGTCAGGCACGGTGGCACATGCCTACAAACCCAGCTATTCGGGAGGCTGAGGCTGGGGCTGGAGGATCGGTTGAGTCCAGGAGTTCTGGGCTGTAGTGCATATGCCGATCGGGTGTCTGCACTAAGTTCAGCATCAATATGGTGACCTCCTGGTAGTGGGGACCATCAGGTTGCCTAAGAAGGGATGAACCGGCCCAGGTCGGAAATAGAGCAGGTCAAAATACCAATATAAGTTGATCCCTGATTCCCTAGTTCTACTTATCCCTGGGATCAGAGGGTGGGGGAAGAGAAAGGCTAAATTCCTAGAGGTAAGAAGCTGGAAATACAGTGGAAGCAGAGGGCTACTATGGTCTCCAGTAGCTAAAGCAAACTCACAAAAAAACATCACAGCACTAGGGTCCACTTCCTCTCAGTATTGGGGTTTCTTCTACCAAATCATACCAAGCTACAATAATCAAGACAATCAGGTTTCAAAATGTTAATATATTTATGCTAGGTGAAACTACTTCAACAGGAAAAATCAGACATGTAATCCCCAAGATATTCTAAAACGGTTATAATCTCTACTATATCTAGTTCAACACAATCTTAACATTCTCTGTGAAATTCTTCTCAAATCATCCCAATTCCTTCCTCTCCTTGTTGTCATATAAACAAATGAACAGTCGTTTTCTCGTGCTTAAATAACCAAGAATCTTATTACATGAAAGATGGTTTTCTCTGTTGAAACACAGTTCAGTTCCACTGAACTCTGATTCCAATACCTATTATTTCTACTAACAAATCACCGCAAAATATTCCCAAACTTAAAAGATCGTATACCACAGCCTTTCCTATTCAAATTATGTAATAAATGATCTCAGATTTCTGTTATAGAAACACACACTTTCCCTACTCAAGTACAATAAATAAATCTCTCTTTTCTGGTAAATTGCCTATGAATCAATAAAAAACTTGCAAGAATTAATGTATATAACCTTTAGATATAAAAAAGAGAGCTAGCCTTCTTCTAACTCCTGATTCAGGACTCACCATAATCCTCCTGTGTGATGTTAACTACCACTCCTCCACCTATATCAATCTGTCTCTGGGTAGAACTGTCTTCCAGTTTCCTTAGGATTTCTTCCTGAATACCATCATGACCCATGTCTCTTTTGCGACTCATGAAATGGGCATACAGTTCTGTCTGGGTGATTAAGAAGTTGAGTTTTCGCTGTTGCCTCTTGGCCTAAAGAGAGAGAAAAGTGAAAATAGAGCCAAACTATCAATTATATCCAAGAAGTCGCTGAGAATTCACCACTTAAATTTGCATACAATTCCTTTCCAAATCCTTTACTTTTAAAATGTAAACACTGCTGATAAACAAGGTTATTTCAGCCAAGTCAGTGGCACTAAGAGCAATGAATAAATTTCTTTTCTTTTTTCAGACTGAGTCTTGTCTGGTCGCACAGGCTGGCGTGCAGTGGTGCAATATCGGCTCACTGCAACATCCACCTCCCGGGTTCAAGCTAGTCTTGTACCTCAGCCTCCAGAGTAGCTGGGATTACAGGTGAGCACCAGTACACCTGCCTAATTTTTGTATCACTACTAGAGACAGGGTTTCACCATATTGGCAGAGCTGGTCTCTAACTCAGGTGATCCAAGGGTCTCAGCCTTCCAAAATGCTGGGATTACAAGCGTGAGCCACCACGCCGGGAGCAATGAAAAACTTTCATTCATAATCTACTAGTAACCAGTGTTTGCCTCTCCTTTATACTGTGAATCTTTTCTCCATTACGCTTCTGACTAAAATATTTCTTTCCTACATTACTTTTCTATGGTGGCATTGAGACAACAACTAAATTCAAACAATATATTCCATTTTATAACCTGGATGGTAGATAAATGTGTATATAGCTTTATTTTTGAAAATGTAAATGTGTCAGAAACTCTTCTCTTTTTTTCTTTTTTGAGACAGAGTCTCACTTTGTTCCCCAGGCTGGAATGCAATGGCATGTTCAGTCTCCCACTCTCAAGCAATTCTCCAGCCTCAGCCTCCCAAATAACTGTGACTACAGGCGTCCGCCACCATGCCCAGCTAATTTTTTGTATTTTTTGGTACAGACGGGGTTTCACCATGTTGACCAGGCTGGTCTCAAACTCCTGACCTCAAGTGACCTGCCCACTTTGACCACCCAAAGTGCTGGGATTACAGGTGTGAGCCACTGTGCCCCACCAGCCACTGCACTGGCCCAAAAACTCTGTCACCAAAAGTCAAAATAACTGACAAAGAACTATAAATCAGGCCGGGCACGGTGGCTCAAGCCTGTAATCCCAGCACTTTGGGAGGCCGAGGCGGGTGGATCACGAGGTCGACAGATCGAGACCATCCTGGTCAACATGGTGAAACCCCGTCTCTACTAAAAACACAAAAAATTAGCTGGGCGTGGTGGCACATGCCTGTAATTCCAGCTACTCAGGAGGCTGAGGCAGGAGAATTGCCTGAGCCAAGGAGGCGGAGGTTGCGGTGAGCCGAGATCGCGCCATTGCACTCCAGCCTGGGTAACAAGAGCAAAACTCCATCTCAAAAAAAAAAAAAAAAAAAGAACTATAATCATTCTGAAAGCCAACACAATAGGTATATGAAATTAAGCTAATGGGAAGAAGAAAACAGTCCCCAAAACAATCTATACTTTGGCCAGGTGCAGTGGTTCACACCTGGAATCCCAGCACTTTGGGAGGCCAAGGTGGGTGGAACATCTGAGGTCAGGAATTCAAGACCAGCCTGATCCACAAGGCAAAACCCTGAACTACTAAAAAATACAAAAATTAGCCAGGTGTGGTGGAGGGTGCTGTAAATCCAGCTACTTGGGAGGCTGAGGCAGGAAACTCACTTGAACTCAGTTGCAGTGAGCCAAGGTCATGCCACTGCACTTTAGCCTGGGTGACAGAGTAAGATTGTCTCAAAGAAAACAAAACAAAAAAAGCCAACAACCTATATTTCATCTATGATAATAATGGCTACAAAAAAATGAATATACACTGAATACACTCATGTACAAACATACTTTTTTTTAAATGTGAGAAAGCTAAATTAAAAGTGCCTTTCAGTTGGACTGCTTGACCTCAGCAGTTCAAGACCAGGCTGGGCAACATGGCAAAACCTCACTCTACAAAAAAAAAACACAAAAATTAGCCGGGCATCGTAGCATGAGCCTGTAGTCCCAGCTACACGGGAGGCTGAGGCAGGAGGACTACTTGAGTCCAGGAGATTGATGCTGTACTGAGCCAAGATCACACTACTGCACTCCAGCCTGGGTCAGAGAGTGAGATCCCATTTTTTAAAAAATGCCTCTACTCTAAAATAACCAGGTAATAATCGCAGTGTCAATAAATGAAACCATTCTTAAGATAAACAATAAAATGAAAACAATCCAAAACACCAAATTATATGGAACACAGAACACAATATAAGTAGCACATTAAAGAATCATTGTTTTTCTTTTTGTTTTTTTTTAACCAAAAAGGAGCATTACTGGTCCAAGAGTCATTATTTTGAATTATTTCATAACAAAACTCATAAAACATACTTGATTTACCTTGATCCACTCTCCCAAAAGAAAAACAATAAAATAAGCAATACAGGAGGCTGAAAAAAGGCTGAAAAGTACAAATAAAGCAGTAATCTATATAAAACTATCCTGTCTCTTTAAAGCCTATAGCACTTGAACCAGATCTAAAATAGATGAAAACCTGAGAAACAGTGAGAGAAAATTAAGTTTCTGTCTTAATGAATGTTCATGTTTCAAGCCTAAAGTGCTATCAAGAAAATCTTAGTTTTTTCTGAAGAGATGGTATCTCACTCTGTCACCCACGCTCGAGTGCAGTACATGGCTCACTGCAGCCTCAACAATCCAGGCTCAAGCAATCCTCTCCATCTCAGCTGCCAGAGTAACTGGGACTATAGGCACGTGCTACTACACCTGGCTAATTTTTGTACTTTTTTTTTTTTTGTCACAGAATCTCACTTGGTTGCCCAGGCTGGAGTGCAGTGGCGCAATCTCGGCTCACTGTAACCTCCACCTCCTGGGTTCAAGCGATTCTCCTGCCTCAGCCCCCTGGGTAACTGGAACTAAAGGCACATGCCACCATGCCTGGCCAATTTTTACATTTTTAGTAGAGAGGGGTTTTCATCATGTTGGCCAGGTTGGTTTCTATCAACTGACCTCGTGATTCCACCCACGAGGTGGAATCTCAAAGTGGCCTCTCAAAGTGCTGTGTTTATAGGCCTGAGCCAGAACTCCCGGCCAATTTTTAGACTTTTTATAGATACAGAGTATCACTATGTTGCCCAGATTGGTCTTGAACTCCAGGATTCCAAAGGTCCTCCCGCCTCTGCCTTTCAAAGTGCTAGGATTATAGGGATAAGCCAATGTATTCAACCTAAGAAAATCTTTCTTCTGCCAAGCGCGGTGGCTCAAGCCTGTAACCCCAGCACTATGGGAGGCCAAGGAGGGTGGATCACGAGGTCAAGAGATCGAGACCATCCTGGTCAACATGGTGAAACCCCGTCTCTACTAAAAATACAAAAAATTAGCTGGGCATGGTGGCGTGTGCCTGTAATCCCAGCTACTCAGGAGGCTGAGGCAGGAGAATTGCCTCAACCCAAGAGGCGGAGGTTGCAGTGAGCCGAGATCGCAACATTGCACTCCAGCCTGGGTAACAAGAGGGAAACTCCGTCTCAAAAACAAAACAAAACAAGAAAATCTTTCTTCAGTAAAACAATTAAGGAAAAAGAAAAACATCTTTAACCTTAAAGAAGTTAATTAATACCACATGATTAAATGAACAAAATAGATTAAGAAAACAGAAAGGATATGTCAAAGTTTAAGTTCAGAAGTTCAAAGAAAAAGATGTATAAGTCAGAATAACCATCAGTTAGCTAAAAACATAACTAAGAATCTAGGTTGCATAAATCTAGAATGTAGGCCCAGCTGCCTGCAAAACTTCAAGATCTGTGGCTCTCAAATGACTTTAAATTCTGTGAGTTAAGTATTCCCAGAAGTATCAAATGTTTACTAACTTGATAATGATTACTGTGCATGCAAATATACAAATTAACGAGGAGAGAAAAACAAAACAAACTAACCAGGAGACTTAACAGAACTGAGCAAAATCCATCTTCATTCTCAAAGTCATGATAAAATAAGGGAAGATCAAGAGCTCAGAAGAAGCCCCAAAGCTCCACTTTGACATGAGTTACTACATAAACCTGAAAGAAAACATCATCCAATCCACTAATTCCCTTCTTTCTCCAAATCTCAACTCTCCTTCCATTCAGCTCAGCTGGTTTATTAATGGCAATACAATAACTCTGCCTTCTAATTATCTCCTCTGGATTCCATCAGCAATATACATAGCCTACGTTAGCTGGAATCAGGTTTAGCAATAGTACTGGCTACAAATTAAAACAGTAAAGTCAGCCAGGCATGGTGGCTTATGCCTGTAATCCCAGCACTTTGGAAGTCCGAGGCAGGTGGATCATCTGAGGTCCGGAGTTTGAAACCAGCCTGCCCAACATGGTGAAACCCCGTCTCTACTAAAAATACAAAAAATTACTCGGGCTTGGTGGTGGGTGCATGTAGTCACAGTTACTCGGGAGACCGAGGCAGGGGAATTGTTTGAATCCAGGAGATGTAGGTTGCAATGAGCCAAGATCGCACCACTGCACTTCAGCTGGGGTGCCAAGAGTGAAACTTCATCTCAAAAACAAATGGTAAAGTAGGTGAAGGTTAAGTCTTAGAAAACTGGGCTCACTGTCCCCTGTTCCTATCTGGCCCTGAATTTAGCATCTAGTTCTTAAAGTCCAAAAAAAGCAAAACTGCAGTCAGCACCTACAAACAAACCAAGATGAATTAAAAGCTACTTTCGTTCTCTTTTGCTCATTCCTCCTTCTAGAGAATAAGAGAGCAAAATAGATGAAGACAGCCTAGAAGAAAAGAGAAAAAGGCCAGAGGAGGACCTTACTGAAACACTAAAAACAGAATTGGCTTACTAGACTACGATTACCATCCTCAAAATTAAGTCTTTAAAAAATTTTCAACTTTGGGAGACCAAGGCAGGCGAATCACTCAAAGCTCAGGAGTTTGAGACAAGCCTGGGCAACGTGGCAAAACCACATCTCTACCAAAAAAAAAAAAAAAAAAAAAAAAGACACTGCCATTGGTTAGACATACAATTTTCAAAATGCAAACCAAAATCTTCAAATGGCTATAGTAATTAGGATTTTCAAAATGTTATGCTTTTGCCCTACCTCCCGCATTTCCTCATCTAACTTCCGCTGCTCCAAAGCTTCCTTCTCTGCTCTCTTGCGGTGCTCCTTCTCCACCTTCTCATATTTCTTCCAGTACAGAAGCATCTCCTTGGTGAGGCGGCGCGCACGAGGCAAGGTTTCCTTACAGTTCTTCTGGGCCTGCAAGGCAGCTCGACGTACCTCCTTCATGCACTGGTGAGCAAGCTGAAAACAACAACAGCATTACAGCAGAAAGGACCCCATATACCAAAGGCTGGTTCTCCCTAGACTCTAAACCACATCATTCCTCAATCTGTTCACTACAAACCGTCATCCTTGACCACATCTCTTTCTCCTGCAACATGATTAATGTTCTTGTACAGTACTGTGACACAGGCTGAAACCCTGTGGGGCCTGAGATCAGGGATAAGAAAGCTATCCAATTTCTATCACCTTAGAAGATGAAAAATTACATATAATGACCAAAAAGAACGTGGGATGTGCTGAGAGGTTACAAAATGTTATTGCACACATTACTAAGAGTTATCACTGCTTATATGTTTAGCACCACTTAAAAAGATATTAAACTAATTTACTCTTTACAAAAATCCTATGAAGTTGGTATTTTCATCACCTTCATTTGGAATTGAGAAAACAGAGAAACTGAATGACTAGCCCAGAGAAACAAAACTAGTAACCTGACCTCATCTGATCCTCACAATTCTTTTTTTTTTGATCCTCACAATTCTTTTTTTTTTTTTTTTTTTTTTTGAGGCGGAGTTTCGCTCTTGTTACCCAGGCTGGAGTGCAATGGCACGATCTCGGCTCACCGCAACCTCCGCCTCCTGGGTTCAGGCAATTCTCCTGCCTCAGCCTCCTGAGTAGCTGGGATTACAGGCATGTGCCACCATGCCCAGCTAATTTTTTATATTTTTAGTAGAGACGGGGTTTCACCATGTTGACCAGGATGGTCTCGATCTCTCAACCTCGTGATCCACCCGCCTCGGCCTCCCAAAGTGCTGGGATTACAGGCTTGAGCCACCCCGCCCGGCCCGATCCTCACAATTCTTAAAAGAAGTTGGGTCGGGTGTGGTGGCTCACGCCTGTAATCCCAGAACTTTGGGAGGCCGAGGCAGGCGAATCATGAGGTCAGGAGTTCAAGACCAGCCTGGCCAAAATAGTGAAACCCTGTCTCTACTAAAAATACAAAAAATTAGCCAGGCATGGTGGCAGGTGCCTGTAATCGCAGTTAATTAGGAGGTTGAGGCAGGAGAATCGCTTGAACCAGGAAGGCGGAGGTTGTGGTGAGCCGAAATCATGCCATTGCACTCCAGCTCGGTTAACAGTGTAAGACAAAAAAAGGCCAGGCACAGGGGCTCACACCTATAATCCCAGCATTTTTGGAGGCTGAGACAGGTGGATCACTAGGTCAAGAGTTCAAGACCCGACTGGCCAACATGGTGAAACTCCGTCTCTACTAAAAAAATACAATTAGCTGAGCATGGTAGCTCATGCCTGTAATCCCAACTACTTGGTAGGCTGAGGTAGGAGAACTGCCTGAACCGGTACCCAGTAGGCAGAGGCTGCAGATTGCGCCACTTCAATCCAGCCTGGGTTACAGAGCAAGACTCCATTTCAAAAGAAAAAAAAAAAGTTAGGCCGGGCGCGGTGGCTCAAGCCTGTAATCCCAGCACTTTGGGAGGCCGAGGCGGGTGGATCACGAGGTCGAGAGATCGAGACCAACCTGGTCAACATGGTGAAACCCCGTCTCTACTAAAAATACAAAAAATTAGCTGGGCATGGTGGCGCATGCCTATAATCCCAGCTACTCAGGAGGCTGAGGCAGGAGAATTGCCTGAACCCAGGAGGCGGAGGTTGCGGTGAGCCGAGATCGCGCCATTGCACTCCAGCCTGGGTAACAAGAGCGAAACTCCTTCTCAAAAAAAAAAAAAAAAAAAAGTTATATGTATTAGCTTCCTCTAAGGGAAGGTATTCACATCATTATTTCTTAGACAACAAGACTGTAGACAGGAAGATTCTATGATCTGCTCAAGAAGTCAGAGTGGGCTATGGTCTTATCCAAAAAGGTTCAAATATCAGAAATGTGAGGAAGAACAATTTTATTTTATTTTATTTTATTTTTATTTTTATTTTTTTTGAGGAGGAGTTTCGCTCATTACCCAGGCTGGAGTGCAATGGCGCGATCTCGGCTCACCGCAACCTCCGCCTCCTGCATTCAGGCAATTCTCCTGCCTCAGCCTCCTGAGTAGCTGGGATTACAGGCACGTGCCACCATGCCCAGCTAATTTTTTTGTATTTTTAGTAGAGACGGGGTTTCACCATGTTGACCAGGATGGTCTCGATCTCTTGACCTCGTGATCCACCCGCCTCGGCCTCCCAAAGTGCTGGGATTACAGGCTTGAGCCACCGCGCCCGGCCAACAATTTTATTTAATAAACAGATTCATAACACTCAAAAACTCTGTTAGTAACTATTAGATTCATGATCAACAGGTCACAACAGACAAGAGCAGCAAGATAGACCCAAAGAAGAATATATTCCAGCAAAACATGAAATGGAAAATATAAAACTACAATTTTACCTTTCGGCTATTGGTGAGAAACAGGTTACGAGCTGAAGCCTTCTGCTTATTTGCCTAAAATATTTAAAAAATAATATTTCATTTAGGATTCATATTTGAACTAAGACTATGTAGAATGAACTAATTTATTCAATTTCTAGAGGGTTAGAAAATGTCAAGCTAAGCAAGATACATTACTTCTGTATGTCATCCAGATGTATTGTCTCAACATCATACATAAAACTACCAAAGAAGCATCGAGAATAACTCTGTATTGTGGATGCCTTAAGTAGCCTTCTGTTTACTTTTGAGAAGATATTAAGTTATATGCAAGGCTTGAAGTGGACTAGTAAAACGTTAAAATACCTAAACCTTAGCACCCCCTAATTAAAAATGTGTTGCTTACCAGGGCCAATCTGCAAGACTAAGAGAAACAGGGCTCCCAAATACAGGAATCATTAGGAGAAAGATAAGCTAGTCTTCTAGGTTGTGACTCTACCCCACCTTCAGCTGGGACAAACCTGTTGTCACAATAACTCAGTTTCTGCCACTGAGTATAAGGCTAATCTTCTCTAAAACTAAACTCCAAGGAAGACCTAACACAAAATGACCCAAGAACCCACAACCCAGTATCCGCCTATTTGTATTTTCCACTCTAGCTAAGGGGGTAAAAAAAAACTCAGTACAGAAACCTGACTTCCCATATGTCTATTTAACATGGAAGACACAGAAGACGCAGAGCTGGGTGACTCTTTGATTACTGAAGAGCATTCTCCTTGATACTGAAGCAACAATGGGTTCAAAGTGACAAAAAAGGTCTGAAAGCCATTTTTGTAATGTTTGCACATCAGACAGCGAGTTTAAGAAAATATTTGAGCCGGGCACGGTGGCTCAAGCCTGTAATCCCAGCACTTTGGGAGGCTGAGGCGGGTGGATCACGAGGTCGAGAGATCAAGACCATCCTGGTCAACATGGTGAAACCCCGTCTCTACTAAAAGTGCAAAAAATTAGCTGGGCATGGTGGCACGTGCCTGTAATCCCAGCTACTCAGGAGGCTGAGGCAGGAGAATTGCCTGAGCCCAGGAGGCGGAGGTTGCGGTGAGCCGAGATCGCGCCATTGCACTCCAGCCTGGGTAACAAGAGCGAAACTCCGTCTCAAAAAAAAAAAAAAAAAAAAAAAAAAAAAGAAAATATTTGAGCCTTTCATTAAAAAAAAAAATCTTAATTATTAAAGAGCTATCGTCATTCTGAAGCCAGAAATCTCAAATATTCCCACTAAAAAGTCATTTTTTGGCCAGGCACAGTGGCTCACACCTGTAATTCCAGCACACTGGGAGGCCAAGGCGGCTGGATCACCTGAGGTCAGAAGTTTGAGACCAGCCTATCCAACATGATGAAACCTTGTCCCTACTAAAAATAGTAAACTTAGTAGGGCATGGTGGCACATGCCTGTAATCCTAGCTACTTGGGAGGCTAAGTCAGGAGAACTGCTTGAACCCATGAAGCAGAGGATGCAGTGAGATGAGATTGCACCACCGTACTCCAAGCTGGGGACCAGAGTAAGACTTCCTCTCAAAAATAATAATAAAATATCATCAAAATCAAATGAATTAAAAGAGTAAAAATGTTTAAACATGGTTATTTTCAATCATTCACATTTTATTCTAGTGCCTGTGATTATCCAGCAACACTCAAACGTTTTTAAATTCTCTAAGAAATATATCATCTCCTTTTTATTTATTTTATTTTTGAGACAGGGTTTCATTCTGTTACACAGACTAGGGTGCAGTGGTACCATCTCAGCTTGCTGCGGCCTCAACCTCCTGAGCTCCATCTATCCTCCCACCTCAGCCACTTCAGTAGGTAGGGCTACAAACATGTGCCAGTACACCCAGTTCATTTTTGCAGTTTTTGTAGAGATGGGGTTCCACCATGTTGTCCAGACTAGTCTCAAACTCCTGGGCTCAAGCAGTCCACCCGCCTCACCCTCCCAAAGTGCTGGGATTACAGGTGTCACCCACCATGCCTGGCCTCTTTTTAATTTTTTCTATTATCATCTATAAATTGGCTATCAAGTCTCTATTGTTGTATTTAAGAAAACTGCATTCTTTCCTCGAAGAAGTTTCCCTCCAATTTTTTTTACCAAGGAGCATCCCACAATAACTAATTGTCTTGTGAATTCAGACCACATTCTAGAAGAAACTGGTTTTTTTTTTTTTTTTTTTGAGACGAAATTTTGCTCGTTGCCCAGGCTGGAGTGCAATGGCGCGATCTCGGCTCACCGCAACCTCCGCCTCCTGGGTTCAAGCAATTCTCCTGCCTCAGCCTCCCGAGTAGCTGGGACTACAGGCATGCGCCACCATGCCCAGCTAATTTTTGTATTTTTAGTAGAGACGGGGTTTCACCATGTTGACCAGAATGGTCTCGATCTCTTGACCTTGTGATCCACCCGCCTCGGCCTCCCAAGGTGCTGGGATTATAGGCGTGAGCCACTGCGCCTGGTCTTAGAAGAAACTGTTAACTGAAGAGTACTACTCAGCATTCTCTTAATTCCAACAGATTAGTTTCCTTTTGAAACTCCTATCCGTGAAAGTATTTAGCTCCCAGAGTTTCTCTTCGGAGGATGGGGAGAGAAAATATTCTCCGAATCTCCGTGTCCTAGAGGCATTCACTTACCTTTGGTAGTTCCTTTTTCACAATGCTGAGCCATACTTTCCTGCGACGAGCATTAAGCTGCTCAATGGATAAGTGCTTTTTCTTGGTGCCAGGAGGAGGTGCATCATGAGAAAACTTGGCAAAGACTTTGGTTTGGTGGTGATGGCGACGAGGGGATTCTTCAGAGGAAAGTTCTTCATCTCTTCGTCTTTTTTTCTTCACTTTTTTCAACTTAGCTGCAAAGGAAACACATGCTAACAAGATCGCATTTCCACAGGAGATGGTCACAAAGCAACCTCATGATTTAAAAAATGCAAGGTTCTTTCCTTATTCCACCTGACACAACATACGTCACTTAATCTCCTCAGGCCCATGAATATTCCTAGAAAAGTAAAGAAAAAAACAACAGAGAAGAAACATACTAATGGATACCTCACTAACCTGGGAAAGAACACTGGATACTCACTTTGTTTATATGAAAATGAAATACAGAATAAAAGCTGAGCACTAAATTTCTTTTCTTTTTCTTTTTTTCTTTTGAGACGGAGTTTCGCTCTCGTTACCCAGGCTGGAGTGCAATGGCGCGATCTCGGCTCACCGCAACCTCTGCCTCCTGGGCTCAGGCAATTCTCCTGCCTCAGCCTCCTAAGTAGCTGGGATTACAGGCACGCGCCACCATGCCCAGCTAGTTTTTTGTATTTTTAGTAGAGACGAGGTTTCACTATGTTGACCAAGATGGTCTCGATCTCTCGACCTCGTGATCCACCCGCCTCAGCCTCCCAAAGTGCTGGGATTACAGGCTTGAGCCACCGCGCCCGGCCACTAAATTTCTTTTCAATCTAATAGGTAAGAAGTGTCTGAGGTAAGGAAATTTATTTCTACTTGGTGGCAATATCAAGTGGCTATACATCAATGTAATATGGGGAAAACAAGAAAAAAAGTGTACTTATAAAGTGGGTAAAAAATAATAGAGAAGAAAAAAGCATACCGACATGTCTTACATGTCACTAAGACTTGCAAGACAAAAATATATGGGAAAAAACCTTAATTCAGGATGGTAGAAGGGTGCAGAGGGTGAGAAAACACTAATAAAGATGTGGGAGAAAGAAGGGAAGACCAAAAAGAGCCTTTCTGAGTAGAATTCATATCTTCAGGCTGGGTGCGGTGGTTCACGGCTGTAATCCCAGCACTTGGAGAGGCCGAGGCAGGTGGCTTACCTGAGGTCAAGAGTTCGAGACCAGCCTGACCAACATGGAGAAACCTCCTCTCTACTAAAAACACAAAATTAGCCATGCGTAGTGGCACCTGTAATCCCAGCCACTCAGGAGGCTGAGGCAGAGGAATCACTTGAACCTGGGAGGTGGAAGTTATTATGAGCCAAGACTGCCCAACTGCACTCCTGCTTGGGCAACAAGAGTCAAACTCTGTCTCAAAGAAAAAAGAAATACAAAAACTAGCCAAGCATGGTAGCATGCATCTGTAGTCCCAGCTACTCGGGAGGCTGAGGCATGAGAACTGCTTGAACTCAGGAGAGAAAGGTTGCAGTGAGCTGAGATGGTGCCACTGCACTCCAGCCTGGGCAACAGAGTGAGATTCCATCTCAAAAAAATAATAATTCATACTTTCCAGGATATAAAATTTGCCTTACAAACATAGTTTGCCAGGTGTGGTGGCTAACGCCTGTAATCCCAACACTTTAGAAGGCTGAGCCAGGCTGATCACGAGGTCAAGACATTGAGACCATGCTGGCCAAAATGCTGAAACCCTGTCTCTACTAAAAACATATGAAAATCAGATGGGCATGGTGGTATGCGCCTATAGTTCCAGATACTAAGGAGGGTGAGGCAGGAGATTCGCTTGAATCCAGGAGGTGGAGGTTGCAGTGAGCCAAGATCCTGCCACTGCACTCCAGCCTGGGGACAGAGCAAGACTCTGCCTCAAAAAAAAAAACAAGATAGTTTAAAACTTTCTCTTTCAGTTTCCTTCCTGATATCCAGCGGCTTAGAGCTCAGTGAGAGAGGAAAGGACACTTCCCGGCAAACATGCAAACACTACAGGATCTATTTTAAATCACCTCGGACAGCAACAATAGTAACTTATTCCAAACACTTCAGGTTATTTTTCATACTTCTCTGTGCATAATCAACTTCCTATCCCAGAACACTTGCAATATTTGCAGAAAGTGTAGAAGAAAAATGGAATAATAAACTAATTCTGCCTAAACCTTTAGCAAGGAATCTGTACTTAAGTCTTTCTAATTCTAGAAAAGACTATAAGCCAAATATGAATTAAGGTTAATAACACTGTCTACCCTTCCTATCTGTGGGTTCCACATCATGGATTCAACCAACTGAGGATCAAAAACATTCAAGGAAAAAAAAAAAAAGAATGGTTGCAGCAGCTATATACTGACTATGTACAATATAGGATAACAAGTATTTACATAGCATTTACATTGTATTAGGTATTCTAAGTAATCTAGAGATGACTTATAGTATAGGAGAGGATATGGACAGGTCAAATGCAAATACTACACCATTTTATATAAGGAACTGCAGCATCTCTGGATTTTGCTATCTGCTGCGGGTCCAGAATCCAATCGCCCATGGATATTAAGAGACAATTGTACTTGTTACTAATCAGAAAGGAGAGACTACAGTTTTTCAGGTAAGCAAGTTTCTACCTGGACTGCATACAAAGTCCAAATGTACCACTAGGCCACATGCAATTCTGAAACTAAAAATGAACATATGTGGAAGGCAGTTCAATACGCTCACCTTTAAGTTTCTTTTCCTCCTTGAATTTCTTTTTTTTAGGTCCAAGTAGGTGTCGTTGTTGCTCATAGAAAGGGTCGTATGTGGAGAGTAGGCCTGCACTGTAGTACTGATACTGCTGCAACTGAAGCAGGCAAAGACCATGATGGGCCTGTTTTCTACAGTACAGCCTTCAAATCATCTTTACTAAAGAAAACTGAGCCAGAGGAAATCATAGCTCCTAAATACAGTATTCTTCCCCAAAAGAGATCAGTAACATTTAGCATATCAAAGGGAATCACTTCCTTAACTTCAAAACGAGTTCAACTCCTATAAGTGTAACAGGTTGCTGAAAATAATTTAAGAAAGGAAAACTCTATATGTTGCTGAATTTCTACCAGAATACTTACTTAAACCTGACATATACTGAGACAAGCAATTAATTCCTTACAGAAATGTCTCCCTTTGGAAATTCACCACCAAGAAATAAACCACATTTCTATCACAGGTCCTCGAATTGACTGAGGTTCCACATGCTTTTCTTTCTCTCTCTCTCTCTCTCTTCATCTCCCACTACAAAAGTGCCTACTATAGTGCCTCTGTTGCCAGGCTAGAGTACAGTGGCACAATCTCGGCTTACTCCAACCACCGCCTCCTGGGTTCAAGCAATTCTCGTGCCTCAGCCTCCCAAGTAGCTGGGATTACAGGCACGAACCACGATGCCCAGCTAATTTTTTTATTTTCAGTAGAGACAAGGTTTTACCATGTTAGCTAGGATGGTCTCGATCTCCTGACCTCGTAATCTGCCCGCCTCAGCCTCCCAAAGCGCTGGGATTACAGGCGTGAGCCACTGTGCGTGGCACCTCATGCTTGCTTTTCTACTAGTCATATGTTTGCTTCGAATACTTACCAGTCATCCCAAATCTTAAAACTTTCAAGTCTTTTCTCTCTTCATCTCCCACTAAGAGTCTGCTATTATTATAGATAGTGCCTACACTGCCAGAATTCTAACATATGAATAACATAATTCTTTCCATCTAGGAAGTGGCAAGTAAATGCTTTCAAATATTTCACTTAAATTAATCTGAAAATCTCATATTAATTTTGTGTCACATGTTACTTATGCATAAATATAAATTCAAACTAGGTAGCCCACTGTTAAATCTCTTTCCTGGATTATAGCCAAATAAATTCTACAAGGACTGAAATAAGACTGAAAAATTAACATGGAGAACTATTACAATGTCCTCTGTTAAAAATCAAAGTTATATTAGCGTGCAGTGAGCTGCATAAAGTCTGAGAACCTTCCTATATGTATATTTTACTTGAATTTAACAAATAAGCAAGCCGGGAATGGTGGCTCCGCTGGGCATCGTGACTCATGCCTGTAATCCCAACACTTTGGAAGGCCAAGGTGGGCAGATTATTTGAGGTCAAGAAGTCAAGACCACCTTGGCCAACATGGTGAAACCACATCTCTACTAAAACTATAAAAATTAGCCAGGCATGGTGGCAGACTTCTGCAGTCTCAGCTACTTGAAAGACTGAGGTGGAATTCCCTGGACCCAGGAGGCAGAGGTTGCAGTGAACCGAGGTCACGTCACTATATTCCAGTATGGGTGACACAGTGAGACTCTGGCTCAAAAAATAAAAATAAATAAATAATAAACATAAGAAACAAGCAAATACTTGGAGCACCAAGTCCCTGAGTGTTAGAGTTTCAGGAGGAAAGAACTTTTTATATCAAAATGGTCAGATATTCTGTTGACCACTTTAACAGGTTTATAAGGTTCAGCATGTTATTCCAATGTCTCTGCACTAAGTTTGGACTTTAACAGCTAGAAAATTCTGCCGGGCGCGGTGGCTCAAGCCCATAATCCCAGCACTTTGGGAGGCCGAGGCGGGTGGATCACGAGGTCGAGAGATCGAGACCATCCTGGTCAACATGGTGAAACCCCGTCTCTACTAAAAATAGAAAAAACTAGCTGGGCGTGGTGGCGCGTGCCTGTAATCCCAGCTACTTAGGAGGCTGAGACAGGAGAATTGCCTGAACCCAGGAGGCGGAGGTTGCAGTGAGCTGAGATCGCGCCATTGCACTCCAGCCTGGGTAACAAGAGCGAAACTCCGTCTCAAAAAAAAAAAAAAAGAAAAAAAAGAAAATTCTTAGGTCTTCAAATATACTACTGCTCATTATGTACAACATTCCACACTTGCAGAAATAGTCCGAAGGCTTTGGTAACAGCATTAAAATAGTTGTCACTTAAAACTATCATCATTTTAATGTTAGTGTATTAAGATTTTTCCAAGAAACACTACTGCCAAAGAGCAACTGCATGAATAAGCAACACTAGATTGTAAACATTCTGTCAGTTCCTCAACAGACTAAGCATAGAGTGTCCATATGATCCAGCAATTTCTCTGTTAAGTATATAATCAAGAGAAATGAAAACACATCCACACAAAATCTGTACATAAATCTTCATAGCAGCATTATCCAAAATAGCCAAAAAGTAGAAATATGCTAATCATAGATCATGAACTGAACAAGGCATATACAAAATGAGGTATAAATACAATGGAATACTTGCAAAAAAAGGAAATGAAATACTGATACATGCTATAACATGAATCAATCTTGAAAATATTACATTAAGTGAGAGAAGCTAGACACAACCACATGTTGCATGATTCCATCTGTATGAAATGTCTAGAATGGGCACATTTATAGAAACAGAGTGGATTGGGCTGGGCATGGTGGCTCACGCCTGTAATCCCAGCACTTTGGGAGGCCAAGGCGGGCAGATCACCTGAGGTCAGGAGTTCGAGACCAACCTGGCCAACAAAGTGAAACCTCATCTTTACTAAAAATACAAAACATAAACCAGGCATGGTGGCACACGCCTGTAAATTCCAGCTACTTGGGAGGCTAAGGTAGAAGAATCCCTTGAACCTGGGAGGCAGAGGCTGCAGTGAACCACGATCATGCCACTGCACTCCAGCCTGGTCAACAGAGCAAGACTTTGTCTCAAAAAAAAAGAAAGAAAGAAAAGAAAAAAACCAGAGTGTATTAGTAGTTGTCTGGGGCTGAGGGATAGACAGAATGAGGGGTAACAGCTCAGAGGCATACAGTTTTTTTACGAGGTGATGTAAATGTTCTGGAATTAGACAGTAATGCTAGTAACACGACCTACGAATATATTAAAAAACACTGAATTGCACACTTTATAAGGCTAAAGTTCTGTTATGTCAATTATATCTCAATAAAGCTATTCCATCACTACCTAAAGTTAAAATGAAGAACATATATATTTTTTAGTCTAGTACATCTGAAGCATTAGTTTAATTTCATGAATTTCTGAGAAATGTAGGAAATTTTATTTACATTTTTTGAGACAGTATCTTGCTCTATCGCCCAGGCTAGAGTGCAGTGGCACCCTCTTGGCTCACTGCAACCTCCGCCTCCTGGGTTCAAGCAATTCTCCAGCCTCAGCCTCCCGAGTAGCATGGATTATAGGTGTGCTCCACAACTCCCAGCTAACTTTTTGTATTTTTAGTAGAGAGGGGGTTTCACCATGTCGGCCAGGCTGGTCTCGAACTCCTGACCTCAAGTGATCTGCCCACCCAAGCCTCCCAAAGTGCTGGGATTAAAGGCATGAGGCACCACACACAGTCAGGAATTTTTTTTTTAAGTTCCAGGATACATATGCAACATGTGCAGGTTTGTCACACAGGCAAACATGTGCCATGGTGGTTTGCTGCACCTATCAACCCATCACCTAAGTATTGAGTCCAGCACACATTAGCTATTTTTCCTGATGCTCTCCCTCCTCCTGCAACCACCTGCCCAGGCCCCAGTATGTCCTGTTCCCCTTGCTGTGTCCATGTGTTCTCATTGTTCAGCTCCCACTTACTGCTGAGGCTAATGATTTCCAGCCCATAAAATGACGTATCTTTAATTAACTATAAAGCAGTGGGTGAATACTCTGTATGAAGTGTTCCTCCTGAAACTCTTACCTCCTTGTCTTTACTATACTTATTTTGGTGAAGTTTCTTATATTTGTGTAGTCGAAGCATGTTGTGAAGTTCTTCTCTGCTGAGATTGAGTTCTTCTTCCTCATCATCATTGTCTTCACTTTGAGAATCGGCCTCACTGGATTCATCACTTAGCAGAATGCTCTGAAAAGGGTGAGAACAGAAATGTATCTTTTACTGTAAAGGAATTCCATTTATAATCCAAGCATTTTTTCCCAGATGAAAACAATGAAAAAACATCAGGAAGATGGTCATTCCAGTTCCCCTTATGATATGCTTTATAAATTCAACTGAAAAACACTAAGGATACCATGTAAACTTAGTGAATACAAATTAAAATGCAATAAATCATGGGATATGCTACCAGCAAGAAGGCTAAAAATTCCTCTGAATACTTACGTAAGTATAAACGCTACATACTTATCATATACATACAAACTATACATACATGCCAAAAACCAAGGAAAAAAAACAAAACAATGGCCAAGCACAGTGGCTCACACCTATAATACCAGCAATTCGGGAGTCCAAGGCAGGTGGATCACAAGATTAGGAGATCGAGATCATCCTGGCTAACAGTGAAACCCCATCTCCATGAAAACTACAAAAATTAGCCAGACATGGTAGCAAGCGCCTGTCATCCCAGCTACTTGGGAGGCTGAGGCAGGAGAATTGTTTGAACCTAGGAGGTGAGGTTTCAGTGAGCCGAGATCACACCACTGCATTCTAGCCTGGGCAACAAGAGTGAGACTCTTTTCTCAAAAAACCAAACCAAACCAAACCAAAACAAAACCAAAAAACACACAACTACCTATAAGGTATAAAGAAATATAGAAAGTGAGCCAGGCGCGGTGGCTCTCGCCTATAATCCTAGCACTTTGGGAGGCTGAGGTGAGTGGATCACCTGAGGTCAGGAGTTCAAGACCAGCCTGGCCATCATGGTAAAACCCCATCTTTAAAAAAAAAATAATAAGGAAAAAAAAAAAGAAATATAGAAAGCAAGCCGTAATGGCCCAAAAGAAGAAACAACCCAAATATCCATATTGATAAATGGATAAATAAAATGTGGAATATGCAGATAATGAGATATAATTCAGCCATGAAAAGAAATAAAGCATTAATAGGTGCTACATTATGAAGAATCTTGAAAATACTATGCTAAATTAAAGAAGCTAGTCACAAAAGGTCACGTTATCATAGGATGCAATTCATATAAAATGTCTAGGCTGGGAGTGGTAGCTCACACCTGTAATCTCAACACTTTGGCAGGCCTAAGCAGGAGAACTGCTTGAGGCTAGGAGTTCGACACCAGCCTGGGCAACCTAGCAAGATATCTTCTCTACGGAAAAAGGCATGTGCCTAAAATGCCAACTACTTGGAAGACAGAGGAGGGAGGACTGCTGGACCCCAGGAGTTTGAGGATGCAGTGAGCTATGACTGCACCCCTACACTCCAACCTGGGAGACAAAGCAAGAGCTTATCTCTTAAAAAGAAAAAAAAAATCACGGAAGAGGCACATCAATACAGACAAAAAGCAGATTAGTGGCTGCCAAGGGACAGAGAAAATGGAAAATGGAGAGTGACTGCCAGCTGCGCACGGTGGCTCAAGCCTGTAATCCCAGCACTTTTGGAAGCTGAGTTAGGCGGATCACAAGGTCAGGAATTCGAGACCAGCCTGGCCAAGATGGTGAAACACTGTCTCTACTAAAAATACAAAAATTAGCTGGGTATCGTGGCGTGCACCTGTAGTCCTACCTACTCGAGAGGCTGAGGCAGAAGAATCGCTTCAACCCAGGAGGTGAAGGTTGAAGTGAGATAGCACCACTACACTACAACCTGGGCAACGGACAGAGCAAGACTCCTTCTCAAAAAAAGAAAGAAAGAAAAGAGAGAAAAGAAAATGGAGAGCAACTGCTAACGGGTACAGGGTTCATTTTAGAATGTTAAAAATGTTCTAAGATTAAATTGTAATGATGGGTATACAACTTAGTAAATATGCTAAAAACTACTAAATGTTACCCTTTAAAAGGGTAAATTTGGCCAGGCTCACACCTGTAATCCCAGCACTTTGAGAGGCTGAATTAGGCAGATTGCTTGAGCTCAGGAGTACGAGACTAGCCTGGGCAACACGGCAAAACCCTATCTCTACAAAAAATTACTTGAACGTGGCGATGCAGGCCTGCTCTGCTTTGAAGGGGTAAGACTGGAGGATCACTAGAGCCTAGGAGGTCAAGGCTGCACTAAGCTGAGATTGCACCACCGTACTCTAACCAGGGTGAAAAACTGTCTCAAAAACAGACAGACAAATAAATAAATAATAAAATGAAAAGGTGAATTTTATGGCAATGAATTATACCTCAAATTTTCAAAATATGACAGCTAAGCATAACAATTTCTCCATTTCCAACAGCCTAAAGTGTCACTGATATCGACCAAATTCGACCTTTTACATAAGCCTTTTGAAGGACCTGGCGATAATAATGAAAGGTTTTAATTGCTTTTGAGTTCTTCATAGAAAAAGTATAAAAGAGAAATAATTAGCTTCAATAAAACAAATATTATCCTTAATTCAGATTGGCCACTGACAGTAATCTTCTAAGAGTATAAATGAGATTCACGAACTCTTCACTTGTAAACACTCCAATGGATTATTACTACAATTAGAGTAAAATACAAGTTTCCTAACATAGTGAACAAGGCCCTATGTGATCATAATATTGCAACCTCATCTTCTACCATCTTCCTCATTCACTGTACGTTTGCCATATTAGCCTTCTTTTTCTGCAAAACTTAGTAAGTCGTTTCTTTTCTCAGGACTTGTGCAGTTGTTTCTTCTGGCTGGAATGCTATTACCTTAGACATAACATGGTTCTCAGGCCACGCACAGTGGTTCACACCTGTAATGCTAGCAGTTTGGCAGGCTGAAGCAGGTGGATTACCTGAGGCTGGGAGTTCAAGACCACTCTGGTCAACATAGTGAAACCCCATCTCTACTAAAAATACAAAAAATTAGCCAGGTACAGAGGCACACGCCTATAATCCCAGCTACTCTGGAGCCTGAGGCAGAAGAATCACTTCAATCCAGGAGGCAGAGGTTGTGGTAAGCTGAGATCACACCACTGCACTCCAGCCTGGGTTACAGAGAGCAAGATTTCGTCTCAAGGGGAAAAAAAAAATGGTTCTCTGTGATCACTCAGAATCAGTTAAAGTATTACCTCTTTAAAAAAGCCACGTTTAAGGCCGGGCGCGGTGGCTCAAGCCTGTAATCCCAGCACTTTGGGAGGCCGAGGCGGGTGGATCACGAGGTCGAGAGATCGAGACCATCCTGGTCAACATGGTGAAACCCCGTCTCTACTAAAAATACAAAAAATTAGCTGAGCATGGTGGCGTGTGCCTGTAATCCCAGCTACTCAGGAGGCTGAGGCAGGAGAATTGCTTGAACCCAGGAGGCGGAGGTTGCGGTGAGCCGAGATCGCGCCATTGCACTCCAGCCTGGGTAACAAGAGCGAAACTCCGTCTCAAAAAAAAAAAAAAAAAAAAAAAACAGCCACGTTTATTTACTTGTTTACAGGCTTGTAACTGTCTGCCTCCTGTGAATGTAAGCACCACTGTGCAAGAAACTTGTCCGGCCATAATAGCACCTGGCACATTCACATGGATGCACCAAATCAATATTTGTTAAATGACTAAACTACTTAGGATCTTATGAAAGATAGATTAATATTCCTGATTATGTGACCCAATGAGGCAAACACTTCATCTGACAAATTTTTGTACTTCCTTTCCCTTTAGTACTTTTTAACAGGTTAAGCATCTCTATTCCAAAAACACAAATTACTCCAAACTCTGAAAGGTTTTGAGCACCAGTAAGACGCCACAAGTGGAAAATTCCACATCTAACCTCATGTGACAGGTCACAGTCAAAACACAGGTGTACAACACAGAGTTTATTCAGCATCCCCAAGGGAAAAATATAATTACCTTCAGGCTATGTATATAAGGTGTATATAAAACACAAATGAAGGCTGGGTGTCGTGGCTCACACCTGTAACCTCCCACCTTGGGAGGCCAAGGTGGATTACCTGCGGTCAGAAGTTCGAGACCAGCCTGATCAACATGGTGAAACTCTATCTCTACTAAAAATACAAAATATGAGCCAGGTGTCGTGGTAGGCACCTATAATCGCAGCTACTTGGGAGTCTGCGACCCAGGAGGTGAAGGCTGCAGTGAGCCAATGGTGCCACTGCACTCCAGCTTGGGCAATAGAGTGAGACTCTGTCTCAAGCAAACAAACAATCAAAAAAAACCATAAATGGATTTGGTGTTTATTAACTTGGGTTCCACGTCTAAACTATATTATTGCGTATTACAAATATATTTTTTTTTAAATCTGAGGCCAGGTGTAGCGACTCATACCTGTAATCTCAACACTTTGGGAGGCTGAGGCACAGAGATCACCTGAGGTCAGGAATTCGAGACCAGCCTACCTAATATAGTGAAACCCTGTTTCTACTAAAAATACAAAAAATTAACCAGGCGTGGTGGTGCATGCCTGTAATCCCAGCTATTCAGGAAGCTGTGGCAGGAGAATCGCTTGAACCTGGCAGGTGGAGGTTACAGTGAGCCGAGATCACCTCACTGCATTCCAGCAAGAGCGAAACTCCATCCAAAACAAACAAACAAACAACAACAAAAAATCTGAAACACGTCTGGTCTCAAGCATTTCAGATAAGACATACTCAACCTGTACTCATCCATGTTTGCTAAAATGACTTCACTGAATCCTTCAAATTTTGTCAACAATATCTTCAAAAAAACCAAATCCAGCATAAAAGACTCATATTCGAAAAACTGTCAATCTGCCAAAATGAGTTGATAACTTTCCCATCTATCAGTAACTTTAGTAGACTATCTGCATTGTAAACACTCTGCCTTATCTCTTACCTTTAGCCACTTTCTGCTTTTCTTCAGCTTAGAGAAATTATATAAATTCCCCTTATCACATTTTGATTCTGTATAAAGAAACACAAAGAATAAAAAAATTTAAGGATGACTGCCCCAAGATAAGTGATAGTCCAAAGAGGGATCTCATACAACACTGACCTGACTGTAGAACACCATTCAGAGAATATGTGTTTAACATTCCAGAACTGCCTGCTCCAGAAGTTTCACCAAGCAATGAATTTGGAGGTTCTTCCTTAACTTGTATTAAGGGATCCCCAGACTGGGGCAATAAGGGATTACTGTCATCCAGTCCATCTTCACTGTCATCACTATAAAGTGAAGAATGAGTCCACAATTACAGCTGACCCAGAAAAATATTATAACTTAAAGTTAACAGAACTGGATACTTTACAGAAAAAAACTGGTTTTCTGAAATAACTTTGTTTTTATTTGAAAAAGGCAAAAGAAAATATCAAATATAAAAATCATAAGATACTTTAATCCTATAAAATCTATAAGGATGGTGGAAATCAGGAATTTGGTAAAACACATTGCAAAGATACAATAACATACCTAGAAATATTCCTGTTGAAGATGGCTGACGTTTGTCGCAGGAAATGATCCAACCGCAGGGCCCTCTCCAAGTACTGAAGATAGAGGGGCTTTGCCAGCTCAGTGCAGCCGCCATCATCCCTGGCACCCAACTCCGAGGCCATAGAACAAATCTGTCTTCATGCACAAGGACCTCTGACTGCACAGCTGCAGAACAGAGATAAGAAGCTAAAGATGAAATTACTATTCATTCTCCCTTTCTCTTGCCTGCTTGCTCCCAATGTTAAGAAAAATCAGACCTTCTAGAACACAAGACACTGAGAAGATAGGACATCTGCAGAAAGATCATGCTAAAGCTCTTGTTTCCTAAAGCAAAGGCAGAAGTTAAAAGGATACGAAAAATATCAAAATACAACAGCAACACAGTTACATTTAACAATCAAAATTCATATTATACTTTTTCTTTTTTTTTTTTTTTTTGAGACGGAGTTTCGCTCTTGTTACCCAGCCTGGAGTGCAATGGCGCGATCTCAGCTCACCGCAACCTCCGCCTCCTGGGTTCAAGCAATTCTCCTGCCTCAGCCTCCTGAGTAGCTGGGATTACAGGCACACACCACCATGCCCAGCTAATTTTTTGTATTTTTAGTAGAGACGGGGTTTCACCGTGTTGACCAGGATGGTCTCGATCTCTCGACCTTGTGATCCACCCGCCTCGGCCTCCCAAAGTGCTGGGATTACAGGCTTGAGCCACCGCGCCCGGCAACTTTTTCAAAACAGTATCTTAAAATGTATACCCACTTCCTTTATTCCTTTCAATAAACAATTATCTAAAACTATGAATAAACAACTATCCAAATCTATACCCCAAGCTCACTGTTGGGCACCTCAGAAAGTAAAGTACTATAGGAGCACTCATTCTCAGGCTCATCTTGAAAATAGGTGCTCTCCTGTTTATTTTGTATTTATATTCGTACATATATGTAAGGTACCTTATTTATAAAGGAATAGCAGGGTGCACTCCAGCCTGGGTAACAAGAGCAAAACTCCGTCTCAAAAAAAAAAAAAAAAAGTTCCTAAAACAAACTAAGTGAGGCGGAGACAGGCAAATCACTCTCTGAGGTTAGGAGTTCAAGACCAGCCTAACCAACATAGTGAAACCCCATCTCTACTAAAAATACAAAAATTAGGCCAAGCACGGTGGCTCAAGCCTGTAATCCCAGCACTTTGGGAGGCAGAGGCGGGTGGATCACGAGGTCAAGAGATCAAGACCATCCTGGTCAACATGGTGAAACCCCGTCTCTACTAAAAATACAAAAATTAGCTGGGTATGGTGGTGTGTGCCTGTAGTCCCAGCTACTCGGGAGGCTGAGGCAGGAGAATTGCCTGAACCCAGGAGGCGGAGGTTGCGGTGAGCCGAGATCACACCATTGCACTCCAGCCTGGGTAACAAGAGTGAAACTCCGTCTCAAAAAAAAAAAAAAAATACAAAAATTAGCCAGACGTGGTGGCAGGTACCTGTAATCCCAGCTACTTGGGAGGCTGAGGCAGGACAATCTCTTGAACCCGGGAGGGGGAGGCTGCAGTAAGAAAGGAGGTTGCAGTGAGCCAAGACTGTGCCACTGCATTCCAGTGTGGACAACGAGAGTGAAACTCCATCTCAAAAAAAACCAGAAAAACCTATCCTGGTGCAGTGCCTCATGCCTGGAATCCTAGTACTTTCGGAGGCTGAGGCAGGTGGATCACAAGGTCAGAAATTCGAGACCAGCCTGGCCAATGCAGTGAAACCCCGTCTCTACTAAAAATAAAAAAAATTAGCCGAGCATGGTGGCACATGCCTGTAGTCCCAACTACTCAGGAGGTTGAGACAGGAGAATCACTTGAACCCTGGAGGGTAAGGTTGTGGTAAGCTGAGATCGCACCACTGTACTCTAGCCTGGGTTACAGAGAGACTCTTGCCTCAAAAAAATAAAACTAAACTAAACTAAGTGATAAGCTTTAAAGGCAATCATGCATCTTTGAGTTGTCTTCTCTTATTTTTACAGTTTTCTAATACAATCTTTCTACCTAAAAGAGTGTATCTTCTAGAAAAAGAAAAAAAGAGAAAAACATTCATGACTGACCATAAAAAGTTCCAGATATGAAATCAAAAGCACAAAAGATCGAAAATTAGACCATGCAAATGAAAAATATGCACACTTTAAAAGATATCATTAAGAAAATTAAGACTAACCAGGCATGGCTGCTCATGCCTATTATCCCAGCACTCTGGGAGACTGAGCTGAAAGGATCACTTGAGCCCAGGAGAACAAGATAAACACAGTGAGAACCTCTTTCTATAAAAAAATTTAAAATTAACTGGGCATGGTGGCACAGGCCTCTGGTCAAACTATTGGGGATGCTGAAGTGGGAGAATCACTTATTCCCCAGGAGGCTGACGCTACAGTGAGCCAAGATCATGGCACTGCACTCCAGCCTGGGTGACAGAGCAAACAAAAAAGAAAAGGAAGGAAAGAAATAAAGACAAGCCAGAGACTAGAAGATATTTGCAAGTCATCTATCTGATAAAGGTCTTGTATCTACATAAACAACTTTTTTTTATACAGTTGTCTGCGTGTATATGTAACTCTTACAACTCAGTAAGATAACCCCAATTTAAAAATGGGCAAAAGACTTGACATTTTACCAAAGAAGATGTATGACTACCTAACAGACATGAAAAAATGCTGAACATCAATAAATTAAAATTACAACAACATACTACTTTATACCCACTAGAATTAAAAAAAAGATAGGCTAGCCGGGCGCGGTGGCTCAAGCCTGTAATCCCAGCACTTGGGAGGCCGAGGCGGGTGGATCACAAGGTCGAGAGATCGAGACCATCCTGGTCAACATGGTGAAACCCCGTCTCTACTAAAAATACAAAAATTAGCTGGGCATGGTGGTGCGTGCCTGTAATCCCAGCTACTCAGGAGGCTGAGGCAGGAGAATTGCCTGAACCCAGGAGGTGGAGGTTGCGGTGAGCCGAGATTGCGCCATTGCACTCCAGCCTGGGTAACAAGAGCGAAACTCCGTCTCAAAAAAAAAAAAAAAAAAAAGATAGGCTAGACACAATGGCTCACACTTATAATCCCAACAATTCAGGAGGCTGAAGTGTGTGGATCACTTGAGCCCAGGAGTTTGAGACCAGCCTGGGCAACAGAGCAGGACCCCGTGTCTACAAAAAATTAAAAACTTAGCTAAGCATATTGATGCATGCCTGTAGTACAAGCTACTCAAGAGCCTGAGGCAAGAAGATTGCTTGAGCCCAGGAAGTCAAGGCTGCAGTGAGCTATCACTGTGCCACTGCACTCCAGCCTGGAATAAGACCATGTCTCCAAAAAAAAAAAAAAAAAAAAAAAAAAACACACACAACAGCAAGAGAGAAGGCAAGAAAAAGATAAGAAAGAAAAACGTTCCAAACTCCCACTGTGGTGATAGTTGTAAATTTACCGAAAGTCACTGAACTGTATATTTTATTTAAATTAGGTGGATTTCATAGTATGTAAATTGTCAGTCTTGGTAATAAAAAGGAAAAAAAGGTTCAAAAATACTTTTGGCCAGGTGCAGTGGCTGAAGCTTGTAATCCCAGCACTTTGGGAGGTGAGGGAGAAGGACTGCTTGAACTCAAGAGTTCAAGACCAGCCTGAGTAACACAGCAAGACCTCATCTCTACAAACGAATTAAAAGATCAGCTGAGTGTGGTGGCATGCACCTGTAATCCTAGCTGCTTGGGAGGCTGAGGAGAGAAAATGATTTGGCCCAGGAGGCTGACCTCAGTGAGCCATGAATGCACCTTTGTACTCCAGCCTGAGTAACAGAGTGAGACCCTGTTTAAAAAAAACGAAAAACTTTAAATTTTACCTTTTCAAAGTGAGACTTAACATGTACCCCTTCCAGAATATTTCAAAGAAATTGGTTCTTAAATACAACAAAACTCCCTTAATTAGAGAACAGCAAATAATTCATCTTAATATATGTATAAATAAGTAAAAGTATTCTGCTTGGCTCCACCCCAAGGTTTTATTACACAACAATTAATCTCATGCTCTATTTTACCCAAAAATGAAAAAGACACTAATTAAGGAGGTATGACTACAAAGTAACACTGAGTGATTCAAAATGAATGGAATATTTTGAAAACTTATTCCTCAGTATCTATGTGAGTATAAAATCAAAATCAATCTGTTGAGGAAAGATCACAGTTAATTCTAGTCTTAAAAATGCTCAATAGGCCGGGCGCGGTGGCTCAAGCCTGTAATCCCAGCACTTTGGGAGGCCGAGGCGGGTGGATCACGAGGTCGAGAGATCGAGACCATCCTGGTCAACATGGTGAAACCCCGTCTCTAATAAAAATACAAAAAACTAGCTGGGCGTGGTGGCGTGTGCCTGTAATCCCAGCTACTTAGGAGGCTGAGGCAGGAGAATTGCCTGAGCCCAGGAGGCGGAGGCTGCGGTGAGCCGAGATCCTGCCATTGCACTCCAGCCTGGGTAACAAGAGTGAAACTCCATCTCAAAAAAAAAAAAAAAAAAAAAGCTCAATACATACTCCGTTGCAACACCCAGTATATATATATCAATCCTTTCAACTGATTCATCCCAGAAATCACCTTTGCAGCTTATCACCACTGATGGCTGAAATGACAGCTGCAATGCATTCACTTATGTCCGTAATTTCACGAAAAAAAGTGCTACAAGCACAAAATTCTCCACATATCTCCATTTGTAAGTATACAGGTTCAGTGGCATTACGTACATTTGGAATGTTATGCAACCATGACTACCGTCCACTTTTTTTCTTTTTTTTTGAGACAGAGTCTCCCTCTGTCACCCAGGCTGAAGTGCAGTGGTGAAATGGCAGCTCACTACAACCTCCACCTCCTAGGTTCAAGCAATTCTCTCACCTCAGCCTCCCAAGTAGCTGGGACTACAGGTGCCTGCCACCATGTCTGGCTAATTTTTGCATTTTTAGCAGAGATGGAGTTTTACCATGTTGGCCAGGCTAGTCTTAAACTCCTGATCTCAAGTGATCCACCTGTGTAAGCCTCTCAAAGTACTGGGATTATAGGTATGAGCCACCCCCCTGGGCCAACAAATATTATTTAATCACCTTTATTGTTGGTCTCTCAATTCAGCCTATTCTTGATTAGCTGAATCTGTTAAAAAGCTGCTGCTAGCCGGGCGCGGTGGCTCAAGCCTGCAATCCCAGCACTTTGGGAGGCTGAGGCGGGTGGATCACGAGGTCAAGAGATCGAGACCATCCTGGTCAACATGGTGAAACCCCGTCTCTACCAAAAATACAAAAAAATTAGCTGGGCATGGTGGCGTGTGCCTGTAATCCCAGCTACTCAGGAGGCTGAGGCAGGAGAATTGCCTGAACCCAGGAGGCGGAGGTTGCGGTGAGCCGAGATCGCGCCATTGCACTCCAGCCTGGGTAACAAGAGCGAAACTCCGTCTCAAAAAAAAAAAAAAAAAAAAGCTGCTGCTATAATAACCACTTTCATCTCCTCTATTTGTCTCTCATTCTCTACAAAAAAACTGCATGGCCACCTACCTGATCCATCCGTTATTGTCCAACTTCAGCAAAACACTTGAGATTTCTCAATAACCCTTTTATCTACCTTCTATCAATTGTTCCTCATTCTCTACAAAGATTACTTCAAACCTTTTATCTCTTCCTCAAAATTCTAAAGTCATTCCCCGCCTCATCTTGGAAGCTTGAGGAGCAAATCATTCCATCGTTTTATTTCACCTTAGCTCAATAGCTTCCTCTCTTATTTGTTGTGATATGTGAGTCACCAACACAAATAGACTTTATCTGTAACTCTTAGTCAAGCTGATTCTCCATACTAGTACAAAAGATATGACTATTTCTTGCCATTCACAGTGGCTCATGTCTGTAATCCCAGTACTTTGGGAAGCTGAGGCAGGTAGATCATTAGGTCAGGAGATGGAGACCATCCTGGCTAACATAGTGTAACTCCGTCTCCTCTAAAAATACAAAAAATTAGCCGGGCATGGTGGCAAACCACCAATAGTCCTAGCTACTTGGGAGGCTGAGGCAAGAGAACCCCTTGAACCTGAGGTGGAGGTTGCAGTGAGGCAAGATCAGATTGAGCCACTGCACTCCAGCCTGGGAAACACAGTGAGATTCTGTCTCAAAAAAAAAAAAAGACTATTTCTTATGTTACCTATTATGGGTCATGCCCATGCATTTGCATTTTAACTTATTTATCTTTCCCCAATATATTACAATTAGTGCATCATACTCCTTTTTAAAATTACATACAGATTATATTACCTATAGATTTCACTTCAGGATTTAAAAAGGGGCATATTATAAAATATTTGTAATAAAAAAGGAGAGGTGGGTCTAATACATTTGAGAACCATGCTCTCTGATAACCATTGTTTATCAGAATGAATGAAAGGAAGTTCATATTGCTGAGTGACTCTTGCCTTTAGATACTCTACTTTTCTTTGAAAAATTGGACTATTCCCTGTTTACCTCCTTGACTGTAACTTTATTCTAAATGTGGAGTACATCAAAATTCTGTCATATATTCCTACCTCTTAGAAATCTCATCTTCACTTTGGGAGGCTGAGATGGATGGATCACTTGAGGTTAGGAGTTCAAGACCAGCCTGACCAACATGGAGAAACCCCATCTCTACTAAAAATACAAAATTAGCTGGGCATGGTGGTGCATGCCTGTAATCCCAGCTACTCCGGAGGCTGAAGCAGGAGGATCGCTTGAACCAGGGAGACAGTGAGCTGAGATGGCACCATTGCACTCCAGCCTGGGCAAGAAGAGCAAAACTCTGTCTTTAAAATCAAAAAATAAAAACAACTCAGGCCGGGCGCGGTGGCTCAAGCCTGTAATCCCAGAACTTTGAGAGGCCGAGGTGGGTGGATCACGAGGTCAAGAGATTGAGACCATCCTGGTCAACATAGTGAAACCCCGTCTCTACCAAAAATACAAAAAATTAGCTGGGCATGGTGGTGCGTGCCTGTAATCCCAGCTACTCAGGAGGCTGAGGCAGGAGAATTGCCTGAACCCAGGAGGCAGAGGTTGTGGTGAGCCGAGATCGCGCCATTGCACTCCAGCCTGGGTAACAAGAGTGAAACTCCATCTCAAAAAAAAAACAACAACAAAAAAAAAACTCATCTTCTACCAGGAATTCAATTAACACTGCTGTACGACTGACCCTCTGGCTCTCAACTTGCAAAGCATACAATCCACATTTCTAGATGCTTTCTAGCCCCTACAAACTCAAACTTCTCATATGCTTCCAAGGCAGCTAGTTCACCTGTATTTTTTATGTAACAATTATTCAGACTCAAAATGTATGAATCATTTTTTTACACCCCCTTCTACTTTTCTCCTGACATGCAATGAGCCCCAATGTGTAGTTAATTCTCGTTTGGGAATAATGTCTGGAACATGTCCATTTCTTCCCATTACCAGTGTTTCGATTTAGCTTCTTAACATCTCACACCTAGACTACTACTTCCTAATTGAGTTTCCCACCTCCAGGTTCTTCTCACTCTAATCCATCCTGGCAGATACTGCCAAATCAGCATTCCCAAACCATCATTCATTTTTTATTATTTTTTGAGACAGGGTCTCGCTTTGTCACCTAGGCTGGAGTGCAGTGGCACAATCTCAAACTCACTGCAACCTCCATCTCACTGGCTCAAGCACATTTCTCCTGTCTCAGCTGGGATTACAGGTGCCTGCCACCACCCCCAACTAATTTTTTATATTTTCAGTAGAGATGGGGTTTCACCATGTTGGCCAGGCTGGTCTCAAACTCCTGACCTCAAGTGATCCACCTGCCTTGGCCTCCCAAAGTGCTGGAATTACAGGCGTAAGCCACCATGCCCAGCCCAAAATCATCATTCTGATTATGTCATTAGCTCCTCAATATCGGTCTGAAACTCAATAAAATCTAAATTCTTCAGCTTGAAATTCAAAGAACTTTATAATCTGATTTTGAGTTACCATTTTCAATTTAATCTTTTACTACTTCCCCGCATTCCAGATAATAAGAGTTCCTTTAAAATGTCTCTTAACGTCCTCTCAGACCTGTCTCACTTCAAGCAAAGAGCTCTTTAAAATTCACCTGACCACAGGCTCATACTGTCACTGCTAAGGGTGAAAGAACTATTCAATATGTTTTCAGAACAATTCATCACTGAATAGCCTGTTTCACACCCTGATCTCTGGCTCTTTAATCTTCATTATCCTGAATCTGAACTCTGAGCCTACTTTAGCTGCCCTGCCAACAGCTTCATGTTAATGGTAAACTGTATGTTTCAGAATCATACTCACATATATAAGACTTCCTAAGCTGTGTTCAGGGGTAACCCTGAGCTGATTGCTTTGCACTCTCTAGCTACTGCTAGGCCTTACTCTTCTCTTTTCTTTCCCCCCATAGGGAGTCTCACTGTCACCCAGGCTGGAGTACAGTGGTCCAATCCTGGCTGACTGCAACCTCTCCTTCCCAGTTCAAGTGATTCTCCTGCCCCAGCCTCCCACGTAGCTGGGATTACAGGCATGCGCCACCACGTCCAGCTAATTTTTTTTGTATTTTTAGTAGAAACGGAGTTTCAACATGTGGGCCAAGCTGTCCTCAAACTCCTGACCTCGAGCGATCCATCTTCCTTGGCCTCCCAAAGTGCTGGGATTACAGGCTTGAGCCACCACACCCGAACAACTTCTTATCAGTGTTTATATTGTACAGAATTATGTATTCTGTACAAAATTCCCTTTTATATTTTACTAAAAGGCAGTTTCATTTTGGGAGTGGACACACTTAACCAGTCTGGGTAGTAACAGAGAATTTATGCGGAACTGTGTTCCCCAAAGAAGACTGAAAATCAAAGCTCAGGTAATTCATCCCAAAGACAAACCATCTGCAAATAAACATGAGTTGAACATACACTAACTGGATCCTGCTTTTCAATCTGTAGATATTTCAGTCAGTCATACCTAAGATGATTAAATAAAGAGCAAAAGTAATTACTTTTACTCTATTCACTAATGGTCTAACAATCAACAAGGAGATGTTTACATCAAACCAGGTGGTTGATATATACTTCTTTAAATGTTAGACATTTTCCTTTATGCAAGAAGTTTGGGGGGCAGGCACCTCCATTATAAAGAATTCCAAGTGGCGATCCAAATTTCTCGATTTTCTCAAATAGTAAGGAGGCTACAGACACACACATTCTATTGAGAGCTATGTGCCAAATATTTCATATGTGTATGCATTTTACATACACATTAATTCATTTAAACTTCATATGATGTAGATACTATTACAACTGCCATTTTATATACAAAGAAACTGAGCTTAACTAACTCGCCCAAGATCATATAAACAGAAGTGGGCCAAGATTGGAATCCAAGAAGTGTGACTTCAAAGTCCCATAAGATTAAGTACTGCAATAGTCTGAAGTATATCCAGCAAATTAGAGGATCCTAGGACATATAACTACGCCAATGGAGTATTTCAAGGAGTATTTTAATGTACTCAATCATTCAATCATTTGTTTATATCAATATAAAACTTTATTTCATACTCTGGATCATAATCCAAGTCTGCTTTAATTTTCCTACTCAAATTGTTCCAACTTTGGCCACTGGAAACCCTTTCAGTTGGTTCCTTTGCTCCTTTGCCATAGACCTGTCAATGTGAAATGTTACTGTTTTTAGACCACTTCCTTATTTTTTGGTACAAGATACTCAAGGTTCATCTTATATATGTTTCCTGCCTCAAGCACAGAATCAACCATTTCTCCAAGAAGCCCTAGTTTCTTTTATCGGATAATAGTATTAGAAAATAAGATCCGGGGAAAGGTGTATTGGCTCACACCTGTAATCCCAACACTTTAGCAGGCTGAGGTGGGAGGAGTAATTAAGTCCAGGAGATCAAGACCAGCCTGGGTAACATAGGGAGACCCCCTCTTCTATAAAAATAAAAAAAATTTGGCTGATCACAGTGACTTATGCCTGTAACACCAGCATTTTGGGAGGCCGAGTCAGGTGAATCACTTCAGCTCTGGAGTTCAAGAATAGCCTGGGCAGCATAGCAAAACCCCATCTCTATGAAAAACACAAAAATTAGCTGTATGTGGTGGCAAGAACCTACTGTCCCAGGTACCAGGGAGGCTGAGGTGCAAAGATGGCTTAAGCCCGGGAGACAGAGGTTGCTGTGAGCTGAGATCACGCCACCGCACTCCAGCCTGGGTGACAGGGCCAGACCTGTCTCAAAAGAAAGAAAGAAAGAAAGAAAGAAAATTAGCTGAGCATTGTGGCATATACCTGCTGTCTGAGTCCCAGCTATTTGGGAGGATGAGGTGGGAGGATAGCTTGAGTCCAAAATGTCATAGCTGCAGTGAACACGCCACTGCATTCCAGCCTGGGTGATAGAGCAAGACCCCTGCTAGGCGCACTCCTAGGTATTGTTTCTTTCAACTTTCTCAGTGGACAAAGAATAGAAATATACGTGTGTATATTAATTCAAGTATATACATATATCTATAAATATTTCTACATGTTAATATGGAACTATTCTGTACTGATCTCTCCAGCTCGAATCTATTACCACAAAGGTTATTCTAGCCTCCTACCCTTGCTTAACTGTAAATGCTACTCCAACAGTGAGAAGCCTGCCTCCTGCCATCCATTTACTTAATTCTTCAATTGTAGTATATACATACACAATCAGTACCAAATTGTTAACTTCTATCCCTTTCGGAAGTAACTTCATCAATTAAAGTGTAAGAGTTATGTACAGTTCCTTTTGTCTTACAAATTCCATTCATTTCCAGAGTTACTTAAGTCAGCACCTTCCTCCCTTTTAGCAAGGTTGCTTCACTCATTTGTGATAGTTTCTCCTGTTAAGCTCTGCATTCCTGAAATTCCTTGACTTCTTAAAAAGGTTTTTTTATTTGCATACATTAAAGTTTACTCTTAGGCCCAGCACAGTGGATCACACCTGTAATCCCAGCACTTCTGGAGGCCAAGGCAGGCGATGACTTGAGGCCAGGAGTTCGAGACCAGCCTGGCCAACATGGTGAAACCCCATTCCTACTAAAAATACAAAAATTGGCTCAGCATTGTGGTGCACACCTGTAATTCCAGCTACTTGAAAGGCTGAGGCAGGAGAACTGCTTGAACCTGGGAGGTGGAGGCTGCAGCGGGCCATGATCATGCCACTGCACTCCAGCCTGAGTGACAGAATAAGACCCTGTCATTAAAAAATAACAAAATAAGGCCGGGCGCGGTGGCTCAAGCCTGTAATCCCAGCACTTTGGGAGGCCGAGGCGGGTGGATCACGAGGTCAAGAGATCGAGACCATCCTGGTCAACATGGTGAAACCCCGTCTCTACTAAAAGTGCAAAAAATTAGCTGGGCATGGTGGCACCACGTGCCTGTAATCCCAGCTACTCAGGAGGCTGAGGCAGGAAAATTGCCTGAGCCCAGGAGGCGGAGGTTGCGGTGAGCCGAGATCGCGCCATTGCACTCCAGCCTGGGTAACAAGAGCGAAACTCCGTCTCAAAAAAAAAAAAAAACAAAAAAAAAAAACAAAATAGGCCGGTCGTGGCGGCTCATGCCTGTAATCCCAGCACTTTGGGAGGCTCAGGCAAGGTGGATCATTTGAGGTCAAGGAGTTCCCAATCAGCCTGGCCAACACAGTGAAACCCCGTCTCTACTAAAAATACCAAAATTAGCCGGGGTCATGGCAGGCACCTGTAATTCCAGCTACTCAGGAAACTGAGGCAGGAGAATCACTTGAGCCTGGGAGTAGAGGCTGCAGTGAGCTGGGATCGTGCCAATGCACTCCAGCCTGGGCCACAGAGTGAGCCTATATCGAAAGGAAAGGAAAACGAAAAGGAAAGGAAGGCAGGAAGGTAGGTTTACTCTCCGTGCTGTAAAGTTCTATGGGTTTGACAAATGCATAATGTCATGTGTCCACCATTACAGTGTCAAACAGAATACTTTTGTGAAGCAGTAATTTTAACTAAATTAAATGATACCACCCTCAGTGGGAACAGCATGGTAAGGAAGAAAGAAGATGAAGTCAAGAGCCGTGAGATGAATCCACTGATACACCACAAATAGACTAGGACTGGCAGTTACCTTCTCTGGGTCTCAGTAGTTCTATAAAATGGAGGTTCAATTAGACTAATAATATACACCATTTATTAAACACTCCATGTCAGGAATGGTGCTAAGCACGTCACATGTATTGCTTTGTTTATTTCTAACAACACTATAAAGTAGACACTGAGAGAGGAGGACGTCCACCTTCAGAACGGGAACCTTCGTACAAAACAGAATTAAATAAGGGTGATACTGAAAAACGCAAGAATATTTTTGCTCAGAATTATGTCCAGTGTTACAAATGGAAAAGGGAGGCCAGCCAAACACTGGGCCAAATCTCCACAGTCTCTTCAGAAAGAAGACAGCTCAGGCTGTTGGATTCTCTTACACACATGCTAATAAGAAAAAAAAAGCATCACCTGGGGAGAGGATACACTAATACAGTATTTGCAGAATCCTAAGAAGTACATCCCTGAAACAAAAATTATCTTCAGTTGGGCGCAGTGGCTCAAGCCTGTAATCCCAGCACTTTGGGAGGCTGAAGCAGGTGGATCACGAGGTCAAGAGATCGAGACCATCCTGGTCAACATGGTGAAACCTCGTCTCTTCTAAAAAAATACAAAAAATCGCCGGGCGCGGTGGCTCAAGCCTGTAATCCCAGCACTTTGGGAGGCCGAGGCGGGTGGATCACGAGGTCGAGAGATCGAGACCATCCTGGTCAACATGGTGAAACCCCATCTCTACTCAAAATACAAAAAATTAGCTGGGCATGGTGGTGCGTGCCTGTAATCCGAGCTACTCAGGAGGCTGAGGCAGGAGAATTGCCTGAACCCAGGAGGCGGAGGTTGCAGTGAGCCGAGATCACGCCATTGCACTCCAGCCTGGGTAACAAGAGCGAAACTCCATCTCAAAAAAAAAAAAAATACAAAAAATTAGCTGGGCATGGTGCTGCGTGCCTGTAATCCGAGCTACTCAAGGAGGCTGAGGCAGGAGAATTGCCTGAACCCAGGAGGCGGAGGATGCGGTGAGCCGAGTATTGTGCCATTGCACTCCAGCCTGGGTAACGAGCGAAACTCTGTCTCAAAAAAAAAAAAAAAATTATCTTTGCCAGCATCAATAAGAAAGAAAAGGCAGACTTGATAGCTTACCTAAAAAAACTACTAATGGCAGCCGGGCGCGGTGGCTCAAGCCTGTAATCCCAGCACTTTGGGAGGCCGAGGCGGGTGGATCACGAGGTCAAGAGATCGAGACCATCCTGGTCAACATGGTGAAACCCCATCTCTACTCAAAATACAAAAAATTAGCTGGGCATGGTGGTGCGTGCCTGTAATCCCAGCTACTCAGGAGGCTGAGGCAGGAGAATTGCCTGAACCCAGGAAGCGGAGGTTGCGGTAAGCCGAGATCGCGCCATTGCACTCCAGCCTGGGTAACAAGAGCGAAACTCCGTCTCAAAAAAAAAAAAAAAAAACTACTAATGGCTAGGCACAGTGGTTGATGCCTGTAATCCCAACACTTTGGGAGGCTGACGCAAGTGGAACACCTGAGGTCAGCAGTGCGAGACCACACTGGAAAATATGGTGAAACCCCATCTCTACTAAAAATACAAAAATTAGTCAGGCACAGTGGCAGGCACCTGTAATTCCAGCCACTAGGGAGGCTGAGGCAGGAGAATTGCTTGAACCTGGGAGACAGAGGTTGCAGTGAGCTGAGATCAAGTCACTGCACACCAACCTGGGTGACAAGAGCGAAACTCCATCTCAAAGAAAGAAAAAAAAAAGAAAACTGGCTGTGGTTAAATGAGTATGCTTTTTTTTTTTTAATTTTACTTCTTTTTTTTTTTTTTTTTTTTTTTTGAGACGGAGTTTCGCTCTTGTTACCCAGGCTGGAGTGCAATGGCGCGATCTCGGCTCACCGCAACCTCCGCCTCCCGGGTTCAGGCAATTCTCCTGCCTCAGCCTCCTGAGTAGCTGGGATTACAGGCACGCACCACCATGCCCGGCTATTTTTTTTGTATTTTTAGTAGAGACGGGGTTTCACCATGTTGACCAAGATGGTCTCGATCTCTTGACCTTGTGATCCACCCGCCTCGGCCTCCCAAAGTGCTGGGATTACAGGCTTGAGCCACCGCGCCCGGCCTAATTTTACTTCTTAAATTTTTTAGATGGGGTCTTGGTTGTCACCCAGGCTGGAGTGCAGTGGCTGGATCACAGCTCACTATAGCCTTGACTCTACAAAAGTTAGCCAGGGCCGGCGCAGTGGCTCACGTGATCCTCCCATTTCAGCCTCCAGAGTAGTGGGAACTACAGGTATTCACCACCAAACCTGGCTAATTTTGTTACTGTTGTCATTCTTTTTATTTGTTGTATTTTTTTTTAGAGATGGGGTTTCAACATATTGATCAGGCTGGTCCTGAACTCCTGACCTCACATGATCGGCCCACCTCGGCCTCCCAAAGTGCTGGGATTACAGGCATGAGCCACTGCGCCTGGCCCTGGCTAACTTTTTGTAGAGATGGGGTTTTGCCATGTTGCCTAGGCTGGTCTCAAACTCCTAAACTCAAGTGATTTGCCTGCCTCAGTCTCCCAAAATGCTGAGATTACAGGTGTGAGCTATCATGAAGGTCTTGGTTTTTTAAAATTTTAATAGTAATTCCAATTAGGTAAATGCTATCACTCTTTTCCCCTTCTAAAGATATGATTGAACTTCATTAATAATCTTCAACTTGGCCGGGCGCGGTGGCTCAAGCCTGTAATCCCAGCACTTTGGGAGGCCGAGGCAGGTGGATCACGAGGTCAGGAGATCGAGACCATTCTGGTTAACATGGTAAAACCCCGTTCTCTACTAAAAATATTAAAAAATTAGCTGGGCATGGTGGCACGTGCCTATAATCCCAGCTACTCAGGAGGCTGAGGCAGGAGAATTGCCTGAACCCAGGAGGCGGAGGTTGCGGTGAGCCGAGATCGCGCCATTGCACCCCAGCCTGGGTAACAAGCGAAACTCCATCTCAAAAATAAAATAAAATAAAATAATCTTCAACTTTTCATCAAGATGGTGAATGCCATCTTAAAACCTATTGGAGATTCGTTTTATATTTAGATTTATATAACTGGTTATTCGAAAATATTTAAATACTGGCAAAATTCCTTCACTGCCTCAAAACCAAGCATGATTCACCTGTGTTTTGTGTTTATTTGCCTCCTAACAGCAACAGCTGAAGATAAGGCAGCAATATCTACATTTTTGGCTTTAACTATGCCAAGCTAATTAGAATTTATTGTATTTAAAATGCTTCCTTTTGCTTACCGAAAAACACTTTAGGATGTGGTTTATGTGTAGTATCAAATAAAGGATAATTAACACTTAAAAATAAAATAAAATAGGCCAGCAGTGTTGGTTCATGCCTATAAACCTAGTACTCTGGGAAGCAGAGACAGGCGTATCACCTGAGATCAATCAGCCTAGACAACGTGGTGAAACCCGATACTTAAAATATGAAAATTAGCTGGGCATGGTGGCAGAAACCTATAGTCCCAGCTATTCAGGAAGTTAAGGTAGGAGAGTCCCTTGAACCAGGGAAGCAGAGGTTGCAGTGAACTGAGATAGTGCCACTCCACTCCTGCCTGGTGACACAGCTAGATTCCATCTCAAAAAAAAAAAAAAAAAAAAAGGCCAGGTGTGGCTCATGTCTATAACCTCAGCACCTCGGGAGGCCAAGGTGGGAGGATCACGAGGTCAGGAGTTCAAGACCTGCCTGACCAACTTGGAGAAACCCCATCTCTACCAAAAATACAAAAAAATTAGCTGAGCATAGTGGCATACACCTGTAATCCCCGATAGGAGGCTGAAGCAGGAGAATCGCTGAATCCAGGAGGCAGAGGCCATAGTAGGCCAAGATCAGGCCACTGCACTCCAGCCTGGGCAACAGAGCAAGACTCCATCTGGAGGGTGGGAAGAAAGAAGTTTCAAAAACAGGCTGGACACAGTGGTTCATGCCTGTAATCCCAGCACTTTGGGAGGCCAAAGCATGCAGATCACAGTATCAGGAGTTTGAGACCAGCCTGACCAACGTGGTGAAACGCAATCTCTACTAAAAATTCAAAAATTAGCCGGGCATTGAGGCATGCTCTTATAATCATAGCTACTCGGGCAGCTGAGGCAGGAGAATCACTTGAACCCAGGAGGCGGATATTCAGTGAGCACCACTGCACTCCAGCCTGGCAACAGAGCAAGACTCCATTTCAAAAAAGAAATTTAAAAAGGAGTTTCAAAAACAAACCACTCCAGCCAGGAGCGGTGGCTCATGCTTGTAACCCCAGCATCATGAGAGGCCGAGGTGGTTCAGATCACAAGCTCAGGAGGTCAGGAGTTCAAAACCAGCCTGGTCAACATACTGAAACCCCATCTCTACCAAAAATACAAAAATTAGCCAGGTGTGATGGTGGATACCTATAATCCCAGCTACTCAGGAGGCTGGGGCAGGAGAATCGCTTGAACCCAGGAGGCGGAGGATGCCGTGAGCCGAGATCATGCCACTGCACTCCAACCTAGGCGACACAACTAGACTCTATCTCAACAAAAAAAAAAAACCTGCCAAGCAACATTCATCTTTCAAGCTAGTTCTAATTTTCCAGATTATTCATGTTTTTTCCTAACACAATTCACAGTGCATTGCAGTATTCATTCTACTTGACTCTATTCTGAAGTCAAATTTCTTTTTCTCCTGTTTTATTCTTTTTTGGTTTTTTTGAGATGGAGTCTTGCTCTGTGACCCAGGCTGGAGTTCAGTGGCGCAACCTCGGTTCAGTGCAAGCTTGCCTCCTGGATTCCAGCAATTCACCTGCCTCAACCTCCTGAGTAGCTGGGATTACAGGTGTGTGCCACCATGCTCAGCTAATTTTTCTTTTTGAGACAGCATTTCATCATGTTGACCAGGCTGGTCTCAAACTCCTAACCTCGTGATGTGCCCACCTCAGCCTCTCACAGTGCTGAGATTACAGGCAATGAGCCACCATACCCAGCCTCTTCTTTTTCTTTCTAAAGATACAAAGTCTTGCACTCTCTGCCCAGGCTACAGTACAGTGAGAAAGACCATGTCTCACTGCAGCCTAAAACTCCTGGCCTCCAATCCACCAGCCTAAGACTCCCAAGTAACCAGGACTATAAGTATGTACCACCATGTCCAGCTAACTTTCTTTTTTTTCTGGTAGAGCAGGGTCTTGCCATGTTATCCAGATTATTCTCAATCAATCCTCCTGTGTCAGCCTCCCAAAGTGCTGAGGTTATATAGGTGTGAGACACTGCATCCAGCCACAAATGATTTTTGGGAACTGGGCTGGGCACAGTGACTCACGCCTGTAATCCCAGCACTTTGGGAGGCAAGGCGGATGATCATTTAAGGCCAGGAGTTTGAGACAAGCCTGGCCAACATGGTGAAACCCCATCTCTACTTAAAAAAACAAAAAATAGCCGGGCGCGGTGGCTCAAGCCTGTAATCCCAGCACTTTGGGAGGCCGAGGCGGGTGGATCACGAGGTCAAGAGATCGAGACCATCCTGGTCAACATGGTGAAACCACGTCTCTACTAAAAATACAAAAAAAATTAGCCAGGCATGGTGGCGTGTGCCTGTAATCCCAGCTACTCAGGAGGCTGAGGCAGGAGAACTGCCTGAGCCCAGGAGGCGGAGGTTGCGGTGAGCCGAGATCGCGCCATTGCACTCCAGCCTGGGTAACAAGAGTGAAACTCCGTCTCAAAAAAAAAAAAAAATACAAAAAATAACCAGGCGCGGTGGCTCACGCCTGTAATCCCAGCACTTTGGGAGGCTGAGGCGGGTGGATCACGAGGTCAAGAGATCGAGACCATCCTGGTCAACATGGTGAAACCCTGTCTCTACTAAAAATACAAAAAATTAGCTGAGCATGGTTGTGCGTGCCTATAATCCCAGCTACTCAGGAGGCTGAGGCAGGAGAATTGCCTGAACCCAGGAGGCGGAGGTTGCAGTGAGCCGAGATCGCACCATTGCACTCCAGCCTGGGTAACAAGAGCGAGACTCCGTCTCAGAAAAAAAAAAAAAAATAGCTGGATGTGGGGGTGCACACCTGTAGTCCCAGGTACTTGGGAGGCTGAGGTACAAGAATCACTTGAACCTGGGAAGCAGAGGTTGCAGTGAGCAAAGATAATGCCACCGCACTCCTGCCTGGGCAACAGACTGAGACTCTGTCTCTAAATAAATACATAAATATGAGAACCTTATATTATTCATTTAAAAGATATTCCAGCTGGGCACAGCAGCTCATGCCTATAATCCCAGCACTTTGGGAGGCAGAGGCAGGCAGAACACAAGGTTAGGAGTTAGAGATGAGCCTGGGCAACATAGTGATACCCTGTTTCAAAAATAAATAAATAAATAAAATAAAAGTCATATTCCAGGATAGGGGCAGTGGCTCACCCCTGTGCTCCCAGAACTTTGAAAGGCCAAGTTGGGAAGATAATTTAGGTCAAGTGTTCAAGATCACCCTGGAAAACACAGTGAAATCCCATTTCTATTAAAAATACCAAAATTAGCCAGGTAAGGTGGAATGACTCTGTAGTCTCAGCTGTTTGGGAGGCTGCAGCTGGAGAATCTCTTGAACCTGGGAGGCAGAGATTGCAGTGAGCTGAGATTACACCACCACCACTGTACTCCAGACTAGGCAAGAGAGTATGACTCCATCTCAAAAGGAAAAAAAAAAAAAGAGCATGTTCCAGAAAGCTGTTCACAGGATTTTTGATTTTATAAATCCTCTTGGGGGCAGAGCACAGTGGCTCACACCTGTAATCCCAGCACTTTGGGAGGCAGAGGCAGGTGTATCACCTGAGGTCAGGAGTTCAAGACCAGCCTGGCAAACATGGTGAAATCCCATCTCTACTAAAAACACAAACATTTGGCCAGGCACAGTGGCTCACACCTATAATCCCAGCACTTTGGAAGGCCGAAGTGGGTGGATCACCTGAAGTCAGGAGTTCAAGACCAGCCTAGCCAAGATGGTACAACACCGTCTCAACTAAAAATACAAAAATTAGCCAGATGTGGTGGCAGGCACCTATAATACCAGGTACTTGGGAGGCTGAAGCAGGAGAATTGCTTGAACCCGGGAGGCAGAGGTTGCAGTGAGCCAAGAATGTGCCACTGCATTCCAGCCTGGGCAACAACAGCGAGACTCCGTCTCAGGAAAAAAACAAAAAAACAAAAAACAAAAAACAAAAAAACTTGCTGAATACGGTGATGTGCGCCTGTAATCCCAGCCTCTCAGAAGGCTCCGGCAACAGGCAGAGGTTGCAGGGAGCCAATACCATGCCACTGCACTCTAGCCTGGACTACAAGAGTGAAACTCCATCTCAAAAACAAAACAAAACAAAAAAAACCTCTTGCCAAAGAAAACAGATTTCTTTAGACTACGAAGGGGTCCAAGACACATTTAAAAATGTTAAGAACCCTGCTCTGGAGGGAAAAGTTCTGTTGCCAAAGCTGGAGTGCTGTGGCACAATCAGGGTTCACTCTAACCTCAACCTCCCAGGTTCAAGCAAATCTCCATCTCAGTTTAACAAGTAGCTGAAATACAGGCACATGCCACCTCCATCCAACAGTTTTATTTTCTGTAGAGATGAGGTCTCACTATATTGACCAGGCTGGTCTCAAGCTCCTAGACTCAAATGATCCTTCCTCCTCTGCCTCCCAAAGTCCTGTGTGAACCACTAGGCCTGGCTGAAAATACTCTAAAATATTTTTTGGGAAGGCAGAAGGACTATAACAAAAATAGAATACTGATTCTGTTATTTACTGGGTATGTGATTTAACTTGGTTTCAATTTTGTCATCTGTAAAATGAGGATAATTACAAGGAAGTTTTATGAGCATTAAAATGATAATATTTAATGTTATCTACCATACTGACTGACTCACAAGAGTTGTTTAATGTTAGTGTCTATGACCTTCTCAATCTCTACATGCTATAGCGTATCATATCAAGATTCTGATGCTTAAGATCCAACTTTAAAACTTTTCAAGCCGGGCACGGTGGCTCAAGCCTGTAATCCCAGCACTTTGGGAGGCCGAGGTGGGTGGATCACGAGGTCAAGAGATCGAGACCATCCTGGTCAACATGGTGAAACCCCATCTCTACTAAAAATACAAAAAATTAGCTGGGCATGGTGGCGTGTGCCTGTAATCCCAGCTACTCAGGAGGCTGAGGCAGGAGAATTGCCTGAACCCAGGAGGCGGAGGTTGCGGTGAGCCGAGATCGCGCCATTGCACTCCAGCCTGGGTAACAAGAGCGAAACTCCGTATCAAAAAAAAAAAAACTTTTCAACAGTTTTCCTATAAAAACTCAAGTCTCCTGTTAGCTCTAATCCACTCTGTCCACTCTAAAATCCACTGCATCCTAGCATTTACCTTTCATTTGTATTTTGTTGTTTCTGAGCCAGCTCTGGCTCTGTTGCGAGGCTGAAGTACAGTAGCTCTATCACAGCTAACTGCAATCTCTGCCTCCTGGACTCGAGCCATCCTCCCACGTCAGCCTCCCAAATAGCTTGAACTACAGGTGCACATCACCATGCTTGGCTAATTTTTGTATTTTTTGTAGAGACAAGGTTTTGCCATGTTGCCCACGCAGGTTTCAAATTCTCGAGCTCAAGCAAGCTGCCTGTCTCGGCCTCCCAAAGTGGTGGGATTACAGGTGTGAACCACCAAGGCTGGTCTATTTAATATGAACTTGTATATTCAGGTATTAAATCCCCTAGCCAGTTGTTTTTTTGTTTTGTTTTTTTGAGACAGAGTTTCGCTCTTGTTGCCCAGGTTGGAGTGCAGTGGCGCCATTTCAGCTCACGGCAACCTCCGCCTCCTGGGTTCAAGTGATTCTCCTGCCTCAGCCTCCTGAGTAGCTGGGATTACAGGAGCGCACCATCATGCCCAGCTAATTTTTTGTATTTTTAGTAGACGTAGGGTTTCATCATGTTGGCCAAACTGGTTTCAAACTCCAGACCTCAGGTGATCCCCACCAGTCTCAGCCTCCCAAAGTACAGGGGATTACAGGCAAGAGCCACTGTGCCCAGTTTTTATTAACTTTTTTTTTTTGAGATGGAGTTTCGCTCGTTACCCAGGCTGGAGTGCAATGGCGCGATCTCGGCTCACCGCAACCTCCGCCTCCTGGGTTCAGGCAATTCTCCTGCCTCAGCCTCCTGAGTAGCTGGGATTACAGGCATGTGCCACCATGCCCAGCTAATTTTTTGTATTTTTAGTAGAGACGGGGTTTCACCATGTTGACCAGGATGGTCTCGATCTCTTGACCTCGTGATCCACCCGCCTCAGCCTCCCAAAGTGCTGGGATTACAGGCGTAAGCCACCGCACCCAGCTATTAAGTGAACTTCTAACACCACAGCTTATAAATTTTTTTAAGAGACAGAGTCTCACTCTGTGCCTGGGCTGCAACGCACTTAGCATGATCAGGGTCTCACTCCGCACCCAGGCTGCAGTACAATGGCACAATCATAGCTTACTAGGGGCTCAAGAGTAGTGAGCTATGATTGTGCCAGTGCTTGCCTCCTGAGTAGCTGGGACCATAGGCTTGAGACAACACGCCCAGCATCACAGCTCTTGATTTGTTGCTTTGACTTAATCACATTTCCACCTTGATGTACTCAAAATGTTTTTATTAGACATAAACTTTTCTAATCACATTTGTGCTGTCTACACAAATGTGATCTTTATTATTTCCTATCACAATTTACAGACTTTCAAAAATTGATTTCGTTTCTACTGAAATAAAATGTAAAACAACATAGTAAACTAAATGATGGAAATGAATCCCTTAAAAACAAAATTTATTTTAAAGTCTAGAAGGTATGCAACGTTTACCACACATAATCTCAAATTGTTTTATGGGAGGAAGAGCTTGAAAATTTCAAACATAAAATACAACCAGAATAGAATATTATTTGGTATTAAAAAAAAATGGTGCAGTGCCTCATCCCTGTCATCCCAGCATTTTGGGAGGCCAAGGCAGGCGGAACACTTGAGGTCAGGAGTTCAAGATCATCCTGGTCAACATGGTGAAAACCCGTCTCCACTAAAAATACAAAAATTAGCCAGGCATGGTGGCAGGAGGCTGAGACAGAAGCACTTGAACCTGGGAAGTGGAGACTGTAGTGAGCCAAGACTGCACCACAGCCCTCCAGCCTGGCAACAGTCTCAGTCTGATAAAGAGAAAAAACAAAAACAAAAAACAATGCCAGGCACAGTGGCTCTTGCCTGTAATCCCAGCACTCCCAGTACTTTGGGATGCTAAGGCGGCGGATCACGAGGTCAGGAGTTGGGAATTGCCTGGACAACATAGTGAACCCCTGTCTCTACTAAAAATACAAAAAAACTAGCTGAGCATGGTGGCGGGCGCCTATAATCCTAGCTACTCAGGAGGCTGAAGCAGGAGAATTGCTTGAACCCTGGAGGTAGAAGCTGTGGCAAGCCAAGGTCGCGCCACCACACACCAGCCTGGGTCACAGTGCAACACTCTGTCTCAAAAAAAAGGACTGGGCACGGTGGCTCATGCCTGTAATCCCAGCACTTTGGGAGGCCGAGGTGAGCGGATCACGAGGTTAAGAGATGGAGACCATCCTGGCCAACATGGTGAAACCCCGTTTCTACTAAAAATACAAAAATTAGCCGGGTGTGGTGGCGTGCACCTGTAGTCCCAGCTACTCAGGAGGCTGAGGCAGGAAAATCGATTTAACTGGTAAGGCAAAGGTTGCAGTGAGTCCAGATCGCGCCATTGTACAACAGCATGGTGACAGAGCTAAACTCCGTCGAGAAAAAGAAAAAGCGAAAGAAAGGAAGGAAGAAAGGAAGAAGACAGAGAGAGAGAGAGAGAGAGAGGAACGGAGGGACGGAGGGAGGAAGAGAAGGAAGGAGAGAAGAAAGGAAGGACGGACTGATGGACGGACTCACCAGGGCACGGTGGCTCATGCCTGTAATCCCAGCACTCTGGGAGGCCTAGGCAGGCGGATCACGAGGTCATGTGATCTACACCATCCTGGCTAACACGGTGAAACCCTCCCCTACCCCTCCTTCTCTACTCGAAAATACCAAAAAAATTAGCCAGGTATGGTGGCAGGCGCCTGTAGTCTCAGCTACTTGGAAGGCTGAGGCAGGAGGATCGCTTGAACCTGGGAGGTGGAGGCTGCAGTGAGCCAAGATCGCGCCACTGTACTCCTAGCTGAGCTACAGAGGAGACTCCATCTTAAAAAAAAAAAAAAAAAGGACGGGGGGCAGGGGGGATGAAGTCCTGATAACATGCTACGACATAGATGAACCTTGAAAACACATGTTCAGGGAAACAAACCAAGCAAAGAAAGACGCATATTGTATGATTCTTTTTATAGGCAAATCTAGACAGAAAATATACCGGTGGTTACTTGGCTGGGGGGAAAGGGAATGGGGAGTGTCTGCTAAATGGCTTCTAGAGATTCTTTTTTCAGGATGACGAATTAAATAGTGGTTGATGGCTATAGAACTTAATACAGTTTTAGAATATCGATGAATTATATGCTTTAGAATGCTGAATTTTTTGGTATGTGAATCATATTTCAATAAAGCTTATTAAATTTTTTTTAAGTTGCCACTGAAAAGCCACAATAATTTTGTTGGCAAAGGAAATCATTAAGTCACTGAAAAACTAACCTTAATGTTAGCCAGGTCAACCTCCAAATTCCATCTCCCATTCCTAACAAGAACATGAAACTAGAGACAGTTTGTGAATCAAAGAATTCCACACACAAAATGCTGTTAGCTAGAATAGTAAGTGGCTTCCTGGGCTCTGTCACTAATAAACTGTAGGGGGCTTCCAGCCTCGGCGATTACGGAAGTAGTACTTTTCATCAGCCAGCTCAAGAAGGAACGTCAAAATAGGATGACACTTGCCTAGTCGCTCTACAAAAAACTGAAAAACCAGAAAGGGTGTCATCTACACACTCCTAAGTCTATGCAGGTGTCAGCCTGCCCCCACCCAACACCAGCCAGCAGCGTGCACCATTCAACCGCATTTCAACTTGAGCCTTACAAACTGACACTTACACTAAAAAGTCCTTAGATCTCATTTGTTTAAAATGACAGATATACACCCCTCACAGGGTTCTCACTCAACGCCTTCCAGCCTCCGCCCTGCCCCTGCCCACCCCCAAACCTACACACGTGTTAGCCCGACACCGCCCCACCGGGTCCCACGTGCACCTGGTCTAACACACTCCCCACGTGTGGGCGCCCCACGGGCTTCCTCAGGTAGCTGAGATTACCGCGTGACCCCGGGTCTCTCGAGATATGAGACGGGAAGGACGAGGCCCTAAGTCCCTGAGGTCCCAACCCTGCGGGGAGTGTCCACACCCATCCTCCATACTAACCCCAACAAATCGGAGGGCCGGGGGCGACGGCCCCTTTAAGACGCGGCCCAGTTGTCGCCCGCAGAGAGGGGCGCAACAAGGCCTACACAACCCCCACTCCGTTCGCCCGCCCACGTCTAGTCGCCTCACCTCGGGCCGCCGGGCCCCGCCGCCGCGGCGGCGGCGGAGGGGGGGCGGAGTGCGGGCGGGGTCCGGAGGGGGGGGTCGCCCCGCCGACGGTGGAGCCGCGGTTCGCTCTCTGAGGCCGTGGGACAGTGACTGCGTTGGGCGTGGACGCTCCTAGCTCGCTCCCTCCGCGGCTCCTGGGACCCCAAGATGGCGGCGGCGCTGAGGCGGCTGCGGGCGCTGGGCCGGCGGCGGCGGCGGCCACTTTCACTCACTGAGAGGAGCGGAGCAGGGACACGGGGAGCCATGGCGGGGGGGAGGAGAGGCGCCATAGCCAGGCCAGAACAATCGAGCCGCTACTCGGGTGGCTTACCCCCGCCCCGCCCACACTCACTGCTCGTCGCCTGCCCGTGGCCACTCGCAGTGCCGCTGCCGTCGGCCTCGTGCACCTTGCACCCTGCCGCTGCCACCTGACGCCCGGTGCGGACCGGGGTTCCAGGGAAGACCCTGATCCATGCCATCTGAGTACAGATTGGTCGAGGCTGGGACTGGCGAAGATTGCCGAAAGGCAGCGGGGAGGAGGAGGATGTCATCGCTACAGTGAGCAAGCAGATCTCGCAGGAGGAAATGTCGCGAGAGCGTTGTAGGCCCGCGACTGCCGAGGCAAGGTTACTTTTCCCGGAAGTAACGTCAATTGAAACCGCCCGGGATCTTGGGAATGTTTGTTCCTGCAGGCTAGAGGTGGGAATGTGTCGCCAAATTGACAAGTTGAGGGGAAGGAAAGGGTCGCGGCTGGTATTTTATTAACAGTTTCTGACTCCTTTGGATGGGGTTGTAGATTGTCGGGGAAGTGCCTGGTGTGTACTCTACTGCTATACAGTAATTAGTTTGGGGCTGCCACTTAGACTCTGGGACCAAGAGCGCGATAGGTTAGGTAAGACAGCATAGTTAGATAATATGTCTAAGTGAAGGTTTTAGGATACAGGGACTTGGGAACACACAGACCTCTTGTCAGAAATGCCATCCTGTTCTCACATCCACACACTATGCCTCTGAAAAATGAATAATTGCTTTTACCTGTGCCGACAATTTGAGTCCACTGCCACCCACATTTTCTAAACTTGGGGGAGGGGTCTCGCCATGTTGCCCAGTCTCAATCTCGCAGGCTGGTCCCAGTCTCCTGGCCTGAGGTGATCCAGGCAGGAGGATCACCTCAGGCCGGGAATTTAGAGCAGTCCATTAGACTGGCCGACATGGGGAGACCCCATCTCTATAAAAAAGAAAAAATAGGCCGGACCTGTAATCCTAGCGCTTTGGGAGGCTGAGGCGGATGGATCACCTGAGGTCAGGAGTTCAAGACCAAGCTGGGCAACATGGCAAAACCCCATCTCTACTAAAAATACAAAAAAAAGAAAGAAAGAAAGAAAAATGTAATCGACTCAACTACTAGGATCTGTGGTGAGAACTATCTAGTGGAAAGCCTAGGTGTAGATAAGAACCTGAACTTACTAAAAGTTAAATACGCCGTTATTTCCGTTCCTTTGTGTCTCATTCCCTTTGGTTCAGAACGCCTGGTCTCAAGCTGTCCTCCCGCCTCTGACTCCTTAAGAGCTGGGATTACAGATGTGAGCCACAGCGCCCGGCTGTGTCTCATTTTTTAATCCATTTCAATCTGGCCCTTAGCATTTATCGGAAAAGTATTTGTCTAAGGTCATCAAGTAGCCTTCTTGTGCTGAATTAACTGGCCTTTAAAAAGTTTTTGTTTTTATTTTTTTGTTGTTGTTGTTGTTTTTTTTTTTTTTTGAGATGGAGTTTCGCTCGTTACCCAGGCTGGAGTGCAATGGCGCGATCTCGGCTCACTGCAGCCTCCGCCTCCTGGGTTCAGGCAATTCTCCTGCCTCAGCCTCCTGAGTAGCTGGGATTACAGGCACGCGCCACCATGCCCAGCTGATTTTTTGTATTTTTAGTAGAGACGGGGTTTCACCATGTTGACCAGGATGGTCTCGATCTCTTGACCTCGTGATTCACCCGCCTCGGCCTCTCAAAGTGCTGGGATTACAGGCTTGAGCCACCGTGCCCGGCCCTTTAAAAAGTTAAATTTGCTGCTAGGCACAGTGGCTCATGCCTGTAATCCCAGCAGTTTGGGAGGCCGAGGTGGGCAGATTTGACGTCAGGAGTTCGAGGCCAGCTTGGCCAACATGGTGAAATCCATCTTTTTAGTAAAGTACAGAAATTTAGAAAAAAAGAAAAGTACAGAAATTAGCTGGGCATGGTGGTGCATGCCTGTAATCCCAACTACTCAAGAGTCTGAGGCAGGAGAATTGCTTGAACCCAGGAGGCGGAGGTTACAGTGAGCCGAGATTGCACTACTGCACTCCAGCCTGGGCAACAGAGCAAGACTCTCTCAAAAAATAAAGAAAGAAAGAAAACCAACTAGCATAATATTTGAGTAGCAATGAGCTGTTCTGACTGGAACATAAATCAAAAGAAAAAGAAAAAAGAAAGATAAGTCACTAAGTTAGCAAAATAACAAGTTGTAGATTCCTCTAAAGTTCAAATGTAGGTTGTCTATTATATTAGGTTTTTATTGCTTGGCTAAAAAATTACTAAAGTATAGTAGCTTAACATAACATAGGTTTATTATCTTACAGTTCTGTAGTTGAGAAGTCTGACATCGGTCTCACTGGTGTAAAATCACTGTTGTTTAAAACACATTAGAAAATATGGCCAGGCACTGTGGCTCATGCCTGTAATCCCAGCACTTTGGGAGACCAAGGCAGGAGGATCACTTGAAGTCAGGAGTTAGAGACCAGCCTGGCCAACATGGTGAAACCCTGACTCTACTAAAAAAATGCAAAAATTAGCTGGGTGTGGTGGCTCACACTTGTACTCCTAGCTACTTGGGAGGCTGAGGTGAGAGGATTGCTTGAACTTGAGAGTCAGGGATAGTAGTGAGCCTAGCTTGTACCACTTACTCCACTCCAGCCTGGGCGACAGAGCAAGACTGCATCTCAAAAAATAATAATAGGCTGGGTATGGTGGCTCACACCTCTAATTCCAGTACTTTGGGAGGCCAAGGCAGGCAGATCATGAGGTCAGGAGTTAGAGAGCAGCCTGGCCAACATGATGCAATCCCATCTCTACTAAAAATACAAAAATTAGCAGGGCACGGTGCTGTAATCCCAGCTACTCAGGATGCTGAGGCAGGAAAATAGCTTGAACTCAGGAAGCAGAGGTTGCAACGAGCGATTGCAGCCTGGGTGACAGAGTAAGACTCAGTTCCAAAAAAAAAAAAAAAAAAAAAAAACTATTGTCTTCATTGATAATAATCTCTGTGTCATTTGACTTTGTTGTCATACCTTCCTTCATAATTAGTTCTTTGAAAGTATTATAATGGCTACTATGAAGCCTTTTAAATGGAACATCTGTTTGCAATTGCAAGCAGTATATGTTTCCTGCTTTTTTCCAGAGTATGGATCATAGTTCCCTGTTTTTTCACAAGTCTCATAATATGTTTGTGGGAAATTGGTGTATTTAAAACAATATACTGGGGCCAGGCACGGTGGCTCATGCCTGTAATCGCAGCACTTTGGGAGGGTGAGGTGGGCAGATCACGAGGTCAGTAGTTCCAAGACCAGACAGGCCAACATGGTGAAACCCTGTCTCTACTAAAAAATACAAAAATTAGCTGGGCATGGTGGCTCGTGCCTGTAATCCCAGCTACTTGGGAGGCTGAAGTAGAACTGCTTGAACGGGGACCCGTGAGGCAGAGGTTGCAGTGAGCCGAGATCACGCCACTGCACTCGATCCTGGGCTACAGAGCGAGACTCCATCTCAAAAAATAATAATATATTGGGCCAGGTACAGTGGCGCACACCTGTAATCCCAGAATTTTGGGAGGCTGAGGTGAACAAATTGCTTGAGCTCTGGAGTTCAAGACCAGCTTGAGCAACATGGTAAAACCTTGTCTCTACAAAAAACACAAAAATTAGCCAGCCATGGTGGTCCATGTCTGTAGTGCCAGCTTCTTGGGAGGCTGAGGCAGGAGGATTGCTTCAGCCCAGGAAATCAAGACTGCAGTGAGCCATGATCGCACCTCTGTACTCCAGCCTGGCCCACAGAGCGAAATCCTGTAAAAATAAATAATAAGCCGGGCGCGGTGGCTCAAGCCTGTAATCCCAGCACTTTGGGAGGCCGAGGCGGGTGGATCACGAGGTCAAGAGATCGAGACCATCCTGGTCAACATGGTGAAACCCCGTCTCTACTAAAAGTGCAAAAAATTAGCTGGGCATGGTGGCACGTGCCTGTAATCCCAGCCACTCAGGAGGCTGAGGCAGGAGAATTGCCTGAGCCCAGGAGGCGGAGGTTGCGGTGAGCCGAGATCGCGCCATTGCACTCCAGCCTGGGTAACAAGGGCGAAACTCCGTCTCAAAAAAAAAAATAAAATAAAATAAATAAATAAATAAATAAATAAATAATAAAATAATATAGTAACTCTTGGGTACTGATCTGCTAGTAAAGGGCTGGTTCTGTTATTTGCTTTTTATTTGTTTAGTGACTGGGTGGAATGCTTTAGTGCAACCTATTGCCTACTCCCAACAGCTTTTTTTTTTTCCTTTTTTGAACAAAGTCTCTCTCTGTAGCCCAGGCTGGAGTGCAGTGGCTTGATCTTGACTCACTGCAACCTCTGCCTCCCGGGTTCAAGTGATTCTCTAGCCTCAGCCTCCTGAGTAGCTGGGACTACAGGTGCCAGCCACCACACCCTGGCTAATTTTTTGTATTTTTTTTTTTTTTTTTTTTGAGACGGAGTTTCGCTCTTGTTACCCAGGCTGGAGTGCAATGGCGCGATCTCGGCTCACCGCAACCTCCGCCTCCTGGGTTCAGGCAATTCTCCTGCCTCAGCCTCCTGAGTAGCTGGGATTATAGGCACACGCCACCATGCCCAGCTAATTTTTTATATTTTTAGTAGAGACGGGGTTTCACCATGTTGACCAGGTTGGTCTCGATCTCTCAACCTCGTGATCCACCCGCCTCGGCCTCCCAAAGTGCTGGGATTACAGGCTTGAGCCACCGCGCCCGGCCATTTTTTGTATTTTTAATAGAGACAGGGTTTCACTGTGTTAGCCAGGATGGTCTTGATCTGACCTTGTGATCCACCTGCCTCAGCCTCCCAAAGTGCTGGGATTATAGGCATGAGCCACCATGCCCAGCGTTTTTTGAGACAGAGTCTAACTCTTGCCCAGGCTAGAGTGCAGTGCTGCCATCTCAGCTCACTGCAACATCTGCCTGCCTGGATCAAGCAGTTCTCCTGCCTCAAGCCTCCTAAGTGGCTGGGATCACAGGCACACACCACCATGCCCAGGTAGTGTTTCTATTTTAGAAACAGAGTTCACCATCTTGGCCAGGCTGATCTTGAACTCCTGACCTCAGGTTATCTGCCTGCCTCGGCCTCCAAAAGTACTAGGATCACAGGTGTCAGCCACTGTACCCAGGCTCCTACTCCCAACAGTTCTAAGCCTCTGATCTTGGTTCCCCAGGTCCCACAATCTTGGATATGTCTACAGTCACCCTGGGATAACAAAGATTTTGGCAGGGATCTCTGACTCTTTTCCCTGAACAATCCTAGCTGTTAAATTCCATTCACTACTGATGGCTCTATTCCTTTCAGTAATGCCCTTGGTCACAAATTCCTTCTCAGAAATAATCCAGTCAAATTCAGGCTCCTTTAAGAGATTGTTGTCAGGGTCAAGGTTTGAGATTTGTTCAGTCCCAAGGCAGGTTTCTCCAAATGTCTACTTTCCCAATTCTCTTGGGCACAGTAGCCAACCCACATTTTAGTTTATATATCCAATGGCTCCTCCCAATTGCCTCACCACAACCTCCGCTATTTTTGAAAGAACCCTTAGGCTCAAATTCTCCCACACTCCATTGCAAATTAAGTCAGTCCTTCTGGGAAGAGATTAGGAACTGCTTTCTTCCTTCCCCACCCCCACTCCACCCTTTTCTTTTAGGAGATACTTGCTTTAAAACTTGCTTCTCCTGCCAGGGAAAATCTCTAGGCCAAGTCTCTGAAGTGTGGGAGAAACAATGACATAATTCTCCAAATGATTTTTCTGCCTAGGAGCTGAGAACTCAGTGGATGAGATGTAGAAGACACAGGTGTTGGTTTGCCTCGGTGTGGGACCACCTTCAGAACCACTACTAAAGCAATGAATGCCTCAGTGTTCTCAGCACAGCCACACCCAACGTACAGCCTCTGTCCCACAGCAGGGGCCAGGGAGAAGAAAGAACCCCTGCACATTAGCCCAGAATTTGGTATCAGCAACAGGTAGGTGGGAGCTGGATGAGAACTGTTGACGTCTTGCCCTTACCAGGAAGATGGCTCTCCAACTGGAAGCTAAGGAGAGAGGAAGCCCTGTGGTCTTGGCTGCACCATCCTGCAGTGGAATCTCCACTTGGCTAAACTGGGAGAGGAGAGGAGGGAAATGAATTCTGGTTAAAACACCACATCAGCCGGGCGCGGTGGCTCACGCCTGTAATCCCAGCACTTCGGGAGGCCAAGGCGGGTGAATCACGAGGTCAAGAGATCAAGACCATCCTGGCCAACATGGTGAAACCCCGTCTCTACTAAAAATACAAAAAATTAGCTGGGCGTGGTGGTGCGCTCCTGTAATTCCAGCTACTCGGGAGGCTGAGGCAGGAGAATTGCTTGAAACCGGGAGGCAGAGGTGGCAGTGAGCCGAGATCGCGCCACTGCACTCCAGCCTGGCGCCTGGCAATGGAACGATACTCTGTCTCAAAAAAAAAAAAAAAAAAAAAACAGGCCGGGCGCGGTGGCTCAAGCCTGTAATCCCGGGACTTTGGGAGGCCGAGGCGGGTGGATCACAAGGTCAAGAGATCGAGACCGTCCTGGTCAACATAGTGAAACCCCGTCTCTACTAAAAATACAAAAATTAGCTGGGCATGGTGGCGCGTGCCTGTAATCCCAGCTACTCAGGAGGCTGAGGCAGGAGAATTGCCTGAACCCAGGAGGCGGAGGTTGCGGTGAGCCGAGATCGCGCCATTGCACTCTAGCCTGGGGAACAAGAGCGAAACTCTGTCTCAAAAAAAAAAAAAAAAACACCACAGCATTCATTACGTGGAAGTGGATCATCATAAAGGTCTTCATCTTCATTGCTTTCACACTGATAGGCTAAGGAGGAGGAAGAAGAGAAGAGTCTTACTGTCTTAGTGGTGGCAGAGATGAAGAAAATTCATATGTACATGGATCTGTGCAGATCAAACCCATGTTGGTCAAGGGTCAACTGTATATAAAAATCAATTATATTTTCATATAATAGAAACAAATAATTGGAAGTTAAAATATTTAAAATACAATTTATAATAACAAGCTGTGAAATACTTGGTTTGGATATTTGTCCCCACCAAATCTGATGTTGCAATGTGATTCCCAATGTTGGAGGTGGGGTCTGAGGAGAGGTGATTGGATCATGGGGGTGGATTTATCACACATGGATTAGCATTATCTACTTGGTGATAAGTGAGTTCCCCTTCTGAGTTCATATGAGATCTGGTTGTTTAAAACTGTATGGCACAGGCCAGGCACAGTGGCTCACACCTATAATCCCAGCACTTTGGGAGGCTGAGGCGGGCAGATCACCTGAAGTTGGGAGTTTGAGACCAGTCCTGACAAGCATGGAGGAACCCCATCTCTACTAAAAATGCAAAATTAGCCAAGCATGGTGGCACATGTCTGTAATTCCAGCTACTCTGGAGGCTGTTGCAGGAGAAGCCCTTGAACTCAGGAGGCGGAGCTTGCAGTGAGCCAAAATCTTGCCATTGAACTCCAGCCTGGGCAACAGGAACAAAACTGCATCTTTTTTTTTTTTTTTTTTTTTTGAGACAGAGTTCCGCTCTTGTTACCCAGGCTGGAGTGCAATGGCGTGATCTCGGCTCACCGCAACCTCCGCCTCCTGGGTTCAGGCAATTCTCCTGCCTCAGCCTCCTGAGTAGCTGGGATTACAGGCACGCGCCACCATGCCCAGCTAATTTTTTGTATTTTTAGTAGAGATGGGGTTTCACCATGTTGACCAGGATGGTCTCGATCTCTCAACCTCGTGATCCACCCACCTCGGCCTCCAAAGTGCTGGGATTACAGGCTTGAGCCACCGCGCCCGGCCTAAAACTGCATCTTAAAAAAAAAAAAGAAAAGACTGAGGAGGCCAGGCCCACTGGCTCACCCTTATAATCCTAGCACTTTGGGAGGCAGAGGCTGGCGTATTACCTGGGGCTGGTAGTTCAAGACCAGCCGTGGCCAACATGGTGAAACCCTGTCTCTACTAAAAATACAAAAATTAACCAGGCATGGTGGCAGACGCCAGTAATCCCTGCCACTTGGGAAGCTGAAGCAGGAGAATTACTTGAACTCAGGAGGCGGAGATTATGGTGAGCTGAGATAACACCACTGCACTCCAGCCTGGGCAACAGAGCCAGACTCTGTCTTATTTTTAAAAAAAAACAAAAAACAAACAAAGTTATATGAGAGGCCGGGTATGGTGGCTCATGCCTATAATCCTAGCACATTGGCAGGCCAAGGTAGGTGGATCACCTGAAGTCAGGAGTTCCAGACCAGCCTGGCCAACGTGGCAAAACCCTATCTCTACTAACAATACAAAAATTGGCTGGGCATGGTGGCTCACACCTGTAATCCCAGCACTTTGGGAAGCCAAGGTGGGTGGATCATAATGCCAGAGGTTTAAGACCAGCCTGGTCAAGTGGTGAAACCCCATCCTTACTAAAAATACAAAAAAATAGCTGTTCGGAGTGCAGTGGTGTTTACAACTAATTGATCACAACTAGTTACAGATTTCTTTGTTCCTTCTCCACTCCCACTGCTTCACTTGACTAGCCTTAAAAATAAAAATTTTAGGCCGGGCTCGGTGGCTCAAGCCTGTAATCCCAGCACTTTGGGAGGCCGAGGCGGGTGGATCACGAGGTCGAGAGATCGAGACCATCTTGGTCAACATAGTGAAACCCCGTCTCTACTAAAAATACAAAAAACTAGCTGGGTGTGGTGGCGCGTGCCTGTAATCCCAGCTACTTAGGAGGCTGAGGCAGGAGAATTGCCTGAGCCCAGGCAGAGGTTGCGGTGAGCCGAGATCGCTCCATTGCACTCCAGCCTGGGTAACGAGAGTGAAACTCCGTCTCAAAAAAAAAAAAAAAATTTTAAAAACGCTGGGCACAGTGGCTCACGCCTGTAATCCCAGCACTTTGGGAGGCCAAGGCGGGTGGATCATGAGGTCAAGAGATTGAGACCATCCTGGCCAACATGGTGAAACCCCGTCTCTACTAAAAATACAAAAAAAAAATTAGCTGGGCGTGGTGGCCCACACCTGTAGTCCCAGCTACTCAGGAGGCTGAGGCAGGAGAATTGCTTGAACCCGGGAGGCGGAGGTTGCAGTGAGCCGAGGTTGCACCACTGCACTCCAGCCTGGTGCCTGGTGACGGAGTGAGACTCTGTCTTAAAAAAAAAAAAAAAAAAAAAAAGGGCTGGGCGCGGTGGCTCAAGCCTGTAATCCCAGCACTTTGGGAGGCCGAGGCGGGTGGATCACAAGGTCAAGAGATCGAGACCATCTTGGTCAAGAAGGTGAAACCCCGTCTCTACTAAAAATACAAAAAATTAGCTGGGCATGGTGGCTCGTGCCTGTAATCCCAGCTACTCGGGAGGCTGAGGCAGGAGAATTGCCTGAACCCAGGAGGCGGAGGTTGCGGTGAGCCGAGATCGCGCCATTGCACTCCAGCCTGGGCACCAAGAGTGAAACTCCATCTCAAAAAAAAAAAAAAAAAAAAAAAGAGCCGGGCGCGGTGGCTCAAGCCTGTAATCCCAACACTTTGGGAGGCCGAGGTGGGTGGATCACGAGGTCAAGAGATTGAGACCATCCTGGTCAACATGGTGAAACCCCGCCTCTACTAAAAATACAAAAATTAGCTGGGCATGGTGGCGCGTGCCTGTAATCCCAGCTACTCAGGAGGCTGAGGCAGGAGAATTGCCTGAACCCAGGAGGTGGAGGTTGTGGTGAGCCGAGATCGCACCATTGCACTCCAGCCTGGGTAACATGAGCGAAACTCCGTCTCAAAAAAAAAAAAAAAAAAAAAAATATATATATATATATATATATATATATATATACACACACACACACATATATGTATATATATATACATATATATGTATATATATATATACACACAAAAAAATTAGCTGGGCTTGGTGGTGGGCACCTGTAATCCCAGCTACTTGGGAGGCTGAGGCAAACTATTGCTTGAACCCAGGAGGTGGAGGTTGCAGTGAGCCAATATCAAGCCACTGCACTGCAGCCTGGGCAACAGAGTCAGACTTTGTCTAAAAACAAAACAAAAAAATTAGCCAGGCATGGTGGCACATGCCTGTAATCCCAGTTACATGGGAGGCTGAGGCAGGAAAATTGCTTGAACCTGGCCGGTTGAGGTTTCAGTGAGCTGGGATTGCGACATTTCACTCCAGCCTGGTTGAAAGAGCGAAACTCTGTCTCAAAAAAAAAAAAAAAAAAAAAAAAAAAGTTATATGGGGAGGTTTTTGACCAGGCAGGAAATCAGTGGCCCTAATGCCTGTGTCGCACAACAATCAACTGTATTAACTTTGTGTCCTACAACGTTTTAATCATCACTTATTAGTTCTAGTAGATCTTTGTAGGTTTTTTGAAATTTTCCTTTTTTTTTTTTTTTTTTGAGTTGTAGTTTTGCTCTTGTTGTCCAGGCTGGAGTGCTGTAATGTGATCTCAACCTCCGCCTCCTGGGTTCAAGTGATTCTCCAGCCTCAGATGCCCTAGTAGCAGGGATTACAGTGGCCTGCCACCACACCCAGCTAATTTTTGTAGTTTTAGTAGAGACGGGGTTTTACCATGTTGGCCAGGCTGATCTTGAACTCCTGACCACAACTGACTCTCCCAACTTGGCCTCCCAAAGTGCTGGGATTATAAGTATGAGTCACCATGCCTGGACAGGTTTTTTTGGACTTTCTACATAGATGATGTTTTCTCTTTTTAACATTTTTTTTTTTTGACATTTTCTTTTCTTTCTTTCTTTCTTTTTTTTTTTTTTTTTTTTTTTTTTTTTTTTTGAGACGGAGTTTCGCTCTTGTTACCCAGGCTGGAGTGCAATGGCGCGATCTCGGCTCACCGCAACCTCCGCCTCCCGGGTTCAGGCAATTCTCCTGCCTCAGCCTCCTGAGTAGCTGGGATTACAGGCACGCGCCACCACGCCCAGCTAATTTTTTGTATTTTTAGTAGAGACGGGGTTTCACCATGTTGACCAGGATGGTCTCGATCTCTCGACCTCGTGATCCACCCTCCTCGGCCTCCCAAAGTGCTGGGATTGCAGGCTTGAGCCACCGCGCCCGGCCTTTTTTTTTTTTTTGAGACAAGGTCTTGCTCTGTCACCCAGAGTTCCCAGCTGGAGGGCAATGATGCAGTCATGGCTCACTGCAGCCACAACTTCCTGGGCTTAAGTGATACTCCCACCTCAGGCTCTTGAGTATCTGGGACTACAGTTTGCGCCAAAATACCTGGCTAATTTTTGTTTTTTTTGTTGAGATGGGGTTTCGCCATGTTGCCTGGTCTTGAACTCCTGGACTCAAGTGATCCTCCTGCCTTGGAACACCAAAGTGTTCAGATTACAGGCGTGAGCCACCATGCCCCAAAGATATGTTCTCTTTGAATAAAGTCTGTAACAAATCTTATTCAAAGATGGGAAGAAAACCAGGTGTGGTGGCTCAAGCCTGTAATCTGAACACTTTGGGAGGCCAAGGCGGGTGGATCACCTTAGGTCAGGAGTTCAAGACCAGGCTCTTGGTGAAACCCCTCGTCTCTACTAAAATTACAAAGTTAGTTGGGTGTGGTTGCAGGTGCCTGTAATCCTATCTACTTGGGAGGCTGAGGCAGAAGAATCGCTTGAACCCGGAGATGGAGCTTGCTGTGAGCCGAGATCCAGCCTGGACAATACAGTGAGACTCCTCCTCAAAAAAAAAATAAGGTAAGATAGGGATATAGGGATCACTTAAAGGAGTATCCTGCTGGCCAAGCGTAAGACTGTTTGATCATCAAAATAAAGAATGATAGTAAATAATTATTATTTATAAGAATCTATATGTGGACATAAATACATACATAAATGAATAAATAATGAATGAGTGAATAAATGAAGGAGAAGAGAAATTTTTTTTTTTTTTTTTTTTTTTTTTGACACGGTTTCACCATGTTGGTCAGACTGGTCTCGAACTCCTGTCCTCAAGTAATCCACCTGCCTTGGCCTCCCAAAGTGCTGGGATTACAGGCATGAGCCACCACACGGGCCCCTTTTTCTTTTTTTTTTTTTTTTTTGAGACCGGAGTTTCGCTCTTGTTACCCAGGCTGGAGTGCAATGGCGCGATCTCGGCTCACCGCAACCTCCGCCTCCTGGGTTCAGGCAATTCTCCTGCCTCAGCCTCCTGAGTAGCTGGGATTACAGGCACGCACCACCATGCCCAGCTAATTTTTTGTATTTTTAGTAGAGACGGGGTTTCACCATGTTGACCAGGTTGGTCTCGATCTCTCGACCTCGTGATCCACCCGCCTCGGCCTCCCAAAGTGCTGGGATTACAGGCTTGAGCCACCGCGCCCGGCTTCTTTTTTTTTCTTAAGGTAGAGTCGAGCTCTGTCACCCAGGCTGGAGTACAGTGGAGTGATCTCAGCTTGCTACAACCTCCACCTCCTGGGTTCAAGCAGTTCTCCTGCCTCATCTTCCCATGTAGCTGTGATTACAGGCAGGCACCACCATGCCTGGCTAATTTTTTTTTATTTTTAATAGAGACAGGGTTTCACCTTGTTGGCCAGGCTAGTCTTGAACGCTTGACCTCAAGTGATTGGCCCGCCTTGGCATCCCAAAGTGCTGAGAATACAGGCATGAGCCACCATGCCTGACCAGAAAGTTATTTCAGGAAAATCCAAAATAATAAGTGAAGAAGGAATAATGGAATTGGAAAATCACTATTTGATAACCATCATAGTAACTGATTGAGTTATCAGTGTATCAGTGGACACTGTACAATGCTAAAGCTAGTGGGTAAAAGTTTAAGGAGTATAGGCCGGGTGCGGTTGCTCAAGCCTGTAATCCCCGCACTTTGGGAGGCTGAGGTGGGTGGATCACAAGGTCAAGAGATCGAGACCATCTTGGTCAACATGGTGAAACCCCATCTCTACTAAAAATGCAAAAAATTAGCTGGGCATGGTGGCGCGTGCCTGTAATCCCAGCTACTCGGGAGGGTGAGGCAGGAGAATTGCTTGAACCCAGGAGGCGGAGGTTGCGGTAAGCCGAGATCATGCCATTGCACTCCAGCCTGGGTAACAAGAGTGAAACTCTGTCTCAAAAAAAAAAAAAAAAAAAGTTTAAGGAGTCTTAGCGTGGTGGCTAACGCCTGTAATCCTAGCAGTTTGGGAGGTGAAGGTCAGGAGATCAAGACCATCCTGGCCAATGTGGTGAAACCCTGTCTTTACTAAAAAACACAAAAATTAGCCAGGTGTGGCAGCGCGTGCCTGTAGTCCCAGCTACTCAGAAGGCTGAGGCAGGAGAAATGCTTGAACCTGGGAGGCGGAGGCTGCAGTGAGCCGATACTGCACCACTGCACTCCAGCCTGGGCAACAGAGTGAGAAGACTCTGTCTCAAAAAAAAAAGTTTAAGGACCAAGATGTTTACACAATCTCAACTTTTATCTCCCTGCAAGATACTTATTAACTATAAAAGGTAAAATAGTAACTTCACAGTGGAAAAGCCTGGCAAACATCATCTTTACCAAGTGATCAAAGCTAATAAAGTTAACATCATTCATTTATAATGACACTGATTGATAGCATGTGTTTTCTGATATGATGCACTGAAAAGAACTCAGCATCACTTCTTCCGAATTACAGCTAAATTAATCTAACCGAAATCTAATCATGAGGGAATATCATAGAAACAAATTGAGAAATATTAACTTGCGAAATAACTGGGTTTTGAGGAAGGCAGAGTAGACAAACTTTTCCCTAGTCCTCCCACTAATTACAACTAAAACTCCTAGACACTATATGTGGAAAGTAGAAAAATTCCTCTTCAAAGTTTTCTTTCTTGTTTAAGAAAAATTCATAAATGTTAGAAATAATAGTTTGTTTTAAACAGTTTCTTCAGAAGCCTTCTTGCTTTTTTGCTGGAAGCCCTATCCTATGTAGCTATCAGACATGATTCTAGGCACGTAGTACATTCTATGTCCTTGTACTTTAACCAAGATATCTGTGCTGGACATGCTCACAGGCATGTCCCAGCTTTAAGCCTATGTCCGTTCCTTGTTTGGACTTCATTTTTTTTTTTTTTTTTTTTTTTTTTGGCTTTTCATTGCTTTTACCTGTTTGGAAAAGTTTCAAGTTATTAGCCTATCTAGTTTTAGTTTAGATTGTGAGGTCTGGCTCCAGCCAACGGAGATCAGACACAGCAATAAGGGCAATCCCAAATGCATAAGAAATAAATATGTCTGGCTTCCTTTGTTCATTGTACTCTCTTGGCAAGGTTACTAATAGGAATGCACTTTCTGCAGGAAGTAAAAAGAATTGCTTTACTGAGAGATCCTTTTTCCCAGTACTAATTTTTCTTTGTAGCACCAAAAGAAAAGTTTTATGGGGCCGGGCGCGGTGGCTCAAGCCTGTAATCCCAGCACTTTGGGAGGCCGAGGCGGGTGGATCACAAGGTCGAGAGATCGAGACCATCCTGGTCAACATGGTGAAACCCCGTCTCTACTAAAAATACAAAACATTAGCTGGGCATGGTGGCGTGTGCCTGTAATCCCAGCTACTCAGGAGGCTGAGGCAGGAGAATTGCCTGAACCCAGGAGGCGAAGGTGGCGGTGAGCCGAGATCGCGCCATTGCACTCCAGCCTGGATAACAAGAGCGAAACTCCATCTCAAACAAAAAAAAAAAAAAAAAAAAAAAAAAGTTTTATGCATAACATTCTATTTAAAATCAACATGCTGGGCGCGGTGGCTCACGCCTGTAATCCTAGCACTTTGGGAGGCCGCGGTGGGTGGATCACTTGAGGTCAGGAGTTCAAGACCAGCCTGGCCATCATGGTGAAACCCCATCTTTAAAAAAAAAAAAAAAAATCAACATCCTGGGAGCAGTGGCACACACCTGTCATCCCAGCACTTTGGGAGACTGAGGCAGGCATATCACAAGGTCAAGAGATCCAGACCATCCTGGCCAAGAAGGTAAAATCCAGTCTCTAGTAAAAATACAAAAAATTATCTGGGTGTGGTGGCAAGCACCTGTAATCCCAGCTACCGGGAAGGCTGAGGCAGGAGAATCGCTTGAACTCAGGAGGTGGAGGTTGCAGTGAGCCGAGATCTTGTCACTCCAGAGCTAGAGACCTTGTCTCAAAAAAAAAAAAAAGAAAATCAACATAAAACTCTGAAAGGTGGAAACCAAATGGACCAGCTAGGAACCTCAGGGCTCAAGGAACAACACTGCAGTGTCTCATGTTTCGTTTTTCTTTCCTATCTCAGACTTGGATCTAAAGAAGTTAGCAACTAGGCCGGGCGCGATGGCTCAAGCCTGTAATCCCAGCACTTTGGGAGGCCGAGGCGGGTGGATCACGAGGTCAAGAGATCGAGACCATCCTGGTCAACATGGTGAAACCCCGTCTCTACTAAAAATACAAAAAAAAAATTAGCTGGGCGTTGTGGCGCATGCCTGTAATCCCAGCTACTCAGGAGGCTGAGGCAGGAGAATTGCCTGAACCCAGGAGGCGGAGGTTGCGGTGAGCCGAGATCACGCCATTGCACTCCAGCCTGGGTAACAAGAGCGAAACTCCGTCTCAAAAAAAAAAAAAAAGGCCGGGCACGGTGGCTCAAGCCTATAATCCCAGCACTTTGGGAGGCCGAGGCGGGTGGATCACGAGGTCAAGAGATCGAGACCATCCTGGTCAACATGGTGAAACCCCGTCTCTACTAAAAATACTAAAAATTAGCTGGGCATGGTGGCGTGTGCCTGTAATCCCAGCTACTCAGGAGGCTGAGGTAGGAGAATTGCCTGAACCCAAGAGGCGGAGGTTGCGGTGGGCCGAGATCGCGCCATTGCACTACAGCCTGGGTAACAAGAGCGAAACTCCGTCTCAAAAAAAAAAAAAAAAGGCCGGGCACGGTGGCTCAAGCCTGTAATCCCAGCACTTTGGGAGGCCGAGGCGGGTGAATCACGAGGTCAAGAGATCAAGACCATCCTGGTCAACATGGTGAAACCCCGTCTCTACTAAAAATACTAAAAATTAGCTGGGCATGGTGGCGTGTGCCTGTAATCCCAGCTACTCAGGAGGCTGAGGTAGGAGAATTGCCTGAACCTAGGAGGCGGAGGTTGCGGTGAGCCGACATCGCGCCATTGCACTCCAGCCTGGGTAACAAGAGCGAAACTCAGTCTCAAAAAAAAAAAAAAAAAGAAAAGAAAAAGATGACAGATAATAGAAAAATGGGCCGGGTGTGGTGGCTCACACCTATAATCTTAGCACTTTTGGAGGCCAGGCAGGGGATCACCTGAGGTCTAGAGTTTGAGACCAGCATGGCCAACTTGGTGAATACTGGTCTCTTCAAAATACAAAAATTAACTGGGCGTGGTGGCTCTTGCCTATAATCCCAGCTACTAGGGAGGCTGAGGCAGGAGAATTGATGGAACCCAGGAAGCTGAGGTTGCAGTGAGCCAAGATCACACCACTGCACAGGAGCCTGGGCGACAGAGACTCTGTCTCAAAAAAAACAAAAGGCAAATAATTTGGATAGGCACTTTAAAAATTCCAATTCAGCCGGGCGCGGTGGCTCACGCCTGTAATCCGAGCACTTTGGGAGGCCAAGACGGGTGGATCACGAGGTCAAGAGATCCAGACCATCCTGGTCAACATGGTGAAACCCTGTCTCTACTAAAAACACAAAAATTAGCTGGGCATGGTGGCACACGCCTGTAGTCCCAGCTACTCGGGAGGCTGAGGCAGGAGAATTGCTTGAACCCAGGAGATGGAGGTTGCAGTGAGCCGAGATCGTGCCATTGCACTCCAGCCTGGGTAACAAGAGCGAAACTCCGTCTCAAAAAAAAAAAAAAAAAATTCTGATTCAATTAATGTATTAAACACTGTTCAGTTTCATTTGTTCTTAGGGAAATGCAAGTGAAAGCCTCAATGAGCTACCACCACACTTACTCATCATATTATATTACCTAAAATTAAAAACACTATACCTACTGTTAGTGAGAATGTGACATATGAGGAACTCTCATACACTGCTGTTGGGTATGTAAATCAGTAAACAGTTTGGCTGAAGGCAGCAAAGTCAAATATACACATATCTAACAAAATTCACTCCTGGAGAAATTCATGCATGTTTACACAGAATGCATGTATAAGAAACCTCATAGCAACACTGTTTGCAATAACTAAACAAAAGGAACATCAGTCATGGTGCTAAGTGGTGGTTTAATGTATCCCTTTTCCTTTTTTTTTTTTTTTTTTTTGAGACAGGGTCTTACTATGTCACTGAGGCTAGAGTGCAGTGGCGAAAATTCAGGTCACTGCAACCTCTGCCCTCCCCTGTTCAAGCGATTCTCCTGCCTCAGCCTCCCGAGTACCTGAGATTACAAGCATACACCATCACGGCTGGCTAATTTTTTTTTTTTTTTTTGAGATGGAGTTTTGCTCTTGTTTCCCAGGCTGAAGTGCAATGGCGCAATGTTGGCTCACCGCAACCTCCGCCTCCCGGATTCAGGCAATTCTCCTGCCTCAGCCTCCTGAGTAGCTGGGATTACAGGCACGAGCCACCATGCCCAGCTAATTTTTTGTATTTTTAGTAGAGACGGGGTTTTACCATGTTGACCAGTATGGTCTCGATCTCTTGACCTCGTGATCCACCCACCTCGGCCTCCCAAAGTGCTGGGATTATAGGCTTGAGCCACCGCACTGGGCCTAATTTTTATATTTTTAGTAGAGATGAGGTTTCACCATGTTGGCCAGGCTGGTCTTGAACTCCTGACCTTGGGATCCGCCCACCTCAGCCTCCCAAAGTGCTGGAATTACAGGCGTGAGCCACCCTGCCTGGCCGAGTAATGTTTTGTTTCTTGAACTGGTTGTTCGCTTTGAATTTTTCCGTAAACAGTACATTTTCATTTAGTTAAGTTCTATTTCACAATAAAAAAGTTTTAGAAATTTACTGGCATTCCTCTCTTGTTCCTCTAAGTCTTCCTTGATAGTTTCCAGTTACCACTCTCACCTGGAAATCACTACAAATTAGTTTCGTAATTGAGATTTCACAAGATGCTAGATCAAAATGCTTTACTGATAGCCCAATTTAGAATATCTAATACTTCTCTAATTCCTGGAATTCTTAATCTAAAAATCCCCCAGAAAACCACTCATACCAACATGAGAAGGTCAACTGTTTATAATCCATCACTGCTGTTGATTAGTCAGAATTCCTTCATCCTTCAGAGGCGTACACATTTTTTCTTTTTAAATATTTATGTCTTTATTTCATTTAATGTTGAGCTTAGAATTGCACTATGGTGATTTCCAGAAACATTTTCCGAAATTCATGTATTCTGTCCTCATTCTTCCCTAATTCCTATTATTTGTTCAGCACCTACAACATACATGGGGTGGGGGAGTAGGAATATCACAATGACACGTTGATATTTACAAAAATAACAATAAATGAAAGATTTAATCTTCGTCATACAATGAGAAACACAACTGATGGATGATACTTTGAGCTCCCTGTTTTTTCAAACATTAGCAACAAGTCATACAATATTACTGGTATTTGCATTTCATCATCACCGTGCCTACTTTTTTTCTTACTGAAGGGAGATTTTCAGTATATAATCAAGCTTTTCATTCATCTGCTTGACCAAAATCTAATCCTCTGACCTCTAATTCTTTCTTGGTTTTGAAGTCTCTTCTAATCTCATTTATAGGGTATCACTCGAAACACCACTTCCTTTCCTACACTTATAACTCACTACTATACCATGTCCCAAAATATTATTGTACGTTTTTTACTTCTAATTACAATGCTCCTCTCAAAACAGGGTTTTTATCATTCCTTCAGGCATTATGTGGACAGCAGGGCACAGATAAGGCAACATAAATTTATGCAACATGATTTCCTGTTTCTGGGAAAAATCACAGATGATTGTGGTAAACACTGCGAGTGTCCTCTTATATATCTTCCTGAAAAATTATGTGGCCAGGCGCGGTGGCTCAAGCCTGTAATCCCAGCACTTTGGGAGGCCGAGGTGGGTGGATCACGAGGTCGAGAGATCGAGACCATCCTGGTCAACATGGTGAAACCCCGTCTCTACTAAAAATCTAAAAAATTAGCTGGGCATGGTGGCACGTGCCTGTAATCCCAGCTACTCAGGAGGCTGGGGAAGGAGAATTGCCTGAACCCAGGAGGCAGAGGTTGCGGTGAGCCGAGATCACGCCATTGCACTCCAGCCTGGGTAACAAGAGCGAAACTCCGTCTCAAAAAAAAAAAAAAAAAATTATGTGGTAAAGCCCTGTACTTGTCAGGCTCTAACCAGGAAAACAGGAAGTATTCTAAATATTGGAAACAGAGGAAATTTAATGCAGGAAATAAATTGCATGGCTGGTGGAGGAAATGAGAAGGTGAGGCAGTCTAGAGATTATCAACAGCATGAAGACACTACTCTACCTCAGCTGAAGGAACAAAGCAAAGAAGTGGTATCACTAGGGCCTAAGAGGCAGAATGACCGCATAGAAGCCAAAACCATGACAGGCCTGTCAGGCTGGTAATGCTGCCATAGAGGAGATGTAGTCAAAGCTGGAAATACTACCCAGGGCAGAATGAGGCAGGTACAATATCCTGGCCTCCTTCTGTTCCCCTCCTAGATTCCACCAGTGCTTTCCATTAGCCAAATTCAGCTAAAAACCAACAGCAGCAGGAGAATAGGGCAAGGGCAAGAAATGGAGGGTTTGGGAAAAAAAGGAGATTTGGAGAAATCATGACATTCATCTCGAAACAATCAAAGGACTGTCACTTGGGAGAGGGAATGGATTTATTCTCCATGGCAAATGGGAGGATCTAGAGATGGAAAATTGGCCGGGAAGAGTGGCTCACGCCTGTAATCCCAGCACTTTGGGAGGCCGAGGTGGGCAGATCACTGAGGTCAGGAGTTCAAGACCAGCCTGACCAGTATGGTGAAACCTCGTCCCTACCAAAAATAAAAAAATTCGCCAGGCATGGTGATGCATGCCTGTAGTCACAGCTATTCAGGAGGCTGAGGCAGGAGAATCGCTTGAACCTGGGAGGTGGAGGTTGCAGTGAGCCAAGATCACACCACTGCACTCCAGCCTAGGTGACAGAGCAAGACTCCATCTCAAAAAATAAAAAATAAAAAAGAGGCCGGGCGCGGTGGCTCAAGCCTGTAATCCCAGCACTTTGGGAGGCCGAGGTGGGTGGATCACGAGGTCAAGAGATCGAGACCATCCTGGTCAACATGGTGAAACCCCGTCTCTACTAAAAATACAAAACATTAGCTGGGCATGGTGGCGTGTGCCTGTAATCCCAGCTACTCAGGAGGCTGAGGCAGGAGAATTGCCTGAAGCCAGGAGGCGGAGGTTGCGGTGAGCCGAGATCGCGCCATTGCACTCCAGCCTGGGTAACAAGAGCGAAAAAACTCTGTCTCAAAAAAATAAAAATAAAAAATAAAAAAATAATTTGTGGTTGATGTATTTACAATGAGAGTTCATCAAACTACAAATGAGTTTTCTGGTTTACATAATACTATTCTGATTTTCTTCCTATTTATCTTTTCCTTCTTGGTCTCTGTGTGTATTGCTTCCTGTTTACCCCATTTTTTGTTTTGTTTTGTTTTGTGTTTGTTTTGAGATGGAGTTTCATTCTTGTTGCCCAGGCTGGAGTGCAATGGCACAATCTTGGCTCACCGCAACCTCTACCTCCTGGGTTCAAGTGATTCTCCTGCCTCAGCCTCCTGAGTAGCTGGAATTACAGGCTTATGCCACCACACCCGGCTAATTTTGTATTTTAAGTAGAGATGGAGTTTCTCCATGCTGGTCATGCTGGTCAGGCTGGTCTTGAACTCCGAACTTCAGGTGATCCATCTGCCTTGGCCTCCCAAAGTGCTAGGATTACAGACGAGAGCCACTGTGCTCAGCCTTATGCCTGTTTTAAGAGTGTGATCTTTCTCTTTATCTTTTTTAAAATTTTTTTTATTTTTAAATTTTAATTTAATTTAATTAATTAATTTTGCTGAGTATGATCTTTCTCATTTCTTGTCTCTTACTCTCTATACTCAAACCTGGAAAATACTATACTTGCTCATCACTTCAAGAGCCATTTACATCTCTCAATCTCTCTAGCTCAGATCTTTCTCCTTCTCTATATCCCCATCTATCCAACTGTCTACTACACATATCCGTTTAGGAATTCCAAATGTATCCTAAATGAGAAACATGTAAAATTCAACTATCAAATCACAATCCTTAAAACTATCCTCTCAATATATTCTTTCTGTAAATGGTACCAACTTCCAAACAGATGCCCAAGTCAGTAACCTGGGATCCAGCCAAGACTCCTTTCTCCCCTTAGCATCCATATTCAATTGGTCATTTGGTTCATTCTGCTTCCTAAAATCTTTTTTTTTTTTTTTTTTTAGGCGGAGTTTCGCTCTTGTTACCCAGGCTGGAGTCCAATGGCGCGATCTCGGCTCATCGCAACCTCCGCCTCCTGGGTTCAGGCAATTCTCCTGCCTCAACCTCCTGAGTAGCTGGAATTACAGGCACACGCCACCATGCCCAGCTAATTTTTGTATTTTTAGTAGAGATGGGGTTTCACCATGTTGACCAGGATGGTCTCGATCTCTTGACCTCATGATCCACCCGCCTTGGCCTCCCAAAGTGTTGGGATTACAGGCGTGAGCCACCGCGCCTGGCCCCTAAAATCTCATATTTGTGTATTCTTCTCCATCCTACCAATTGTATCCCTCTGTATCCCTCCCAAATTCAAGCATTCACATCTTCCACCTTTATCAGTGTGAGAATTTTCATACAAGTCTTCTTCATATTATTCTTGCTCCTTTTCAATCCATCCTCCCATTTATTTATTTATTTATTTATATTTATATTTTTTATTTATTTATGTTTTTAAGGCAGGGTTTCACCATGTTGGTCAGGCTGGTCTTGAACTCTGGACCCCAGGTGATCCGCCCACCTTGGCCTCCAAAGTGCTTGGATTACAGACGTGAGCCACCACACCTGGCCCATCCTCCCATTTAAACCAGGACAATCTAACAAGAACCCCATATCTCAAAAACAAACAAAAAACTCTACAGTATATTTTTTAAATCGCACTGCATCTGAAAACGGTGATCAGTGCACTCCAGCCTGGGTGAAAACAGCAAAACTCCATCTCTCTCTATATATATATATACAGATAGATAGATAGATAGATAGATAGATAGATAGATGATAGATAGATAGATGATAGATAGAATCTACATTTCTGATCATCACAGTTCCTTGTTCATAACTGGCATGCACTCTGACAGTTGAATTGTTCCTGCTAACATAGAGTTCTGCCGTGGCTCTTGATCCTCTTTCTAAGCCTAGTTCTTCAGCCTTCTAGTCAATTCCGTGAGCCCCTCATCTTGCCAGTAACTTCCCTTCTTGTTTATATTACCCAAGTGATACAGTTCGGCTCTGTGTCCCCACCCAGATCTCGAGCTGTGATCCTCCGTACTGGGGATCACAATTCAGCTCGAGATCTGGGTGGGGACACAAAGCCCAAACTGTATTGGGAGGCGATTGAGTCATGGGAATGGTTTCCAGTGGGTTAGCACCATTCCCCTAGTTCTGTTTTGTGATGGAGTTCTCCCAAAATCTATTTTTTTTTAAGTGTGTTGCACTTCCCCCTTTCTCTCTTCCTCCTGCTCCAGCAATGTAAGACGTGCTTGCTTCCCCTTTGCCTTCTACCATGACTGTAAGTTTCCTGAGGCCTCACAAGAAACAGAAGTCTGTACAGCCTGTAAAGTCTTGGTTGGCTCCCCAGTTTCTGACTTGGGCATCTGGTTGGAAATTGGTGCCATTTACAGAGAGAATACATTGAGAGGATAGTTGAAGCATTATGATTTGATAATGATAATTTACAAACAAAGAGATTTGGGGCCAGGCATGGTGGCTCATGCCTGTAATCCAAGCCCTTTGGAGGCCGAGGTGGGTGGATCACCTGAGGTCGGAGTTCAAGACCAGCCTGACCAACATGGTGAAACCCCGTCTTTAAACAAAAAAAAAAAAAAAAAGAAAAGAGATTTAATTGGCTGCAGGCAGCCAATTACTCAGTCTCAGGTATGTCTTTTTTTTTTTTTTTTGAGATGGGGTATTGCTCTAACGCCCAGGCTGGAGTCCAGTGGTGTGATCTCAGTTCACTGCCACCTCCGCTTCCCAGGTTCAAGGGCTTCTCCTGCCTCCACCTCCTGAGTAGCTGGAACTACAGGCATGTGCCACCATGCCCGGCTAATTTTTGTATTTTTAGTAGAGATGGAGTTTCACCATGTTGGACAGGCTCATCTCAAACTGCTGACCTTGGGTGATCCACCCACTTTGGCCTCTCAAAGGGTTGGGATTACGGTGTAAGCCACCATGCTCAGCCTCAGGCATGTCTTTATAGTAGTGTGAGAACGGACTAATACACCCAGTCAGCTGTTTTGTTTATGAGCATAAAACTGTAACAAATACATGGACCTTGTCTATTTCTTAGCCTTATCTCTCACCATCATACTCTATATTTTATCCCCTTTCAATTGTAAAATCCTTAGTTTTCTTACTCGAAATGCACCCTTTCCTCTGAAGAAAGCTTTTGGTACAGATCTCAGTTCCAGGGCAAGTGGTATCTTGGGTACAACACAGTACACCTTGAACATAACTATTATTTCAGTTACAATTTTTTGCACATATCACCCACTCGACTGTAAGTTCTTTGAGAGTAGGTATTGTGTGGTTTTCTTCTCTGATTCCCCAATCTAGTCCACTGCCTGGCCCAAAAATGCCCTTCAAAATGTTTGCTAATGAATGCACAAGGCAAACGAAGGCTGCCTGGTGTGGTGGGTCATGCCCAAACCCCAGCACTTTAGGAGGCTAAGGCAAGTGGATCACTTGAGGTCAGGAGTTCAAGACCAGACTGGTCAATATGGTGAAACCTCATCTCTACTAACTACAAAATACAAAATTTTATTGTACAAAATAATACAAAAATTAGCCAGGCGTGATGGTGGGTGCCTGTAATCCCAGCTACTTAGGAGGCTGAGGGAGGAGAGTCACTTGAACATGAGAGGCAGAGATTGCAGTGAGCCAAGATCATGCCACTGCACTCCAACCTGGGTGACAGAGACTCCATCTCAAAAAACAAGCAAACAAAAAAACAAATGAAGCTGATTGTTTTAAGTAGAATTTTTGATGCTGCAAAAGAAGTAGCACTCAAATATAAATTTCCTCAGCAAGGCAATTTACTTCTACAGAAGGGTGGGGCTCACAGATGGAACAATGGTGAGTGCACATTTGGACAAGGGAGGAAAAGGGGTACTTCTGCCTGAGCGGGGGTCGCCCCTACTGCTGTGTCATTCTCCTCTTGGCTAGGGTTAGACCGGACAAGCTGTTTTAAAGAGACCAGGGGTCCAAGCTGGAGTGGCAGGGTAGGTGGTTTGGCGGGAAGGTTATGGGTGGGTCAGAGCAGGTAGCCAGGGTGACTTAGGTCAAAGAAGGTGACCAGAGCAGGTGCCTCGAGCAGGTGACTGAAGCAGGTGATTGGGATGAGTCAGGATGGAGCCGGGGGCCAGAGGAACAGATGTGAATTCCTGATTAGAACTGGTGGAAAAGGGCCGGGCGCGGTGGCTCAAGCCTGTAATCCCAGCACTTTGGGAGGCAGAGGTGGGTGGATCACAAGGTCAAGAGATCGAGACTATCCTGGTCAATATGGTGAAACCCCATCTCTACTAAGAATACAAAAAATTAGCTGGGCATGGTGGCGTGTGCCTGTAATCCCAGCTACTCAGGTGGCTGAGGCAGGAGAATTGCCTGAACCCAGGAGGCGGAGATTGCAGTTAGCCGAGATCCCGCCATTGCACTCCAGCCTGGGTAACAAGAGCGAAACTCCGTCTCAAAAAAAAAAAAAAAAAAAAAAAATGAACTGGTGGAAAAGATTGTTTACTGAAACTACGAGGAAGTTAAACTTTAAAATAGAGAATTAAAGAATAAGAGAGCCAAACGTACTGACATACCGATTCTTTCAAGAGAAACTTGGGGTTCACTATATCTAACACTACCGTGTGAGAAACTGAATAAGGCAGCTTTTTAGCCACAGCCCAGTGTTCTCTATTTTCTTTTTTGTTTTTTTTTTTGAGACAGAGTTTCGCTCTTGTTACCCAGGCTGGCGTGCAATGGCGCGATCTTGGCTCACCGCAACCTCCGCCTCCTGGGTTCAGGCAATTCTCCTGCCTCAGCCTCCTGAGTAGCTGGGATTACAGGCACGCGCCACCATGCCCAGCTAATTTTTTGTATTTTTGGTAGAGACGGGGTTTCACCATGTTGACCAGGATGGTTTCGATCTCTTGACCTCGTGATCCACCCGCCTCGGCCTCCCAAAGTGCTGGGATTACAGGCGTTAGCCACCGCGCCCGGCGGCATTCTCTATATTAAAGGCAAGTGTGAATAGCTACTAGACATACATGTAATATTTTCTTTTTTTGTTTGTTTGTTTGTTTGTTTGTTTGTTTGTTTGAGACGGAGTTTCACTCTTGTTACCCAGGCTGGAGTGCAATGGCGCGATCTCGGCTCACTGCAACCTCTGCCTCCTGGGTTCAGACAATTCTCCTGCCTCAGCCTCCTGAGTAGCTGGGATTACAGGCACACGCCACCATGCCCAGCTAATTTTTAGTATTTTTAGTAGAAACGGGGTTTCACCATGTTGACCAGGATGGTCTCGATCTCTTGACCTCGTGATCCACCCGCCTCGGCCTCCCAAAGTGCTGGGATTACAGGCTTGAGCCACCGCGCCCGGCCAATATTTTCATTTATATCTTATTTCTTTTTAGTGGGCCTTCTCAGAAAGAAGTGCTGAGGAGGCGTTTCCTTTTCTCTACATCAAGATTTTGCCATGTCAATGGCATCCCAACAAGTTACACAATAAAAAACTTCTTTCCCTTACTTCCCTCATTCCTGGAACTTGCCATTTTGGCTCTTCCTAAGAAATGTTTCATTAAAATTTGTTTTCATTACAAAGCTCTTATTTAAAATACTCAGGGTTTAGCCGTCAGGTGGCTTTGAAGTTATAAACAATAATGCACTTGGGGAAATTGGAGAATTCCAGAATGTGGAAGTGTCTCATCCTAATCAGAGAGGTTACTGTTGCAATATGGAGAAATCAGTATCAAGAGGCTGAAGTTATTGACCCTCTGGTTTCTCTAGTTAACACTGCAATTGAATGCCTTTGATCAATGAGCTTTCTTCATGTTGGTCAGGCTGGTCTCAAATTCCCGACCTCAGGTTATCCACTCACCTAGGCCTCCCAAAGTGCTGGGATTACAGGTGTGAGCCACCACATCCAGCTTGTTTTTTTTAAATAATCATGTGAATGTATTACTGCTTCCTTCAAAATTATGTTTAAATTTTATCCAACTATAAAAGCAACACATATTTGTTTTTTTCTGTTCATTGGCATCATTTAACAAAAATATTGTAGCCTGCCGGGCACAGTAGTTCATGCCTGGAATCACAGCACTTTGGGAGGCCAAGGCAGGCAGATCACCTGAAGTCAGGAGTTCGAAACCAGCCTGACCAACATGGAGAAACCCCGTCTCTACTAAAAATAGAGAATTAGCCAGGCGTGGTGGTGCCTGTAATCCCAACTACTCGGGAGGCTGAGGTAGGAGGATCCCTTGAACCTGGATGGTGAAGGTTTCAGTGAGCCAAGATCACCCCATTGCACTCCAGCTTGGGCAACAAGAGTGAAACTCTGTCTCAAAAACAAAACAAAACAACACAACCTATAGCCCTAATGATTATTTTTCCCACACCCACTAGACCATCAGCTTCCAAATGTTTGTTTTGTTTTGAGATGGAGTCTCACTCTGTCACCCAGTCTGGAGTGCACTGGTGCAATCTTGGCTCACTACAACCTGTGCCTCCTGAGTTCAAGCAATTCTCCTACCTCGGCCTCCTGAGTAGTTGGACTACAGGAGCGTACAGGAGCATGCTGCCACACCAGCTAATTTTTTTGTATTTCAATAGAGATGGGGTTTCACTGTGTTGCCCAGGCTGGTTTTTAACACCTGAGCTCAGGAAGTCCGCCCACCTCGGCCTCCCAAAGTGCTGGGATTACAGGTGTGAGCCACCGCACCCACCCTCCAAATGTTCTTAATTTTCTGAGCCATAATTTACATGCAATAAATGCACAGATTAAGGTATATTGTTCAATGAGTTTCAACAAAAGTATACATTAGTTTAATTACCAACATAATCAAGATGTAGAACATTCATATAATCTGAGAAAGTTCCCATGTGCCCTTGTTACTCAAAAGCGGTCCCAAACAGACCCCCCAAAAAAGGTTCGTGGACTTCATGCAAAAAAGCATTAGGGGTGAGTCCATACAGTAAAGTGAAAGGAAGTTTATTAAGAAAGAAAAATCATAAGCTGGGCGCAGTGGCCTACGCCTGTAATCCTAGCACTTTGGGAGGCTGAGATGGGTGGATCACCTAAGGTCAGGAGTTCAAAAGCAGCCTGGCCATCATGGTGAAATCCCATCTTTAAAAAAAAAAAAAAGGGAAAGTAAAATAATAAAAGAATGGCTACTCCATAGGCAGAGCAGCCCCAAGGACTGCTGGTTGGTTACTTTTTTTTCTTTTTTCTTTTTTTTTTTTTTTTTTGAGACGGAGTTTCGCTCTTGTTGCCCAGGCTGGAGTGCAATGGCGCGATCTCGGCTCACCGCAACCTCCGCCTCCTGGGTTCAGGCAATTCCCCTGCCTCAGCCTCCTGAGTAGCTGGGATTACAGGCACGCGCCACCATGCCCAGCTAATTTTTTGTATTTTTAGTAGAGACGGGGTTTCACCATGTTGACCAGGATGGTCTCGATCTCTGGACCTCGTGATCCACCCGCCTCGGCCTCCCAAAGTGCTGGGATTACAGGCTTGAGCCACCGCGCCCTGCCGGAAAAATCTTTATGTATGAAATCATTGAAAAGGGCTGGGCGCGGTGGCTCACACTTGTAATCCCAGAACTTTGGGAGGCCGAGGCGGGCGGATCACAAGGTCAAGAGATCAAGACCATCCTGGCCAACATGGTGAAACCCCGTCTCTACTAAAAAATACAAAAATTAGCTGGCCATGGTGTGCGCTGTAATCCCAGCTATTCGGGAGGCTGAGGCGGGAGAATTGCTTGAACCCAGGAGACGAAGATTGCACTCCAGCCTGGCAGCTGGCAACAGAGCAAGACTCTGTCTCAAAAAAAAAAAAAAAAAAAAAAATCATTGGAAACAACCTGAATATACCCAAAGAGTTAAGCCATACTATATCTTCTTAGAAATATTATGCAGCCATTAAAATCTTTAGTTTGTAAAACAGCACAGGAAAGCATGCATAGGGCAGGAAAAATATACATGCATGATTACAGCTTTGTCATAGGAAGAAAGTCCTATCCATAGAGTCTGGAATTAACAAAAATGTCACCTGCTTTTTCCATTAGGTTAGAGAAATAAGGGTATTTTTCTCTATTTTCCTATTTTTTCATATTATATTTTATTTATTTTTTAGACACAGGATCTTGCTCTGTTGCCCAGGTTGGATTGCAGTGGTGTGATCCTAGCTCACCAGGCTGAAGCAGTCTTCCCACCTCGGCATCCTAAAGAGCTAGGATTTTAAGTGTGAGCCACCATGCCCAGCCATTTTCCAAATTCTATTTAATATCATGTTAATTTTAAAATGAAATATCAAGGCCAGGCACAGCAGCTCCCAGCACTTAGGGAGGCAGAGGCAGGCAGATCACCTGAGATCAGGAGTTTGAGACCAGCCTGGCCAACATGGCGAAACCCCATCTCTACTAAAAATACAAAAGTTAGCCAGGCATTGTGGTGCACACCTGTAATCCCAGCTACTCAGAAGGCTGAGGCAGAATAATCGCTTGAACCCGGGAGGCAGAGGTTGCAGTGAACTGAGATCATTCTACTGCATTTTGGCCCAGGCGACAAAGCAAGACTCCATCAAACAAAAAACAACAGGCAGGGCTCTGTGGCTCATGACTGTAATCCCAGCACTTTGGAAGGCCAAGGCGGGTGGATGACCAGAGGTTGGGAGTTTGTGACTAGTGTGACCAATATGGAGAAACCCCATCTCTACTAAAAATGCAGAATTATCCAGGCATGGTGGTGCATGCCTGTAATCCCAGCTACTCGGGAGGTTGAGGCAGAATTACTTAAACTGGGGAGGCAGAGGTTGCAGTGAGCTGAGATTGTGCCATTGCACTCCAGCCTGGGAAATAACAGGGAAACTGTCTCAAAAAAAAAAAAAAAAGAAAGAAAGAAAGAAAAGAAAGAAAAGAAAATAAATATCTAATACATCCTGCCAGGTTTGGTGGCTCATGCCTGATAATCCCAGGACTTTGAGAGGCCAAGGCAGGTGGATCACCTGAGGTCAGGAGCTTGAGACCAGCCTGGCCAACATGGTGAAATCCAGTCTCTACTAAAAATACAAAAATTAGCTGGGCCTGGTGGTGTGGGCCTCTAGACCCAGCTACTTGGGAGGCTGAAGTGGGAGGATCACTTGAGCCTGGGAGGTAGAGGTTGCAGTGAACCAAGATTGTGCCACTGCACTTTAGCCTGGATGACAGAGTGAGACCCTGTCTTAAAAAAAAAAAAATTCAGCCGGGTGCGGTGGCTCACGCCTGTAATCCCTGCACTTCGGGAGGCCGAGGTGGGTTGATCACGAGGTCAAGAGATCGAGACCATCCTGGTCAACATGGTGAAACCCCGTCTCTACTAAAAATACAAAAAATTAGCTGGGAATGGTGGCGCATGCCTGTAATCCGAACTACTCAGGAGGCTGAGGCAGGAGAATTGCCTGAACCAGGAGCAGGAGGTTGCGGTGAGCTGAGATCATGCCATTGCACTCCAGCCTGGGTAACAAGAGCGAAACTCTGTCTCAAAAAAAATAATAATAATAATAATTAAAAATAATAAAATAGCTAATGAAAATGGTGGCTGTTAGGATTTAAAATTAAAAATGTATAAGCACACTAGAAAATACATAATATCAAATGATGAAATATCAAAACAGAAAAATACATATCAAAAGCACAAAAATTGTATTTCCAGTGTAATTGTAATTATGTTTCAAGTGTATGTGTGTATGATGGGGGAGATAGAGAGTAGAAAGAAAAGTATCAAAATGCCAGGAAGGATTATGTAAAGTAGGGCTGTGGTAGTTTTTTAAATCTTATTTTCTAAATGTTTTATAAGTTATTTTTATTTATTTTTTATTTTACACATTGAATTTCTGCAGATGTATTACTTTTGTTTTTGACAAATTACCTGGCTGACTCATAGTGAGTCAGCTGCACCCAGGGACCCTGATTTACCGCAGGCCTCATCTCGCCTCACTGCTGGGACATGCCTTGTCTCAAAATGATAAGATGCCTTTAGGGAATTAAAGTTCTATTGTGTCATAATTTATCAAGCCCATAGACAGATAGGGGCAAAGCTGCTGCGGTGACTTTTCGTACTGTAGTTGAAAGAATGCTGAATGGAACAAAAAGCCCAGGAACACTGGTTCTGTGTTCAGTGCTGCATTTTTGTTGAGTGGTCATTTAACCTTCTTTCCTTACTCCAATACTAAAAGGGTCAGATAACTTGTGAATCTCTAATTATGTTATGTATAGAAACGTCAGCTGAGTAGAGAAGATATGGAAAATTAGTGGTAGACTACAGCAAGACTCCAAGAGTTTGGGAAACAAGGAAGCATGGTTTATGACCTCTCATACTAGGAAAATACAAAGTAAAGAACTCAACAATGGGTTGAGATGGAAGTGCAGGATTTCCCAAAATTTAGACAAGACATCTGGGTAATAGCATACAGCACTAGCAACAGGTTTGAGTAACAGGAATTTTTTAAACTCTATCTAGCAAAACCCAGAAATTTGTGGTAGGGTGTAACCACACACGTAGAATTTAGGTAGGCACTCCAGGCTAGAATGAAGATGTAGAGAAAAATGCTGTTTCAGGTATAGATGAGTGTTTCACTTGAGAGAATACTGAAGCCCAAAAGGCTCATGTAGCTTGGGGAGTCAGTACTTCTCAAATGCACTATCCAGTAGAACTTTTTTTTTTGAGACGTTGTCTTACTCTGTTGCCCAGGCTGGAGTGCAACAGCGAGAACTCAGCTCACTGCAGTCTCCACTTCCCGGGTTCAAGAGATTCTCCTGCCTCGGCCTCTTAAGTAGCTGGGATTACAGGCACCTGCTACAACACCCAGCGTCTCACTCTGTTGCCCAGGCTGGAGTGCAACAGCCAGAACTCAGCTCACTGCAGTCTCCACTTCCCAGGTTCAAGAGATTCTCCTGCCTCGGCCTCTCAAGTAGCTGGGATTACAGGCACCTGCTACAACACCCAGCTAACTTTTGTATTTTTGGTAGACAGGGGGTTTCACCATGTTGGCTGAGCTGGTCTCAAAGTCCAGACCTCAAGTGATACGCCTGCCTTGGCCTCCGAAAGTGCTGGAATTACAGGCATGAGCCACTGTGTCTGGCCTTTTTTTTTTTTTTTTTTTTTCACTCTGTGGCCCAGGCTGGATTGCAGTGGTGCAATATCTGCTCATTGCAACCTCTCCCTCCTGGATTCAAGTGATTCTCCTGCCTCCGCCTCCCAAGTAGCTAGGATTACAGGCAGATGCCGCTGTACCTGGCTTAGTTTTTTGTATTTTTAGCAGAGATAGGGTTACACCACGTTGGCTAGGCTGATCTCAAACTCCTGACCTCAAATCATCCAGCTGCCTCGGCCTCCCAAAGTGCTGGGATTAGATCTGGGCTCTGGAGTTTGGAAAGGCATAGCAATTCTTTCAATGGCACTCATAATAGAATCAACTAATGCAGACAAGGATGTTCCTAATCTTAGACTGTTCCTAAGTGCAAAAATAACAGATCCAAATCACACAGATTTATAAACTGGACTGTGGATCTAGAAATCCAGACATTGCTTTCTACCCTGACCAGTTAAGAAAAGAGATATTTTAGTATGCCATACAGGTTTATTGGTTATTTTACACAAAAGAATGTGAGCAATTTGCAAGCATTCAATACTTTAAAAGGCTCAATACAAGCTGCCTTCCTTTCAACCTAAGAAAGTATACTAACTCCAGGCAAATAGAATAGAGTCAGACTTCAAGTTTATATAACAGACTAAAAAGAAAGCCAGGGTCCCTGCTTTGTTAGGAAAATGGACAAAACCAGCTAAAAGTAAAGGAAAAAATTAAAAGTAAGATATTGGCTGGGCACCATGGCTTACACCTGTAATCCCAGCACTTTGGGAGTGAGAGGAGGGTGGATCACTTGAGGTCAGGAGTTTGAGACTAGCCTGGGCAACAGGTGAAACCCCATCTCTACTAAAAATACAAAAAATTAGCCAAATGTGGTGGCACACACCTATAATCCCAGCTACTCAGGAGGCTGAGCCAGGAGAATAGCTTGAACCTGGAAGGCAGAGGTTGCAGTGAGCAGTGATCATGCCATTGCACTCCAGCCTTGGTGACAGAGTGAGACCCCATCAAAAAAAACAAATACTAAAGTACTGATTCCTGTAACATTAACTATTTGCCTATGAGACAGAAAACACATTCAACACTCAAACATAAAGTTAATAAATTTTAAAAAGGAAAAAAGTGGCTACTCTGGGGACACTACCTATGGGGTAGCCCTGCTCCACAAGGAGCAATTAAAAAAATAAATAAAAAGTTCTTCTTTAGAAAGAAAAATAAATAAATAAATAAAAAGAAAAAAGTACTGGTAAAGTTATCAAGTACCAATTTTTAATATGAATCATTAATAGTTTTACCAGCTCCCTTCGAAGGAATCCAAAAGCCAAGAAGTAAAACAAAATTTTAAAATGATGGAGTCTTCCTGAAACTAAGCCCAAGATTCCAGTATTTTTCCTTTCTTCAAATCCTCTAAGCCCTTTTCCTTTCTTCAAATCCTCTAAACCCTTTTATGAGAAATAACACACTCTGTCTGGTCACTGCGAACATTTCTGTACAATGACATAATCAGAAATTACACTTCTTCCATTATTTAACTTATTCATTCTCGTTTTCCACATACCATGAACACCAGAGTAAGCAAGAGAATATAATTTTCCCCTGTAACTGAAGCATTACTAAATTTACAACATGAGAAACTTAGGCACTGTGGAAGGCCCTGATGGCAAAGGAAATAAGCCACCCACATGGCCTCAAGAACAAACTGCGCATCTCTAAGGAAGATTTAGAGAGGCATTTATCCAGGAATGGGTCTTCTCCAAGGCTGGACAAGGAGGGAGTGCGGAAAGCACAGCATTTCTTGTAGGATAAAAGGTTTCACTTGGAGACACTCTGGTGTCCTGAGGAAGAGAAGGAGACACTGAAACAGCCTGTTCTGTGCATTTTAAATCTTCCTTGTTTTCCACCATCAATAACTGTTCTATCTTCTCTTTCAAAGATAAATTTGCCTGAAACTCATGTTTGGGTGTCATAAAGTGTTCTTTCTGAGTTATTCTCTGGTCCTCTGACCCCTTTGACTCAGGGCACATGAGTTTGTTCCTGGAATCCTCACTGGTTTCCGCTTCTATGGGAGGTAGATGTTGAGGTTTTGTAGCTTGTTTATTCATAGATTCTTCTTTCAGTAAATTCACATCCCCATGGAAGTCTTGAGATGTAAAACTTGGAGTTTTATCTATCCTAGAATTTTTACCAAATAAGAAACCTTTGACATTCTGTCTCCTTGCTGCCTCTGTCACTAATTTCCTTGGCTGTAGCACTGTCCTTATAAGGAGTCCCTGTGCATTCACCCTATATTCTCTTGCAGCTTTCTCTCTGCGCTGCTTCTGGAAGTCCTTGAGTTGAAGCAGTTCATCTGGCAGCTCCATACATGTAGGCTAAGAAGAGAAAGGGAACACAAGTTTACTATAACTAAACTTCTGATAGGCTGGGAACGGTGGCTCAAACCTGTAATCCCAGCACTTTGGGAGGGTTAGGGCGGGTTGATCACGAGGTCAAGAGATGGAGACCATCTTGGTCAACATGGTGAAACCCCGTCTCTACTAAAAATACAAAAAAATTAGCTGGGCATGGCGGCGCGTGCCTGTAATCCCAGCTACGCAGGAGGCTGAGGCAGGAGAATTGCCTGAACCCAGGAGACGGAGGTTGCGGTGAGCCGAGATCATACCATTGCACTCCAGCCTGGGTAACAAGAGCGAAACTCCGTCTTAAAAAAAAAAAAACTTCTGAATATGGTACTTAAAATTACTTCTTTTGTTTTTTGAGACGCAGTCTCATTCTGTTGTCAGGTTGGAGTACAGTGGCGTGATCTCGGCTCACTGCAACCTCCAACTCCCTGGTTCAAGCGATTCTCCTGCCTCAGCCTTCCAAGTAGCTGGGATTATAGGCATACTCCACACATCCAGCTAATTTTTGTAGTTTTATTAGAAACAGGGTTTCACCATGTTGGCCAGGATAGTCTCAATCTCCTGACCTTGTGATCCACCCGCCTCAGCCTCCCAAAGTCCTGGGATTACAGGCATGAGCCACCATGCCCAGCCTGAAATCACTTCTATTGTACTGAATGGATTGGTAAATGAGGATCTATTCAAATGTGTTCATATAGCACCCTCTGGTGTCAACTATAGTAGTACCATTTTTCTAGTAATTTCCATATTTTGAAAAGGCAGTGAATCCATAGGGCTGTGTGTCTGTGTGTGTATGCACTTATGTATTAAAATTATACAGGAAAAGTAAGTCTCCCTTCCAACCTGGCTTCAGTTGCCTTAGCAGGTACATCTTAGTTTCTTGTGTTATCTACCAAATATAGTCTACTAATGCATGATCATATACATATACATGTTTTTTTCATCGGATTCCATTTTTATTTTCCTCCAAATTTTTATTTTGTTAACTCCTTCAGGTTTGGGAAGGGTTTTTGTTTTTGTTTTTGAGACAGGGTCTTGCTCTGTTGCCTAGGCTGGAGTGCAATGATGTGATCATGCCTCACTGTAACCTCTAACTCCTGTAACCTCTAACTTTGTGATCCTCCTGCCTCAGCCTCCTGAATAGCTGGAACCACAGGTACATGCCACCATGCCTATCTTTTTTTTTTTTTTGGTGACAGGGCCTTGCTCTGTCACATAGGCTGAAGTGCAGTGGTGTGATCATGGCTTACTGCAATCTCCACCTCTTGGGCTCAAACAATTCTCCCACCTCAGCCTCCCCAACTCAGAGTAGCTGGAACTTCAGGTGTGTGCTACCAACCTGGCTAATTTTTAAATTTTTTGAAGAGACGGTTTCACTACACCGCCCAGGCTGGTCTTGAATTCCTGGGCTCAAGTGATCCTCCGTCCTTGGCCTCCCAAAGTGCTGAAATTATAGGCATGAACCACCACACCCAGGCTCTGATTCTATTTTCTAGCTGCTCATATGGATATCAAAAAGCTATTAATTTTTGCATATGTACCAGGCACTTTACAAATTGCCTTTTTGTTTGTGGTAGTCTTTTTCAGTGGATTCTCTTCAGTTTTTAGTTGTGTAACTGGCGAGTCATAATTCCGATTCCTTTTTTCAATTTTCATAGCTCATATTTTCTAGTTTCAGTAATAGCTTCAAAAATGCTAAAATAGTGGTGATTGTCACAATTTTTGTACATTCCTGATATTAATGTTCTCAAACAAATACACAGTCTTCTCTCTTGAGATACTTTCCATATCCATGAGTTCTGCATCCATGGATTCAACCAACTGTGGATTGATATAGTCAGGAAAAAGGGCTAGGCCCAGTGGCTCATACCTGTAATCCCAGTGCTTTGGGAGGCTGAGGTGAGCAGATCACATAAGGTAAGGAGTTCCAGAGCAGTCTAACCAACCCCATCTCTACTAAAAATACAAAAATTAGCTGGGCACGGTAGCACATGCTTATAATCCTAGCTACTCAGGAGGCTGAGGGAGGAGAATCACTTGAACCCAGGAGGTCGAGGTTGCAGTGAGCCAAGATTGCACCACTGCACTCCAGCCTGGGTAACAGAGTAAGATTCTGTCTCAAAAAAAGAAAAAAAAGGCTGAGCGTGGTGCTTCACGCCTGTAATCCCAGAACTTTGGGAGGCCGAGGCGGGTGGATCACGAGGTCAATAGATCAAGATCATCCTGGTCAACATGGTGAATCCCGTCTCTACTAAAGATACAAAAATTAGCTGCTGGGGCCGGGCGCGGTGGCGCATGCCTGTAATCCCAGCACTTTGGGAGGCCGAGGCGGGCGGATCACGAGGTCAAGAGATCGAGACCAACCTGGTCAACATGGTGAAACTCCGCCTCTACTAAAAATACAAAAAATTAGCTGGGCATGGTGGCGCATACCTGTAATCCCAGATGCTCGGGAGGCTGAGGCAGGAGAATTGCCTGAACCCAGGAGACGGAGGTTGCAGTGAGCCGAGATCGCGCCATTGCACTCCAGCCTGGGTAACAACAGCAAAACTCCGTCCCAAAAGAAAAAAAAAAAAAAATTAGCTTGGCATGGCATGCCATGTAGTTCCAGCTACTCTGGCGGCTGGGGCAGGAGAATCACTTAAACCCGGGAGGCAGAAGTTGCAGTGAGCCGATATCGTGCCACTGCACTCCAGCCTGGCGCCACTGCACTCCAGCCTGGCAACAGACCAAGACTCCATCAAAGAAAGAAGAGGGGAGGGGAAATGAGGGAAGGGGAGGGAGGGGTATTAGGCTAGGTGCGGTGGCTCATGCCTATAATCCCAGCACTTTGGGAGGCCAAGGCAGGCAGATCACCTGAGGTTGGGAGTTCGAGACCAGCTTGGCCAACATCGTGAAGTCCCATCTCTACCCAAAATACAAAAATTAGTTGGGTGTGGTGACACGTGCCTGTAATCCCAGCTACTCAGGAGGCTGAAGCAGGAGAATTGCTGGAACCCCAGAGGCGGAGGTTGCAGTGAGCTAAGATCATGTCATTGCACTCCAGGCTGAGTGACAGAGTGAGACTTCATTTCAAAAAAATAAAATAGAATATATAAATACAGAAATATTAAACCTACCCATTCTTAGACAGAAATATTTCTTGGAAACCTAATTTAATATTATGAAAAGGTGTTCAAGGGGATTGATCATGCCAAAGCTGTTGCCCCTTCAAGAATGTTTATCACCATGTTGGCCCCATCAAAATTATTGCAGCTATTAAGCAAGAGTATCACTGTGTCTGCCTTCCATGGGAAGAAGGCAGAAACGAGGTTCTGAAGACAGAGAGCGGCAGCTACCTCGGTGCCTCCAAGACGGTCTGCAGACCCTCCGCGGTATGTGTTTAGGTATCCATCCACCAGAGTGGTTAGGTCAGACATCATCTCATCTAGGAGTGCCCAGCGAAGGGGTAATAGGTAGGCAGCTTCCAGGGCCAAAATTTTAAGTAAAGAGGGTGAAACAGGTCGGATGAACCATACTTCTGGATTTTCCTGGAGACAATAAAACAATTTCCTCTGAATAGTAAGCAAGACTTTAAAGAAAATATCTGTTTAAGTGTTGCTTAATTTAAGACACTATCATTTTCTTCTATTATTACCTTCTACTTTCACACTATCAATAGCCTTTGAGCATACACATACTTGCACACATACTCCTACATTAACAGTGTGCGTGTAAAACAGAGAAAGAGGGGTAGAGGAAGAGTCAGGTTGGTCAATCAAGACTTCACAAAGCTAGAGGCAGCAAACTTGATTATGTGAACAGAATTGTAACCAATATATTTATGACCTAAGTTAGCATGCAAGGATTATGAGGAGCTAAAGAAAATTCACCTTACTTTGGGATAAATAACTAGGATGATTTGGTCCCATTGACTTGATCCAAATTCCCACAAAAACTACCCCCTTGACCCAGCTAGAAAATTTATTTAATGCTTTTTATTGGCCGGGCGTGGTGGCTCAAGCCTGTAATCCCAGCACTTTGGGAGGCCGAGGCGGGTGGATCACGAGGTCGAGGGATCGAGACCATCCTGGTCAATATGGTGAAACCCCGTCTCTACTAAAAATGCAAAAAATTAGCTGGGCATGGTGGCACGTGCCTGTAATCCCAGCTACTCAGGAGGCTGAGGCAGGAGAATTGCCTGAACCCAGGAGGCGGAGGTTGCGGTGAGCCGAGATGCGCCATTGCACTCCAGCCTGGGTAACAAGAGCGAAACTCCGTCTCAAAAAAAAAAAAAAAAAGAATGCTTTTTATTTATTTTTATTTTTTGAGACGGAGTCTCTGTTGCCGAGGCTAGAGTGAAGTGTGCAGCAGCGCCATCTTGGCTTACCTCAACCTCCACCACCCCAGCCCCAACCCTGAGTTCAAGTGATTTTCTTGCCTCAGCCTCCTGAGTAGCTGAGATTATAGATGCCTGCCACCATGCTCAGCTAATTTCTATATATTTAGTAGAAATGAGATTTCACCATGTTGATCATGCTGGTCTTGAACTCCTGACCTCAGGTGATTCACCCACCTTGGCCTCCCAAAGTGGTGGGATTACAGGCGTGAGCCACCACGGCTGGCCTAAGAATGGTAAGATAGCCAACAAACCTGGATGTTGGCTTTTATCCACTTGAGACCAGATATAAACTGTTCCCATTTGGCACAGTTAAGACTTCGGCAATGTTCCTATGATTACATGGCAGTTGTTTTTCTATATAATAGGCTGATAATACTGCTCAGAAAACACTTGAAAAAAGGTAATGTCATAGAGGACATCCTTTAACACTCACCTGAATCAGTTTTTGTCTCTCTTCTAGAAAGGAGAGATATTTAGGGGCTACTTTAAGGTGTTTGATTAAACTCTCCTGCAAAGTAGTGATGCAGTTTGGAAGATAGCCACCCGTTTCCATGGAAAACTGAAGGACATCTGCTACCTGTGGTATTTTAAAAAGACAAACAGACTAGTTGAATATATACAGAGAGCTATCTCATGGCAGAAATATATTTAGAGAAATATATTTAGAGAAAACTACCATTTTCCCCAAGGATCCACATGACAGACTATGTCATCATGAAATTTAAAGTTGTTCAGTCAACTTATTCTGAAAAAATGGGGAAAAAAGCTTTTTTTTTTTGAGACGGAGCTTCACTCTCGTTACCCAGGCTGGAGTGCAGTGGCGCGATCTTGGCTCACCGCAACCTCCGCCTCCTGGGTTCAGGCAATTCTCCTGCCTCGACCTCCTGAGTAGCTGGGATTACAGGCACGCACCACCATGCCCAGCTAATGTTTTGTATTTTTTTTTTTTTTTTTTTTTTTGCGGAGTTTCGCTCTTGTTACCCAGGCTGGAGTGCAATGGCGCGATCTCGGCTCACCGCAACCTCCGCCTCCTGGGTTCAGGCAATTCTCCTGCCTCAGCCTCCTGAGTAGCTGGGATTACAGGCACGAGCCACCATGCCCAGCTAATTTTTTGTATTTTTAGTAGAGACGGGGTTTCACCATGTTGACCAGGATGGTCTCGATCTCTCCACCTCGTGATCCACCCGCCTCGGCCTCCCAAAGTGCTGGGATTACAGGCTTGAGCCACCGAGCCCGGCATGTTTTGTATTTTTAGTAGAGACGGGGTTTCACCATGTTGACCAGGATGGTCTCGATCTCTTGACCTTGTGATCCACCCGCCTCTGCCTCCCAAAGTGCTGGGATTACAGGCTTGAGCAACCGCACCCAGCCTTTTTTTTTTTTTTTGAGGTGGAGTCTTGCTCTGTTACCCAGGCTGGAGTACAGTGTGCAGTGGCACAATCTCAGCTCACTAAAACCTCCACCTCCCAGGCTCAAGTGATTGTTCTGCCTCAGCCTCCCCAGTAGCTGGGATTACAGGTGCACACTACCACACCTGACTAATTTCAACTTTTTAATTTTTAAAAAAATTTTTTTTTATTAGAGATAGAGTCTCGCTCTTATTGCCCAGGCTGGAGTGCAGTGGTGCAATCTCAGCTCATTGCAACCTCTGCCTCCCGGGTTCAAGTGATTCTCCTGCCTCAGCCTCCCAAGTAGCTGGGATTACAGGCACCTGCTACCACGCCTGGCTCAACTTTTTTTTAGAGACAGGGTCTTGCTATGTTGTCCAGGCTGGAGTGCAGTAGCTATTCACAGGCAAGATTCCACTACTGATAAGCATGGGGGTTCTGACCTGGTGCATTTCTGACCTGGGCTTGTTCACCTTCACTTAGGCAACCTGGTGGTTCTCCCTGCTCCTAGGAGGCCACCACATTGATGCCAGTCTCAGTATGGACACCAAATCAGCACAGTGCCCTACAGTCCCAAACTCCTTAGCTCAAGCAATTATCCCAGCTCAGCCTTCACAGTAACTGTGACTACAGGCACAAACCATCATAGCCAGCAATCCAAGTTTACTGTGTCCTTATCTACTTTTTCCCCATCCCCCCGCCACCGAGATGGAGTCTTGCTCTGTCACCCAGAGCTGGAGGGCAATGGTGCAATCTCGGCTCGCTGCAACCTCCACCTCTGGGGTTCAAACTATTCTCCTGTCTCAGCCTCCTGAGTAGCTGAGATTATAGGCATGCACCACCAAGCCTAATTTTTTAATTTTTAGTAGAGACGGGGTTTCACCATGTTGGCCAGGATGGTTTCAATCTCTTGACTTCATGATCCACCTGCCTCGGCCTCCCAAAGTACTGGGATTACAGGCGTGAGCCACCGCACCCGGTCAACAAGTGTTTTTTTTTTTTCCCAGTCTTTCTAAGTTTCAGTTCAGGCAAACAAGTGTTTTTTAAGAGGGATATTTTACTACAGTCAGAGGAGAAGGTGATGTGATGATGGAAGCAGAGATTACAGTGATGCACTTTGAAAACGGAGGAAGGGGCTACAAGCCAAGGAATACAGCTGGCTGCTAAAAGCTCAAAAAGGCAAGAAAACTCTCTCTTCAGAGCCTCTAGAAGAAACCAGCCGTGCAGAGCACTTTGACTTTGCCCTAGTGAAAATAATTCAAGACTTCTGACCCCTAAAACAATAAAGTAACAAATTTACACTGTTTTACGCCACTAAATTTGTGGTGATTTGTTACAGCAGCATTAAGAAACTAAAATGCTGTTATAGAAAAACAAATTGGTGGAATTCCTGCTTTATGTAAATCTGAAAAGAAAAACATAAACAGATATGCCAAGGTCTTCATTAGACAATATGTATAAGATCTAATCAAGAAGCCTAAAGGCCTCAAGGAAACAAGCAGCAATTATCTTAGAGTTTGGAGTAAGCATAAAAGCAATCTCTGCTTAGTGAAACATCCTGAAAGAAGGCACAAAGGAACACGTAAGTTGGAAATGGCAGCAAATTCATTGTGGATAGATAAACAGAAAAAGTGAACCACATATAGTAACATAAAATTGAATAGGGATTACTGCTAAAAAATAATTAGCCAACTCATTACAATTTCTCTGCAAAGGCTCTAGGCTTCTGCAGTCAAGATTTCCCTTTCAGTCATAAACCTAAAAGACTAGAAGTACCTAAAGAAAACATAAGGAAAACTAGTGGTTTTAGTGCTCTCACAGGCAAACCAGAAACCTAGATCAGCTCTAAGAGATAGTAGGGGTTCATCCTGTACTTGGGTGGCTGAGGCAGGAGGATGGCTTGAGCCTAAGAGTTTGAGACTAGCTTGGGCAACATAGTAAGACTCTGCTTCTAAATGATAATAATAATAACAAAACAATAATGGTTAGTAGAATCTAGGGAATTTTTATTAGAGAAATAAAGTTCCCTTAGATGACAAACAAATTATATCACTTCAGACTTTTTTGGGCCCAAATAGATTTGGGGGGCATGTGCAGGACAACCTGTACTCCTGAGTTAGATGTCAGTTTGCCATACTTGTTACATATGTGGTAAAGGCAGATATTTGATTGTTCCTCTCACACTACGTCTCCCATGTCAGGCTTCTGAATGATCCCTAAATTGCCCAAGATTCACAATGCTATGGACTATGGATCTTGCTTCTTTTTTTTTTTTCGGAGTTTCACTCTTGTTACCAGGCTGGAGTGCAATGGCGCGATCTCGGCTCACCGCAACCTCCTGGGTTCAGGCAATTCTCCTGCCTCAGCCTCCTGAGTAGCTGGGATTACAGGGACACGCTACCATGCCCAGCTAATGTTATGTATCTTTAGTAGAGACGGGGTTTCACCATGTTGACCAGGATGGTCTCGATCTCTTGACCTTGTGATCCACCCGCCTTGGCCTCCTGAAGTGCTGGGATTACAGGCTTGAGCCACCACGTCCGGCCGGATCTTGCTTCTTATTTGACAAATTGTGGAGCAAAATGAGGAAAACATCTTTATAAATAATTTTAAGTAACTTCTCTGCAGTGCTTTTAGAGTACACCAAAGCTTCTCACATATTGTACAAACATTTTACATGAGAAGTAAGCAGAAATGGGGCACCCAAAAAAAAAAAAAATTAAAAAGACTTTCACTTATCAGATGACCAGATGAGCTCTTTTATCGTTCCAATTTTAGTATATGTGCTGCTGAAGCGAGCACAAGCCCTTTTCTCAACAGAAGCTGTGTATATTGGTTTGAATCCAGTGCTTCCCTTCATATACCTGTGTGTCAAAGACATTATTCAGCAAAATTCCATACTGATGAGAGAGGCAATCAGAAAGCCAACGACAATCATGGATAACCTAAGGAATCAGAAGGGAACAGTTATTAGAACCAGGCTGCTAATCATAATAGAGCAGGAATTGGTGTACACACTTACCTTCAAAATTCTCTTGTCTTCTAATATCATCTGAAGTCCATTGTTGAAAGCTCGACTTCCCAGAAGGAAAATGTCAAATAAATAAACTCGGCAATTTGTAGCCACCTACAATAGACCATTCAGACATACACCTCATAGGATAAGGAAGAACTAAGGTAGGAAAATCTGAGGATGAAAAGTAAAAGATGTGTTAAAATATCTAACATCTTCACTTCATCTATTTATTTATTTAGAGACAGAGTTTCACTCTATTGCCCAGGCTGGAGTGCAATGGCACAATCTCGTCTCACTGCAGCCTCCATCTCCTGGGTTCCAGCAATTCTCTCTAGTAGCTGGGATTACAGTCATCTGCCACCATGCCCAACTAATTTTTGTATTTTTAGTAGAGAAAGGGTTTCACCATGTTAGCCAGGCTGGTCTCAAACTCCTGACCTCTTTGGCCTTCCAAATGCTGAGATAACAGGCATGAGCCACTACACCCAGCCATTTTTTTTTTTTTTTTAAATTTTCAATACAGACAAGGTCTTGCTACATTGCCCAGGTTGGTCTCAAACTTGTCAGCTGAAGTAATCCTCCTTCCTTGGCCTCCCAAAGTGCTGGGATTACAGATGTGAGCAACTGTACCTGGCCTAGAGTAATGTTTTTAGGGTTATATATATGGAGAGAGAGAGAGAGAGAGAGAGAGAGAGAGAGAGAGAGAGAGAGAGAGAGAGATGAAGTCTTACTGCTCTTTCACCCAGGCTGGAATGCAATGGCACAATCCTGATTCACTACAGCCTCCACCTCATGGGTTCAAGCGATTCTCCCATCTCAGGGTCCCAAGTAGCTGGGATTACAGGCATATGCCACCACACCCAGCCAATTTTTGTATTTTTAGTAGAGATGTAGTTTCACCATGTTGGCCAGGCTGGTCTTGAATGTCTGACCTCATGATCCATCTGCCTTGGCCTCCCAAAGCGCTATGTATCATGAAAGTTCTGAGAATGGGTGCTAGGTATGTCTAGCAATTGTAGTTATAACATAGTTCAGCTCCTGAAATGACAGAAATGATAGCAGACTGTCACATGCCTAGCTTTCTCGATTCATTTGGATGTTGTGTTCTAAATTAAAATTTTTTTTTGTTTTTTTTTTTGTACAGACAGGGGTCTTGTTTGGTGCCCCAGTTAGACTTGAACTCCTGGCCTCAAGTGATCCTCCCACCTCAACCTCCAAAGTGATGAGATATAGACATGAGCCACCATGTCTGGCATCTGGATTTTTTTTTGTCTTTGCTGTCAGTAGATCATCCAGCTATGCTGCTTTTGTGATTTTTGTGATCAGAAACAATGTTGGCTGGGCACGGTGGCTCAGGCCTGTAATCCCAGCACTTTGGAAGACCGAGGTGGGCAGATCACCTGAGGTCAGGAGTTTGAGACCAGCCTGGCCAGTGAAACCCTGTCTCTAATGAAAGTACAAAAAATAGCCAGGCATGCTGATGGGCTCATGTAGTCCTAGCTACTTGGGAGGCTGAGGCAGGAGAACTGCCTGAACCCAGGAGACGCAGGTTGCAGTGAGCTGAGGTCTTGCCACTGTACTCTAGCCTGGGCAACAGAGTGAGACTCTGTTTCAAAAAAAAAAAAAAAGAAAGAAAGAAAGGAAAAGAAACAAACAACCTAGAATTCTTACAATTATATAAAATTGATCTGTAAGCAGCATTGAATATTTGACATTTTACCATTTGTGTCAGTGTATTTGTTGCCTGTTTTAAATTGCTAGAGGGCAGGGATCTTCTCTTATGAATAATTTTATGTAACACCTAACACAATCATGCATATTAAGGAACTCAGAGAAATAGCATTTTCAGTTGATAACAATGAGATACTATTTATTCACCTTAAACTGGTGCTTTCCTGAAGTATTAGACTTAGAGATATAGGGAAAAAAACTAAAAGTGCTTTTTTCCCCTCTACTCTTTACTTAACACAGAACATTCTGGCCAGGTGCAGTGGCCAATGCCTGTAATCCTACCCCTTTGGGAAGCCAGCGTGGGCAGATCACCTGAGGTTAGGAGCTCGAGACCAGCCTGGCCAACATGGTGAAACCCTACTTCTACTAAAAATACAAAAATTAGCTGGATGTGGTGACAAGCACCTGTAACCCCAACTACTTGGGAGGCTGAGGCAGGAGAATTGAAACTGGGAGGTGAAGGTTGCAGTGAGCCAAGATCATGCCACTGCACTCCAGGCTGGGTGACAGAGTGAGACTCCATCCCAGAAAAAAAAAAAAAAAAGAACTTTCTGTCACCCTAGATGTGTGTGGGTTGTTTCTTCACACATGAAGCAAGCAATTCTGCTGCTACTCTCCAGCAGACACCAGCTTAGTGTCCTCTAATTCAATTCTGATGCTGTTTACCTGGAAATAGTGCTAGACCCCACAGGTTGAGGGCTCAGTCCCACAAGAGGGTAGTCTTGTGGGACTGAGGCCTCAACCTGAATATTATGAAAGATACAAAAGATACAGATAAGCTGTATCTTTATTGCAAAAGATACAGATAAACTGTCAGATTGAAGAGATACATAGGGCAAGGAATGGGGGAAGGAGTCCACCACCCCCCAGGAACCTCCCCCTGCTCAGCTATCTGAAAGCCCTGTGAATTTTTTTTTTTTTTTTTTTTTTTTGAGATGGAGTCTCACTCTGTAGCCCAGGTAGCGTGATCTTGGCTCATGCAACCTCCGCCTCCTGGGTTCAAGCGATTCTTCTGCCTCAGCCTCCCAAGTAGCTGTGACTACAGTCGCATGCCATCATGCCCAGCTATTTTTATATTTTTAGAAGAGACAGAGTTTCTCCATATTGGCCACGCTGGTCTGGAACTCCTGACCTTGTGATCCACCTGCCTCAGCCTCCCAAAATGCTGGGATTACAGACATGAACCACTGTGTCTGGCCAGGCCTTTTTCTTAGTGTCTTAAAAACTAAAAAAAAAACAAAAGGTGAGGTGGGGGCCTAATATGGTGGTGCACGCCTATAATCCCAGCACTTTGGGAGGCCAAGATGAGTGGATCCCTTGTGAAATTTCAAGACCAGGCTTGGCAACACAGGGAGACCCCATCTCCATATTAAAAAAATAAACAAACAAAACCTTGGTGCTAGTCTCAGCAGCACATATACTAAGGGAAGGAAGGAAGGAGGGAGGGAGGGTCTAATAAAATGAGATAATTACTAACTCTATGAAAAACAAGAAGTTGTTCAATAAAGAAACAATCCTCCTGACTCAGCCGAGTTATCATTACAGCCATAATAACATACAGACTAGACTGTATTTTTTTTTTTTTTTTTAGATGGAATCTCTCTCTGTTGCCCAGGCTGGAGTGCAGGGGCACAATCTTGGCTCACTGCAACCTCTGCCTCTCAGGTTGAAGCAATTCTCCTGCCTCAGTCTCACATAAATTCTGAATTCTGTCTTGATAACAATTTGTGACATAACTAAGTTGGAAAGACCTAGGGAAGAGCGGATGCTATAAAGGAGCAAAGTCACACAAAATAGAAATTAAAAAAATAAAAATAAAGGAGCAAAATCTTTATGTATCATAATAAAATTGAATAGATAATTTGTAAAACTGAAGAATCAAGAGCCAGGTGCGGTGGCTCAAGCCTGTAATCCCAGCACTTTGGGAGGCCGAGGCGGGTGGATCACGAGGTCGAGAGATCGAGACCATCCTGGTCAAGGTGAAACGCCGTCTCTACTAAAAATACAAAAAATTAGCTGGGCATGGTGGTGTGTGCCTGTAATCCCAGCTACTCAGGAGGCTGAGGCAGGAGAATTGCTTGAACCCAGGAGGCGGAGGTTGCGGTGAGCCGAGATCGTGCCATTGCACTCCAGCCTGGGTAACAAGAGCGAAATTCCGTCTCAAAAAAAAAAAAAAAAAAAAGAATCAAGAGAAAGCAACAAGCATGTTATTAAAAACAGGAAAATACGGGCCAGGTGCGGGGGCTGATGCCTGCAATCTCAGCACTTTGGTAGGCCAAGGTGTACCGAGTACCAGCTAGGCCAGGAGGCCCCCGACCAGGTGGCACTGATGGCAGTGAAAGGCAGACACTTTGACAGAACAGCAAAGTGAGTCTGTCCCGGGGCCAGCAGCCCATCGAGCTGAGAACCTCAGGGGCTGACAGCATTCTAGGCTGAAGTCCCGCAGCAGCTTCTGATCCACGTTTTTATGCTCTCTTAAACAGGTGATTCTTATTAATAAACAGGTGTTCTGTATTTACTAAAAGCTCAAAAATATACCACGTAGGCAGCTGTTGCCTATCTACCACTAATTGCAAACTAAAAGGTATTCTCCACAAGGGAGCCACTGGGGCAGAGTAAACCTGATGTTTCTCAACAGTAAACTTAGTATTTCTCAACAAAGGTGGGCATACCATTTGAGGTTAGGAGTTTAAGGCCACCCTGGCCAACATGGTGAAACCTGTGTCTACTAAAATTACAAAAATTAGCCAGGCCTAGAGGCCAGTGCCTATAATCCCAGCTACTTGGGAGGCTGAAGCAGGAGTATCCCTTGAACCTGAGAGGCAGAGATTCAGTACAGTAAGCCAAGAGATCACACCACTGCACTTCAGCCTGGGCAACAGGGCTAGATCCTGTCTCAAATTAAAAAAAAAAAGGTGGGTGGTGCCGGACACAGTGGCTCAAGCCTGTAATCCCAGCACTTTGGGAGGCCGAGGCGGGTGGATCACAAAGTCAAGACATCGAGACCATCCTGGTCAACATGGTGAAACCCCGTCTCTACTAAAAATACAAAAAATTAGCTGGGCATGGTGGCGCGTGCCTGTAATCCCAGCTACTCAGGAGGCTGAGGCAGGAGAATTGCCTGAACCCAGGAGGCGGAGGTTGCGGTGAGCCGAGATCGTGCCATTGCACTCCAGCTTGGGTAACAAGAGCTAAACTCTGTCTCAAAAAAAAAAAAAAAAAAAAAAAAAAAGGAAGAAACAGCAAAATAGCAGAAACAACATTTCAATGTAGTTGACTCCCCTAATGTTTGTAAAAGTGTTTTTTAAAGTGTAAGGTACTGCACAAATATAACAATCCTGTTACTCAACTCTTTGATCTCGTTGGGGGAAAACACGTCCATTAATTTGCTTGTAGTCACAGAAAGGAGAGCTGTAGGCCAGGTGCGGTGACTCATGCCTGTAATCCCAGCACTTTGGGTGGCTGAGTGGGCTCATCACCTGAGGTCAGGAGTTCGAGACCAGCCTGCCCAACATGGTGCAACCTCGTCTCTACTAAAAAGACAAAAATTAGCTGGGCAGAGTAGCTCACGCCTGTAGTCCTAGCTACTCGGGAGGTTGAGGCACAAGAATCACTTGAACCTGGGAGGCAGAAATGGTGTCACTGCACTCTAGCCCATGCAACAGAGCGAGACTCTCGTCTCAAAAAGAAAAAAAGAAAAAGGACACCTGTAGCCAACTCCATGTCCCCTCTGATAACCAGAAAACCAAAGGGGCAAAGGGGACAATTTAGGAAATAAGCTAGAACTGCCCAGGCCTGTGTTACCAGGAAGTCTACTCTCTTTTGTTTTGGTAGATGTAAGTTTTGGGTTGTTTTAAGTAATTCATGCTGCTAATTCAAACCTAGTCATCTGAAAGCTAAGGTTGGCTAGATGCAGTGGCTCATGCCTGTAACCCCAGCATTTTGCAGTTAGGCTGACTCAGAAGGATCACTGGAGACCAGGAGTTTGAGACCAGCCTAGGCAACATGGGGAGACCACATCTCTGGGAAAAAAAAAAAAAAGTAAAGGAAGAAGGACCCAAACACTATCCATCCTCTAGCTATTCTTCAAGGCTAACTACAAACTTTTAGAAAATATCATCCAGGCACGGTGGCTTACGCCTGTAATCTCAGCACTTTGGGAGGCCAAGGTGGGTGGATCACCTGAGGTCAGGAGTTTGAGACCAGCCTGACCAGTAACATAGTAAAACCCCATCTCTACTAAAAACACAAAAATGAGCCAGGTGTGGTGGTGCATGCCTGTAGTCCCAGCTACCTAGGAGGCTGAGGCAGGAGAATTGCTTGAACCCAAGAAGCAGAGGTTGCAGTGAGCCGAGATCGCACCATTATACCCCAGACTGTGTGACAGAGCAAGACTCTGTCTCAAAATAATAATAATAATAATAATGTTAATGATACTGGAGACTCTCATCTGACATCTCCCAGGTCCAGGGAAACTAAAATGATGTGGTGAGAAACCTACTGTGGAAAACTACCACCCTAGAGAAGAAAAGACACTCTTCATAGAACTAAGGTGATAGGACAGAGCTGGGAAAGACCTCCAGCAAAGCCTGTGAGACAGCACTGATGGCTCTAACAGTGAACCTATTCTTTCCACTGAGCTTTAAAAAAAAAAAAGTGAGGCCGGGCGCGGTGGCTCAAGCCTGTAATCCCAGCACTTTGGGAGGCCGAGGCGGGTGGATCACAAGGTCGAGAGATCGAGACCATCCTGGTCGACACGGTGAAACCCCGTCTCTACTAAAAATAAAAAAAAAAAATTAGCTGGGCATGATGGCGCGTGCCTATAATCCCAGCTACTCAGGAGGCTGAGGCAGGAGAATTGCCTGAACCCAGGAGGCGGAGGTTGCGGTGAGCCGAGATCGCACCATTGCACTCCAGCCTGGGTAACAAGAGCGAAACTCCGTCTCAAAAAAAAAAAAAAAAAAAAAAAAAGTGAATCCATAAGGAGATAGAAGCTCTTTCCTTTTGAAAAGAATAAGTTGAGTACCAGGAGAAGGAAGAACATTCCAACAAGTTACCTAACAATGACACTAGGGTGGCAGAAAGAAGACAATTCATAGATCTAACAGTGTGCCAGGTGCAGTGACCTATCCCTATAATCCCAGTGACTAGGGGGACTAAGGCAAGAGGATTACATGAGGCCAGGAGTTTGAGATCAGCCTGGGTACACAGCAAGAGCCCATCTCAGAAAAACAAAGCTTGGTGTGGTAACACTTATCTGTAGTCCCAGCTACTCAGGAGGCTGAAGTGAGAGGATAGACAGCATGAGCCCAGAAGTTCAGTGCTGCAGTGAACTATGATCTGCACTGTGGCCTGGGTGACAGAGTGAGACCCTATCTCTAAAATATAATTTTCAAAAAGAAAGAAAAAAAAATCTACCAGTGGCTCTGTAATTACTTCAAAATAAAAAGTTTTCAGAAGTCTTTTACCTGCAGCCAGCACAGTTTCCCATGGCGACACACATTCACTCCTTCTGCTGCCACGCTCAGGACACTCTGCTTCTTGATGTGGAGCATCTGGTAAGAAAAAGAAGGAAAGAAAAACATTTCAGGGAATAAATGTTGGCATCATAACATCATGATTGGCACAATTACAATGGCTACAGTAAACAAAGTGCATAATCTTTGTTAAACTTACAAAATTTGATTAATACAAAACAGTCTGTTTCACATACACACATATATCAGCACTCAACACTTCTGATTCTCTTTTTAGTTTTAGGAAAAGTGTTCCACAGCCAGAAAATAAATCACTCATATATCAAATGACAATAAAAGTTGAAAACTCAGACATGTTTTGTTACTACTGATGCGACAGAGAAAGAATCATAATCTGTTTGGTTTTTTTAAAATTGAGGTAGAGTTTCACTCTTGTTGCCCAGGCTGGAGTGCAATGGTATGATCTTGGCTCACTACAACCTCCAACTCTGGCATTTAAGTGATTGTCCTGACTCAACCTCCCAAGTAGCTGGGATTACAGGTGTGTACTGCCATGCCCAGCTAAATACAAAAGTATATATATAGAGAAAAGTATATATAGAGAAGGGGTTTCACTATGTCGGTCAGGCTGGTCTCGAACTCCTGATCACAAGTGATCCACTCGTCTCGAACTCCCAAAGAGCTGGAATTACAGGCATGAGCCATTGCGCCCAGCCCTGAATTATAATCTTTCTTTAAGACAAGATTCCTCATGCAAACTATGGCATGCTGTAACACAGGGCAATTCTGAAAGAAATATATGTGGTGGCTAAGTCTCAGAGTATCCACTGCTCAGAAAGACAGAAACAAGGACTCTTCAGATGCCTTAAAACCTCAGATTCACTGAATTACTCAAAACTAAATTAGTGGCCAAGTGCAGTGGCTCACCCCTGCAATTCCAGCACTTTGGAAGGCTGAGGCAGGAGGATCGCTTGACCCCAGGGGTTTGAGGCCAGCCTGAGCAACACAGTGTCTCTATAAAAAATACAAAAAATTATTCAGGCATGGTGGTGCACACCTGAAGTGTAGCCCCAGCTACTCTGGAGGCTAAAGTGGGAAGGTCACTTGAGCCTGGGAGGCTGAGGCTGCAGTGAGCCATGATGATGCACTTCAGCCTGGGTGACAGAGTGAAACTCTGTCAAAAACAAACAAACACAAAAAAACTGAAATAGTGGTACCCCAGGTACACAATCTTGTCCTTTGATTGTTTATAATCTTAGCCTGTTTCATTACAGAATTCTAAAATCCTTAATCCATAATTCATAAAAATGTTTGCATGACACAAGATTCTTCCCATTTTATAGGTAGGTAAATTATTCAAGAACAGAAAGGCACAGTAATTTACACTAGCACGATATCTCCCTTTAGAGAGCATAAAGTGTTCTACATTCTTTTTATTATTTTTTATTTTTATTATTATTTTATTTTATTTTTAAAGATGGGGTTTCACCATATTGGTCAGGCTGGTCTCGAACTTCTGACCTTAGGTAATCCGCTCGCCTCAGCCTCCCAAAGTGCTGGGATTACAGGCGTGAGCCACCGCGCCTGGCAAGTGTTCTACGTTCTTTTTTTTTTTTTTTTTTTTTTTTGAGACGGAGTTTCGCCCTTGTTACCCAGGCTGGAGTGCAATGGCACGATCTCGGCTCACCGCAACCTCCGCCTCCTGGGCTCAGGCAATTCTCCTGCCTCAGCCTCCTAAGTAGCTGGGATTACAGGCACGTGCCACCATGCCCAGCTAATTTTTTGCACTTTTGGTAGAGACGGGGTTTCACCATGTTGACCAGGATGGTCTCGATCTCTCGACCTCGTGATCCACCCGCCTCGGCCTCCCAAAGTGCTGGGATTACAGGCTTGAGCCACCGCGCCCGGCAAGTGTTCTACATTCTAAGCATCTCTCATCAATGATGAGAAAATGGGACTGAATTTCAGCTTCATCCCCAATCAACAAAAGATGGCTGCAGAAAGGGCAACAACAGCTAAATTTTTTATTGATGAAAACTCTTAATGACCTCTTCAAACTTCCAGAGTAAAAGCTTTTTTGTTTTGTTTTGTTTTGTTTTTGAGACGGTCTCATGCTGTTCCCCAGGCTGGAGTGCAGATCACAGCTCAATGCAGCATGGAACTCCTGGGCTCAAGCTAACCTCCTATTTTAGCTTCCTGAAGCCTCGACCTCCCAGTCTCAGCCAATCCGCTCACCTCACCCTCCCGGGTAGCTGGAACTACAGACATGTGCCACCATGCCCAGCCAATTTTTTGTATTTTTCTGTAGAGGTAGGGTTTTGCCTTGTTGCCCAGGCTGGTCTCTAACTCTTGGGCTCAAGTGATCTGCCTGCCTTGGCCTCCAAAAGTGCTGGTATTACAGGAGTGAGCCACCATGCCTGGCCACAAGTTCCTTTTTTTTTTTTTTTTTTTTTTTTTTTTTTTTTTTTTTTTTTGAGATGGAGTTTCGCTCTTGTTACCCAGGCTGGAGTGCAATGGCACGATCTTGGCTAACCGCAACCTCCGCCTCCTGGGTTCAGGCAATTCTCCTGCCTCAGCCTCCTGAGTAGCTGGGATTACAGGCACGGACCACCATGCCCAGCTAATTTTTTGTATTTTTAGTAGAGGTGGGGTTTCACCATGTTGACCAGGATGGTCTCGATCTCTTGACCTCATGATCTACCCGCCTCGACCTCCCAAAGTGCTGAGATTACAGGCTTGAGCTACCACACCTGGCCTGCCTGGCCACAAGTTCTTATTTTTGTTATGGTCCCTTTAAATAATCTGCTTATACATATATAATTCTTACAGCTCAATGATAAAAATAATTATTACAATGCAATTAAAAAATGGGAAAAGGTTTGGGCACAGTGGCTCATGCCTGTAATTAGGCTGAGGAGGACAGATTACTTGAGCCTAGGAGTTAGAGACCAGCCTGGGCAACATAGTGAGAAACTGTCTCTACACGAAATACAAAAATTAAAGCTGGGTGTGGTGGCTCACGCCTGTAATCCCAGTACTTCAGGAGGCTGAGGAAGACAGATTGCTTGAGTCTAGAAGTTCAAGACCAGCTTGGGGAACATAGCAAGACCTCATCTCTTAAAAAAAAAAATGAGCCGGGTGCGGTGGCTCAAGCCTGTAATCCTAGCACTTTGGGAGGCCGAGGCGGGTGGATCACGAGGTCAAGAGATCGAGACCATCCTGGTCAACAAGGTGAAACCCCGTCTCTACTAAAAATACAAAACATTAGCTGGGCATGGTGGCACGTGCCTGTAATCCCAGCTATTCAGGAGGCTGAGGCAGGAGAATTGCCTGAACACAGGAGGCGGAGGTTGCGGTGAGCCGAGATCACGCCATTGCACTCCAGCATGGGTAACAAGAGCGAAACTCCATCTCAAAAAAAAATGAGTTGGGCATGGTGGTACATGTAGTCCCAGTTACTCAGAAGGCTGTGGTGGGAGGATCGCTTGAGATCCTAGGAGGTGGAGGTTGCAGTGAGCCAAGATCTTGCCACTGCACTCCAGCCTGAGCTACAAAGTGAGACTGTCTCAAAAGGCAAATGATCTAAATAGATATTTATCCAAAGAAGTTATACAAATGACTAGTAAGCTCATAGAAATGTTGAACATCATTAGCCATCAGAGAAATGCAAATCAAAACTACAATAAGATACCACTTCATACCCACTAGGATGGCTATAATCAAAATTACAGATAAGTGTTGGCAAGGATGTGAAGAAACTGGAACCCTCACAGACTTCTGGTAGAAATGTAAAATGGTGCAGCAGCTTTGGAAATAAAGTCTGGTCATTCCTCAAAAAAGTTAAACACAGAGTTACCAAATGATCTAGCAATTTCACTCCTAGGTAACTATCAAAAGAAATAAAAACGTCCAGACAAAAACTTGTCCATGAAAGTTTATAGTAGCATTATTCACAATAGCCAAAAAGTAGAAACAACCCAAATGTCCATCAAATGATGAGTGGATAAATAAAATGTAGTATATCCATACAATGGAATATTTTTTGGTGGCTGGTTGTGGTGACTCACGCCTGTAATTCCAGCACTTTGGGAAGCCGAGGCAAGTGGATTGCTCGAGCCCAGTAGTTTGAGACGTCTCAGCAACATAACTAGACACTGTCTCTACAAAAAATATTTAAAAATTGGCTAGCTGTTGTGGCACATGCCTGTAGTCCCAACCACCTGGGAGGCTAAGGTGGGAGGACTGCTTGAGCCTAGAAGGTCCAGGCTATAGTCAACTGTGATTCTGTCACTGCATTCCAGCCTGGGTGACAGAGAAAGACCCTGTCTCAAAAAAAATTTTTTTTTAATGTATAAGAAATATTATTTGGCAATAAAAAGAAGTGAAGGCCAGGCGCAGTGACTCATGACTATAATCCCATCACTTTGGGAGGCTGAGGTGGGTGAATCACAGGATCAGGAGTTCAAGACCAGCCTGGCCAAGACGGTGAAAAAAGAAGTGAAATACTGATATAAGCTACAATATGGATGAACCTTGAAAACATTATGCTAAGTAAATAAAGCCTGTCAGAAAAACTACTATTTTACTTTATTTTATTTTATTTATTTTGAGACAGAGGTTTGCTCTGTCTTCTGGGCTGGAGTACGGTGGCATGATCTCGGCTCACTATAACCTCCATCTCCTCCTGGCTGAGCCTTCCCAGTAGCTGCGACTACAGGTACCCACCACCACACCTGGCTAATGTTTGTGTTTTTGGTAGAGACGGGGTTTCACCATTAATGGCCAGGCTGTTTTAGTGGTTGCCAGGGGCTGAGGAGTGATTAGGAGTTATGAATAAGGTGTGTGGGGTTTCTTTCTGGCATATTGAAAATATTCTAAAATTTATTATGCTGTTTTACATACAACTCTGTGAATATACTAAAAACAAATGAACTGTTTAACTAAATAAATTGTATGGCATATGGATATCTCAATAATTTTTTATAAAACTTTTTGTTTTTATTATTTATTTATTATTTTATTTTGTTTTATTTTTTTTGGGACAGAGTTTTGCTCTTGTTACCAAGGCTGAAATGCAATGGTGTGATCTCGGCTCACTGCAACCTCCGCCTCCTTGGTTCAAGCAGTTCTCCTGCCTCAGCCTCCCGAGTAGCTGGGACTACAGGTGCGCGCCACCATGCCCAGCTAATTTTTGTATTTTTTAATAGAGACAGGGTTTCACCTTGTTGACCAGGATGATGTAAATCTCTTGACCTTGTGATCTACCCGCCTTGGCCTCCCAAAGTGCTGGGATTATTGGTGTGAGCCACCGTGCCCGGCCTCAAAACTTTTTGTTTTAAAATAATTTTTTAAAAATTTATTTTAAAATTTCAAATAATTGTTTAAAAAAAATCTTCTGTTCAGTTCAGACTTAGTTAAAAAATAACCTGTTGATAGCTAATTCTCCTTTTAAAAATCTACCCATGGGCCAGGCAGAGTGGTTCATGCCTGTAACCCCAGCACTTTGGGAGGCCGAGACAGGCAGATCACCTGAGCTGAGGAGTTTGAGACCAACCTGGCCAACATGGTGAAACCCCATTTCTACTACTAAAAATACAAAAATTAGCTGGGTGGTGGTGCACACCTGTAATCCCAGCTACTTAGGAGGCTGAGGCAAGAGAATCACTTGAATCCAGGAGGCAGAGGTTGTGGGGAGCCAAGACTGGCCTACCAAACTCCTGCCTAGGCTACATGGTGGGACTCCATTTCAAAAAAAAAAAAGGTCAAGTCGAATGATGGAAGAAAAAAAAAAATGCATCCATGTACACACAAACATAAGTTTGCATCTATACAGAAATCTCAATGACCTTGCTGAAGCCCATCTGTGAACCACACTACAGGATACTTGCTGCCATTTCTCAAATTAATACAAGACTAATAGAGTAATTGCCTAAGTATAGTATCCTATGTGACACTTTTAGAATGTAAGTCAGACTGGACGCGGTGGCTCACACCTGAAATCCCAGCAATTTGGAAGACTGAGGCGGGCAGATCCTCTGAGGTCAGGAGTTTGAGACCAGCCTAACTAACGTGGTAAAAACGCGTCTCTACTAAAAACACAAAATTAGCTAGGCATGGTGGCACATGCCTGTAATCCCACCTACTTGGGAGGCTGAGGCAAGAGAATCACTTAAACCCAGGAGGCAGAGGTTGTAGCGAGCTGAGATCGTACCATTGCACTCCAGTCTGGGCAACAAGATCAAAACCCTGTCTCAAAAAAAAAAAAAAAAAAATTCTGACTCTTCTCTGAAACTGCCAATGGCTTTCCATGTCACTCAAGTCAAATTCAAAGTCTTTACAACGTCCAGAAAGCCTTAAATGAACTGCCTCCTGCCCCCTTCCATCTCCTACCATTCTTCTTCACTGTGGTCCTGTCACACTGACCTCCCTGCTGTACTTCCACACAAGTCAGGAATATTTCAGCCTCAGGGCCTTTGCACTTGCTAATTTCACTTTTAAGTTCTTCACTTTGGTATCTACCTGGCTCCCTTACTTACTCAAGTCTTTGTTCTAATGTCACTTCCTCAGATATGTTTTCTCTGCCTATCCCACATAAATTAGGACCTCCTTGTCACTCTAGTCCCCATACCATGTGTTTTTTTCTCCCTTCCCAACCCTCACCATACTTTATTTTTATTCCCAAAACTTACTAACACCTAAAATATAATAAATTGTTTATTGTCTTGCATTAGAATATAAGCTCCTTGAGGGCTGGAACATTGTCTTATCTTGATTATTGTTTACCCCAGATCTCAGAACAGTTCCTGGCATATAGCAGCCACCAAATATTTTCTTGAATTAATAGAAAAAAAAAATAAAAAATCTTTTTTTTTTAAAGTCATCCTTGGGAGAGCAAAAAATCTTATGATAAAGAAATGTATGAGACACAGACATGATACCTACATGCAGGTAATACTAGTAATGATTGAGGACAATACTTACTGCAGCACCAAACTTCTGCTGGAATTGATCAATGACTGTGTATGTCACCTCCTCTTCCTCTACAGGACAAAGGTGGCATTAGATATATTTCTATTCTTCAGCAACAAAATAGCTCTCCCACTAATTTTGGCTATGCGCATATATTCCTACTCTATTGCAACTCAAATGTCTAATATTATTTCATTATCACCTGCATTAGCCCATTACACAGTGAACACTAATTAACATCTTCTTTGTCAAGTGAGAGTAAACAAAAGCCCCACCAATTGAACTGTTTACATGTCCTGTGATAATCCAGTAATGTTCCTCTCCTTATAGGTTTATATCTTGAATATTTCAAAGAATACACTATGAGATGAGTTTCCCTCTTGTCACCCAGGCTGGAGTGCAATGGTGCAATCTCTGCTCACTGCAACCTTTACCTCCTGGGTTCAAGCGATTCTCCCATTTTAGCCTCCTGAGTAGCTGGGATTACAGGGGCCTGCCACCACACCCAGCTAATTTTTGTGTTTTTAGTAGAAACAGGGTTTCACTATGTTACCCAGGCTGGTGTCGAACTCCTGACCTCAGGTGATGTGCCTGACTCAGCCTCCCAAAGTGCTGGGATTACAGGTATGAGCTACCACATCCGGCCAAAATTTTTAAATATTTTCTTTAAATTGAGATGTTTCACCATGTTGCCCAGGCAGGACGTGAACTCCTAGGCTCAGGCAATCTGTACAATGCACCCACCTTAGCCCCCTTGAAGTGCTGGGATTACAGGCATAAGCCACCATGCCCAGCCTTATTTTATTATTTTTTTTAGAGAGATGGGATCCCATATGTTGCCCAGGCTGGTCTTGAACTCCTGGCCTCAAACAATCCTCCCACCTTGGCCTCCCTAAGTGCTAGAATTACAGGCGTAAGCACTTGTGCCTGGCCTTGTTTTTTTTTTTTTTTTTTTTTTTTTGAGACGGAGTTTCACTCTTGTTACCCAGGCTGGAGTGCAATGGCGCAATCTCGGCTCACCGCAACCTCCGCCTCCCGGGTTCAGGCAATTCTCCTGCCTCAGCCTCCTGAGTAGCTGGGATTACAGGCACGCGCCACGATGCCCAGCTAATTTTTTGTATTTTTAGTAGAGACGGGGTTTCACCATGTTGACCAGGCTGGTCTCGATCTCTTGACCTTGTGATCCACCCGCCTCGGCCTCCCAAAGTGCTGGGATTATAGGCTTGAGCCACCGCGCCCGGCCCTTTTTCTTTTTTTTTTTTTGAGACGGAGTTTCACTCTTGTTACCCAGGCTGGAGTGCAATGGCACTATCTCGGCTCACCGCAACCTCCGCCTCCTGGGTTCAGGCAATTCTCCTGCCTCAGCCTCCTGAGTAGCTGGTATTATAGGCATGTGCCACCATGCCCAGCTAATTTTTTGTATTTTTAGTAGAGACGGGGTTTCACCATGCTGACCAGGATAGTCTCGATCTCTCGACCTCGTGATCCACCCGCCTCGGCCTCCCAAAGTGCTGGGATTACAGGCTTGAGCCACCGCGCCCGGCCAGCCTTGTTGTTTATTTTCCTTGAGACAGAGTCTTGCTCTGTCGCCAGGCTAGTGTGCAATAGCATAATCTCAGCTCACTGCAACTGCCACCTCCTGGGTTCAAGTGATTCTCCTGCCTCAGCCTCCCAAGCAGCTAAGATTATAGGCATATGCCACCACACCTGGCTAATTTTTATATTTTTAGTAGAGATGGGGTTTCACCATGTTGGCCAGGATGATCTCAATCACTTGACCTTATGATCCAGCAGCCTTGGCCTCCCAAAGTGCCAGGATTACAGGCATGAGACCCTAGCCTGCTTTGTTTTTTTTGTTTTTTTTTTTTTTTTTTTTTTTTTTTGAGACGGAGTTTTGCTCTTGTTACCCAGGCTGGAGTGCAATGGCGCGATCTCGGCTCACCGCAACCTCCGCCTCCTGGGTTCAGGCAATTCTCCTGCCTCAGCCTCCTGAGTAGCTGGGATTACAGGCACGTGCCACCATGCCCAGCTAATTTTTTCTATTTTTAGTAGAGACGGGGTTTCACCATGTTGACCAGGATGGTCTCGATCTCTCGACCTTGTGATCCACCCGCCTCGGCCTCCCAAAGTGCTGGGATTACAGGCTTGAGCCACCGCGCCCGGCTGCTTTGTTTTTAATAAAAGCAAACAAACAAAAAACCTCCAAGGGTTCCTCATCTCACTTCAGAGTAAAAGTTTAACTCCCAGTTGGGCATGGTGGCTCATGCCTGTAACCCCAGCACTTTGAGAGGCCAAGACAGATGGATCTCTAGATCAGGAGTTTTGAGACCAGTCTGGCTAACATGGTGAAACCCCGTCTCTACTAAAAATACAAAAAAGGTGTCTACTAAAAATACAAAAAAAAAATTAAAAATTTTTTTTTTGTATTTTTAGTAGAGACACCTATAGCCCCAGCTACTCAGGAGGTTGAGGCAGGAGAATCACTTGAACCTGGGAGGTGGGAGGTTGCAGTGAGCCAAGATCAAGCCACAGCACTCCAGCCTGGGGGACAGAAAAAAGTTTAAGTCCTCGCAATGCTTTAAGAACTCCTCTTTGACTCACCTGTTCCATCTCATGTACTGCTTCTCTCCCTGCTCCAGCTGCTCTGATCTCCTTGCTGTTCTTTCAAGACCCTGGTATGTTCCTATCTCAGTGACTTTATATTTGCTTTTTTTTTTTCCCCAGCCTAAAGCACATTTCCCCAAGATATCCGTAGAGCTTGGTCCCTCACCTCCTTCAGATCTTTACACAAATATTATCATTTCAGCAAGACTTGTCCTGGATACCCTAAAATTGCAAAACCACCATCCCTACGTATTACTTCTCTTTTATTTTTTTCCTCCTTAGCATTTGACACTATTACACTATATATTTTATTTATTTATATTATTTAGCATCTGTATGCTGCTCAATAAGGGGAGGGATACCATACTTCAGAATCCCCAATGAATGAATATGCCCCAATAAATGAGTGCACACGCAGTATGAACTCAATTATTAAATTAAAAAGTAAATCACAGTATTTTATCTTAATTCAGAACCCAGAAGCAATGGCTCAGCTAAGCATTCTATAGAGCATCTTGATTCAGGGTTATACCAACCCTAAACAGTGAAGAGAGTCTAGTTGAATTTGACTGACTTGGTTTCAAAAAAAGGAGAGCCTAGAAAATTCAGAGCTGCTGTACTCACCTGATGGGCTGTACTTGAGGTCATTCAGCAGAGAGGTAGTTGGTGCTTCAGGGGCAGGAGAAACAGACTCACATACATTTAGGACTTCAACTTTCATTTTCTCCATCCCAGTTCTTTCTGCATTTAGACTATCCTTACAAGAAACAACATCCAGATGGACTTGTTCTTTGTTGCTGATGCCACACACAGATTCTGCCACACATTAACGTTAAGGGCTGTGGTCCTTCATTAACCAGAGGACCCATTCATCCACTGCTTACATTGATTTGAGGGTGCTATCTAACATGGATGAACACACACACACACACACACACACACACACTCACACACACTTTTTTTTTGATACGGAGTCACACACTGTCACCCAGGCTGGAGTGCAATGGTGCGATCTGGGCTCACTGCAACCTCCACCTCCTGGATTCACTCGATTCTCCTGCCTCAGCACACTACCACATCCAGCTAATTTTTTGTATTTTTAGTCAAGATGAGGTTTCACTATGTTGGCCAGACTGGTCTCGAACTCCTGACCTAGTGATCTGCCTACCTCAGCCTCCCAAAGAGCTGGGATTACAGGCCTGAGCCACCGCGCCCAGCCTATATATCTCTTCTCATTTACATTTCCTCATGCCAAGGAATTAAGCAGCTAGTGAATTAGAGTTAATGCTTTCTTCCCTAATGTGCACATTTGGGAAACATCATAAGAAAATGATTCCATCTTACCTAACAGATGATGTGTTTTCTCTCACTGAGCCTTGTTCCACTTCATCTAGTAGTTCCACTGTAAAATAACCAAATGGCTTCCAACAGAGTCTCCAATCTGAAATAAATTAACTACTCTGCTACCCACACATCCCCAGTTTAACCATGTACTGCAATAATTGGAAATGAAATGTTAGTCTATAGAGGCTTTTACTGGCCAGCAATAAACACAACAGAAAAGACTATCTAAGGTGTCAAAGACTCTCAATATTACATCCCTACAAAGCTTCTGGATTATTTAGAAGGATTAGGAACCTTTCTATGTATCTCCTTCACCCTTTTTCTTCTAGGGTAGCTTTGTGGTCATTCAAATTAGTTCTAGACATTTCTTTCCCACTCATCCTAATCTTAATGCACCTCCTCTCACATGGTACACTGTTTGAGGGTTTTCTCTTAAATTATTCACAAATCTGTCCCTAGCACTCTCACAGGCTAGCACATTAAAAGTTCAGTGACATGAAAGGTAATGAAGGCTTTAATGGAAATACCAAAAGAAGTATGAGAGAAATATTCCATGGAGATTGTGAAATATTTTTGTTTTTAACCTAATTATGCAGGAAATGTAGAATACTATATTCCACTGATTCTTATTTTTGAGATGGAGTCTCACTCTGTCACCTAGCCTGGAGTGCAGTGACCTGATCTCAGCTCACAGCAACTTCTGCCTCCCTGGGTCAAGCAATTCTTGTGCCTAGGCCTCCTAAATAGCTGGAATTACAGGTATGCTCCACCATACCTGGCTAATGTGTTCTGCTGATTCTAAGATACACATTTTAAACACCTGAAAATAGTCTGTTGGTTCTAGACCCATGTAACATGTATTAAGAAAAATTAAATAGAATAAACATCTGAAATTTGATGTGATTACAAGAAACTTTAATTGACAGCTTCTTTTTCTTTCTTACAATGCAAAAAGGAATAGTGTGCCTTATAATTAATGGCATCTTACATTCAATGAAGTATATTTAGCTACTTTTTTTTTTTTTTTTTTGAGACAGAGTCTTGGGCTCTATCTCCAGGCTGGAGTGCAGTGGCGCAATCTCTGCTCACTGCAACTTCCGCCTCCCAGGTTCAAGCGATTCTCCTGTCTCAGTCTCCCGAATAACTGGGACTACAGGTGTGCACCACCACTCCCAGCTAATTTTTAAATTTTTAGTAGAGACAGGGCTTCACCATGTTGGCCAGAATGGTCTCCATCTCTTGACCTGGTGGTCTGCCCATGTCAGCCTCCTAAAATGCTAGGATTACAGGCGTAAGCCACCGCGATCAGCCTCACTAAGGTACTTTTCCAGCAAAAAGCCTCTATGTTTCAAATGTCTCTTTTCTCTGAACTATCTAGAAGTATTGAATCTGGGGCAGAGAAAAGGTAAAATTGACTAAAAAAATTGCTGATTAGCCATGATTATCCTTCATCTTGACAATTTTTTTTTTTTTTTTTTTTTTTTTTTTGAGATGGAATCTTGCTGTGTGGGCAGGCTGGAGTGCAATAGCACAATCTTGGCTCACTGCAACCTCCAACTCCCTGGTTCAAGCAATTCTCTTGCCTCAGCCTCCTGAGTAGCTAGGATTATAGGCACACACCACTATGCCCACCTAATTTATATATTTTTAGTAGAGATGGGGTTTCACCATGTTGGCCAGGATGGCCTCAATCTCCTGACCTTGTGATCTGCCTGCCTTGTCATCCCAAAGTGTTGGGATTACAAGCATGAGCCACCGTGCCTGGTGACAATTCTTATTGAAGGTGCTTTTTGGGGAGACTCGTCCGTCGTTAACTGGGCCACAGAACAAAGGAAGAAATGACTATCATTTGAGCTTAAAAATGAACAAAGCCTATAATTCCAGCACTCTGGGAGGCTGAGGCAGGCAGATCACCTGAGGTCACGAGTTCAAGACCAGCCTGGCCAACACGGAGAAACCCTGTCTCTACTAAAAAAAATTGAAAAATTGGGTTGGGTGCAGTGACTTACGCCTGTAATCCCAGCACTTTGGAGGCTGAGGAGGCAAATCATTTGAGGTCAGGAGTTTGAGACCAATCTGACCAACATGGTGAAACCCTGTTTCTACTAAAAATACAAAAAAATTAGCTGGGTGTGGTGTGGTGGCACATGCCTGTAATCCCAGCTCCTGGGGAGGCTGAGGCAGCAGAATTGCTTGAACCCAGGAGATGGAGATTGCAGTGAGCCAAAACCGTGCCACTACATTCTAGCCTGGGCCAAAGAGTGAGAATCCATCTAAAAATTATATATATATATACATATATATATATATATGCACACACACACACACACACACAAACACACAAGTTAGCCAGGCATGGCGGTGGGTGCCTGTAATCCCAGCTACTCAGAAGGCTGAGGCATGAGAATCGCTTGAACCCTGGAGACAAGGGTTGCAGTGAGCCAATATCATGCCACTGCACTCCAACCTGAGTGACAGAACAAGACTCCATCTAAAAAAAAAAAAAAGAGGAGCTGGGCGCGGTGGCTCAAGCCTGTAATCTCAGCACTTTGGGAGGCCGAGGTGGGTGGATCACGAGGTCGAGAGATCGAGACCATCCTGACCAACATGGTGAAACCCCATCTCTACTAAAAATACAAAAAATTAGCTGGGCATGGTGGCGTGTGCCTGTAATCCCAGCTACTCAGGAGGCTGAGGCAGGAGAATTGCCTGAACCCAGGAGGTGGAGGTTGCGGTAAGCCGAGATCGCGCCATTGCACTCCAGCCTGGGTAACAAGAGCGAAACTCCATCTCAAAAAAAAAAAAAGGATGAACGAAGGCCAAATCCTGGATAAGAATTTAGGAGGCAATGAATTCCGTGTATACAAATCAAGAAGCTGGTCAGCCATCAGACTTCTCAGTTGGGGAGATGATAGTAGTGATTCCTTCACTTCTCTCTACAAACCCATTCACAGCCTAGCTTTGCTCCAGTCCAGAGCTCTGTTTCACTGCAAAGGCTGATAGTGAAAATACAATTAAGATCTCTAACTACCACCACTATCCCTATCATTATAAAAGAGTATTCAAGGGACTGAGTGTTCATGACAGCATACTCAATGAGAAAGAATAGTTAGGTACCTGATGAGACTTACATTATCTGAAGTGGCTCAGGATTGGCAGTCATTAATTTGATGAGATTTTCATTTCCTCCTAAATTCTAGTTTTCTCACAAAACAAAGCAATCTTTCAAGCAGTAGTGAAGTCTCATTTATAGGAGTCCTTTCCTTTCCTCATATCTGCCCCAAAGTGAGACGTGCACAGCCCTAAGAGGTCCCAGAACTCTCATTCCTCTGCCCCCTCTACCCAGCTCCTGATCTGTACTCCTCCTTAAAGGGCAGAAGCAGAAAGCTCGTGAGTCCTTGAAAGCAAGACATTTATACCTACTCTTTCAGACAATTGTACCTACTCTTGCTAAATGGTTTGTGCTAGCAGAAATAAAGAATAAGGCTGTTTCCTGCCATTTCAAAGTCCAAAAAGCTCTGAAAACCAAAATTTTGTGTAACTTTTCGTGGCAGAACTGGACCTGATATGCTATTTATAGTTTGATTTTATTTCACTTAGTATGATTGTCCACCCATTTCTCTGGAGAAATGTGTTGTATTATAGAGTACTGTATAGTACTGCCCATACTTTCTGGAAGTGTTATGTAATATGAACATTATATATGCTGTTACATTTTCCAAAAGTCCAGAACAATTCTTGATTCTGAGACATCTGGCTCCAAGGTTTTGGATGAGGAATTGTGAATCGACTGTAAAATGGTAGCATTTTATTTTATTTTATTTTATTTTTTTTGAGACGGAGTTTCGCCCTTGTTACCCAGGCTGGAGTGCAATGGCGCGATCTCGGCTCACCGCAACCTCTGCCTCCTGGGCTCAGGCAATTCTCCTGCCTCAGCCTCCTGAGTAGCTGGGATTACAGGCACGTGCCACCATGCCCAGCTAATTTTTTGCACTTTTAGTAGAGATGGGGTTTCACCTTGTTGACCAGGATGGTCTCGATCTCTCGACCTCGTGATCCACCCGCCTCGGCCTCCCAAAGTGCTGGGATTACAGGCTTGAGCCACCGCGCCTGGCGGTAGCATTTTAAATAGCTTGCTTAGCAAGACAATCCCTTCCTGTTCATATTCCTAACTGCCTGCTGGCCCAAGTCGCTAGTGATAAGCACCAACAGATCTGACATTGTAAAACCAAAATGACTATAATTCAGTAAGACTATTATACTCAAAGGGTGCCCACAGAAACAGTAAGAAAAGGGTCACTTCTCAAATACCAACTTTAAGAATTCATAAGTGAAACATTAAAGGCAAGACAATACCCTATTTCATTTCAAATATTGGAATGAGGCACAGAAGTAAGTTTACTACTGCTGGAAATCTTAGTACTAGCATTCAAGGAACATGGGGGTCTCACCATTCACAATCTCATGCCCAAAAAACATCTTCACTCCTGGGACGCTCCGACCTGTCTCCACATTCTTCACTGTTAGAGAAAATAGTTCATTCGGTTAATAACAAATAATAGTTTCCTAAAACTCTATGAAAATATGATTGCCTCTCAAAATTTCCCAAGTCTGAGTTTTATTTAAAAAAAATCTCTAAACTATTTTTCCCAAGGAATGAAGTCAATAATAACAAGTAGTATAAAAACAAGTCTTTAAATAAGTAGTATAAAAAACAAGGGAAACCCCATTATGTTTCAGGAGAAACTAAAAAGGATAGTATACAGAATTTATAATTCTCCTGAGAATATTCTAAGGCCTTTGCCTTTTTATTTAATTTTACTCAACTCCAGAAAAAAAATTTAAGGCAGCCCATAACTTCTAGTGTCCACACCTGCTTCATGTCATGCTACACACTCAAAAGTATCATTAAGGACAATGATCTAAATCCTGGCTCTCCTACGAGTAGATCAGCAAGTTAGAAGGTTGGGCACCATCTCTACAATGTGCTGTCGTTTTCCTAGATGGAAGTATTCATAGCAGCTGTCTTTTTTCACACCTCTCAGCAATCCAAATAATTGAGTTCCACCCTCACTGTTCCACTGAATATATTCTAAACAGGGTCAAAGATCACCAACTACTTATTTGTCAAATTCAAAAAAATGGGTTTTGCAATCTTATCTTCCTTTACTTTCCTGCAACCTTTGACAATAGTGTTGTTCTCTATTTTCTTTTTAACTCCTGGCCTCAAGTGATCTTCCCACCTCAGCCTTTCAAAGGGCTGGGATTATAGGTGTGAGCCACGGTGCGGGTGTGAGCGAGCGGAACCTTCTCTTCTTTCTTCTTTAGTTGTAAGACACTGTGATTCTTTTCCTACTAATTGCCTAGAACTACCATATTGAGCACCCACTGAGCCAGGCATCATGCTATTTCCTTTTGTTCTTTTATTTATTTAATTATTATTATTATTTTTAGAGAGAGACGGGGTTTCACCATGTTGGTCAGGCTGAAACCTGATCAACGTGATCAGGGGTCAGTCTCGAACCCCTGACCTCGTGATCCGCCCACCTCAGCCTCCCAAAGTGCTGGGATTACAGGCTTGAGCCACTGCGCCCGGCTCCATCTCAATTTTTTAAAAAAGAAAAAAAAATTAATTAAAAAAAATTTTGGGGGGCCGGGCGCAGTGGCTCAAGCCTGTAATCCCAGCACTTTGGGAGGCCGAGGCGGGTGGATCACAAGGTCAAGAGATCGAGACCATCTTGGTCAACAAGGTGAAACCCCGTCTCTACTAAAAATACAAAAAAATTAGCTGGGCATGGTGGTGCGTGCCTGTAATCCCAGCTACTCAGGAGGCTGAGGCAGGAGAATTGCCTGAACCCAGGAGGCGGAGGTTGCGGTGAGCCAAGATCGCGCCATTGCACTCCAGCCTGGGTAACAAGAGCGAAACTCCGTCTCAAAAAAAAAAAAAAAAAAAAATTTTTTTTTTGGGCTGGGCGCAGTGGCTCAAGCCTGTAATCCCAGTACTTTGGGAGGCTGAGGCTGGTGGATCACGAGGTCAAGAGATCGAGACCATCCCGGTCAACATAGTGAAACCCTGTCTCTACTAAAAATACAAAAAATTAGCTGGGCATGGTGGCGTGTGCCTGTAATCCCAGCTACTCAGGAGGCTGAGGCAGGAGAATTGCCTGAACCCAGGAGGCGGAGGTTGCAGTGAGCTGAGATCGTGCCATTGCACTCCAGCCTGGGTAACAAGAGCAAAACTCCGTCTCAAAAAAAAAAAAAAAAATTTTTTTTTTACAGATGTGGTTTTGCTATGTTGCCCGGGCTCGTATTAAACTCCTGGCCTCAAGCAATTCTGCCTTACCCTCCCAGACAGCTAGGATTATAGTCTTGACCAAGTTTTTTGAGAACAGGGACCACCTTCTTTCTATATGTGTCCCTGGTACCAAGCAGAGTTCCTGAGACACAAAACAATCAATACATGATTACTAAATGAATTAATGTTGCAGAAACCTGTTACAATCCCATCCTAGCCCCTAAAAGTCTATTTTAACTCAAAGTATGACTTAATAACATTAACCTATCAAATGCAATTTATACATGTTTCAATGATGAATCTGAAACTTGTGATACCAGGATACTCTATATATTGAAGCTTCCAGATTACCAGACATGGAGGTACTGGGAGGGTGGCACAACCAAAGAGAACATGGAAATTCCATCTCCCTTTCCCATAAAAAAAAGAAACATTAAATCAGAAAAAAAAATTAACATAAAACTAGCATTTTGGAGGCCATGGAGAATCACTTAAGCCCAGGAGTTTAAGACCAGCCTGGGCAACACAGGGAGATCCTGTCTCTACAAAAAATAAAGATTAAAAAAATTAGCCAGGTGAGGTGTTGTACAAGTGTAGTCCCAGCTACTCAGGAGGCTGAGGTGGGAGAATCACTTGACCCTGGGTAGTTGAGGCTGCAATGAGCCGTGATCACACCATGCCATTGCAATCCAGCCTGAGTAGCAGAGCCTGACTTTGTCTTAAAAAAAAAACAACAAGATTGCCCTATGTATCTCTTGCATTTGCCTGTTCTTGAGCTTTATCCTTTATGATAAACAAGAATTGAAGCTGGGAGGTGTAGAGGCTCTACTGGTGACCATGAGGATAAGAGATGATCACTGACATGGCAGAGCAGGAGCAAAAGGCACCTGGTCTCTGCTGGTGTCTTTCAGCCATTGCACTATTCTTCAGCTGCCTACCTCTGTACTTTTTGTATGAGAAAAATTAACCCCTTACTGTGTGAACTCATCTGCTGAAGTCAAAAGCAATTGTAACTAATGTGGTGGTTATTTTTAATTTCAAAATGCATACGGAAAGAAATTAAAGGGTCGGGCACAGTGGCTTATGTCTGTAATCCCAGCACTTTGGGAGGCTGAGGTGGGCAGATCACCTTAGGTCCTGAGTTTGAGACCAGCCTGGCTAACACAGTGAAACCCTGTCTCTACTAAAAATACAAATATTAGCCAGGCGTGGTGGTGGGCACCTGTAATGACAGCTACTTGGAAGGCTGAGACAGGAGAACTGCTTGAACCTCAAAGACGGAGATTTCAGTGAGCCAAGATGGCACCACTGCACTCCAGCCTGGGTGACAAGAGCAAGAGTCTATCTCAGAGAAAAAAAAAAGGCGGGGCGGGGGGGGGGCGGGCTGGGCGTGGTGGCTCATGCCTATAATCCCAGCACTTTGGGAGGCTGAGGTAGACAGATCACCTGAGGTCAGGAGTTTGAGATCAGCCTGCCCAACATGGTAAAACCCTGTCTCTATGAAAAATGCAAAAATTAGCCAGGTGTGGTAGCATGCACCTGTAATCCCAGCTACTTGGGAGGCTGAAGCAGGAGAATTGCTTGAACCCAGGAGGTGGAGGTTGCTGTGAGCCAAGATCATGCCACTGTACCTCAGACAGAGCGACAGAGCAAGACGCTATCTCAAAAACAAAAAACAAATTTAAAAAAATGTTTTTTTAATTAAAAAAACTTTTTATATTGAAAATTCCTGCTATCATGTCAAAAATATAGAAGTAGGGACAAACTAGCATATACAGTCACATTATTCTGTTTGGGAAAAACAGTATTCTAACCTTCCTCCCACACCTTCCCTAAAATAGGAATGATGCCACCCTCCCACTTGCTAATGGAGCCTAAACCTATCACTGAAACTCAATCATTAATCTCTTCAAAGGCAGAACATTATGAGAAATAGAACAAGACCTTTCTTCAGGACAACAATCTTGTTACGGTCAACATGCTGAAGCACACCCTCGAAGATGCCACAGACCAACGTGAGTTTCACCCTTCTCCACAAGATCTGGTTGAGGAAATGGTAGTCACTGCTGGGATCCATGCTAATTGATTCCAAAAGCTGTCTTCAAATTACCTTAAGCATCCAAACGCTTGAAAATTAATAAAGAGATCTATGAATTTTAAAATATTTTTAGGGGAACAAAGTTATTTTTCCTTTTCTCATATCTGTAACAGACAAGAAGAATAAAATCTGAATAATTCAGTTCTATTCATCTTTTTGGAATGATGAGAAAAGGATCATTGCAAGCACCAACTCTCATACATAGGAAACTGAAAACCCTAATAAATTGGGCAAGACAGGCTTGGCTTGTTTTTTTTTTTTGTTTGTTTGTTTTGTTTGTTTTTTTGAGACAGAGTTTCGCTCTTGTTACCCAGGCTGGAGTGCAATGGCACGATCTCGGCTCACCGCAACCTCCGTCATCTCCTGGGTTCAAGCAATTCTCCTGCCTCAGTCTCCCAAGTAGCTGGGACTACAGGTGTGCACCACCATGCCCAGCTAACTTTTTGTATATATAGTAGAGACAGCGTTTCACCATGTTGACCAGAATAGTCTCGATCTCTTGACCTCGTGATCCACCCGCCTCGGCCTCCCAAAGTGCTGGGATTATAGGCATGAACCACCAAGCCCAGCTGCCTTCTTTGTTTTAAAAAATGGGCATGATTGGGCCAGGCACAGCGGCTCACACCTGTAATCCCAGCACTTTGGGAGGCCGAGGCAGGCAGATCACAAGGTCAGGAGATCAAGACCATCCTGGCCAACATGGTGAAACCCCGTCTCTACTAAAAATACAAAAAAATTAGATGGGCATGGTGGCACACGCCTGTAGTCCCAGCTACTCAGGAGGCTGAGGCAGGAGAATTGCTTGAACCCAGGAAGAAGGTGGAGATTGCAGTGAGCTGAGATAATGCCACTGCACTACAGCCTGGGGTGGCAGTGCGAGACTCCATCTCCAAAAGAAAAAAAAAAAAGAGCATGATATCATCTTTCCTTCCTTAGCTAAAAGAAAGAAGCAGAACATTTAGAGGCTTTTTTTTTTTTTTTTTTAAGATGGGGTTTCACCCTGATGGCCAGGCTGGTCTCAAACTCCTGACCTCAGGTGATCCACCCACCTCGGCCTCCCAAAGTCCTAGGATTACAGGCATGAGCCACCGCACCCGGCCTCATTTATAGGCTTTTTAATGGCACAATTATATATCACAACAAAAAAAATGAAAAGAACAAATGAAGAAAAGTTGACATCAGCAGAAATACTTGCCAATACATGCTTCAGTAAATTGTTTAGGGCAGCATAACTACTTGGGCTCATATTTTTGATAACTCTGGTTGAGATTGTAAGGGCATGGTAATTTTTACCAAAACTGAAGCTGATAATTTTAAGTAAAGCAACTAAATTTACCCTTTACATAGGGATTAAAAGGAAATCAAAGCAGGTAGGACAACAGTGGTACACTGGGAAAGAGCTTTTTTTTTCAAATTGTGTTTAATGAATAGAATTTTACAGACTGTTTCCCATAACCTGGGTCTATGCTATCGTATTAATTTTTATGTCTAGGTACTTGACATGTTCCATTTCTTTGTGTTTTATTATTTTCTGCCCTATGACTGTTCTATGCTAAAAGTATTTTAAAATAAAAGCCAAATTGAAGATTCAAAAATAAATTGTTTACCCAGAAATATCTGGATGTACCCTCTTCTGGATGTATCCTTTTCCGGTTTAATAACATTTCCATAGATTGACATTGTTACCAAGCAATCAACATAATTAATGCATAACCAATCCAGTTGCCATGATGTTATTGCAAAGACAATTCCAAGCCACCTGGGCCACAGCTTGGGGATTGGGCTTCATACTGTAATCAACCAGTCATGTGCAGCCTGACAGATGAAACTGCCACATGCCACACACTCAAATGTTTTTGTAAAAATGATACATGTTGCTGGGCGCGGTGGCTCACGCCTGTAATCCCAGCACTTTGGGAGGCTGAGGCGGGTGGATCACCTGAGGTCAGAAGTTCGAGACCAGACTGACCAATATGGTGAAACCCCGTCTTTGAAAAAAAAAATTAAAAAATAAGAAAAAAAGATGATACATGTCCATTATAAAGAATTACAACAATACAGGCCAGACACAGTGGCTCACACCTGTAATCCCAGCACTTTGGGAGGCCAAAGCAGGCAGATCAATTGAGGCCAGGAATTCAGGACCAGCTTGGCTAACATGGTGAAACCTCATCTCTACTAAAAAGACAAAAGTTATCCACACACGGTGTCCTGGGCCTCTAGTCCCAGCTACTCAGGAGGTTGAGGCAAGAGAATCACTCACTTGAACCCAGGAGGCAGAGGTTGCATTGAGCCAAGATCACGCCACTGCAGTCCAGCCTGGGCAACAGAGCAACGTTCTGTGGTGGCTCAAGCCTGTAATCCAGCACTTTGGGAGGCGGAGGCGGGTGGATCACGAGGTCAAGAGATCGAGATCATCCTGGTCAACATGGTGAAACCCCGTCTCTACTAAAAATACAAAACATTAGCTGGGCATCGTGGCGCGTGCCTATAATCCCAGCAACTCAGGAGGCTTAGGCAGGATTATTCCCTGAACCCAGGAGGCGGAGGTTGCGGCGAGCCGAGATCGTGCCATTGCACTCCAGCCTGGGTAACAAGAGTGACACTCCATCTCAAAAAAAAAAAAAAAAAAAAAAAAGTTATTTTATTTTATTTTATTTATTTATTTTTTTTGAGACAGAGTTTCGCTCTTGTTACCCAGGCTGGAGTGCAATGGCGCGATCTCGGCTCACCGCAACCTCCGCCTCCTGGGTTCAGGCAATTCTCCTGCCTCAGCCTCCTGAGTAGCTGGGATTACAGGCACGTGCCACCATGCCCAGCAAATTTTTTGTATTTTTAGTAGAGACGGGGTTTCACCATGTTGACCAGGTTGGTCTCGATCTCTCGACCTCGTGATCCACCCGCCTCGGCCTCCCAAAGTGCTGGGATTACAGGCTTGAGCCACCGCGCCCGGCTTAAAAAAAAAGTTATTTTAGAACTCTGCTGTTATTTAGATGGCCTTGTATTTAGAAACTTAGATAAATATTCTTCTACAGTGTTTTAAATTTAAAAGCTGCTTACTTTTGCCACACTAGGAAAACTCAACCAGTGAATTTTGCAATTTAGCCATAAAAACACTGATGAAGTAACTAGAGTCTAAGTCAACTAGGAAGAAGGTGAGATGTTACATACCATTTTCAGTGAAATCAATAACCTATATTTTTATATTTTAAGGTCAATCAAGTGCTTACACAAATATTACTTGATACAACAACCATAACCTAATTTTAAATGAGGAACCTGAAGTAAGTTTAAGACACCTGCCCAAAGTCACACAGCTAGAAGGTAATGCAATCTTAACTAAGATCAGGCCTCTAGTGTAGGATGTTTGCAGTCTAGCTCAAGACCAAGAATTATGCAACCAGACAGAACACAAAACAAATCATCAGAAAGTCTAAGAGAAATCATTCTTTAAGTTAATCCAACAAGCAAAAGGAGAATTTTTAAAGCAAAATATATAAAACTGGAAAAAAACCAGCCCTTAATAATTGACACAAAAGCTATTTTATCTTTTTAAAAGCTACCCAAGAAAGAAAAGTTTGTGAAATGCCTGGAATATAAGAGAATTACTAACACAAAGTAATTAAAGCTTTGACTGGTGACAGCTGCAAATGGTGAGACTCAAGATTAGAAAGGAAAAAAGTAAGGTCAGCATCTAGAGATGGGCTTTAGGGCTGAGAAAAGGGACATTCATGGGGCTGACAAAGTTTTCCTGTCACACTCATATTTCAACATAAAAAGCGGCTCCAGTGATTAAGCTTTTGGGCACATCCAAAATGTTACTGAGTGTTATGAACAACATCACTAGGTCAGACAAGCCCACGCCAATCATAAAAGTAATCTAAGGCCAGGCACCGTGGCTCATGCCTCTAATTCCAACACTTTGGAAGGCTGAGGTGGGTTTATCACCGGAGTTCAGGAATCAAAGGCCAGCCTGGCCAAGATGGTGAAACCCTGTCTCTAGCAAAAATACAAAAATTAGCTGGGTGTGGTAACACGCAACTGTAATCCCAGCTACTCGGGAGGCTGAGGCAAGTGAATCATTTGAACTTGGGAGGCGGAGGTTGCAGTGAGCCAAAATTGCGCCGTGATGAGGCCATTGCACTCCACCCTGGGCAACAGAGGGAGACTCTGTATCAAAAAAAACAAAACAACAAAGAAACAAACCTCTAGTTCTTCAAAGTAGAACCTCAGCCTGCAGGTAACGTGTGGGGCCTCAGGCTGTAAAGCCCTAGGTAATGCTTAAAATTAATAACCTAAGTTGACCTGGGAAGCTTGCTAAGACAAAAATATCCTAGTACTTAGGTACTAACAGTGGTCGGAATTCGGTTTTTCCATATTCTATATGAGTTCTAACCAAGCAGGTGTGAAGGGGTAAGGCAAGTGAAGCAGTAAAAACTGGTTCACCTGACAGTGTGTACCAATTTAACGGGTGACTTTTACTTTTTTTTTTTTTTTTGAGACGCAGTTTCGTTCTTGTTGCCCAGGCTGGAGTGCAATGATGCAATCTCAGCTCACTGCAACCTCTGCATCCTGGGTTCAAGTGATTCTCCTGCCTCAGCCTCCCGAGTAGCTGGGATTACAGGCATGCGCCACCACGCCCAGCTACTTTTGTATTTTTTAGTAGAGATGGGGTTTCTCCATGTTAGCCAGGGTGGTCTCGAACCCCCAACATCAGGTGATCCGCCCGCCTAGGCCTCCCAAAGTGCTGGGATTATAGGTGTGAGCCATCGCGCCCAGACTCCCTTTTTCATCAAAACAAACAATACACCATGAGAATAAAATGCACATTTTCTCATTTTTAAGACAAAAATAAAGAACTTCAAATAAACGGCGGACCATACGCTAGGAATTCACTGTCCTCCACCGTTAGGGCGTTTTCCTCCGAAGCAAGTTTGGGAAATCTGGACCCCAGTTTCACCCAAGTGGATAGTTCCTCAGTCTAGGACTAAAAGAAGAGAGGCTGCAGTGAAGGAAGAAGTCTCGAGGCGCTCCTCGCCATCCGGCGGGAGTTAACAAATGGCAGCCTGAAAGCAACCTGGCGACGCCAGGCACCCGCGCTGCAAAGCCGACGCCCGCCCGACCCAACGTCGAGAATTGTCCGTTTCCCGAGAAGCCAATCAGCATGCGACCCCGAGGCCGGCTCCCCAGCGCCCCCTGCGGCCTGGAGGAGGACGGCCGCCAGGAAAGATGACGGGCGACTCCCCGCGTGCAGTTCTCGAGGGGCACACCCTAGGGTTCCCCGCCACGCGACGTTTCTCTCCGCAGTGCGTACCAGCTATCGAGTTGGATTCCTAGTGCTCGACGCCTGTGAGAAAGGGTAGGCTACGCTGCCTGCCGCAGGTTTGTTGTCAAACCGTTGGTCAATGGAGTTGCCCTTTTAATTGCGTCGTTAGCGCCAGCGTGGCATCGCCCTTTTAAGGCCGGTGGCAGCTGCGGTTCCGGGGGCGGGGTCCGACTTCTGCTGGACTTGGGTTGGAGCTGGGCTGATTCATTCGGGGCTGGAACTCGAACGCTGACGTCGGCTTCTGAGCCGGGCGCTGCCTCGCGCCTGATTGGCGGGTCCTCGGGGCCGCCCTCCCCAGCGCACCACCCCTGGGTTCCCTCCTGGGTCCGCAGTGGAAACACTGCCCTCTCCCTTCTTGACCCCTAGCCCTTCTTCCCCTCCCTCCTTCCCTCCTGTCGCCGTCTTTTCTGGCGCCGCTGCTCCCGGAGGAGCCCCCGACACGGCGATGGGTTCTCGGGCCTCCACGTTACTGCGGGACGAAGAGCTCGAGGAGATCAAGAAGGAGACCGGCTGTGAGTTCGGGTTGGGGGTGGGAACGCCGGGCGCCTCAGGCTGGCCTCGGAACCGAGGGCGGCTGTCTCTAGGTCTGGAGCTCAGGTGTCTGTGAGGTTGGGGGTCCGGGGCAGCCTCCAGGTTTGGGGAACGAGAGCTGGAATACCTGTTCTTCCAGCTGCAGCTTCCTGGAGTGGGGCTGTAGCTACTGTGGCTCCTCCTTCCCTTCAAAATCGGGAGTCTTGATCACTCGTAGAGCGCCGACGTCCCCGTTTTCTGCCTCCTGCCCATCAAAGTCCCCGAAGTCAATTCCTTTCTGTTGACTGGCACCACCCTTCCCTATGAAGAGGCATCCTGAACGGTAGGTGAAGTCCGAGAAGCAAATTCAGGAACTCGAGATGGATTCTGTAGAAAATCAGTTTCTGAGCAAGGACCTAAAACCTATGACAATTGTAGGAAATTAGAAACAAGTTCTTGTCACAAATTGGGGAAACCACCCAGAAAGCAAAACCGTGTAGTAAGGCTTTGGAAGACATGATCCGATGCCTGGAGACCTTTAAACAATCAGGGATCTTGGATTGTGAGAGTTCTTTCAGTCTGAACTTTTACAGAAAATACACGGACACTGTGACCACCGATTTTTTTGCTTACACGAGGATATTTGTGTTCCTAGTGCTCCAAAAATCTCCGTGTGAATTTGTACTAGGAATTCATTTTCTTTTCTTTCTTTCTTTTTTTTTTTTTTTTTTTTTTTTTTTTTTTTTTTGAGACAGAGTCTCACTCTGTCTGACCAGGCTGGAGTGCAGTGGTGTGATGTTGGCTCACTGTAACCTCCGCCTCCCAGGTTCAAGGGATTCTCCTGCCGCAGCCTCCCTAGTAGCTGGGATTACAGGTGTCTGCCACCACACCCGGCTAATTTTTGTATTTTTTGTAGAGACGGAGTTTCACCACGCTGGACAGGCTGGTCTCAAACTCCTGACTGCTAATGATTCACCTGCCTCAGCCTCTCAAAGTGTTGGGATTACAGGACTGAGGCACCGTGCCCGACATAACGAATTTTTTTCCTTCTCTTTTTTTTTTGTAGTCCAGTCTCTTCCTCATTAGCCTGAACAAAGGAGCAAAAGAGCTCTGGGGATTCTGAAGCTCTATAAAATACCATCATACATTTGAATAGCCCTTGATAATGCAATGTATCATACAATGGTATTGATCCATACAATATTTTGTCTTTTCAGTAAACCTTTATGATTCTTGTTGAGTTAAGGAATGATGTTGCACCTGAGCTCTGACTCTTCATCATACCTGTCTTTGAGAATGACATGACCAGTAACTCACTCAGGGGCCCGTATGCAGATAGTACTGAGGAGTGCTATGGGGAACTACAGAATTATTCTGGCCTGGGATATATTAAGTGCTGTTCTCTTCATGACAAATTCAACTTTCTGGAGTTTTCTTTTTTTTTTTTTTTTTGAGACGGAGTTTCGCTCTTGTTACCCAGGCTGGAGTGCAATGGCGCGATCTCGGCTCACCGCAACCTCCGCCTCCTGGGCTCAGGCAATTCTCCTGCCTCAGCCTCCTGAGTAGCTGGGATTACAGGCACGTGCCACCATGCCCAGCTAATTTTTTGCACTTTTAGTAGAGACAGGGTTTCACCATGTTGACCAGGATGGTCTCGATCTCTCGACCTCGTGATCCACCCGCCTCGGCCTCCCAAAGTGCTGGGATTACAGGCTTGAGCCACCGCGCCCGGCTAACTTTCTGGAGTTTTCAAGTTGGAAGGGACATTATCTAGTTCCATCCCTTTTTGGATTGGTTTGCTTCTTTCAGCCTCCCCCCAGAATATGGCCTGTAAGCCTCTCTAAAGACCTTTAATGATGAGAACCTCACCACCTACCAAGGCAGTCCTTTTCACAATTTTGAATGAGCAAAAGTAGTTAGCTCTTTATAATTTGCAGTACTTGTTTGGCCACTGACTTACTCTGACCCTAGGAGTGGAGATACAGGCAGTTTGGATTCAGCAAACATTTTATTACATTTTGTGGCCATAACTTCTGGCCGCATTTGTAATTAGAACTACTTTAGGTCAAGGGTGACATCAATTTAAAGTATTTGTGTTGAAGAGTCACATGGAGAAATAAGGAGAACCAAAGAAAAATAAAGAGTCACATAATGAGAAAGTGTAAACCATAGTGAGCATGCAAAAAGGCATTTTTGCTTCAGAATGAAGGGAGCAGTAATCCCACCCTGTTTTATATATGTTTGACCAAATGGAAAGGCCCTAGATGGCTGTAGTCCTCTGGGATACTTTTACCATGTGGCTTGTGGACAAACAACTAAGTGCTCATGGAAAACTGTTTTCCCTATTGACAAAGAGTGAATAACTTGTGAGGGAGATCCTCACCACAGTCAGTGCAAATGTATGTATTGAGCCAGAATGCTTAGTGAAACAAGTGCTTACTGAATTTGTACAGTGTCTGTTCAGTACTGTGCTAGGTACTCAGAGCAGATGGTGACAAAAAAACGCCCACAACCTGGATGGGAAGATAAGCCCAAGAGAGTTATGATTAGCATCATGACATAAGAAAGCTGAAATTGTGTGTCACCCACCTTCAGAAATCAGAGAAGAGAGAGTCTTTGTGGAGGACAGGAATTGGGTCTTGATGCATGTATGAATGGAGTAGATTTGGAGAGATTAACCTAGGGCATTTTGAGTAACTTCCAGGAGAGATCTCCCCTAAGCCTGCTACAAAGTCATTCCTTTGCCCTGGGAACCATCAGTTTATCCAAATAGTGCCCATTATCAGAATTGATTTTTCTTTATCTTTATTTTAGACACAGGGTCTTTGCTCTGTCTCTTAGGCTGCACTACAGTGGCTTGAGCATAACTCACTGCAGTCCTCCAACTCCTGGGCTTAAGCCATCCTCCCACTTTAGAGTCCCAAGTAGCTAAGACTACAGATGCATACCACCATGCCTGGCTGATTTTTATTTTTTGTAGAGTTGAGTTCTCACTATTTTGTCAAGACTGGTCATGAACTCCTGGCTGCAAGTGATTCTTAGGCCACCTCAGCCTCCCAGAGTGCTGGGATTACAGATGTGAGCCACTGCACCAGACCCAGAGTTGTATTTTCTTTCTTTTTTTTTTTTTTTTTTGAGACAGAGTTTCACTCTTGTTACCCAGGCGGCTGGAGTGCAATGGCGCGATCTCGGCTCACCGCAACCTCCGCCTCCTGGGCTCAGGCAATTCTCCTGCCTCAGCCTCCTGAGTAGCTGGGATTACAGGCATGTGCCACCATGCCCAGCTAATTTTTTGTATTTTTAGTAGAGACGGGGTTTCACCATGTTGACCAGGATGGTCTCGATCTCTTGACCTCGTGATCCACCCGCCTCGGCCTCCCAAAGTGCTGGGATTACAGGCTTGAGCCACCGCGCCCGGCCCAGAGTTGTATTTTCAAGGAGTAATTTGGTATGATGCAAAAGATTTTGAAGAATAAAAACAGATACCTGGAGTGGGTAGAGAGCTGGAATTTGTCCTGTTTTCGTCTACCTTTTGTTCTATGAAGAATTTGAGGAACTATGAGAAGCACTTTAAGAACAAATTATAGGCTGGGCGTGGTGGCTCATGCCTGTAATCCCAGCACTTTGGGAGGCCAAGGCCAGCAGATCATGAGATCAAGAGATCGAGACCATCCTGGCCAACACGGTAAAACCCCGTCTCTTAAAAAAAAAAAAAAAAAGCAGTAATAAGACATTTTACTACTTACTCCCTTTGCCAGGAAAAAAAAAAGTAACATAATTGAGGAATACTAACTTTATATTCATTGTGAAAGTTCTGCATTGGAATTATTACATTTGACCATATTTATTGTAAATTTAAATTGATTAGAACTCATATGACTAGATTAGCTGGTATTTGACATTTAATGAATAACACTAAGTGTTTGGAAAAGTATTTATTTATTGATTGATTTTTTTTAAAGACGGGTTTTCACTATGTTGGTCAGGCTGGTCTTGAACTCCCGACCTCAGGTGATCCGCCCGCCGTGGCCTCCAAAGTGCTTGGATTACATGCATGAGCCACCGCGCCCGGCCAGAAAAGTAATTCTTAAATAAGAATTACCTCGGCTGGGCGTGGTGGCTCAAGCCTGTAATCCCAGCACTTTGGGAGGCCGAGGCGGGTGGATCACGAGGTCAAAAGATCCAGACCATCCTGATCAACATGGTGAAACCCCGTCTCTACTAAAAATACAAAAAATTAGCTGGGCATGGTGGCGCGTGCCTGTAATCCCAGCTACTCAGGAGGCTGAGGAAGGAGAATTGCCTGAACCCAGGAGGCGGAGGTTGTGGTGAGCGAGATCGCGCCATTGCACTGCAGCCTGGGTAACAAGAGCGAAACTCCGTCTCAAAAAAGAATTACCTGTGAGCCTCAGTTTCATCATTTGTAAAATTAAAATAATAATAGTGTCTGCTTTGTTTTTTTGAGATGGAGTCTCGCTCTTGTTGCCCAAGCTGGAGTGCAATGGTGCGATCACAGGTCACCACAACCTGGTCCTATGAGGTTTAAGTGATTCTTCTGACTCAGACTCCTGAGTAGCTTGGATACCTAGCCAATTTTTGTATTTTTAGTAGAGATGGGGGTTTCTCCATGTTGGTCAAGTTGGTCTGGAACTCTCGATCTCCCAAAGTGCTGGGATTACAGGTGTGAGCCACCATGCCTGGCAGTAATGCCTACTTTATAAGATTGTTATGACAATTAGATGAATTATGTAAACTACTTAGAATAGTGTCTGGTATAATAAACTTCATGTGAGAGTTATTATTTTGAACCATGGATAACAGTCATCTTATTGAGAAAACACCATTTGCATGTGCTAGTTATAAAAACTATTGTGTAGGGCTATATAATTGGTGAGGTTACAGCATTTTGTACTTCTATTGTTAGTGGATATTTGATTAGGAATTAAGTACAGATGTTTTGCCAATTTTAAGGGAATAAAACTTTTAAAGGAGTCTTTAACCGTTTATGGAACTGTTTAGTCATGATGTGTTTTTGTTTTTTGTTTTTGAGACGGAGTCTCTCCCTGTTGCCCAGGCTGGAGTGCAGTGGCATGATCTCCACTCACTGCAACCTCCACCTCCCAGGTTCAAGTGATTCTCCTGCTTCAGCCTCCCTAGTAGCTGGGATTATAGGCACCCGCCATCACGCCCAACTCATTTTTTGTATTTTTAGTAGAGACGGAGTTTCACTATGTTGGTCAGGCTGGTCTTGAATTCCTGACCTCAGGCAATCCACCCGCCTTGGACTTCCAAAGTGCTGGGATTACAGGTGTGAGCCACCATGACCAGCCAAGTCATGATGTTTTAACAGTTTAGGAATTGTCTAAGAAATGCTTTCTGTTGGCATATTTGCTAAATTGTCATTGGTCTACCTTCTTTCAGACTTCTGTATTTTCTTGTTTTTTTTTTTTTTTTTTGAGACGGAGTTTCGCTCTTGTTACCCAGGCTGGAGTGCAATGGCACGATCTCGGCTCACCACAACCTCTGCCTCCTGGGTTCAGGCAATTCTCCTGCCTCAGCCTCCTGAGTAGCTGGGATTACAGGCACGTGCCACCATGCCCAGCTAATGTTTTGTATTTTTAGTAGAGACGGGGTTTCACCATGTTGACCAGGATGGTCTCGATCTCTTGACCTCGTGATCCACCTGCCTCGGCCTCCCAAAGTGCTGGGATTACAGGCTTGAGCCACTGCGCCCGGCCTCTCAGACTTCTGTATTTTCATAAATTAAAACTCATTTGAATAAAAGGTATAATTGGGGATAAGCCACAAATGTCTTAGGAGTTTCTGTAATCATCACCCTTAATTCACTTAATTGCAGATTATTTTTAGTCTGTACCTTTTGGTGTGTGTCATGTGGTATGGAAAGAGTGTTGTATAGGTTTAGGAAGTAGTACAGGTTGGTGAGGTTTTGTTTGTTTGAAAGAGTGTAATAATGATAGAACTAGTTCTAACAGAGTACAAGCCTGGCAAAGGCAATTGCTTAAGAACAAATTCATGGCTAGAATGTAAGTAGAAATGCAACTTCAGGCTTCTTGTCTCTCCAAATATAGGACCCTTCTCAACCCTCACCAGCCTGAAGGTTCTGTTAGTACAGAAACCTTGCTGTCTTCTGCCTCCTATTGAAATGGACATGCACGGATAACTAACACCTTTAGCTGGTTTTGGGTTAAGTGATTCGTAAAGCTCTGTACTTTTCTAGTTCTAGTGCAAAGTTTTATTCTCATTTGATGCCATAAAGGGGTAAGAAGCAATTATTTGTCACATTAGAGAGGACATGGTGGGAAAGAGACCTTAGGAACTTTTTTTTTTTGAAACAGTCTCTGTTGCCCAGGCTGCAGTGTAGTGGTGCAAGCATAGCTCACTGCATCCTCAAACTCCTGGCTTCAAGTGATCCTTCCATCCTAGCCTTTCAGAGTACTGGAATTACAGCTATGAGCCACTGGGTCCAGCCACTGCCTGATTTATTTGTTTGTTTGTTTGTTTGTTTATTTAGAGACAGAGTCTTTCTCTGTCACCAGGCTGGAGTGCAATGGTATGATCTTGGCTCACTGCAGCCTCCACCTCCCGGGTTCAAGCGATTCTCCTGCCTCAGCCTCCTGAGTAGCTGGGACTACAGGCTCATGCCACCACCCCGGTTAATTTTTGCATTTTTAGTAGAGACAGGGTTTCACCATGTTAGCCAAGATGGTCTGAATCTCCTGACTTCATGATCTGCCCACCTTAACCTCTGAGAGAGCTGGGATTACAGGCATGAGCCACCGCACCTGGCCCACTGCCTGATTTTTAATTTTTATTTATTTATTTTTTGAGACAGAGTCTTGCTCTGTCATATCTAGGCTGGAGTGCAATGGCATAATTACGGCTTACTGCAGCCTCAAACTCCTGGGCTCAAGTGATCTTCCCAGCTCAGCCTCCTGAGTAGCTGGGACATGCCACCATGCCTGGCTAGTTTTTTTTTTTTTTAATTTTTCGTAGAGATAGGATTTCACTATGTGGCCCAGGCTGGTCTTAAACTCCTGAGTACAGGTGATCTGGCCATCTCAGCCCCCCAAAGTGCTGTGATTACAGACATGAGCAACCATGCCCTGCCAGAAACCTTTCTGGGGTGCAAGGGGCAAGGTAGTTCAGAGCATAGAGTAGTTGGAGGTTTATTTATTCAGAAGATAATTGACCCCAGCAGCAGCTGCAAAGATAGAAGCTTTTTTTTTTTTTTTTTTTTGAGACAGAGTTTCACTTTTGTTGCCCAGGCTGGAGTGCAATGGTGTGATCTCAGCTCACTGCAACCTCCGCCTTCCAGGTTCAAGCAATTCTTCTGCTGTAGCGTCCTGAGTATCTGGGATTACAGGCACGTGGCACCACGCCCGGCTAATTATGTATTTTTAGTAGAGATGGGCTTTCTCTAACTCCTGACCTCAGGTCATCTGCCTGCCTCAGCCTCCCAAAGTGCTGGGATTATAGGAGTGAGCCACCGTGCCTGGCCAAGATACAAGCTTTATCTATTTATATAAATTTTTTGATAAACCATTTGAAAGTTGCAGGTAAGGGCCAGGTGCAGTGGCTCACACCTGTAATCCCAGCACTTTGGGAGGCTGAGGTGGGTGGATCATGAGGTCAGGATTTCAAGATCATCCTGGCCAAGATGGTGAAACCCCATGAGGTCAGGATTTCAAGATCATCCTGGCCAAGATGGTGAAACCCCATGAGGTCAGGATTTCAAGATCATCCTGGCCAAGATGGTGAAACCCCATGAGGTCAGGATTTCAAGATCATCCTGGCCAAGATGGTGAAACCCCATGAGGTCAGGATTTCAAGATCATCCTGGCCAAGATGGTGAAACCCCATGAGGTCAGGATTTCAAGATCATCCTGGCCAAGATGGTGAAACCCCATCACTACTAAAAATACAAAAATTAGCAGGGCGCAGTGGCAGGTGCCTGTAATCCCAGCTACTCAGGAGGCTGAGTTAGAAGAATCGCTTGAACCTGGGGGGCAGAGATTGCAGTGAGCTGAGATTGAGCCACTGCACTCCAGCATGGGCGACAGAGTGAGACTCCATCTCAAAAAAAAAAAAAGGAAGTTGCAGATATTAGAACTCCACTTCTTCATACTTCTGCATTGTCCCCTAAGTATTGGGATTGTTTTTACGTAACTGCATTACTGTTATCACACCTTAGAAAGTTGATAATACTGCTTAATATTATCATTTACTTCCTATTCAATTTTCTCCAATTATTAGAAGGTAGATTTTGTTTGTTTTATATAACGTTTTTAAAATCCCTCTTAATCCCTAAGAGACTAGTCCAGTTATTGAAGTCTTCATGTCAGGGGGAATGTTTAGGTGTAGAGTGTTTGGGACACACAGGCCTCAACTTTACTTTATCTAGAGCTACCTTTAGCTGCACTTGTTATGTTACCTAGGTTATCAGTCTGTTCTTCTGTGTTAAGATTTGGAATAAAGGCAAGGACAAAATAACTTTTGCTCACTCCATTGTTGTTTTTATTCTTTCCTCTGCCATTTCTGCTTGGCACTTGTCTGAAATGCCTTCCTCTTCTTTGCCCAATGCAGTGATGATAGGAAGATTTCAGGAAGGTTAACAGGGCCTTCTCCTCCTCCTCCTCCTCCTCTTCTTCTTTCTTCTTCTTTTTTTTTTTTTTTTTTTTTTTTTTTTTTTTTTTTGTGTGTGTGTGTGTGTGTGTGTGTGTGTTTTTTGAGACAAGGCCTCACTCTGTCACTCAGGTTGGAGTGCGGGGGTGTGATCATAGCTCACTGCAACCTTGAATTCCTGGGCTGCAACAGTCCTCTTCCTCAGCCTCCCAAGTAGCTAGGTGTACAGGCATGCACCACCATGGCCAGCTAATTATTGATTGATTGATTAACTGATTCATTCATTCATTATAGAGATGGGGTCTTGTTTTGTTGCACAGGCTAGTTTTGAACTGGCCTTTCTTCAGGGGATCCTCCCACTTAGCCTCCCAAAGTGCTAAGATTACAGGCATCAGCCACCGCCTTCAGCCAAACAGGGTCTTTTAAATAATCTTTCAACACTTAAAAATGATTATTTGCCCATGCCAGTGGAGAAAAAACAGCTTCATTCAAGACATGTTTACATGCACGACTTCTCTGAGAGTAGCTGTCAACTCCTGATACTTCCTTCGGGTTATCAAGAATTGTGCAGGTTTTGGGCATCTGTCTGACTGGCTTAGAGCCTTCTGGGGGAAATAGTTCACTGGAAACATGATCTGCCTTCATTCTTCCTGGTTCCAATACCTTCCTGCCCATGGATTGTGTAGTTCCTTTATAAATAGATTAGGGTTGTTCTGAGATTGCTTTATATTCTTTGTCACAGTGAATTTCGCACCTAAATTAAAGCCTTCTCTCCTTTTTGTTAACAAAACTCTTTGTAACCATATCATTATGGCTCTAAAATTAGTTCTAAAATTTTGGAGTTCAGATATGACCATATTGATTAATATTAAAAGTCGACATTTGGTTGTATGTTTCTTTGCTGACTCCCATATACCCCAGTTCATCCTGGAAGACAGTAGTTTTATGATTGTTTTGGCTACTTATTTACATTATTTATTTTTATTTATTTATTTTTTATTTTTGAGACGGAGTTTCGCTCTTGTTACCCAGGCTGGAGTGGCGATGGCGCGATCTCGGCTCACCGCAACTTCCGCCTCCTGGGTTCAGGCAATTCTCCTGCCTCAGCCTCCTGAGTAGCTGGGATTACAGGCATGTGCCACCATGCCCAGCTAATTTTTTGTATTTTTAGTAGAGACGGGGTTTCACCATGTTGACCAGGTTGGTCTTGATCTCTTGACCTCGTGATTCACCTGCCTCGGCCTCCCAAAGTGCTGGGATTACAGGCTTGAGCCACTGCGCCGGGCCACATTATTTATTTTTAACGTATCAGAACTTTGTTGTTGTTGTTGTTGTTTGAGGTGGAGTCTCACTCTGGAGTGCAGTGGTGAGATCTCAGCTCACAGCAACCTCCGCCTGCTCAGTTCAAGCAATTTTCCTGTCTCAGCCTTCGAAGTAGCTAGTATTACACCACCATACCTGGCTTATTTTTGTATTTTTAGTAGAGACGGGGTTTCACTATGTTGGCCAGGCTGGTCTCGAACTCTTGACCTCAGGTGATTCATCTGCCTCAGCCTCCCAAAGTACGGGATTGCAGGCTTGAGCCACTGCGCCCTGTCACATTTTGAAGTTAAGCAGATGTAAACTGGTGTTACACTATAGGAGGTTTCAGTACACAGTTACTTTAGATAATATAGATTAGAAAGATGTTTAATGGCTTATTTGTGGCTTTTTTTGGTTTAAAATAATTTTATTTTTTATTTTGGTAAAGATGGGGTATCACTCTGTTGCCCTGGCTGGTCTTGAACTCCTGGCCTCATCATGCCTGAAAGTGCTGAGATTATAGGCGAGAGCCATTGTGCCTGGTTCTCATTTGTTCATTGAAAGGGTTGGATTAGATAACATTTCTTCCAATTTTAAAATTATATAAATGGGATTAAGAAGGACTCCAAAGCAACATAGAAAAAGTGTGAATTACTAGATGAAAACCAAGTTCTTACAACTTTGTAAAGCATGCAAGTAACTGATACTGGATGACATGTGAAGAAATGAAAATGGCAGTGTTGGGACTGTGAACAAATTTTTTTTTTTTTTTTCAAAAAGTCGTTTGGAAAACATAGTAATTCTTTAACTGACTTATTTTTGCTTAACTAAAGGGAACATCATTACAGGAGTAGCCTTTGAGGCCTGAGACCAGAGCTGGGATAGACTGGTCAAATTCTTAAAGAAAACAGTTGTAACTAGCAGAGTCAGGAGGGAAATGGAGAGTAATTAGTGCAGCAGTAGTACTTGTGCCTTCAGGCTCAGAATGTAAGCATGATGCTGATAATAGCTAACCTGGACTGCTTGCCATGTGCCAGGCTCTTTGCCAAGCACTTTCCTTTCATTGACTGGTTAGTTTGCCCTACAGTCCCATTCACTTACCCCTCTCTGGTAAGCAGTGGTTCTAGGAATGGAAGCAGAATCTGTGTGCTTAACCCACACAAGTGTGTACACTTTACAGTGATCCATTTATACCTGCCTGGCTGGCAAAACGGTCCACAACTGGCTCCTTAGTGGCTGGATCCCTGCTCGCTCTGCCTCGGATGGAAATGCTTTTGCCTTCTCTGCTCAGTGATCAGTTTAGAGTGCTAGGACAGAACAGCCCAGCTTCAACGGTGAAACCTAGTGCTGAAGAATTCACAGCCTCACCTAGTGTGTCCTCTTACCCCAGCTCTGGGCCACTCACTTCTTGCTTGTCCCTGTTTACTTTGTGCCATTGTTGCCAACACTGGTAAATTTTTGTTTCATGAGCTGAGGGAGGAGGACAGCTATCAGAACTACTTTGGTCACCTGTTTAAACGTCTGAAGGTACAGCCTAGGACAAAGTCCACACCTGTCACACCCTTTTAGGATGTTGTCTTTTCTCCTCTGATAACTCTGTTTGTTGACCTTCTCTTACTTCCAGTCTATCAGGAGACTAAACTATTTCCCAGAAAGGCCTTTTTGACTTTTTAGTGTTATTGTGTACCTGCCATTATTATATCATTTTAATTGTCAACTCGTACCTTGAGTTTATGGACTAAATCCAAAATGAGGAGCAAAATAGCTTTCTGGTAGATGTCATCTGATGATTGCATGATTATTTTACACATTTGCCTGATTTGCATGATTATTTTACACATTTGCCACATTTGCATGATTATTTTACACATTTGCCAGTTCCTTTCCTGGGAACTCAGTGAAGCTCATGCAATCACAGAAAAGAAGCTGATCTTTAACCCAAGGGTCCATCCCAAGGGAAAGGATAAAGGCTCTAATGTGTGGTATGGGAGTAAACAGATTTGTAGAACAGAATCTGTTTGATGTACCCCAGTCAAACATTCTACACACAACACCTACCTCGCAGTACACCCTGAAGTAGCAAACAGATCATAGGTATTTTTTCAATCAAAACATGCATTTTTAGCTGGGAACTGTGGCTCATGCCTGTAATCCCAGCTACTCGCAAGGCTGAGGCACAAGAATCGCTTGAACCCAGGAGGTGGAGGTTGTAGCGAGCTGAGACTGCGCCACTGCAGTCCAGCCTAGGTGACAAAGGGAAACTGTCTCAAAAAAATAAAATAAAATTTAAAAAATTAGTAAAATAGGCTGGGCATGGTCCCTCATACCTGTAATCCTGGCACTTTGGGAGGCCAAGCTGGGTGGATCATGAGTTCAGTAGTTCAAGACCAGCCTGGCTAACATAGTGAAACCCGTTCTCTACTAAAAATACAAAAAATTAGCCAGGTGTGGTGGAGGGCACCTGTAATCCCAGCTACTCAGGAGGCTGAGGCAGGAGAATTTCTTGAACACGGGAGGCAGGAGGATACAGCGAGCTGAGATTGCGCCACTGCACTCCAGCCTGGGAGGCAGTGTGAGACTTTATCTCCAAAAAAAAGTAAAATAGGCCAGACATGGTAGCTCATGCCTGTAATCCCAGCACTTTGGGAGACCAAGGCGGGCGGATCACCTGAGGTCAGAAGCTCAAGAGCATCTTGGTCAACGTGGTGAAACCCTGTGTCTACTAAAATTACAAAATTAGCCGGGCATGGTGGTAGGCTCCTGTAATCCCAGCTACTTGGGAGGCTCAGTCAGGAGAATCGCTTGAACCTGAGAGTTGGAGATTCCAGTGAGCTGAGATCGTGCCATTGCACTCCAGCCTGGGCAACAAGAGTGACACCCCATCTCAAAAAAAAAAAGGAAAATAAAATAAAAACACATTTTCAGGGCATTGAAATGTGAAAGTTTCACAGTTTCCTTTTAAACTAAATTTGGGCCAGGTGTGGCAGCTCATGCCTATAATCCTAGCACTTTGGGAGGCCAAGGCAGGTGGATCACCTGAGGTCAGGAGTTCAAGACCAGCCTGGCCAACATGGCGAAACCCCATCTCTACTAAAAATACATAAAATTAGCTGGGTGTGGTGGCAGGCACCTGTAATCCCAGCTACTCGCGAGGCTGAGGCACAAGAATCGCTTGAACCCAGGAGGCGGAGGTTGCAGTGAGCCGAGATTGTGCCACTGCACTCCAGCCTGGGTGAAAAGAGCAAAACTTTGCCTCAAAAAAAAAAAATAAAAAACTATACAAACAGAAAAAGAAGGAAAAAAACACTAAATTTGGCTTTGTTTTGTTAAATCTTAACCACCTGACATTCAATACAGTCTTATTAAGCCTAGACTTCATTCTTGAGATTGAATTTTTATTGCCTTTGATTTCGTCTATTTTCGAAGTCCTTTCATTCTTTAGCTTTTAAACTTTCTGCTTTAACAGTCTCGAGATAAGAGTTGCTACATCCCCCTCTTACTCAATTTTGAAGCATTTGACAGCAGGGGGTGGGTTCAGTGTGAAGGAGGGCTTCTCCCCCACTCCCCTCCCCCGCACTAATTTTGTGCTCTTTAGTTTCCCACAGTCAAATCACTCGCCTCTACAGCCGGTTCACCAGCCTGGACAAAGGAGAGAATGGGACTCTCAGGTAGGCAGTGTTTTTATTTTCTTCAAAGGAACCAAAAACTCTCTGGCAGTGTCTGAATAGCTGCCTTTATCCCCAGGGCAGACATGATAGGTATCCAGCATGCAGATAGCAGGGACCATTTCTCTACTGGTCTTTGAGCATCATTGATCCACAAGGGAATTAAATCAACAAAACAGTGACAATGAAGAGTATTACTGGGTCCCTGTTGGTCTATTCCAACTCCCCTTAATTTAGGTGGCCATTGTTCTAATCCTAGGAATGTATTTTGAAGATTTCAGCTCTCTCTGCTTACATTTTCCCATAATCCTTTCCCAAACATTGGCTTTTAGAAAATTGACCTATAGCAATCCCAGGTGGTCTAGGTTTGTCTTCTCTGATTTCCCAACTCATAACCCTAAGGTACATCACTTCATGTATATTAATGTTGGACAGAATGGTCAGTATTTTAGTCTAGAGCCGTGGTTCTCATCTGAGAGCCATTTTGCCACCTGGGGCAAAATGTCTGGAAACATTTTTAATTGTCATGACTGGAGAACGCCACTAGTGTCTAGTGGGTTGTGGCCAGAGATGCTGCTAAACATCCTGCAAAGCACAGGACAGTCCCCATGACAAAGAATTATTCTGGTTTAGATGTCAGCAGTGCCAAAATTGAGACACTTTGGTCTGGGTAAGTACATGATATCAGAGCGATGTAATGCTATACTGTTTTATGTTTGTAATTGTCTTACCATAGTCAAAACTTTCTATCATTATCTCCCACGCTAACTCTCAGTAGCAACCTTACTTATACTGTGGTTCTTCATCTTTGATTAACTAGCGTGTATTGAAGCTGTTTGCCTTCCTTTTGGCTGGCATCTAGCAGTTTAGGACTCTGTAGAAAGCTTCCAGCACAGGTGTTGGATGTAGCGTAAAGAGGGAAGGAGGGCTAGGCGCGGTGGCTATGAGTTTAAGCATACCTATTCCTCCCTTCTCTCATCCCCTGACAATCATAAATCTACCTTCTTTTTCTCTCTGGACAATTAATATAAATGGATTTATGTGGCCTTCTTATAACTGACTTCTTCCACTTAACATGCTATTTTCAAGGTTCATCCATGTTGTAACATGTACCAGTACTTCATTCCTTTTTATGGCTGAATAAATAGTCCATCATATGGATATGCTGAATTTGTGCATCCATTCAGCAGTTGGTAAACATTTGCATTTACACCTCTTGAGTACTGTGAATAGTGTTGCTTTGAAGATTTTTGGGCACACATATGTTTTAATTTCTCTTGGACATATATCTAGAAGTGGAATTGTGGGTCATATGGATTGTCTTTTCATTCTCTTTATAGTGTTCTTTGAAGTACAACAGTTTTTAATTTTGATGAAGTTTAGTTTCTTTTTTTTTTTTTTTTTTTGAGACGGAGTTTCGCTCTTGTTACCCAGGCTGGAGTGCAATGGCGCGATCTCGGCTCACCGCAACCTCCGCCTCCTGGGTTCAGGCAATTCTCCTGCCTCAGCCTCCTGAGTAGCTGGGATTACAGGCACACGCCACCATGCCCAGCTAATTTTTTGTATTTTTAGTAGAGACGGGGTTTCACCATGTTGACCAGGATGGTCTCGATCTCTTGACCTCGTGATCCACCCGCCTTGGCCTCCCAAAGTGCTGGGATTACAGGCTTGAGCCACCGCACCCGGCCGAAGTTTAGTTTCTTTAATATTTCTTTCGGTGCTTGTGCTTTTGGCATCATATATAAGAAACCATTTTCAGCCGGGCGCGGTGGCTCAAGCCTGTAATCCCAGCACTTTGGGAGGCCGAGGCGGGTGGATCACGAGGTGAAGAGATCGAGACCATCCTGGTCAACATGGTGAAACCCCGTCTCTACTAAAAATACAAAAAACTAGCTGGGCATGGTGGCACGTGCCTGTAATCCCAGCTACTCAGGAGGCTGAGGCAGGAGAATTGCTTGAACCCAGGAGGCGGAGGTTGCGGTGAGCCGAGATCGTGCCATTGCACTCCAGCCTGGGTAACAAGAGTGAAACTCCGTCTCAAAAAAAAAAAAAAAAGAAAAAGAAACCATTTTCAAATCCAGTGTCCCAAAGCCTTATCCCTATATTTTCTTGTAAGGGCTTTATAGTTTTATCTGTTACATTTAGGTCTTTCGATTTATTTTGAGTTGGTTTTGTATATGGTGTGAGAGAAGAGGCCAACCTCATTTTTTTTTGCATGTGGATATCCACTTGTCCCAGCATCATTCATTGAAGACACTTAGAAAACTTTGTGAATTTGCACTTGAAAAATAACTGGATTAGAAATCTCTATTTGTGATTTCAGCTCCAAAACTTAAAAATTCCTTTGAGTTTATACTTTCCTCATTAATTCAGACTTAACCACCATAAAGTATTATAATACTTTATTATAGATAGTAAAGATATATATAATTCATGTTAGTTCTGAGTTCTTTTCTTCTCTGTAGAAAGTGCGTGGTTTCTAAATGTGTGTGTTTTTATTATGTTTGCTGTATGCTGGAAAACAATGGAAAAGTTTTTTTTTTTTAATGAGCTATTTCTTGTTAGAAAGGTTGAACACTTTCCAGGTGTCAGTGTTACCTGCTCCTTAAGATCTAAGTAAGGGCCAGATGTGGTGGCTTATGCCTGCCTGTAATCCAGCACTTGGAAGGCCAAGGCAGGTGGATCACTTGAGGTTAGGAGTTCAAGACCAGCCTGGCTGACATGGCAAAACCCCATCTTTACTAAAAATATAAAAGTTAGCTAGGTGTGGTGGTGCATGCCTGTAATTCCAGCTACTTGGGAAGTTGAGGCAGGAAAATTGGCCTAGTGAAATGGCTCATGCCTGTAATCCCAGCACTTTGAGAGGCTGAGGCGGGTAGATCACCTGAGGTCAGGAGTTTGAGACCAGCCTGGGAAACATGGTGAAACTCCCATGGAACGCTAAAATTAGCCCCCCAGCAACACCAATAAGGACTAATTATTAGTGTTCCTGGGAGTCTGATTTTGTATTTTTGTTTCTACTAAAAATACAGAAGTTAGCTGGGCATGGTGGCATGTGCCTATAATCCCAGCTACTCAGGAGGCCGAGGCAAGAGAATCAGCTGAGCCTGGGAGGTGGAGGTTTGCAGTGAACAGAGATTGTGCCACTGCATTCCAGCCTGGGTGAGAGAGTGAGACTCGGTCTCAAAAAAAAAAAAAAAAAGAAAGAAAAGAAAAGAAAGGAGAAAAAAAAGCAATGTTAGCTGGGAGTGGTGGCCCATGCCTGTAATCCCAGCTACTCAGGAGGCTGAGGCAGGAGAATCGCTTGAACCTGGGAGGAGGGGGTTGCAGTGAGCCAAGATCATGTCATTGCACTCCAGCCTGGGAAACAAGAGTGAAAATTTGTCTCAAAAAAAGAAAAGAAAAGAAAAGAAACTTCACCTGGATTTTGTTCCTATTTTACAAATTATTTCCTCTCCTCTTTATTTTTATTGATTGATTGAGATAGGGTCTCACTCTGTTACCCAGGCTAGAGTGTAATGGTGCAATCTCAGCTCACTGTAACCTCTGCCTCCCAGGCACAAGGGATCCCAGCTACTATAGTCCTAGCTACTTGGCTAGTTTTTGTATTTTTTTGTGGAGATGGAGTTACACAATGTTCCTCAGGCTGGTCTTGGCCTCCTGAGCTCAAGCAATTCACCTGCCTTAGCCTCCCAAAGCATTGGGATTAGAGGTGTGAGCCTCCACACCTGGCCTCTTTATTTCTTCTTTATGGTATTTCTGTTGGTTGGCTGTTGGACCACCATGGCTCAACTTTTATATTTTCTGGCTCTTTGACATTTCCTTTGTTTTCTGGAAGATATTATTGAATTTATGTTTGAATCTTTTTGATGGACTTTTTATTTTTTTAAGTCCACAATCATATTCTTAATTTATAAGAACCTTTCTTGTTCTCTGACCTCTGCTGTATCATAGCAGCTTATTTTTGTTTTACAGGTGCGAAAACTTATCAAATGTCTACTAGATTACTTATTAAGTTCCTTATTCATGCTTATTAGTCCTTATTAGTGTTCCTGGGGGGCTAATCTCCCATACTTGGCTTAAGTCCTGCTCAAGTAGATCTTTCAGTTTCTTTCTGTAACAGTTCTCCATTTTATACTTGGGACATACTGTTTCGCAATCTTGGGATGGGTGCTGGGAGCAGTGGGCAGATGCCCCGCACCCCTTTTTTTTTTTGAGATGGAGTCTCCCTCTGTTGCCCATGCTGGAGTGCAGTGGTATAGTCTCAGCTCACTGCAACCTCTGCCTCCTGGGTTCAAGCGATTCTCCTGCCTCAGCTTCCCGAGTATCTGGGACTACAGGTGTGCACCACCATGCCCGACTAATTTTTGTATTTTTAGTAGAGATGGGCTTTCACCATATCGGCCAGACTGGTCTTGAACTCCTGACCTCAGGTAATCTGTCTGCGTTGACTTCCTGAAGTGCTGGGATTACAGGTTTGAACCACCTTGCCCAACTCTATGATCCATTTAATTTAAAATACCGATTAAATAGCTAATGGAAATTATTGTCATTGCAGTGTTAATAAATATATTTTAACATATGATTAACCTCTGTCATACTACTTACATATGGAAAGCTGTGTTTTTTTAATTGACAGTGTGTTCTAGTGGGTATGTCCTATTAACAGATTTTAATCTCTTCATTATGTAAGAAGACATCTAGGCCGGGCGCGGTGGCTCAAGCCTGTAATCCCAGCACTTTGGGAGGCCGAGGCAGGTGGATCACGAGGTCAAGAGATCGAGACCATCCTGGTCAACATAGTGAAACCCTGTCTCTACTAAAAATACAAAAAACTAGCTGGGCGTGGTGGCACGTGCCTGTAATCCCAGCTACTTAGGAGGCTGAGGCAGGAGAATTGCCTGAGCCCAGGAGGCGGAGGTTGCGGTGAGCCGAGATCGCGCCATTGTACTCCAGCCTGGGTAACAAGAGCGAAACTCCGTCTCAAAAAAAAAAAAAAAAAAAAAAAAAAGAAGACATCTAAAGCAACAACCTGTGGGTGCTTGAGATAGAAGTTACTTGTGAGGCTGAATCTCTATGTAAGAGAAGGGACTTGTGCAGGGAAGTCGAGCAGTGTAGAGGGATGGCATGTCTGGTTACTAACAGTCTCAAAACTCTGGTTTTGGCTGGGTGCAGTGGCTCACACCTGTACTCCTAGCTACTGGGGAGGCCGACGCAGGAGAATTGCTTCCTAGGAGGTGGAGATTGCAGTGAGCCGAGACTGTGCCACTGTACTCCAGGCTGGACAACAAGAGCGAAGCTCCATCTCAAAACAAAAACAAAAAAAAACTGGATTTACAGAGCATCCCTGTGCCTTGAATGTCTGGAAAACCACTCCCCAATGGGAATTTCTTGGCCACAAAGAATGCCATCGTACATGGCTCTGTTCTTAGACTTGACTACTACCAGTGATACTGTCTTTTTCTCAAAAAATCTTCAAGAAAGGTTTTCCTAGGTATATCATGAGACAGAATATAATGTTGATATGTTTTTCAGTGAATGCGTAGAAATCTATATTTCAGATGAATTTTTTTTCTTTAAAAATTTCAAAAAATGTTTTTCCTTTTTGTGGAGAATGGGGTCTCGCTATATTGCCCAGGCAGGTCTTAAACTCCTGGGCTCAAGCTATCCTCCCACCTCTGCCTCCCTAAGAGCTGGGATTACAGGCATGGGCCACAGTGCCCGGACAGATGGATTTTATGCTTATGGTTTTTAAGCCAGTTTGCAGTATTTATTTTTTTCTTTCTTTTTTTTTTTTTTTTTTTTTGAAATGGAGTCTCATTCTGTCTCCAGGCTGGAGTGCAGTGGCGCAATCTCCGCTCAGTGCAACCTCCTCCTCCCAGGTTCAAGTGATTTACCTGCCTCAGCCTCCCGAGTAGCTGGGACTACAGGCATGTGTCGCCACACCTGGCTAATTTTTGTATTTTTTAGTAGAGACAGAGTTTCACCATGTTGGCCAGGCTGGTCTTGATCTCTTGGCCTTGTGATACTCACCTGCCTTGGCTTCCCAAAGTGCTGGGATTACAGGTGTGAGCCACTGTGCCCAGCCATATATATGTTTTTTCTATTAGGTATGTGTAGATGGGCAAATTTGAGAAGCTAAGTTTTAGAGAAACTGCCCAGATCTCCATTCTGCTATAAAGCAACCAGTAATAACAACTTGTTTGTATATTATTTAACAGTTGACAAATTATTTTTTATACTCTTTCTGTTTTTTCTGTTTCGAAACAGGGTCTTGTTCTGTCACCCAGGCTAGAGGGTAATGATGTTATTATGGCTTCTTGCAGTCTTGACCTCCTAGGCTCAAACATCCTCCCACTTCAGCTTCCCAAGTAGCTGGGACTACAGGCATGCGCAACCATGCCCAGCTAATTTTTTATTTTTTTTATTTTTTTTATTTTTTAGATATGTGGTCTTGCTCTGTTTCCCAGGGTGGTGTTGAACTCCTAGCCTCAAGCAGTCCTTCCATCTTGGCCTCAAAGTGCTGGAATTATAGGTTGAGCTGCCATGCCCAGCCCTCTTTCTTTTTAACTTTAATACTTTCAGTAATATTCCCTCAATTTGGGTGACTGGAACATATTATGTATACAATCTAAATTCTAAGACTAGATATAAATAGTATCAAAGGACAGGTCCTTACTGACATTGGAAGTCCAAGTCTACACCCCCTTATTGAGACTGAAGTTTGGGCTAGGTTGTATATCCACTGCTTGATACTAGACTTGGCATTTAAACTGTGCCTCTTCTCCGCTGAAGTTTCTTAAGCTTGTTAGACATTAAACTGAGGTATGTAGCCATGCAATTCAAATCAGCCTTAGTCTTAATTTAAAAGGGAGTAGTTATTGTTTTTTGACCTCTGTCAGACAAGAGGAGCTATGTTTTGATGATAGTGTAGACTTTGTATTATAGAATAAATTGTGTAATAAAAGCTAAGTACATGTTTGTTGAATTAATAATCAGGACCTTGTTAATTGTCTAGTCCATCATCTTGAGCAATCTAATTATCTTATGAATGACTTCTTCTAGTTCATTCATTGATAAAAAATTATTATTATTATTATTATTTTTTTTTTTTTTTTTTGAGACGGAGTTTCGCTCTTGTTACCCAGGCTGGAGTGCAATGGCGCGATCTCGGCTCACCGCAACCTCCACCTCCTGGGTTCAGGCAATTCTCCTGCCTCAGCCTCCTGAGTAGCTGGGATTACAGGCACGCGCCACCATGCCCAGCTAATTTTTTGTATTTTTAGTAGAGACGGGGTTTCACTATGTTGACCAGGTTGGTCTCGATCTCTTGACCTCGTGATCCACCCGCCTCGGCCTCCCAAAGTGCTGGGATTACAGGCTTGAGCCAATCAGTTCCAATCAGTTCCGGAACCAGAAGTGAATGTGACACCCCTCCCTCTCACTCCTCTCACCCTCTGCTTTACTCTCATGTGGCAAACGTGCAGCTCGTGATGTGAGTGCCCCAGAAGCTGCCTCTGTGGTTTGGTCACTGTGTGCATCGCATTATTCCGTAAATGTGGCAGATGCAGCCTGCGGCCAGGCTTTTTATTTAATGTAAATAGTTTTTGTTTCCAATGAGGCAGTTTCTGGTACTCCTATGCAATATTACTCAGCTTTTTTTATTGTAAAAAGAAAAATCAACTCACTGTACGGTGCTGAGAGGGGATGTAGGCCTGTGGGCACCTGGCCTCCAGGAGTCGCTGTGTTGGGAAAGCCAGGCATGCTCTTGGCTTTAGAGCTGTGTTGAAATCCATTTTGGTGGTTGGTTTTTAACCCAAACTCAGCGCATTTTAAAAAAATAGTTAAAAATCCAAGTCGAGAACACTTGAACACACAGAAGGGAGACGCTGCCTAGCATAGATTTGCAGTTACAGCCTGGATGCCAGTCGCCAACCCGGCTGTTCCCCTTGGGAACATGAGGCGGCCGCGCGGCAGACCGCGATCAATTCTGCATGGTCACAATAGAGATCCCGCAACTCGCTCGTCCTTGGGTCACCCTGCATTCCATAGCCATGTGCTTGTCCCTGTGCCCCCATGGTTCCCAGGGGCCAGGCTGGGAGCCCACAGCCACCCCACTCTCCTGCAGGCCGCCCCACCCACCTTCAGGCAGCCTGTGGGAGACAGGGCCCCACCTGTCCCTCGGTCAGCATGTGGCCAGAGTGAGTTCGTCATCCTCAGTACTTGTGCTCGCTCAGACACTTTGGCAGGATGTCTGGGGTCTCACCAGCAGAAGCGCATGCAAGCTGGGCAGGCGTTCCACCTAGACCCACAGCCCTTCGGGAGCATCCCACCTCCGTGTGTGACGTAGCTTTCTTTCCCTCAGCCTGCAAGGGTCCAATTTGCCATTGAAAAAGACAACCTCTACTTTTTTCTTTTGTATTTTGATAAACACTGAAGAAGCTGGAGCTGTTAAATTTATCTTGGAGAAACCTCAGAACTGGTCTATTTGGTGTCCTGGAACCTCTTACTGCTTTCAATACAAGATTAGTAATCAACTGTTTTGTATACTTGTTTTCAGTTTACATTTCGACACAAGCACTGTAATTATAGCTATTAGAATAAAATCTCTTAACTATTAAAAAAAATACTTAAAAATTTGGGGGCGGAGCGTGGTGGCTTACACCTTTAATCCCAGCACTTTGGGAGGCTGAGGTGGGTGGATCACCTGAGGTCAGAAGTTCAACACCAGCCTGGCCAACATGGTAAAACCCCTTCTCTTTTTCTTTTTTCTTTTCTTTTTTTTTTTTTTTTTGAGACGGAGTTTCGTTCTTGTTCCCCAGGCTGCAGTGCAATGGCGCGATCTCGGCTCACCGCAACCTCCGCCTCCTGGGTTCAGGCAATTCTCCTGCCTCAGCCTCCTCAGTAGCTGGGATTACAGGCACGCACAACCATGCCCAGCTAATTTTTGTATTTTTAGTAGAGACAGGGTTTCACCATGTTGACCAGTACGGTCTCAATCTCATGACCTCGTGATCCACCCGTCTCAGCCTCCCAAAGTGCTGGGATTATAGGAGTGAGCCACCGCGCCCGGCCAGTAAAACCCCTTCTCTATTAAAAATACAAAAATTAGCTGGGGATGGTGGTGAGTGCCTGTAACCCCAGCTACTTGGGTGACTAAGGCAGTAGAATTGCTTGAACCCAGGAGGCAGAGGTTTCAGTGAGCCGAGATGGTGCCACTGCACTCCAGCCTGGGTGACAAGTGAGATTCTGTCTCAAAAAAAAAAAATTTTGGGCCGGGCGCGGTGGCTCAAGCCTGTAATCCCAGCACTTTGGGAGGCCGAGGCGGGTGGATCACAGGGTCAAGAGATCAAGACCATCCTAGTCAACATGGTGAAACCCTGTCCTTACTAAAAATACAAAAAAGTAGCTAGGCATGGTGGCACATGCCTGTAATCTGACCTACTCAGGAGGCTGAGGCAGGAGAATTGCCTGAACCCAGGAGGCGGAGGTTGCCGTGAGCCGAGATCGCGCCATTGCACTCCAGCCTGGGTAACAAGAGTGAAACTCCGTCTCAAAGAAAAAAAAAAAAAAAAATTGGGGGGAAAATAACTTTATTTATTTATTTATTTTGAGACGGAGTTTTGCTCTTGTTACCCAGGCTGGAGTGCAATGCCGTGATCTCGGCTTACTGCAACCTCCGCCTCCTGGGTTCAGGCAATTTTCCTGCCTCAGCCTCCTGAGTAGCTGGGATTACAGGCATGTGCCACCATGCCTAGCTAATTTTTTGTATTTTTAGTAGAGACGGGGTTTCACCATGTTGACCAGGATGGTCTCGATCTCTTGACCTCGTGATCCACCCGCCTCGGCCTCCCAAAGTGCTGGGATTACAGGCTTGAGCCACCGCGCCCGGCCCGGGAAAGTAACTTTCATTCAAAAAGTTTAATACAAGGGGCCGGGCACCGTGGCTCACACCTGTAATCCCAGCATTTTGGGAGGCCGAGGTTGACAGATCACCTGAGGTCCAGAGTTCAAGACCAGTCTGGCCAACATGGTGAAACTCCCTCTCTACTAAAAGTACAAAACACTGGCCAGGCCTCTTGGCAGGTGCCTATAATCCCAGCTATTTGGGAGGCTCAGTCTAGAGAATTGCTTGAACCTGGGAAATGGAGGTTGCAGTGAGCTGAGATTGCATTCCAGCCTGGGCAATAGAGTGAGACTCTGTCTCAAAAAAAAAAGTTAAATATAGGAAAGAAATGTGATTTCTAGAAAAAGAACACATACTTTGACTTAGGGACTTAGATTTAAATCACAGTTCTACTACTTAGGAGTGGTGTGGCATTGGGCAAGTTACATTATCTTCCTGACTCTCAATTTTCTTAGCTCTAAAAGGGTATACATAAAATATTGGTGTGAAGAAATGAGATAATGTATGTAAACAGAGCAGTATATGCTGTGTATGCAATGCATGGTAACTGATGATACTGGCTTCGGGATAACCTTGCCTAAGTCATGTAAGGATGACTGCTTATGTCATGTTCGACGGTTAAATATTTCTATAGCCCTAGTCCACAGAACATGGAAATGGAGAAAAAGCCAGAATCAGAACAAGGAAATAATTGGTTGTCACATTTTTTCCTTGGATGTAAATAGCACCTAAGAATTTCTTGCATTTTCCCAGTGCTTTAAATCTTAACAAGAATGTGGAGATTCCTCTAAGTATTTGTCTCCATATTCAAGTTCTGCAGTATTTGATACTTCCATGGAAAGTACTGTTCACTTTCCAAACTCAATAACTAGGTACGAAATACTGTTCACTTTCCAAACTTAATAACTAGGTATGAAATGCTAATGTTCAAGGAATCATTTACTAGAGGACAGCTTAGTATTTGCTTGTGGGTTGGCTTATTGACGTAATCTGTGTGCTGAATTCACTGGAATGTGGCATGGTCAAATCTGGCTGCTTCTACTACTGAGTTGGTGCAAGAAACACTTGGCAGGTATTAAAGTGCGATTCTTTGCAGTTACTTGGTATAATTTGCCACAGAAGTAAATTCCAGGAGGTAATATTCTTGCTAGGTTACACTCTGTTACCTCCTGATTTAAGGAGTTCAAGCTAAGGGCAATGGTCTCTAATTCAAGGTGAATCTCTTGGCAGCCGGGAAGATTTCCAGAGGATTCCAGAACTTGCCATCAACCCATTGGGGGACCGGATCATCAATGCCTTCTTTCCAGAGGGGTGAGTCAGTTCAGTTTTTGGACTTCGTTCCTGAAGCTATCACAGCCTAAATTATTTGCTAACCTGGAATAATGGTATTGGTTGTGTCATCTCAGACTGTGAGATCCCCTGATTATATTGCGCATTTCTAATTTTGACATTTCTAGAATATCTCTTCTATTCTAACCTACTGTGTGTTTTAAACTTCAAATAGATATATGAGCCTATCTTCAAAATTCTGTCTTTAATCTGTGCTTATTATTGATGTAAAACTAGACTTTAAAAAAATGTTGGCCGGCGCGGTGGCTCAAGCCTGTAATCCCAGCACTTTGGGAGGCCGAGGCGGGTGGATCATGAGGTCGAGAGATCGAGACCATCCTGGTCAATATGGTGAAACCCCGTCTCTACTAAAAATACAAAAAAGTAGCTGGGCATGGTGGCACGTGCCTGTAATCCCAGCTACTCAGGAGGCTGAGGCAGGAGAATTGCCTGAACCCAGGAGGCGGAGGTTGCGGTGAGCCGAGATCGCGCCATTGCACTCCAGCCTGGGTAACAAGAGTGAAACTCCATCTCAAAAAAAAAAAAAAAATGTTTATCTGGAAATAATTTCAAATTTACAGAAAAGTTGCAAAGTGAAAAACAGTACAAAGAATAAAAGAATACTTGTATATCTATTGCCCTGATGCATCTCTTGTTATAATGTCAATGTTTTGCCTCATTTGTGTGCTCTCTCTCAGTGGTAGCCAATAAAAATATAATACAAGCCATATAAATAATTATACATTTTCTGGAAACCACATTGAAAAAGTAAAAATAGGCCAGGTGTGATAGCTCATGCCTGTAATCCCAGCAGTTTGGGAGGCCAAGGTGGGTGGATCACCGGGCAGGAGATCGAGATCATCCTGGCTAACACATTGAAACCCTGTCTCTACTAAAAATACAAAAAATTAGCCAGGCGTTGTGGAACACGCCTGTAATCCCAGCTACTCAGGACGCTGAGGCAGAAGAATCGCTTGAACTTGGGAGGCAGAGGTTGCAGTGAGCTGAGATCACGCCACTGCATTCCTGGACGACAGAGCGAGACTCCATCTCAAAAAAAAAAAAGTAAACTTTGGTAATGAGGGAAGGTGTTCTCTTTCCAGGGTCCACAAGGGGGCGTAATTTTAAGGGCAAGCATTTTCCGGTGTCCTGTCCCCGTCCCATCTCTCTCCCTCCGGGAGATTTAATGGTTTATATTTAAATTTCACCGGCTTGGGAAGAAACAAAAAGTCAGTAAATCCAGTGGAAGTTCAAAGAACTCCTTTCATTGGCCAGGAGTCTTAGAGAAGGTGGGGGTTCCTCCCAGGTTAAAAGTCCCCTTCTTCCACATCTCTTTGGACTCCATGTTTGGATCCCCTTCCACGAACACTCTGGTGCTCCTCCAGGAAGCTGTTTTTCTCTCTCCTGGATTTTCTCTCTGGAGTCCCCTGCCACTCCCTTTGTGGAAGCCTGTCTTCCCCTACTAAACTCCATCTCTCTCTATTCCCTTCCACTCAGTGTGGAAGCTGCTTTCCTCTCCTGGATTCCATCTTTCTGGATTCTCTCACTCAGTGTGAGAGTTAGCTATTTATTTCTCTCTCCTTCTCCTGTTTCTCTCTCTCTAAATAAGTCACTTTATTTTTATTTTTTACTTTTTATTTACAAAAAGCTCTAGGCATGGAAAATGAATCGCTTTCTACAAACACTTTTGAGTCTGGCATTTACTGCGCATTGCACTGTGGTCGCCTCTCTCATTCTTGAGAGGATAAGAGACCGAAAACCTGGAGAAAGGTTCTCTCAGGGGAGCTAAGGGCACCCTGAACCCCTGAACCCCAATATTACAGTAATATATATTTTATTTAATATATTTAAAATATTATTTCAATATATAATCAATATTTAAAATAATGGATATTTTCCTTTTTTTTTTCTTTTTGAGACAGAGTCTCACTCTGTGGTCCAGGCTGGAGTGCAGTGGCATGATCTCGGCTCACTGCAACCTCTGCCTCCCGGGTTCAAGCAGTTCTCCTGCCTCAGCCTCTGAGGTAGCTGGGATTATTGGCGCACACCACCACATGCCCAGCTAATTTTTATATTTTCAGTAGAAACAGGGTTTTGCCATGTTGAGGTCAGGCTGTTGTCGAATTCCCGAACCCAGGTGATCTGCCTGTCTCAGCCTCCCAAAGTGCTGGGATTACAGGCGTGAGCCACCATGCCTGGCCTACACGTTTTTGTAATTAGTCTTTGAAATCCAGTGGATAATTTACATTTAAACACATATCAAGTCAGACTGACCATGTTTCCAGCACACATAGCCACATGTGACAAGTTACTGCAGTATTGAACAGTGCAGCTTGTTCTACATACCCTCTTGCTAATGTTCTGCATACCCTCTCTTGTTCTACATACCCTTTCTTGCAGACATTTTTTCCCTGTCTCTCTCCTCTCTCTCTACACACACCCTATGTGTGAATGTATATATATGTACATACATATACTTATGTAATTTTTTGGTGTATGTTTGTTCACATAATTGTATTTCTGAACTATTTAAGGGTAAGTTGCATAGTCATGACCCTTTACCTCGGAATACACCTGTGTGTGTTTGCTAAGAGAAGGGACATTCTTTTACATATCCATAGTATAGTTATCCATTTCAGTAAACTTAACATTGATAAAATACTATTATCTGCGTTCAGATCCTTTCTGAATATTAAAAAAAATACTATTATCTATTACTGTTTTATTAATATATTATCTATCTTATTCTAATTTATATTCATATTCCAATTTTCATCTAATAATTTTTCATCTAATAATTTGTTTTATAGTACTTCCCTGCCTCCGGTACAGGATCTATTCTGGGTCAGTTGTCATGGCTCTTTAGCCTCCTTTAATCTGGAACATTTCCACAGCCTTTATATTACTTTTGTGATACTGAATAAAGATACAGTTCTCATCACACACACACACACACACACACACACACACACACACACACACACTTTGTCAAGTAGATTGTTCTTAATGTGGGATTTTCTAACGTGAAAGTAGTCTTTTGATGTGCTTCACTACCTAATACACTGCCTTCAAAGTGCTGAGTAAATATTTATTGATTTGATTAGGTACCTTTCATGAATAAAGCTTACATATAAGCTTGTTTTAAGTAATTTCCTAAACAGTCTCTTCCTGGTTCATATGAATAGTCTTATGACCCACAGGACTTCAAAATATTATATGGGTGCCAATTATTAATAATGAGACTGTCAGTGAGGACACTGTCAGATAAAATGCCTGGAGTGGAAATTTTAGAACTCTAAATTGAGAGCAAAGGAATTTGCTAGTTGAGAGGGTTGGGCACTCAGTAAATGTGAGCAAAGGTCAGAAGGGGAAGTTAGTTCATGTAAAGGCAGGAATCAAATCATGTTGACAATGAAAAATCTTGTGCCCTCCTTCATTTTTCTCTTTCTCCTTGAACTGGCCTATTTATTTCAGGTGTGGTGTGTCTGCTGAATTCTTCCTTTTCCTACTTCCTCTTTTACCCCTGCAAAGCACTGAACCCTGTCCAGAGATAACTTTAACAGCTAAGCTTTTTATCCAAACCTTTTGCAATGCAAACTAAACCCAGGAGAGTCACTGTGCCAACTTTTTTTCAGAGTTCCTTAGTCACCATTGATTACTTGAAGAAACAAGCTTGTGGGAAGCTGTTTTGTAAGGCTAAACCACATTTGCTCTGACTACAGTATCACCTGCCATTCTGTCCACCAATCGACTGCTAAGGAAATGGGACAGACTGCATACGAAGAAATGGAGGGCTCTTCTGGGCTGCACTGCTTAGCTTTTAGCAAGCTGCACCTCTGCCTCTTGCTCTAATCACATAGATATATTTGGCTTCTGGGTTTTTCTTTCTTCCCTAGTCATATGCACATGGGGCTTTTTAAACATTTTTTTTATTTTAAGAGTGAGGTATGAAAGTGGACCATGGTCATTTAATTCCTTTTTACCCGGAAACTTTATGTTATCAATACTCATTAATGTGTTTTTTCTGGCATATGATTTAAATTTTACTCCACATTACTTGATTTCTCAGATCTTACATTTTTGACCAGTTACTGGTCCATTGGCAATATAGATACCTTGAAGAACTAAAAGGTCATTCTTTTTTGTTTGTTTGTTTTGTTTTTTTGAGGCAGAGTATCCCTCGGTCACTCAGGCTGGAGTGCAGTGGAATGATATTGGCTCACTGCAACCTTCACCTCCTGGGTTCAACCAATTCTCCTGCCTCAACCTCCCCGAGTATCTGGGACTACAGACATATGCCACCATGCCTGCCTAATGTTTTTTGTATTTTTAGTAGAGATAAGGTTTCGCCATGTTGGACAGGCTCATCTCGAATTCTTGACCTCGATTGATCCGCCCGCCTCGGCTTCCCAAAGTACTGGTATCTGGTCCCAGGAGTGAGCCACCGCGCCCAGCCAAGGTCATTCTTTTGAGTACAGATGGCTCACAGGCTAGCCTTTGAATTGTGCTTTTAGAAAGTTCCTGAATTTCGTGTCTATAGAAGAGACCCTACATACCTCAGCTATTTGGTGGGGCACAGATAGATTTTTGTTTTGTTTTGTTTTGTTTTTTTGAGACGGAGTTTCGCTCTTGTTACCCAGGCTGGAGTGCAATGGCGCCACCTTGGCTCACCGCAACCTCCGCCTCCTGGGTTCAAGCAATTCTCCTGCCTCAGCCTCCTGAGTAGCTGGGATTACAGGCACGCACCACCATGCCCAGCTAATTTTTTGTATTTTTAGTAGAGACGGGGTTTCACCATGTTCACCAGGATGGTCTCGATCTCTCGACATCGTGATCCACCCGCCTCGGCCTCCCAAAGTGCTGGGATTACAGGCTTGAGCCACCGCGCCCGGCCGAGATTTTTTTTTTATGTAACCAGAGGAACCAGGCCACCTGCCTTAGATAAATATTATGTCACATAGGACATTCTTTTATTATTATTATTGTTTTATACATTGTCCAGGCTGGAGTGCAGTGGCTATTCACAGACACGATCCCATTACTGATCAGCAAGGAAGTTTTGACTTGTTCCATTTCCAACCTCAGCCAGTTCACCCCTCCTTAGGCAACCTGGTGGTCCCTCGCTCCCGGGAGGTCACCGTATTGATCCTGAACTTAGTGCAGACACCCGATTGGCATAGTGCACTACGGCGCAGAACTCCTGGGCTCAAGTGCTCCTCCAGCCTCAGCCTCCCAAGTGGCTGGGATTACAAGCACGTGCCTCCGCACCAGGCTCTTTTTTTTAATTTTTATTTTCACCACTATACTAACGAGAATCTTTTTTTATTATTAAAGAACATCTTCATTCAAGTTTTGAGAATTATTATTATTATTATTATTTTTTATTTTTATTTTTTTGAGACGGAGTTTCACTCTTGTTACCCAGGCTGGAGTGCAATGGCGCGATCTCGGCTCACCGCAACCTCTGCCTCCTGGTTCAGGCAATTCTCCTGCCTCAGCCTCCTGAGTAGCTGGGATTACAGGCACGCGCCACCATGCCTAGCTAATTTTTTTATTTTTAGTAGAGACGGGGTTTCACCATGTTGACCAGGATGGTCTTGATCTCTTGACCTCGTGATCCACCCGCCTCGGCCTCCCAAAGTGCTGCGATTACAGGCTTGAGCCACCGTGCCCGGCCTTATTATTTTTTTTTGAGACAGAGTTTCGCTCTGTCTCTCAGGCTGGAGTGCAGCAGTGTGATCTTGTCTCACTGCAACCTCTGCCTCAAGCTGTTCTCCTGCCTCAGCCTCCCAAGTAGCTGGGACTACAAGCACATGCCACCACACCCAGCTAATTTTTTATATTTTTAGTAAAGATGGGGTTTCGCTGTGTGAGCCAGGATGGTCTCGATCTTCTGACCTCATGATCTGCTCACCTTGTCCTCTCGAATTATAGGCATGAGCCATCACACCCAGCTGAGAATTATTATTATTATTATTATTATTTTTTTTTTGAGACGGAGTTTCGCTCTTGTTACCCAGGCTGGAGTGCAATGGCTCGATCTCGGCTCATTGCAACCTCCGCCTCCTGGGTTCAGGCAATTCTCCTGCCTCAGCCTCCTGAGTAGCTGGGATTACAGGCACGTGCCACCATGCCCAGCTAATTTTTTGTATTTTTAGTTGAGACGGGGTTTCACTATGTTGACCGGGATGGTCTCGATCTCTTGACCTCGTGATCCACCCGCCTCGGCCTCCCAAAGTGCTGGGATTATAGGCTTGAGCCACCGCGCCCGGCTTATTATTTATTTTTGAGACAGAGTTTCACTCTTGTTAACCAGGCTGGAGTGTAATGGCGCGATCTTGGTTCACCGCAACCTCTGCCTCCTGGGTTCAGGCAATTTTCCTGCCTCAGCCTCCTGAGTAGCAGGGATTACAGGCACATGCCACCATGCCCAGCTAATTTTTTGTATTTTTAGTAGAGACGGGGTTTCACCATGTTGACCAGGATGGTCTCGATCTCTCGACCTCGTGATCCACCCGCCTCGGCCTCCCAAAGTGCTCGGATTACAGGCTTGAGCCACCGCGCCCGGCCTCGAGAATTATTTCTTAGAGGGTAATTGATTAGTCTGTGGCAGAATAAAAAGATTTTCTCTAAGCTTAAGTGCCAAAAAGGCTTTATACACAAGAGGTCTTTCAAAACATATATATTTTTTTTTTCCTGAGATGAAGTCACCCTCTGTCACCCAGGCTGGAGGATAGTGGTGTGATCTCGGCTCACTGCAACCTCCATCTCCAGAGTTTAAGCAGTTCTTGTGCCTTAGCCTTTTGAGTAGCTGGGATTATAGGCACACACCACCACACTCATCTAGTTTTTGTATTTTTAGTAGAGACAGCGTTTTACCATGTTGGCCAGGCTGGTCTCGAACTCCTGACCTCAGGTGATCCACCCACCTCAGCCTCCCAAAGTGCTGGGATTATAGGTTGAGCCACTGTGCCTGGCCCAAAATATTATTTAGCAAAACATTGGCCAATTATAAGGGAATAATAAAATCATGATGTGTCCACAGAATTATGCATGGATTTTAAATGTTTCGAGGTGTTTATATTGATTGGAGAAATGCTTAGAAGTTAAAAAAAAAAAAAGGCAGGACACCAAATTACATAATACAGTATGTTTGTAATTATCTGAAAAGCATGGAAAAGTTACAAGAAGAAAATATATTCATATAGATATATATGGGGATCTTGCACTGTCTGTGCTGGAGTGCAGTGGTGCAATCTCAGCTCACTGCAACCTCTGCCCCCTGGGTTCAAGTAATTCTCCCACCTTAGCTTCCCAAATAACTGGGAGAATAAGCATGAGCCTGCCTTTCTTTCTTTCTTTCTTTCTTTTTCCTTCTTTCCTTCCTTCCTTCCTTCTTTCCTTCCTTTTTTCCTTCCTTCCTTCTTTCCTTCCTTGTTTCCTTCTTTCTTTTTCTTTCTTTCTTTTCTGTTTTGATACGGATTTTCATCCTGTCACCCAGGCTGGAGTGCAGTGGCACGATCTCGGCTCACTGCAACCTCTGCCTTCCAGGTTCCAATGATTCTCCTGCCTCAGCTTCCAGTAGCTGGGATTACAGGTGCCAGCCACCATGCTCAGCTAATTTTTCTATTTTTAATAGAGATGGGGGTTTCACCATGTTGGCCAGGCTGGTCTCAAATTCCTGACCTTGTGATCTGCCTGCCTTGGCCTCCCAAAGTGCTGGGATTACTGGCGTGAGCCACTGTGCTAGGCGTTTTTTTTTTTGTTTTTTTTTTTTCCTGCAGCCTCTGTCCCCTGGGTTCAAGTGATTCTCCTGCCTCACCTTCCTGAGTAACTGGGATTACTCAGATGCCCACCACCAGGTCCAGTTAATTTTTTTGTATTTTTAGTAGAGACTGGGTTTTACCATGTTGGCCAGGCTGGTCCAATCTCCTGGCCTCAAGTAATCCACCTGCATCGGCCTCCCAAAGTGTTAGGATTACAGGCATGAGCTACTACGCCTAGCCAGTATTTTTATTTTTTGAGACGGAGTCCCACTCTGTCGCCCAGGCTGGAGTGCAATGACATGTTCTTGGCTCACTGCAACCTCCGCCGTTTGGGTTCAAGTGATTCTCCCACCTCAGCCTCTCAAGTAGCTGGGACTACAGCCTTGTGCCACTACACCTGGCTAATTGTTTTGTATTTTTAGTAGAGACAGGATTTTACGATGTTGGCCTGACTGGTCTTGAACTCCTGAACTTGTGATTTGCCTGCCTTGGCCTCTCGAAGTGCTGGGATTACAAGCTTGAGCCACCAAATCCAGCCCCAGGATCAGTATTTTTCTGTCTACTTTTCTTTTTTCCAAATTTTCAAAAATATGTTTGCTTTTAGAATTAAATAAATTTGGCTAGGTACAGTGACTCATGCCTGTAATCCCAGTGCTTTAGGAGGCTGAGGCAGGTAGATCATGAGGTCAGAAGATCGAGACCATCCTGGCTAACACAGTGAAACACTATCATGCCTGTAATCCCAGTGCTTTAGGAGGCTGAGGCAGGTAGATCATGAGGTCAGAAGATCGAGACCATCCTGGCTAACACAGTGAAACACTATCTCCACTAAAAATACAAAAAATTAGCCGAATGTGGTGGCATGCACCTGTAGTTCCAGCTACTTGGGATGCTGAGGCAGGAGAATCTCTTGGACCTAGAGTGGCAGAGGTTGCAGTGAGCAGAGGTTGCACCACTGCACTCCAGCCTGGGCAACAGAATGAAACTCCATCTCAAAATCAATAAATAAATAAAAATTAAAAATTTAATAAACTTTATTTTTAAAGCAGCTGTTTTATAATGCACCTTAATTTTAAAATATTCCTAGTATACATTACTGCAGGAGAGATGTGGGAGATTGCTGAGGAGTCATTGGGTTGAATTGACTTAATCTGTGGCTCGCTGCAGAGTTCAAAGCAATGAGTTCAAGTTCTGGCTCTCTTTTATAGTGCTGGCACTACTCTACATCTGTTTTTTGGAAAAGAGATACAAGTAAATTCAATAGCTAACTGTAGCCCTGGTAAGTCCTGTTACCTAAGTCTGGTTAAATCATTTATAAAGTGGAAGTAATAGTGGGAGTAATAGCACCTACCCCTTAAGGTTGGGGTGAGGCTTAGATGATAAGGTACTATAAGCGCCAAAGTACCATGCATATGGAAAGAAATCTCATTAAATGGACTTTCAGATGATTGTAGCTAAAGCTGTTGATTTAATTAATTTGTAAGAAATAATCGTCGTGATTGACATGGTGTTCTGTTTGTTATACTTCACAATCAGAGAGGACCAGGTAAACTTCCGTGGATTCATGCGAACTTTGGCTCATTTCCGCCCCATTGAGGATAATGAAAAGAGCAAAGATGTGAATGGACCCGAACCACTCAACAGCCGGAGCAACAAACTGCACTGTAAGGAGCTAAAGTCTTCTGGCTTAAAATACTTGCTGTTCATTTCTTAAAAATCATGTATTTACTCATTCATTATTTGAACAAGCATTTACAAGAACATACTGGTTAAGACCTCAGACTCTGGAGCTAAACTAGTCAAATTTAAATCCTAATCTACCTCTTTTTGGCCATGTGACTTTGGGCAAGATACTTAACCTCTTTGGGCTTTGGTGTTCTCTTCTGTAAGATGGGATATTAAGGGCTTCTGCATTGAACTGTTGCGAGGACTAAATGAGGGAATAAATGTCAAGTGCTTCAAACAGTGCCTGGCATATATTAGGTACTAAATAAGTGTTACCTAGAATCATTATAATTCACTGAGCACCTACTTTGTACCAGGCACTGCAGTAAGTACTAGCATGGCAATAGTGAACAAGACACAGGCCCTACCTTTAAGGAATAATGGCAGTCCTCAGCTCATCTTAGAATTTGATAGACACTGAATGTGACTTAAGTAGGGGGGAACAGCTGGATATAGTGCTGTATTTAATTTTTATACCCATGTCTCATGCCTCTTTTCCTTTAATACTTGTTTGCTTTCCCTTCTGCCCTTACTGGTTCATGTATGATATTGCCCAATCCCTTAAAACACTTCTGCAGGAAATTGAAATTGAATTTCTCTTTTTATTCAGTACAACTTGAAATTGAAATTGTATTAAAACTGACTGAAGGCTGGGTGCAGTGGCTTATGCCTGTAATCCCATCATGTTGGGAGGCCAGGGTAGGTGAATCACTTGAGCCCAGGAGCTTGAGACCAGCCTGGGCAACATGGTGAAACACCATCTCTAATAAAAATACCAAAATTTTCTAGGTGTGGTGGCATGCATCTGTGGCCCCAAGTACTTAGGAGGCTGAGGTAGGAGAATTGCTTAAGCCTGAGAGGTTGAGGCTGCAGTGAGCCATGATGGCACCACTGCACTTCAGTGCAGGGAACAGAAACTCTGTCTCAAAAAAGAAAGAAAACAAAATCTTCCAAATAGCACCAGTGGATTTGGGTGTTAGCTGGTGTCTTAGGATGCCTTTAGTTGACTCAGCTGGCTTAAACAATAAAGAAATATAGTAGCTCACTTTACAAATCAGGTTAGACCAGCAGGTGGATTGATTGTGTTTCAAGCACTAGGGATTTTTCTCTTTACTCTGCCATCCTTGTAGTTGTTTTATCCTAAGGTATTATGGTCATATGACAGCTCTCAGTTGTTAACAGGGCTTCTTTTTTTTCTTGTTCACATCTGGCAGTAGAGGAAGAGAGATATATGTAGAGAGAGATCGAGACTGAAATTGAAATTGAGCAACACTCCTCCCAAGCATGGAATGTAAGTCCTTCCCCTCGCTTTGATAAGTCAGTTTAGGTCAGGAGAGTGCCAAGTGCTAAGGAGATTAGGCTAATGAGATTCCCCTCCTAATGCTATGGTTGGGGTTCTGCTAAGGAAGAAGGTTGGAATGCACAGAAATGGCAAATTTCAGGATGAGATAGAATAATAACAAGGTGCTATGCAGGTTATGCTTGGGTTTATTTTGTTTTTTCTTAATTTTTTTTTTTTTTTTTTTTTTCTTTTTAGACAGGGTCTCACTCTGTCACCCAGGCTGAGTGCAGTGGCATGATCACGGCTCACTACAGCCTTGACTTTCTGGGCTGAAGTGATCCTTTTGCCTCAGCCCCACAAGTTGCTAGAACTACAGGTGTGTGCACTACACCCAACTAATTTTTTTTTTTCTCCTAGACTGCTCAGCAGGATAATTTTTCATTTTCTAATTTTTTGTACGGACACGGTCTCACTGTGTTGCCCAGATTGGTCTCAAAATCCAGGAAGCAAACAATCATCCCACCTTGACCTCCTGAAATGCTGGGATTACAGGCCTGAGCCACCATACCCAGCCTGTCTTTTTCATTACATACTTTAGTCTTGGCCGTTGGATTAACTTTTACAGGAAGCTAAAAATTAATTTGAATTCTGTTGCAGTCTCTCTGTAGGGCTCATGTTCATGTAATTTAACCAGTAAAACCAAAGCTATTCAGGGGCCAAAGAAAAAATGGAAGAGCCTGAAAAGTCCTCAATTTCTATCTGTTGCGTCTCTTTGAACTTCCCACAGGGCTGTATAAGCTGCAGGATGGTGCCTCTTGTTGTAGACTGAGGGCAATTGAATGTCATATACAATGTCTCAGGGCAACACATTTGCCACGGAGAGACATTTACCTTAGAGACAGGGGATGTGTTACTTAGAAATGTGGATTTACAGGCCAGGTGTGATGGCTTATGCCTGTAATCCCAGCACTTTGGGGGGCCAAGGCAGGTAAATCACTTGAGGTTGAGAGTTCAAGACCAGCCTGGCCAACATGGTGAAACCTGTCGATACTAAAAATACAAAAAATTAGCTGGGTGTGGTGGCACCTGTAATACCAGTTATTCAGGAGGCTGAGTCAGAAGAATAGCTTGAATGTGGGGGGCAGAAGTTGCAGTAAGCCTAGATTGCACCATTGTTCTCCAGCCTGGGCGACAGAGTGAGACTTCATCTCAAAAAAAAAAAAGAAATGTGGGGTTTACAGAAGAGTGGAACCAAATTTTATTATGGTTTCTCCTTTGCGTAGAATACTGTCTTCAGGAACTCTCAGAACACACCTTGTTCTATTTCTTTTATGTACCACAGTGAGAGGACTTTTTTTTTTGAGATGGAGTTTCACTCTTGTTGCACAGTTCTGGAGTGCTGTGGCATGATCTCAGCTCAGTGCAGCCTCCACCTCCTGGTTTCAAGCGATTCTCCTGCCTCAAACTCCCGAGTAGGAGGGATTACAGGCACCCACCACCATGCCCAGCTAATTTTGTATTTTTAGTAGAGATGGGATTTCTCCATGTTAGTCAAGCTGGTCTCGAACTCTCGACCTCAGGTGATCCACCCGGCTTAGCCTCCCAAAGTGTTAGGATTACAGGTGTGAGCCACCGCACCCCGCCGAGAATTTCAATCACAATCAACAAGGCTAAAAACTGTGCCCACGTAGGCACAGACCCAAGCACACATAGTGCTCCTCTGATCTTCTGTTTGTCTCCTGGAAGTGGTACCTTATTGCTTTTCTCTTTGCATTGGTGAAGTGATAATAATGCTTTGTGTAGGCCACGTGCAGTAGATCACACCTGTAATCCCAGCACTTTGGGAGGCCGAGGTGGGTGGATCACAAGGTCAGGAGTTCAAGACCAGCCTGACCAACATGGTGAAATCCTGTCTCTACTAAAAATACAAAAATTAGCCGGGCGTGGTGGCACATCCCTGTAATCCCAGCTACTCAGGAGACTGAGACAGGAGAATCACTTGAACCTGGGAGGTGAAGGTTGTAGAGAGCCAAGATTGCGCCATGGCACTCCAGCCTGGGTGACAGAGAAAGACTGTCTCAAAAAAAAAAAAAAAAGTGAAAGGTATAGAATATCCATCTTAGAATGCCCCAGGGCATGGTAAATAAGAGAATTCAAGAGGTCTACAGGTTTTTAGGCACCGGGCACTGTGGCTCAAGCCTGTAATCCCAGCTCTTAGGGAGGCAGAGGCGGGAGGATAGCTTGAGCCCAGGAGTTTGAGACCGGCTTGGGCAATATAGCCAGATGCTGTTCTCCACAAAAAAAAAAAAGCCAGGCGTGGTGTCTGTGGTCCCAGCTACTCTGGAGGCTGAGGTGAGAGGATCCTTTGAGCCTGGGAGGTTGAGGCTGCAGTGAGTCATGATTGTTGCACTCCAGCCTGGAAGACAGAGAAGGAGCCTGTCTCAAAAAAAAAAAAAAAAAAAGCTAACCAAATTAAACAAACCAAAAAAAAAAAAAAAAAAAAAAATCAGAAAGTCTCTTCTAGCTATTTCTTTTCTCCAGAATTCTGATATATAACTTACAAAGCCTAATTCGATTTTAAAATTATTTTTACTTTTTTTTTTTTTTTTTTGAGATGGAGTTTCGCTCTTGTTACCCAGGCTGAAGTGCAATGGCGTGATCTCGGCTCACCGCAACCTCCACCTCCTGGGTTCAAGCAATTCTCCTGCCTCAGCCTCCCTAGTAGCTGGGACTACAGGCGTGAGCCACCATGCCCAGCTAATTTTTGTATTTTTAGTAGAGACGGGGTTTCACCTTGTTGACCAGGATGGTCTCGATCTCTTGATGTGATCCACCCGCCTCGGCTTCCCAAAGTGCTGGGATTACAGGCATGAGCCACCATGCCCGGCCTGGTCTCAATCTCTTGATGTGATCCACCCGCCTTGGCTTCCCAAAGTGCTGGGATTACAGGCATGAGCCACCATGCCCGGCCTTTTTTTTTTTTTTTTTTTTTTTTTAAGACAGAGTCTCGCTCTGTCGCCAAAGCTGGAGTATAGGGGCATGATCTCAGCTCACTGCAACCTCTGCTTCCCATGTTCTAGCCGTTCTCCTGCCTCAGCCTCCCAAGTAGCTAGGACTACAGGCACATGCTGCCACTCCTGGCTAATTTTTTGTATTTTAGTAGAGACAGGGTTTCACCTTGTTGCCCAGGCTGGTCTCGAATTCCTGAGCTCAGGCAATCCATCAGCCTTGGCCTCCCAAAGTGCTAGGATTACAGGTGTGAGCCACCGTGCCTGGCCTATTTTTACTTCATCTTTTAGTGGACTCACCCTTTTATTTTGGAGGGAAGGGATATTTATTTTCTTTCTTTATTTTATTATTATTATTATTTTGAGACGGAGTTTCACTCTTGTTGCCCAGGCTGGAGTGCAATGGTGCAATATGGGCTCATCGCAACTTCTGCCTCCCAGATTGAAGCAATTCTTCTGCCTCAGCCTCCCAAGTAGCTGGGATTACAGGCAGGTACCACCATGCCTGGCTAATTTTTTTGTATTTTTAGTAGAGATGGGGTTTCTCCATGTTGGTCAGGCTGGTCTCAAATTCCCAACCTCAGGTAATCTACCTGCCTTGGCCTCTGAAAGTGCTGGGATTACTGGCATGAGCCACCGCCGCTGGCAAGGATATTTAAACCTGTAGATAGGAATCCATGTTCTTATGCCTTTGTGCCTAATAATAGCTCTTTGGAATGCTCACCCCTTGTCACATTTTTATTTGTCTTTCAAGGCCTTGTTCAAATGTAACCTCTCCTTGATGTTTCCCCAGCTCCACCAAAAAGCTACATCTGCTATACACTTTGTTACCCCTACATTTTGGATGTGTTGTAGAGCTTAGGATATATTTGAGGGGGTTGTGTGTATTGCTCTCCTCTACGAGATAGTGAGTTCCTAAGGACAGAGTCTAAATCCGTGGATCTTAATAGCTCTAGTGCAGTGGATTTAGGCTTTTTAGTATTTGCGACACCCTATTTATGACCCACAGTCTTAGTGGCATTCTTCAAGTGATTCAAAACCTAAAAACCATGCTAAATTCAGTTGTGGGAGAAGACATTCATGTCCTCAGGGTGATTTTTTCTCATGGCGCCTATAAAATCACCCAGTGTTATTACGCTATTCTGTTGGTAGTCTTTCAGCAGCATGGTAGAAATTTAATGATTTTGCTCTTCTGATTTCTCTCTCATATGGACCCAAGCAAAGTTCTCATATATCCTAGTTTCTAGAAGGTTTAAAGAGAAAGAAACATGATAAGACCAGGAGACCATCTGAGCCATCATATTTATTGAAACTCAATTTCTTTTTTTTTTTTTTTGAGACGGAGTCTCACTCTGTCACCCAGACTGGGGTGCAGTGGCACAGTCTCAGCTCACTGCAATCTCCACCTTCCAGGTTCAAGTGATTTTCCTGCCTCAGTCTTTTGAGTAGCTGAGATTACAGGGGCCCACTACCACGCCCAGCTATTTTTTGTATTGTTAGTGGAGACGAGGTTTCATGGTGTTGACCAGGCTAGTCTTGAACTGCCACCTCATGATCCGCCCACCTCAGCCTCCCAAAGTGCTGGGATTACAAGCGTGAGCCACCTCGCCCAGACTGAAACTCAATTTCTTTATCTGCAGGACTCCCAAGTGATAGAGAATTACTTGAAATTTGAGACAATTTTGCCCAGGAGGCTCTATTCCCAAAGTAGTACTTTGTGTTGTCAGCTCTCATGGTACCTGTGGGACACCTATTGTTGGTTTTCCCTGAGTGGTGCCTGGTAGAATTGATGTTTGTGTGAGGTGACCTAACTTACAAAATCACGTAAGGGATGTTTGGGGGCTGTTTAACATTCTAGGTTAAGAAAAAGGACATTTGGCTTTCTTTTTATGAAGTGTTCTGATTTGTTGGAAGAGAGACCATACTTCATGCAATCTAAGATCACATCAATTCTCAGTTCTTCAGTGTTATAATTTTTTTAAAGCCCTGCAAGTAATGGCAGTTATTCTTAAAAAATCGATTAATTGGCTGTCAGTTTTCTGTCTAGTGTCTTATATATTTAGTTCCTTGAGAAGGGGCAACACACTACAGAATTTCGACTAACTTTGTGTTTTTCCCTTACAGTTGCTTTTCGACTATATGATTTGGATAAAGATGACAAGATCTCCCGTGATGAGCTGTTACAGGTATGTGGGAGAGCTCCTGGAGAACTTGTGTTTGGACCCTGCCTGCTTATTATTATGAGCAGGAACTATTCTTTGTTTAGTAAGCATTTATTTAATACCTGTTATGTGCAGAGTCCTGACCTAGTTATAAGGCAAAGGAGATGCCCTGGAAAAACTTGAAATAGCTCATTGCGTTTTCATAGACAGATATCGCCGATATTTAAAAGCTAACTAGGGCCAGGCATGGTGGCTCACGCCTATAATCCCAGCACTTTGGGAGGGTGGATCCCGAGGTCAAGAGTTCGAGACCAGTCTGGCCAACACAGTGAAACCCCGTCTCTACTAAAAATACAAAAAAAGCCGGGCGCGGTGGCTCAAGCCTGTAATCCCAGCACTTTGGGAGGCTGAGGCGGGTGGATCACGAGGTCAAGAGATCGAGACCATCCTGGTCAACATGGTGAAACCCCGTCTCTACTAAAAATACAAAAAATTAGCTGGGCATGGTGGCGCATAGTATACTATACTGTATACCATTTTGTGTATCTGTTATATGCAGTATAGTATACTATATGCAGCATATATAGTATATGCAGAACTATATACTGTTCTAACTACTATATGCAGTATACTATATGTAGTACTTATAGTATATTATACTATATACCGTTATGTGTATCTACTATATACAGTATAGTATACTATAGTACTATACTATAGTATGAACGCATAATGGTATTTGTGTATCTAAACATATCTTTGGCTGGGCATGGTGGCTCACACCTAGAATCTCAGCACTTTGGGAGGCAGCAGAGGGAGAATTGCTTGGGCACAGGAGTTGAAGGCCTGCCTGGGCAATATAGTGAGACCCCATTGCTACAAAAAATTTTTAAAAATTAGCCAGGCATGGTTGCATGCACCTGTAGTGTAGTCTCAGCTATTTGGGAGACTGAAGTGAGAGGATCACTTGAGCGTGGGAGGTAAGGCTGCAGTGAGCCACATTCACACTACAGCACTCCAGCTTTGGCAATAGAGTGAGACCCTGTCTCAAAAAAAAAAAAAAACCCAAAACAAATACATGTATCTAAACATGGAAAAGGTACAGTAAAAATAGGGTGTTGTAATGTTTTTTTAAAATTTTTTAACTTTTAGGTTCAGGGGTACATATGCAGGTTAGTTATGTAGGTAAACTATTGTCATGAGAGTTTGATATATAGATTATTTCATCTCCTGGGTACTAAGCCTATTACCCAGTAGTTCTTTTTTCTGCTTCTCTCCCTCCTCCCATCCTCCACCGTCTGGTAGGCCCCAGTGTCTTTTGTTCTCCTTTTTTTGTCCATGTGTTCTCATCAAAATACAGTGTTATAATCTCATGGCACCACCACTATATATTGCAGCTGATCATTAACCAAATATTATGCAGTGCATGACAGTATTTGTGGTCATCAAAGGAAAAGGAGGATGGTGATAGCTTTATTTTTAATCTTAGTAGAAGAGTCCCTCCGATTCCCAAGGCCCTTGTCATTCCTGACTGTTGATCTTGCAGGTGCTACGCATGATGGTCGGAGTAAATATCTCAGATGAGCAGCTGGGCAGCATCGCAGACAGGACCATTCAGGAGGCTGATCAGGATGGGGACAGTGCCATATCTTTCACAGAATTTGTTAAGGTTGGTCACTTATCTCTGAGGTTTTTTTGTTTGTTTTGTTTTGTTTTGAGACAGTTTCACTCTTGTTGCCCAGGCTGGAGTGCAATGGTTCGATCTTGGCTCACTGCATCCTCTGCCTCCCAGGTTCAAGGGAGTCTCCTGCCTCAGCGTCCTGAGTACCTGGGATTACAGGCATGCACCACTACACCTGGCTAATTTTTGTATTTTTAGTAGAGATGGGGTTTCACTATGTTGGTCAGGCTTGTCTCAAACTCCTGACCTCACGATCTGCCCACCTCAGCCTCCCAAAGTGCTGGGATTACAGGTGTGAGCCACCGTGGCCGGCCAGGCACAGTGGCTCACGCCTGTAATCCTAGCACTTTGGGAGGCCTAGGTGGGTGGATCACCTGAGGTCAGGAGTTCAAGACTAGCCTGGCCATCAGGTGAAACCCCATCTTTATTTTGTATAAATTAAAAAAAAGAAAAAGAAAGTAAAATTCCACTGAACAGGAGGGAGAAGGGAAAACATAACTCAGATAAAAGCTTGGGAGTGTTGTGACCTTTATAACTTTCATAACTGTCACTCGTTTCCTCCCACAGGTTTTGGAGAAGGTGGATGTAGAACAGAAAATGAGCATCCGATTTCTTCACT